>NC_091454.1:23362760-24790260 GCF_027789765.1 Dendropsophus ebraccatus | reverse complement strand
TCATACAGGGGTAGGACTGTAGCTAAGGTTGGCACAGGTAGATGGGCACTGGGTGGCAGGCAGAGTGTGCTGAGCCCTCCATGAAGCAGTAGTAGTAGCAGCAGCAGGGTGGACTCCCAGCTCTCCAGCACACTGTGGGTTAATGTGAATCAGCCTTTGTGAAGGGTTTGCTAACCTCCCCCTCCTCTCCTCCTCCTCCTCCCCCTTCCCTCCCTCTCTGGAGCTGGGTTGCAGGGCTGGATTCCCCCTTGCAGCCTGAGAAGCTTCTCCCTGCACAGGGAAGGGATCAGGGACCGGGCCCGGGAGATCCCCAGCCATGGCCGGTGCAGGTAAGCTGGCAGGGAGGGCAGGGATGGGGGGCAGGCTGGCTGGCAGGGTGGATATGTTTACAGTGTGTGGCTATATATAGCAGTGCAGCAGATCTGATACATTGTATATGGATGTAACCCTGCTCTATGGAGGGGCATGTGTGGATGGTACAGCCTGCCATGCCTCCACGTGTGCCACCTCCTGTCTGTGCCCTGATGAGACTGGCCAGGTGAGGGGCACTTAGGCCACATCCTGGGGATAAAGTTGTGGCTGCAGGCTGGAGCCAGGAGCTGATCCCTGGAGCCAAGGCCTGACGACTGCCGGATCATGTATGGAAGCTGTCAGCCCAGGGCCGGGAAGTTTCGGGTGAGGGGCTCATTGCCATGACATCGGCCGTAGTGGTCCCCCCTGCCAGTATGACCACTACCGTCTATGCCCCCTGTGTTATGGGTATGAGGGGCTTCCCCAGAGCTGCAGACATAAATGAATGGTACGGCAATAAAGGTGCCCCCTCTATTCTCCATTGGAATTAACAGTATTCCTGACAAATCATGGATACCGTCATCTCCGGTGGGGGTCTGACCTTCATCTGGGGTCCTCTCTATGTACAGGGTGACTTATCGGGGTACTAGTAGCGGGTATACTATTATATTTTGTGTCAATTGCTGGTGTTCTCCTGGATCCCATAGTCCAAATAGTCTTTATTGTCTGTATTATTGCTATAGGTGATCTAGTCTAGTATTATAATACTAAAACCTAAATATTATAATTCCCGTAAAGAACTGAGTTCCCAGGTGACAACCACTATAGACCATGATAACACCCTTGCGGTTGTCACCTAGTTATTAATAGACACCAAGATTAGTAGAACGTGCGATACAGGTGTATGTACTTATACAAGGTGTATCTGTAAGACATAGGGTGATGATGGTGATTTTTGGACGTTATGATGACTGCCGGTTGTCACCCACCCATGTAGGTAACCATATTAATTCTGAAATGTCTGAAAGAGTACATGCATATCTCATCTTGATCTTCTTTTATTCATAAGTAGAATGCAAGAATTATAGTAAAGAGTCACTTAAAGGGGTGTTCCTAATGCAAACGCTTAGAGCATATATCCTAAGACCCCTGTCAATGTTGGGAATCCCCTTTAAGCTGGGTATTGACTGCTTATTTGTCAGCAGTTTTGGAGCCTAGTGGTTGTAATGGAGGCATCAATGATAGGAGGATAGGACGGGTTAGGTCTTATATGATGCTTTGTGTTGCTATGACAAGTGGTGTCGGAGGACTAGTAGTCGCTACTGCAGTAGATGGAAGAAAATGGATGTTGTGCCATTCTGGGGTTGTAGAAAGTTGAGTCATGGTCTCTATGGACACTGTAGTGAATGGCCTATGTGGTTGTCCCCCAACGTTTGTTACTGACGTAGGCGGTTGAATGTTAAAACTTCAAAAAAGTGGACGATTTAGAGACATACACTGCCCCTTGAAATCCAGCATGATCTTTTACGCTACCATCATAGCACTGATGGAAATTTATAGTCAATGAGGCCTATTTGGTTGCTATGGGGAATCCATCCATTAAAGGGGTTATCCAGTGCTACAAAAACATGGCCACTTTCTTTCAGAGACAACACGACTCATGTTTCCAGTTCAGGGGCAGTTTGCAATTAAGCTCCATTCACTTCAATGGAACTGAGCAGCAAAAGCCCGCCCAAGCTGGAGACAAGAGTGCTGCTGTCTGTGGAAGAAAGTGGCCATGTTTTTGTAGCACTGCATAACCCCTTTAAGCCAGAATGCTAAGGAAAGTGTTGGGGCTGGGGCATATGTACCATAGAAACACATGGGGGGACCTGAGAAAGGAGACCCAATTTTGTTTGGTACCACCCCCATTGTTATCAGTTGATATCGACTCCCCTCTATATTGGAAATCCATCGAGATTTACTTGCTTGGCACAATAACAACCAGGTAGGTCTTATGGTTGGCCCCTATCTTCTACTCACACACACCATTGGGACCGAACTTTTCGGACTGTTGTTAGTCAAAGGTTCCAGCTGGCTCCTGGAGAGTTGTAAATGGCCCCTAAGCCCTATAGTATGGAGCCCCCCAGATGTAATCTATGCGCAGTGCAATTCATTACAGAGTAAAGCAGGGATTAGAGAGTGATAGACTTGCAAATTTTATTCACCCATTTGAAAAGGTTTTGTAATATAAGGAAAACCTGCCCTGAGGGGTCGTCTCTGAGAAGAAGTATTAGTGACACTCTGCTGGGCCCCTACTTGTACAGTATTTACTCATGTAGTTCTGGCTGTCAAAATTCCTACTCATTTAAAATACCAGTATACCCCCCTTATACATCACTATGTCATCTACGTAATATTTGATGGTTGATAGATGGGTTAAAGATTTTCTTGACTTGGTGATTTCTCCTGATCCTAATGGGCTGTGCAGTACCTATGGGGCCTTGTGCCTAAGGGGGCTCAAAGACCCTTTGGCTATGACTATGCCTGGCGATGTGGTCCGATATGAAATTATCTCTATAGGTTATGTTTATCACATAATATTCATGCCCAGTAAAAACACAAATATCTTAATAATAATAATACTGATTTCCATATAAGTGGACGTATAGGGCCACACAGTGATGTTGGTTGTGCAGCATCTAGTCGCTGACTAAGAAATATCATCTTGTCTGCGACTTGGAATTATGTGACTATTTTAGGATGCAGTTTGGCTGAGAGTCACTGCAATTTAGCCATGCAACACCCATTACTTATTAAGGGCCCTATTAGATGGCCCGAGCCGCTAGATCTACGCTTGTTTACAGAGCCTTTTATATGGCCTGAACCGCAAGATCGACAATTGGTGCACAGAGCCATTACTAGGCCCGAGCCACTAGACCAATGCTCGTTTACAGAGCCTATCACATGGCCTGAACCGCTAGATCGACAATCGTTTACAGGGCCTATAACCTTGACAGAACCTCTAGATTGACAATTGATTCTCAGAGCCTATTACTTGGTCTGAGCCGCTAGATTGATGCTCCTTTACAGAGCATATTAGATGGACTAAACCGATAGATTGAGGCATTTTACAGAGCCTATTATATGGGCCGAGACACAAGATTAACACTCATCTAGAGAGCCTAATATATGGCTCCAGTTGCTAGACCAATACTCTTTTTACGGAGCCTGTTACATGGCCTGAACTGCTTGATTGATGCTAGTTTACAGAGCCTATTATATGGCCTGGGTCTTTAGATCGGCACTCCTTTATAAGGCCTATTATATGGCTTGAGCCGCAAGACCAATGCTTGTTTACAGAGCCTATTATATGGCTTGAGCCGCTAGATTGACGCTCATTTACAGAGCCTATCATATGGCCTGAGCCACTAGATCGCGCTTCTTTACAGAGCTTATTAGATGGCTTGAGCCGCTTGATCAACTCTTCCTTACAGAGCCTATTACATGGCAGGCAGCTAGATCGATGCTCGTTTACAGAGCATATTAGATGGACTAAACAGATAGATTGAGGCGTTTTACAGAGCCTATTATATGGGCTGAGACACAAGATTGACACTCATTAAGGGTCCATTTACACAGAGATTATCTGCCAAAGGTTTAAAGCCAAAGCCAGAAACAGACTATAAACAGAGATCAGGTCATAAAGGAAAGCCTGAGATTTCTCCTCTTTTTAAATCCATTTCCGTCTTTGGCTTCAAATCTTTGGCAGATAATCTGTCAGATAATCTTTCTGTGTAAATGGACCCTTAGGGTGCGTTTACACAGAAAGATTTATCTGACAGATTTTGGAAGCCAAAGCCAGGAATGGATTTGAAAAGAGGATAGATCCCAGTCTTACCTTTGTGACCTGATCCCTGTTTATAGTCTGTTCCTGCTTTTGGCTTCAGAGATCTGTTAGATAAATCTGTCTGTGTAAACGCACCATTATGGTGCGTTTACACAGACAGATTTATCTGACAGATCTTTGAAGCCAAAACCAGGAACAGACTATAAACAGGGATCAGGTCATAAAAGAAAGACTGTGATTTCTCCTCTTTTCAAATCCATTCCTGGCTTTGGCTTCCAAAATCTGTCAGATAAATCTTTCTGTGTAAACGCACCCTTAGAGAGCCTAATATATGGCTCAAGCAGCTAGACCAACGCTCCTACGGAGCCTATTACATGGCCTGAACTGCTTGATTGATGCTAGTTTACAGAGCCTATTATATGGCCTGGGACTTTAGATCGGCACTCCTTTATAAGACCTATAACATGGCTTGAGCCGCTAGACCAGTGCTTGTTTACAGAGCCTATTACATGGCCTGACCCGCTAGATCACCGCTTCTTTACAGAGCCTATCACATGGCCTGAGCCCCTAGATCCACTCTTGTTTACAGAGCCTATTACATGGCATGAGCCGCTAGATTAACGCCCCTTTACAGAGCCTATTTCATGACCTGAGCCGCTAAATCGACGCTCGTTTACAGAGACTATTACATGGCCTGAGCCACTAAATCGACGCTCGTTCACAGAGCTTATACATGACCTGAGCCGCTTAATTGACGCTTGTTCACAGAGCCTATTACATGAGCTGAGCCGCTATATCGACGCTCGTTCACAGAGCCTATTACTCTGCTCGGTAATCGTGTAGCCAGAGCTGCGCGGAAGATCCCGGATTGCTGCACGTGTCGTATCATATAGGGAGATGTATGACCGATAGACAATGATTTCTTTTTTTTTTTTTTTCCCGAGCATTTTGTTGTTCTTTGGCCTAGTGTCCTGTGTGATAAGACCCTTATAATAATAATAATAATAATAATAATAATAATAATAATAATAATAATAAAGTAGGCATGTAGCTAGTGACTCATGCTGAGGCCTATACTCCCAGAACCTTGTGTGACCTGCAACCTAAAATCCAGCAGCTTAAAATATTATTTTTTTTAAAAATATTTTAGCAACTATGTCATCATTAGCCTCGCCGCAATCAAATTCACAGTCTATACTTGTGATATCAAAGTGCAACATTGCGATCGTCATGTCTCACAACTCGAAGTCCTAGAGAGACCTTGCACATGCAGCCTACTGTTCATCAGTAATGAGGGACCAGGGCACCCAATTCTTAGGATTACACATTTATAATGTACCATATTCCAGAAACAGCGTCCCTCTTGCCCTCAGTTTGTGGATTTGCAGTTCAGGTCTGTTGAAGTGAATGGAGGGGAATTGTAATACACACAACCTAAGGACAGACATGGCGCTGTTTTTGCAAGAAAGTAGCTGTACTTTTTACTTACACCACATCTCTAACCATTGGTGAAGCTTTATGGTGCTTGACTGCTTCTGTAGATGTCACCACTGATCAAATGTCTGTAGCTGACAGGCAAAGGTAGAGAGGTACATTTTTCGATTTCCCCTCATGAGCAGCACCAGAGGCATCAGCAGTTTTTTTTTTTTTAACTAGGCAAAAGTGTAATACTTCATTTTTCCTGTAGGGGTGCTGCAGAGAAATTGAACATGTGCCTCCAAACCACGAACAGTTGGGTTTATACAATTAAACAAAATTGGCCGTAAGTGGGGCATCCACCTCTCAATGGCCGACACTAGTCACAGGATGTGGTATGGAAAGTCCATGACGGATAACATTCTTGTCAATATCGATAAAAAGGAACCCCCCTTTAATGGAGAAAAATATTTGAATATTTAGTCCCTGACCTGTCATCCTATGTAAAGCTTGTTATAGGGGTTATCAGGGATTAAAAAAAAAAAAAATACAGCTCCATTCACTTCAATGGAACTTGAAGGGCACACCTAAACTGAGGACAGGAGAGGCGCTGTTTATGGTAGAAAGCGGCTATGTTTTTCTAAGCCAGGATAACACCTTTTAAGGGTGCGTTCACACGTCACGTACAGGATCTGCAGCGGATTTTCTGCTGCGGATCCGCAGCAGATCTCCTCTAAATAACTGAACACAGCATCAAATCTGCTGCAGATCCTGTATGTGTGAACACACCCTTAAGGAAGACTCCAAGAAAAACTCCAAGAAAAACTAACAAGCTATGTATCCTTTAAAGGGATTGTCCTGCGAAGACAGCTGAAGCCTTCCGCTCGCCGAGATGTGGGGCGGGCTGGGCTTGTCGTGATCATCGTGTGCAGGTGTAAATACTGTATATATTGCGGAGACACTATGCAGCTATTGGACATTGCGTGTTTCGCCCACACACAATGGTTGTGACTAATGGTGCGTTTACACGTAACGATTATCGGGCGAATTTGCGCGATAACGATCAAAATCGAACGATAATCGTACGTGTAAACGCAGCGAACGATCAAACGACGAACGAGCAAACGTCCGTTTTGATCTTTCAACATGTCATCAAATCGTCGTTCGCAAAAAATTCGCCGATCGTTCCGTGTAAACAGTCGTCGCGCGATAGTCCGGCCGCCCGCAGCCCCGCCCGCTGCCCGTTTGCAGCCCGGCCCCCCGCTCATCCACAGCCCCCTGCGCCGGCTCGAGCGCCACCCCCGCCGCTCTCATCGCTGCCGCCGCTCCGGTCGCCCACCCCCCCCACCCCCCCCCCCCCGCGCCGCTCCGATCGCTACCCCCTCCGCTCTGATCGCCACCCGCCGCTCCGATTGCTACCCCCGCCGCTCTCATCGCCGCCGCCGCTCTGGTCGCCCCCCCTCCGCTCCAATCACTACCCCCGCCGCTCTGATCGCCACCCGCCGCTCCGATCGATACCCCCGCAGCTCTGACCACGAACAGTTGGGTTTATACAATTAAACAAAATTGGCCGTAAGTGGGGCATCCACCTCTCAATGGCCGACACTAGTCACAGGATGTGGTATGGAAAGTCCATGACGGATAACATTCTTGTCAATATCGATAAAAAGGAACCCCCCTTTAATGGAGAAAAATATTTGAATATTTAGTCCCTGACCTGATCCTATGTAAAGCTTGTTATAGGGGTTATCAGGGATTAAAAAAAAAAAAAATACAGCTCCATTCACTTCAATGGAACTTGAAGGGCACACCTAAACTGAGGACAGGAGAGGCGCTGTTTATGGTAGAAAGCGGCTATGTTTTTCTAAGCCAGGATAACACCTTTTAAGGGTGCGTTCACACGTCACGTACAGGACCTGCAGCGGATTTTCTGCTGCGAATCCGCAGCAGATCTCCTCTAAATAACTGAACACAGCATCAAATCTGCTGCAGATCCTGTATGTGTGAACACACCCTTAAGGAAGACTCCAAGAAAAACTAACAAGCTATGTATCCTTTAAAGGGATTGTCCTGCGAAGACAGCTGAAGCCTTCCGCTCGCCGAGATGTGGGGCGGGCTGGGCTTGTCGTGATCATCGTGTGCAGGTGTAAATACTGTATATATTGCGGAGACACTATGCAGCTATTGGACATTGCGTGTTTCGCCCACACACAATGGTTGTGACTAATGGTGCGTTTACACGTAACGATTATCGGGCGAATTTGCGCGATAACGATCAAAATCGAACGATAATCGTACGTGTAAACGCAGCGAACGATCAAACGACGAACGAGCAAACGTCCGTTTTGATCTTTCAACATGTCATCAAATCGTCGTTCGCAAAAAATTCGCCGATCGTTCCGTGTAAACAGTCGTCGCGCGATAGTCCGGCCGCCCGCAGCCCCGCCCGCTGCCCGTTTGCAGCCCGGCCCCCCGCTCATCCACAGCCCCCTGCGCCGGCTCGAGCGCCACCCCCGCCGCTCTCATCGCTGCCGCCGCTCCGGTCGCCCACCCCCCCCACCCCCCCCCCCCCCCCCGCGCCGCTCCGATCGCTACCCCCTCCGCTCTGATCGCCACCCGCCGCTCCGATTGCTACCCCCGCCGCTCTCATCGCCGCCGCCGCTCTGGTCGCCCCCCCTCCGCTCCAATCACTACCCCCGCCGCTCTGATCGCCACCCGCCGCTCCGATCGATACCCCCGCAGCTCTGATCGCCACCCGCCGCCGCCACTCCGGTCGCCACCCCCCCGCCGTTGCCCCCCGATCAACCCCGCCGGCCCACGGTCATACGTTACCTGCTCCGCGCAGCAGGTCTTCAGCCATCCCCGACTCCGCTCTTCAGTGCACTGATTGGCTGAAGAGGGGAGTCGGGAATTTCAAACGGCTCCTCTTCAGCCAATCAATGCAAGGCAGCACTGATTGGCTGAAGAGGGGAGCCGGGAATTTCAAACGGCTCCTCTTCAGCCAATCAATGCAAGGCAGCACTGATTGGCTGAAGAGGGGAGCCGGGAATTTCAAACGGCTCCTCTTCAGCCAATCAATGCAAGGCAGCACTGATTGGCTGAAGAGGGGAGCCGGGAATTTCAAACGGCTCCTCTTCAGCCAATCAATGCAAGGCAGCACTGATTGAAATTCCCGCCTCCCCTCTTCAGCCAATCAGTGCTGCCTTGCATTGATTGGCTGAAGAGGAGCCGTTTGAAATTCCCGGCTCCCCTCTTCAGCCAATCAGTGCTGCCTTGCATTGATTGGCTGAAGAGGAGCCGTTTGAAATTCCCGCCTCCCCTCTTCAGCCAAACGGCTCCTCTTCAGCCAATCAGTGCTGAAGAGGAGCACTGATTGGCTGTAGAGGAGCCGTTTGAAATTCCCGGCTCCCCTCTTCAGCCAATCAGTGCACTGAAGAGCGGAGCCGGGGATGGCTGAAGGCCTGCTGCGCGGAGCAGGTAACGTATGACCGTGGGCCGGCGGGGGCGATCGGAGCGGCGACGGCGGCGGGGGGGTGGCGATCGGAGCGGCGGCGGGGGGGGGCGACCGGAGCGGCAGCGGGCGGCGGCAATGAGCGGCGGGGGCGGCGATGAGAGCGGCGGGGGCAGCGATCGAGCCGGCGCAGGGGGCTGCGGATGAGCGCGAGGCCGGGCTGCGAGCGGGGGGCCGGGCTGCGGGCGCGCGATCGCAAAACGATTTTTCCGTACGATATATCGTACCGTCTAAACGCTGATCGTTATGAAAAAAAAATCGTTACTCCGACATCGTTAATCGTACGATCGGGCCAATTATCGCTTCGTGTAAACGCACCATAAGCCTTGCCCCCTCCCCCGTGTCTCCGAAACAAGGTGGGGAAAAAAAATTTCAACCTTGAAAGCTTTATCTGTCTTTTGCTCGCAGGACCACCCCTTTAAATCCTTGTGTCATGCTCCACCCTAAACATAACAATTTATGGATTTTACCTGGAGTGTCCCTTTAAAACTCTAACACTAAACCTTCCCTCATACTTAGCTGAGTATTCACAGCTGATGCCAAGATACCTGGTAAAGGATTGGGCAGTTCAAATCCAAAATGCCTGATCCTTCTCTCTGATATTATCTGCTAGGAAAGTATCAGGAGATCGCCATACATTTAAGGTGCTTAGCCAGTCCTCTCGAAATGGTCTTTACTGATGTTCTGGAATTATATATACTAATATCTCAGATTTTTTTTTTATACTTCTATTCCTAAACCTCTCTAAATATAAAGTCCGACCTGTATATATGTTACTACAAGCGATGGAAATATATCCGTCTGTCATTACTAATTAAGAAGTACCCCCCCTCCCCCATGTCGTTTTTGGGTATGCCGCATTTGTGGCTTGTCACAATCCCAGCCAGCACTCTCTTGCCTGAATTCTCCATAAACTTCTTTGTCTCCGTCTCCCGTGTATTGTTCTTCAATGTACGACTCCGCCGAATGTATTTGCTCTGTTTAAATAAAGGATGATAATTTGTGTCTCAGTCAAAAGCGACAGTGTGCGGCGGTGACAGCGGCGCTCGGCACAGACCTTGCGAGACGCCGCCGCTGTTTAGAAGCGCTCTCTATGAAATCTAATGCTTTTGCATCCCAGAGGCAATTATGACATTTAAATCCTTTTACTGCAAAGCATTGCTGGTCCAGCGGTGACGTGACTAACAATTTTTCCAGCTTTGTAAGCCATTTGCTGAGGCTATTATGAAGAAGAATAGAAGAGCAGGCCCGGGTTTCTTGTGGGAGAGCGAAGGATCGGCGCATTGTCTGTGCGGATATCTCCGTCACCAGATGGGAAGCACAAGGTGAGTTATTTAGGGAGAGCGAGACTTTATACGGGCTGAACGGAGCGGATTGTGCAGCAGTCATGAGCTGCCCGGAGCACGTGTGCATTATACATGGAATGTGCAGCTGTAGGAGTCTTCTTTTACTTGGAGTAAGTCTTGGCTCGGTTGTTTACATGTCCCAGGAATTATAGGTAATGCGACCATTCAGCACCGCCGTATATTTTATATAGCGGAAAAAAAAAAAAACTGCATTGTCCTCCCTCTGTTATTCCTCCTGGAAAAGTATGAATAAACTGACAACTGGGCGTTACCACTGGTTTCTTAGGGCCATATTAGGCTATATTCACACAGAACATAGAACCTATGGTATTCAATGGCCCCATTCACACGTCCGTACGTGTGTACGGGGCCGCGATCCGTGCCTCAAAAAAAAAAAAAAAGACATGCTGTAAGGCGGACCGCATTTTGCGGCCCGGATCGCTAAGCTAATGAAGCCTCAAAGCAGTGTAGAAGCTATACAGATGCACATTCATATTGTGCAGTCACGGGCTGCACTACGGATGTGTGAATGTAGCCTTACACAGGACGATTGTTTGAAAAATCGTTAGATTGTTTGGATTAAAACGATAATCGTTTTGTGTAATAACAGGCAACGATTAAACGACTATTAATCATTACAACAACGTTTGGGGTCTATCAGCCAGGAAAGGACGAGTGCAAGAATGACCGTAAGTAACGATCATCGTCCTGTGTAATAGAGTGAGCGATTTAAGATCGTTTGTCGTTAATTGGTGAAAAATCGTCCTATGTGATACCATGCTTAGGGTGGTATTACATGAAACGGTCGGCGGTGAACAATTTAAGATTGAGATCATTTATCGTAAATTGCAGAAAAATCCTTTCATGTAATACCACCCTCAGGGTGGTATCACATAGGACGATTTTTCGTCAGTTAACGATAAATGATCTTAAACGACCGTGACGACAAACGATCTTAAATCGTTCACCCTACTACACAGGATGATGATTGTTCTTGCGCTCGACCTTTCCTGGCTGATAGACCAGAGAACAACCGAACGACGTGTTATGACACCGAGCGATGTTCGAACGATTTATGAATGATCAGCGATTAAAATCGGTCCACATTCTATCTAACGATCAAGGATTTCTCATTGGTCGTTTAATCGTTGACTGCTATTACACAAAACTATTATCGTTTAAATCTGAACGATCTAACAAATTTTATTTATTTATTTATTTTTTTTACGATAATCATCCCGTGTAATACGCCCCTAAAGGGCTGATGCACCAAGCTCTGTGCCTAGCGCAGTCCGGTAAAAAGTTGGAATTTTTATTCTGAAAAATTGTGCGACTTTTTGTGCATCCTTCCTGTGCGTAAAATTTATGAACATTTTCGCCCGACTTAGCCAAAAAATAGGCTAAAATTTTTAATTTTACTGTGTGTGAGCCATCAATTATTCCCGTTATCAAAAATGATTTGCTGTTGTCTAGATCAGGTGGTAGTTTTTAAAGCAGTGATTTTTTTTTTTCTTTTTCTTTTGCAGCAATAAGACATGGTTGACCTAATGAGTTCAAGGGGTTGTCCGGAGAATAGAAAAGTTTTCTTTTTCCTGCTCTGCTCCCAAACACTACCCCCCTTCCTTCCTCCCTCTATTTGTGGTATACCTCCTTAAACAAGGGGAGAGGTGCTTGTCACCATCATTGGGTTCAAAACTATTAAAACCTCACCCAAACACAATGGCAAATGGTGGTTGGTTATTGGGTACTGGCATGGTTTTAACTGCACACATTGACCGTGACCGGCACCCATTCTCCGTAATTAGGTCCGTGCATGGACGATGTGCTAAGGCCCATAATGAATGATGTTTCCGGGTGCTTCATACTCTATTCCGTAGCTTGTCGTCCATGCATGGACCATAGTTACGGAATGTGTGAATGCCCTCTAAGACCTCCTCTGTTCGCTAGAGAACCCCTTTAACTGGCCATACACATAAGTTGGTTTTCGAGGGCCAGACTAATATATATGCTGCAGTATCATGGATTTAGCAGCACAGAGGCTCTGACATGGGCCAGATGTGGCTGGTGGGCCGGACAATGCCCAGGTCTGATCTAATCTGTATGAGGGAGTCTCTTGACTATATCTGAGTACAGAAGGATGGGGCACATTGGATTTCAACTGCTTGATCCTTCGGTTCTCAGGGAGATAAGCCTCCACCAGAGAAGTGGCTTTTATGCATGCTCAACCGAGAGTGCATGTGTATGGATTAGCTGGTTGTGATAGCTTTCAGCAGAAGAACATTCAGCAGACTATAGCCAGCTCTGGTAAAGCTATGACTGTGGCCATATTGGTTGTCTCTCCCAGAAATGTTGCTCGTGAGAACAGCTCCTCCTCTTCATTAACCCTCGGCGATCACATTGTGCTGGTCCCTAAAATTCTAGCTCTTCGCTGCTCGATCCTGTCACCTCTAATGAGATTGTAAATGTTAATCTAGATTTCATTGCCTTTATATCTGATTGAGCAGCCGGTGAACATAATTTGCGGCCCATCTGCTGAAGGTGGCCGTAGGTCAGAACCGGTATTAGATATCGGACCCTGTCTTCCCACAAGATTGCTATTAAATAATTGTAAATTCAGACAAGAGACCATTCCAGTCCAATGTAGGATGGGAGCAACTTGTACAGTAGGGCCATTCCATCCAAACTGAACCTTTCGTAACACCTAGTTAAACTTTTTTTTATTAACAGCTAATTAAAAAAAAAAAAAGCAATTCAACCACAAAAGTTATAAATATACATTAAGGCTCTTAATGTATATTTATAACTTTAGTGTTTAAATTGCAGTTTTACTAGGTTTAACTAGGTGTTACGAAAGGTTCAGTTTGAATGGAATGGCCCAGTAGTAGCCTTTTAGGCCCCGTTCCCACTGAGCAAAACTAGCGGAATTCTGCGGACAAGCCGTTAGCCTCCCGCTCATAATGGGAGTCTATGGGAGGCGCGCGCTCATGCTCTATCTGCGCTGAAGAATGAACATGTTCATTCTTCAGCGCGGGGAGAGCAGGAGCGCGCGCCTCCCATAGACTCCCATTATGAGCGGGAGGCTAACGGCTTGTCCGCAGAATTCCGCTAGTTTTGCTCAGTGGGAACGGGGCCTTAATACGATGAGGTATATATAAAAATTGACTAGAGGATTTTTTTTCTACAGCGTTGTAGTTTTGGTCGCATCATGGATCACATAATCAAAGATCACTGCAGCATCGCAACTTTGATGAGCTACAAAAATGCTGAGTTTTTTTTTGTTGACGTTTGATTTTTTTTTTTTTAACCTTTTTTTCAGCTTTTGAATTTTGCCATAGATTTTTGGATTTTTGACACTGCTTGGTTGCCTCCACCAGTCACCTCTCGTGTGACATAGCTGGTTTATGATGGGAGGCCTCAGGGTTGCTTATCTTAGTTTAGGCTACAGAATTCCAATCCTCATTGTGTGAGTCTCGTAAATTCCAGCTTTAAAATGTGAAAAGTTTACCCTGATAAATCGGCGTATAATGCAGCGGTTGTGTATATGGTGCAGGTCTCTTGTTTGCCCTCCTGTGGTTAGATAACCTGTATATTTGGTTTACTGTATGTTTGGGCTTTTCTCCCTCATTTGATGCTTTTTTAAATTTTTTATTATGTCTTTTACATTCACCATGACTGTGTTTATGTCTAAACAGCTCAGCGTTTGGGGGAGGGGGGTCATCACCTGTCTCTGGCTCACAGCGGGATACAACTAATTCCGACTAGTGTTCATCGTTGACAGCCTGTCTTCCAGACGTTGTCCCAAGGGGAACACGTTATAATCTTTCCAGGTATCCTGAGAGATCAGCAGATGCTGGTAAACACCACATTTACAATTGCAAGGTTCCCCATAGACTTACCAGGCGGAAGCCAAAATCTCAAAGTCTAGTGAGATATATGAAGTCATTGTGGTCTAAGAACCTAGACGATATAAAATTTTTAAATAAATAAAAAAATAAAAGAAAATAAAATCTAAATATATATATATATATATATATATATATATATATATATATCATAGAAGATTGTCAGCAGAAAAAGACCACTGGGTCCATCTAGTATATGTGTGTATATATATATATATATATATATATATATATATATATAATATATATATATATATATATATATACATATATATAATATATATATAGCTTTTTGTGTAATTTTTGGTTGTTGAGGGTAATTTCTTTCATCTTTGAAATAGCAGAAATAATGTTAATGTTCCCTGGTTGAGTTTGTCATCTATCATTGATCTTCTTAGAATTAAAAAAAAAAAAAAAAATTGTGGTGGTTTTATTGCATTAGGTAACATTTAGCTTGTGTTCAGATTGTGATGGGGATGTCTGTTATTAATAGTAGTGTCATTCCAAAATATGGAACTGAATGTGACAGGTGAAGTATGCCCGCTGTTGCGTTTAGGAAAAGAAAAAAATTCCCCAATTTTTTTCAATTATTTTGAGTAGAGCGCGGTAGGTGAAGACATATTCTAGTAAGAGGAACACAAAGCAGATGCGGCTAGAGGAGCTTGTCATTACCTCAGCATCCCTTGGGCATGAGCTCGGAAAGTGGTGATTTGTGGAAATTGCGACAGGGGAATATCTTTCATTATTCGGCTGTGGGGAACCACCATCATGCTGGGGCAATGACCAGTGACCGGCAGGAGATGTGATGGATACCGTATGGATACCATAGAGTAGCATTAAGGTTGGAGCTGACTAAGAAGGGTGTTTTTTTCTTCTTTTCTTACTCTTTGCCTTTTACCGGCTCCATATGAAGAATGCTGTGTGTGGGCTGAGATCTATCCTAATCTTCCATGTTTCAGTAAAGTGGAACAAGTATTAAATCTACCGAGATAAACCAGGAGCTGTTGAGCTGCTAAGGAAAGCGCAGCCTCCTGTTCTGCTTCTTATTTTGGGTCAGTGATTTCTTTCGACCACATGTTGAAAGAGCTTATGATCGTAGGAACTTCGGAAATTCTTCACTGGAGAAAAGTCATTGTGTGCTTTCTCTAATTCCCTTTTAGAATGGCAGTCAAAAAGAAAAAAAAAAGAATTCTGTAGTCCTAAAATCCTGCAGCTCCTCCGCAGGCGAAATGAAGCATTACACGGTGCCTGTTGAAATCCGAGTGCTGTCTGTGTAATGTATAAATGTGGCAGCTATTTGAAGCCACTCTCTGCTCTGGTTAATAAATGACGGACCTCCTGGCCTTTGGAGAAGTTGGATGCCGCCCTAGGGAGTTCTGGAAAACATGGTAACAGCCTATGGTTGTATCCATGTTTTCCTGGTAGCCTTAAAGGGTTATTCTGGGAAAAATTTACTTTTCCCCTATCCACAGGATAGGGGAAAAGTAGGAGATTGCGGGGGTGTCCGACCCCTTAACATCCCCGGCGATCTCCATATCGGACCCCACCGGCTCTGTTATAAGTAGAGCCCCCGGATCAGCACGCAAGCCACGGCTTTATTCATTCCTATGCATCCGAAAGAGCAGAGTACGCCGGGAGAGCTCTTTCTGTTGCTCGATAGGACTGACTAGAGCCGCTGGTCGCGTGCCAACCCGGGGGCTCTATTCATAACAGAGCCGACGGGGGTTCGATATGGAGATCGTCGGGGGGTTCAGGGGTCGGATACCCTGTCATCTCCTACTTTTCCCCTATCCTGTGGGTCGTGAGAAAACATGGCCATGTTTTGATGGTAGGAATGATTATGTTGAACACATACAGGATAGGTGATGTATAATTGGCCACCACTGAGCCCCACATGATCACTAGAATGGAGGTCCCAACTTTTTTTTTTTTTTTAAGATGAAAATTGAATAAAGTGATGGTCGCATATGCCAGGTGTCTGTGGATAGAGTATTGGATAACCCCTTGGTACAGAACTGGCTTGTCTTCTGATGTCAAAACCATTATTGGGCAAGTAGGACTTCATGGTTCCTAGTGACTATTTCTATTATCTAACCTTCCCATAGAAAGCAGTACAAACATTCAACCTTGATAGGAGAATACCTGTGTATATAATCCCTGACAAGCCTAATCTTCCTATATTGAAATATATTGGACCACTTATCTCATGGTGATTATATATGGACACCTTAATTGATAATATATCTTGCAGTCTATGTGAGAGAACAGAACAAGATGTTTCCTAATGTGACATGTGGCTGATGCCCAAATCTCTTCCAGTTACGCGGCGGACGAGCACAGGCTGTAACTCCAGCTAAATTAGAATAGAAAGTGATGGTTGCAAAACTGGTAACCCTTCAGTATAAGGAAACTCCCGACAGAAAATTGATGGAGTTTTGATTTGTTATTTCTACTACTAGTTTCTATGACTTGGTGTGATGTCATTTAAAGGGATCATTATATCGTAGACATGCCATTTAAAGGGGTTTTCCTGACAAATAACTGTTGAAGGGCCACATTCTCAAGATAGTTGCAAAAGGTGGAATAACTGCTCTTAGACATCACATGTCCTGCATATGCCATTTATATTCCTATTGAGAATATTTTTTTAATACGAGAGGTACCATGGTGGGGACAAATCTGGATCCTAAAGCAAGAATCAATGGAACTGTCACAGAGGAGAGGGGTTTGGTTACACTGGGGGGCGGGCGGGTCTGCTTCCAGTGCGTCATGCCGGGCTAGTGCCCAGGAATAGACTGGTGTTGTGCGTGGGAACCAGGCCGTGGTTAAAAACAAAAAAAGGACTGTGGCACTGGCATTGGTCTATGTGATGTACTTGATGGTACTTTCGGTTTAAAGGATATTTATTATGATGAAGCTTTTCCTGATGGGTGTGCAGTCACTCCGGTCAGAAGATTGTGTAACCATGGATACGTCCATGTCAGGTGAGTTCTGTCCACGAGTCCTATTTTGATTTGGTTGGCTCATGGATCTAGCCCCGGCATGGATGTAGCCATGGTTACCTAATCGGAAAAGCTTCACTATGACAGGTACACCATGTGGGCGACCACCCTAATTAATGTCCGTACTTTGGGCAGAGGCAGTGTTGGTAGCACTTTGGCACCATGTAGGTGTATTTTTTATTTTATTACTCCGCTCAAGATTACAATTTATAGCTTCGTATCTTGTGAAGGTAGGGGGGGGGGGAGATTCTCTCCAGGGAACAGATGCGCTGAAGCCTCCAATGACAGACTGTCTTTAGATGAATAAAAAGCAAAGCAGGCTATTCTTGGCAACATGCCGCACAGTGGCTAATGGGCAACCAGTCCTCGCTAGCTATCGACTTCCTCGAGTCACAAATTGCCATCCGAGCTTTGCATCCATTCCAGAATCTTTCCGTCGATATCTGCTCTATAGGTTTAGATATGCATTTTCCCGAGGCGCAGGTTCACGCACAGTTCACACATCTAATGGGGCTCGGTTAATTGACAACGAGAACAGATTCCACTGTATCCATTTTTCCAGTCTAGGAATCGCTCAACAGCGGCAAGACTCTCCAGATATTGCAGGCACCCAACCTTGTGTCTTCTTTGTGATAAGACATGCCGAGAGAGAAAAAAAAAATTATCTTGTGGATGCCTGCTGCGCGATAACAAAAATAATCAGCTTCAGGCATTGTTACTCGAGCATCCTCCATTCCATGGCGGCCTGGAACTAATTGCTCCAGGGTGCGTCGTGGCATTTGATGGATTTGAATATGGAAAATGCCTTAAATCCTTCTTCGGAATATAAGGTGAAGGAAAGGGGACGGCTGTAATGATGCACTTGATAACGGATAAGGAACTTGGAGAGTTAAACTCTACCCCCCCACACACACACACACACTACCACCACCCTTCCTGGAGCTGAGACCAGACAGACATAGAAATCTTTGGGAGTGTACAATGCTGCCTATTGTTAATGCACCCTGCAAATATTACTTTACGTGGATCTATGAAAGTGATGACTAGGGGATAGTTTTCACGGCAAAGTGAGAAGATGGAATAGAGAGGTTAAGGAAGACTCTACAGGTCTAACCCATCCTTTAGAACAGAGGTGTCAAACTGCGGCCCGCCAGACGGTGGAAAACTACAATTCTCATCACGCCTGGACAGCTAAAGCGTTAGCCTTGGCTGTCCAGGCATGATGGGAATTGTAGTTTTGCAACATCTGGGGGGGCCGCAGTTTGACACCACTGCTCTCGAAGAGTGGTTCTCTTCTCATAAAGGAGCTGAATTATTCCATAGGAAGCCAGGAACCTAGAAAAATATATATATTTTTATTTTTTTATTTCTTTTGAGAGAGAACATCTCCACTCCAGGTCTGACTGCTGGGAACCCCTGCAATCTTGAGAATGAGGACTTAGAATGGGGAGATGGCACAGCACTTGGGTGCCCTCGGTGCTCCCTTAGATGATGCATGGAGTGGGCACTTATCCACTGCTTCATGCAACAGGAAAAGTCTGGCCTATTCTGGAACTCTACAGGGTCCCAGAGGTCAGACACTTCCTCTGCACAGGACAGGAATATCCCTTAAATGTGTCAGCAGTCCTGGATTTGCTGACTTCCTGTGAACTATGGGAGGACATCACTTATGAGAGGATCATAAAGCTACACTGCCTACTAGAAAACTACAGGGTTCTTCCATGCTCCTTTCCCTTATCAAAGTCAATAACCATCTTAGCATCAGGGGGTGGTGGAAGTGGACAAGCGTCATCTGAGAACTAATAGAGCAGAATAAAGTAAATGCCATATCTGTGTCACCAGGTCCGTTAACCAGAAAGGTAGCATTTAGTGACCTATTGGCAGTGGCCCAATTTTTTTGTTTGCAGAAGGATTAGTGTGATGTAGTCATGTATGTTCTTATGGAATCATGCCGTAATCTTTTCCATGTTCTGACGGAGTTGAAACCATAAACCGTTCCTGTATAACAGAATGGACAAGTTACTGGTGACTTTAGGAGCCAACGAGACCAACTCGGCTGCCAGGAAGTAAGAACTTTCGTAGGATCAATTAAAAAGTTCCAAAAAAAAAAGTTGCAGGTGCATTTTCTTCATTTTCTAGGATTGATCCAGCCTTGCTGTGTAGTTTGAGGTCGAGAATGTGTTCAATGCTCCAAGATGGAAGTCAAGATACTGCCCAAATAAAATGGACACTGTCGCCTTAAGGCCTTGTTCATACAGCGTAAGAGACCGGCCGTTCCGTGACCCGGCCAGGTCACAGAACGGGCGGTCTCTCAAAAGATCATCTTTCCTGCCGCAGAGTTCTGATGCGGCACATCCGTGCGTGCCTGCATCAGAACTCCCGACTGCACACTATTTACTGAATAGCGGCCGCAGAAAACTGACATGTCAGTTCTTTGCAGGGCCGCTAGGGATCCCGGCCGGAGCGTATACTATGTGTATACGCTCCGGACGGGATCCCATAGAAGATAAGGCAGCATGTCTTCTTGTACAAAGTACGGCCGTTGTTGCAGATTGCAACAACGGCCGTACATTTACGAAAAGATATGCTGTGGGAACATAGCCTAAAAATTAATTTCTCCGCTATGTTGCAGTCTCATTAAAAGTATTGATCAGTTAAGGCCGTTACGGCCGATAATCGTCTGGTGTAATAGAAGACAAGAACGATGTCAGCTGATCGTTGGTGTCGTTTGTCTTTCCACATGTTGAAAGACAAACGACCAGGATAGCAACGATTTGCTGCCATTGCTCCGTGAAATAGGAGCGGAGGCAGCAGACCGCTGCTATCTTCTATGGGCTTCCCGGACGATCTAGCGATTACCCCCCTTCCCCCCGGCTCTTGCCCGCTTGCTGCTGATGCATGTAATATCAATATCGCCCTGTGTAATAGGGGCTTTAGGGTTGAAGTGTTCAGACCACTCAACTGCTCTCTCTGGACCCCATTGTGCAAGCAAGAACTCAAGCACTGTGGGGGAGATTTATCAAACATGGTGTAAAGTTAAACTGGCTCAGTTGCCCCTAGCAACCAATCAGATTCCATCTTTCATTTTCAAAAGAGTCTGTGAGGAATGAAAGGTGGAATCTGG
Organism: Dendropsophus ebraccatus; assembly: GCF_027789765.1. Classification (NCBI taxonomy): domain Eukaryota; kingdom Metazoa; phylum Chordata; class Amphibia; order Anura; family Hylidae; genus Dendropsophus; species Dendropsophus ebraccatus. The sequence continues at coordinate 24,769,839 of NC_091454.1, read as the reverse complement.
TTGCTAGGGGCAACTGAGCCAGTTTCACTTTACACCATGTTTGATAAATCTCCCCCAGTGTCCCTATATTTCCCTCATTTCGAGACCCCATTGATCATTTATTGATGGCTTATCCTATTGATACGTTATCACTTTGAGATGCAGCCAGGAAGCATATGAGGCCCCATATTATATTGTACCATCGTCCATCCGTGTTATAATGGATTCTTGCGCGCATATTGTTCTGATCATGGGAAACCCATCAGACCTCACCATCCTAATAAAGTCTTATTTCTTACAGAGGTTACATAGTTTGAGCCTTTGGGGTCACTTGCATGTCTTGCACAGGCAATGCTCCTGCAAGTAGATTCCCGCACTGTCAAAGATGGTTGACGTACCTCTAGCCCTGGGCTACTGAGCCAAATATCTCAGGAATAGCTCATTCATGTGCAACGTGTTTCCGTTCATCACTTTTTAGGATGGTTCAGAAAAGAGAGGGGGGGGGGGGGATCCTGTCCAGTGTTGCTATAAATATGCATGGGTTAGCCTTGGAGCTGAATACACAGAACGGTAGGATATTTTTTTTAAAGGGGTTATCCAGCACTACAAAAACATGGCCACTTTTCCCCCTCTCTTGTCTCCAGTTCAGGTGTGGTTTGCAATTAAGCTCCATTTACTTCAATGGAACGGAGTTTGAAACCCCTTCCAATCTGGAGACAAGAGAGGGGGAAAAGTGGCCATGTTTTTGTAGCGCTGGATAACCCCTTTAAATCAAGATTATTTGCAAGATTGGGGTTTTGCAGCTTAATTCTATTGAAGTGAATGGAGCTGAATTGTAATATCACACACAACCTGAGGACAGGGGTGGTGCTGTTTTTGCATGAAAGTAACAGTTTTTTTTCTATTCCTGGATAACCCCTTTAATGGTCTTGTTCACCAAAATGTTTTTTCTTTCAAACCAACCGGGGCCTAAGATTTGTAATTTAAAAATAATTCTCTAGTCTTCCAGTACTTTCCTTATCAGCTGCTGTATGTCCTGCAGGAAGTGGTGTTTCATTCCAGTTTTGAGAGCAGGAGAGGTTTTCTGTGGGGATTGGCTACTGCTATGACATGGACAGAGGTGGCAGCAGAGAGCACTGTGTCAGACTGGAAATAATACACCACTTCTTGCAGGACATACAGCAGCTGATAAGTACTGGAAGACTTGAGATTTTTGAATAGCAGTAAATGACATATCCCTGGCACTTTCTTGCACCAGTTGATTTGAAAGAAGAAAGATTATAGGGAACAACCCCTTTAAGCATCTATTTTATATTTTTGTAACTAGTAATACTATTAAAGGGATTGTCTGCGTTGAACAACCCATTTGTGTTTGAGGGATTCTGCTGAAGCGCCACTTCCAGCACCAACTAAGGACCAGTCCCAGTTCACATTGTGTTGGTTTTGGCTTGGCACGGACTTACGGCAAATCCTATATATTGTATGTATCGGATAAAACCCAAGTGTGAACATACCCTAACCGCAACATGCAGAACACATCAATGATCGCCATTTATTGCTATACCAGGGATCGTCTTGTAAGATTTTGTCTGACTGTGCTAGACACCTGCCAGTACATCTATTGTTTTGCCTCAAGGAGACCTGGAATCTGTCCGCCACCTATGAAGTGGGGGGTTCCTGTATTAGATCCGTACACTTAACCCGAGAGCCCATTGTTCTTTGTACCGACAGTCTGTTCTGAGGAGTCTACTGATAAGTTCTGTCTCGTATCCTGTGTCTATGCCATGAAAAGAAAGGTCCGTCTATGCAGACATAATAATATATGGTATGTATTGCTATTATGTGTATTGTCTACAGCCGGGGACTGTTATACGGGTCCAATTCACATCACATTTTCAGCGTATATCATCCGTATAAGTCAGGATGCTGACATATACCATGGCGTACATGCAGCCTCTCCTTCTCCAAGTCTTTAGCTGTAGCTATGCGATTGAGAACCATAATAGTAAGCGTTTTTCTCTTCCCAGTGGAGAATTATACTCCTATATTATGTTACTTTCCATTATACTGTTGGGGACATAAGCAATTGGCTTAGCATGCTAAACGATTTCCTTATCCCTCAGAGACCTAAATGGCCAGTGACCTAGGAACTGGTATCTGTGTTCTCAGGACTCCTAGAGATCCCGACAATGTGTCCACCCAACGTTTATGGCGTATGAAATTGGTATGCTATAAATTTTATTCACGGGACAACCTCTGTAAGACCTATGGCTGACACATGACCTGCAACAAAGACCATTGTATTGGCTATAAAGCCATCGAGCACCATGCGGAGACTTTCACCCTGCAGTCATAGATTCCTTGTGTTTGTGGATAGTTACAATGTATAGTTCCAAAATGCTGCCTGCGGGTGCCGTTTTTTCCTGCACATTGTTACTGGCTGCGACTGTCACTATGTTACTGCTATGTCCAACTATTTTAGTGAACGCTTGGTGGGATTATATTAGCTTTGTATATGAAGGGCCTAAGATTGGTGAGGTTTCCAGTTAGACGCCCACCAATAAAATACTTGTCACCTATCCTGTGGGTAGAAAAGTTTTAACCCCTTTTAATTATATGTTTCATTTCTTACTCTGTACCATATAGTGGGCTATTCTAGCACGCAATACATTGGGTAATCTGGCGGGTCCTTCTGTGCTTCAAAAGTTAAAGGAGAAGTATGAGGATTTGGAAAGTCTTGCAGGGGCTGGGGGTAAATTCATAACAAGTACAAACTTACCTCTCCCCGTGCTTGCGGTGAGCAGCAGGACAGGCCTCGGGACCCCCTCCGGGCTCTACACATCACAGCCTGGCTGATGGACTGGGCACTCAGCTAGACAGTGACGGGGGTGGGACACTGCTCCAGTCACTGATTGGCTGAGCAGCCTCTCCATCAGCCGGAACAGGCATTTTCCCCCAACGTAGGTAAGTGCCTACTTGTTTTCAGATTCCCCCATGCCCCTGCCAGCTGCCTGATTTCCCAAATCCCTGGACTTCTCCTTTAAACACAACTAAACAGGGGTTGGCCAAAACTGGAACATCCCCATTTTTTTTTACTTCTTCCTGACACACCCGCCATCACCGGTAATGTCCCCTTTTTTAGTCATTTTGCCTGTATTGCTGCTGTTAAACTTTATAACTACTCAATTTATTGGTTTTGGGGTGGAGTATGCCAGATTGGGCAGAGTTCCAAAGAGGAATGCTGGTTGGGGCTCGCTTGGTAAGGGTGTTGGTGACATTGCTGATAAGTGTTTTGAGGTCTCCTGTTTTCTTTATCAAATCTTAGTAGGAATGTCAAAACATCTGTAGACAGAAGTAGCGATGGTCGAAAGTCAAAGCTTGGTGTGAAGGTTGGAAGTGGACATTGTGGAGTTGTAGGCCCATCAAATTACCGCAGTATCCTTTTAAAGGGGGTTCCTAGAAATAACTGTTGATTATCGATGGTTGGTTGATGTATTGCAGACACCCGGCATCCCCGTCGGTAAGCTTTTCGACACCCATATTTTACCGAGAATGAAGCTGGATGCAGTTGGCTATATATTCTGTAGTGGCAACAACATTATTTTTACATGCCAGACGACCCTTTAGCCTATTCTATCTGTAGGATTTTGAGGACTATATATACTCATCCTGTCTCACACTTTGGGAACGTTCAGTTGATTCCCTTCCATTGCAGAATATTTTCCATGTGTTACAAATGCAAATTGTACGTATTCATGATCAGAACAATTTATCCTTTAAAGCAGCACCTTGTGGTTATAGTAAATCTCTAATACGACCTGCTTCTGTCTACATGCTGGTACTCTGCTGTGCTATAAATGCAGGCCCGAGAGGCTAATCACCGGCGTCACCCTCTCGTCTGCCGGAGGCGGCTACAATGGGGCATTTCTGTTTCGTTTTGACAATGGGTAATGGATGGAATAATAATTCTGTCATCTCTCTCCAGTATATACGTCTATTGTGCCACGCTCTAAGGGTATGGAATATAAACACGAGCCGGTGTTGCTATCTTCAGCCTCCCCCTCAAGCGGAGTAGTCGCCTGTTGCAGCATTGATGTGCGTTGGCAGAGCTGTGTGTGTGGGATTTCGCTAGGGTAGACAAGCTCGGTAGGACAGGATTAGGGTGCGGTACGGAGCCATGTTTGCTGAATGCTAATTCTGTACATAGAGTCACAGAGAGCTGCAGGGCAGAATTAGGGTGACCTTACAAATGCACATTAGTCATGTGGGCATCCGGGACGTATAGACGATGGTCTTCTAGGAAGGCTTTGGGGAGTCTTGGCCTGGCTACTTGGCAGTGAGGGATTAGATCTTTGAGAAGCACCTGTCAAGGTGTTGAGACACGGTAAAAAGTATCTAGCCGGCTTCTCCCCAGAGGAAACATGACCTAGATAGTCGTTCTCTCTCTCCGCCTGTCACTGGGCAGGTTTGATTCATGTGGAGGACCGGGAGGCGGAAAGGAGAAAAATTGTTTTGGGAGTTTAGAATGCAAATGAGCCTAGAGTAATGAGGGCTTAGGAATTCCAGCCGGGCCGCATTGTGTATGTGCTCCATGCCTAATCTACCGCTGAAAAGGGGTTTGTAAATGAAGAGAGGTGATATGATGGAGCCATTGAAATCTATCAGGGATAATATAGGGCTAAAAAGGAATTATGCTAATCTGTAACTTTGAAAGTGACAGCGTATTAAGCCGAGAATTTAGCATCCACGACGGACGGACCCCTCCGCACTCACTTGAGCTTGCAATCGAATTTTTCTGCAAAAAACGCGAGTTTGATGCTCTGTTAGAAGGATCTCCCTACATATACCTCATGTATAGGATCCTATTGTAACAAAAGCGTAGTAGATAAAGCACATAGGATGTAGCATTATCTACTACGCTATGCCACACACGCACACATAGTACCTTGACTAAAGGACCTATTCCACGGGCCAACGGCTGTCAGCGCTCGTTTGCTCCTAGTTCGATGTCGGCTGATGGTTGCCTTCTATTCCACTGGACGATAATCGTCCGAATATGGCCGATAATCGTTCCGTTTTATTTATTTATATATATATATATATATATATATATATATATATATATATATATATACACACACACACACAGCTTGTACGGCACATGTACTTTGTAAATTGGGCTCAGTTCACACATAACTAGTGTGCCATGTGACTGACTACTGAACTTGTTTTTGCCCACCCATGCCTCATCCCTAGTCACTTTCAATTACCAAGTGCGTCTTGCCATCATTATGTAATGTGCTTTTTTTTTTTTTTTGTGTTGAGCTTTTTAGTGTGAATTGGCCGACAGGTTTTCGCAGGTGAAATATATGTGAACACAAGGTAATTTGCAGAAGAAGATACGTGCCATACTGCCAGTGTATGTGAACCCAGCTCAACTCTCTCAGGCGTATGGAATATAGTTGTTACGGCACTCGTACATACATATACAGTATCTGTCAGGCTAAAGATATGCAGTCTCTCGCAGTCCATATGTATACGTGCATGTTCAGCCAGATGTGCATATGTTCCGAGTAGTCCACTACTAGACTCCTCTGGCCGGGACTTGGAACAGAAGGATCAAGCATTGAAATCCAATATGCCCAATCCTTGAGTCTTGAGCCCCCCATACACATTAGCCAGCTTTCCAATTTTTCCCCCAATGTGTACGGGAGCCTTTCCAGTTGCAATGGCCTACAAAGGAAACTATATTTCCCGACTATCTCTTAACCCCCTCCCCCAATACGTTTATCACCATGCTACGGAATTGGCTGCGTTAAAACCAAACTTGTTCAATTCAGTTTTTCTTTTCTTTCGACATCTGTGACGGACATAAACATTTGTTCTTCATCCAACTTTGGCAAACTTTGATCCAATCTGTGCTTGGTGCATACTAGGAGTAATAGGAATTGCCTTGCAAAACGTTCTTCAGCGTGAAGAACACTCTAAGCACTCTCGTGATCAGCCGCCATTTTGGTGGATAGGTCACCCAGAGCTACAGTCAATAGCAGATGAATGTGATTGCTGAGACTTGTAGTTTCACTTAAGATGGGGGGGGGAGGGGCGCTTTTGCTTTAAACTGAAGCAATGAGTTTCAAGACAGGCGTTTTTGAGCCACCTAATTTTTCCGACACTAATTCCCAGTAATAAATGGAAGTTGGACTCGGGCAGTAATAACACTGTGGGCAGTATATATGAGTGTTAGGGCTGAAATTCCATTCATTAGTGTCAGGCCTGAAACATTTCAATGTCATAAATTGCCGGGTCTAATACTAGCTTGTGGCTAAATGCGAAAGACGAACAAAAGTAATATTCTAAAATGTGTATGGGGCTTTGTAATGAAATCCATCAGCAGATGTGGAGAGATGGTGTTGTGAGCTGTCAGATACGTTGGCACGACATTGACCACATAACCTTGCAAAACATTTAAACCCATGACTATGACCCATGCTATTGAGATGTGATTGTGTCTGTAGGCCTTGGGGTTATATCGGTCCTCTCAAAGTAGGTGAACCCATAAATATATATAGAGATCTTTACCAAAATAATCTTCACCTACCACATAATGGTGTGGTGGTCATGACTTAGGGTGGTATTACACGAAGCGATTATCGTTCGAATAATCGTTCAATCGGTCGTATTTCAACGATTATCTTTAAGTGTAATAGTAGACAACGATTAAACGACGAACGATTGGTCGTTGGTCGTTTAATAGGTTTTGGATCTATTTTTATCGTTTGTCTATACACATCGTTCGCACATCGTTCGTTTGAATAAGATGTCGTTAGCCGTTCCCTGTTCATTCGCAAATTGAAAGGGGAGTGTTCTTGAACTTTGTTGCTCCAATTCAACCGATAATCTTTCCGTGTAGTAAAACGAACGATTATTAGGCAACCGCTATTGCGATCGTTGGAGATCGTTTATCGTTAATTGAAAAAAATCGCTTCGTGTAATACCACCCTTACTGCCCCCATATACTTTTTATGAAAGTCAAACGAACCCACAACTGGGAAGGTGTATGGGAAACTCCCCAGTCTCCACTGACCCATGATGTTGGTAGAGATGGTGGTTGGTGTAATGGATTTTCACAGAGCTGTCTGGTTGAGACTTACTTCTCCCCAGTGAGAACATGGTAACATTTGAACGTGCTGAACTTCCATGTGTATGGGAAGGCCGGGAGAGATAACTGTCGACTGTATAGACAGCTTTGTACACCGTCATCAGCCAACAGCTGTTCCTCCCCGCCACCATACCATGCACATTAAATTTAGAGGGAGATGAGCATCAACCACTGCCAGGCATGTAAGTATCTCCCTTGAAAAAAACAGTCAGGAGAACGTCATGGCTGACTAAAATTGGCCTTATGTAATGTGTATGACCAGCTTTACATTTGTGGTCTTGAACAGTAACAAGTTAAAGGGGCATTCTTATCTAGGGTATGCCTTATGAGCTCAGGGACCCTCAATGAACATGAGTATGAAGGGGATGCAGCATTGGCAGTGCCAGTTTTCCCCCAGCATAATGGCAGTCTAGGCCATCTAAGTGAATGGGTTCCCTGCACAGCTGTGTGGTTGGGATGGCAACTGTGCAGGGAAAGTCTCAGAGGGAAGGAAAGGGTGGGGGTGGGGGGCCTGGGGGAGCAGCACAATGGCGGTAGACCCAGAGGTTGGACCCTACCGAATCATAAAATAATTGCATATCCTAGTGATAATGCCACACTGGATTACCCTTTTAAATAGACCATTGAAGAAGGATCCACCCTACATGTATACTGTTTTCTACCACCTTTGGACATTCTTAGAGATGAGCGAATTTAAAGTTCAGGTTTGCAAAACCCGTAACCCATTGCATTTGACTACCATCCCAGAGGGTGGAGAAGATGGATGTAGCCTTAGCCAAATGTTCAGGGTTTCGCGAACCCAAACTTAAATTCACTAATCTCTAGACATAGTTTATACGATTTTGACTATCCCAAGCTTTCTTTATCTGCAACTTTATACAAAGTTTCCTTGTGTGCCCCGTGACTTTTATAACCTCCTGGTCCCCATCTACCTTCGGAACTGAAAGGCCGGAGAAGGGAGGAAATGCAGATGCACAATTGCTTGTTAGCGGCACATCTTCTATGGTTTAGTCTTGGCTTCCGGCCTTATCTTTTTGTCTCACCATTGATGAAACCTGTTTAATGTTGCATGTTGTTCCTGGAGTTATATTTTTCTGAATATCTAAGGATTTACTGATGTTGTGAGTTACAACCGTTTTCATGTGTATGAGGAGAGATATGAGCGGATGGAGTGTCTTTCAAGCCTCCAATGTTACCGACTATGCTTGTTTGATCTACTGCTAAAGTTATCACTTGACTGAACTCTCGGAAAGTTGTTGGACCCCCCTTTGATGCTGATAACTTTGATGTTTTCTCTTACAGCCAATGAATTCCATCAACATCCTGCACCATTGCGATCCTGATTCCACAAAGAATGAATGACAGCCAGTTACACCTGAGCCTTTCTCCGGCACATCATCTCTCCAACACTGCCGGAGAATCCTGTGAGATACCCGCCTTGCGTCCCCGATTCATCCTAGGCTTGGACTTTCGATGGACATGCCATGGTGACATGAACAGGATGAGTTAAGGGTACTTTCTACATAACCAAGGTGTGTGGGCTTGTGTTAGTGAGTGCCTGTGCCGCTCCTCCTGAGAAGGTGCAAGGACCATGACCTTGCCCCTGAAGCCACGCCGGTTTGGGAGGCCAGTAAGCCCACAACTAGTTCTCTTACTTCTGTTTGCCTTCTGTCTACTGAGTGTTTTCATCTCAGCCTATTATCTCTATGGATGGAAAAGACTGGAGCCTTCGGGTGGTGATGCACAATCCCTAGACTGTGATGAGCCCAAGATTAGCCCTTCACGTCTGCTCCCTGTAAAGGCCATGAGATCAATGGACATGTCTAGGACTGACCCACTGGTGCTAGTCTTCGTGGAAAGCTTATATTCTCAACTTGGGCAGGAAATAGTGGCTATATTGGAGTCAAGCCACTTCAAGTATCGGACAGAGATAGCTCCAGGCAAGGGTGATATGCCTACGCTCACCGATAAAGATAGGGGGCGATTTGCACTAATTGTGTATGAAAATATTCTAAAATACGTCAACCTGGACGCGTGGAACCGAGAGTTACTGGACAAGTACTGTGTTGAGTACGGCGTGGGCATCATAGGCTTCTTCAAGGTAAGGTGGTCGTGGATTTATATGCTTCTATGTCTCTTCATTCTAGATTTTAGATCTTTGATACCCGGCCTCGAAGAACATGCATCCAGCGCCAGTACAATACAGGGCTATTTTAGTTCTCAGTGTCTGCTAGTTGTAGGATTGATGCCTTGAAATTCCCCAGTCTATGGAAATCTGGTTTCTCAAAGCATGGATGTGTTTCTTTTGTGGTCGACTCATTCGTTCTCTTTTCTTCTCTGTCCCCAAGACACAACTTATTTAGTCCAGTTGAGTGGCCTTAATCCTCTGACAAAGCTGTAAAAGGGACATTGTTCTTGGACCGGGGTCTTGCCGGACGGCCCCTTTCAGCTGATGTCTTTCCATTCATTCGGTTTCCCATCCTCTCCCTCCCAGTCTACCAGACAACACATGGCCTTTAAGTCCTATTTATCCTCAATGGGTTTAGACTTTTAGCTTTTATTTTCCAATTCTGTCCTTATCACGCAGAGTACATGATCTTACGGATGTTCTTGTGTATTTTATACTTATACATTGCTGGACATTATTTGTGTATACGGGCCGGAAAGTTTTGGTTTGCAGGTTTGATGAAAGTTTTATATCTGAGAATGTGATTTGTTATTTTATACTTTTATGTAGTCTTTACATCATGTATTGTACAATCCATTCATACCCAGCTAGGTTTGGAATCCATTAGCATTGTGCTGACCAGTTAACCCCCCGCAGCGTAACCAAGATCCCATAAAGTACTACACTCTAATGCGTTATAGTATTGCAGTTTTTCTGGGGGTTTTTATCCTTCTGTCATGCATGCTGTGAATACTACTCCCACAATGCCGTACAGTCATAAAATTGTCTGGTGAGCTAATCCAATGTTCACAAAAATGCAGTTAACCCCTAGATGTAAAGGGTAAGACCGTACGTTGTCTTATACATCCTTTAGATCCTAATGGATCATTGGTATGTTGGTTTAGCATCCAAAAAAGCTGCCACCTGTTCTGCTGGTAAGAAGTCATGTGCTATAATTGAGGGCCCCATAGAGTGCAGTAATCTGCCTGGGCAGGACCTATAGGAATGCTTATCCTGAGTGTCTGATACTTACACATGGTATTGTAAAAGACGGAACTCTGTAAAACTATTGGTGCCTATAGTAGTAGTTATCCCAAGGCAGTAGGATAGATGAATCTCGGCACTCACCAAGTAGAATAATGCTTATTTATTTAGTGCAATTCAAGCAGGTACAGGGAGGACACGTTTCGGCTAGTGAAGCCTTCTTAAGCTACACTACAGCTACACTGGAGCTGATAAAGGCTACACTAGCCAAAACGCGTCCTCCATGTACCTTCTTGAATTGCACTAAATAAATAAGCATTATTCTACTTGGTGAGTGCCGAGATTCATCTATCCTACTGCCTTGGGATTCAATTCAAGAAGGTACATGGAGGACGCGTTTTGGCTAGTGTAGCCTTCATCAGCTCCAGTGTAGCTGTAGTGTAGCTTAAGAAGGCTTCACTAGCCGAAACGTGTCCTCCCTGTACCTGCTTGAATTGCACTAAATAAATAAGCATTATTCTACTTGGTGAGTGGCGGGATTTATCTATTCTTCTGATACTTACACAGGCTGAGCAGTAAGGGCCTATTGGTTTTGATGCTGGGTGATGACCAGAAGAGTCAGCTCACTTGGCATTTGAATACTGGTGTCTGAAGAAGTTGGATATAGTCCTAGGGAGTGTGGGAAAACTTGGATAGAGCCTGTAGCTGTATCCATGTTTTCCATAATTTACATAAATCCCAATTACTTTAATGACCATAAGCATGCTGGAGTCAGACTGAGAAGGCTTAGAGCTGAAATGGACTTCCTCTTTAATTCAAGAAGAAATAACAATGGCATTGTGCTAAAGAATTCTTATTTTATAGGGTATATAGGTATGGCTAAAATAGATATGTAAGGTTTGCTAACTGACCCTCTCAAACACCTTCCAGCACCTTGACGACATCATGTGTCAGAAGTGATTAAAGGGGTACTCCGGAGGAAATGTTTTAAAATAAACCGATGTCCGATTTGTAAATTAGTTCTATTTAAAAATCTGAAGTCTTCCAGTACTTATCAGATGTTGTATGTAATGCAGGAAGTGGTGTATTGTTTCCATTCTGACAAAGTGCTCTCTGCTGCCACCTATCAGATCAGGAGAAGTTTTCTATGGGGTATTGCTACTTCTCTGAACAGTTCCTGACAGGGACAAAGATGGCAACAGAGAGCACTGTGTCAGACTAGTAAGAATACACCACTTCCTGCAGGACATACAGCAACTGATAAGCACTCGACAACTTGAGATTTTTTAATAGAAGCAATTTTCAAATCTTTATAACTTTCTGGTAAAGGTAGGCTTGCATACATTTTTTTTCCTTTGGCGTTTTTTCCTTTTTTTTTTTTTTACACTTTCATTTACTGTAAAATATGCAATCATTAGATTGCATGTACTGATCTATGCTATGCCATAGCAAAGCATAAATCAGTGTTATCAGCGATCCGACAGGACGGAGGTAAGGAGCTTACCCCCGCCTGTCTGCACATGCGATCGGGAAACCCGATCACTTAGTGACAGATGCTTGATCTGTCACTGAGCACCTTAAATGCTGTGATCGCTGTAGATCACGGCGTTTAAGAGGTTAATGAGAGTCAGCTGCGGGATCGCAGCTGACTCTCATTACCTCCGGCCCCGGACACTGATGTGAGCGGGATCGCTCTCACTGCAGCAATCCCGCTCACATCAGGAAGCCCCTTCAGTGTCAGGAACGTATATATACATTTCTACTGCACAGGGTATGTGCAGTAGGAACATATATATACAGATTACTGACTGGAAGGGGTTAAGGGAACCAGTCATCATGAAAATGCTACATAAGCTATTAGCATCATTTTATAAAGCTGGAAGAACGGAGCAGATTGATATATATCTTTAAGGGAAAAGATTTTGTATAAATTATTGATTGAAATTTCCAAAGAGTCGAGTCCATTGAGTGACACCGCCCACTGGACTCCTTACCACAGAATGATCAGGGATTTATACAGAATATTTTCCCACAAAGTTATATATCAATCTGCTCAGTTCTTCCTGCTCTATAACATGATGCTGATAGCTTAGGTAGCATTTCATGGTGACATGTTCCCTTTAAAGACTGGGCTCCTGGTCAGACAGGACAGAGAGAGCCTGCTATGTTAGCCTGGGGCCCAGTAAAGTTTCGTAGGCCTTCCATTCCTATATTAGGAATATAGGTTGTATTCTGTCAATAATGCTTTGGTATATGGATTATACCAAAGCGCTGTATAAGCAATAAAAAATGTAGCACATTAACTAAAATTATCCAAAGTTTTATAAAGTTTAGAAAAAGTGACAGACTGCAGAACTGTGAAAAAAGACCCATATATAATCATGTCTCATTATAAGCCGAACAATCATTTGGCTATCTATGAACCTGGTCTATCAGGTCTATGATAAGCCAAACCTTTAGGTGCAGCTATCTGACACTACTGGTGCTTCTTAAAGAACATCAATCCGATTATCAGGAGGAATGAAATAATATAGACTGCAGGCAGCCATTGTGATCTGACATGAAGAACTTGCATTGATAGAATCTAAGAAGAACCCTGAAAGGTTAAGCCGCGGTAACACATTTAGGTGTCCACCTGGCCCGACCCTGGAGTTGTCACCATCGAGTAAAGTATCTGAGCTATGGAGGGCAGTTGTTCTCTCCATACCAAGAATTCATTCCTTGCGGAGCCGATCATTGTTAGCACATCTAAAATATTCCGGATGCTTCCAGAACCTCATTGTTGCAGAACGTCAGGCTGAGCGCACGTGTAGCTCCATTGTATAGAGCGTATCTTGAGGCTGACAGTATTGGCACAGCAGTATAGACGTTCTTTATTCACGGAAATGTTTCATCCACGTTCGTACTATATTCAGATATGGAGATGTTTCGTCTATGAAATTTTACTTTGCTGCTAGAGTATATGTTGGGATATTTTGTATTTTTATGGTATTTCAGCGTATATACGAGATCAGCGAAAACATGATGCGAATTTGGGCCTTTATACCGCAGAGACCAATAGAGCTAATATTACCGCCATACAGTAGTCGCATACCAGCGCTCTATGGAGTATAATCGTGCTGTAAACCCCATATAGATGAGTATGGTACAGATAAATCCAGTGACTCATAGGTGATAAAATGACTCACTTCTCCAATCGGAGTTCTTTATTTTCCCATCTCTCTCAGTTTGACCCTGACCACTATGAGGATTTACAGTCATGACGCGTCTCTGCAAAATTTGCTGCCCAGATGTCTTTGACTCCTCGCTTTTCCAGCACCTTCCTCGTCTCTCGTACTAAGTACTCATTAGTGGTGTGCTACTATAATAGTGCCACGCAGATAGTGCCTCCAAAAATAAGTGGGGTTAGTGCCCCACACTGTAATACTGATCACTTATTGACTCACGTAGTCAGAATAAAGCCCTCTATTGTGTCCATACATCAATAGTACCCTCTTTGTGCTCTGCACAGTGTTGGTACCCTCATACTGTAACAGTGTCCCTATACAGTAACAGCCCCCCTATTCAGTAATTGAGTTCCATTGTGCCCCCACACTTTCATAGTACTCTTTGTATGGCATACCCTGATAGTGCCCCCACATAGTACTGGTACCCTCTTAGAACCCCTCACATAGTACTCATGCCTCCTTACACCAAAATAATTAAATTAGTACTCACCCAACCCTTTTACCACAACAAGCAAAGCAAATTTTGCAGTCCTGTTAAGGACACAAATGAAGTCAAATACAATGATGGAAAAGGGTTGGCTTCTTTCTCAACCATTAGGGCCCGTTCACACTACGGAATAAGCCGAAATTCTGTGCGGAACTCCCACTCGCGGGCTCGGCTCGAATCCTGCCTGCTATCTGTTTGAATGGGAGGGTTTGCGCGCCTCCCCTCTCTGCTCAAAGAACTGATAGATAGCAGGCGGGATTCGGGTCTGAGTCCACGCGTGGGGGGGTTCTGCACAGAATTTCGGTGCCGATTCCGTAGGTGAACGGGCCCTTATATTTAAATGTAGCTGCATCGTGAGGTAAGTAGTCACATGTCGAGGCTCACAGGACAGTGGGGAAGAGACCAAAATCTGGAATTGTCCTGCTAGATCCAGGATGGTTGGGAGGTATGACTCCACATTTAGGTTCTATAGGTCCTGTACTGTGTGATGTCATAAGATACGGCTACGACGTTAGAAGATTAGGTGGTGGTGTTCCTGTAACTGTCAGGGTGGCGGTTTAGCAGCTGCTATAGGGCCCAGCAGTTGTTTAGGGGGTCTCTATGTTCAGTAGTTGGTGTTGAGGACCTTCGGTTACTAATGGACATCCGAGGACAGAAAAATAAAGACAAGGGGGGAGATTTATCAAGCCTGGTGTAAAGTGAAACTGGCTCAGTTGCCCCTAGCAACCAATCCGATTCCACCTTTCATTTTCAAAAGAGTCTGTGAGAAATAAAAAGTGGAATCTGATTGGTTGCTAGGGGCAACTGAGCTAGTTTTGCTTTACACCATGTTTGATAAATCTCCCCAATGTGAACTGAGCGACGAATGACACCCAGTTTTTGAACCTGCCAATGGTGCCCATTATGAAGTGAGGCCCTTGTAATGGTCTCTTGTTTGTTCCAGGGCCAGTGAGTTCTCCCTCCCAGTATAGAACCGTGTAACCGCTATGAGTGTGTGTTGCACAACATGAGGCCTGCCGATGTCATCAGATTTCTGTGTAACCAGATCTGCCCTTTAACAGTCGGACTATGTAGGGCCACCTGTTTACATAACTTTTCATAAGTAATCCTGCGGACTCCGCTCCGCTGAATGGAAAAATAAACAGATTTTATCCTTCCTTTTGAAATTCATGTATATGACATAATATGCTGCCATGTTCTGCATGACTTGGCGTCTCCCCCCTCTTCATGTGAACGGACGGAAAGGACTGAAATCCTATAAGTTCTTTAATAGTCGTCAGCGTTGTGGTTATCGCCACATATTTCTATCTAAACTATCCTCTTTCTGTTGCAGTGTTATATCTGTATAGTTTCTGAACAAGGCTCTTTAAGCCCTAAAAATCTTTCACCACCTAGACTGGAAACTTGGTAGACAAGGCTACATATGGTGCCCCCTCTATTCCATCCCTCACATGCCGTGTACATTTTTTTTAAAGGGGTTGTTCACAAATTTTTCCTTTTTTTCATATCAACTGGTGCCAGAAAGTATCAGAGATTTGTAATTTACTTCTATTAAAAAATCTCAAGTCTTCCAGAACTTATCAGCTGCTGTATGTCCTGCAGGAAGTGGTGTACTCTATCCAGTGTGACCCAATGCTGCTACCTCTGTCCATGTCATGAACTGTCCAAATCAGTAGCAAATTCCTATAGAAAACCTCTCACTGGAAAGAGTGTACCACTTCCTGCATGACATACAACAGCTGATAAGTACTGGATGAATTTAAATTTTAGTAGAAGTAAATTACAAATCACTGGCACTTTTTTGTCACCAGTTGATTTGAAAGAAAACATTTTTTTGTGAACTACTCCTTTAAAGGCAACCATTCATGACCCACACTTTTGGCCCGGTCTGTGACTGAAAGCATTTAGGGACAATATTCTACGTTTAATAAGATCCATAGAAAATATTTATGCAGTAAGCTGGTCATCTTTTTTTCTAAAAGAGATGAATTAGACTTTAAGGTGTACCCTGGAGAAGGAAAAAAATGTTTTCAAATCAACTGGTGGCAGAAAGTTAGGTTTGTAAATTGCTTCTATTAAAAAAAATCTCAAGTTTTCCAATACTTGTCAGCTGCTGTATGTCTTGCAGGAAGTTGTGGATTCCTTCCAGTCTGACTCAGTGCTCACTGCTGCCACCTCTGTCCATGTCAGGAACTGTCCAGAGAAGGCAAGGTTTTCTATGGGAATTTACTACTCTGGACAGTAGAAAGAGGTGAGAGAAGATAGTACTGTGTCTGGCTGGAAGGAATACACTACTTCCTACAGAACATACAGCAGCTGAAAAATATTGGAAGGATGGAAATTCTTTATTGATTTGACAACAGTTTTTGCTCGGGAGTACTGTTTTAAGCTAAGTCTAAGGACAAACACATGTTTTACTGACCATCTGTTTCGGGGAGATCATGTGTGTCTACTAGAGATGGGCAAACTTCGAGCATGCTCTCATTCCTGGAAAGTCCTGAGAGTTCTCGAAAACATGAATACAGTCTATGGCTGTATACATGTTATCCAGACAGCCTGTGGCTGCATTCACATGTTCCGCGTTCCGCCTGTAACGGACTTCTCTCTCCGCCCAGGTAGCATCTGTGATAAGATGCTGGGGGCGGGGGAACTGTACAGATATGTGCCACGCTGTAATGACAGAGCCACGTGGCTGATTCACTACAGCGCAGCGCATATCTGTACAGTTCCCCCGCCCCCAGCATCTTATCACAGATGCTGCCCGGGCAGGGAAGAGTCCGTCACAGGCATTCCACATCCGTGTTCCATGCGGAACACGGAACGTGTGAATGCAGCCTTAGGGTGGCATCCAGCTTCTTCAGCCACTGGTAATCGAATGCAGAACATATGGATTTGGACAAATCTAAGCATGCTCCGTTTACTCATCTCTAGTGGCCATCTCAATGGCAGACATGGTAGCCATTCATCTGGGATCACATGAGAATACAAGATAATGTGGCTATCCATCTTTACTAACTATTAGCTAGCTGTTCATCCTATATGCAGGCGGGCTCACTGTGGCCAAACGCGCCTATGTTCTGAATGGGGAACGTGAAATAAATAATTGGCTGACACGTTAGATGGTGGCTTATGTCTTGAGAAGAAACAATCAAGCAGTAAAGCTGCCTGATCAGTATGCCTGATCCTTCTTACCCCAATATCATATGGCGCACCCCTATGATGATGGGGAACTGATGGACTTCCCCATTCCCCGTTTGGACAGAATTTATCCAATGCTTTTCGGCCCAGCCCAGGATTGGCACATACTTCTATAATATGCTGTGACCCATAGTCATCTGGTGGTAATGCGTTACCACGAGACAAACACACTGGTGAAACAGATTCAGCGCAATACAGTCATATGGCAATGCTAAGCACCTGCATGGAGGCAGATGAGAGGAATAGCTTGTGGCCGACAGCTATGGCCATCTTGAAAGTCCTGGTGGTAACGCAACGGTTTCTACTGCGTGCAACGTCTCAACCAGAATCTCAAAGCTACAAAGACTATGAAACTCAAGGATTCGGTGTTAAGTTTGTAGAACAATAAGGAAACGTTTTTGCCCCTTAAACCAAATTGACTATCTTATTGCACCCCAACGCACATCCTTCCTCTTCAAAGATCATCCATTTGAGGTCAGCATTGTAGTTTTCCTCCCCGTTATATTTCAGCTGGAGATGACTTTCAGTTTTGTCTCCACCGATAAGACATTCTGGGGGTGTTGTCGGCACACGAGCGCTTCCTCTTTCTAGGTGTGATGTTTGTCAAGAAAAAGTGATAAAAAAAAATCATCTGTAATTTTTGCTACTTTGCTGCAAATGTTTTTCTTTGTTGTCACCTGAAGCCGCTTTGTGGTTTGTCCCATGTGAGAGCAGGTGTGAATATTTCTGGTGCTGGGTAAGCAAAGCCGTGTATTTGTGCCTGAGCGTCATCTCCAGTGTAAACAGAAATGGTGCTAAACTGTTGGTGTCAATGGAAGAGGACGGGGCTCGGTAGGAGATGGACGGGCATAAAGGATTCTGTGTATATATAGAATTAGATTCTTGATGTATAGTATAGGCTCACACTACAAAGTAAGCCTTATTCCTGCTGCTTGGTTCTTGGCGTGCTGACCAGGCATTATTGTGCCAAAAAAAAAGCTGCGGTCATGGCTACGTTACACATAAATTTCTTTCTTTTTACCACAGGCCAATGAAAACAGCCTACTGAGCGCACAACTTAAAGGATTCCCCCTATACCTTCACTCCAATCTAGGCCTCAAGGACTGCAGTCTCAACCCTAAGTCTCCTCTCTTGTATATAACCAAACCCAACCAGGTGGAAAAGGGCGAGCTACCGGGAGAAGATTGGACCGTTTTCCAGTCTAATCATTCCACCTATGAACCGGTTCTTCTTGCCAAGACTAAGTCTGCCGAGACCATACCTCACCTGAGCGTGGACGCGGCCCTACACACGACTGTGGTTCAGGATCTCGGACTACATGATGGCATCCAGCGGGTGCTTTTTGGTAACAACTTGAACTTTTGGCTCCATAAGTTAGTATTCGTGGACGCTGTGTCATTCCTGACTGGAAAGAGGTTGTCTCTTCCACTTAACCGATATGTACTGGTCGACATTGATGATATATTCGTTGGCAAGGAGGGAACCCGCATGAAAGTAGAAGACGTGAAGGTAGGAGCCATTCTATTGGTTTTTAGTAGTCTGTTTACGTCGTCTTGTTCTGGATTAGACTTTTGTTGAGTTTGTATCCGAAAGTGACAGACCCACATTTCTTTCTAGGCCCTCTATGACACCCAGAATGAGTTGAGAGAGCACATCCCCAATTTCACTTTTAACCTTGGCTTTTCTGGAAAGTTTTTTCACACTGGTGAGTTCTATAACTGAAGGACTTCTGATTATCATTAGTACTTACTGCATCCAAGTCCTCATCATTTGGCTGTGTCCAGATGGAACAAAAATTCTGCACATTTTCCATCAGGATTTACGGGCAGGAAATCTGAAGTGTTTCTGATGGTAAATCCACAGAGACAACTCCACTTCAAATCATGCGGACTTTCATGCGGATTGGTTCATGACTTTAAAGGGGAACTTTCAGCATGTTGGACGAATCTAAACTGGTTATATGTCCCTACTGTACAGGAGACGCAGAGAAGGAAGTATGTGTCTTATCTTCCTCTTTAGCGCCTTTCCGGTGCAGTTAGTAGTAAGCTCCACAGTCCATTAAGACCATGAGTCGTACTGGGGCACCTGTTAGGAGCACTGCCCATCCCCATAGCGCCGATCCACCCCTGCTGGCCCGCCCCTTTCTAATTATATTCAATCGCCTCCTAACTGGTGCCCCAGTGCTCCTAATGGTTTTACCGGACCATGGAGCAAAAGACTAACTGCACCAGAGCGGTGCCGAGGATGAAGGTAAGACACATACCCTCCCCCTCTGCGTCTCCTGTGCAGTAGGAACATATCAGCAGGTTAGAGTCATCTAACCTGCTAATAGTTCCACTTTAAATTTCCTGTTAATGCAGCAGAATCTGCAACAATGCGTTATATTGTGGATTTCGAGCTCTTCATTGAAGTCATGGAGGAAAATAACCTTGTGAATGAGTCTAGTCAGGTTACAGACTGCAGACCGTGGAGTGAGGGTATAGACTGCAGCCTGTATAATCAGGTTACGGGCTGAAGACTGTGTATAGTCAGGTTATAGACTGCAGTCTGTACAGTCTGGTTTTCGGCCTGCAGGTCGGCTCTGGTCAGGTTTATGGCCTGCAGACTGGCTCTAGTTGGGTTACGGCCTGCAGGCTGGCTCTGGTCAGGTTATGGCCTGCAGGTTGGCTCTAGTTTGGTTACAGCCTGCAGACTGGCTCTAGTTGGGTTTACGGGCTGAAGGCTGGCTCTAGTCGGGTTACAGCCTGCAGACTAGATCTAGTCGGGTTAAGGCCTGAAGGCAGGGTCCCATTGGGTTCTCTTGTGTTGTCCATCATTTTGACCAAAAGAATAGCACTGCATGGATAAGATCAGACAGCACTTCCAACAGGGGCTCATAGCAGAGCCTCTTACAATAGTATGATTTCAGCCTAAATAGGACTAGTTCTTCTAAACCAGGGATGGAGAACCTGCGACCCTCCAGCTGGTACAAAACTGCAATTTCCATCATGCCTGAACATAATGGGAATGGTAGTGTGGCAACAGTTGGAGGGCAGCAGGTTCTAAAGCCCAGTACACTTTTAGAAATTATAAAACCTTTGGTAGGGGCCTAACATACCTGGTTGGTTCTTTGCCCATCTTAGTCTTTATATGTGATCCATTCCACCAGGTACGGATGCAGAAGATGAAGGAGATGACCTCTTGCTCTCTTATGTGAAGCAGTTCTGGTGGTTCCCTCACATGTGGAGTCACATGCAGCCTCACCTCTTCCACAACCAGTCGGTTCTGGCGGAGCAGATGGCCTTAAATCGCAAGTTTGCTGTGGTGAGTGTGAACTAGAAGAGCTCTATTGCTGTCCTAAATGTTGGTCTTGGGTCTTCTCATCCTTCTTGACTGTCTGTCTCCTATAGGTCAGGAGGGTTGGTTCTGGCATAAAAAATCTTGACCGGGAAGGGAAATCGAGGTTCCTACAAAAGAAGTAACTTGTTGTTTGCTTTCTAGGAACATGGGATACCTACTGATATGGGGTACGCTGTGGCCCCTCATCACTCTGGGGTGTATCCTATACATGTTCAACTCTATGAAGCCTGGAAACAAATCTGGGGAATTAAAATCACAAGTACCGAGGAATATCCACATCTGAAACCTGCCCGGTTCCGTAGAGGATTCATCCACAATGGCATTATGGTTTGTCTCAACTAAAAAAAATTCTATAATTTTGCCAATAATAATTTAAGAACATAACTAATGAGACATATGTACCTTATTTTCCATTCATAGAATGTCTTTGTCCAGTGTCTACATTGTCTACAGTGTCTACATTGGCAAAGGTGTCCATAAGGGTTCACCGACAGTCAAAGGGTAGATACATGTCCTTTTCGGACTCTTGAAATTGAAATATAAAAATAGTCATAGTATAATATACCATATTAACCTATGGGTGGCAGGGGGAGGAGGAGCTTAGATGATGGAACTGCCCATATATGGTTAGTTACTGTATATTGACTGACCATATATGGTAACTAAGCATATTTGGGTTCCTTTTCTGAGATGCCAAACTGTCCCCCTGTAGCTTTTAGGGCACGTTCACACTACGGAGTCAGCGCTGAAATTGTGCTGGGAACCCCTGCCTGCAGACTCCGCGCTGAAGCCCACCTGCTATCTCTTTCAATGGGAGGGCTCTCGAGTCTCCCCTCTCTCTTCTCCAAGAATTGACTTGTCAATTCTTCGCGCGAAGAGTGGAGGCGTGTGAGCCTTCCCATTAAAAGAGATAGCAGACGTGCTTCGGTGTGGAGTCTGTGGGCGGGGGTTCCCAGCTCAATTTTGGCGCCGATCCGTAGTGTAAACAGGCCGTTACAGTGGGTTAAGTTGCAGACTTTTGTTGGAGATATACAGTGGGAGTCCTTGGGAATATTTAGAGGGCTACAAAAAAATTTCAAATGAACTTCTGCTCTGAATGGTTCCTGACATGGACAGAGGTGGCAGCAGAGAGCACTGTGTCAGACTGGAAAGAATACACCACTTCCTGCAGGACATACAGCAGCTGATAAGTACTGGAAGACTTGAGATTTTTAAATAGAAACAATTTATAAAATTCAGTATAACTTTCAGATTTACCCTCCAGAGTACCTCTTTAAGGGCAATGAGGTTCCATTCTTAGCTTGTATATAATGTATCTTGTTCTTCATAAAGAACAACATAGTTGATAGGTGTCAGAGGGGCGGGTTTAGTTAAATGGGTGTGGCTTGTTTCTAATTCCTTGAGAACAGTAGGGGAGGGCTCCTGCTGAAGCCAGTTGCCATGGAGACATTGGATTGGGAGAAAGAAGAGTGAAATTGGCTGATTTCCAGAGACTTCTATAGTAGAGTTATTTATAGAATAGGATCAATGAAGAAGAGGATATTTAAAGGGGTTATCCCAAGATTAAGCATTATCCCTTAGTTTCCTTCCAGTAATGGACTTGCAGAGCAAAATTGGGAAATTTAGTGCAATTTTTCTGTTAATTCAGTAAAGGGATCAGCTTTAAAGACTAAGGGGGAGATTTATTAAACATGGTGTAAAGTGATTCTGCTTTTCATTCCTCACAGACTCTTTGGAAAATGAAAGGTGGAATCTGATTGGTTGCTAGGGGCAACTGAGCCAGTGTAACTTTACACCAAGTTTGATAAATCTCCCACTAAAACTTATACCCTATCCACAGAATAGGGGATTGGCAGCTGACTGGTGGTGGTGGTGGTGGGGCAATTCTGCTAGGACCTTCACCCATCACATATACCTATATTAACCCCTAGGCGACCCTGGACGCACCCATACGTCCAGGGCCGCCTCCCCGCGTTCAGTGATCCCGGGTGCTGCATGTAGCCCGAGATCCCGGCTATTAGCGGGCACTGTCCAATCGCCCTGCCCGCTAATCAGGTAATCTGAGGCAGCTGCCTCCGATTACCGGCTGCAGCACTTCCCTGGTGTCTAATGGGGGAGATCGCGTTGTCCCGGAGGAGCGATCTCTGTACCTGATGCCAGCCGGGGACCTCTCCAAGATGGCGCCGTCCCCGGTTCGGCACTCGTTTGTCTTCGGCTGCAGGAGCCGAAAGCAAACGAGTGCCAATCTCATTGATCTTTGCTGTATAAGTATACAGCAAAGATCTCAATGAGAGATCAGAGTGCATATACTAGAAGTCCCCCAGGGGGGAATAACCCAAACTCCAGGGGGGCTTCTAGAATATGTGTAAAAGTAAAAATAAAAGTGATGTTATAAGTAAAAAGCCCCCTCCCCTAATAAAAGTCAGAATCACCCCCTTTTCCCATGTTATAAATAAAAATAAACTAATAAATAAATAAACATGTTTGCTATCGCCGCGTCCGTAATCGCCCGAACTATTAATTAATCACATTCCTGATCTCGCACGGTAAACGGCGTAAGCGCAAAAAAATCCCAAAGTGCAAAATTGCGCATTTTTGGTCGCATCAAATCCAGAAAAATTGTAATAAAAAGCGATCAAAAAGTTGTATATGCGCAATCAAGGTACCGATAGAAAGAACACATCATGGCGCAAAAAATGACACCTCACACAGCCCCATAGACCAAAGGATAAAAGCGCTATAAGCCTGGGAATGGAGCGATTTTATGTGACATATATTTGTTAACAATGGTTTGAATTTTTTACAGGCCATCAGATACTAGAAAAGTCATACATTTCATATATTGTTTTAATCGTAACGACTTGAGGAACATATATAACAAGTCAGTTTTACCCCAGGGCGAACGGCATAAAAACACAAACCCCCCAAATAAAAAAAAATGCATTTTTTTTTTTTCAATTTCACCATTTTTTTATGGTTTCGCAGTGTACTTTATGCAAAAATTCAGCCCGTCATTGCAAAGTACAATTAGTGACGCAAAAAATAAGGGCTCATGTGGGTCTTTAGGTGAAAAAATGCAAGTGCTATGGCCTTTTAAACACAAGGAGGAAAAAACGAAAATGCAAAAACTGAAATTGGCCGGGTCCTCTAAGGGTTATTAAAGGGGTTATCCAGCGCTACAAAAACATGGCCACTTTTCCCCCTCTCTTGTCTCCAGATTGGGTGGGGTTTGCAATTAAGCGTCATTTACTTCAATGGAACTGAGTTTGAAACCCCACCCAATCTGGAGACAAGAGAGGGGGAAAAGTGGCCATGTTTTTGTAGCGCTGGATAACCCCTTTAACTCTCTATAGGACCGACAATGGAGTTCAGGATAGGCTTAATGATTGTAGCTTTGCTATGAACAATATAACCACCTATGGGATTAGCCGTCTGGTTGCGTTCGCCTTTTAACGATTTTCTTTCTTTGCCACAGGTCCTACCCCGCCAAACCTGCGGACTCTTCACACACACCATATTCTATAATGAATATCCCGGAGGCCCCGTGGAACTGGATAAGATTATTAATGGAGGCGAACTCTTTCTCACCGTGCTGCTAAACCCTGTAAGTTACATAGAAAGAGAAACGATGTGGGGTTGGGCCGTCGGCTGTGTTGTTTGTCTTCGGTGTGCGCCCGTATCCCCCGGTGACATCATTCATACTGCTCATCCCTGTCCCCGCACAGCTATTTGTGTCCTGCCTGTGATCTAGTGCTGCAGAATGACCCCTTTTACTGAGGCTCTGTGTAAAACCTCAGATATATAGCGGAACAGATGAGGCTGGAACGTCCCAGCTGCGGATCCCAGGTGCTCGCGCCGAGACTCTTCCAGTCAATCAGATCAATAAAGTGCCAGGCTGTTGTAAACTATAAAAAGCCATTAAATGCTCTATCAATATTTGATGAAGGAGTAATTGTTTTCCAGGCTTCTCCCCGGACCATATACATTGCAGCGTACCGATAACCTTAGCTCTGCTCCGGCATTCTCTGATTTATTCCTGGTAGATAACTGCAACTCTGTTTCCTGGCAGGTGTTTATAGGACGTTGCAGAGGAGCAAGAGACCTTGACAAAACCTCATCATTTATTAGTTCCACCTTTATTTTGCCAAAATTAAAGAAGGCTACTGCTTGCAATAACAGCGCCACCCCTGTCCACAGGTTGTGTGCGGTATTACAGTTCATTACAGTACGTTCACCAAGTTTTAAAACCACACCAAAACTAAGGACAGGAGAGGTGCTGTTTCTGTAAGAAAGCTGCCATGTTTTTATAAGCCTGGATAACCCCTTTAGCCCTCGGGCTTAGTATTTTGGCACAAATTACATGTCAAAATATGAGCTGAACAATACATGCAGTGTTTTCAATAAAATGTGGAATATGTGCTATAGTGAATACTGTAAATTGCGGCACATCTTCTAAATATACCAGAATAACTTGTGTTGATTATTTTGAACATATGTCACTCGGTAATTAGCATCAGAGATACAGGATACAGATCGGCCCTATTCAATCTGTGTTCACAAATGAGGTCAAATATAGGACTATCCTCAATTTCACCAGTGTATTTTTTTATTTATTTTTTTGGCATAGTGTAAACATACCTTTTAAAGGAGAAGTCTGTCCAAAAATTTTAATAAAGTATTATATTGCTCCTCAAAAGTTCTACAAATCACCAATATACACTTATTACGGGGAATGCTCATAAAGAGCTTTTTTCCTGCACTTACTACTGCATCAAGGCTTCACTTCCTGGATAACATGGTGATGTCACTTCCTGGATAACATGGTGATGTCACTGAGGGACACAGGGCACTGGAGGGACACTGAGCATCCCTCTGCCATCATCCTCTCCAGCAGCCACAGCCTGCACAGCTCTGGGAGTCGGGTCGTGACATCACCATTTTATCCAGGAAGTGAAGCCTTAATGCAGTAGTAAGTGCCGGGAAAAAAGAACTTTATAAGCATTTCCTGTAATAAGTTTATATTGGTGATTTGTATAACTTTTTCGGGGCAATACAATACTTTAATAAAAATTTTTGCTGGACTTCTCCTTTAGGGTGTGAGACGCTAGACAGAGTTGGTAAAGAAAGTATCCACAGTGAAATCCGTAAGATAAAACCGTACCAGACTTGCAATGCAACAGTGCAACATTTAAAGGGAATCTTGTCAGCTATAATTCATGTTCCAAACTGCTGGTGATCTAAGGGCAAGGAGACACATGATACCTTTCGAATATCTGTCTGTACTTCCAGGAGGTAAAGAAATGCTAATATTCTCTAGTACAAAAAGTCAATGAGGCGTTTCCAAGCTTCTGAAAAGCTGCAAGTAGGATGCCTCCTCTTCCCCACCCCAACAACCCCCCACTACCCCATAGTTTATGTGTTATTAACTCACTCCTGGTTTTGGATGAAAAAAGACTGACAGAAATACTATGTGTGAACCTTAAAGAGGTATTCCAGTATATTTTTATAGATATATATTGCAGGACATGCATTCAGAAAAGAAAAAAAAAAAGTCATACTTGCCTACCCCACTCCCCTGCAGTTCCTGTGCCGAGGACTTCTGGTCCTCTGCTGCTCTTCTCTCCTCTCTGCTTATGAGACAAGGAGTTGGAGCAGGACCTGGCAGCTCATAGGTTAGGTGAACCATCCTGGCAGAGCAAACAGGTCCTGCTCTGACATCCCGTTTCAGAAGCAGAAAGACAAGATGAGCAGCAGGGGACTGGAAGGAGCTGCAGTGGGGGACCAGGGTAGATAAGTATCACCTTTTTTTTTATCTCCAGAATAAAGAAGCACCACTCCTCCTTTCCATCTTTTCTAAGCCTCCTTTGTATACTACTCCCCTCCTGCAGTTGCAGTATGCAGTGAGTGGTTATACAGTACCGCGCCACTTGTAACCAGGACAAGTCTTTATAGACGAGCTGTACAGATTACGTGCACTCCTCACCTCTCCGTTCCTCAGCAGCAGGAGACATTTCCTTGGATTGCGGCTCCATGGAGATTTGCCGTAATGTGCCATATGTGCGATCATGCTGCAGCAGAGTCGGCTTCTATAATGTAATCTCATTTGGCACTTTTTACTTTGAAGCATAAAAATTGCAAGAGCCCTACAGAAGCTCAAGGCTGTAAACCCATCACATAGTCCCCGCACCGCTGTGCGCTGGGAATTGAATGTGACCCAGTTCATCTCTGGAATTGGCGGGTAGGTGAGACCAATTACAGAAATATAGGGCAGTCCTGATGTCCTCGCTGGATACCTGCATTATATATATTGGCAATCCAGCTCCCTGACATGGTCCTGCGGTGCAGCCGGCTTGGTGGCTATAAAGGCGTCGGTGTCTTTTTTACTAATATAGTAGTATAATATACTAGTAGTATAATATAGTATAGTATTGGATTACGAACGCTGCTAGTTTGTCTCCTACGAGGAGTGGTGACATTTGGACTTGTCAGTGAGGAAAATAGGAACCTAAAAGGGTACACAGCCAGAAAATACAGACACAACAGTTTTATGAAAACAGACTATAAAGGTAAAAACATATAAAAGACGGAAAGCGAACACACAACACAAAGTCTTGCACAAAGTTGCAACTATTAGGGACTGATCTGCTTGCAGCTTTTCAGGTCTGTAGGCACGGCTGTATACTCATCAGGCCTCCTAGTGGTAGCAATTGTAATGACAGGCAAACTTTTATAAAACTTTGTGAAATCTTTCTCTACCTTGAACAATACAAGTCTGGCTAGTATTCCTTGATAGCTACTTCAGGCAAGTAAAAAGTCCAGAATTGGCTTTTTTCTAAACCAAGTTGCTGAGGTGCCGATTGATAGCCGTCATCATTGGCTGAACAATAGTCCACGCCTAAGATTTAGGGGATGTCGGAATAAGACAATCATGGGCGGGCTGTAAACAGAAGATTTTCCTGTAAATGTCATTTGTATGAAAAACATCTGTATACCAAACTCAGATCTTCTTCGATCTTGACCCGATGCCACCAATGTTCTTTTTCAGATCAGCATTTTTATGACCCACTTGTCTAACTACGGCAATGACCGCCTGGGACTGTACACCTTCAAGCGCTTGGTGCAGTTTCTTAACACCTGGACAAACCTCAAACTGCAGACTCTGCCTCCCGTCCAGCTGGCGCACAAGTACTTCCAGATCTTTCCAGAGGAGAAGGACCCCTTGTGGCAGGTGAGGAAAACACAATTCATGGACTAAAGTGAAACATTTTCGATGACTGACAACCTAATGCTATTGGGCCATAGTGATGCAAAAATTTAGCATTGAACATCAAAATCAATGCACTATGGCAGTGCCAAAGGCGTTAACATGTCAGTGATTCCAGATACCATATAGCAAAGTATCTATGGAGACAATTCATCGCTCCATTTAAAACAAATATTTGGGGCCCCATTCCTGGGATCAACCGCTGGCACCCCCCAACACTGTAGACAGGGGATCAGTGTTCTGACTGCCATTACCCCTTCAGGGTATGTTCACGTTCCTAATCTGCTGCAGATTCATGGGAAAGAAGCCACCACTAGAGGCATCTGGCAGTAGCCTACATCACATTGCCTATTGAATCACGTGTGTGTGTGCATAAATGTCAAGAAAATGAGCATTTAGCCAAACACTCAGGCATATGGCCATCTTAATGCAGCACAGCCATATAATACAGCCTATAAATCTGGATCAGTAGTTAAATGTGAATAAAACCATAAATCAGGATGCACCCCAAGACTATTTGGGAACACCCCTGACATTTGTGTGAAAACGTACTATATAAACCCTTTAATTTTATTGGCCCGGTTCACGTGATAGTCCTGGCAAAGTCAGGACTGTTGACAAGTATGAATGTGTTTATGAGGTTACCCAACCCCCCTGAGAGTTATACAAGTGTATGGAGATCCAGGGTTGTCACCGGCAGTCCATATCCTTGGTTGCTAGGCAACATATTCTTGTTATTGCTCCCTAAACAGCGCCGCTCCCTAATGAATAATTACAACCGGAAAGTCTTGATTTTCCGTCAATGATGAATTAATCAAAGTCTTTACCTCAGAGGGGATTTGGTCTTTCCTTCGTTCAGGTAAAGGCACATTGCTGTCCGATCTCCCCCTCCCCCATCACTTGTACATGAAGCCTCTAGAGGCCCTTTAGCCCACACATTGTATGGAGGTTACTGGTCCATTATGTCTCCTTCCAATTATTTGTCCCATGGCAAGCTAAAAACAGACTGGAACTTGAATAGCATCCAGATCTGCTGAGCGCAGCTCCTGAGGGAAGGTGAGGGGGTTATTTACTACACACATCTATCATCTCTTCCCAGAACAAAGCCGAGTACATGGCGATACAGAGCGATGAGGGAATCATTACTCGTATTTATAGCGCAAGGTGACCATGCACCAGTATATAAGGGGAGCGCTACAATACCACATCCCTGATATAATACTACTATGGTGGAGTCTGGTCAGATTCATAGACAAAACTGCAGAGAGTCAGTATTCTGCTGTTATATAGTCATCAGACTTCATTATCCTTTCAGTAATGGACTTGTAGAGCAAAGATGGAGACTATAGTACGATCCATCTCTTCATATTACAGGGGTAACACAGGACAGGGGATGACTAGCTGATCAGTGGGGGGGTCTGACTGCTGGGACCCCATCAATCAAGAGTACAGAGATTCTTCTGACTAAATGGAACAACACTGCACATGCTCGACCACAACTCATAGATGCGAACATATAAAATGGTGCGGACACTGCATCCGGTTTTGAGCCGTTTGTGCATTGGCTAGGGCCATGTGGACCCCACAGAATGGTATGTGACTACCTAAAGATGAGTTCTTTTACGCTAGGGCCTAAGGACATATGCTGCCATATACTTGGCCACATGATGGGGAATTTCTTAGCATCCATACATGGTGTCATGTGAATGGAGAGTTAAAACCACCTTAATGGTGCGTTCACACCTACAGGATCTGCAGCAGATTTCATTTAAATAACTGAAAACAGCATCAAATCTGCAGATCCTGTAGGTGTGAAAGCACCCTAAGGCTATGTTCACACAACATATATTTTTGTAAAACCATGGCCGTTTTCATTACGATTATTACGAAAATATACGTTACCTTGCTGTTTATGGGATCCCGGCCGGAGCGTATACACACAGTATACGCTCTGGCCGGAATCCCTAGCGGCACCGCAAACAACTGACATGTCAATTTTCTGCTGCCGCTATTCGTTGAATAGCGGCTGCAGAAAACCATGTCAGTCCACACTGTGGAGCAAACGGCTCCGGCCGCACGCTCCATAGTGTGCTGTGGGGAGTCCTGATGCGGGCGCGCACTGATGCACCCACATCAGAACTCAGCGACGGTAAGTACTGGAAAGGATGATCTTTTCTGAGACTGGCCGTTTTGTGACCCGGCCGGTCTCATACTACGTGTGACCATAGCCTAAGGGTGCATTCACACATACAGGACCCGCAGCAGATTTGATGTTGTGTTCAATTATTTAGATCTAATCCGCTGCGATACGGTGTGAAGCTACCCTAACAGAAAAAAATCCCTGCAAATAGTAGTATCGGAAGTAGTAGAATTCGAAATCAGAAAACTGTGCTGTGATTGGTTGTTATGGACAACAGAGGGCGTTTACTTTTAGATTATGTTCACACATTGCTGACATCGTGGCAGTTTTTCCCAAATAACCTTGAGGAAAGAAAATCTGCATACCTGACACGTGTGAACATACCCCCAGACAGACTTCGTCCACTGTATTGGAGCCACCATTTGGGTCATCCATTACAGAGTCCAGTAAAGGGAATTGTCTAAATTTTGTGGGAGATTTTTCAAACATGGTGTAAAGTGAAACTGGCTCAGTCGCCCCTAGCAACCAATCAGATTCCACCTTTCATTCCTCACAGACTCTTTGGAAAATGAAAGGTGGGATCTGATTGGTTGCTAGGGGCAACTGAGCCAGTTTCACTTTACGCCATGGTTGATAAATCTCCCCCTTTGTTTGCAGCTTTCCACCACATATGTGGTAACTAACAGGTTAAACAGCGTTACAGGAATATACTGTTTTTATAGAACTTGTTAACTATTGAATTCTGGATTTATTTATTTTTTTGGGGCCGTGTGATTTACACAGATGAAACACTCCTTTAACCTGCACATCTGTCACCAGTAAAAAAAAAAAAAAAAACATGCGTCCTTTCCGACATCAGCTCGACACCTAATCCCCCTACACGTAGCCCTGGGGTGCTGTGCAGGTTGTATCCCGTGACTTGTAACAGTGAAAAACGTCAAAGCCGCATATCGCATTGCAAATCCATGGTTACTGGTGTGTTGCTTACTGCCATATTGTTGGCCGTTCAACCTCCATTCCAATCCTTTCTCTTCTTAAAGGGGTACTTCACCTCAAAAATTTTTCTTTCAAATCTACTGGTGCCAGAGAATTGTAATTTACTTCCATTAACAAATCTTAAATCTTCCCGGACTTATCAGCTGCAGTATGTCCTGCAGGAAGTGGTGTATTTTTTCCAGTCTGACACAGTGCTCTCTGCTGCCACCTCTGTCCATGTCAGGAACTGTTTAGAGCAGTAGCAAATTCCCATAGAAAACCTCTAGACTGGAAAACACCACTTTCTGCAGGACATACAGCAGCTGATAAGTACTGTAAGACTTGAGATTTTTTTAATGGAAGTAAATTACAAATTTCTGGCACCAGTTAATTTGAAAGAAAGCAGTTTTTGACACAAAGCAGTCACCCTGCTTTCCTAGGTTCCTGAAGGGTCTGTCTTAGTGATGCACCAAAATGGGTAACAGGTGCCCAAGCTGAGGGTATATGCCCTATAGTTTGTCACCCAGCTTTCTTATGCTACTGAAGGGTTAAAAGATTTGCCATATTGCAGTGTAGGAAAGCTGGGGGTACCCCTATTCTTTGTCACCCAGCTTTCCCAGATTCCGATATAACTGAACGGCATGTACAGATGAGAACAGCCCTCCTATTACATCTCCGCTTATTCCTGTTGCAATCTTCTTTTCTTGCAGGATCCTTGTGAGGATAAACGCCATAAAGACATTTGGTCCAAGGAGAAAACCTGTGACCGATTCCCCAAGCTGCTCATAATCGGACCTCAGAAAACAGGTATGTCTCTTTAAGAGCTGCCAGATGCCTGCCTGCAGTAATGGCCGGCATATGTGTGTGCATGGGGGGGATCTGCGAGCGTGTAACACCTCTGAGCATGGGATGTTATATATGTCCCATGGGAGGGGGGATTATTAGCCAGTACGGAGGGGCAGGAAGGATTACAACATGATGAGTATGAAAAGAGGGAAAACCGAGATTAATGCAGGATGTGGGGCGTTCGCAGTGGGAGCCAGGATTAGTGCAGGATGTCAGGAGGTGTGCGGAGCGAGTGTGGGAAGAAAAAGTGGTCAGCGCAGAGGACGGACGGCGGGGTGTGGATGTGACCCCGGCTGTGTTGTTTTTTTTTTAAGCTGGCACAGCTGCTGGGTAGTGTGTGTGTATAGTGGCAGCTGCAGCGGATGCTTGTTAGGAGCGAGGCTGAGCGGTGGACGCTATGTGAGGGTGCTGGGCTAGACCAAGTGTGATTTCATGTCTAGAGTATATAGTATATAGTGACTTCTATGATTAAAGGGGTTATCCAGCAAAAAAAAAAAACGTTTATCTCTGGCCGAGACAAGAACTGTTTAGAACAGGAGAGGTTTTCTCATCTAGACAGTTCCTGACATGGACAGAGGTGGCAGCAGAGAGCACTGTGTCAGACTGGAAAGAACACATCACTCCCTGCAAGACACACAGCAGCTGATAAGTATGGGAAGACTTGAGATTATTAAATAGAAGTAAATTACAAATCTATGTAACTTTCTGAAACATGTTGATTTGAAAGAAAAAGATTTTTGCTGGAGTACCCCTTTAAAAAGAAACTGTGTTTGTCTAAAGGGCTTATACTCACACAGTGGGGTCATATTGTGTTTTTGCTGTGGTACCTGGTCGCACTTAATGGCCATCAGTAAGTTAAAGGGGTTGTCCAGAGAAAATCTTTTTCTTTCAAATGAACTGGTGTCAGAAAGTTATATAGATTTGTAAATTACTTGTATTAAAAAATCTTAAGTCTTCCCATACTTATCAGCTGCTGTATGTCCTACAGGAAGTGGTGTATTCTCTTTAGTGTGACACAGTGCTCTCTGGTCGAGGCAGGAACTGTCCAGAGCAGGAGAGGTTTTCTATGGGGATTCATAGAAAACTGACAGAGTTCCTGTCTCAGCCAGAGATGTCAGCAGAGAGCACTGTGTCAGACTGAAAATAAAACAACACTTCTTGCAGGACATACAGCAGCTGATAGGTCTGGGAAGACTTGAGAGTTTTTAATAGAAGTAAATTAAAAATCTATATTATTTTCTGACACCAGTTGATTTGAAAGAAAACTATTTTCGCTGGACAACCCCTTTAAAACTGTAGGACTATGCTAAATGGTGCTGAGGTGGGAGTTTTCCACCCCCTAATATGCAACTTTTTTCCACCTCTCCTGTTCTCAGTTTCGGTGTGGGGTTTTGTAGCTCAGGTCCATTGAAGTGAATGGAGCTTAATAGTAATACTGCACACAGCCTGAGGACAGGGGTGATGCTGTTTTTGCAAGAAAGTAGCTGTGCTTTTTCTAATTCTGGATAACCCCTTTAAGAGTTTATTCACATATGGTACACAACTGCTGACACGTTGAACATTCTGCACAGATGCAGCTGGCACACTAGAGATGTGCCGCATGCATAATTGACAAATCGGATAAAAGCCATACACCATGCACATGGGATACAACCGCTCTCTCACACACAAAGGCCACATATTGGATACATGCTGCACACACCAACTTATGCACACTACACACATAGGTCTTAGGCTACGCACACTACACACACAGGACACACACTGGACGCACACTACACACATAGGGCTTAAGCTACGCACACTACACACATAGGGCTTAAGCTACGCACACTACACACATAGGTCTTAGGCTACGCACACTACACACACAGGACACACACTGGACGCACACTACACACATAGGGCTTAAGCTACGGACACTACACACATAGGGCTTAGGCTACGCACACTACACACACTGGACGCACACTACACACTGGACGCACACTACACACACAGGACACACACTGGACACACACTGGACGCACACTTCACACACTGGACGCACACTTCACACACTGGACGCACACTGGACGCACACTAGGCACACTGGACGCTCACTACACGCACTGGACACAAATGTGTGAATAGTGTATAGTTCTACCATAATTTTCTGTTTTTGCTAGCAGTATGTGTGTAACATACATGTTATATGTGATCAAAATATAAGCAAACAGGTTCAAGTGTTGATAGGGCTTACGGCCGAGCCTGTTTTCCCTATAATAATCACCTCACTGATAACCTCAGACCCATTTCTATTGGAAAGGATCATGGAGAATTTTTACATTGGTGCTCAATGTTAAGCAATCTGCTACCCAGTACCATGTATTGTGAATGCGCTTTATTTGCCAGTGATTTTGCCATTAAAGGTTGTTTGTAAGGGCTTCTCCATTATTTAGCACTATAGCATCCAGTGTCATTTGAGTTATAAAACATACTTAGATCTGTTGGTATCCAGCAAGTCCTACAGCTCCCCCTGCTGTTCAATCTGCATAATGCTTGCATTGACTACATGAATTCAGGGAGGTGTAACCTTCATGCTATAAAATATGGTATAATAGAAGTAACTCTCAGAACAAAACATGGCGAAAATCATTGAACAATGGTCTCGGCTGGGGGGTCTATCAGCACAAGGTTGAATCATTCCAAGCGGTAACCAGCAGAGTTTTGTATATGGCTTTGGGTGGATGAGGTGAGGGTCTGTACAATGTAATAATATGTGAATGTTCTATCTTTTAATATTACCCTTGTTTTTCTTCAGGAACCACTGCATTGTACCTCTTCCTGGGAATGCACCCAGACCTGAGCAGTAACTACCCCAGCTCCGAGACCTTTGAGGAAATCCAGTTCTTCAATGGGCAGAATTACCACAAAGGGATTGACTGGTGAGTTGTAGATCACTGGCTCCTTTTCTGTACATTGTATAAGGGGTGTTTAGTTCTTACATTGAGGATTACTGAGAGGGTACTGTTTATTGGGGGTGAGAGAATGAGTAGTGATAGTGGTAATATTGCCCAATATTGGAATAGGATTTTTTATACCCCGCCCTTGAGGAACCCAGAAAATATACATACACCCCATCAGACATTATTACAGGAGGAAAGGGATTGTGGTCCTGTACGTCAATCAGTATTAAGGGTGCACATTCCATATTATTGCGTGGGATTTGTAACCAGACCTATTTAAAGGGCTTTTCCAGCCGTGGAGCCAAAGCTCTATTACATGGGCCAAGCTATGGTCCATTTCTGGAAATGTTTGTTCCTGATAATTGACACGTGTAAAAGGGTCAGAAATCAAAATAAAAGCAGTTAATGTGGCGCCAAAAATAACACACCCAAGTAATCCAGCCATTGTTTGTGAGCCCTGACCGCTCGATTAGTCAGGCCTTGTACAGGCTCAGTGAGTATCAATCATTGAAAATGGGGCTTGTTTTGAGCTTCTGCAAAAAAAAAAAAAAAATTACTAAACCCTTTAAATTATACGATCTATAAGAAACTGAGTGCTATACAGTAAGTGGTCCTGCGCCCCAAAACAGTAAGGGAGGCAAGCATCTAGTTTACACTATAACAACTGTCATCAGAGGGGCCACGTCCTGTGTTGTCACGTATTCAGAAGATGCTATTAGGGTGTCTTGGGGTTTCCCTAGTGTATATATAAAATACAGAAAAGTACCTGTACGATTGTCTGTGACTATACGCCAGATCAGGTTACAACTAGCCCTGTGCTGCACCTTTGTTTTAATGCCGCCATCTCTCAGATCAGGCCCTGTCCCCATTGGAGCTCACAATCTAAGAACTTTTAATAGTGAGACTACCCAAGGAATTGCACCATACACAGACATGAATGTGAATGGCTTCTTGTCTAGGTATATGGAGTATTTCCCGATTCCATCGAACACCACTTCAGACTTCTACTTTGAGAAAAGCGCCAACTACTTTGACTCGGAAGTTGTTCCTCGTCGGGTGGCGGCACTTCTGCCTAAAGCTAAACTCATCACGATCCTTATTAATCCTGCAGACCGTGCTTACTCCTGGTATCAGGTAAGTCACTCACTTACATTTCCCCCCCCCCCTTCCTTCTATGTAGATGGTTCTGGTCCTTGACGTTATATTTTTTTGTTTGTTTTGTTCTCAGCACCAAAGGGCCCATGATGACCCTGTGGCCCTAAAATACACTTTCCAGGAAGTCATCACTGCTGGAGCAGATGCGTCACCAAAGTTACGAGCGCTGCAGAGCAGGTGCCTTGTCCCGGGATGGTATTCCACTCACATCGAACGATGGTTAAACCACTTTCACGCTAATCAGGTGAGTGAGAGGTGTCCTTACGTCCTCGGTAGGGTAGGTACTACATGTAGGGTTTGCAGCAGTAGGTTGGGGAACACCACTTCAGGGGAAGAAGTCTCCATCACAAAGTGGCATTTTATTTACGATACAGAAGACATTACAGAGCGATATGGGAGAACATTTTATGGGTCTCTAGTGACTATGGCGTTTTGTAGTAGTAAGTGAGTGCTGGGACCCCACTGATCACTGAGGAAATGGTGCAGCCAAGCACTTTGCCCCTTAGATGTGTGAGTTTCTATGAGCCTATACAACCACCTTACCACGGATGAGCGACCAGAACCGATTCCTACCAATGGGGCAAAGCACTAAGCTGAGCACTTCTGCCACTACAATGTAGTGATTGTTGGGGGTCTCAGTATCTGGACCACACTAATCAAAACCAATGACCCTTTAGGCTTGTAGAAAATACTGATACTTATTAGGGATGAGTGAGGCTCGTGCAGATCCATGAAATTGGATGCATCCATGTTTTTTTCAGGGCTCCCTAAGGCTGCATCCAACTTTGTCAGCGACCAGAATTCAAATGCCGAATGATCCGATTCGAGCACGGGCTAGCCTCGCTCTACTAATTATCATAGGAAATAGATCATGAATTTATTTCTTTTGTTTCCTTCTAGATATTGGTTTTAGATGGTAAGCTATTGCGCACTGAGCCGGCCAACATGATGGAATCTGTGCAGAAATTCCTGGGAGTGGCGAATGCCATAGACTACCACAAAACTCTGGCGTAAGTTCACAAACGTGTTAATTTATAGTGTTCCTTTCATTCTGTTTGGTCCAAAATTCTGTGCCCAGTCTGTAATACATCCTTCTAGCCCTCCAAATCCCCTGCTTCTCCTCACACAGCTATAACATTAGAGGTATTCCCATCTTATAAAGTGAGGGAACTTCAGGAAGGATTGCAACCTAAACCAGTGCTGCAGCTCCTTCCTTCTCAGGATTGGTGGGGGTCCTATAGGTCGGACTCTCACCAGTGATAAAGTGATGGCATATCCTAGAAGTATGGCATCACTTCATAAGATGGAAATAGCCCTAAATGTTACAAATATGGCTGGCGGTAAACTGACTGACTATATGTCATCTGAAAGCTGTGGAGTGCCCCCTAGTGGAGGTTGCAGGCACACAGAATTTTACAATTTAATTTGTCTAGAGAATGTGAGCTCACCACTCACCATATAGATATATTAGGAATCTGCATTTATGTCCCCCCCCCTTCCAAAACCACTGGTACAATTTGTTTGAATCCTAGACGGTCGTGATCTTCTATTCTTCACCAGCAGTGTTAATGAGGCGTGGCCTAAAATACCTGTGCCCTGGGCCTGCGACGCCTCTCCTATCATCTTCTCCACTCCCCTCTTGGCTTTAGTTAATGCACCCTGGCTGGCTTTCTTCTACTTAGCCCTAGTAGAAATAGTGCACATGTGCTGGAGCGATCCATAGCGACGCAGGCACACTGATGTAAAGAAGCATCTTGTTCTAGGCTACTATGTCACCAGAGTCCGGGAGCTGTCATTTTTGCGGCGCAAGTGCTGTGAGACATACAGGCTCCACTTTGTGGTCACCTCTCACACACGCAGTAATGACAGCTCCCAAACGGTTGTATAGCATGGTAGCCTCGAACAAGAAGCTTTGCCGCGTCAGTGTGCCTGATCATTCCAGCGCATTCACATTATTTCTACAAGGGCTGAATAGAAGGAAGCCTCTACCCATTTAAAGGCGTACTCCCACTCTTATGTAATTGCATATGGTGGCTAGGATACTACCTGATCTGAGAACCAGAATAAAGTATCAATACTAGTTAGTGATGTGGTTCCTCATCATAATGCTGTGGTGGATCTCAACATATGATAGGAATATCATGAAAGCTGGATAAAATCCTACCAGCTCCTATGGGGTTAAGCCTTTAAATAGAAGAAATTCGTAACTTTTTTGCCGGCGGCCTCATTATACATACCTGCCACTTAGAAAGACATTTGGCACTTGACTGGCTTAGACGCACTTGACATGACTTAATGGCACGCTACATTGGCTCCGGCATTTACTCTTTTTCATGTAAAACTGTTAATTGCTTTAAAAAAAAACCCTCTAAGTTTTCCCCTCATTTTAGCACTTTTTAGCTGGCAGCGCGGCCGTGTAATCAGCGCAATTATCTCAAATCCGGGAAAAGACCAACTCCTTCATTTCTTACGACAATTTCTTTCCAGGTTTGATGCCAAGAAGGGATTTTGGTGCCAACTTCTGGATGGTGGGAAAACCAAATGTTTGGGAAAGAGCAAAGGGAGGAAATATCCAGACATGGACTCAGATGTAAGTCTGAAAAGTGTAATGTCACAAAAGTAGTAGGTACTCTTTAAGGGAAAATGTCGGCTCTAGATCATACTCAGAGCTGAAGACATGGAAGATTAACAAATGATGTCTGTCTTTTTAGCTAGTGGCTATGCTATAAAATCATGTTTTCCTTCTAAGCTCAATAGTTGTAGAGACCATGCATGCCTCTTTCCTCCTTCGCCCTTGCTTGTCCTACATGATTGATGTACAAGGCTGAGTGCTAGAAGCCAAACCCTGTATATTAATCATGCAGGGTGGAGGAGGGAGGAGGCATGCATGCTTCAGCTCAGCCCAGCCTCTAGGATTCTTGAGCTTAGAAGGAAAGCATGATTTTATAGCCTTGCTAAGAAACCGCGATCATTTCTTTAATCTCCCTATCAGCCCATGTCTGCAGCTTTTGAGCATTATGTAGACATGCTGGCAAGTTCCCCTTTATTCTGTAGTAGTGTTAAGTGGATCTGTGGAAATATTCAGGTTTGGCAACGTTTGATTCCCTGCAGATGCCGCCCTAGGAAGAGCTGAAAAACAGGTTTCCTAGTTCTTGTCTACTACTAGTTTGATTTCATAGCTTGGTAAATGATATAATTCTAGCGGCACACGGTTACACTAGTAGCTAACCACATATGCACTTACACAGCTAGTATTGACCTCAATGGAACTATATAAACATGTGTTCATTGAGCGCCTCCTACTGGCAGCTGC
This sequence comes from Dendropsophus ebraccatus, assembly GCF_027789765.1. Taxonomy (NCBI): domain Eukaryota; kingdom Metazoa; phylum Chordata; class Amphibia; order Anura; family Hylidae; genus Dendropsophus; species Dendropsophus ebraccatus. The sequence goes on along the minus strand of NC_091454.1, from coordinate 24,730,658 downwards.
AGGTATCTACATGGTAGAGGAATCCCTGTAGAGCTCAGCCCACTCCCATCACAGACCCCATAGTATTGGCCTCTATGGTAGTTATACCACTAACCACAGATATTCTCAGTGAAATGACAATTAATTCAGTTTTGCTGTAAATGTAAAAGTCTGATGTTGTTTCTGGCACATTGCGCCGTTTCCTGAAAGTTTTCCACCCTTAAAGGGAAGTTCATATACTTTAATTGGAACGTTTTGATTATCCAGCCTCTTATAGGTCCCATAGGCATGTTACTGTAATCTGCTCCATTATAGCTCTGCTATTTAGGGGGATACTGCCAGATCTGTCCAAAAAAAAATGGTGGCCTTTTGAAAGACACATCATAAAAAAGTTAAACAAAAAAACTTGTAAATAATCATAATAAAGCCTTCCTGTCAGTCATATAGAAAGCCTTGCCCCAAGGCTGACCTTAACATAGTAACATAGTAACATAGTAACATAGTAAATAAGGTTGAAAGAAGACAAGAGTCCATCAGGTTCAACCTAGGAAAATCCTACTGTGTTGATCCAGGAAGGCGAAAAACCCCTATGGGGCAGAAGACAAACGCCCCACCACAGGGAGAAACTCCCCCCCCCCCCCCCCCCTCTTCCGACTGCAATGGCAACCAGAACAATCCCCGGATCAACGTATCACCAGAAATCTAATGCCCATAACTTGTAATATTATATTTTTCAAGAAAAGCATCCAGGCCTCCCTTGAACTTATTTACTGAATCAGCCATGACAACATCATGTGGCAGAGAGTTCCACAGTCTTACCGCTCGTACAGTAAAGAACCCGCGTCGATGCTGATGATGAAATCTTCTTTCCTCTAGACGTAGAGGATGCCCCCTTGTCATTGTTACAGACCTAGGAGTAAAAAGACCACTACAAAAATCTCTGTACTGTCCATTCATATATTTGTACATTGTGATCAGATCGCCCCTAAGACGTCTTTTTTCTAGCGTAAATAACCCCAAGCGTGATAACCTGTCCTGGTACTGTAACCCACCCATTCCCTTAATGACCTTTGTTGCCCTCCTCTGCACCCGCTCTAGGTCAGCTGTGTCCTTCTTATATACCGGTGCCCAAAACTGTACACAGTATTCCAAGTGTGGTCTGACCAGTGATTTATAAAGAGGCAAAACTATGTTCTCATCTTTAGCATCTATACCTCTTTTGATGCATCCCATTATTTTATTAGCCTTGGCAGCTGCTGCCTGGCACTGATCACTAAAGTTGAGTTTACTGTCCACCAATACCCCCAGGTCCTTTTCGGAAGTAGTTTTACCCAGTGTTTTATTATTTAGCACATAACTGTACTTATTATTTCTATGGCCCAAATGCATAACCTTACATTTATCCACATTAAACTTCATTTGCCATTTCTCGGCCCAAGCCTCTAGCTTCTCCAAATCCCTCTGTAATATGATATTATCCTCCTCTGTACTGATTACTTTACCCAGTTTAGTATCATCTGCAAAAATGGAGATTCTGCTCTGTAGCCCCTCTACAAGATCATTAATAAAAATATTAAAAAGAAGTGGACCCAACACTGACCCCTGTGGTACCCCACTAGTAACTAAAACCCAATCTGAATATGTTCCATCAATGACCACCCTCTGTTTTCTATCACACAACCAGTTACTTACCCATTTGCATACGTTTTCCCCGAGTCCCAGCATCCTCATTTTGTAGACCAACCTTTCATGCGGCACAGTATCAAATGCCTTTGAAAAGTCCAGATACACAACATCCACAGCCTCCCCCAGGTCCAGTCTATAACTGACCTCTTCATAGAAGCCGATCAGATTAGTCTGACAGGACCGATCCCTCATAAATCCATGCTGGTGCTGAGTCATAAGATTATTTTCATTAAGATACTCCAGTATAGCATCTCTTACAATCCCCTCAAATACTTTACCTACTATAGATGTTAGACTTACGGGCCTGTAGTTTCCAGGATCACTCTTTGACCCCTTCTTGAATATTGGTACCACATTAGCTATGCGCCAGTCCTGTGGAAGAATCCCTGTCGTAATAGAATCTTTAAATAATAGGAATAACGGTCTGTCTAACACAGTATTTAATTCTTGCAAAACTCTAGGATAACGTAATAGAGAAGTCCCATGTAACTAAAAACAGGCGGAGGAGGGTATACCCATCCCCATGCCCTGTAGCTCCTCTCTCGGGCCTTGCTGTCATTTTTGGCTGGAGTACACAATGTACACGGCTTTTCCAGCTGCAACATCGTGGCCCGGCTGATCGATTGCCTGCTCGCCAGTCAGTAATTGTAGCAGTGTCCCACCCCATTTACTGACTGGCTGAGGGAGCAATTGACCAGCCAGGTTGTGACATTGCAGTTGGATTAGCTGCAAGAGGCCGGCGGCCCGTAAGCGTCACTACACTACAGGGCATGAGGATAGGAAAGTATACTTCTGTTGCTCCCGACATCCTGATGTCCTGCTCAGCCAATCAGAGGCTGGGCGGGACAGCGCACTGATTGGCTGAGCGGGACGTCAAGCAGGGGTGCCATGCCTGTTAGGAAATTGTAACTGCGAGGACCAAGCCCTGCAGTTCCTTACAAAGCCATTAGTGGCAGCAGAGGGGCCATATTGCCCCTTATTGCTGCAGATGTTAAAAAAAATTTACAGTTTTTTCTTTTAGTTTTTTTTTAATGACTTTTATGATTGATGGTCTATCCTCAGGTAAGGCAGACAATCGTTGATGGGTGCCTACAGCTATTTGGTGCCCACACATCATACAGTGAACAATGTTGGCAGTAATAGATGACCTATTCTGTGGATAGGCCATCATTCATAAAGGTCCTGGAAAATGCCTTTAAATCCTTCAAATGAACTGATGTCAGAAAGATATAAAGATCTGTAATTTCTATTTAAAAGTCTCCAGTCTCCCAGTACTTATTAGCTGCTGTATGTCCTTCAGGAAAAGGTGTATTTTTTCCAGTCTGACACAGTGCTCTCTTCTGCCACCTCTGTCCGTTTCAGGAACTGTCCAGAGCAGGAGAGGTTTTCTATGAGGATTTGCTACTGCCCTGGACAGTTCCTGACATGGACAGAGGTGGCAGCAGAGGGCACTGTGTCAGACTGGAAAGAAATATCCCACTTCCTACAGGCCATACATCAGCTCATAAGTACTGGAAGGCTTGAGATTTTTAAATTACAAATCTGTAATGATCTGAACGAAAAAAAAATCTCCAGTTACCCCTTTTAAAGCGTTTTCCTATTGTCTCCTATTGTCTTTGTGTCCATATACCTCCTTGAGTGATCCTGACTTCCTCTTCTTTTTGCAGTCTCGGGCCTTCTTGACAGACTATTATAGGGACCATAACATTGAGCTCTCCAAGCTTCTGTACAAGATGGGTCAGACACTGCCCACCTGGCTGAGAGAGGAGCTGCAGAACACGAGGTAGCTGTTGGCCGCTGCTTTTGGGAAGAGGATAAGTTCTAAAGAATTTGACCAAGTAAATCCGGCATCAAGGAACTATGACCTGGCCGCTTGGCAAGTGACTTCAATGGAAAGACATCGACTTAGACGTCCTTTACTCCTGAAGGCATCACACAGCGACTGAGATGCATCCTGAAGGGCCTGTTTTAGAGGCCTGGTTTATATTGTGTAGGATCCTCTGCTTTCTAGGGTCTTACAAGTTTGTGTGACTGTTGTACTTTGGACTCAACCACTTATATAAGTATTAATAAAAGAAAAAAAAAAGCCCCATGACATGGGCAAACATGTACATCTTGGATAAGTCGGACATGGAACTGTCCGACAATGTGGGCTAGTGTCAAAAATCCCTCTGTACTGTGGATGGAAGTGCCACTAAGCTATGAAATACCATGTATTTCACGAATATTTCCTGGTCTTCCCACAAAGAGACTGCAATCGTTTTCCAAGCTGCTTCTTGGAATCCCGAGGTCGCCTAGATAACTGAATGTGACATTTGGTTGAGTGAAACCCTTATTACCCATGTAAGTAGTGTACAGTTTGGTGCAAGCAGTGTATTGAGTTATTAACATGCCTCCTACGGCAGCACTAATGACGCAGGTACGAAAGCTTTTAAAAGGGGTTGTAAACACCAAAATGGTCTTCACACCCTCACCCCCTTTAACAAGAAAAGAAAATCCCTTTTAATTTTCATATATTACCATGTGAACAGCTCTGTGTCCTAACGCTGAATGGGACAGCTCTCTCCTCCCCTCTCGCAGCAGGAGGTTCCAGCACAGCATCATTTAGAGTCTACAGCCCAATTATTTTAGTAAACAAGCGCCAATCTGCTAGATCGGCACTCGTTTACTGGACCTATAAGACAGGGTGTAAGGGTGTTATTACACGGGCCGATGGGTGCCGATAGTGACTGTAAATGAGCGCCTATCTGCTAGATCGGCGCTCATTTACTGGGCCTATTACAGGGCCCGATTATCGTTTAACAAGGGCTGCATGGACATCGTTACCGATGTCCTTGCAGCCCTTGCTTAACATTATACATTACCTGTCCAGGCTGCAGGGCTCCTCTTGTTGTCGTCTTCTCCCCGGGTCTCGTGCGCTCCAGCTTCAGAGCGCCCTGGCTCAGCTGACAGGCTGCTCAGCCAATCACTGGCAGGGACCGCTGCGGTCAGCTGAGACAGGCCGCTCTGAAGCTGGAACGCATGGGACCTGAGGAGAAGACCGCAAGAGGAGCCCTGCAGCCTGGATAGATAATGTATATGGTCAGCCGCCAGCCGCGCACCACTATTACATGTAGCTATGCGCGGTCGGCGCCCAACAATTATAGGTTGAAACCTATACCTATATCGTTGTCATCGGCTGATCGTTGTATTTATTACATAGAGCGATAATCGGCCGAATCGGGCCAATTATCGCTCCGTGTAATAGTACCCTAAGGGCTGCATGGACATTGTTGGCAATGTCTGTGCAGTGCTTGCCCACTTGATACCTTACCTCTTCTCGCTCCCGGTCTTCTCTCCTGTGCTCTGCAGCTACCCGGTTCTGGCAGCGTCGGACGCCGACCGCGGATCGCTACATGTAATACGCTACACGAAGCGATAATCGGCCGATTATCGCTCCGTGTAATAGGGCCCTTAGACTGACGGGGACAGGGGTATGTTAAACCGGACAATCCACTAGATCTTAACATTAAAACATTTTCCCTTTAAGGAAAATTAAAACTAGAGTTTGCCCTATTTTGGAGAAAAGTATCCGAAGAGGAAGGAGAGACTTTGCCATCATGGGAATCTGACTAGAATACACTGTAGCAATAATAATCAGGGATTCTGTGATGTAAAGTCACGCAAGGAGTGGTGACTCTAGACGGGAGGTGTCCCAGCATGCAATGCTGTTGTAGTATAGCCGAGTCCACATATTTGCCAATTCTTGCTCTTTATTCTGTGTACCTTTTTTTTTTTTTTACACTTGCCGATCCTGTAACCACTCAGACACCGAGGATCACTAATGATTTAAAGGTGCGGTCCCACTTTCCTGTATGTGCTGCGGTTATAACTGAGATGCCCAGTAAAATATCCCATCTTAATTCCCATTAATGTTATTATTTTTTTCTTCTAATTTCGTCCTGGAAGACTGAGATGATTGGATTCTGGATGTCACAGAATTGCGGCGTATACAGCTCTTACCATGTAAATGATATTACTATTAACTTTTTTTTTTTTTTTTAACTTGTAGCATTGTTTTCAATCTCGCCCCGTTCTCTTATTAATCATGTGGTAATGTCATTAAATGGAATGAAATGATGGTGAATCTGGTACAAATAATTTTGGGCCGAGTTGGGAGATTCGGCCACCAGCGATTCTGGTGGTAGGGTCACAATAAAGTGTGGTAATATTTACTGGGGTGTCCCTCCGTGAGCCCCCCTGACCCATTAGTAGCATCTAGAGCAGGGATGGGGAACCTTTGGCCCTCCATCAGTTGCAAAACTACAACTCCCATCATGCCTGGACAGCCGAAGGCTGTCCAGGTATGATGGGAATTGTAGTTTTGCTACAGCTGGAGGGCCGAAGGTTCCCCATCCCTGCTCTAGAGGGTTTACATTTTGACCTTTGCATTGTTAAAGTGTCACTGTCGTTTAAATTTTCTTTTGCAGAAATCAATAGCACAGGCGATTTTAAGAAACTTTTGTAATTAAGTTTATTAGCCAAAAAATGCATTTTTATAAGAAAAAGCAGTTTGAAGCTCTCCCCCCTGTCTTCATTGTTCTCTATGGAGAGGGGAGGGGTAAAGGGAGATGAGGCACCAAAACAGGACAACAAAGAGTTAATTTACAGCTACATCACCGGGCTATCTCCTTTGAAGTTAGCACTGACCTCTGAATACCGGCTTTCACACAGCTCCCACTGTGTAATCCTTTGTTCTCTGCTCTCTGCTGCCATCTAATCTCCCTCCTCCCTCTTCCCCCTCCCCTCTCCATAGATTAGACAGGGCTTGACTGATGTAAAAGTCAAGATTTCCTGATAATGAGCAATGAATGGGAGGAGGAGGGGACATGGGGAAAGTCTTTTTGAATGCAGATAATGGCATATTTGCCTAACAAACCTAATCGGAAAGTTTTTTTTAAAATCGCCTGGACTATTGATTTCTGCAAAAAAAAAAAAACGACAGTGACACAGAATTGTTTCACCTTACATTGGGGGGGAGGAAGTTCATCCTATGATATTGTGTTGATCCAGAAGAAAGTACAAACTCCTATGAAGTGGGAACCAGATACCCCATACCAGAGAAAAATTTCTTCCCAAGTTCAGAATGAATTCCTTGGATCAATGTCCCATCTCAATAAACACATCCAGGCACTTCTCAGAGTTGTTCCATAGTTTCAGTCTCACTGCTTTTACAATAAAGAATCCCACTCCACACTGCTTTCCTCTAGACATAACATATGCGCCTTTGTCACGGTTACAGGCCTAGGTGTTATACAGTTTACTGGAAGAATCTCTGTGCTATCCCAGTGATTGCATATTGGTATTGTATGTCATCACTACTTGATTTGTAAGGGGCCCAACTGCTAGGACCCCCAAAATAAAGACATCAACAGGGGTTGTGATCACAAGCAGTTCTTTAAAGGGGTACTCCAGCGTGGGGGCACTTTTGCGCTGGGACCGAGGTGGCCGAGGGAAAAGACGTCCACTCACCTCCCCGGTTCCAGCGGCGGGTCCCGCATCACGGCGCTCCGGTTCCCGGCCGTTTCCGTGTGTCTGACGTGTCAGGTCCGCTCAGCCAGTCAGTGAAGGAGGCGGGATCCCACCCGGAAGCGGCTGGGAACCAGGCGCCAGAGCGCCGCAATGCGGGACCCGCCGCTGGAACCGGGGAGGTGAGTGGACGTCTTTTCTCTCGGCCACCTCGTCCCCGGTCCCAGCAAAAAAGTGCCCTCCCGCTGGAGTACCCCTTTAATATCTTCATTTTATCTTTAGTTTTTCGATGTTTAAATAAATGTTAAACATATGGCCACTAGGTGTCTCCCGTTAGTGCTGCTGCGCGTCCACATTCAGTAGCAAAGAATCCTGGGGGCGCTCGCATTGTATGGTCAGCTCTCCTGTTACACAGTGAGATTATACTGTCTGAATTGTTGCATAGCAAAAAGTATTGTCTCCTGGTAAGCACGCATACATGATAATATAATTATCAAAAGTAATAATTTAATTAGCTAATTGCCCTCCGTTAACAAACAGCCTGCATGATGAACAGGTGTCTTTTCCTGTGTTAGCACAAAGGACTTCCTGTGTTTGGTCTTTTTTTTTTTTTACATAGAAAAGACCAAATATCACCACAGAACAGACCACAGTTTGGTCATATGTATTACATTGATTTAGACATTCAAAAAAAAAACACATCAAACCCTTTCCTGATAGAGTTGTGCTGACCAGGAGGCACAACTCTCAGAATAGCATGAAAAGCATAAACCTGCAAACCGCAGCCACTCCCGAACTCCGCCAAGGGAATAATGAGGAAAAACACCAGCAAACTCCAACAACGGGGATCCAGGCGCAGGTCCGACTAATGGTGACCAGACGAAAAATACATCAGGGTTAACTCCCACAGAGCTGACACAAAACATATACAATTAATTAGTACTACAGCTGTAACTATATAAAAAACATGCAAATAGCATAAAGACATGTATAATTGGTTAGTACTGCGGCTACATAAAAAACAGCGTACAAAAATATATAAAAAAACATTAAAAAAAACCCTAGAATTTTTTTTTGAAAAAATATATAAAATTTTCTTTTTTTTTTTCCTTTTCCCTTCCTTTTCTTTTTTTTTCTTTTTTCTTTTTCCTTTCTCTCTCCTCCTTTCTCTCCTTTCCTTTTCTTGTTTTTATTTTATTTTGTTTTAAAGAAGGAGAAGAGAGAAAAGGAAGGAAGAGAAAGGAGGAGAGAGAAAGAGAAAGGAAAAAGAAGAAAAAAAAAAGAAGGGAAAAGAAAAAAAATAAGAAAATTGTAATTTTTTTTCCCCAAAAAAATTTCCAAAAGCTTTTTTATATATTTTTGTACGCTGTTTTTTATGTAACCGCAGTACTAACCAATTATACATGTCTTTATGCTATTTGCATGTTTTTTTATGTAGTTACAGCTGTAGTACTAATTAATTGTATATGTTTTGTGTCAGCTCTGTGGGAGTTAACCCTGATGGGTGGAGTAGCTCCACCTATCTTACTGACATCACTATTTCTTTTTGGTATAAGTTGTGTTGTGTGTCTCTCCTGTAATGTTATATGACTCTTGAAAAAGGAACCGGTACGGTTCCGAAACGCGTTGGGTCTTTTTAATAAACTTTTAGAGTTTTATATTTTTTGTCTGGTCACCATTAGTCGGACCTGCGCCTGAATCCCCGTTGTTTGCTGGTGTTTTTGCTCAATATTGAAAGGAAGCATTAATAATTATAGGCATTGTGAGCCTCTAGGACTTGAAGTGTACAAGGCTCCGCCTCCTTGACACCATCCGCTTTTAACAAGATAAAGACGCAGACACAGCTTTGCCGGGTACAACTGTGTGAATAAGACACATGCACGTGCATATGGTATTTGTGTGGTGACAGATTCCCTTTAAATCTTTCATGGATTTACAGTTTAGCTAAAACCTATATTATTAATTGACTTTTGGGGCGATTTAACAAGCTGCCTATGCGTCATGACTTCGCTGCAATCCTGTTGGTAAAATGTTAAAGTGTAAAGCAGCCATTAACAGGTTTATGTAACTGGTGCATAATCAGCGGAACGTGAAAAGTTCTAAAAGGTCAAATACTTTATGCTTTATCACCATTTTTAGGTTCTTTGCTTGTAGTTGTTTTTTTTTTGTTTCTATACAGAGATTGATAAACTGGCAGCCATCCATTCTTGGCTATTGTAAACCATTTTCTTCCAAAAACAGCACCACCCCCTGTCCTCAGGTTGGGTCTGGTACTGCAATATGGCATCAACATTTTAAACAGCTCTCTGTCCTAAGTAAAGTATCAGGATTGGGGTAAGGGGTCTGGGGGTGCTGAGGTTTAATGGAACAGAAGGACAGACACACTCAGCGGTGGGCCGTGCCCCTTTCCTGCTCGTCTCTCCTCAGAAAGCCAAGTGTGTAGTGTGTGGATTCAAGGTAAGGCCCTGGAAAAAGAATAAAAGAAGTGTTAACATAATCATAAGGATGCTGCTAAGCTTAGTTTGGCCCAGTAGATCAGGAAAATGTGCGTCTTCATTCTCGCAGGGGGCGACACTGTGCAGAGAAACGGGATCCTTTTGTCTCCTCTCCTTCTTGTGGTGAAAGAACATAAATGTACACGATTGTCATGAAGCATCATGGATGGGAAATACTGCAGAAAGTGTCTACATCATTGGGGTTTAAGGATGCAACTTTGTAAAGTCTGAAGTATCTTGGCATTTTGCATCTACATCTCCTCTGCAGCCCTGTGTGTCTCCATGGTAACAGACTACAAGCAAACCTAGTGTAGTCTGATCCTATAATATCATATGTGACCGAAATTTGTTAATAAAGGAGTTGTCATGAAAAAGCGGACTTTGTCGTGGGGGGGGTATTAGGTTATAAGGACAAGGGCTGTCAGTGTGAGACCACCACTTTAACTTTTGTGAATATTTATTATAGTTACATAGTTGATAAGGTGGAAAAATAGGACAGATATCGATCAAGCTCAACCTACTGTAAAATGCTACTGTGTTGATCCAGATTAAGGCAAGGAAAAAAAAAAACAAAGCTATTTTGAAGCAGACGCCAACTGCATACGTCAGAAGGGTTCGGCAGACCAATAGAAAATATATGGAGCGTTGGATCAGTGGTGTCCGGGCGGTCAGACCCCCTGTGATTAGCTTATCCCACATGGTGATAACAAGCCCAGCTGACAATACCTCTTAGGTACGTTCACACTGACCGACTCACAGCGGAAATCTCGCTGCGAGATCCGCTAGGAGCTAAGGTCCTGTGCATACATACTTGCACCAGTATGGAATGCAGCCGCCACCTTAACCCCTTCATCTGTATACATTACCTGTCTCCTGCACGGGGTCCTGCTCTGCCGCCCAGTCAATCAGTTTGTTGCCCAGCCGCAGCCACTGATTGGCTGGGCGGGAGAGCAGAAAGCTGGGACCCAGTGCAGGAGACAGGTAATATATACAGAGAGCGGGAGCCGATGAAGGGGTTAAGAGGGTGGCTGCATTATGTACTCGACCACTGCGAGTATGTATGCACAGGACCTGCCAAGACCTTAGCTCGTAACGGATCTCGCTGCAAAACTTGCAGCGAAATTTCTGCTGCGAGTCGGTCAGTGTGAACGTACCCTTAGGGTGCGTTCACACGTACAAGATCTGCAGCAGATTTGATGGCCCAGAGTTGCTTTGCATTGAATCTGCAGATTTAAATCTGCGCCATCAAATCTGCTGCAGATCCTGAACGTGTGAACGCACCCTTAAGGGGCCCAAACACATGTTTGGGGGCCTCCTGACTCCAGACAAATGTTTTTTATTTTATTTTTTTAACTGCAGAAATATACGAATCACATCACAGTTGCTGTTTTATTTTTTGCTTGTATTCAAATACGGATACACCTTTTACCAGGGATGGGGAACCTTGGCTCTTCAGATGGTGCAAAACTACAATTGCCATCATGCCTGGACAGCCAAAGATTTAGCTTTGGCTGTCCAGGCATGATGGCAGTTGTAGTTTTGCAACACCTGGGGAGCCAATATTCCCTACTCCTGCCTTATACTAAAGTCAGCCACACCCATCCCACCGACGGTATAAAGGCTCTATTCCACGGAACGATTATCGGCCGGATAATCGTCCCGTGGAATAGAGTGCAACGATCAGCCAACATCGTTCATGTCGGCTGATCGTTGCAGTCCCTTGTTTTTCAACATGTTCAACGATCTGCTGCCGTTGCTCCATTGAATAGGAGCATCAACGGCAGACGCTGCTGTATCCTATGGGCTGCCCGGACGATCAGCGATCACCCGGGCAACCCCCCCCGCCACCCCTCCCGCACTCAGCCGCTCGCTGCAGCCACGTTGAATAGCGGCGGCAGCGAGCAAGGAACGAGGAGCAAGCGAGCGCTCGTTTGCTCCTATAGACGGCCCGTGGAATAGAGCCATAAGGCAGGGATGGGAAACCTCCATCTGTTGCAAAACTACGATTCCATGTTAGAAACAAAGTATCTTTTAGGGTCCATTTACACAGAAAGATTATCTGACAGATTATCTGCCAAAGATTTGAAGCCAAAGACAGAAACAGACTATAAACAGAGATCAGGTCATAAAGGAAAGCCTGAGATTTCTCCTCTTTTCAAATCTGTTCCTGGCTTTGGCTTCAAATCTTTGACAGATAATCTTTCTGTGTAAATGGACCCTTAACGGCATCAATCATTGTCAGCCGCAACCTCTGCCCAATTCTCTGCCTCAATGAAGTAACTATGGGAGTCACAGATAGGGCTAGGTCGTGTTGTTTAGGGGTCCCAAAGATGCATATACAAACACAGAAGCCTACCATATATACTGTAGCCCCTTCTTCACTCCTGCCTCTGGACATTGGTATTACTTGGATAAAGGGGTATTCAGGGAAAAAAAACAAACAAACAATAAAAAACTGCTTCTTTCTTGTAAAAATTGCGCCACCCCTGTCCTCAGGTTGTGAATGGTATTACAGTTCTGATCGATATAATTCAATGGAACTGAGGTGCAAAACCCACAACCAAACTGAAGACCGGAGAGGTGCTGCTTCTGGAAGCAAGTGGCCATGTTTTTGTAAGCTTGGATAACCCCTTAAAGGGGTTATCCAGCGCTACAAAAACATGGCCACTTTTCCCCCTACTGTTGTCTCCAGTTCAGGTGCAGTTTGCAGTTAAGCTCCATTTACTTCAATGGAACTGAGTTTCAAAACCCCACCCAAACTGGAGACAACAGTAGGGGGAAAGTGGCCATGTTTTTGTAGCGCTGGATAACGCTTTTAAATGTCAAAATGTCAATAATAAATTGGAAAGACTTCACATACAGCCTGAATACTGGACACGGTCCTGACTACATGACATAAGTATCTGGTCCTAATCTGTGTCCGGTTCCCTGCCAATCAGCTATTTGCCAGAGCCATGGCGCTGGTATATACAGATATGGAAACTACAGCTTTGTATATTGTGTAGTGGTCATGTTGGGCTCATTTACTTTAATGAGAGCTGAGCTGCAGTAACCCAGTATGACCACTACACAATGTATGGCGCTGTCTGCTTTGTCGCCTATACTGGTGCTGTGGCTCTGGTGAACAGTTGATAAATGGGGGTGCCCAGTGTCAGAGCCTATCCAGAAGTCCACGAAAACCCGTTTTAATTTGGGGATCTAGTCTTGGATCCAAAGAAGTAGGAGACATGGAACTATATGGCACAGATTAGTTAATACTTTCCAGTTGCTATAGGGCAGATCACCTTGGGCAATGTGCAAACCAGCTGTGAGAACCCATAGGGAACTATAATCCAATCCATTAAAAAACACAGCTACTTTCTTCAAAAAACAGCGCCACCTCTGTCCTCAGGTTGTGTGTGGTATTACAAGTCTGCTCTATTCATCTGAATGGAACTGAAGTGCAATACCACACCCAAACTGAGAATAAGAGCGCCCCCTTAGGGAAAGGAGCCTGAACAGTTGGTAATATTGGGATTGCAGTGTGTGGCAGGGCTGTCAGCCATGATGGGAGTTGTAGTTTACACAGGACAGTCCTGACGCATAGGCTCATACTGGTTGCTATAAGCAACAAGCGCAGCCCAGAAGCCTTACATTCCTCACGTGACTCCAACCTTATCCCGCAGATCCGCCATCTTTGTTTCTGGCAAACGATTTCCAGGCTTAATCTCTTCTGACTATTTTTCCAAGAAAGAAACTCATTCCCCTCGTTAAATATAACGACGTTACCGATAGGAAGGCGGCTCCGTGACTGAAATGATGCCGTTTGGCGGTTATTTACCTGGTGACCCCCGCGCCGTGCGCGTACAAGCACTTCCTGTGAAGGGAGTGACCTTTGCCCCCTCCGCCCTGCTTCCTTCCTTTCCTGTAGCGGCTCCACGAGAAGACGTAGCAGTAAGTGCGGCCCCGGCCATCGAATCCGAACTAATCCTGTGTAACGGCGGGGGCCCGGCGGGAATCACCCGGCGCCCGAGGATAGTGGCAGCCTGTGCTATGTGTACCGGGGGGGATTGTGCTCCGGGGAGGTGCAGGGCGGCGGGGAGAGGGTCCTGAGGGGGCTCCATTGGCTTCTATGGCGGCCATAGCCAGGACTGCGCGTATACAGTGTACACAGCTGCAGCAATCAGAGGCGGCACGTGACCCTCTCGGCTTCCGTACAAGTGCTATGTCTTACATAGGAGTGCCATGTCTGGCTTACATAGGACTGCTAGTGTTTATCAGCTCCTCATAGGGACAAGCGGACTTACACACTTGGCTCTGGTGTAGATGTAACGGGTACAAACACACACCGAATACGCAGCAGATCTGCAGCAGATTTGATGCTGTGTTCAGTTATTCAGATCTAATCTGCTGCGTATCGCAGCAGTAAATACGCTGCATATACGGGTGTGTGTGTTTATACCTGTAATATGTGTGTGTATATATAATGCATATACACTGAGGCGTTTGTTCATGCAGCTTCTATTGATATCAGAAAATCTGCAGGGTGGGATATCAGTGTGAACAGGCCCTTACAGATCTCCTCTTACCCATGTGGTTGTATCCTGGCACATGTACCCCAACACATGGTGGGAGCACCAGGCTGTTATAGCAAAGTATTGGGGGATGCTTAGACTCTAAGGACCTGTTCACACTGCAACATGTGCATGATCTGCAGCCATTGCATGTGTATATGTGTATATATATATATATATGTGTGTCAGAATGCTGGAGCGGCTTGCTCATTCCCAATGTGGTAGATGTTTATATTAGGGGACCCCCCCCCCCCCAATGGTTGCAAAACTACAAGTCCCATCATGCCTGGACCGCCAGTGCATGATGGGGATAGTAGTTTTGCTGCAGGTTTGACATGTGGTTCAGATGCTGAGTAGATCCTGTTGCAAAACTCCAACTCCCAGCATGCCTTTGGTTTAATTTTACTACTTGGCTTTACACAGGTGTTTCTAGTAGTTTGGGGCTGGGTGTCAGGTCCTGATTGATTACTGGGAGAGTAGAGTGGAGCGCTTCACTCCTGGCTCCGTAATGCTGTGTTTGCACGAAGCGATAATTCGCCCGAACGGTTGTTTTAACGATTTTGAAGCAACGATTTTTTTTTTTTTAACTATCAGTGATTAGGGTCCATTTACACAGAAAGATTATCTGCCAAAGATTGAAGCCAAAGCCAGGAATGGATTTGTAAAGAGGAGAAATCTCAGGCTTTCCTTTATGACCTGATCTCTGCTTAGTCTGTTCCCGGCTTTGGCTTTAAATCTTTGGCAGATAATCTTTCTGTGTAAATGGACCCTTAGACGAATAAATCCTTAGAAAATTCGTAAGAAAAATCGTTATTGCGATCGTTTTTAAGATCGCTTAAGCCCATCTCACACACGGTGAATCTTTGAGAGACTGTTTACACGAACATGAATTTTAAGCGAACGCCGATTTGAGAATATGTTGAAAGATCAAAATGAACGACTTCTCGCTCGTCGCTTGATCGCGGTGTTTACACTGAATGATTATCGCTCAAATGCGATCGTAATTCAGACGATCGTTCGGTGTAAAGGCAGCATTAGATGGTCCTATAGACTTGATAAGTCTGGGTCATGTGACACACAGCTAGGAGAGGATGCGCTTAGTGCAGAGAACCTTGGCTCTCCAGCTGTTGCAAAACTACAACTCCCATCATGCCTTTAGCTTTAGCTTTGGCTGTCCAGGCATGATGGGAGTTGTAGTTTTGCAACAGCTGGAGAGCCAAGGTTCCCCATCCCTGGCTTAGTGTGTTCTATTCCCACCCCAGACCCCAACAGTGTGAACAGAGCTCTAACAGTCTTCTCTTCCTCCCTTAGAAATGGCTCCACGTAAGGGTAAGGAAAAGAAGGAAGAGCAGGTGATCAGCCTGGGGCCTCAGGTGGCTGAAGGAGAGAACGTGTTTGGAGTCTGCCACATCTTTGCCTCCTTCAACGACACCTTCGTGCACGTGACCGATCTGTCCGGCAAGTAAGTGACTGCCTGCGACTCAGTGTAACCCCACAGCGGCCGCCTCTCCTGTCCAATCTCACCGCACGTCTTTCCATCCGTAGGGAAACAATCTGCCGTGTGACCGGTGGGATGAAGGTCAAAGCCGACAGAGACGAGTCCTCTCCCTACGCCGCTATGTTGGCCGCTCAAGACGTTGCCCAGAGGTGCAAGGAGCTCGGCATCACCGCTCTTCACATCAAGCTACGGGCCACTGGTGGCAACAGGTAATGGCTGATAGGAGGAAAAACTACAATTCCCATCATGCATTGACAGCCAAAGCTAAAACTGTCCAGGCATGATGGAAATTGTAATTTTGCAACGGCTGGAGGGCTGAAGTTTGACACCTGAGGTCTACTCCAAACTGCATATGCTATCTAAGCCACATGTTAAAATCGTGGCTCTCCACCTGTTAAACTACAACTCCCATCATGCGTGGACAGCTAAAGCTTTGGTTGTCCAGGCATGATGGGAATTGTAGTTTTGCAACAGCTGGAGATCCAGAGTTTGACAACTGTAATCTATTTGGATGTGGTGCACCTCACTATGTAGATTGTGATTAACTGGTCCCTCACTACTTTAGGGGAGTGTTCACATTTAGTATAGCTGCTGCTTAACCCGATCTAGACACAGTCTGCAGTGTGAACTTAGGGCCCTATTTGGCCGATTATCGCTCCGTGTAATAAACTCAACGATCAGCCGATGACAACGATCATCGGCTCATATAGGTTTGGACCTATAATTGTCTGGTGCGACCGCGCACCGCTACGTGTAATAGCGTTGCGCGACTGACTATGTCAAAACTGCATACCTTACCTATCCAGGCTGCAGGACTCCTCTTCCTCTGTGCTTCTCCCCGTGTCCTGCGTGCTGCAGCTTCAGAGCGGCCTGTCCATCGGCCTGTGTAATACTACCCTTACCCCTATCCCTCACTATTGGGCCACATGGGCAGATGGTGGCTGAGGTGGCACTGGTTTCATCAGTTGATGAACAGTGATCAAGGGAATGTGTGAATAGGGCTGTATGTAGTGTTATAGACAAAAAGTGGCTTGTCCAGGTGGTTTCTGTGATGAACATGAGTGTTGGTTGTTGCGGGTCACATGCTGATGGCTGTGCCGTAATATGACCACCATATGTTTCTGGTCTGGTGAGTTTTATTAGGATAAGCTGTGGCTTAAAAATCTGGTATTAGATCCTTTGCTGACCCTTTTCCCACAAGCCCCCCTGTTTTAGGTGTAATCTGGATATATTTTAGTTTGTGGACTGTCAGTGTGTGACTTAGCCATGTGCGATTACTGCCTGGTTTTGGTTCATCGTGGTGCAGGTAAAGTCCAGCAGTTGGCGATGAACTATAAGGCTGCTATGGCGCTGGTATTTGGGCTTTTTGTGCTGCAGATAGTGTGCTGACATAGCCAGGCACGGATAGGCAGGGCCCCCCTTTGATTTTAATGGCCCATGTGTAGTCGGCTACTGACTCCATTCAGGTAATTTCCGAAGCTTGTAAGGTTTGTCTACTGCCAGCCACACGTGTGACAAAGCTCTTGCCTAGCTTGTGGTAGAACATTAGCCTCCAGATTATCTTCTGTCCACAGGCAAATAGTGTTTGATATGTGTTATAAAGTATAGTTCACATGGAGCTCCTTTCTATGGGGCCACTGTTGTCCCCAGTTTGGGGGCAGGTTTTTTTTAACTATTCCATTCAAGTGAATGGAGCTTAATTGCAAACCGCACCTGAACTGGACACGAGTTGTGCTGTCTCTGAAAGAAAGTGGCCATGTTTTTGTAGCGCTGGATAACCCCTTTTTTTAAGGAGGGCTGACTATTTCATTTTTGCTAAAATCACAGGTTGGATTGAAGTAAACAAAAGGCTGTTTAGCAGAAAAGGAAACCTAGATTTGTATAGTCTATAATGTTTGCCATATCGCCCGGCCTTGGCTCTAGGCATCAGTTTTTGTGGTGGGGGTTGTAGTACACTCCTAGCTGTGGCTCATTTAGGCCATGTTGTGTTGTCCGTTATTGAGCACAGATTCTGCTGCCAGTGTATATGTGAATGGAGTGTTATATGCCGAGGATGGACAAAGATCACAGCAGGTATAATGGCTGCACCATGTATATCATGAAATAACAGTGGCGCTGATCTGTATGACTCTCTGGTAGAAATCTGTTTTATCGATTTTTAGAAAAGACATGAGATCTTATTGGTCAGGGTCTGAGCTGTGCGCCTCTCCCCGTTCTGTGCCGTGCACTGTCCGTATGTCCTGGTCATGTGACAGAGCTGGATGAAAGAGAATGCAGTCAGTCCCAGTTTCTCATGATCAGCCTGTGTCTAAACACTTAAAGTGACTGTACCCACAATCTGACCGATCTTGGATTAAAAGCAGCTATCCGAAGGTACAAGTGGTTTGGGGGGGGGGTCAGATTGTGGGTACAGAGACACTTTAAACAGTCACCCTTACCAATAACCTCTTATAAATATACAATTTAGTTTAGTTTTTATGGTCAGGTATGCTTTAGAGGTTGACCCACAATTCCCCATTATCTGTCCTCAGGGATAGGGCCGGGGAGGGGGTGGATGAAAGCTATGACTGGGCTGGTAATATCACATCTCAAGCTGCGTCGTAGACACGAGGCCAGAGCAGCGTAATGCTGGAACCGGGGAGGTAAGTAGATGTCATTGCTTTCATCCACCCCCTCCCCGGCCTTAGTGAAAAAAGACCACCTGCCTGGAGTACCCCTTTAACTGGGACTCACTGCAGTCTTGTTTACCACGACCTGAGGCAGTCAGAATGGAGCAGCAGTGCATGTGTGTGATAGCTACTCCATTCATAGACACTGGCAGCTCCCTTAAAAAATGATTGGTGGCTCACACACAACTGTCTCCCCATCCTGATGAGACTCTAGTTTCGTTTGTGAGATTGTGGAGGGTCAGTAGTCTGACCTTAAAGGAGCTATGTAATGCTACAAAAACATGGCCACTTTCCCCCTCTCGTCTCCAGATTGGGCGGGGTTTCAAACTCTGTTCCAGTGAAGTGAATGGAGCTTAATTGCAAACCGCACCTGAACTGGAGACGAGAGAGGGGGGAAAAGTGGCCATGTTTTTTCTTTTAGCTCTGGATAACCCCTTTAAACCATCCGCTAGCTATTCTCTACTCTGAGGCTTGGTGGGTAGCTTTATTTGCAGGCTGTATTATCTATATGATGATCCATCTGTCAGTACTGGTTGTCAAATTCACCTTTGCCCTATTGATGCTGTAGGTTGAAATAAATGGCTGCTGTGCCTTAGTAGGCGGCTTATTGGTCAGTGGCAATAAAAATTATTGATCAAAACTTTGTTTTTAGGACAAAGACCCCTGGACCTGGTGCCCAGTCTGCCCTCAGAGCCTTGGCTCGTTCTGGCATGAAAATTGGCCGTATCGGTAAGTATCCATCCTAAATGACATGTTGTCCATAAGAACCTCAAGTGTGACTAACTTCTAACTTGGCACTGAGGTGTAATTATTGGCTAGGCTGCATTCACATGGATGTGGAAAGACTGTAATGGGGTAAGCGATATGTGCCGCGCTGTAATGACTGAGCTGCGTGGCACATATTCATACAGTTCCCCCGCTCCCAGCATCAAATCATATATAGCAGCCTTACGGCCTGGGTACTGGGACCCTCACTAGAGGT
This sequence comes from Dendropsophus ebraccatus, assembly GCF_027789765.1. Classification (NCBI taxonomy): domain Eukaryota; kingdom Metazoa; phylum Chordata; class Amphibia; order Anura; family Hylidae; genus Dendropsophus; species Dendropsophus ebraccatus. The sequence goes on along the minus strand of NC_091454.1, from coordinate 24,711,288 downwards.
ACAGAGCTTAACTGAGTAACTTTAGCTCTTCATTGTAGTGGTTGTTGGGGTCAGGGCCCAGACCCAATAGAATAAGACTTCCCTGACCTCTCATTTATATTAGAATCGTATTGGACTCTCGCTCATCATTTAGTATTGACCTCCCACAAAATATGAGGATATTTGGGAAGCCAAGGTTTGAGGTTGTGCTCTTAGTTTTATAACTCTTATGATGATGGAAGTTGTGTAAACAGCATAGCCAGAGACATACAGACTCCTGAGCTATGGAAGACTCAGATTGTAGTACTAAGGCTGCATTCACACGTTCCGTCTTCTCCCCCTTCCCGGGCAGCATCTGTGGTAAGATGCTGGGAGCGGGGGAACGGTACAGATATTCGCTGGGCTGTAATGAATCAGCTGCGTGGCTCTGTACATTCCCCCCCCGCTCTCAGCATCTTATCACAGATGCTGCCTTGGCGAGGCAGTCGAAACACTGAATGTGTGAATGCAGCCTTAGTACTAGTGTTTCGACTTCTGCCTCGCCTAGGCAGCATGAATGCAGCCTAAGTGTTTCAAAAGAAACCTGTGCCATACAAAACCAAAGCACACTGATGGCTGGTGGAGCCATAGGGAATCCTCCTGCTGCCATGGAGTCAGAAGGTAGAACACAGAAGCTATTGACCCAAATACCGTACTGTAAGTTTCCTGTTCCTGAACTGTCCTCTAATACGATTTCTGTTTTTCCAGAGGATGTGACCCCCATCCCATCAGACAGCACCCGCAGAAAGGGCGGTCGCCGTGGTCGTCGTCTGTAGTTTTTCCAACTTGTCATTCAATTGTTAATAAAATTGTCAGACCAAAATAAATGTCCGGGCTTCAATTTATGATGATGTGTGTGAGGCTGACATGTAATATGGGACAAATCACTATAACACCAGCAGAAGTCCCCAGCTCTATTGTGGGGTAACAGGTTCCCTGTGGCTGTTAGGATTGGTTGGGCAGGGGATGGCTGTGGGGTGTAGCACAGATCTGCTACTAGCCATAGTGGTGCTGTTGTAGAGAAGACACTGAAAACCCCTTTGGGGCCAATTCACACATAAAGGACTGATGCTGTGTTTAAGCAGATATGTGGTATATTGTAGGGGTGCAGTAATCACAACTCAGATGTGTAAACTCCATTGTGTTCTGTAAGAGGAGTAGCAGCTGCTTTAGGCCTCCTTCACATGTCCGGAGAAATCCAGATACTTTCGGGAAATCCAGATGACATTTGAGGCCTCCTGATCAGGATTTCCTGACAGTAAAAACTGACACTGACGTGTGAATGGGGCCTTAGGGTTTTCCAGCTTTATGGGACAAAGAACCCAATATTTAAGGTGACATAAGGCTACATGCACTGTATAACAAGACCTGTCTACTGTGCGCTCAAATGTATACACAATCTATTCATGGCGTGAAGTAAGGGCTAGACACACTAACCAGAAGTGGCCTGGATTACTCTGACGGGAGAAGAAAGCAGCGTACCCCAGGCCACTTCTGGTGAACATGAAGCCGGCCACCACGGGGGAGTAGGCGAGTAGTAGATGTGGTGATAGGAGAGCATATCATGCTCTCCTATCATCTCTGCTGCTGGGCGGCTGGGACATGTCCTATGACTAGGACATGTCCTATTTATTTGCGGTGCATTCACTTCAATGGGACCTAAAATTTCTGTGGTTGCTGACAATTTTATAGGACGTGTGCATGCAGCCTAAGGGCCCGTTTACACAGATTTTTGAAGCCAATGCCAGGAACGACTATAAACAGAACAGGTCGTTAAAGCGAATGTACCATCAGGTACATTCGCTTTAACATGACCCACGGATAGATCGGCACAGGTGCCGCGGTCAATTTTTCGAACCGCAGCCCGGTTCCCATGTACGTCGCTGTTCTATCCACAGGCCGGGGCTGACGCACTGGAGGCAGGCCGGGCTGCCCCATTGGGAAGAATCCCCCACCCCTCTATGACGCAGCTCCATTGATTCTAACGGAGCCGCGATTCCTCCCACTGGGGGCGGGACAGCCCCGACCCAGTACCCGTAGAGGAACAGCGCCGATCTATCCGTGGGTCATGTTATAATGAATGTCAGTGATGATATATTTAAGGAAAGACTGAGATTTCTCCACTTTTCAAATCCATTTCTGGCTTTGACTTCAAAAATCTATCAGTCTGTGTAAAAACACCATAAGGGTGCGTTCACACCTACAGGATCTGCAGCAGATTTGATGCTGTGTTCAGTTATTTAAATAAAATCTGCTGCAGAAAATCAGCTGCAGATCCTGTAGGTGTGAACACACCATAAAAGAAATTTGTCCATAACTGTGGCACCAGTAGTACCATTTTGAAACATGGGTAATTACACTGACTATGATGGAAAAAGCAATGTCTGGGGATGACTCCAAGCCTTTGACCTCACAATCCATGAACATTTACCATCCGTTCTCGCTGAGGTACACTTGCACATACTGCATCCACTGTGGATTTTGTTAGCCATAGAATTCAATGGGTCTCCAAAAAAAAAGCTAATTTTCTGTAGACACAAGTCAGTTTGTTGAATTCAGTACACTATTGCACAGTGTGATTTGAGTGGATTGCTACTGCTCGAATAGGACGGCCATGAGGACATATAGGGATGTCAATACCTTGCATCTCGCCATCAGCAAGCATTGCCCAATGATGGCTTGGGTTTCCACCAATGAGTGCTTGTAATCCAAATCACTCTTAAACCAAATTGCAGACAATTGGTTACAGACCCCAAAAATAATGATTTTTTTTCTGAGTAACATGTAGAACAGATTAAAGAAACAGCTGGATATGTGATATTATAAGTTACTGTGCAGTATAGCAATCAGCATGTGGTGTATAATGTATAGTAACTGCATAACCCTGTAAAACAGCAGCAGTTTGTAGATACAGGATGGAACTTCAGATCCCCATAATGCAGTAGTGTAGTACAACAGGCTAAAATAGAGATGCAGGGCTGCTGTCAGGTCTGTGTGGTCATGACAGCAATGGGGAAGGGGGGGGGGGGGTGTTCAGCATGGACCAATCAGGGAGTGAGAATCACAGAGCTGTGGAGGAGGATAGTGACAGAAACCTTTCTATACAGCAGTGTTAATAGTGGAGTGTAAGTGCAGGCACATTATAGCAGCATGAGTGGCTGAGTGTGAGTGCAGGCACATTATAGCAGCAGTGTGTATAGCCGATTGTAAGTGCATGCACCTTATAGCAGCAGTTTGTATAGCTTACTGAACGATCCCTATCTCCTGACATTGACCTAAGGTTGTTTTTATCGACCTCCTCTTCACACAAAGCACTATGCCGTACTCCTGTGATCGCTGTGTGCCAAGAGGAGGGCGGCACAGCCTGGAACAAGAGACGCCCACTGCAGCTGATGTCATGGCACAGAATGGCGGAGCTGGAACGCAACCTTGCCAGGACATCCCTCTTGGTGGCAGAGCTGTAAACAAATTAAAGGGGCAGTCCAGCGTTTAAAAATTATTCACTAAATAACACACATTAGAAAGTGCCAAGATAAGAATACACACGATGCGGCACTCGCTCCAGTTTCCACTTGCTTTATTTAGCCATAGACATGACAACGATGCACATGAATGTGGTAGGCAATTGTGTGCAACTTTAAAAACATAACAGATTTGTGACAACCTAGGACAAACATAAACTGAAATAAAGACAGTATTATAGATTTTTAACCACATGAGTAGTATTAATAAATACAGGCATTTAACATGTAACATTTATATCAGATCTTTCATTAAGACCAAGTGGTCCCAATGCCCCTGTTTTAATGATGTATTCTGTTTCTTTTTGCAGAAGAAGTTTATGTTGATCCCCCCCTTTTCTTGACGTTTCTACCTTGTACAGTCCCAAAAATTTCATAGCAGATGTATCTCCAGCATGTGTTGTCTGAAAGTGGTTTATGACTCGTGGGCAGCCCTTGCCTGTCCTAACTGAGCGCCGATGTTCCACAAATCTTCTACACATCGGTCTTATGGTCTTCCCTATGTAGAAAAACCCACAAGTGCAGATCAATGCATAGACCACATATGCTGTTCTACAGGTAATTATTCCTTTTACTGGGATTTCACAGTTCCCCAGGCGTATCCATTTCACATTTTACATTTATACAACTTTGAATGGCCCCCTTCCCCGTGTCTAATAACCAGATTACTGTTGACCCTAACCGCCATCTTGGGTCAAACAGTGTCATGTTCGGGAGGCCGGCCGAACCGCTTCAGCCGTCCCTCCTCTGCTGCTCAGCCACGATTGGCTAAGCACAGTTATGCTCAGCCAATCGCAACTGAGCATAACAAAATGTAATTTGTTTAACTTTTATTTTATTTCATGGCTTTTAAGAAATTAAATTTAAAGAACCTTTTTAAAAAACTGTTCTTTCTATCGGTACCTTACTTGCATATATGTGACTTTTTTTATCCCATTTTATTACAATTTTTCTGTATTTGATGAAAAAAAAAAAAAATCAACAATTTTGCACTTTGGCGGGTTTTTGTACTTACCATGCACTTTACCATGCAAGCTCAGAAATGTAATAATTTAATATTTTGGGAGATTACGTGATACCAAATACATTTATTTATTTTTATTTATTTAATGGGAAAAGGGGGGGTAAATTAAACTTTTATTAAGGGAAGGGTTTTTTTAATAACAAAAACAGAGTCACAGGAAGTACAGCCCATATTACTCTTCTCACCTGTCCAGGTTCCTGTTCTTCTCGGTGCTCTGGCCTCCTCTGCTCAGGTCTGGCTGCTGTGTATGGGGGGTGGGGCTAATCGCTCGGCCATTACACAGAGCAGCAGTGCTGGAGGCCGGAGAGGGAGCACAGGGCTCCTGCCAGCACTCTATTCAGTGGTAATAGGAATTGCTGATACAGAATAGGCAGAGAGATCAGATCTCCCAAATCAGCTATCAGTATCACAGCTGACTTGGGGAAACTGCACAGTGACAGCATGTGGTGTGGGGGGTGACGAGACCCCCGATTGTACGGGCCTGGTGCGACCCCTATAGCTACGCCACTGGGCAGAGGTGGGAAAGATTTACTGTATGTTTAGAAGTAAGAATAAAACATCTCCGCTGTTCTTACATAACAAATAAAATCATCATCACAAAACCGGCTGCCTGTACAGAGATAGCCAGGCGGCAGCTTCATCAGGGGATCTCTGTCCTTCCTCTCACACAGTCCACCCTCTACCTTATAGCAGTCAGTACTCAGCAGCCTGATGGCAATCACTGTCACTGTCTGTCACAGCTGCTGCTGCTCCTCTTCTGTCCCGTCCTGGCAGGCCACAAAGTGACAGTGTCCTCCAGCTACTGTGACCTCCATGTGCTGCTCTACCTCCTCCTCTCCTCACACAGGACTATCCAGGTTACCTCACCATCACGGAGGAGAGGAAGGGCCGTCAGCAGCAGGACCTATAATCTTTGCTGAGTTTGGGGAGGGCGGGGGAAGACTCGCACCCGGGGTAGCAGACCCCACCTCTGCCTTACCTTGTGTACCACATTTTATCCACATAACCCCTGCAGGGGGAGGAGGGATGGATTTAAAGGGTCATTCTCATTAACAATTCTGACTGTCGGCTTTACTGTCCCTGTGATGCCATTGGTTAGCACGTTCGGTTATTAACTGAAAGGTTGGTGGTCTGAGCCCACCCAGGGGTCCCTTAACACCTTGTCTCTGCTGGCTATTTTGGCCTTGATGACCAGGCGCCATTTTTCATTACTATTTCTCACCTTAAAAAAGCCATAGTGCTCAGTCAGGTGTACATTGCTGAGCTGCAATACCAGACACAACCAACGGACAAGGGGGGGGGCGATACTTCTGTAAAAAAAATAAAATAAATAATGAATGGCAATTATTATTTTCATTAACAATATTTTGTAGAATGACTCCTTCTATTAGATACAGTAGTAAGGGATCCATATTCATCCCCTAGGTGGGCCTTATTTATACAGATATAATATGTGTTGTACATAACATTGAATATAAATAAAGAAAAAAAAAGAGCAGCCTAGTGTGAACAGGTCTCCACATGTCAGTCACATGACCCAGCAGCATCATCAGATTTGAAAATAAACAACAACAACAACACGTTGCTAGGCAACTCAGTCTGTTGGATCTCCTCGCCGAGTGAAGACAGACTTCCTGCGATAGACAGCCCCTGCTGATCTTTTGCGCTTTTTGGACAGTGATTTTTCGGATTTGGACCTTTTGGATTTTGACTTTTTTGGCTTTGGATTTTACGGACTACGATTTTTGGATTGCGACTTCGGCTATGGATTTTTTGGATCTACATCTTCGTGACATGGATGCCACACCGGAGGAGTACTGGAAAATGGCCGGCGCCCGCGCCCTTCTGCCGGTCAGTGAATTTATGGCTCTTACTAAGCCCCTGATGTCCCAGTATGGGGGAGGGACCCCGAAACCAGAGGCCCCAGTACAGCTGCTAATGGGAGGAGAGCAGGAACCAGTCATAGGGAACCCCCATCATCACCAGGGCCCCAATCCTCCAGTTACTGAGCGCCATGGTGTCATTACCACCATGTACTGCCATATGTAGGGGGATAATACTGGTTTTCTTTAGATGATGGTCGCCCCCCTGCCCATAGGACCCCTATATAGCCGCACAGGTTACACATATGACATGTCCCCCCTTATTCCTGCTATAGGACAGTTTACATTCACTGTATTCTCTTCTCTTTAGATCTTCTATCAACGCCTTCCCGTGCTTTATGGAGACATCGCTGCCGGTAAGATATTTCAGGGCTGTAGCTGGGAAGGGGGAGGCTGGTGGGACATGTGCCCTGGGTACTAGGTGCCAGGATGGCATCAACAAGCCCTGTTGGCCAGGAGACTTGGTGTGTCAGGGGGGCCAGGAGCCCCTCTTCCACATGTGGCCTTGTTGTGGGGATTGCCTGTATACTGTATATTGTTGTATATTTATGATTGTTCCCATTATCTCCTTCTGTGTTTAGTCGACCCCAAGACTTCGGATCTGAGGACCCTCCAGCTTCTGGCCTACTCTGCGAAGTTCCTGCCGTCTCCCATCTTCAAGCCGGACGTAAGTCACCACACTGTCTACTATGATCCCTGTTACTAAATATCTTCTCTCCATACTTCTAGAAGGGTCATAAGAATTTCTATCACTGACTTTACTGTTTTTGTTTTAGCGCTTCATGATGACCAACGAGGACGCCCAGAAGAAGTACAGACCAGCGCCCAAGACCGAGGAGAGGCCCCAGCCCGGAAGATCTCAGCGAGCAAGACTCCTGTGCGCCTGCTTCTATGAAGACCTCATCATTCGTCCCTCTCCAAAGAGATTCAGCATGAAGAAGATCAACATGGCTAAGGAGAAGAGACGACAGCAGGAAGAAACAACGTGAGGAGGAGGACCACCATCATCCAGACCGGTAATGTATGACACCTGCACCGGCATCTACACTACACTACATTACACCCGTCACTACACCACCTGACACCGGTCCCTGCACTTCATGACACCCGCCCCTACACTACACCGCATTACACCCGCCCCTACACCGTATGACACCTGCCCCTACACCGCCTGACACCTGCCCCTACTTTGCCTGACACCCGCCCCTACACTACATGACACTTGCCCCTACACCGCATGACACCTGCCCCTACACCTCATGTCACCCAACCCTACACCGCATTACACCCACCCCTATACCACATGATAGCCGCACCTACACAACATGGCACCCCCTGCTCCACTACATGACACCCGCCCCCTACACCACATGTCACCCAACCCTCCCCCTCATGACACCTGCCCCTACACCGCATTACACCCGCCCCTACACCGCATTACACCCGCCCCTACACCGCATTACACCCACCCCTACACCGCATTACACTTGCCCCTACACCACATGACCCCCGCCCCTACACTACTATCAGCCCCCCAGTTAGTTACACACATTAGCAGCTTTGATCCAGGGTCCTCGGACCGATTGCCACTATTTGGGGTCAAGAAGGAATTTTCCCCCTGTGACACAAATTGACCCCGGTGTCCAGAGGTTTTCGCCTTCTTTTGGATCAACAGCTTAGGGATCCCATAACAACAACATAAATTCAGAAATAAAATTCTATATTATACCCATATATTGTGTGTCATCTCGCTTTTTTCTAATGGAACAAAAATTATTTCATTTGCACTGAGGTATTTCCTATAGAGATATGGGAATTATTAAAGGGACAGTACAGGATTAGAAAAAATGTCTGCTTTCTCCAAAAAAGGCACCGCACCTGTTTGTAGATTGTGTATTGCACCTTGGCCTCATTCACTTTAATACCGCTCACAACCCATAGACAGGGGTGGTGTTATTTCTTGGGGAAAAGCCGCCATGTTTTCTAACCCTGTACAGCCCCTTTAACAATTCACATTTGTGTCTATAGGCCCTATTCCACGGGCCGACTGACAAGAGCAAACGAACGGTATTAGCACTCGTTTGCTCCTCGTTCCCCGAGCGGGTGAGTCTGGGGGAGGCCGCGGGGAGCTGGGGGGGGGCTGCCCGGGGATCGCTGATTGTCCAGGGCAGCCCATAGGATACAGCAGCGTCTGCTGCCGACGCGCCTATTCCACGGAGCGACGGCAGCAGATCGTTGCTGTATCAGTTGTTTGTTTTTCAACATGTTGAAAAACAACGACTGCAACGATCAGCCGACATGAACGGTGTGCGCTGATCGTTGCTGTCAATTCCATGGGACGATTATCGGCTGTAACGGCCGAATGCGGCCGATAATCATTCCGTGGAATAGGGCCTTATGGGATCCAATGGAGTTTCTAATATTTTTGTTACATCAGCACAATGTGCGGCTCTGTTCTTTTCATCAAAAATACTAAAACCCCAAATATTGGCCATGATTCTTCCTGTAGGGTGTGAGCCACTTGTTCTCTGGACCCTACTGAAATAATCATGGATGTATCAGGTGAATGAGCGGTGACCGACATTTACATGAAGTGTGCGGCTTTAGGCTAGGTTCACACTATGTATGTGTGCGGCTGTATTTTTTATGCGGCTGTAAATGTGCGGATGAAACTACGGCCGTGGGAAAAAATAGACATGCGGCTCAAAACATACGGTCATTTACTTGGAAATCTGGTTCAACTAAAAATAACAAATAAAATCTTAAGAAAGTGATGCAAACACCTCTGGATGCATCTGGGAAAGCAGGGAAACAGTTTACATGAATTGCTATTACCGGGGTTTGCGATCCTCTGCACTAATGCCGATGTCTCTCATGGTTAATCTATTAAAATAATAAAACACATTCTCTTTGTAATAAAGTCCCTTTCGTTGTTCAATAATTAAATTTAAACTAATCCATCATTTGGCAATTAAATATACTGTTAAAATAAATAGATATATAAATAAATGTATATTTATATATATATTTATTTTTTGACAGTATATTTAATTGCACAATGATGGATTTGTTAGAATTAAATTATTGAACAACGAAACTGATTTTATTTCAACGAAAATGTGTTTTATTAATTAAATATTAATTAGTACAGGAAGCTCCATAAGCCGTTAATTCATATTGCCGGCAAAAGAGTATTCTGTACTAATCATCACTTTACTTTAATGAAAACATCAAAAGTTTCTTCTAATTATGTTATCACAATAGCATTATTAGAAGAAACATTTAGAATTATATGTGCGCTCAGCTGATTGGCTGATCGGCTCAGCGCACATATAAAGAGCCGGTCCGCAGTACAGTGACTTCATTGTGCTGCGGACCAGCGAAGAGGACACATCGGGGTGAGTATAGAGCTCTCCCCACCCCCTCCTCAGCACTGCACCCCTCCCAGCAAGGAAGGGGGGGTCAGTTAACCCCTTCCTTGCTGGGATGGGTGCAGTCTGACATCAGTCTGGCCCCCAAGGGGTTAAGGGGGATGCAATACATCCTCCCTTAACCGCTTGGGGGTCAGACTGTAAGCAGCGATCTGTAAAGATGCTGCATACTGTAAGGTGCACAACACCGCTCACAATGATGGGTGTTGTGCTCCTGTTTGTGTGTTTTTTGTGTGTTTCTCCCTTTTTGTTTTTCAGATATCGGTATCCTGGGGATTACGTCGGATTCCGTGGACTATTCGATGACCAGCGTTTTTTTTTTTTATAAAATGGTCAATGAGGGGTGTGGGGGTGTTTTTATTTGAATAAAAAAATTTTTTAACTTGTGTCTTGTCTTTATTTCTTTACTTTATAGACTTAGTAGTGGAAGCCGTCTAATAGACGGAATCCATTACTAAGTTGGGGCCTAGTGTTAGCCGGTATAAAATGGCTAACACTAACCTCCTATTATTACCCCAGTACCCAATGCCACCAGGAGTACTGGGAAGAGCCGGGTGCCAGTGGTCCCGGAGCGTCAAAATTGGCGCTCCTGGACGGGGCGGCAGCAGGCTGGTAAGATTTAGGCTGGGGAGGGCCTAAACCAATGGCTCTTCCCACCCTGGTCTTACCAGGCTGCTGTCGTTTGGTTTTTAACCCGGCTGGTTATAAAAATAGGGGGGACCCTATGCGGTTTTTTTTAATTATTTATTTTTAAAAAAAAACCGCATAGGGTCCCCCCTATTTTTATAACCAGCTGGGTTAAAAACCAAACGACAGCAGCCTGGTAAGACCAGGGTGGGAAGAGCCATTGGTTTAGGCCCTCCCCAGCCTAAATCTTACCAGCCTGCTGCCGCCCGGTCCAGGAGCGCAAATATTGACGCTCCGGGACCACTGGCACCCGGCTCTTCCCAGTACCCCTGGTGGCATTGGGTACTGGGGTAATAATGGGGGGTTAGTGTTAGCCATTTTATACCGGCTAACACTAGGCCCCAACTTAGTAATGGATTCCGTCTATTAGACGGCTTCCACTACTAAGTCTATAAAGTAAAGAAATAAAGACAAGACACAAGTTAAAAAATTTTTTTATTCAAATAAAAACACCCCCACACCCCTCATTGACCATTTTATAAAAAATAAATAAATAAAAGACGCTGGTCATCGACGTAGTCCACGGAATCCGACGTAATCCCCAGGATACCGATATCTGAAAAACAAAAAGGGAGAAACACACAAAAAGCACACAAACAGGAGCACAACACCCATCATTGTGAGCGGTGTTGTGCTCCTAACAGTATGCAGCATCTTTACAGATCGCTGCTTACAGTCTGGCCCCCAAGGGGTTAAGGGAGGATGTATTGCATCCCCCTTAACCCCTTGGGGGCCAGACTGATGTCAGACTGCACCCATCCCAGCAAGGAAGGGGTTAAGTGACGCCCCCCCCCCCCCCCCTTCCTTGCTGGGAGGGGTGCAGTGCTGGGGAGGGGGTGGGGAGAGCTCTATACTCACCCCGATGCGTCCTCTTCGCTGGTCCGCAGCACAATGAAGTGACTGTGCTGCGGACCGGCTCTTTATATGTGCGCTCAGCCAATCAGCCAATCAGCTGAGCGCACATATAATTCCAAATGTTTCTTCTAATAATGCTATTGTGATAACATAATTAGAAGAAACATTTGATGTTTTCATTAAAGTAAAGTGATGATTAGTACAGAATGCTCTATTGCCGGCAATATGAATTAACGGCTTATGGAGCTTCCTGTACTAATTAATATTTAATTAATAAAACACATTTTCGATTAAATAAATTCAGTTTCGTTGTTCAATAATTTAATTCTAACGAATCCATCATTGTGCAGTTAAATATACTGTCAAAAAATAAATATATATATAAATATACATTTATTTATATATATATATTTATTTTAACAGTATATTTAATTGCAAAATGATGGATTCGTTAGAATTAAATTATTGAACAACGAAAGGGACTTTATTACAAAGAAAATGTGTTTTATTAATTTAATATATTAACTATTAGAGGCATCGGCATTCAGCATCATTGCCGACTATTTTTGAAGTACTCCGTACGGACCGCCTGTCAATCCACGGCCGCGTTTCCAGCCGCACACAATGGTCTTGTTCATTTTTTACGGGTCCGTTTACGATCGGGCCGTAGATTCATACATAGTGTGCACTGTGCAGCCGTATATCCTATACTTTCCAGCGTACGCATGAACCACCAAAAATACCGCCGCACAATTACAGCCGCAAATACAGCCGCACAGTTACATAGTCTGAACCTGGCCTAAAGGGGTATTCCCATCTCAGCTTGTTGTCCTTTATCCATAGGATCGGGGATAACAAGCTGATCACTGGGGGCCCCAAGAATGGGGACACAATCATCCCTGCAATGAATGGAGCGCTCACCATATCTGCGCTGCCACCGCGGCTTGTGCTCCATCCAGTCTCTATGGGGTCACTGAACACCTCCAAATGCTGAACTCAGAAGCATCCAGTGTCCCCATAGAGAATAAATGGAGTGTAAGACACGGTGAGAGCTTCATTCATTGCAATCTGGGAATGGGTGGGGACCCAGCAGTTGGATCTAAATCAGCAGTAGATGTGATATAAAGCAAGTCTGCAATTTATATTATTTATTTTTCTAGTTATCCTGGGAAACACGGCACTTCCAGCATTTAGACTCAAGAGACTAATCCCAGGAAGTGGCGGCCATCTGCACACAGGGAAGTCATGTGACTGACTGACGCATTCAGCTCTGACTTCCTGCATTTAGTCTCCTGTTTTTTTATAACAAGCACAAACCTAAAAAGCTGCGCTCAGGAGACTGGACCTGGATATCACAGTACAGCTTTGTTTTACAGCATAAATTGTCGACCTGCTTTATGTCACATCTACTGCTGATTTAGATGCTGAAAGTTATAATGACAGTGACGCTTTAATGGAAAATCACCAGCAGGTTAGAAGTATCTCACTTGCTGTCACGTCCCTATAGAGCACAGGGCGCCGAGGATGAAGGTAATTTTCTTACATTTATCCTCAAAACTGTTCCCAGAATATTAGTAATTTATTTCATATGCTAATTAGGTGTTTTGGTGCACTGGGGGCGGGGCTACCACCGATCCGCTCTGACTCCAACTCGTGTTTCCTAGCAATTATTAGCAGAGCAAAGCACTGACCCAATATTCATTAGGTGGATCGGGACAGCCAGTGATGGATCAGTGCACAGAGGGTGATAGCCCCCCCACAGGGCACCCAAACACCTCACCAGCATATGACATAAACTACTAATATCCTGAAAATAGCATCAAGGATAAAAGGTAAGAAAGTTACCTTCATCCTCAGTGCCCCATGTCCTATAGGGATATATCAGCTGGTTAGATGCTTTATGTTTACCTTTAATAGGGTTTTAACCAAGATTAGAAAAACCACAGCTTTTTTCTTGCAAAAACAGCACCACCCTTGTCCTCAGGCTGTGTGTGGTATTACTATTCAGCTTCATTCTGTTCAATGGAACTGAGCTATAAAAACCCCACCAGAACGGAGGACAGGAGCCGTGCTGTATCTGGAGGGACGTGGCCATGTTTTTCTAAGCCTGGATATCCCTTTAATAGCTGAGGTAACTGGTATAGGGCCGAGCGCTAGTAACACCCACCTACCTAGATGTGTAGGGTCTGTGTGTACAGCCCACTCTCCGTGCAGGAAATGATGCTAGAACCGCACTGCAGCCTCTCATACAGCGTCCTATGTCATCAATCATGTCCTGCAGGGAAATTTCTGATTGGCTGATTCACATGAATATGGCTGAGCTGTAATACCAGATATGTCCACTGGATAGACGTGGCGCTGTTTCTGGGAAAACAAACAAACAAACATATAAGGATAAACTGTAATCAGTGACAGACAGACATTGATCACTGGGATGGGGACAGTGCTGGACTTCTTGGCCGTTGTCAGGTTACAAGACAGTCAGTACAATTGTCCTGATCTACATCCAGACCAGGGCCGTTTTAATACATTGGTGGGCCCAGTGCACAGCCCTCAAGAGTGGGCCCCCCCTTACCTTTCTGCACATTGTATAATGTACTGAATTTGCCCCCACACTGTATCAAGAGCCCCAATACATACAGTAGTTACCTTATAACACTATTTCCACCATTCAGTGATTACATATTACATAAAAACTGCACTAAACAAAACAGAAAGATATCACCATTGATACCATTACATAATACCGCCATACCATGACCCCTATCAGTACAAGCCTATAACAGAGTGAAGTTACATCCAGTGACTCACCGGAGGCGTCTTCTCCGATTAGAGTCTGTCACCTTTTCTTTTTCTCTCTATCCAGCCTGGGCCACCTTGAAGTCTTCTCCTGGCTGTGAATCTTCTCTCCAGAATCTGCCAGACAAATATTTTAGGCTCCAACACATACAGTAGTTAGGTCCCTTGTACCCCTATACAGTAGTTACACCCCTCTGTACTCCTACATAGTTACACCCCTCTATGCCTCCATAGTTTTAAGGTGTCCCTGTAGTATATAGACCCTCATGTGCTTCTCCAGTTATATACAGCCCTCCTGTGCGCTCCCCCATTAGTATATAGCCCCCCTGTGCACTCTCCCCAGTAGTATATAGCCCCCTGTGCTCACCCACAATAGTATATAGCCCCCCTGTGCTCTCCCCCAATAGTATATAGCCCCCCTATGCTCTCCCACAATAGTATATAGCCCCCCTGTGCTCTCCCACAATAGTATATAGCCCCCCTGTGCTCTCCCACAATAGTATATAGCCCCCTGTGCTCTCCCCCAATAGTATATAGCCCCCCTGGGCTCTCCCACAATAGTATATAGCCCCCCTGTGCTCTCCCCCAATAGTATATAGCCCCCCTGTGCTCCCCCATAGTATATAGCTCCCCTGTGCTCCCCAATAGTATATAGCCCCCTGTGCTTCCCAATAGTATATAGCTCCCCTGTGCTCCCCAATAGTATATAGCTCCCCTGTGCTCCCCCATAGTGTATAGCCCCCTGTGCTCCCCCATAGTATATAGCTCCCCTGTGCTCCCCCATAGTATATAGCCCCCTGTGCTCCCCCATAGTATATAGCCCCCTGTGCTCCCCAATAGTATATAGCCCCCGTTCTCCCCCATAGTGTATAGCCCACTGTGCTCCCCCATAGTATATAGCTCCCCTGTGCTCCCCCATAGTATATAGCCCCCTGTGCTCCCCCATAGTATATAGCCCCCTGTGCTCCCCCATAGTATATAGCCCCCTGTGCTCCCCCAAAGTATATAGCTCCCCTGTGCTCCCCCATAGTATATAGCTCCCCTGTGCTCCCCAATAGTATATAGCCCCCTGTGCTTCCCAATAGTATATAGCTCCCCTGTGCTCCCCAATAGTATATAGCTCCCCTGTGCTCCCCCATAGTGTATAGCCCCCTGTGCTCCCCCATATTATATAGCTCCCCTGTGCTCCCCCATAGTATATAGCCCCCTGTGCTCCCCCATAGTATATAGCCCCCTGTGCTCCCCAATAGTATATAGCCCCCGTTCTCCCCCATAGTATATAGCCCCCTGTGCTCCCCAATAGTATATAGCCCCCGTTCTCCCCCATAGTATATAGCCCCCCTGTGCTCCCCAATAGTATATAGCCCCCGTTCTCCCCCATAGTATATAGCCCCCCTGTGCTCCCCAATAGTATATAGCCCCCGTTCTCCCCCATAGTATATAGCCCCCTGTCCTCTCCCATAGTATATAGCCCCCTGTGCCCCCCCATAGTATATAGCCCCCTGTGCCCCCCCCCCATAGTATATAGCTCCCCCTCCCATAGTATATAGCTCCCCCTCCCATATAACATTGAAAAAAACAAACACTTTTACTCACCTGGGTCCACGCGTTCCTCTTCTCTTCCCTCTTGAGGCCGCACTTCCTGCGGTCACAAGAGGCTGCACTCCCCTTACCCTCGCGCCGACGCTTCAGTGACGTCGGCCGCTAGAGGGAGAGTGCGGCCTCTTGTGACCGCAGGAAGTGCGGCCACAAGAGTGACTGACAGGGAGGGAGCCAATGGCTCTCTCTCTGTCAGTGTCGCTGCTGCGGCAGCGCTGAAGCGCCGCAGCAGCAGCGGACGGGGGCAGCGGCGGACGGGGGGGCCCTGCAGGGGGCGCCATGGAGGGGTAAGTAGATTACCCATCCATGGCGCTCCCCCTGACAGGCTGGTGGCCGGAGCCCTGTGCGACCATAGCAACGGCCGGCCTGCTCGGGGGGCCCCTTTAACCAGTGGGCCCGGTGCACGTGCACCATGTGCCCTCTGGTTAAAGCGGCCCTGATCCAGACGCTAGGACTATTCCTGGGTATCAAGGAAACCATCTTGGTATCATCTTGAAGACGTCTGACACTTCTTGCAGCTCTAACAACTTATTTAGATTTCAGACATCACAGATATAGGGGGCCATCTGCTGTCTGGAGCTCTTGGCATAGACTGATGTGTGGTGACTAATGGATTACAGATCTAGTGACATCAATGGCCATGCGACATTTCAAGGGTTGTGTCGGCCAGGATTTCAGAATTAGCTTACAGAGCGTGGTAGAACATAGAGGGGTCTAGTACCCAGAAGAACCCCTGAGCAGATCAGGAGAAACCCTGACCAATAGGTAACACCAATTGCATACTGATTCACTTGCATGCAAATCTCTCTACTGTGAGCTCCCTCTAGTGGCCGACCTAAGCAGACAGAATGTTAGGGTTTTCAAGGATTTTCAGCGATTGAACCATCCTTAGTTATCAACAGGGCCAGCATCAGCACCCATCTTACTAGGGCAAGTGCCAGAACACACAGCGCACAGGAGCCCAGTCCAGCCTGGTAGTAATGCAGAATCTTTGTTCAAAAAATTGCTCACCAGATTGCTGGGAAGGGGGGCGCACACACTGTGCCCTCCCAATGTAATAGTGCCACACACTGTGCCCTCCCAATGTAATACTGCCACTTTCTGTGCCCTCCCAATGTAATACTGCCACACACTGTGCCCTCCCAATGTAATAGTGCCACTCTCTGTGCCCTCCTAATGTAATACTGTCACACACTGTGCCCTCCCAATGTAATATTACCACACACTGTGCCCTCCTAATGTAATATTACCACACACTGTGCCCTCCCAATGTAATAGTACCACTCTCTGTGCCCTCCTAATGTAATAGTGCCACTCTCTGGCTAGGGCAGGAGGTTGCACGGAGCGTCGGGTGCAATGCCCCCCGCCACTTCAGGTAGAGATAGTTTTAATGCAGCAGACGTCAGACTGCAGCTGGGAGCAGATCCCAGGGGACCAGACCCTGGAAGCGAGCAGACCGCAGGCTCAACAGGGGTCCTCCATCTCCCCCCCTGACCTTGGCACAGTGATAAGGTCCCCCAGGCTGCAAGAGTGATGTATGAAGCCCCCTCCAACCCCAGACCTCTGCAGTATCTTCTCTTCACCCCAACATAATTTTGTTTTGGTTGGGGGGGGGGGGCGCTAACAGTTCACAATGAGTTCTTAATGTAAGTTGTAGTTCTGCAACAGATTAGAAGATAACAAAGTATAGGAGGGGGCGGCAGTGACACAGTAGAACCACATCTCCCAGCATGGTGTGTGGGGTAATATGCAGGACTACATCACATAATGGGAGGAGATGATAGAAAGACAGTGGCACAGTACACAAGGGTACATGTGATGTATGTGCAATGTATGTTGGCATACTAGACCATATTGAAAATCCTGAAGGCGATTACTGATCAGGGGGAAATAGGGTCTTAGTATGCAAATATACATTGCACATATATCACATGTGCCCTACACGGCCCCTTGTGTACTGTGCCACTGTCTCCCGCTCGTGTACTGTCATCCTCTAATCTGTTGCAGAACTACAACTCCCATTATGTGATGAAGTCCTGCATATCACACCACACAATGCTGGGAGATGTAGTCCACATATTACCACTTTGCAAGGCATGATGTAGTTCTGCAACAAGGATAGCCACAAGCATCAAAACTACAACTCTCGTCATGAACTGTTAGCAGGGCACGATGGGGGTTGTAGTTCTGCAACCAGGATGGCCACAGACTGCACAAAAATAACTCCCATCATGAACTGTCATCAGGGCATGATGGAGGTTGTATTTCTGCAAGCTGAATGGCCACAGGTTGCAAAACTACAACTCCCACCAAGAACTATTAGCAGGACATGGTGGGGGTTGTGGTTCGATGGGTGTATTCTTACTTGTCCTGGTTATTGCTCTGGCCTCCTGGAGATCACTGCTGAACCTGCAGAACATTGCATAACAGTGCCCCCACACATCCCTCACCCTGCAGAACATCACATAACAGCGCCCCTACACACCCCTGACCCTGCAGAACATCGCATAGCAGTGCCCCCACACACCACTGATCCTGCAGAACATCACATAACAGTGCCCCCACACACCCCTGACCCTGCAGAACATCACATAACAGTGCCCCCACAGTCCCTGCAGACCATCGCATAACAGTGCCCCCACACACCCCTGACCCTGCAGACCATCGCATAACAGTGCCCCCACACACCCCTGAGGAGGAGCTGGGAGGAGAGAGCGGCCTCTAGTGGCTGCAGGGAGAATATACAGCCTCCGGCCACACCTGCCACTGCACATTGCTTTCATCTATAAGCCTGCGCTTTTATGCATGGGGGTGGGGACAGGGGGCGCTGTGTGATGTCACAGGGGCGGGGCTTACCGGGACATACCCCGGACATTAATTTGCCAGGAGTGCCCTGTTAAAACCGGGACTGTTGGCAACTATACACTACATGTTTTTTCTTCTAGCGGTGAAGCCTAAAAGATGATTTGTTGTTGAAAATGAAAAGCCCGTACTGTGCTAGCGTGTATTGTCTGCCCCCAACTCCCTCAGTGAAGGTAGGCAGATGAGTAGGTAGTTGAAGGTGTCATAGTAGTGGGCGGTGGGGTGGAGAAGCGGTGGGTTTTGCAGTGATAGAGGGCATGGGGAAATGGCTGTGATTCCTCTGTCCCCCAGAAAAGAAAAGAAATTAAAAAGTGAAAGATGTGTGCATAGAGAAAAAGCCAAAAGTGTTAGGAAGGCATTGCAATGGTTTAAGGTCTCAATGATTACTGTTTATTGGGTCCTTTACCTCTAATTTTTTTTACCATTGAGGGTCCTTGCATGAGTGATGCTCTGCCATCCCTTCACAATATGTGAGTGGGTTAGCTTGGTATTTATACCTCTCTAGGAGCTTAGAACAGTACATTGGTGACCCGGAGCAATTTTCTTTTGGACCAGTCCATAAAAAAAGGCTGGCCAAAAAAATCATGGCCGAACTCTTTCCGGGTCTTAATAGTCCCCTGAAGTGACGCTTTGCTGACATTTCTGCCACCACTAGCACCACCAACTGCTGGCTGGCTCCTCATTTGCATACAGCACTCCGGCTGAGGCCTCAGCCTGTACTTGTAGTTGAAGGCTGATGCTTAGGGACGCTCAGGTCCTGGGTTCAAATCCCGCATGGGCAAGAAGTGTGGATGTTCTCCCTGTGTGGGTGTGCGTGGGGTGGGCCAGCTTTTCCTGCCAAAATCCAAAACATACAGCCAAGAGGGGGGATTGTGAATTTACACCGTCAACCCTAAAGGGGGACAGGAAGCCATGGGAGCCCCGTAAATCGCTGCCCTATAAGTTGCTGATGTTACCATAGTTGCCAACAGTGGAAATATTTTTCCAGGGACACTTAAGCGTTGACCACAAGGGGTGTGGCTTATTGCAGGCTTGGTCTCGGTGGGTGTGGCCTAATGTGGGCGTAGTTTGCAGGGTGTGGCTTGTCAAGTGTTTTTTTTTCCCCCGCCCAAAATTTTCCAGTTAGAATTTTACTCAAAAGGAGCACTATACACCCATTCCATGGTCCCCACACATGGTATATACTGTGTGGGAACACACCTCTCACCTTGCAGAACATTGCACCCACACACCTCTGATCATGCAGAACATCTCATAACAGTGCACCCACATACTCCTGATCCTGAAGAACATTGCATAACAGCGCACCCACACACCCCTGACCCTGATAAATGGTTGCTGTGCTTTAGTTGGTGGCATATTTGTCAATGGCCATAAAAATATAGCTTAAAACTTTCAATTTTTAGGACAAGGACCCCTGGACCTGGTGCCCAGTCTGCCCTCCGAGCTCTTTCTGGCATGAAAATTGGCTGCATCGGTACGGATCCATCCTAAATGACATGTTGTGTCCATGAGAACCTCAAGTGTGACCAACTTCTAACACGGCACTGTGCTAAAATTATTGGCTAGGCTGCATTCACATGGATGTGGAATGACGGTAATGGGATAAGCGATATGTGCCGCACTGTAATGACAAAGCCGTGTGGCACATATTCATACAGTTCCCCCGCTCCCAGCATCATATCATATATAGCAGCCTTAGGGCCTGGGTACTGGGACTAGAGGTACATAGAGGTACATAGCTTAACTGAGCACCTTTAGCTCTTCATTGTAGTGGTTGTTGGGGTCAGTGCCCAGACCCCTAATATCTTTATCTTCCGTGTAATAGAATAAGACTTCCCTGCACTCTTATTTATATTAAAACCATATTGGGCTCTCGCTCATCATTTAGTATTGACCTTCCATAGAATATGAATGATACAGCACATTGTGCATTAGTAATTCTAGGCATGTACTGTAAGGCTGATATATATGGGTCACAGCAGGTGGCACCTTCATCTGTCTCTAAAGACCCCCTGGCCCCTCAACAAGAGATATTTGGGAAGCCAAGATGATTTGAGGTTGTGGTCTTACTTAGGTTTGTAACTCTTGTGTAAACAGCATAACCAGACACACACACAATCCTGAGTTAGGGTGGGTTCATACTGAGGAATTCTAGCGGAATAGGCCGGCCCATAGAATGGTGTCTATGGAGCTGGCAGAAAGGAGCACGGTCGTGTGCGCGGACAGACAGCGGAATTCCGCGGACATTATCCGCGAGAATTCCTCAGTATGAACCCACCCTTATGGAAGATGCACAGCTTGTAGCACTAAGGCTGCATTCCCACGTTCCATGATCCTGACGGAGCACGGACGTGGAATGCATGTACCAGAGTCCCCCCGCGCCCGGACAGCATCTGTAATTAGATGCTGGGAGCGGGGGAGACTGTATTCATAAGCGCTGCACTGTAATGAATCAGCCGCGCGGTGCTGTTACTACAGCGTGGCGCTTATGAATACAGTCTCCCCCGCTCCCAGCATCTAATTACAGACGCTGTCCGGGCTGCCTTTGGCTGCATTCACACATTCCGCGTTCCGCACGGGCCACGGACGTGGAATGCCTGTAACGGACTCTCCCCCGCCCAGGCAGCAACTGTGATAAGATGCTAAGAATGGGGGAACTCTACAGATATGCGCCACGCTGTAGTGACAGATCTGTGCGTCTTATTCATTACAGCACGGCGCATATCACAGATGCTGCCCGGCAAACCAAAACCAAAGCACACTGATGGCTGGTGGAGCCATAGGGAATCATCTTGTTATGGAGTCAGAAGGCAGAACACAGAAGCTATTGACCCAAATACCGTACTGTAAGTTTCCTGTTCCTGAACTGTCTTCTAATACGATTTCTGTTTTTCCAGTGGATGTGACCCCCATCCCATCAGACAGCACCCGCAGAAAGGGCGGTCGCCGTGGTCGTCGTCTGTAGTTTTTCCAACTTGTCATTCAATTGTTAATAAAATTGTCAGACCAAAATAAATGTCCGGGCTTCAATTTATTATGATGTGTGTGAGGCTGACATGTAATATGGGAGAAATCACTATAACACCAGCAGAAGTCCCCAGCTCTATTGTGGGGTAACAGATTCCCTGTGGCTGTTAGGATTGGTTGGGCAGGGGATGGCTGTGGGGTGTAGCACAGATCTGCTTCTAGACAGTGTTACTCTAGCGAGCAGACGCTGAAAACCCCTTTGGGGCCAATTCACACATACAGGATTGATGATTAAGCAGATCCTGTGGTATCTCTGGGGTCCTCACGTTAGTGGAGATGCAGACACCTTAGACATGTAACCTCCATTATGTTCTGTAAGAGTCGGAGTCGCTGCTTTAGTGTTTTCCAGCTTTACCGGACAAAGAACCTAATATCTAAGGTGACCATAAGGCTCCATACACGCCATAATAGGAAAGACCGGTGTCTAGGGGGGGGGCGCTCAGATATATACACAATATTTACTGATGGCGAGAAGTAAGGGTGCGTTTACACAAAGATTATCTGACATTATCTGCCAAAGGGATTTGAAGCCAAAGCCAGGAACGGACTATAAACAGAGATCAGGTCATAAAGGAAAGCCTTGGCTTTGGCTTCAAATCTTTGGCAGATAATGTCAGATAATCTTTCTGTGAAAATAGACCCTTAGGGTACAAACACACACACACAGCGTATACGCAGCAGATTTGATGCTGTGTTCAGTTATTTAGATCTAATCTGCTGCGTGTCTGCAGCAGAAAATAGGCTGTGTATACGGTGTGTGTGTTTGTACCCGGGAGGTTGCGTTTACACAGATCTGACAGATTTTTGAAGCCAAAGCCAGGAACAGACTATAAACAGAACAGGTAAAGGAAAGAGTGATTTCTCCACTTCTCAAATCCACTTCTGGCTTTGGCTTCAAAAATCTGTCAGATAGTATCTGTACAAACGTCTGGCACCAGTTGATTTGAAGTATTTTTTTGGCTGATCTACCTCTTTAATATATGACCTAGATTTGTTCTAACTGATTAGGGCCGGATACTAAAACATGTTTTAGTTTTTTTTTCATCTAGTTCTAATATCTGATTGTAATTTATTGTAATTTTATCAGATTATTTTTTGGGGGGGGGGGGATAGTCATTGTTCCTGAGCCGCACGCAGATTTTTCTATAATGCAGATAATGTACATATTATATATATGTTGAGGGCTAAGGGGCTGTTCACATCAAGACTTTGCTGTACATCAAGCATATAAACAGGGACAGGGTAACTGCGGCCCTCAAACTGTTGGAAAGCTACAATTCCCATCATGCCTGGACAGTGTATATATATATATATATATATATATATATATATATATAAATAAATGACATTTATTTTCTATGGACGTTACAGTATGATAACACTAACATTTAGTGATGCCTCGTGCGCCTGACATGTTAATACTTTGAGTGGAGGCGCGCAAAACATCCCATAGAAACAGATAGCAGGCGGTATTCTGAGCGGGGGTTCACAGTTGGGGGTTCCGCTCGTAATATCCGCCTGTTTTCCGTAGTGTGAACAGGCCCTAACCCCTTCCCTCCCCTAAGCACTTGCATTTTTTCACCTACAGAGCCACATGAGCCCTTATTTTTTGAAACCCCAATTATACTTTGCAATGACAGACTTAATTTTTCCATAAAATAGGCTGCAAAACTGGAGAAAAAAAAATGATTTGTGCAGTGAAATAAAAAAAAAAAAATGCAATTCTTTGGGAGGGTTTAGTGTTTGCGCTGTTTGCCCAATGGTAAAACGGACATGGTATCTATGTTCCTCAAGTGGGTACGATTACAGCGATATGTAACTTGTTTAACTTTTATTTTATTTGATGGCTTTTAAGAAATTAAATTTAAAAACCTTTTAAAAAAAACTCAAGGTGTTTAAAGAGGATGTACCACCAGGTTCATCGTCTTTAACCTTACATAGCGATAGAACTGCGCCGTCATGGGGAAGCCGTTGCTGCGGTCCGTTTTTCGAATCGCGACCCAATTCCTGTGTACGCCCCTGTTCTATTCACGGTTACCGTCCGGTGCTCAAGCACTCGAGGCGGGCCGGCCGCCCCCAGTGGGAGGGAATTCCCTCTTCTCTATGACACGGCTCCATTGATTCTAATACCCTCCCACTGGGGGCGGGGCGGCCCGCCTCAAGTGCTTGAGCACCGGCTGGTAACTGTGGATAGAACGGTGCCGTACACAGGAATCGGGTCCCGGTTTGAAAAACTAACCGCGGCAACGGCTTTCCCGTGACGGCGCCGTTCTATCCCTGTGTCAGGTTAAAGAGGATGTACCTGATGGTACATCCTCTTTAAAATTGCTCTATTCCTATCCTTATAACGCTTTTATCCTTTGGTCTGTGGGGTGTATGCGGTGTTATTTTTTGCTCCATGAGGTGTACCTTCTATCGGTACCTTACTTGCATATATGCGACTTTTTGATCACATTTTATTACAATTTTTCTGTATTTGATGAGACAAAAAAATCTAAAATTCTGCACTTTCCCATGCAAGCTCAGGAATGTGATAATTTAATAGTTTGGGCAATTACACACGCAGCGATACCAAATACGTTTATTTATTTTTATTTATTTAATGGAAAAAGGAGGGTGAGTTAAACCTTTATTAGGGGGAGGGGATTATTTAATAATAAAAGCAGAGTCACAGGATGAGAAGTACAGCCCATATTACTCTTCTCACCTGTCCAGGTTCCCGTTCTTCTCGGTGCTCTGGCCTCCTCTGCTCAGGTCTGGCTGCTGTGTATGGGGGGTGGGGCTAATCGCTCGGCCATTACACAGAGCAGCAGTGCTGGAGGCCGGAGAGGGAGCACAGGGCTCCTGCCAGCACTCTATTCAGTGGTAATAGGAATTGCTGATACAGAATAGGAAGAGAGATCAGATCTCCCAAATCAGCTATCAATATCACAGCTGACTCGGGGAACTGCAGAGTGACAGCATGTGGTGTGGGGGGTGACGAGACCCCCGATTGTACGGGCCTGGTGCGACTCCTATAGCTACGCCACTGGGCAGAGGTGGGAAAGATTTACTGTATGTTTAGAAGTAAGAATAAAACATCTCCGCTGTTCTTACATAACAAATAAAATCCTCATCACAAAACCGTCTGCCTGGACAGAGATAGCCAGGCGGCAGCTTCATCAGGGGATCTCTGTCCTTCCTCTCACACAGTCCACCCTCTACTTTATAGCAGTCAGTACTCAGCAGCCTGATGGCAATCACTGTCACTGTCTGTCACAGCTGCTGCTGCTCCTCTTCAGTCCCGTCCTGGCAGGCCACAAAGTGACAGTGTCCTCCAGCTACTGTGACCTCCATGTGCTGCTCTTCCTCCTCCTCTTCTCACATAGGACTATGCAGGTTACCTCACCATCACGGAGGAGAGGAAGGGCCGTCAGCAGCATGACCTATAATCTTTGCTGAGTTTGGGGAGGGCTGGGGAAGACTCGCACTCGGGGCAGCAGACCGACCTCTGCCTTACCTTGTGTACCACATTTTATCCACATAACCCCTGCAGGGGGAGGAGGGATGGATTTAAAGGGTCATTCTCATTAACAATTCTGACTGTCGGCTTTACTGTCTCTGTGATGCAATTGGTTGGCACGTTCAGTAATTAACTGAAAGGTTGGTGGTCTGAGCCCACCCAGGGGTCCCTTAACACCTAGTCTCTGCCGCCTATTTTGGCCTTGATGACCAGGCGCCATTTTTTTAGTTCTCACCTTCTAACAACCATAGTGCTCATAGTGCTGAGCTGCAATACCAGACACGACCAATGGACAAGGGGGGTGCTACTTCTGTAAAAAAAAAAAAAATTTAAATAATGTATGGCAATTATTATTTTAATAAAAAACATTTTGTAGAATGACTCCTTCTATTAGAAACAGTATTAAGGGATCCATGTTCATCCCCTAGATGGGCCTTATTTATACAGATAAGGGCTATGTTTACACGAGAAAATACGTTGACTGGGTGTCTATGTCAGTTTCTTGCGGCCGCTATTCAGTGAATTGCGGCCGTAGAAAACCATGTCAGTGCATACTATGAAGCGAGCGGCTGCGGCCGCAAGCTTCATAGCATGCAGTGGGGAGTTCTGATGCGGGCGTGCATGGATGTGCCCGCATTGGAACACTGCGGGCTGAAACATCATCCAGCCGATACTGCAGTACCGGCTAGGATGATCTTTTCAGAGGCCGGCCGGTCTCTTACACCATGTGGCTGGCTTCACACACAAAAACCTACAGTTCGGCTCCCTTACATAAATTACCACTGGTCAAGGGTAACAAACTCAAGTATCAACCAAGAAAAAACCCATATAGACCAAAATACATCACAATTTATTTCCAATGATATGTCATCTTTATTGTAAATTTCCAAAATCACCCATAAAAAACATATACACACTAGACAAATAAAATAAAGAAAAAACAAAAAGTGGAGGGGCTATTCAAGAAAGAACACTGTGTGACCCGTAACTCATCACCATAATAACACCATATTATCACAAAGACGCAATTTCCTAGGTATGGGACATGGGACACTCACACACAGTATATTTCAGTCAGTATTGTGGTCCTCATACGGCAACCAAACCCAGGAGTGGATTGAAAACACAGAAAGGATCTGTTCACACACTGTTGAAATTGAGTGGATGGCCGCCATTTAATGGCAAATATTTGCTGTTATTTATTTACCGTTATATGACGGCCATCCACTCAATTTCAACATTGTGTGAACAGATCCTTTCTGTGTTTTCAATCCACTCCTGGTTTTGGTTGCAATACTGACTGAAATATACTGTGTGAACCCAGCCATAATATGTGTTGTACATAACATTGTGTATGAATAAAGAAAAAAAAAAACAGCAGCCTGGTGTGAACAGGTCTCTACATGTCAGTCACATGACCCATCAGCATCATTTGATTTGAAAATAAACAAACAACAACAACAACAACAACACGTTGCTAGGCAACTCTCCTCTGTCTGTTGGATCTCCTCGCCGAGTGAAGACAGACTTTCTGCGACAGACAGCCCCCGCTGATCTTTAGCACTTTTTGGCTTGCGATTTTTTTGGATTTGGACTTTTTGGATTTGGACTTTTTGGCTTTCGATTTACCGACTACGATTTTTTGGATTTCGACTTCGACTATGGATTTCCTGGATCTTCATCTTCAGAACATGGATGCCACACCGGAGGAGTACTGGAGGATGGCCGGTGCCCGCGCCCTTCTGCCGGTTAGTGAATTTATGGCTCTTACTAAGCCCCCAATGTCCCAGTATGGGGGAGGGACCCAGAAACCAGAAGCCCCAGTACAGCTGCTAATGGGAGGAGAGCGGGACCAGTCATAGGGAACCCCCATCATCACCAGGGCCCCAATCCCCTAGTTACTGAGCGCCATGGTCTCATTACCACCATGTATTGCCATATGTAGGGGGATAATAGTGGTTTTCTGTAGATGATGGTCGCCCCCCTGCCCATAGGACCCCTATATAGCTGCACAGGTTACACATATGATACGTCCCCCCTTATTCCTGCTATAGGACAGTTTACATTCACTGTATTCTCTTCTCTTTAGATCTTCTATCAACGCCTTCCCGTGCTTTATGGAGACATCGCTGCCGGTAAGATATTTCAGGGCTGTAGCTGGGAAGGGGGAGGCTGGTGGGACATGTGCCCTGGGTACCAGGTGCCAGGATGGCATCAACAAGCCCTGTTGGCCAGGAGACTTGGTGTGTCAGGGGGGCCAGGAGCCCCTCTTCCACATGTGGCCTTGTTGTGGGGATTGCTTGTATACTGTATATTGTTGTATATTTATGATTGTTCCCATTATCTCCTTCTGTGTTTAGTCGACCCCAAGACTTCGGATCTGAAGACCCTCCAGCTTTTGGCCTACTCTGCGAAGTTCCTGCCGTCTCCCATCTTCAAGCCGGACGTAAGTGACCACACTGTCTACTATGATCCCTGTTACTAAATATCTTCTCTCCATACTTCTAGAAGGGTCATAAGAATTTCTATCACTGACTTTACTGTTTTTGTTTTAGCGCTTCATGATGACCAACGAGGACGCCCAGAAGAAGTACAGACCAGCGCCCAAGACCGAGGAGAGGCCCCAGCCCGGAAGATCTGAGAGAGCAAGACTCCTGTGCGCCTGCTTCTATGAAGACCTCATCATTCGTCCCTCTCCGAAGAGATTTAGCATGAAGAAGATCAACATGGCAAAGGAGAAGAGACGACAGGCGGAAGAAACAACGTGAGAAGGAGGACCACCATCATCCAGACCGGTAATGTATGACACCTGCACCGGCATCTACACTACATTACACCCGCCCCTACACCACCTGACACCGATCCCTGCACAGCATGACACCCACCACTACACTACACCGCATGTCACCCAACCCTACACCACATGACCCCCGCCACTACACTACATGACACCCACCACTACACCACCTGACACCCGTCCCTACACTACACTACATAACAACCGTTACTACATCACCTGACACCGGCCCCTGCACCGCATGACCTCCGCCCCTACACTACTTAACACCCGCCTCTACACTACATGACACCCGCCCCTAGAGCACCTCACACCAGCCCCTGCACCGCATGTCACCCGCCCCTATACCACCTGACACCCGCACCTACACTGCATGACACCCGCCCCTACACAGCATTACACCCGCCCATACACTACTATCAGCCCCTACACAGCATTACACCCGCCCATACACTACTATCAGCCCCCAGTTAGTTACACACATTAGCAGCTTTGATCCAGGGTCCTTGGACCGATCGCCGCTATTTGGGGTCAAGAAGGAATTTTCCCCCTGTGACACAAATTGACCCCGGTGTCCAGAGGTTTTCGCCTTCTTTTGGATCAACAGCTTAGGGATCCCATAACAACAACATAACAAATTCAGAAATAAAATTCTAAATTATACCCATATATTGTGTGTCGTCTCTTTTTTTTCTGAAGGAACAAAAATTTACATGAAGTGTGCGGCTTAAAGGGGTATTCCCATCTCAGCTTGTTGTCCTTTATCCATAGGATCGGGGATAACAAGCTGATCACTGGGGACCCCAAGAATGGGGACACAATCATCCCTGCAATGAATGGAGCGCTCACCATATCTGCGCTGCCACCGCGGCTTGTGCTCCATCCAGTCTCTATGGGGTCACTGAACACCTCCAAATGCTGAACTCAGAAGCATCCAGTGTCCCCATAGAGAATGAATGGAGTGTAAGACACGGTGAGAGCTCTATTCATTGCAATCTGGGAATGGGTGGGGACCCAGCAGTTGGATCTAAATCAGCAGTAGATGTGATAAAAAGCAAGTCTGCAATTTATATTATTTATTTTTCTAGTTATCCTGGGAAACACGGCACTTCCAGCGTTTAGACTCTAAAAACAAGAGACTAATCCCAGGAAGTGGCGGCCATCTGCACACAGGGAAGTCATGTGACTGACGGACGCATTCAGCTCTGACTTCCTGCATTTAGTCTCTTTTTTTCAACAAGCACAAAACTAAGAGACTGCGCTCAGGAGACTGGACCTGGATATCACAGTACAGCTTTGTTTTACAGCATAAATTGCCGACCTGCTTTTTGTCACATCACCTGCTGTTATGTCCCTATAGAGCACAGGGTGCCAAGGATAAAGGTAATTTTCTTATCTTTATCCTCGGCCCTGTTTTTGGGATATTAATTTAATAGTACACAGAGGGTAATAGCCCCCCTCCCAGCCCCCAGTGCACCAAAACACCTCACCAGCATATGAAATAAACTACCAATATCCCAAAAATAGCAACAAGGATAAAGGTAAAAAAGTTACCTTCATCCTCAGTGCCCATGTCCTATAGGGTTAGATGCTTGATGTTTCCCTTTAATAGGGGTTTAACCAGGATTACAAAAACCACAGCTATTTTCTTCCAAAAAAAAAAAGCACCACCCCTGTCCTCAGGCTGTGTGTGGTATTACTATTCAGCTTCATTCACTTCAATGGAACTGAGCTACATAACCCACACCAAACTTAGGACAAGAGCGATGCTGTATCTGGAGGGCCGTGGCCATGTTTTTCTAAGCCTGGATAGCCCTTTAATAGCTGAGGTAACTGGTTATAGGGCCGAGTGCTAGTAACACCCACCTACCTAGATGTGTAGGGTCTGTGTGTACAGCCCACTCTCCCATGCAGCAGGTTATCCCATAATACTGCCCCATAAAGTAGTTGCCCACACACAGTAGTTACCTCATTATCTCCCCCATGCAGAAGGTAATCCCATAATACTGCACCATAAAGTAGTTGCCTCCACACAGTAGTTACCTCATTATTTCCCAATGCAACAGGTAATCCCATAATACTGCCCCATAAAGTAGTTGCCCCCACACAGTAGTTACCTTATTATTCTCCCATGCCGTAGGTAATCCTATAATACTGCCCCACAAATAGTGCCACATATTGCCACCCACCAATGGCCCCCTCACTCTGGGCTGGATGAAGAGGAAACAAATAGTGACCAACTTTAGTCTGAGAAGCCATCGCTGTGAGTTACTGGATTATAACTGTAATCACTTATATAGTCCGCAGAGCCTATGTTATACTAGTACTCGGCCATGATATGGTCACTATTATATGGTGAAAGCTCAATCTTTGCCACATGCGCACGAAAGGCTATCTACACCTCTAGCAACTCTAAAATGGTGTTATTATAAGTCCTAATACAGCTATGGAGAATATCATTGTGTCACTACCAGGGGGACTTTAAAGGGGTTATCCAGTGCTACAAAAACATGGCCACTTTCTTCCAGAGACAGCCCCACTCTTGTCTCCAGCTTGGGTGGGGTTTTGCTGCTCAGTTCCATTGAAGTGAATGGAGCTTAAAGGGGTTATCCAGCGCTACAAAAACATGGCCACTTTCCCCCTACTATTGTCTCCAGTTTGGGTGGGGTTTTGAAACTTAGTTTCATTGAAGTAAATGGAGCTTAATTGCAAACCACACCTGAACTGGAGACAACAGTAGGGGGAAAAGTGGCCATGTTTTTGTAGCGCTGGATAACCCCTTTAATGGCTATAAGGGAGCAGTACAGTATAATATTCAGGTGACAAATTCGACCATGCTCAATAAAAAATGGTAATTTGCCTTTGCTACCAGCAGAGGGCAGCAGAGCACCTATGATGGCAGCCTTTATGTCCCTCCCATGTGGTCACAAGGCCTCCTATTGTTGTGTCATGTGATGTGCTGTCAGCCTCAGGGCTGGGGAGGGGGAAACCACTGCAGCATTTCCTCCTTCATGTCAGAATCTAGTGACTGTGCATAGGAGAAGCACTTATAGGGTAACCAGCACCTGCGCAGCAGACTCTGGCACTGGGCGCAGCATTCCTCCACCATGGCCCTCGTATATCACTGTCTGCTCTTTGCATGCATGGCTCTAGTGCCGCTGGTGACAACTTCAGGCATCCAAGTGAACCGACTGCAATGGAGGATCACAGCCGTAAGTTGTGAGACCATTACATGTGTCTAAGATCTAATACAGATATGACGGGTCTTTAAAGGGATTCTAAATAATTTTTTGTTTATAAATAAAGTTTATTGAAATGAGCATTTGTACACAGGACCTGTGTGTACAGTGTACTTTTGAATAAACTTTATTGATAAACAATATTACAACTAGAAAATTTTAACTTTTTTAGACTTAAGATTTTAAAGGGGTTATCCATCTTCTTCTTTCAAATCACCTTGTTTCAGAAAGTTATATAGATTTGTAATTTACTTCTATTTAAAAAAATCTCAAGTCTTCCAGTACTTATCAGCTGCTGTATGTCTTGCAGGAAATGTTATTTTCTTTTCAGTCTGACACAGTGCTCTCTGCTGCCACCTCTGTCCATGTCAGGAACGGTCCAGAGCAGGAGGGTTTTTTATGGGGATTTGCTACTGATCTGGGCAGTTCCTGACATGGACAGAGGTGGCAGCAGAGAGCACGTTGTCAGACTGGAGAAAAAAAACACCACTTCCTGCAGGACATACAGCAGCTGAGAAATACTGGTAGACTTGAGATTTTTAGTTAGAAGTAAATTACAACTCTATATAATTTCTGAAACAAATTGATTTGAAAGAAAAAGATTTTCGCTGGTGTATACCTTTAATTTATGTTTAGTAATAGGGGACAAGTAAAAGATTGCAGGGGGGTCTGACCTCCGAACTTCGTATCGGGCCCCCGGCTTCTTTGTTATGAATAGAGTCACGGGTACGGCTTCCTATGGAGCCGCCAGAGAGAGCTGAGTCTGGGAGCGTGCACACTACGGAATTCCGCCACGTCACCGCACGGGCGGATTCCGTCGCCCGTACGCAGCGGCGCGCATCTCCACCCGTACCATAAACACTATTCTATGCACGGGCGGATTCCGCATTCCGCCGAAAGAATAGACATGTCACTTCTTTCGGCGGAATCCGCCCGTGCATAGAATAGTGTACGTGCGCCGCTGTGTACGGGTACGAGACCGGCTGGGGGTACAGAGGTCAGATACCCTGCAATCTCTTACTTGTCCCCTTATCTTGTGGATAGGGGACAAGTTAATTTTACCCTGAACAACCTCCTTAAAGGGCTATACCAAGAGTTCCCGATAGAGTTTATCACCTATTCATAGGATAGATGGTAAGTAGCTGATTTGTGGGGGGGGCACTGACCCCTTGGACCCCCAGCGATTAGGGGAACAGAGATGAGTTATCTTCAAGGTTAATGGCATGAGTCCTCATACGCAGCTATATCTATGGGATGTCTGTGTTCAGACAGTGACTAGCTAAGTGTGGACTTCCTTGTTTTGGAAGTGATGAGCAGCGAGACTGGATGGGGGGCGGGGGTGGGAATGGCAGAAGGTGAGTACAGGTTTTTTCATTTATTACCAGAGTATAGTCAACAATATATATTAACAAAACGATTGTATGCTGATGTATACCTTAACGACGACATGTGACCACAAGTGTATACAGGACTATGATGTAAGTTTACTATACTATGTCTTTACAGATTAATGGTTTTTCATGGGCCAACTGTGATGCTGAAACTCTCCCTGGGAAAATAAAGACCCTGATTATTCTCCCCGACCCCTTACTGATTCCCGGGGAAATGACAGTATCCACCATCCTGAATACAAGTGTCCCGCTGACCGCTCCTGTCAAGGTAAATCCTTTTGTCTTCCTATATATATATATCATATATACTATGAGGTCATAGCAACCCCCAATTTTATAGTGCAAAGGTAGGGAACCTTGGCTCTCCAGCTGTTGCAAAACTACAACTCCCATCATGCCTGGACAGCCAAAGCTAAAGCTTTGGCTGTCCAGGCATGATGGGAGTTGTAGTTTTGCAACAGCAGGAAAGCCAAGGTTCCCTACCCCTGTTATAGTGTATACTGAAAACCTGTAGACACCAGTACAATGGTCGCAACACAATCCTTTTATACTTGTTGAGATACATTTCTGTTGCAGTGTCACATGATATAAGGAAGTGGACAAATCCTTTAAGAAATATTGATTGTACTAATGGTTTAGCCTGCAAAGAGTACAATCTTGCATATTGCTTATATAAACACATAGATAAGAGCTGCCTATGGTCTAATACCAGGACAGTCGGCTGATGTCACAATACCTGTGTATACACAACACACACGGCACAATCAGCTCTGGATATATCTGACGGTGCCCTTCATATCTGGGCGTAGGCTTACACTTCCACATAGTCCACCATATGACTATAGACGCCCACAGATTTCATATTATCAGGATCACATTATATTATCAGGATCATATTATAAGGGCTATCCAGGCTTAGAAAAACATGGCTGCTTTCTTCCAGATACAGCACCTCTCCTGTGCTGGTTTTGCAGCTCAGTTCCATTGAAGTGAATAGAGCCGTATTGTAATACCACACACAACCTTGAGGACAGGGGAGGCGCTCTTTTTGCTGGAAAGCAGATATGTTTTTTCTAATCTTCGATACCCTCCTTTAAAGTAACACTGGGAGTATGATGAAGTCAGACAAATAGTTCAGGTTTGTAATTTTTAATTATTTGGGAAAAAATATTAGTGTCTGGTGTAGCGGATGTGAGTTTTTTAGGGGAGCTGAGGTTGCTGTTTGCAGAAGTCAATGTGTTGTGTTTTATAAGATACATCTTGATATATAATAATGGGGGGTAGGAGGTGGGGGTGCAACTGGGGGCGTATATGCTGACTGCTTGAGAGGGTATATAGATACAGGGCAATAAACAGATTTGCCCTGGGTGAATGAAAGACAAACTATGGGGGAGATTTATCAATCATGCTGTAAAGTGAAACTGGCTCAGTTACCCCTAGCAACCAATCAGATTCCACCTTTCATTTTCCAAAGAGTCTGTGAGGAATGAAAGGTGGAATCTGATTGGTTGCTAGGGGCAACTGAGCCAGTTTTACTTTACACCATGTTTGATAAATCTCCCCCTATGACTCTGGATGGGGGTCTGAGCCCTAGAAGTGCCACAGTAATAAGATTCAGGGAATCCTGGCCATAATATTCCATTGAAATACATTGGAAACCCCCATATTATCGCATCTCATTGGTATGTCATATTAGGGTATAAATGGAAAAACCCTTTAAATCCCAAGATCAGCTCTGCTACATCTGCGTTCATGTCAGTGCTGATAATTTCTGCAATAACATAGGCTGAAGAAATCATGGGGTACCGGCCCCCTTCCCATAATTCTACTGTCCTCCCTTTGAGTAGGGGTTCTCCGCACCCTCGGGCATTGCAGTGGGATGCAGATGCTTGTATAACCTGCAATAATCTGACCTCAGTAACGTTACCAGATAAGGTATAGTATAGGTATTAGCAGCTCTGGCCTTTGCACTGGGCTGTAAACCTGCAGCCTGTTCTATAAGGGAAACCTATGGTTGCTTTCCTGGCTCCATCCATATTCTGCCTCCTCTCCATACAGGAATGCCTCAGGTCTAGGAAAGCACTCATCCTAGCATGGCACGTATAGTGTTAAATATGATATTTTACAGGTATTCCACCAAAAGTGCCATAGACAGCTGCCTGTTTTGCCTGCTTTCCTGCCTGTGGAGAATTTCTTGGTGTTGTTAAGCTGGCCATACACTTTCCTTGTCCCCTAGATGTGAGTCCCACCCCTGGGACCCCATCAGTCATTAGATGGAGGGCTTTCTATCTCCTTTTGACCTGTCTGGGGCTATTGAAGATGGCCGAGAAGCCCAAAAACTGGAGTTACTCAATTAGATTGTGAGCTACACCTTTTGCGTATTTCCTATTTAAAGCCATTATGTACCTTGCCGGATTCGTTTTCATTCGTCTGTGAACATTCCTAAAGTAACCTAGATGGGTATACCCCTTTAAGTCTGGGTCTGAATGTTAAGACCCCAACTGACTCACACCTGAGCAAGTCCTTACCCAGCTGTAAGTCACGTGACCAAGATGTAATGCTGCATTTACACAGAACGATTATCGTTCGAATTTTCGCATGAACGATCGCATTTGAGCGATAATCGTACCATGTAAACACAGCGAACGATCAAACGACGAGCGAGAAATTGTTCATTTTGATCTTTCAACATGTTTTTAAATCGACGCTCGTCGTTCGCTGAAAATTCGCAAATCGCTTCGTGTAAACAGCCTTTCACCGATTTACCCTATGTAAAAGATGGGCTTAAAGGGGTAGTTCACCAAAAAAAAAATTCTTTCAAATCAACTGCTGCCATGAAGTGCCAGAGATTTGTAATGTACTTCTATTAAAAAATCTCAAGCCTTCCAGTACTTATCAGCTGCTGTATGCCCAACAGGAAGTTGTATTATTTCCAGTCTGGAGAGCAGGAGAGATTTTCTATGGGGATTTGCTCCTGCTTTGGACAGTTCCTGACATGGACAGAGGAGGCAACAGAGAGCACTGAGTCAGACAGGAAAGAAAACACCACTTCCTGCTGGACACACAGCAGCTGATAAGTACTGGAAGACTTAAGATTTTTTAATAGAAGTGAATTACAAATCTCTGGCACTTTATGGCACCAGTTGATTTGAAAGAAAAATTTTTTGGGTGGACTACCCCTTTAAGCGATCTTAAAAACAATCGCAATAACGATTTTTCTTACGAATTTTCAAACGCTTTTTCTAAAGATATATTCCTCTAAACGCTGATCGTTATAAAAACCAAATTGTTGCTTCAAAATCGTTAAACGATTGGGCGAATGATCGCTCCATGTAAACGTAGCATAAGTCTGTGCGCACAGAGAGCAGTGAGAGAAGCGATCAGCTGTGTGCTTCTCTCCCTTTTTATTCTAGTCAGTGTTTAGACAAAACTTTTGACAGGTCTCTTCGACATGTCAAAAGATTTTTTAAAGGGTAGGGTGGGGAACCTTCAGTCCTCCAGCTTTTGTAAAACTACAAATCCCATCATCCCCAGACAGCCTTTAGCTGTCCAGGCATGATGGGAATTGTAGTTTTGCTACAGCTGAAGGGTTAGGGTACAGCTGAAGCTTAGGGTGAGGCCGCTCACCTGTATGACACTTCCCTGATGGACAGATAAAGTTTTCAGTCACTGATATCAGATTTTTTCACTCCAACTAACAGGTTTTGCCTGATAAACATGATTTTCTGTTGTTCTTTCTCTTCCTGATTTCTTATTATGGTTCTTGTTCCTCTTTTACTTCTGCAAAGTGAATCAGCTTAACCACAGTCCTCTGTAATGTACCCAAGGAGGAAGGAGTGGGTCCTCGAGTTCCCCGTAGTCACACCACAAGACTGTGCCACCTCCTACACTGTTCTGGTCTTTTATTGTGTCTCTATATTTCCATTTTGTATAGTATTTTGCATTACTGTAGCTTTGCATTACTTCAGGTTTCCACAGTTCATTAGATCCCCATGTGAGACCTTTTCTTCTCGCTCTGACCTACATTTGTGCAGGCAGCGTGGCCAGACGCCAGCTACATCCGGCCCCTTCATTCACATAAAAGACTTCTATTTACCCTTTTCTTGCTGTTAAAAGGGGTTGTCCAGGTTTCAGAAAAATATAGCTGCTTTCTTGCAAAAACAGCGCCACCCCTGGCTGCAGGTTGTGACTGGTATTACAATTCAGCTCCATTCACTTCACTGGAGGACAGGAGAGGTGCTGTTTCTGGAAGGAAGCGGCCATTTTTATTTAAACCTGGATAACCCCTTTATTAATGTGATTTTCATCATTAAGAAATATATGGTTTTGTATAATTATTGTATAAGGGGGTATAACATGGTTCTAGAAGCCCACCATAGCACAATGACATGTTATATGCACTGTACTATATTCACACTGTCCATTTTTTTTTTCAGCCATGCAGTTTATTGGGGGGTCCCATGCAGTTGACACCATCTATGAGATCCACATATCTTAAAGAGTTATACTTACCTGTCCAGCTGCCCCTGCAACGCAGCCCCACTCCTTTAATTTCCAGTCCTATGATTTCACAACCAGGCTCAGAAATGCCTGCTCAGCCAATCAGTGGCTGAGACAGGACACCTCCATCACCAGTTCCTGCTGTTTCGTGACATCACAGGAAGCTGGTAGAAATGGAAGACCGGTGGCTGAGAGTGAGCTGTGGTGCTGCAGCAGTGGGGGCATAGGGACGGGTAAGTATTACTTCTTTATTATGTCCCCACCACCCCCTGCCCTGCCGCTCTAGATGTTTACATTTGGCTGGATTACCCCTTTAAATAGGGCATATGAAAAGCACATGATTTAGAAGTGCGGTTATGATTCAGTACCCTAAGGTGATGGGGAACTGTGCTAAATGTTAAAGTCAGTGGTATTTCTTTTCAGTTGTTCCTTGTTCTTTCTCCATCTGTGTAGAAGACTGTGTAAACACTTCAAGGATTGTGTAAGTGCTCAAGCACACACACTGCGGGGTCACCTTTGGTTAGCCTGTGTTATTGTATGAGACATTGCCAGGGACTCCTCAACCCCTGTATACTGTAAGAGTCTCTCTTCATTGCAGATAAGATGTATTTTTACTATGTATGTAGGTTAGCTGGCTACTTCATATTCCTTCTCCTTGACTGTCTAGTCCAGGGATGGGGAACCTTCGGCCCTCCAGCTTTTGCAAAACTACAATTCCCAAAGCTTCGCTTTGGCTGTCCAGGCATGATGGGAAATGTAGTTTTGCAACAGCTGAAGGGCCAAAGGTTCCCCACCCCTGGACTAGTCTTTGGTTTCTAAGAAGCAACTGCAGGAGTCTGACAACATATTTGCAGGGATTTAACCTGATGCAGTGGCGTAGCTACCATAGAGGCATGGTAGGCAGTAGCTATAGGGCCCGTGCAGGAGGAGGGCCCGGGGGAGAAGGTAAGAGCGTGTGTCCTTCTGCTTAACCCCTTATGTACTGCAGTGTGTAAGTGACTCAATGTTCACTTACATGCTGCAACACAAAAAAAAGGGTTAACAAAAAGAAGACAGAGATCTCTGCTTCACTGCACTGATAACCTCTGACCTCTGTTCTCCAGCTGCGCAATCAAGTAGGAAAGGGAAATGAGCAGAGCTCTGTGCAGAGGTCAGGGGCAGAGCAGTAAAGCATATATATATACATATATATATGCGCAGTGATTTGTGTTGTGTGTAGGGGAGAGGGGCCCCCTTAAAATTTTTTGCTATGGGGCCCTGTGAATCCTAGATACGCCCCTGACCTGATGTATAGCTCCTATGTAGTGTTAAGCGGAGGTGTGGGACCGTTCGGGTTCGCCAGTGTTATCCAAACCCAAACGGTCGCCATTTGCAAGTTGAAGTCACCCGAGGGAGTTCTGGAAAACATGAATACAACCATACAACCACTAACTTCCCCAGACGCTGGATGTCAAATGGCAAGTATTAGGGCTTGGAGAACACTGCTGAACCCGAAGAGTTTGGCAACTACGCTCAACACTACTACTACTATGTGTGCATATGATGTATACTCCTGTATACCACACTATATACATTCTTTTACTGGATCTAAAATCTGCTCTATTCTATGAAGCAAATAAAGTGAAATCCAGATAGAAAACACCTGACTGTTTGGCCAGGTTATGTGGGTCTACGGATATGTTTGCAATATTAGTGACTACATTTGGCACACATGCGAACGTATACTTTTTTATTGTGGTCGTGATGGCCACTGAACCAACATAACAGAGACTCCCATCATCACTACCTAAAAACCACTGGACCTCCAAAACCGTCATACTGAGAAGGTTCCTTGAGGGGCGCTGTCGCTGAGTAGAAGAATGTGACCACTGTGACTGTAGTCAGGAGTATGATGGCCACCAGATGATGCTGCATGTATTAATATGTGTGGATTTTTCCTTCCCATAGATTGTAGTTACAGCAGAGAGAGAAGTTCTGGGCGAGTGGCTGAAGATCCCCTGCTTGGAAAATGTAGGAAGCTGCACCTATGATGATTTCTGTGATCTTCTGGACCAGTTAATTCTGCCGGGACAGCAATGTCCAGAACCTCTGCACACATATGGGCTTCCATGTCACTGCCCATTTCAAGAGGTGAGAACCAGCAGCTGCTGTATGCTGTATACATCTTATGCAAGGTGGAACAATATCGATATTAAAGATAAGGGAACTTAGAGTATGTTCGGGAATGTATGAACTTGAACACTTGGCATTTCACTCCTAGTGGCTGGAGAGGATGGATGCAGCCTTAGGGAGTACTGGAAAACATAGATAGGCCGTAGCCAATTTAAAGGGGTAGTTAAAAAAAAAGTTTCCTTTCAAATCAACTGGTGCCGGAAATTGCCAAAGATTTGTAATTTACGTTTATTAAAGTCTTCCAGTAGTTATCAGCTGTTGTATGTCCTACAGGAAGTGGTGTATTCTTTCCAGTCTGACACAGTGCTCTTTGCTGCCACCTCTGTCCATGTCACGAACTGTCCAGAGCAGCAGCAAATCACAGTAATAGCAATGCACTGCATGTTGCCAACTGTACCGGGCTAGAAAACCTCTCCTGCTCTCCAGACTGGAAAGAATACACCACTTCCTGCACAACATACAGCAGCTAATATGTTTTGGAAGACTTGAGACAAATTTTTAATAGAAATAAACTACCAATCTCTGGCACCAGTTACTAATCTCACTTTTTGGCACCAGTTGATTTGAAAGATATATATATATATTTTTTTACGGAACTACCCCTTAAATACCATGGGGGAGATTTATCAAACATGGTGTAAAGTGAAACTGGCTCAGTTGCCCCTAGCAACCAATCAGATTCCATCTTTCATTCGTCATACTCTTTGGAAAATGAAAGGTGGAATCTGATTGGTTGCTAGGGGCAACTGAGCCAATTTCACTTTACACCATGTTTGATAAATCTCCCCCCAAGTGAATTTACTGTAAGTTCACTCATCTCTAATATCTATCTATCTGACTACAGTAAAACCACCCAAATTTGCACAAAAAATGTCTTGTATGGGAGTGGTCATTTTAAAGAAGAAAATATACAGAAGAGCCTGCAAGCATGTACAGTGCACAAAAAAAACACATACGATGATGAAAGAACCAGAAAATCATGTGAAAATACTGGTCTCCAGCATGGTACACCCTTTCATTACTGGTCCCCAGCATGGATTCTCATCTCATTCCTAGTGTCCGGCATGGCTCTCAATCTTTTTCCTCGTCCCACACATAACTCTCCATTTTATTCATGGCTCCCTTCTCATTCTTGGTTCATAGCTTTCCCATCCTATTTACAGCCTGGCTCTTCTCAACTGTCCCTCTCAACTCAATATTCATCCCTAGCATGCCCTTTTGCTTTATCTATGTTTCTCAGGACTCCCTAAGGCGGCATCCAACTTCTCCAGATGCCGAAAGTCAAATGCCGAGCCTTCGGGTTTGGAGAATATAGTCAAACCCAGACAGTTTGGCAAGTCCACTCATCACTATGGCAGATTAAATATACCATAACCCTGGGCTGTCCACCCAACCTGCCCCCCTTTCTTAGTGCACTTAGTACCCTAGAGCAACAAACTCACTTGCATCAGTGGGCCCTCTGTGAATTCTCTATATAGTAGATAACCCGGGCGTAGCTAATGTCCCTTGGGCCCTGGTGCAAGAGTTCAACTTGGGCCCCCCCTTCCTTGACCAAGCGATGCGATAGATAGATCAAGACTGATATTACCAATAATACCAGTATATAGGAAGGAAATATTACCACCATACATATAACCGCCATACTGTTACTGACAAAATCCTGTATACTGACCAAAATACCAAGGGGCAAATATTCCAACCACACCACAACCACTACCATCACCACCATATTGTTACTGACCAAATACAGTATACTAAATCCAATAAAACACAGTACTGGATTACAAGTAGCAAATATTACCAACACATACTGACTATCATCACCACATACTGACTAACATCACCACATACTGACTAACACCACCACCTACTGACTAATACCACCACATACTGACTAACACCACCGCTGCTACTGAATAACATCCACTGTACACAGATCACTATCACATCATCCAGTCATATAGAGGCAGACCCAGCTCTACACAGGATCTGTACACCATATACATTACAGTGCAGCTACATCAGGTGACTCACAGGGGACGTCTTCTCTGATCGCAGTACTTCCCTTTTCATCTTCTTCTCCATCTGTCCTGGGCCGTTATGAGAACTTCTCCGAGCCACAAATCCACAGAATCTGCCAGACAAACATATTGGGCTCCTCACTCTGGCACCATCCTTATCTCTCTACAAACTGCACATCTATATTGGCCCCTTTACACCCTCAGTTAGTGGGTAGCCCTGACACTATGTGACCCCCTTATAGTATATGCCCCCCTCTGTGTATAGATGGCCCCTTGTTTAGTCTTCCATATAGATGGCCCCATGTGCATCTCCTTGAGAGCCCCTCTCAGTGTAGTCCCCCTTATAGATGGCCCCTTTGATGTCCCCCTTATAGATGGTCCCCTCTGTATATCCCCTATAGTATATAGCCCCCCCTCTGTGTAGTCCCCTTTTCAGATGGCCCTTCTGTGTAGTGTCCCTTACAGACTGCCCATCTCTGTGTATTCCCTCTTATAGATGGTCCCCCCCCGTATTGTCCCCCTTATGTTGCCTCCCCTTATAGATGGCCCTCTTACATTGCCTCCCATTATAGGCTGCACCCTTATGTTGCCCCCATAGATGCCCCCTGTGTTGTACACCTTAAGATGTCCCCCCCCCGCCCTTGTAGGTGGCCCCCTGTGTTGTCCCCTTACACATGCCCCTCCCTTATAGATGGCCCCTCTGTGTTGCCCCCCTTATGTTGCCCCCATATGGATGCCTCCCTTATGTTGCCCCCCCCTTGTAGATGCCCCCACTGTGTTGTCTCCTTATACATTCCCCCCTATGTTGCCCCCCATGTAGATGCCCCCACTGTGTTGTCTTCTTATACATACCCCCTACCCTATGTTGCCCACCCTTGTAAATGCCCCCCGTGTTGTCCACTTATCTTGTCACCCTTGTCAAGCAGATAAAAACAAAGGGGGGAAAAAAACAACAACAGCTCACCTTTAACCTCGCTCCCGCGTCGCAGCTCCCTTCTCATCGCTTTTTCTGCGGTGTTGGATGGCCCTCGGCTGATGCTGGCTCCTTCCTTGCATCCCCTGCGCCCGTTCGCCCGCTCTCCCGGACCCCCGGCTGATGCTCCGCTCCCTGGCGGTGTCCCCGGGATTCCCCTGCAGCACATGCACCAGGAAGGTCAGTGTGCGCCAGGGCTGTTACTTCCGGGTCAGGGAGCAATCCCTGACCCGGAAGTAACAGCCCCGGTGCACTCAGCTCCCTGGTGCGTGTGCTGCAGGGGAATCCCGGGGACACTGTCAGGGAGCGGAGCATCAGCCGGGGGTCCGGGAGAGCGGAGCGGCGGGCGCAGAGGATGCAAGGAGGGTGCCAGCGTCAGCCGGGGGCCTGTCCTGGGGTCGGGGAGAGCGGAGCAGCGGGTGCAGAGGATGCAAGGAGGGGGCCACGGGCCCCCCTCCGTGGCGGGCCGAGTCGCAGCGGCGACCGCTGCGACCACGGTTGCTACGCCACTGGTAGAGAATCTATACTCTCTATATAGTATAGTAGATGGTGCTCTCTGTGCATTCTCCATATAGTAGATGGCCCCCTGCGTATGTCC
Source organism: Dendropsophus ebraccatus (assembly GCF_027789765.1). NCBI lineage: Eukaryota > Metazoa > Chordata > Amphibia > Anura > Hylidae > Dendropsophus > Dendropsophus ebraccatus. Next base: position 24,668,386 of record NC_091454.1, on the reverse strand, counting down.
CCTGCAGTAAATGGAACCCTCTGTGCATCCCCCATATAGTAGATCGCCATTGTTCACTGTCCAATGTCTCTATGGAAGCAATGTCTAGTGCAGAGGTCTTGGCAGTGGGGTGCCGATGAGTAATGTATGACCCCCATATTACTGGTTACAGAAAGTTACATGGATTTGTAAAATACAGTACTCCAGTACTTTTCAGCTGCTGTATGCCTTGAAGGAAGTGGTGTATTCTTTCCAGTCTGACACTGTGCTCTCTGGGGCCACCTCTGTCCATGTCAGGAACTGTCCAAAGCAGGTAAGGTTTCTAAGGGGATTTGCTACTGCCCTGGACAGTTCCTGACATGGACAGAGGTGGCAGCAGAGAACAGTCAGACTGGAAATAACACATAAGTTCCTGCAGGACATACAGTAGCTGATAAGTACTGGAAGGCTTGACATATTTAAATAGAAGTAAATTACAAATCTATATATAACTTTATGACACCAGTAAATTCTTTGGAATACCCCTTTAATTGTTACCTATGAACTTTCTTAGAATACATAAAAAAAATACACAAACATCAATGATGTGATCTGTGCAGAGGTTTTATCACGTTGTATTTGTCATCACTACATAATGGAAGATTGTAACCTATAATTCTATTTTCTCCTTATTTTGAAGGGTTCCTACTATCTTCCTGTCACCAGCTTTGAAGTTCCGAGTATGGCCATCCCGTCTTGGTTCGCCAAAGGCAATTATCGTGTAAAAGTTGTTGTCAGCCACGATGACCAGGAGATTGGTTGCAGCAAAATCACCTTTTCTCTAGCCGGTTCCTATGTCTGAAGGAAAGTGGGGACAGTTGACCGCGGACGTGACGCCCTCTTCTGGCGCTAACTTCATGTTATACATGGAACAGGATGTGTCAAGGGCTCCAAAACAGAATAATTCCACGTAAATGTTCTTTTCCTTTGCTAATGCTTCCTGATGTTTTCTAACTTTTATTACCTAGGTGTAAATAATATTGTTGGCCACAAAGGTGTCCTGGATCCTTCTATGGCAATAATCTGTAATTTAGGAGATTATACACAGCAATAAATAGATTAGCACTGACACAGGGTTGGAGTGAAGTGGGGATAAATCACTAAACCAAGTAAGTGTCGTGCCTAAGATGTCATTGTCTAGGAAAGGCGGGTAACAGAATAGCGGCCATTACTGCTTCCACAGAGGCCATCATTTATCTTCCTGAATGGCAAATAACACATCCCCTATGTCAGGATGACGAAGCTTGGTGACAACCAATATGGCTGCCATGACAGGTCCCATTGGAGGCATATAAACAATAACAGCTATATATAATTGTTAACAATCTGACAGACTAATATACACAAGGGGGGAGATTTATCAAACATGATGTAAAGTGAAACTGGTTTAGTTGCCCCTAGCAACCAATCAGATTCCACCTTTCGTTTTCCAAAGAGTCTGTGAGGAATAAAAAAATGGAATCTGATTGGTTGCTAGGGGCAACTGAGCCAGTTTCACTTTACACCATGTTTGATAAATCTCCCCCTAGGTACTTTTTTTATTACCCGTATTAGAGGCAATGTAGACTTGAAGGGGTCGTATCATTAACAAAACTGAGTCTAACCTGAGGCAATATGTGAAATTTAAACATATTTCAAATGTACTAAAACTGTCCTGTATGAGAGCTATAGACTTAATACACCCCCATGTACCTGTGTTGCATCGCCCTTGGTTACAATCCAATAAGGTGGGCCGGGCATTCTAAGTTCAACTGCAATCTCCAGGAAGTATTGGAAGTTGGTCTCCACTAAAAACAGCATATTTGTCCATATATATATATGGTTCACATCTCATTTTGCCAACTTTGCTTCATGACACTTTTAAAGCAAATGGGACTTGCTGCCAGGGTCTGTTTGCCTCCTGGTGCTGTTTTTTGTTTGGAAAAAAATATCTTTTATTCTGGTGGCAAGGGGTCAAAGAGGCGGGGTCTAAAGCAGCCATGCCCTAGGCCTGCAACGCCTCTCTTTTCTTGCCACCCTACCTCTTTTTAGCTATGCTCCAGGAGAGGGTAGCAAGACAACAGTGGAGTTGCGGGCCTAGGACACAGATTTTCTAGGCCAAGTCTTTTTGACCCTGTGCCGGCAGAATAAGAAAATGGGGGGGAGGGTTCACAGATTTGCTGTAAAGAAAGCCTGTAATAAACTTCCAACATTGGAATCACTGGTGATGTTGGAAGATACTATGTGACGTGCTGTAACCTGGTCTATGACACTGGAACAGATTTGGGCCATGTAACAAGTAACACAATGACGTGTGTGCCGCCTAACAGCAGCAGCTGAAGCTATGTCTCTGGAAGACTCACATGTGCCTTGGCTGTACAGGATGTAAATGTATTTTTGTTTTTTTGGATTAATAATAACTAATGATGTCACAGGGTAGTGAAGGATTTTAATAAAATACCCTCATATAAGTATTTTGCTCAGTTTGTCCTTCATGTAATATACTATGGTTGTGACTCTGCTATGTCTTTTGTTTACCAATCAGTAGCTTGGCTGCCTCACACTACACCTACACTGACACCTATTCCTTCTAGCACTTTCCTCACCGATAGGAGGTTAGTCCAGGTCACCCCTATTTAAGCTTTACTAGTTCCTGGTGGAAAGTCTTTTCCTAGTCTTCTAGTAGTTGGTTGTAAGAGAGATAGACAACGCGAGTGTCCTTGCTGGAGCTTATGCCTGGGCCTGGCCTGAAGGCCAGGGCCCTTGGCAGGGACAAGAGATAACCGATTCTTATGAGATACTTCCTGATAAGAAGCATGCAGTGCTAAACCCACAGGTGGGGTAACTACCTGGGATACCGTGTCTATGCCTCGGGTTAATTTCCTTCAACCTAGGTAGGACAATCCATTCAAAAAGGATTTGTCTGCAAGGAATAAAGTACAAGCAAGCCGACGAACTCCATTGATTCCTGCTCGACCTTCTTGGGGAACCTTAAGAGGTTTAGACCTGTCCAGTTATTCAAGTCCGGCACTCGTACTACCAGACCTGTCCGTGGGCTCTTCTGGCAGAAGGCTGTGGTATATCTATGTTCTAAACCATGAGAGTCTTCAAGCAGGTCACTAACTTATACCACACATTGCCCCAGCAGACTTCAGCACTAGACAAGGCCTGGCGCCACCGTGAGTGGGTACAACCCAACACCTAGCCCACTGCTAACAACACCTAGTAACCCCCAGGTTACTGCATACCGACAACCCAAATTCTTACATTGTTAGATGGCCAGGCTGCCTGACTGCGGTACCCAAGGACCAGTCTTGAGGTTGCAGATCATCTGGTTTATTCCCCCCAAAAAATCTATTTTTTCCCCAATGAATTAAGTGGAGAAGCAGCTCTGTGTGCCCACATAGTTGGGGTAATCGGACCCTCACTGATTGATAGAATGAGCCAGGAGATGCATGCTGAAGGAGATGGATTGAACAGTAAGTCTATGGAGCTGGTGACCTACAGCAAGAAGGGGCGAGAAAGCGCTTAGCTACGCTCTTCTATAGACTCATTCTAGCAACTGCTAGAGCTAACTCATGACGCACGTCTTCTTGGTGACCGCTACCAATCTGAGCCCAGGAACGTGTGCAGTACTCCTGATCAGTGAAATTAACACATTGTAGAGAAAAGATAGGGAAAAGCAGAGGCAGAGAGAGAAGAGGCTGATTAGGTAGAGCTAGAAGAAAGTTTGAGGAAAGTGATTGTGTAATCCAGGGAGGAGGAACCTTCAGCCATTGGCGGACGTATCACTTGTGCAGCCTGTTCAGCTGCACATGGTCCCAGGCCAATAGAGGGGCCCACCAGGCTCAAATTCTAAAGTGTCAGCTCAGCATGTCACATGTCTGTAGTGGCCCCCCCCCAGGCGGCATCAGCACTGGAAGTGCTGGCCCTCTGCTCCTGTGGGGCCCACTTAGTGACTGGATGCTGTGCCCAGCCGAGGCTGGTTCTCCTCTCTCCTCCTTTCCTTCTGCACACTAAGGCCTGTACAGACTGCAGTACAGTCCTTTAGCAGGCCCTGGCATCTGTGCTGTCCTGTAGGGCCCTTCCAAGAAACCAGGAAACATGTATCGGATACCCAGCCATACATATGTGTGCGCCGTTAAGGCAGAAAGGTGAAGAAACTAATAGGTTATGGAGGCCCAAACACATTTTTTGCACAGGGGCCCTTTACAGTCTGTGTCTGCCCCTGCTTCCAGCTGTTGCAAAACTACAATTCCCATCATACCTGGGCAGCCAAAGCTTCAGTTTTGCAACAGCTGGAGGACCGAAGGTTCCCCGTCCCTGGTGTATTCTGTATAGCTGCAAAATCGCTCTTGTCACTTTGTGTCCACAGCTCTCCTGGGTGATTTTAACCCTTTGAATGACCTGTCAGGTGACATCTTCAATGCTTTCTTAAAACCTTTTTTTTTAGGATAAAAAATTTGATTATACGTCAGTCATCCAACTAGATTGGTTAACACAGAGTTCACACAGTTAACACAGAGCACTTTGAGAATGCACTTTTTAAAGTGTCATTGTTGTTATAACTTTCAAAATCTAAATCAACAGTAGATGTGATATAAAGCATGTGTGCAATATACATTCATTATTTTGTGGTTGTTATCATGCTGTAAAACAACGCTATACTTACCAGAATTCCAGGTCCAGTCTTCAGAAGCTTTTTAGTCTTGTGCTGGTTGAAAAAAGAGACTTAATACAGGAATTCCGGCCAGTACAGAGAGTCATTGCTCAATGTGTCCATCAATCACATGACTGCCTTGTCTCTGTGAGCGCTCAGATGGCCTGGGATACATGGGATTTTCTGTGTTTAGACCCTTTGGGAAAAAAAAAAAAAAAAAAAAGAGTCAGAAAACAGGAAGTGCCGTGTTTTCCATGATAACTAAAATAAAATAAAATGTATATTGCAAACTTGCTTAATTTCACATCTTGATTTAGGTTTAGAAAGTTATAACGACAGGGACCCTTTAACTTCTGGAACAAGCACAAACCCTCCTAAGAAATAAAATGCATCATAGCAGCGACCCTTTAAAAATTGTACGGATCATAGAAGGTAAAAATAATTACGCCAAAAATCAAAACTTGACAAATCAGGAAATGGTTTTTAGTATTTTTAATATTTTACGGCCGTATTTTGCCCTTATTTATACATTGTGTGAACATGGCCTAATACTGTATATTATTTTGTAAGTGATGGGTAATTTGTTTTTTATTTGTGATCGGACCACCTTACGGGGTCCAAGTAATAGATTTCCCCTTTTAGGCCATGTTCACACAATGTAAAAATTAGGGCAAAATACGGCCATATTTGGATAAATATGGCCTGAAATAATGTTCTTTATTTCTGGCCGTATTTATCCAAATATGGATGTATTTTCCCCTTATTTTTAGGTTTTGTAAACTAGGCCTTAGTTTACTCTCTGCGATATATTTCAGTCTTTATGAGCACCGTGGGGTATACTACCTCTATTATATGTATCTTGTGTGGCTGTTTTATATTCTGCTCTGGTCCTTGAGATTATTTGCTTCACATAGATGCCATTTGTGCCCCCTCCTACACCACAGATGCACATCATCCCTATATAGTTGCCAACAGTCCCGGTTTTGCTGGGACTGTCCCGATTCTAAAGGAGACAGCCCCGGCAAAACCATGTCCGGGGCATGTCCTGGAAAGCCCCACCCCTGTCGCGAGAAGCCCTGCCCCCTTCCAGAGCGAGTGATGTCACTCATGTAGAGCAGGGAGAGAAGTCCCTGGGGGACTAGAGGAACCATACTGGTGAGGTAAGTATAGCTTTTTTTGTTTTAAATACAGATGAACGGACAAGGGGGGTACTGGTATGATGATGAAGGGACAGGAGGAAGATGAAGGGGGAAGTAGTATGATGATGGAGGGGCAGGAGCATGAGAGGGGTAGTACTATGATGATGGAAGGGCAGAAGGATAAAGGGGGTAGTAGTATGATGATGGAGGGGGGAGGAGGAATAGAGGGGTAGTACTATGATGATGAAGGGGCAGGAGGATGATGATGGAGAGGCAGGATGATGACGAAGGGGGTAGTAGTATGATGATAGAGGAGCAGTAGGATGAAGGGGGTAGTAGTATGATAATATGGGGTGCAACAGCATCATATGGGTACAAACTACCAGTACAGTCAATCAGTAGAGTGCTATCTCTGAGTCTCAGCCTGCTCTGAGCGGGGGGTGTAATATACTGGGGACCTGAAACTGGGGTGTGTAATATACTGGGGACCACATACTGGGGTGTGTAATATACTGGGGACCTGATACTGGGGTGTGTAATATACTGGAGACCTAATACTGGGATGTGCAATGCTCCTTTTGTGTTGTTCTGACTGTAAATTTTAACTGGAAAATTTTGAACCCACACCCATGATAGACCACATCCCACCACGACCACACCACCCACAATAAGTCACACCTCTTTTTAACGCTAAAGTATCCCTGGAAAAAAATGTCAAATGTTGGCAACTGTGTCTCTACTTTAAATCAGTGGTGAGGAATCTGCAGCCCTGCAGCTGTTGCAAAACTACAATTTCTATGATGTCTGGACAACCAAAGGTGAACCCCTCTTGCCGACATTCTAGATCAGGGGTCCACAACTGGCGACCCGCGGACGCGCTCCCTCCCTGTCAGTCACTCTTGTGGCCGCAGCGGTCACAAGAGGCCGCTCTCCCCTTCTGGTGCCCGAGCTCGAGTGACGTTACTGCGCCGGTGCCAGGACAGGGAGTGCGGCCTCTAGTGACCGCTGCAGTGCGGCCACAAGAGGGAAGAGAAAAGGACGCGCCGGACTCAGGTGAGTATAAGTGTTTTTTTTTTTTTTTTATGTCACATGCTGTATGGGAGGGGGAAAGCCGACAGGGGGAGAGCACACAGGGGGGCTATATGGGAGGGAAAGAGCGCACAGGTGGCTATATGGGAGGGGGATAGCACACGGGGGGCTATTTGTGAGAGGGAGAGCACACAGAGGGCTATATGGGAGGGGGAGAGCACACAGGGGGGCTATATGGGAGGCAAAGAGCGCACAGAGGGGCTATATGGGAGGGGGAGAGCGCACAGGGGGGCTTTATGGGAGGATGAGAGAGTACACGGGGGGCTATATACTACAGAGGCTATATGCTACAGGGGGAGAGCACACAGGGGGGCTATATAGGAGGGGGAGAGTGCACAAGGGGGCTATATGGGAGGGGGAGAGCGCACAGGGGGGCTATATGGGAGGAAGAGAGAGTACACTGGGGGCTATATACTACAGAGGCAGGGGCGTAGCTAATGTCTCCTGGGCCCTGGTGCGAGAGGCCAACTTGGGCCCCCCCCCCTCCTTTCACGACCAAGTGATGCTATTGTTGTGTGTGTGTGTGTGTGTGTGTGTGTATATATATATATATATATATATATATATATATATATATATATATATATACACACAGTGGTGCCTTGGATTATGAGCATAATTCGTTCCAGGACCGTGCTTGTAATCCAAATCCACTCTTAAACCAAAGCAAATTTTCCTATAAGAAATCATGTAAATGCAGACAATTGGTTCCACACCCCAAATATATTTATTATTCTGTACTGTACAGTAATGGAGAGGATGGGAAACACAAGGGCTGACAGAGACTGCAGGGAGCATGAAGGAATGAGCAGGGCAGATGTGGTCACATACATGCAGCACTCTCTGTCCGGAGAGAGGGGGGTTACAGCTATGGAGAGATTACCCCCCCCACAGTCCTGTCCCCTGATGTAAGCCCCAGCCTGAAGGGGATCTGCTATGATTTGGAAGGTGTTTAGAGTACAGTGCTGTAGACCCCGCTATGCAGGCCATGCCCCTTCTCCACTCGCGCTCCCACCCAATACAGGAAGTTCTTAAACCAAAGCAATGTTCTTAAACCAAGTCACAATTTTGAAAAACTGTGAGCTCTTAAACCAAAACGCTCTTAAACGAAGTTACTCTTAAACCAAGGTACCGGGGGGGGCGTGGTTTGCCGCTGGGGGGAGCGGTCGCGCGCCGGCGGGGCTCCTGCACGGCGGGCCACTGATTGGCTTTTCCACGGCTGTTTTGGACTGAGAGTGGGCATTGGGGAGCTCCTGCTCTCTGTGGCTACCTTCCTGCACCGATGGCCACCTCTAAGAAAGCCTCAGCAGCCGCAAGAAGGAAGATTCTTTCTTACATGCCATCGGCTCGGGTCCGACAAGATGGCGCCGGCACGCACATGAAAAAGCAAGGAGACCGGCCCTCTTCAGGTGACATGACAGCATGGTGGGCTCCTCCAGCACCAGATTCAGCGACTTGCCGACAGACAGCTCAGTCGGGTGAGCAACTGATTCTTACTCATCCAAAAAAGAAAAAACGGAGGAGGAAAGGAGCTGGCTCTGGCGTTACCCAAGAAGATGCACATCCAGTGTCACAAAGACAGCGGCAGCAGCAGCCGCAGGCATTATCACCATATGCAGCTCCCTTCCCGATGCCACCCTTTTCACCTGTTGGAAATGATAGCTGTCAAAGATCCCTCTCAGACTTATGTTTGCCTGCTCTATTCTCTGAGGATTTGGCTGGTTCTTCGGATCTTGCATTAGCTTTTCCATCCGCTGCCAGTTCACAGGAAACTATTACAGGGACCACCACCTGTCAATCACCTTCACTACCAGGGGTGAAGCCAACAATACTACGGGATCCTTTAGATGATATACTCAACGACCCGGACCCTTCCATAGCGCCCTCAATGATGCAGCTATTGCTGGCTCTTCGAAACTCTATAAGATTCGATCTGGACCGTGCGATGTCAGCAATGGCAGACTCTGTCCGGGTAGTCACTAAAAGGATTCAATGCTTGGAGGATACGCTATCCTCAGTTATAATTGAGCATAATTCATTGCTCGCTTCTCATCAGATGCTGGAATCTGAACTGTTGGCTGTCAAACAAACGTTGGCTACTGTAGATAATCGCACTAGAGACCACAATGTGAAATTGAGAGGGATCCCTGAATCGGTCCCAATTTCTGATTTATCTGACTTTACCCGTGGATTTATTGGACATATGATACCTTCCCTTAAGAAAGACGAAATGTATGTTGAATGGGCTCACCGTGTACCCAAGCCGGAACATGTTCCGCCGGAGGCTCCACGAGACGTCATTGTAAAATTGCGCCATCTTTATGTTAAACACCAGTTTCTAGCAATCACCAGGAAACAAGCAGCGACGTCTCCTAAGTTTGCCCACATTTCAGTCTTCCCGGACCTATCCGCTTTTACCTTGGCCACACGAAGGAAATTTACCCCGATTACTACTGCTTTGCGGAAGCATGGAATAGTGTACAGATGGGGGAAGTCTGGTGGACTGGTGATCCAACGTGAAACGGGCTTATCTCTGCTACCTGATGTGGATGCCGGTATTCGATTTCTAAAAGACTGTCATATCCCTTGCTGACTGTACTGGTCGCAGCGACATCTCCCCGTGGAACTATCGCAACTCACTGAGAACTTATTCAACAAATGGACCTGAGCCTCGTCCCGTCCCTTGTGCAGGACCCACTATGGCGAATTTTTGTAATAATTTTTAGCATGTGTCCCTTTAGTTTAAACCGGACTACTTGCCCTTCCAGGTTTATTGCTGCGGAACCCCATTGCGTCGGATTAACCGCAGCATTATGTTCTTTTTGTGTTCTGCTCACTTGCATGGTTATTGCCTATTACTGCATTGAATTTGTTGACTGTTTGCAAAGTTGTATTGGTTTAATAGCTACACATTTGCTTATAACGACTGTTGATTCAGCAGACACATTTTGAGTAAGCACCTTCACCTGCACGAACTCTAGGCAATGAAGCATATTGTTAGGGAATATTCTCAACTTAGCTACACTATATGTTAATTTTAGCAAATCAACATTGCACTTCATTCCTCATCCTTTTAAGCATTTTCACTCTGGACTACAACGCATTGCACCTTTCACGCTAGTTTCTCCAGCTTTACATATCTGTGTTAATGACAGCATGTTACAGCATTATGTTCCTGCAACTTAATTTTACCTTTATTGTTAAAATTATACTTTTAAAACTCAATAAAAACTATTGAAACATTAAACCAAGGTACCACTGTATATATATATATATATATATATATATATATATACACACACACACACACCAAGACAGATATTACCTATTACCGCCATACTGTTACCGACCAAATCCTGTATACTGAGACCAATATTACCAGTAATACCAGTATATAGGGAGGAAACATTACCGCCACACCACAACCACTACCATCACCACCATATTGTTACTGACCAAATCCAGTATACTAAATCACCTCATCCAGTCATATAGAGGTGGCCCCAGCTCTACACAGGCTCTATACACCATATACATTACTGTGCAGTTATATCAGGTGACTCACAGGGGACGTCTTCTCTGATCGGAGTTCTTTCCTTTTCATCTTCTTCTCCATCCGTCCTAGGCCGTTATGAGAACTTCTCCGAGCCACGAATCCACAGAATCTGCCAGACAGACATATTAGTCTCCTCACACTGGCACCATCTCCATCTCTCTACACACTGCACATCTGTACTGTCCCCTTTACACCCTCATTTAGTGGGTAGCCCTGACTCTATGTGACCTCCTAATAATATATGCCCCCCTCTGTGTATTCCCTCTCCCCCTATGTTGCCCCCCCAAATAGATGGCCCCCTCTACCCCCTCCCTTATAGATGGCCCCCTCTACCCCCTCCCTTATAGATGGCCCCCTCTACCCCCTCCCTTATAGATGGCCCCCTCTCTCCTCACCCTCCCTTATAGATGGTCCCCCTCCCCCCCCCTCCCTTATAGATGGTCCCCTTCCCCCCCCTCCCTTATAGATGGTCCCCTTCCCCCCCTCCCTTATAGATGGTCCCCTTCCCCCCCCCCCCTCCCTTATAGATGGTCCCATTCCCCCCCCCTCCCTTATAGATGGTCCCCTTCCCCCCCTCCCTTATAGATGGTCCCCTTCCCCCCCTCCCTTATAGATGATCCCCTTTCCCCCCCTTTATAGATGGTCCCCTTCCTCCCTCCCTTATAGATGGTCCCCTTCCCCCCCACCCTCATAGATGGCCCCCCTCTTTCCCCCCACCCTCATAGATGGCCCCTCTTTCCCCCCACCCTCATAGATGGCCCCTCTTTCCCCCACCCTCATAGATGGCCCCCTCCTTCCCCCCACCCTCATAGATGGCCCCCTCCTTCCCCCCACCCTCATAGATGGCCCCCCTCTTTCCCCCCACCCTCATAAATGGCCCCCTCTTCCCCCCACCCTCATAGATGCCCCCCTCCTTCCCCCCCACCCTCATAGATGGCCCCCTCCTTCCCCCCACCCTCATAGATGGCCCCCTCCTTCATAGATGGCCCCCTCCTTCCCCCCACCCTCATAGATGGCCCCCTCTTTCCCCCCACCCTCATAGATGGCCCCCTCCTTTCCCCCCACCCTCATAGATGCCCCCCTCCTTCCCCCCACCCTCATAGATGCCCCCCTCCTTTCCCCCCACCCTCATAGATGCCCCCCTCCTTTCCCCCCACCCTCATAGATGGCCCCCTCCTTTCCCCCCACCCTCATAGATGGCCCCCTCCTTTCCCCCCACCCTCATAGATGGCCCCCTCCTTTCCCCCCACCCTCATAGATGGCCCCCTCCTTTCCCCCCACCCTCATAGATGCCCCCCTCCTTCCCCCCCACCCTCATAGATGGCCCCCTCTTTCCCCCAACCCTCATAGATGGCCCCCTCCTTTCCCCCCACCCTCATAGATGGCCCCCTCCTTTCCCCCCACCCTCATAGATGGCCCCCTCCTTTCCCCCCACCCTCATAGATGGCCCCCTCCTTTCCCCCCACCCTCATAGATGGCCCCCTCCTTCCCCCCACCCTCATAGATGCCCCCCTCCTTTCCCCCCACCCTCATAGATGGCCCCCTCTTTCCCCCCACCCTCATAGATGGCCCCCTCTTTCCCCCCACCCTCATAGATGGCCCCCTCCTTCCCCCCACCCTCATAGATGGCCCCCTCCTTTCCCCCGACCCTGCAGGCTGATAAAAAAAACAAAACTTAACTCACCTGACATCGCGCTCCCACGTTGATCCTCACTCCTCCTGGTCTTTCCCACGGCTGCTGCGCGGCTGCCGGGGGTGTCGCGTCTTATCCCCGGCAGCGCGCGCATCCCAGAACTCCCTGCGCGCCGGAAACCGGAAGTCAGGGCCCAAGGCGCGCAGGGAGTTCTGGGATGCGCGCGCTGCCGGGGGTAAGACGCGACACCCCCGGCAGCCGCGCAGCAGCCGTGGGAAAGACGGAGCCAGACTCTTGTGACCGCAAGCAAAACAATGCTTGCGGTCACAAGAGTGATTGATCGGGGGGCCCCGCGGGCCCCCCTTGTGGCGGGCCCGGTCGCGGCGGCGACCCCCGCGACCACGGTGGCTACGCCACTGTACAGAGGGGCTATATGCTGCAGGGGGAGAGCACACAAGGGGGCTATATGGGAGGGGGAGAGCACACAGAGGGCTATATTGTACTGGGGGAGAGCACACAGGGGGGCTATGGGAGGGGGAGAGCACACAGGGGGGCTATATGGGAGGAAGAGAGAGCACACAGGGGGGCTATATTCTACTGGAGAGAGCATACAGGGGGCTATTTGGGAGGAAGAGAGAGCACACAGGGGGCTATGTTCTACTGGGGTAGAGCGCACAGGGGGGCTATATGGGAGGAAGAGAGAGCACACAGGGGGCTATATTCTACTGGGGGAGAGCACACAGATGGCTATATTCTACTTGGGGAGAGCACACAGGGGGGCTATATGGGAGGGGAGAGAGCACGGGGGGGGGCTATATACTACTGGGGAGAGCGCACAGGGGGGCTATATACTATAGGGGGAGAGGGCACAGGGGACTATATACTACAGGGGGTCTATATACTACTGGGGGAGAACACACAGGGTGGCTATATACTACTGGGGAGAGCGCACAGAGGGGGCTATATACTACAGGGGGAGAGCGCACATGGGGGCTATATACTTCTGGGGGAAAGTGCATGGGGGGGGGGCTATATACTACTGGGGCAGACACCCCCTTTGTACCTAATTTGAAAGGGCTGGTGAGAGAGAGAAAATGCCAGTTTTCCCACTAATAAGCAGCAATTCTGTATGTAAATAGTTCAACAACCTTTGTGAAAAGTAACAAAACACATTTCCTACTGATGTTCAGCTCGGACCTTCACCTGACAATAGACCTTCACTAAAAGTTGTTGAGTACCCCTGTTCTAGATTATCAGTACTGTATGCTGAAACCCATTCATGGCTATGGGCTAATTGCTCTAAAGACTGTAAAATGCATGTGAGGCTGCGGAAATATAATGCGTTACCAAGCAATACCCAAAGATGAAACTGAAGACATAGGAGTCTATTCATCTCATAGATGTCTTATTCCTTTAAAATGAATGATATGAAGCTCTTCTGCAACACATGAAGCTGGAACAATGCAGGGTGTTTTATTCTGCTGTAGAACATCATCGCCATCTAGTGGAAGAAACAGCAGCATTATGCCTCATAATATTGTGTGTATCATGGCTACAGTATTTGCTGCTGCTCTGGGCAGTTCCTGATACGGACAAAGGTGGCAGCAGAGGGCACTGTGTCAGACTGGAAAGAACACACCACTTCCTGCAGGACATACAGCAGATGATAAGTATGGGAAGACTTTAGATTTTTAACTAGAAGTAAATTACAAATCTATATAACTTTCTGACACAAGTTGATTTGAAAGAAAAAAGATTTCCACAGAATGACTCCTTTAAGCTCCATTCACTTCAATAGAACTGAGTTACAAAACCTACACCCAAACTGGAGACAAGAGTGGTGCTGTCTCTGGAAGAAAGCGGCCATGTTTTTATAGCGCTGGATAACCCATTTAACCCATTAGTGACCACCAATCCGCCTTTTAACGGCGGTCATTAATGGGCTTTATTCCGATACTTATGCTGTGGTGGCAGAGCGTGGGATCAGCTGTTAGTATGCCGCTGTCAAATCATGACAGCGGCATGTACCGGGTTCCGGCAGCTGTGAATGTGATGTCCCGTGGCGCTGTCTGAGCTCCTGATGGTTTCCATGGTAATCCCGTTGGCCTATTGAAGGCCCCTGGGAATACCATGTATACAGTGGTTTGCAATAAATTAGAATATCAACAAAAAAAATTTTTTTTAGTAATTCAATTTAAAAAGTGTCATTACATACAGAGTGAACTTTTTCAAGTGTTTATTTCTGGTAAAGTTAGTGATTATGGATTATAGCCAAGAAAAACCCAAAAGTCAGTATTTCAGAAAATTACATAAAATCAACTGAAAAAAAAAATGTTTAATACAGAAATGTCGATCCAAATGAAAAGTCTGTACAGTAAAGTCCCTCAATACTTGGTCGGGGCACCTTTTGCATGAATCATGGCATCAATGCGGCAATGTGGCATGGAGGAGATCAGCTGATGGAGCTGCAGAGGTGTTATTGAAGCCCAGGTTGCTTTGATAGCGGCTTTCAGCTCGTCTGCATGGTTGGGTCTGGTGTCTTTCGTCTTCCTCTTGACAATACCCCATAAATTCTCTAAGGGGTTAAAGAGTCACTGTCGTTAAATTTTTTTGCAGAAATCAATAGTCCAGGTGATTTTAAGAAACTTTGTAATTGGGTTCATTAGCCAAATATGCCATTATCTGCATGTAAAAAGCCTTTTCCCAGGTCCCCCCTCCTCTCCTTTTTGTCATTCACTGCTCAGAATCAGGAAATCTCAACTGTTTTTTCATCAGTCGCATCCTGTCTGTTCTATGAAGAGGGGAGGGGGAAGGAGCGAGATTAGCGGGCAGCTGAGAGCCGAGAAGCTAAAATTATAAAGTTAATTTGTTTTCCCTAAGACCCATTGGCATCACAACATATGGGGTATATTCGCCCCTGCGAGCCCCTGGGACGAAGGAATATTTAATGAAAAAAACTGAATAAATCTTTAATCCCCTCCTCCAGGTGGTATAAATAGGCTCCACCTCCCACAAACACCAGTCGAATTATAACGCATCACAAACAAGGGAGGGAGTCTTGTGATGCCAATGGGTCTTAGGGAAAACAAATTAACTTTATAATTTTAGCTTCCCTTTCGTCCCATTGGCATCACAACATATGGGGAATTAGCAAGTATGCTCCCCAATGGGCGGGTTATCAATTACAGCCGCATTAAGAACGGATTTTGCAAATGCCGTTCTCGATGAAAAAGAAGAATCCAACCTATAATGTCTAACAAACGTCGTAAGTGAAGACCAGGTTGCTGCCTGGCAAATGTCCTCCAGGGAAACGGAGGCACGCTCCGCCCAGGAGGAGGCCACCGCTCTTGTAGAATGAGCTCTGGTAAACTCTGGTGGATCCCGATCTGCAGATGAGTAGCACCAAGCAATAGTATCACAGATCCACCTGGAAATAGAAGGTTTTGAAGCCTTCTTCCCCTTGTTTCTTCCTGCAAATAAGATGAAAAAATTTTCCTCTTTACGGAACTCCTTTACTCTTTCGAGATACACTCTGATTGCTCGAGAAACGTCCAACAGAGATAGGTCCAAGTTCTCCTCAGACGAGCCTGCTGGTGAAAACACTGGTAACACTACCTGCTGGTTAATGTTAGAAAATGACGCCACTTTCGGAAGAAAACCTGGAAGAAATCTCAGGATAACCTTATCCTGAGAAAAAACTACGTAAGGCGGAGTGGAGCCGAGGGCTTGCAGTTCTCCAACTCTCTTGGCAGAGGTGATGGCTAATAGGAAGGCGACCTTAAAAGTGAGAAATTTCAACTCCCCTTCCTCTAAAGGCTCAAACGGAGGTAGACACAATCTTCTCAAAACAAAGGACAGGTCCCAAGTGTCTACCTGTCTTGCCAGATTAGGCCTTAATCTGGTTATGGCTTTGACAAAGTTCTTAATGTCAATAAACTGAAATAAACGGAAGTTTAGATGAGCAGAAAGGGCTGCAATCTGCACCTTGATGGAGTTAGGCTTCAGCCCCTTGTCGAAACCTTCCTGTAGAAATTCCAATAACTGTGGAATCGACGGTTTCTGTATATCAATACCTCTGCCAGCGCACCAGACTTGAAAAATCCTCCAGATACGAGAATAGGCTTTATTGGTGGCATCACTACGAGCATGGGAAAGGGTTTGCAGTACCCTTTCCGAAAACCCCGAATTTAATATGGTCCCCTCAACCTCCAAGCTGTTAAGCTGAGGCTGGCTAGATCCCTGCACAGGTGATGTCCCTGGGATATCAGATCTGGGTGCAGGGGTAACCTCCAAAATTCTCCCTGGCTCATGTTCATGAGTAGGGTGAACCATGACCTCTTCGGCCAGAAGGGGGTTACTATTATCACTGACGCTTGATCCAGTCTGATCTTCGTCAGAACTCTGGGAATCATTGCTATTGGCGGAAATATATATGCCAGTTGATATGTCCATGGGATTGTCATTGAATCCACTATTGTTGGATTGTCTGCCCTGTAAAGGGAACAGAAATTCCTCAGTTTGGCATTGCTTGCTGATGCCATAAGATCTATCTGAGGAACCCCCCATCTCTGGGTTAACTGAATGAACACTCTCCTCGAGAGAGACCATTCTCCTGGAACTGTAAGGCCTCGACTCAGTCGATCCGCCAAGGTATTGTGGACACCTCTGATATGGATTGCTGACAATCTGGTTAGCCTGGCTTCTGCCCAGCAAAAAATCTTCTCCACTTCCTTGAGTAGAGCAGGGGATCTGGTACCTCCCTGCTTGTTTATGTAGGCGACACAGGCTATGTTGTCTGTCCTGATTCTGACTGCAGTGTGAAAAATGAGTGGTGAAACATGAAGTAGAGCCAAATAAATTGCCCTGAGTTCTCTCACATTGGAAGGAAGGGCCGACTCCTGTTGATTCCATGTACCTGCAGCTGTTCTCTCCGACAGATGGGCTCCCCAACCTGTTCCTGATGCATCCGTCGTTATAGTTACCCAATGTGGTTCTGAAATTGAAATTCCATGATTGACATCTCTCCACCACATTAGGGACTGTCTTGTCTGGGTAGACAGGACGTGCATTGCATCCAAATCCTCTAGTGTCCGATTCCAAACCGATAATGTCTCTCTTTGAAGATATCTCATGTGCCATAAGGCCCATGGCACAGCGTCCGCTGCTGACGTGAGGAGACCCAGGAATCGCATTAAAGTTCTTACAGATACTTGCCGAGGAGGGATAAGGAATTGAGCTCCCGCTTGGATGCGTGTAAGTCTTGGAGTTGAGAGGAACAGTCTC
This sequence comes from Dendropsophus ebraccatus, assembly GCF_027789765.1. NCBI lineage: Eukaryota > Metazoa > Chordata > Amphibia > Anura > Hylidae > Dendropsophus > Dendropsophus ebraccatus. Next base: position 24,651,029 of record NC_091454.1, on the reverse strand, counting down.
ATTTGAGCAGAATCTACTAGGAATCCTAGAAAAATCTTGGTCCTGGATGGAACTAGGTCTGACTTCTCTAGGTTGATAAGCCAACCCAACTGTTGAAGAATGTCCTGGACATAATTCAACTGCACTCTCAGAAGATCCTGAGTCTGAGTCATAATCAACCAATCGTCCAGGTAGGGGATGATCTTTATCCCCTGTAAACGGAACAGAACCATCATGGCTGACACAACCTTTGTGAAAACAAAGGGCGCCGAGGTTATTCCGAATGGAAGAACCCTGAACTGTAGGTGTCTTACCTTTCCCTGGAGTTGGATGGCGATTCTTAGGAATCTCCTGTGAGCCCTCAGAATCGGAATATGAAGATATGCGTCTTGCAGATCTATCGTGGCCATGAAATCTCCCTCCTGGAGAATCGACTTCACGGATCTTATGTTTTCCATGCGAAACCTCCTTTTTACGATAAATCTGTTTAGAAATCGCAAATCTATAATAAGCCTCCACCTTCCGGATGGCTTCGGCACTAGAAACACTGGGGAGTAAACACCCTGACCGACCTCGGACAGGGGAACCTCTTCCAGTGCTTCTATAGATAAGAGGTGAAGAATCTCTTTCTCCAAGACCACGTGTTTCTCTGGTCTTAGATTTCTTGAAAGCAGAAATCTTGGGGGAGGAAGGGGAGACAAATGAAGAACGTAACCCTCTCGAATAATGTTCAACACCCAATGATCTTTTATTAGCTTTTCCCATGCAGGAAGGAATAAACTCAAACGCCCCCCCACCGGGATGCTTCTGGCGTCAGAAGTCGGGCTTCTTGGTGTCCTTGCCCTGCTGCTTTCCGGGATTTCTTCTGGGATAATTTCGTCCTCTTCCTCTATACTGATATCTCCCCTTGCCTCGTTGAGGAGACCTTGCTCTACGAAAGGAGTCACGACTCTTGTAGGAAAGGGGTAAAGACTTCCCCTTCTTGTCGGACATCTCCTCCATGAGCTTGTCAAGCTCCGAGCCAAACAGTCTGCCTGGCTGAAACTCCATGTTACAGAGTTGAAATTTGGAATTGGCATCCCCAAACCATGGTTTCAGCCATAGCGCTCTTCGACCCGCGGTCGATAGCGCCATAGACTTAGATGCTAACCTGGTACCTTGGGACGCCGCATCGCACAGAAAATCTATGGCCATATTGACCTTCTTGAAGGAGCGAAGGACCTTGTCCCTGCTCGCTCCAGACTCCAAATTTTCTTGGACCTTGGCCAGCCACCTTCGTAGGCTTCTAGAAACCTCGAATGAAGATATAGAGACTGCCCCTTGGGCTGCCGCTGCCGTATAAGATCTTTTTAGAGCCACCTCTACTCTTCTATCCATAGGATCCTTGAGGTTGGATCCATCCTCTGCAGGCAGCACAGTACGCTTAGATAGCTTGGCAATGGCCGTGTCCACCTTCGGAGGTTCCATCCATTCCTTACATTGCTCTTCTTTAAGAACATATAAGGTCTTAAACCTCTTACTTAGAACCGGAGCTTTTTCCGGTTTCTTCCATTCTGTTTGAAGCATAGATAGAGAAGTCTCTCCTACAGAAAAAGCCCTGGGCTTTCTAGAGGAGGACGAGCCCTTATCCTCTTCTAATTCTTCAGGGTGTATCTCAGCCTGAACAGCTTTACGCAGCTTGTAAATGCTGTCAGTTGTAAAATACCCCTTAAACAGCTCCTTCTCGTCTTCAGAAGTAGAAGAGGATTCTGACGACGAAGATGATTTAGCCTCGTCAATGACAGTCAACTCAGAACCCTAAGGTAAGATACAAGAACATATATACATATATATATAACTATATATATACACATATATTTCTCAATAACTCTATGTACAGCCGTAAGAATACTCACAGGCTGAGAAGTAGAAGGAGAAATGCTCCTTTTAGACTTCTTCTTGGCACAAGGGCGGCGAGACTCACTAACCGCAAGAGACTTTTGGACATAGTCCTTGACCCATACCACCACGTCTTGCACATCCGGTTCCTCATTAGGTTTAGGTCGGCAAGAAGCACATCGTACTGCAATATATATAGGTATACATAACTATACAGAAGAAAAAACCTCATGAGTCTTATCTGAATCAGATGTCCTCGTACGGTATTCATAGCCGTCCGGTAATGGAGTTTCACAGTCTGCACAAGTGAAGTGTTTTCTCTTGGCGACCCTTTTGCCCGCAGGGCTGGTATCCATCTCAGACATCTGGAGAAAAAAATCACCATTAATAGCAGTAATGAATGTACTTGTATAGCTCCTATACAAACTGCTACTGCAATACCAAAAACTGCCACCTGGTGGCAGCAACGCACTTACTATGCAGATAGATGAATCTAGCTCACCGCACAGGAATAGCAGCAGGATTACTCAGAACTCAGACCAGCACACAGTCAGAGGAGAGCATTCCTCCTCTCTCCAGGCCTGTTTAAATACCTCCGAGAGGCCGGAGCGTGCTCCGGACCCGCCTCCCGGAAGTGACGTCACACTGACGGCGCGGTGGAACGCAAGATGCGTTCCACAGCCGAAAACCGGAAGTACTCGGCTCGGATAAGCTACACAGCGCTTACACGAGCAAACAGAGCTAAGATGGGTAACAGGACTCTCAGAGGCATACTCTTAGTCCCAACATACTACCTGAACAGGATCCAGCGAAGCAGCAGCAATCCTGAAAGAAAAACACACAGGTAACTGAACTAATAAGGAGGAGGGACAAACGTCCCCTAGGGCTAACAGATGCGAAGCAAAAAAAGACTGGTGTTTGTGGGAGGTGGAGCCTATTTATACCACCTGGAGGAGGGGATTAAAGATTTATTCAGTTTTTTTCATTAAATATTCCTTCGTCCCAGGGGCTCGCAGGGGCGAATATACCCCATATGTTGTGATGCCAATGGGACGAAAGGGAACAAAGGATTGCACAGCGGGGGAGCTATTCAGAGCCCTATTCAGAGATCAGAGAGGTCAGTGGTGACTGCAGAGGAGAGAGCCCATGATGTGAATGTAAATTAACTCTTTGTTGTCCTGTTTTGCTGCCTTTACCTTCTCTCTCCATAGGAAAACCATAAAGACAGAGGGAGAGCTTCAAACTGCTTTTTCATGATAAAAATTCATTTTTCGGGTAATAAACCCAATTACAACGTTTCTTAAAATTGCCTGTACTGATTTCTGCAATAAAAATTTTAACGACAGTGACACTTTAAGGTCTGGCGATATTTGCTGGCCAATCAAGCCCAGTGATGCTGTGGTTAGTAAACCAGGGATTGGTACTTTTGGCCGTGTGGACAGGTGACAAATCCTGCTGAAAGATGAAAATTCCATCTCCAAAAATCTTTTCAGCACAGGGAAGCATGAAGTGCTCTAAAATGTCCTGGTAGACGGCAGCGTTAACTTTGGTGTTGATGAAACCCAGTGACCCTACACCAGCAGATGACATGGCTCCCCAAACCATCACTGATTGTGGTAACTTCGCACTAGACCTCAAGCAGCTTGGATTGTGTACAGCCTCTGCACTCTTCCTCCAGACTCGGGGACCTTGAATTTCCAAATAAAAACAAAATTTACTCTCATCTGAAAACAGCACCTTGGACCACTGATCACCAGTCCAGTTCTTCTTTTCCTTGGCCCAGATAAGACGCTTCTGGTGTTGTTTATTGGTCAGGAGTGAGACATGGAATGCAACACTTGTAGCCCATGTCCTGCAGACATCTGGATGTGGTGGCTTTTGAAGCGCTGACTCCAGCAGCAGTCCACTCTTTGTGAATCTCTCCCAAATTTTTGAATGGCATTTCCTTTACAATCCTGTTAAGACTGCTGTTCTCCCGGTTGCTCGTGCACCTTTTTCTACCACACTTTTTCCTTCCACTCAACTTTCCATTAATCTGCTTTGATACAGCACTCTGAGAACAGCCAGCTTCTTTAGCAATGAACTTTTGTGGCTTACCCTCCTTGTGGAGTGTGTGAATGACTGCCTTCTGGACATCTGTCAGCAGTCTTCCCCCATGATTGTGTTGCATACTGAACCAGACTAATGGTGCGTTTACACAGGCAGATTTATCTGACAGATTTTTGAAGCCAAAGCCAGGCACAGACCATAAGCAGGGAGCAGGTCATAAAGGAAAGACTTATTAGATTTCTCCTCTTTTTAAATCCATTCCTGGTTTTGGCTTCCAAAATCTGTCAGATAAATCTGCCTGTATAAACGCACCATCAGGGACCTTTAATAACACTTAGGAAGCCACTGCAGGTGTTTTGGGATAATTATTCTAATTTTATGAAATACTGACTTTTGGGTTTTTCTTGGCTGTAATCCATAATCATCAACTTTAAGGGTAGCTTCACACGTACCGTATCGCAGCAGATTTTCTGCTGCAGACCCGCAGCAGATTTGACTAAATGTATGAACACAGCGTTAAATCCGCACTGTAAAACCCGCTGCGGATCCGCAGCATATCAGCAGCGGATTTTACAGTGCGGATTTAATGCTGTGTTCATTCATTTAGTCAAATCTGCTGCAAATCCTCAGCAGAAAATCAGCTGCGATACGGTACGTGTGAAACTACCTTAACAGAAATAAACGCTTGAAAAAGTTTACTCTCGACTCTATAGAATATATGAGGTCACTTTTTGAATTGAAATACTGAAGAAAATTTTTTTTTTTTTGTTGATATTCTAATTTATTGCAAACCACTGTATGCCAGACGCATGGCTTATGCCAGATGCATGGCTGTGCAGATTGCCTTCCAGCATGATGCTGACATATACAGTAGTGGTGCAATGTATTGTATCAGTAATGTACACTACTGTAAAAGTAAAAGAAAAAAAAAAAGTTTGCATCAAACACAAAACACCCCCCCCCCCCTAATAATAAAGATACATTACATTCCCTGTATTCAATAAACCGTTACATAAAACCATTTCAAAAACACGAAACCTTTACTTGTTTGGTATCGCCACGTTCGTAACAACCCAATCTATAAAACTATACCACTATACCATTGCTGTATTTTATCAATCCGCTTTGGAAAATACATCATAAATTAGATAAAAAAATGAGAGAAGTAGTATCAGGAGTGGAGGTGGTAGTAGCAGTAGTAGTGGGAGTAGCAGTATCAGGAGTGGGGTAGTAGTAGCCATAGTAATGGGAGTAGTAGTATCAGGAGTGGGGGTGGTAGTAGCAGTAGTAGTGGGAGTAGCAGTATCAGGAGTGGGGTAGTAGAAGCCATAGTAATGGGAGTAGTAGTATCAGGAGTGGGGGTGGTAGTAGCAGTAGTAGTGGGAGTAGCAGTATCAGGAGTGGGGTAGTAGTAGCCATAGTAATGGGAGTAATAGTATCAGGAGTGGGGGTGGTAGTAGCAAAAGTAGTGGGAGTACTAGTTTTAGTTAGGTAGATGTAGTGGGGGAGGGTGCCAGGCCAAATCCTCATCCGTAATCTCCAGTCCTCTCCAGTAATGAGAGAGTCAATGAAGGGTTAAAAAAAAATATTGCCACCTTGATTCCTAGCAGTTAGTGCCATCCCCCGGCCTAGGTACATGCCTTCCAATATCTAGTAGAAAATACAGCCTTGCTCCAACCAAGAGGTGCACTACCCAAAAGTAGCCTCTGAGAGCCTATTTATAGGGCAGCTGGGGCAGTAATTTTATGCCCTCTCTTGGCAAGAACCGGCTTTTTTTCCGTCAGTATACGGCGATGCAAAACATTTTTTTATTTTATTTTAAATGTGTTTAGGTGGTCAAGCATAACAAAAAGTATATAAATTTGGTGTCATTGTGATCGACTCATAAAATAAAGGGACCATGTGGAAATGCATCATGGCAGTGACCCTTTAAAAAATATATACTGTACTGTATAGATAACTTGACAAATCAGGAAATGGTTAAAAACGCCTAAAATCTGTAAGGGTATGTTCACACTTTGAAAGAAATATATCAGCCATAGAATTTATTAGAGATTATAGGAATTACATAGCCATAAGCAAGTAAGCTGTTCATTGTAAGGAGAGCAATAAAGTTTTTTCAAAGCACAAAGAAAAGGAAAAAAAAGGGACATCATGCAGTTGTCATGACGATAATCAGCTGACCTCCGCCTCACGTGACTGTAGTGTGAGCCGCTGGAGGTAACGATGAGAAGCTGACAGAGCGGAGGAGCAGGAAGTGTGTGAGGAGGACACAGCCGAGGTGTGCCGGGTCAGTGTTATTACAGGTGGCGGTGACGTCACTACGGGGACGAGCGTGGGTCAATATTATTGGTTTATTACTATGGCAGCGATATCAGTCCGCAGGTAGGTAAGGATCAGGATTGCTAGCTGGACAGCAATCAGGTTAGTACGGAGGCAGACGAGGGTCAATATTATGATATGGATGTCATTATAGCAATTATATGAGTACGGGGGCCGGTGAGGGTCAGTTTTATGGGTGCTAGGACAGCAGTATTAGTACGGGGGCAGGAAAGGGTCAATATTGTTGGGTTTATCCTACTATTCAGAGGAGTAATATCATGGCAGGCATGTACATACTGGGGAAGAGGGGTTATACAGTAGACAGGCAACTGGGCTGATGCTTCTGACAGCTCTGTGACTGGTATGGCATGCTGGGAGTTGTAGTTTTGCAGCAGCAGGAGACACTGCTTTAGAGACCAAGGATGGGGAACCTGGGACCCTCCAGCGGTTGCAGAACTACAATTCCCATCATGCCTGGACAGCCCCAGCAAAGCTTTGGCTATAGAGGCATGATGGGAATTGTAGTTTTGCAACAGCTGGACCCTCTTTTTTTTTTTGCAGAAATCAATAGTCCAGGCGATTTTAAGAAACTTTGTAATTGGGTTTATTAGGCAAATCTGCCATTATCTGCATTCAAAAAGACTTTCCCCAGGTCCCCTCCTCCTCCCTCCTCTCTCTCATCCACTGCTCATTATCAGGAAATCTCAACTCTTTTACATCAGTCGGGTCCTGTCTGTTCTATGGAGAGGGGAGGAGGGAGGTTAGTCGTGAGCAGAGAACAAAGGATTTCACAGCGGGAGCTGCATGAAAGCCGGTATAGAGAGGTCAGTGCTGATGTCAAAGGAGATAGCCCGGCGATGTAGCTGTAAATTAACTCTTTGTTGTCCTGTTTTGGTGCCTCATCTCCCTCAACCCCTTCCCTCTCCATAAGAGAACCATGAAGACAGGGGGGAGATCTTCAAACTGCTTTTTCATGATAAAAATGCATTTTTCGGCTAATAAACCCAATTACAAAGTTTCTTCAAATCGCCTGGACTGTTGAGTTGTGCAAAAAAAAAAAAAAAAAAATGACAGTGACAATTTAAGGCTGGGTTCACACTACGTATATTTCAGTCAGTATTGTGGTCCTCATATTGCAACCAAAACCAGGAGTGGATTAAAAACACAGAAAGGATCTGTTCACACAATGGTGAAATTGAGTGGATGGCCGCCATATAACGGTAAATAACGGCCATTATTTCAATATAACAGCCGTTGTTCTAAAATAACAGCAAATATTTGCCATTAAATGGCGGCCATCCACTCAATTTCAACATTGTGTGAACAGATCATTTCTGTGTTTTTAATCCACTCCTGGTTTTGGTTGCAATATGAGGACCACAATACTGACTGAAATATATGTAGTGTGAACCCAGCCTAAAGAGGTAATCCACTCAAACATAACTTTTCATCTGTTGCTGTCCATGGTGAGACTAACCATTCATTCCTTACTCTATTATCTATTCAGTCTCCTTCCCCCAGCCCTAAGCTGTTGCTTTCTTAAATATATGTTTATTCAATCTTCTATCAGTTTTTTTTTTTTTAAACAGAACAAACCAACAATACAAAGGTCCAAACACAGGACCAACAATAATGGGGTATACACCATATTACCATTGAAGAATGTACAAATAAAGTAGCTGTTGCTTTCTGCTAAACACACAAAAACTGTATGTGAGCTTTTCTCCCCCCTCCCTCCCATAGATGGCTCATGTATACAAGTCTCTGGCTGGCTGTATCTGGAATGTTGTAGCTTCTTTGTACTGTTGGGAGGGATAATCACAGTGAGTTAATCAGCTACTTTACCTCAGATTAACCCTCCCAGCACTACAAAGTTACAGATAAAGCCTGCCAGGGACTTGTTTTAACCAGCTGTCTAAGAAGGAAGGGGGGGGGGGAGACTAAGAGAAAAGCTCACACACAGTTTTTTTGTGTTCTCAGCAGAAAGTAGCAGCCTAGATCTGGGGGAAGGAGACTGAATAGATAGTAACACATATGGAAGGAATTATTAGTCTCACCAGGGGCAGCAACATATGAAAAGTTATGTTTGAGTGGAGTGGAGTGGTGCAGCAGTTCACACAGTCAGCTGCTGCTTCATTCATTCTCTATTGCTGTGGTCTCCAACCTATGGCTCTCCAGGTGTTGCAAAAACTACAACTCCCAGCATGCCTGGACAACTGATGCCTGTTCATACATGCTGGCAGTTGTAGTTTTTGCAGCAGATGGAAAGCAACAGGTTGGTTACCACAGCTGTTTGAGGCAGAAACAACCTGAACAACATGTGACCTCTGTTTTTTTTTTTTATTAGTGGGGTTCCAGCAGTCGGACCCCCATCTTGCTTATAGGGGATAATTTAGCATGTCAGTTTTACATGCACTATTCCTTTAAACCAGAATAGTTGCTTGTGACTCATGATGTCTTCTGGGGTCGGTGTGGTAATATATATATATATATATATATATATATATATATATGCCTTTTGTTCTGCTGTGCAGCACTATTATGATCTCCTGACTTTGCGCTTTCTCTATGAGGTCACTCTGGTTTTCATGTTCCTTATATGAAGTGCAAAAGTCTCAGATTGTGCAATCCCCAGGACTGACGTGTCCTGGATGTCTGCTCTGTGGCCTGTACTTGTGTATATCACTGATTTATATGGAGATCAGTACAGCAGGTGGACAGGTCCCATCTAATATGAGAGTGTATTGCAGTGCTGCTTACCTGAGGATGCCGTATATCTCTTCTGTATACACTTTCATATGTATCCGCAGCTGTAAAAGATGAAGATCTGAAATCCAATGTTTTTAATGAGCTGCAATGGAGTAGAAAAAAATAAGACCAGTTCAAAGGTTAATCCTGGGATGTACTAAATATTTGTGTAGATTGGTAGTTGGTCCACTCTTCCCCCTCTATTCTACAAGAGAGTGTGTGACAATAGGATGGAATAGGATATTATAGACTGTAATTTTACAAAGCAAAAATTTTTTTGATATTGACCCAAATATGTTCATATAAATTAAAGTGTCACTGTCATTTACATTTTTTTTTGCTGAAATCAATAGTACAGGCGATTTTAGGAAACTTTGTAATTGGGTTTATTAGCAGAAAAATACATTTGTATCATGAAAAAGCAGTTTGAAGCTCTCCCCCCTGTCTTCATGGTTATCTATGGAGAGGGGAGGGGTGGAGGGAGATGAGGCACCAAAACAGGACAACAAAGAGTTAATTTACAGCTGCATCATTGGGCTATCTCCTCTGAAGCCAGCACTGACCTCTCTGACCTCTAAATACCGGCTTTCCTTTGTTCTCTGCTGGTGACTAATCTCCCTCCTCCCTCTTCCCCCTCCCCTCCCCATAGGTTACACAGGGCTCGACTGATGTAAAATAGTCGAGATTTCCTAAAAATGAGCAGTGAGTGAGAGAGAGGAGGGAGGGGGGGGGGGGGGGCTGGGGAAAGTCTTTATGAATGCAGATAATGGCATATTTGCCTAATTAACCCAATTACAAAGTTTCTTAAAATCACCTGTACTATTGGTTTCCGCAAAAAAATACACCAAACAAAAAAAAAAAACGACTGTGACACTTTAAATCTTTGACCGTCTGTGTGCCGCATTGGATTTCTGCTATAGTTCACTCCAATTTTTTTGGTATTGGTATCGGCAAGATTTTTTTTTTGGTTACTCTACCATAAAAAACTGCTTCTCCTGGTCCATAATACTGTGCCCATAGGCCGCTGTGGGCGGACCTGTACTCTACCTTGCATGCCCAGCCTATACATTCATACTCTCTCTCTCCAGCAGATGGATCAGTGTCGTCGGACATTGTTGCTTTGTGCATTAGATCTTAGCTAGTGGTACAGCGAGTGCTCTCAGGCTTTGATATTAGCAGTAATAGCCGCGCTCTGAAAGCCTCAGCTCATCTAATGGAGACAATAAATTGCCGGGAAGGTTTAGTGAGGGGGGAGGGGATGTTTTAAGTCTTGAAATTTGCATAGAGGTTAACATCTTGGTGGCGCTTTACTGTACAACAGTACTAAGGCTCCATGTTGTATTTATATGAATTGCAAAATGCATAATTAAAGGGGTACTCCAGCAAAAAATTTTTTTAAATCAACTGGTTTTAGAAAGTTATATAGCTTTGTAATTTGCTTCTATTTAAAAATCTATAGTCTTCCAGTACTTATCAGTTTCTGTATGTCCGGCAGGAAGTGGTGTATTCTGTCTGAAAATGAAAGGTGGACTCTGATTGGTTGCTAGGGGCAACTGAGCCAGTTTCACTTTACACCATGTTTGATAAATCTCCACCCAGATGTCAATCAAGCAAGGGGGGGAGAGAGAGAGGAGGCATCCTGCTGCAGCTATTCAGGAGCTTGGGACCGCCTCTTTGACTCTTTGTACCAGAGAATGAAAGCATTTCTCTATAGGAAAGCACAGCTGGATATAGGAAAGGTACCATGTGTCTCCTAACAGTCTCAGCATGTTGGAACCTGAATTCTAGCTGACAGATTCCCTTTACCTTGGTGAGCCCTACAAGTATATTAGGTGAGATGGGGATATTGCTGTAATACATTTGTGTAAGCCAGCCGGACTGCTTCGGTACATCGGCTAAACAGTGAAGAATAAACAGTCGCTGTTGTATGTTCACACTTTGCATAGATCCACAGTACGATAGGTAGCTACTGTTATACAAGGCGTCTGTAAGGCTGGGTTCACACTATGTTTTTGCAATCCCTTTTTGTTTTTTTGTTTTTTTTTGCATTTGTGTGCATCGCTTTTGATCCGTTTTTCCTTTGACTTCCATTGTAAAAAAGAAAACAGATAAAAAAGGATAAATTTTTTTTTAACAGACACAAAAGTAGGGTCAGCTACGTTTTTGTGTTTGTTAAAAAAAAAAAAGGATCCGTCAATGGAAAAACTGATCAAAACGGATGCACACAAATACATGTTTTTGCAAAAAACGGATGAAAAAAAATGGATTGCAAAAACGTAGTGTGAAACCAGCCTTACCGCTGCAGGGACGTGGTGGACACGTTATACAGTAGGGTTCTGCAATATGCCGTATTATCCCCTCTCATCCATTGGTTTTGCCCAATTTTTTGGCTTCTGTAGGTTTCACTTCCTATAATGTATACTATTTATGACATATTCAACAAGGTTAGTGTGTTATGGAAGCCTCTTCTGTGTGTATTATTAAAGGCGCAATACTTGTTTTCAAGAAATCTGTGGGGTTTTTTTTGTTTTTTTTTGGTGGTTTCCAGAAAAGAATGATTTCTGTGAATAGAATAGTATACAGCGGTCACATGACTAATGTGGACTAGCGATGGACCTATGATGTGGTTGTTATGTGACAATCCCAGAAAACCCCTTTAAGTACATAGGTAACTTTTCTCAGATCTAGGCGATAGACTTTTAAACTTTCTCCACTTTTGTTGGTGTAGGAATCATGGCTACCACCAGGCTGAGAAATGACACATACAATGACTACAGCTCCACAGAGAACAGTCCTACTGAGGAGAGCCCCCCAGGGATCATCAACAGCTTTGTCCCTAGAGCCAGTCAGTACGAGAGGCTCGGAGAACATGGCGGCAGCAGCACCACGTAAGTGCATGGCAGGGCGATCACTTACTTATCTTGACGCTTGCTCAGCAAATCCTTTTTCATATTCTGGATAAAACCTTTAATAGCTCATGTCACTGTGATGGGTGTGATCCTCTTCTATCATTCTACTTTAGATGGTTCCAGACACTCATACATTTACTGAAAGGGAACATTGGGACTGGACTCCTTGGACTACCACTGGCTGTGAAAAATGCCGGGATTGTGGTAAGAAAGACATAAAATGCTTTTTACCATGAAGGCTATGGCAGACTTGCCCTGAATTATATTATTTAAGCTAAGTTCACACTACGTATATTTGAGGCTGTATAGCAACCAAAACAAGGAGTGGATTGAAAACACAGAAAGGATCTGTTCACATAATGTTGTAATTGAGTGGATGGCCGCCATATAATGGCAAATATGTGCTGTTATTTTAAAACAACGGCTGTTGTATTGAAATAATGGAAGTTATTTACCGTTATATGGCGGCCATCCACTCAATTACAACATTATGTGAACAAAGCCTTTCTGGGTTTTCAATCCACTCCTGGTTTTGGTTGCTATGAGGACCTGACATGAGGACCAAATACAGCCTGAAATATACATAGTGTGAACCCAGCCTTAAAGTGTACCTGTCATTATAACTTTTAAAATCTAAATCAACAGTAGATGTGAAATGCAGCAAGTTCGCAATATACATTCATACTTTTTTTTGTTATCATGCTGTAAAACAATGCTGTACTTACCTGTATCCAGGTCCAGTCTCCTGAAGGCAGCTATACTTACCTGTATCCAGGTCCAGTCTTCTGAAACTTTTTAGTCTTGTGCTGGTTGAAAAAAACAGACTAAACACATGAAACACAGAGAGTCACGACTCAATGTGACTGCTTTCTCTGTGAGCCCACGGATTACCGGGACTTCCTGTGTTTAGGAGATCTCAGCCCAGTTAGGAGGCACATTTTCTGTACTGTATTGGGAAAAACCCCCTATGCCTATAAATTCCCTGCGGACTAAAACTTAACTTTTATTATAATCTTATGTAAAAAGTTATAATGTGCTCAATCTTATAATAGTGATAAAGTGGTTTAAAATAGATCGGGTGTTGGTTACCTTTAAGCTTGGATAGGCTAATACACATATATATGCAGCAGATAAGTGGTTAACAATAGGAGCACCATGGCCGTTGGTGCTAGACTGATGAACTGTTGTTCTATCGACTTTTACTATTACTTAGTGGCGGGTGATAAGCACAAAACACACCCGTCACTCTAACCACTTCTTATCTTTGCATATTACTCCAGTGTTTTCAAGGAACTATATGTTTAGTCCCATCCGGGATAGGAGCCAGTACGCTCTCTAAATGCGATTTTGTATATGCATATGTAAAGCCCAAACCAACCACCCAAGTCTATATAAAATTCACTATCTGCCTATAACCTAACATGTTTCGCTGATGGTGCTGCTATTGTTAACCACTTATCTGCTGCATATATATGTGTATTAGCCTATCCAAGCTTAAAGGTAACCAACACCCGATCTATTTTAAACCACTTTATCACTATTATAAGATTAAGCACATTATAACTTTTTACATAAGATTATAATAAAAGTTATATCACATCTTCTGCTGATTTAGACTTTAAGGGCAGATTCACACATACCGGATCGCAGCGGATTTCACTCTGCGAGTTCTACAGCGAAATCCTCTGCCATTCCCGGATTTTTCATTCTGCTGCCAGTATGTAAATACCGTCCCCCTTAACCCACTGCTGACCGGTGAATACTTTGCCCGTCTGTACTCCGGCCTGCTTCTGTGACTCCGTTGTGTCCCGTTCAGCCATTCAGTGCGCTGTTCTGCTGCAGCCACTGATTGGCTGAGCGGGACGTCAGGGTGGCGGGAGCCACAGAAGCAGGCAGAAGCGCGGATGGTTAAAGTATTTTCCGGTCAGCAGTGGGTTAAAGAGGATGTACCACCAGGTACATCCTATTGAATTTAACACACCAATAGAACGGCGCCGTCATAGGGACGCCGCTGCCGCTAAAGCACTGGAGGTGCTTCTAATGGAGCCGCATCATAGAGGGGAGGGAATTCCCTCCCACTGGGGGCGGGCCGGCCGACCGACCTCCAGTGCTTCAACACGGCCCGGTACCACTGGATAGAACGGCACCTTACACGGGAACCAGACCGCAGTTCGAAAAACAGACCGCGGCATCGGCTTTCCCATGGTGGCGCCGTTCTATCTATGTGTTAAATTAAAGAGGATGTACCTAGTGGTACATCCTCTTTAAAGGGAACCTGTCACCCCCCCGTGCCGGGGTGACAGGCTCCCGACCCCCCGCTACAGCCCCCTGTACTCACCTGATCCCGCCGGGTCCCGCTTCTGGATCCGGTCGGGTCACGGAGATATCAGCCACTGCAGCCCGGCGCGCGTGCTGAGAGATGAGTCCAACGCTCATAGAGAATGACAGGGGAGTCCAGCGCTCCGTCATTCTCTATGAGCGTTGGACTCATCTCTCAGCACGGGCGCCAGGCTGCAGCGGCTGATATCTTCGTGACCCGACCGGATCCAGAAGCGGGACCCGGTGGGATCAGGTGAGTATAGGAGGCTGTAGCGGGGGGTCGGGAGCCTGTCACCCCGGCACGGGGGGGTGACAGGTTCCCTTTTAAAGGCGACAGGATTTACATACTGTAAATTCAGCTGCAAGTATGTAAACCCCTACAAACTGACAGTACCGGGAATCGCAGCGGAACTCACAGTGTAAAATACGCTGCGATTTGGTATGTGTGACGCTACCCTAAAAGTTATAAGGACAGGTACACTGTAGGCAACTCTTTTACTTTGTCTTCATTAGGGTTTTTCTACCATTTTGCTGCTGTGGTGTCTGTGTAACTCATTCACATAGCCGGCTGTCCTGCAGAATATGACAGTGTACACCACTTCAAGATCTTCCCCTCTCTTCACTCAGTGTTAGGCCATGTTCATACACAGTATGAAACTGGCCAGGTCACGGAACGGCCGGTCTCTGAAAAGATCATCCCGGCCGATACTGCAGTACTGGCCGGATGATCTGTAGCGGCATCCATGCGCACCCGCATCAGAACTCCCCACTGCTCACTATGAGTGTGCGGGCGCAGAAAACTGACATGTCAGGTTTTTTTACGGCGCCGCTAGGGATCCCGGCCTATACACTCCGGCTGGGATTCCCTCAGTAGGCAGCACTACATAAGTTCCGTGGGAATCACGGCCATTGTAACAACGGCCGTGATTTCCACGGAACTTACGTTTTGTGAACAAGGCCAAGATCAGGTGGGTGGGGGATATGGCTTGCATACGCCCTGGAAAAGAGGCGAATCTGCACCTTCTCCATGGTGTACACCAGGGGGCGCATCTTGACAAGTCTCCCCCAATAGTGTTTGGACTAGAACCAGGAGTGGAACCAACACAGTGCTGTATTGTATTGGAAAGGTCAGGACCCACTGCTGTTTTTTGATAAAAATACTGATCGAATTACTATGTGTGAACATAGCCAAAGAGCAGCAGTGTAGAGGAGGAGTGTATACAGGGTATATGAGAGAATAGGCAGGTAGGACCTCACATCCAGCATATATTATGTAACCCGCAGGGATACAACCATGAGTTCTCTTTGCTCGATTTCGATGCTTGTGTGGTGGCGACCATCTTGTATGATGGAAATGCCAGGATCATTTCACTAGACTTTCCCTTTAATTTTTAGGTTATTACAAGTAGAAACCTCAGCTTCATCTTAAAGGGGTACTGCAAAGTAGTGTTAGAAAGTTATACAGAATTTTTTATGACTTCTGTTTAAAAATCTCGTCTTCCAGTACGTATAAGCTGCTGTATGTCCTACAGAAAGTGGAGTATTTTTTCCAGTCTGATATCTGCTGCCACTTTCTTCTTCTTCAGGGGAAAGCACAAACGCAGGAGAGGTTTTCTATGGGGATTTGCTACTGCTTTGGACAGTTCCTGACATGGACAGAGGTGGCAGCAGAGAGCACTGTGTCAGACTGGAAAGAATACACCACTAGCAGTTGACAAGTACTGGAAGATTTGAGATTTTTAAATACATGTAAATTTCAAATGTGTATAACTTTCTAACACTAGTTGATTTAAAACCGTTTTATTTTTCCTTTCTCCAGAATATCCCTTTAACTCCGTTTTGCTTCTAGAGAAGCGTCTCCCTGTATCTTGTTTCTGTTTAGCTTGGTATATACTTTACCAGATGCCGCTCATGCTGCAGCCCATGATATGCATCATATCTTCTTTGATGTAGATTGGCTTTTCTGTCTCGTTGTTTGTGCATTACTCAGCTTTGATGACAGGAGACTCTATCGTCTCTTTATATTATCAAAAGGATCAAAAAAGTGATGACTGTTTGTGCTGGAACAAAGCTGACACGGAGCCAGATGTTTGTTGTCAGAGAAAGTCTGACGCTGCTCCGTCCTATGGGGCAGATTTATAAAATAGGCGACAAGAAGAAGCCCAAAGCAACTATTCACATATTACCACCAAGGTTGGGTTCACACACTATAAAAGAGACCACTGCACTGACCAGACATAATCACAGGCTGGTGTGTCTTGTCTGTTTTCTACTTGTATTAAATAATTCTGAATAATAAACTTAAAAATAAAGGGGTATTCTGTGTGCTCTGGATGCAGTTAAATAGAAAAAAAAAAATCCTATACTCACCCTCCCCACTCCCCTGCTGCCTATGTGACAGTTGTGATACCTGCTGTAAAGTACTTCATTGTATCAGTCAGTGGTCAAGACAGGGCACGGCTTCGGCCACAGATTTGGGAAGGTCCTTGTACCAACACCAACACAATGAAGTGCTTTGCAGCAGGTATCAAAACTGTGACAGTGGCAGCAGGGAGCGAGGAAGGTAAGTATAGGATTTTTATTTTCTATTTAAATTGGCGCCCTGGGCATTCAGTGTGTGTGTGTGTGTGTGTATATAATATATATATCTGTGTGTGTGTGTGTGTATATATATATATAATATATATACACACATATTACTAGGACTGCACAGTAAATATCCATAGTCTCCTACAATGCTGTATGTCCTGCAGGAAGTGGTGTAATTAAAGGGGTACTCCAGCAAATTTTTTTTTTTTCAAATCAACTGGTTTTAGGAGGTTATATAGCCTTGTAATTTGCTTCTATTTAAAAATCTCCAGTCTTCCAGTACTTATCAACTGCTGTATGTCCGGCAGGAAGTGGTGTATTCTCTCCAGTCTGACACAGCTGCCACCTCTGTCCATGTCAGGAACTGTCCAGAGCAGTAGCAAATCACCATAGAAAACCTCTCCTGCTTTCCAGACTGGAAAGAATACACCACTTCCTGCAGGACAAACAGCAACTAATAAGTACTGGCAGACTGGAGACTAAGACCTTTGTATTGTTCTGTTACTCCACCCAAAAGTCTATAAAAACAACCGATGACCAGGATGTACCATTCCCCCCTGTCCCTCCACATTGAGCCGGTCCAGTCATCACCGGATAACGCAGAGACTCTTTGCAACACAGATTGATTTTTGTATAGCTAAGGGTCCCTCTACATTGCCGGATTGTTGGCCGAACACAGATGCAAACGGGTGCCTATCGACACTAGTTTGCAGCATCTTTAGATGGCAGAACTAATCAAGCAGCCGGGCCGCACGAACGATCACTGTATTGTATGTGTGGCCATTGCTATTGGCTGTACATCCCCTGTTTATACGGAGACATGTGAGGCTGATAGATTTTAATGCCCGCCCAAAAGAAGCGATCAGCCGAGGATCTCGTGTTGACCCCGTTCCCTGTCACCTTTTACATGGGCCAATTATTGGCCAAAGGAGCGTATCTAGCAATACTCCTGGCCGATATTAACCTGTGTAAAAGGCCCTTTACTTTCCATTTTCTTTGCCATCTGGCCCAGACCACCGTGACTATTTGACCCTTTGCCTCTTCATTTACTTTATAATATATATATATATATATATATATATATATATATATATATATATATATATAAACCCCCCAGAAAACAGTAAATAAATCTATAAACAAGACCCTGAATGGTTTGCAGACAGCATTCAGCCCTCCCAACAGATATCACAGCAAGACGCCCACTACCCTAACATGATAGTCATATGGTAGGGTCTCCAAACTTCCTCCTCCCCTAATATAGTAGTCAGAAATCAGGACCCCACAGCCCCTACATAGCAGTCAGATAGCAGGACTCCACAGCCCCTACATAGCAGTCAGATAGCAGGACTCCACAGCCCCTACATAGCAGTCATGTAGCAGGACAACACAGTCCCTACACAGTAGTCATGTAGCAGGACAACACAGTCCCTACACAGTAGTCATGTAGCAGGACAACACAGTCCCTACACAGTAGTCATGTAGCAGGACAACACAGTCCCTACACAGTAGTCATGTAGCAGGACAACACAGTCCCTACACAGTAGTCATGTAGCAGGACCCCACAGTCCCTACACAGTAGTCATGTAGCAGGACCCCACAGTCCCTACACAGTAGTCATGTAGCAGGACCCCACAGTCCCTACACAGTAGTCATGTAGCAGGACCCCACAGTCCCTACACAGTAGTCATGTAGCAGGACAACACAGTCCCTACACAGTAGTCATGTAGCAGGACAACACAGTCCCTACACAGTAGTCATGTAGCAGGACAACACAGTCCCTACACAGTAGTCATGTAGCAGGACCCCACAGTCCCTACACAGTAGTCATGTAGCAGGACAACACAGTCCCTACACAGTAGTCATGTAGCAGGACAACACAGTCCCTACACAGTAGTCATGTAGCAGGACAACACAGTCCCTACACAGTAGTCATGTAGCAGGACAACACAGTCCCTACACAGTAGTCATGTAGCAGGACAACACAGTCCCTACACAGTAGTCATGTAGCAGGACAACACAGTCCCTACACAGTAGTCATGTAGCAGGACCCCACAGTCCCTACACAGTAGTCATGTAGCAGGACCCCACAGTCCCTACACAGTAGTCATGTAGCAGGACCCCACAGTCCCTACACAGTAGTCATGTAGCAGGACCCCACAGTCCCTACACAGTAGTCATGTAGCAGGACCCCACAGTCCCTACACAGTAGTCATGTAGCAGGACCCCACAGTCCCTACACAGTAGTCATGTAGCAGGACCCCACAGTCCCTACACAGTAGTCATGTAGCAGGACCCCACAGTCCCTACACAGTAGTCATGTAGCAGGACCCCACAGTCCCTACACAGTAGTCATGTAGCAGGACCCCACAGTCCCTACACAGTAGTCATGTAGCAGGACCCCACAGTCCCTACACAGTAGTCATGTAGCAGGACAACACAGTCCCTACACAGTAGTCATGTAGCAGGACAACACAGTCCCTACACAGTAGTCATGTAGCAGGACAACACAGTCCCTACACAGTAGTCATGTAGCAGGACAACACAGTCCCTACACAGTAGTCATGTAGCAGGACAACACAGTCCCTACACAGTAGTCATGTAGCAAGACCCCACGGCCCCTACACAGTAGTCATGTAGCGGGACCCCACGGCCCCCTCCCATTACATAGTAGTCAGATAGCAGGACCCGTACAGCTGCCACCCCCCCACAACACAATAAAAACATAGCCTCCCCCAACATAGTAGTCAGATGGACTTCTCTGCCCCCCTACCCTAGCATGGTAGTAATATATTGGAACCCCCTCTGCTCCTTCCCCTAATAAAGTAGTCATATAGCAGGACCCCACAGCCCCCTCCTCTAATACAGTAGACACAAAGCAAGACTCCTTTGTCCAATCCCATAATACAGTAGTCATATAGCAGGACCTCACAGCCCCCTCCCATAGTATAGTAATCATATAGCAGGACCCCACAGCCCCCTCCCATAATATAGTAATCATATAGCAGGACCCCACAGCCCCCTCCCATAATATAGTAATCATATAGCAGGACCCCACAGCCCCCTCCCATAATATAGTAATCATATAGCAGGACCCCACAGCCCACTACCATAATTTAGTAGTCCACAGCCCCTCTCCCCTAATACAGTAGTCACTAAGCAGGACCCCTCTTTCCCCTCCCATAATACAGTAGTCATATAGCAGGACCCCTCTTTCCCCTCCCATAATACAGTAGTCATATAGCAGGACCCCACAGCCCCCTCCCACAATATAGTAATCATATAGAGGGCACTTATGGACCCCATAGCCCCCCCCCCCCCCCCCTCATGCTCTACCTTTACCCAGTACTCAGTAACAATCCTCCCCCTAGCCCACTCACATGTATTACAGCAGCCCCCCCCCATGATGAAGTACCACCATACAGTACTCACCCCAGACGCATGGCCTGTTCATGAAGACAGGAGCCGACAGCTGGAAAAAGGTGAGGGGCTTCTCTGCCACAAGGAAGGGGGAGAGGAGGAGGTGCAGGAAACAGCCCAAATGTCAGTGAGCCTGAGCTGCCGGTATACAAGGAAGCTCCTCTGCATGTTTCCATATATATCTATAGATCGCTCCTTGCAGAACCTGTCTACAGTGACACAAGCTCCGGCTGTCCGTTTCCTCTGTACAGGGTATACTGTATATAAACACCCTGTGCAAGTAGTGATACACACAGACATGGCACATAGGGGCCCTAGTACATGCCAGGATGAGGGAGTAGCCACAGCTCCAGCCACCTGCTCACTACTGCCCCCTGACATTGCTGCTGCTGCTGACTTATTATCACCAGGTATGGCTGGTTACACTGTCAAACAGCGAAGGGAATTGTAGGGACCTCAAGGCATGCTGGGAAGGCTCAGTTTCTCTCTCAGCTAGACGCAGACAGCGCCGTACAACATGTTGTGGCCATAGTGGGTAACTGCAGCTCAGCCCTCACGTTACTGCCATACGTACCCATAGGACGCCATTATGTCAGGCAAGCACGTAGGCTCTCCCTCCCCCCCCCCCCCCCCCCCGAAGAGGACCCTAATAGTAGATGTGGGGAAAGGGGGTAAATAGTAGACTTAGCGAGGGGGGTAATAGAAGATGTGGGGAGGACAGAGGGGGTAATACTAGATGTGGGAGGACCTAGGGGTAATAGTAGAGTTGGGGAGGACGGAGGGGGTAATAGTAGATGTGGGGAGAGGGGGTAGTAGTAGACGTGGGGAGGACAGAGGGGGTAATAGTAGACGTGGGAAGGGGGGTAATAGTAGACGTGGGGAGGACAGAGGGCGTAATAGTAGACGTGGAGAGGATGGAGGGGGTAATAGTAGACGTGGGGAGGACAGAGGGGGTAATAGTAGACGTGGAGAGGATGGAGGGGGTAATAGTAGATGTGGGGAGGATGGAGGGGGTAATAGTAGATGTGGGGAGGACGGAGGGGGTAATATTAGACGCAGGGAGGACGGAGGGGGTAATAGTAGATGTGGGGGGGACGGGGGGGGGTAATAGTAGATGTGGGGTAATAGTAGACGGACTGGTTAATTGTAGATGTTGGGGGGGGAGGATGTTAGTTGCAGACAAGAGGAGGAGGGGGTTACAGTGGTTATCCGCCACTTTAAAACTTCTGATATTGTGCTGCAGTAATGAGGCAAATAGTGAAGCAGCGTCAGTGTCCCTGGCTGACCCCCACCACTTCTGAGATGAAATCGTATCCGCAAGTTCACCTCAGAAGGGGCGGGGGTCACAGGGGCTGTGCAGGAGGACGCTTCATTATTTGTCTCTGCAGCCCAATATGAGAAGTTTTTAAAGTGGCGGATAACCCCTGTAATTGCGGATGAGAGGGGGGCCTCTACCTTGCCATCCTATGTTTTGTCATGTCATAGCAATTTATCATAGGGTTTAGAGATGCACGCCAGGAACGCCACACGCACAATAAGCATTAAGGTCGGCCCGCGACTTTGCCCAGATTTTTACATTCGGCCCACTGTGTATTCGGGTGCGTATATCTGATGTATAATAACTTTTTTTTCCTGTCTCTTGCAGTTGGGTCCAATCAGTCTCGTTGTTATGGGGATCATCGCCGTTCATTGCATGGACCTCTTGGTAAAATGCGCCAGCCATATCTGTCAGAGGTAACCGGAGCCTGTCATGTACTGGTATTGTATAAGTCATTACATAGGCACTGTCCCTATGGGATCGGAGAAAGTGAAGGGGTAGTTTGACTGAACTACACTGACCTGTAGTGGTTGTGGCCTAGATATGCTGTTACAGCTCCCCCTTGTGGTAGTCTGTTTCATTTGATTGGTCCTATGACCATGTACTGAAGTGGAAAAAAAAAAAAGTGTTTTAAAAATATTGGAGATTTATCAAATGTGGTGTAAATTAAAACTGGCTCGGTTGCCCCTAGCAACCAATCAGATTCCACCTTTCATTCCTCACAGACTCTTTGGAAAATGAAAGGTGGAATCTGATTGGTTGCTAGGGGCAACTGGGTCAGTTTCATTTTACACCATGTTTGATAAATCTCCCCCGTTGATTTTGGGAACTTTTTATTATAATAAGTGGGGATATCTCCCTGGATTATTCATGACCTAGCTGTAGGACTAATGGGGTCCCCAATGATCCATAGCGTTTTCTACCCTGACCTGGACCTGTAAGGTGAATTGCAGGTGTGAGATCTTAGTGCATCATCGGAGCTTCGGCTCCTTCTTCAAGGATCACACTCCCACCGTTAGTAAGAGAACTTCTCTGCTGATCTTACTTTCTTTCCTCAAGGAACCAATGCCCGTTTGTGGATTATGGAGATGCGGTGATGTACAGTTTGGAGTCGTCTCCAAGTCAGTGGCTGAGAACCCACGCTGCCTGGGGAAGGTATGGAATAAGTCATCCTCGCCTTATAGATTCCAGGGAGAATTTGCCTTTTATATTAAGTGTCAGACTTGTTGTTCAAACCCTTTTTTTCTGGGAGGGATAAGCTGGTGCCAGAGCTGGCATTAGTTCTATGTAGTTAAAACAAAGCACCATGATTGTATGTCACTGGTTTGGTACGGGTGTAGGCGCTGTACCTGTATCATCTGTATAGGGTGTTGGTTTTATGCCACAGCTAACAATGTGCTACAGCTAACCGCATTAGAGATATCTTTGATTGATCCAAGCCATTTAAAATGGAAACTAACCTGCGGATATGACCTTATAGCACTCGGGGAGGGCTGGGGATCATGGTAATGTTCTTACCTTGGTCCTCAGCACTGCTTTTGGGAACTTTGTAGTTTATTTGATATGTAAATGAGGAAGATTGGTGCACTGGGGGCGGGGCTTCCACTCCCAGTGCACCGATTCACCCCAGCCGGCCCATCACTTCTAATGAATATTTATCCTGCTCTCTGCAGTGATGAGCGCTGGAGTGACCTCACTGCACAGTGCCGCCCCAATGTTCATTAGAGAGGACTGGCCAGCTGGGGGGGGATCGGTACACTGAAGGTGGTAGCCCCGCCCCCAGTACGCCAAACCTCCTCATTTACATATTAAATAGACTAAAAAGTTCCCAAAACTGAAGCTGAGGATCAAGTTAAGAAGATTACCATCATCCTCAATGCCCAGTTCGCTAGAGAGACAATTCAGCAAGTTAGATACTTCCAAAATTGCTGATAGTTTCCCTTTAACCCCTTTAATTGCCACAGTTAGTAACCACAGCACCACACAGTCGCTTAAAAGGGGCCTCTAGATCCAGATACCGTTTTGCTTAAGTAATGATGAGTTTGCACTTAAAGTGCTACTGTCATTTAAAAAAAAAAAAAAAAACTTTTGACATGTCAGATGTTTTGAGGCAGTTTTGTCCCTGACTTTAGTTCAGTCTGACACATTGCAAATAAGCCAAAAAACTACAACATGCCTACAAGGGCCTCAGCATAGTAATAAATTATGGGTACTGCCTACGTCTATAGAAAGCTCTTACGCACCTAGTGTACGGAAAATATGTGCGGCAGCTGTTCATGTGATGTCCACAAGGTGGCGCAGTTAGACAAATAATCGGAGTGAACATTCTTGAAAGTTTTTGCTTACGGTCATGATTGTACTTGTGCGACTGGTCTCCAGGTCAGCGTACTGTTATTCTTATACCTTATTAATGCCAATAACATAGGGAATACCAGAACTGTACTGTAAAATCATCTTTAGGCAAAAAAACATTGTTAAAATATCACTAAGGCTTTTTATGAACATCCTACCAGTCCTTTTTATGACCTCTTTATCATGAGATGGATCCAATTTTTTGCAGAATTTTTGCTTTACCTTTTTAATCAAGTTGTCCAAGGCCCCACCCCTGTTATTATCATAATTCTAATATATTCTCGTGTTCCAGGCGAATCGTCAGCTTCTTCCTCATCCTCACTCAGCTGGGGTTTTGCTGTGTGTACTTTGTGTTCCTGGCCGATAACATAAAGCAGGTATTAATTATTTACATGTGTTTGTTGCATTACTTATTGTTCAGATCTGAAGAGCTATGGAGCTTTTAATACATCTTCAGGCGCCCCCTAGTGGACACCAGTGCTTACTACAAGCGTTTTCTCAATTTCTTCAAAAAAAATGTTTTTTTTATTTTTCTAATTTTATATTCCGTTTATCTAGCTTGTTTGGTAGAGGTAAAAGTTTAATGAAAACTGATTGTTTAACCATCACAGTGAATGCAGTTTGTCTCTGTTCATTGTGTAGCGGTGGTGATGTGTGACTGCAGCTCAGCTAGCGATACAAGTAATCTACAAAGACACATATAAAAGTAAAAGAGTTTAGTTCACAGTATGTATGTGGTTGGTGTGTAAATGTTGGAGAGTATAAGGAATGGTGAGCAATAGGGAGGTAGTCGTCGATGTACAGTTTGGTGACTGAAACCAGAGAGTAAGTAAGACATATTCCCCTGTAACTGGTGAAAATGCCATTAACAATAGAAGATCTGGATGAAGTAGATCCCTTATGTTGCTGTGCATTACATTTACAACAACCTTCTTGTCTCCTTGAAGGTAGTAGAAGCCGCCAATGCCACAACCAATGACTGCAGCTCCAACATGACTGTGGTGCTGAAAGAGAGCATGGACTCCAGGCTTTACATCCTATCCTTTCTACCGTTCCTCATCCTCCTGGTATTCATCCGCAACCTCCGCTACCTGTCAGGCTTCTCTCTGCTCGCCAATGTGGCCATGCTGGGGAGTGTCATTATGATCTACCAGTTTATTGGAAGGGTAAGTATGGCTGGATATCATACATGTGGATGTAGTAAAGGTTCCTATACTCCTTATACTTTCGTTGGGCCTTGTTTAAAGTGGAGATCCAAGCTCTGACATAGTTAAAGGGGCTTCAACCAGTGCTGCGTTCCATTCATTGTTTACCAGTGACAGCTCTGTACTTTTAGTAGAGGATGTATCTGGTATTACAGCTCGGTGTCATTCACTTAAAGGGAACCATTCACCCCGTGGCCCCCGTTAGAAACAGACAAACAGTTACATAAAGGTCAATATACTTACCATATCGCTCCCGGTCCCGTCCCGGATCTCGTTGTTGACACGGAGAAATCGCCGATTCTTCTTCTCGCGCCCATTATGGTAATGAGCGCCGCCGGCCCGAAGTCCAGCCTTCTCCCCGCCTCCGACACTTGATTGACGCCGGGTCTTCTTCCTCCTCGTCTTCTTTCTTCTCGCCGGATCCCGCGCAGGCGCCGTGACGGTCGTTTTCGGCGCATGCGCAGTTCACAATTGAAGCCGCTCCACAGCTTCAATGTTTACTGCGCGTGCGCCGATTGTCAGAGCTGAAGTGACGTGTTGGACTTCGCGCATGCGCGGTACACAGGAACGTCACGAGCACGTATCCTGTTTACCGCGCAGGCGCAGAAGAGATGACGAGACCTTCGCAACGGCGCCTGCGCGGGAATTCGTGAGGAGACTGAAGACTGAAGACGTCAATCAAGTTCCAGGAGGCGTGGATGGGCGGCGACGAGAAGAGGACCTCATGAATAAGTTGGACTCGTCCGTCGTTTCCTATGGACGTTGGACTCATCTCAGCTCATTACCATAATGGGCGGGAGAAGAAGAATCGGCGATTTCTCCGTGTCAACAACGAGATCCGGGACGGGACCGGGAGCGATATGGTAAGTATATTGACCTTTATGTAACTGTTTGTCTGTTTCTAACGGGGGCCACGGGGTGAATGGTTCCCTTTAACCCTTAGACGACCCAGGGCGTATAGTTACGGGTGTTTCTCACGCTATGAAGCGTGCTCCGGAGCGTGCTTCATAGCAGGTGGGGGCCGGCTGCAATCAGCAGCCGGGACCTCACCGGTAATGACACGCTGCAGCGATCGCGCTGCCGCGTGTCATTAACTCCTTAAACGCCGCGATCGCGGCGCGACCGCGGCGGTTAAGTGTAAGTGACAGGGGGAGTCCCCTGTCACTTACCGATCGGGACCCCCGCAGTCACACTGCGGGGGTCCCGATCGGTAAAACGGGCCGCCGGAGGTCTCTCACCTGCCTCCGTGCGGTCCGATCGGCGCTCTGGTCACTGAGCCTGCAGAGGCAGGCTCAATGAGCAGATCGCCGATAACACTGATCAATGCTATGTCTATGGCATAGCATTCATCAGTGTAAAAATCAAAGTACTGGATGTAAAAGTCCCCCAAAGGGACTTCAAATGTGTAAAAAAAAAAAAGTTAAAAACACTAACACACTACCCCAAAACCCCTCCCCCAATAAAAGTTGAAATCACCCCCCTTTCCCATTATATAAATAAAACATATAAAAATAAATAAATAGATAAACATATAATATACCGTAGCGTGCGTAATTGTCCGATCTATTAAAATATAACAAGCGTCATTGCGAACGGTAAACGGCGTACACGAAAAGAGGGAAAAAAGTGCGCGGATTACCGATTTTATGTTACATTATATATATAAAAAAATTAATAAAAAGTGATCAAAACGTCCGATCTTCACAAATATGGTATTAATAAAAACTAGAGATCATGGCGGAAAAAATGACACCCCATACAGCCCCGTAGGTGAAAAAATAAAACCATTATAAGCGTCACAATAGTCCCATTTTATTTATAATTAATTGCCAAAAAAAAGGATTTCATTTTAAAAAAATATATAACATTAGAGAATCTGTGTAACCTGCATATGGTTGTGTTCGTACTGACCTATAGAGTAATGGTATCATGTCGCTTTTACTATATAGTGCATTACGTAGACACAGGAACCCCCCAAACGTTACCATATTGCATTCTTTTTTGCGATTTCACCTATTTATATCTTCATAAATAATATATTTGGAATTCCGTCATACATGTTATGGTAGAATGAATGACGCCATTACACAGTACAACTATTCCTGTAACAAATAAGCCCTTACATGGCCTGTAGATAAAAAACTGAAAGTGCTGGAGCTCTTAGAAGGGGGGGAGGAAAAAACAGAAACACTAAGATCAAAATTTGCGCGGTCCACTGGGTCATTTTGGGCCTGGTCCTCAAAGGGTTAAAGGGTTAAAGAATACCTGTCTTTATAAATACATTTTGAAACATCATCAAAAGATACTGATCACACCGGGTTTCACTTCTGACGCTGACTGTGATCAGGACATACAGGCGGGGAGAGAGCTTGGCAGCAGTGTGAGCCACTTCCCAGCTGCTTACTTGGGGTATGCGCACACTACGGAATCCCAACAATACACCCGTTGTAGATTCTGCGCACCCGCTCGTGGCTCTCCACCCAAAGAATGAACCCGCTCATTCTTCAGGTGGACGGCGGAATCTGGCAAACCATAGAATGAAGTCTATGGGAGCAGTGGAGATGCACGCGGGTGCAAGCTGCGGAATCCAATGGGTGTTCCGTTGGGATTCCGTAGTGCGCACATTCCCTAATTCCAGCACTTTAGCCTCATTATAGTCTATGGGGCTAAAGTGACGGAATTTACGAATGGCCTGGGAATGGATCGCACGGGCACCACTCTCTTTCCACAGCTGTATCTTTGTATCGCAGCAGGTGTCAGCAGCGTTATAGAACAAAATGCATGCTATACCACATCTCACAGAAAGGAAAAAAAATAACCTCTCCACATTAGCCACAAGGAAAAATTCTTACCTGTGGACATCCGCCTGAGGAAAAATACTTACCGGAGGACTTCTGC
The DNA here is from genome assembly GCF_027789765.1 of Dendropsophus ebraccatus. NCBI lineage: Eukaryota > Metazoa > Chordata > Amphibia > Anura > Hylidae > Dendropsophus > Dendropsophus ebraccatus. The sequence continues at coordinate 24,623,043 of NC_091454.1, read as the reverse complement.
CAGAGGAAAAATGCCCTGTTGGATAGGCAATCTTCTCATAGAGTCTGCCCTCAGGAAGACTCTATGAGGAGAGCACCAATAATACTGTTCAGAGCTATGGCATAGCATTGATCAGTTTATGCAATCTAATGATAGCATACTGTATATAAGTCTCCTAAGGGACTTATAAAGTATAAATAAATAAATAAAAGAAAACCCTCCCCTAATAAAAGTTTAAATCACCCCCTTTTTCTATCATAAAAATAAAAATAAGTAAAACAAACATTTGGTATCATATAATAAAATATAAAAATATTGTTCCTGCACGGTGAACGACATAAACGAAAGTAGGGTAAAAAAAAAACAACAGGATTGCTGTTTTTTTTTTTTTAATTATACGTCAGGTTTTTTTTCTTTTTTTTTTTTAATAAAAACCGATCAAAAATTTTCATTTACACCAATATGATACCAATAAAAACTATAGATCATAGGGCAAAGAAATTACACCCCAACCAGCCCTATAGGTGGAAAAATGAAAGCGTTACGGCTCTTAGAAGACGAGGAGGAGAACACTGCCTCAATGTGAGGCTGGGTTCACACTGTGTTTTTGCAATCCGTTTTTTGCAAAAAACGGATGTAAAAAACAGATGCATTTGTGTGTATCCGTTTTTCCATTGACTTCCATTGTAAAAAGAAACAGACCCCTTTTTTTTAACGGACACAAAAGTAGTGTCAGCTACGTTTTTGTGTCCGTCAAAAAAACGGATCCGTTTTTTTTTTTTTTTTTTTACAATGGAAGTCAATAGAAAAACGGATCAAAATGGATGCACACAAATGCATCCGTTTTTTTCATCCGTTTTTTTGCAAAAAGAAGGATGAAAAAAACTGATTGCAAAAACGCAGTGTGAACCCAGCCTGACCCGAACATCCGCGCATCAAAGACCTTTGGTCCTGAAGGGGTTAAAATACATTTATTAATCCGTACAACATGTCAAGTAAAGTCAAGCAGACATATTTCCCTGACATGTTACCGTAAGAATTTTGAGACGTGACTTTCCTTGTCATTTTTGGAAGTGAAGAACATTCCAGTATAGTAATATAAAAGCCCCGACTAGTACCACTCCCTTCCTCCATGAATTATACAAATCCGCACCGGCTTAGTTTAGAGTCCGTACAGTTTACCTTATTTCCAGCACTCGTTCACATTCTTTTATGTCCCGGGCCCCTGGGAAAGCGTTCATGTTTTACGAGGCTGTTTTGCACATTAATGGGACGACTCTTGTTTGCTTTCAGGACATACCAGATCCGACCCACCTTTCCTATGCCGCCAGCTGGAGAACATATCCTCTCTTTTTTGGGACGGCCATCTTTGCCTTTGAGGGCATTGGAGTGGTAAGAGGATGCCTTCCATTCTTAGGGTGTTTTATACAATGCAGTCATCCTATAGACTGGTGTCAGAACGGTTGCTTTTACCATCAAAGCGTTTTAAGGATAAGGTACCCCAGACATTACCATATCATACATATGAGCAAAGTCCTGTTTGCGGGTCCTGTCAGACACAGGACGTGTTTACTTATCAGATCAATGTAGAAAACGTACATAAAACATGGAAAAAACAGGATGTAATTTCCACGTCAGAATGATGTCTTGGATTACAATATTAAAGGGGTTGTCCAGCGAAAATCTTTTTCTTTCAGATCAACTGGTTTCAGAAAGTTAAATAGATTTGTAATTTACTTCTATTTAAAAATCTCAAGTCTTCCTATACTTATCAGCTGCTGTATGTCCTGCCGGAAGTGGTGTATTGTTTTCAGTCTGACACAGCACTCTCTGCTGCCACCTCTGTCCATGTCAGGAACTGTCCAGAGCAGTTTTCTATGGGGATTTGCTGCTACTCTGGACAGTTACTGATATGGACAAAGGTGGCAGCAGAGAGCACTGTGTCAGACTGGAGGGAATACACCACTTCCTTCAGGACATACAGCAACTGATAAGTATGAGAAGACTTGAGATTTTAACTATATACATATATATATATATATATATATATATATATATATATATATATATATATATATATTATATATATATACTTTCTGAAACCAGTTGATTTGAAAGAAAAAGATTTTCACTGGAGTTCCCCTTTAAAGGGAAAATAACAGCATTTAACTTGTTAAATTGTCCCCATAAAGCACAGGTTGCTGAGGGTAAAGGTAATTTCTTTACTTTCATCCTTGGCCCTGGTTTTGTTAAATTTGTAGTTTATTCCCTATGCGAATAAGGTGGCTTGGTGCACTGTGGGCGGAGCTACCACCCTCAGTGCATCACACAGCCCTGGCCAGACCCCTCCTAGTGAATATGCATTCATTAAGAGGGACGGACCGGCCCAGTGCACTGTGCATGGTAGCTCCGCACCCAGTGCAGCAAATTCCCTAATTAGCATAAGGAATAAACTAAAGTTTTAACGAAAATGGAGCCGATAATTAAGGAGAGATAACTACCTTCATCCTCTGCTCCCTGTGGTCTATAGGGACATATCAGTAGGTTAGATGCTTCTTACTATCAAAACATAATACAATACATAAGGAAAACCTAAATGGTAATCAATAGAAGAAATAGAAGAGACTATGGATAAAAGAAACAAATCAAAATTCCGATGTGTCTTTGCAATTTTTAATGTAAAAAAACCCAAAAGCAATAAATTAAGCGTATCAATGGAGTACCGTTCAAGGTAATCCTAAGAACAGAGCACAGATAAAGGTAAGCTGTATCTGAAAGGATAAAACGAAACCGTGGAAAATCCAGAGCGTTTCCACCCCATGTAGATATGTTACAGCAAGGATTGCGCTGATGTATGTTGGTGCCCTCATGTGCCATGTGGTAGCCATTGGAGATGAGCGAACTTGCTGAAAGTTCGGATTCGTATGAATTTGAATGAATGATGAAAAATGGTATGGGGGTATGATGAAGAATGGTATGGGGGTATGATGGTGAATAGTATGGGGGTATGATGAAGAATGGTGTGGGGGTATGATGAAGAATGGTATGGGTGTATGATGGAGAATGGTATGGGGGTATGATGAAGAATGGTATGGGGGTATGATGAAGAATGGTATGGTGGTATGATGGAGAATGGTATTGGGGTATGATGAAGAATGGTATGGTGGTATGATGGAGAATGGTATGGGGGTATGATGAAGAATGGTATGGGTGTATGATGGAGAATGGTATGGGGGTATGATGAAGAATGGTATGGGGGTATGATGAAGAATGGTATGGGGGTATGATGAAGAATGGTATGGGGGTATGATGAAGAATGGTATGGGGGTATGATGAAGAATGGTATGGTGGTATGATGGAGAATGGTATTGGGGTATGATGGAGAATGGTATGGGGGTATGATGGAGAATGGTATGGGGGTATGATGGAGAATGGTATGGGGGTATGGTGGAGAATGGTATGGGGGTATGATAGAGAATGGTATGGGGGTATGATAGAGAATGGTATGGGGGTATGATGGAGAATGGTATGGGGGTACGATGGAGAATGGTATGGGGGTATGATGGAGAATGGTATGGGGGTATGATGGAGAATGGTATGGGGGTATGATGGAGAATGGTATGGGTGTACGATGAAGAATTGTATGGGTGTATGATGGAGAATGGTATGGGGGCATGATGGAGAATGGTATGGGGGTATGATGGAGAATGGTATGGGTGTACGATGGAGAATGGTATGGGGGTATGATGGAGAATGGTATGGGGGTATGATGGAGAATGGTATGGGGGTATGATGGAGAATGGTATGGGGGTATGATGGAGAATGGTATGGGGGCATGATGGAGAATGGTATGGGGGTATGATGGAGAATGGTATGGGTGTACGATGAAGAATGGTATGGGGGTATGATGGAGAATGGTATGGGGGTATGATGGAGAATGGTATGGGTGTACTATGGAGAATGGTATGGGGGTACGATGCAGAATGGTATGGGTGTACGATGGAGAATGGTATGGGGGTACGATGCAGAATGGTATGGGTGTACGATGGAGAATGGTATGGGGGTACGATGGAGAATGGTATGGGGGTACGATGGAGAATGGTATGGGTGTATGGTGGAGAATGGTATGGGTGTACGATGGAGAATGGTATGGGGGTACGATGAAGAATGGTATCGGTGTACGATGGAGAATGGTATGGGGGTAAGATGAAGAATGGTATGGGGGTAAGATGGAGAATGGTATGGGGGTAAGATGGAGAATGGTATGGGGGTATGATGGAGAATGGTATGGGGGCATGATGGAGAATGGTATGGGGGTACGATGGAGAATGGTATGGGGGTATGATAAAGAATGGTATGGGGGTATGATGGAGAATGGTATGGGGGTACGATGGAGAATGGTATGGGGGTATGATGAAGAATGGTATGGGGGTATGATGGAGAATGGTATGGGGGTACGATGGAGAATGGTATGGGGGTACGTTGGAGAATGGTATGGGGGTACGATGGAGAATGGTATGGGGGTACATTGGAGAATGGTATGGGGGTACGATGGAGAATGGTATCGGTGTACGATGGAGAATGGTATGGGGGTAAGATGGAGAATGGTATGGGGGTTAAGATGGAGAATGGTATGGGGGTATGATGGAGAATGGTATGGGGGTATGATGAAGAATGGTATGGGGGTATGATGAAGAATGGTATGGGGGTATGATGGAGAATGGTATGGGGGCATGATGGGAGTTGCCCCCATACCATTCTCCATCATGGTATGTCCAGGCATGATGGGAGTTGTAGTTTTGCAACAGCTAAAGAGACAAGGTTCCCTACACATGGGTTATTCTATTGGCTGGAAAGCTGTTCGAGAGAAGTTCTGGAAGACCAAGATGGGACCAAGAAAGAATAGTGATAGAGTATAGAGAGTGGATAGAGCATGTGGAGTATTAATAAAAGGTTATATAACCAGGAGTAAAAGAAGAGCGAGCCAATGATAACATCCAGAATGGCGGAGTGAAGAACAGAAGACAATGGCCAAAGAGCAGTTGGATCAATGACCCAGTCACCCGGGTTATATAAGAGTGCAGTTTTAATGCCCATTGAGGTGTAAGAATGACAATGTATGGATCCATATACCTCCTGCTGGTGTCATTTCAGGACCCTACTTGGCCTTTGCTTCTACATGTAAATACTCTATAGTAGTATTTTTTTTTTCTCTGTAGGCGACTTGGGGTCAGGATGTTGCCCAGGGTTAAAGGTCTTCTTTATGTAAGAGGTTCATTTGAGGAACATGCTGTCGATCGAAAGAAGTCCATTACCTCAGGGATAGGTGAAAAATAAGCTATCATTATTATTCTTGGGGCTATCCTAAGATGTAACGTTCTCCCCATCCTGTGGATAGGGATAACTAGCTGATCAGTGGGGGGGGGGGGGGGTGACCATTAAAACCCTACAAGCCCAAAAACAGAGGACAGTTGTGCCCAAAACGAGTGGAGTAGCTTTGCATGTGTGGCCAGCACCCTGTTTATTGGATATAGGGGTTTTGAATATTGCTAAGCTTAGTGTTCAGGAACTGTCCAGAGTAGGAGAGGTATTCTATGGAGATGTGCTACTGCTCTAGACAGTTCCTGAAACAGACAGAGGTGGCAGCAGAGAGCACTGTGTCAGAATGGAAAAAAATACACCACTTCCTGCAGGACATACAGCAGCTGATAAGTACTGGAAGACATGAGATTTTTAAATAGAAGTAAATTGCAAATCTGTATAACTTGCTGACACAAGTTGATTTGAAAACCATTTCTTTTCTCCAGAGTACCCCTTTAAATTGGTTTGAAAAGTAAACAGTCTCTTTCTGACTACGTCAGCTCTGTTTATAGCAGTTTATGTTATATTTGAGGGTAGGGCTGGGCGATATGGCCAAAAAATAAAATCTCGATTTTTTTTTTTTTTTTTTTTTTTTTTTTTTTAAATTTTGGACAATTCTCGATTTAAATCTCGATTTTTTTTCTCTTTTTGCTAAACAAACAGGACATTTTTCTCCCTGCAGCATCAGAAACTATTTTATAGACGTTTGAGACAACAACCATATTGCTTCCCAGTGTAACAGTGCTCCTCCCGTGCCCCTATGTAGTAGACAAGCCCATTGTGTGCCCCATATAAGTAGTTTTCCCAAATATGTGCCCTATGTACTAGTGTATTAGTAGTAGTACAGATGAGGGGATTAGCAGTACAGGTAAAGATGAGGGGTGTAGTAGTACAGGAACAGATGAGGGGTGCAGTAGTAGTAGTGCAGGTAAAGATGAGGGGTGCAGTAGTAGTAGTACAGGAACAGATGAGGGGTGCAGTAGTAGTAGTGCAGGTAAAGATGAGGGGTGCAGTAGTAGTAGTACAGGTATAGATGGGGGGTGTAGTAGTAGTAGTACAGGTAAAGATGAGGGGTGTAGTAGTAGTACAGGTACAGATGAGGGGTGTAGTAGTAGTACAGGTACAGATGAGGGGTGTAGTAGTAGTACAGGTACAGATGAGGGGTGTAGTAGTAGTAGTACAGGTAAAGATGAGGGGTGTAGTAGTAGTACAGGTACAGATGAGGAGTGTAGTAGTAGTACAGGTAAAGATGAGGGGTGTAGTAGTAGTAGTAGTACAGGTATAGATGAGGAGTGTAGTAGTAGTACAGGTATAGATGAGGAGTGTAGTAGTAGTACAGGTATAGATGAGGAGTGTAGTAGTAGTAGTAGTACAGGTATAGATGAGGGGTGTAGTAGTAGTAGTAGTACAGGTATAGATGAGGAGTGTAGTAGTAGTAGTAGTACAGGTATAGATGAGGGGTGTAGTAGTAGTAGTAGTACAGGTACAGATGAGGAGTGTAGTAGTAGTACAGGTAAAGATGAGGAGTGTAGTAGTAGTACAGGTACAGATGAGGAGTGTAGTAGTAGTACAGGTAAAGATGAGGGGTGTAGTAGTAGTAGTACAGGTATAGATGAGGAGTGTAGTAGTACAGGTACAGATGAGGAGTGTAGTAGTAGTACAGGTATAGATGAGGAGTGTAGTAGTAGTAGTAGTACAGGTATAGATGAGGGGTGTAGTAGTAGTAGTACAGGTAAAGATGAGGAGTGTAGTAGTAGTACAGGTAAAGATGAGGAGTGTAGTAGTAGTACAGGTAAAGATGAGGAGTGTAGTAGTAGTACAGGTAAAGATGAGGAGTGTAGTAGTAGTACAGGTAAAGATGAGGGGTGTAGTAGTAGTACAGGTACAGATGAGGGGTGTAATAGTAGTAGTACAGGTACAGATTAGGAGTGTAGTAGTAGTACAGGTATAGATGAGCCTGGTGTAGTAGTACAGGTAAAGATGAGGGGTGTAATAGTAGTACAGGTAAAGATGAGGGGTGTAGTAGTAGTAGTAGTACAGGTACTGATGAGGGGTGTAGTAGTAGTACAGGTATAGATGAGCCTGGTGTAGTAGTAGTACAGGTACAGATTAGGAGTGTAGTAGTAGTACAGGTATAGATGAGGGGTGTAGTAGTAGTACAGGTATAGATGAGGGGTGTAGTAGTAGTACAGGTACAGATGAGGGGTGTAGTAGTAGTACAGGTAAAGATGAGGGGTGTAGTAGTAGTACAGGTAAAGATGAGGAGTGTAGTAGTACAGGTATAGATGAGGAGTGTAGTAGTAGTACAGGTAAAGATGAGGAGTGTAGTAGTAGTAGTACAGGTATAGATGAGGGGTGTAGTAGTAGTACAGGTATAGATGAGGGGTGTAGTAGTAGTAGTACAGGTATAGATGAGGAGTGTAGTAGTAGTAGTACAGGTATAGATGAGGAGTGTAGTAGTAGTACAGGTATAGATGAGGGGTGTAGTAGTAGTACAGGTATAGATGAGCCTGGTGTAGTAGTAGTACAGGTACAGATTAGGAGTGTAGTAGTAGTACAGGTAAAGATGAGGGGTGTAGTAGTAGTACAGGTAAAGATGAGGGGTGTAGTAGTAGTACAGGTAAAGATGAGGGGTGTAGTAGTAGTACAGGTAAAGATGAGGGGTGTAGTAGTAGTAGTACAGGTATAGATGAGGAGTGTAGTAGTAGTAGTACAGGTATAGATGAGGGGTGTAGTAGTAGTACAGGTATAGATGAGCCTGGTGTAGTAGTAGTACAGGTACAGATGAGGGGTGTAGTAGTAGTACAGGTAAAGATGAGGAGTGTAGTAGTAGTACAGGTAAAGATGAGGAGTGTAGTAGTAGTAGTAGTACAGGTATAGATGAGGAGTGTAGTAGTAGTAGTAGTACAGGTATAGATGGGGGGTGTAGTAGTAGTAGTACAGGTATAGATGAGGGGTGTAGTAGTAGTACAGGTACAGATGAGGGGTGTAGTAGTAGTACAGGTACAGATGAGGAGTGTAGTAGTAGTAGTAGTAGTAGTACAGGTATAGATGAGGGGTGTAGTAGTAGTACAGGTACAGATGAGGGGTGTAGTAGTAGTACAGGTACAGATGAGGGGTGTAGTAGTAGTAGTACAGGTATAGATGAGGGGTGTAGTAGTAGTACAGGTACAGATGAGGGGTGTAGTAGTAGTACAGGTACAGATGAGGAGTGTAGTAGTAGTAGTAGTAGTAGTACAGGTATAGATGAGGGGTGTAGTAGTAGTACAGGTACAGATGAGGGGTGTAGTAGTAGTACAGGTACAGATGAGGGGTGTAGTAGTAGTACAGGTACAGATGAGGAGTGTAGTAGTAGTAGTACAGGTACAGATGAGGACTGTAGTAGTAGTAGTAGTACAGGTATAGATGAGGAGTGTAGTAGTAGTACAGGTATAGATGAGGGGTGTAGTAGTAGTACAGGTATAGATGAGGGGTGTAGTAGTAGTACAGGTACAGATGAGGGGTGTAGTAGTAGTACAGGTACAGATGAGGAGTGTAGTAGTAGTAGTACAGGTACAGATGAGGGGTGTAGTAGTAGTACAGGTACAGATGAGGGGTGTAGTAGTAGTACAGGTAAAGATGAGTGTAGTAGTAGTACAGGTAAAGATGAGGAGTGTAGTAGTAGTAGTAGTAGCGGACCCGCCCCCATAGCCAGACATATACGCGCGCTTCCTCCCGGCCGCACATGGAGGTCCCCGGAGGAGGCTGCAGATACTGAAGCATCGGGTGATAGTGTCGCTGCTGTACAGCTCCAGCACCCGCAGCGATCACCCGATGCTTCAGTATCTGCAGCCTCCTCCGGGGACCTCCATGTGCGGCCGGGAGGAAGCGCGCATACACGTCCGGCTATGGGGGCGGGTCAGAGGCGGGGACATAGGACGCTGCTGGGCGCTCTCGCTCCTCACGCTGTTTCAGTAGCTGGAGGATGCGAGCGCGCCCAAATCCAATGATTTTTTTGGAAAATCGATTTTCCAAAAAAGTCAAATCGATTCTCAAATTCTGGGCGAATTAATCGAATTAATTCGATTAATCGCCCAGCCCTATTTGAGGGATACAATATCATAGACTACCACGTTTAGTCTATTGAAGCAATGTATACCCTTGTCAGAGACCATTTATGTAAAGGGAATAGGCCTTATCCTGGTAATAGGAGACAATATGGCTGGATCGCTGTACCATGGTAACTCATGTGAGCGGTTGTATCCCCCGTGGTGTGCACTACATAAATGTGGCCGTAACTACATCATGGTTTTACTTATAGGGCAAATCCCTAGCGATGCGCCTAATAGACTCCTGAAATTGAAATAGCAGCAGGGAATATTGGAAGTGTAAATTGTCACTTAAAATGCATTCTTATACAACCCAAGTGACCAGGTCCTATATGTAGTTAATATATGTATTCCCCTTTGTATATCACCTTTTATCACTCCGGTCACTCTCCATCTCTATCCTCTTCTTTCAATTTACCAATAGATTCCTTGTTGCATCCACCTTGGGTTTCCATACCTTCCCCCCAGCCGTATTCCACTTGCTATGACATCTAATTATTGATGAATTTTCATATTTTTTCTCTGTTTACTTCTTCTTATGCTAAAGTATGTTTCGTTTGTTTATAGTATAATATGTGACATCGCCCATACCCATTGTTACCACAATTTTCTTAATTAATTGATTTTTTATTTTTATTTTTTATTATCAACTGTGTATTAGCTCTGTTTTCTGTACTGGCCTGATGAAGGAAGAGGTTCTATGTCAGAATGTGCTGCCTGGTGTTAGCACATACTATGTAATGACCTTAAAGTGTACCTATCATTAACCCTTTCACGATCATGGGTCCTTAATGTATCAATGCCCAGGTCGTTTTAGGACATCAGCTTATGGGATCATAATGATCCCATAAGCTGATGTCCCTATGTCTGCCCCCTCTCCTCTGTCCCCTGCTGCTGTAACAGAGCTCACAGCCGCACGAACAGCCTTCCATCCCTCCCCCTGCCAGCCTCTGTAGCCAGGAAATCAGAAGCCTGAGGCTTCCTCTTTCCATGGCTACCATTGGGGCTCTACAATCACTTCGCAGAGCCCCGGTGGACAGCAGACACAGAATTCTCCCTCTGTAGAGGGAGAATTCTCTGTCAGAAGCCCTATAGATGCTGCAGTCGTGCTGACCGCAGTATTTATAGGGTTAACTCTCAGCACCGGAGCGCGGTTTGGGTGCTGAGAGTTGTGGCGGTTCTCCAGCTATCACTGATAGCCAGGACCTGCCGCGGATGACACAGCCAGCTGCTACAAGTGATGGGGACTAGAGAAGCTGCCAGCACCAGTTCCCATTCATAGTCCCATATAGCAGAGAGTGATGTTGTAATAATACTGTAAAATCACTTTTATTTCATAATTGCATCCTTTGTGTAAGATTACAGGTAGGAATTCAGGAAATCCCGTCCGTTCGGAGCACTGACACGCGCCTGATGTGTTTTGCGTCTGTTCTTGTCTAAACTCTTTGCAAGTGTAGCCGGTGGGTCAGCTGGGAGTACAGTATGTGGGGGATTGGATTACCTGCTGGCCCCAGCCAGAGGTTCCACACAACATCAAAGCCATCATCCTCCTCCTCCTCTGCAGTCAGCTATTACACATTCTCCTATCATTCTCCCTGATGAAGTTTTTCTTCAGCGCCTCTGGCCACCAAGCCCTCCCTTGTTTTGCCCGTTTAGCTCCGCGTCTCGCTGCCTCTTCCCATCAGGCAATAAGGGGCTTAATCCTAATGGATGGTCTAATTACATCATATTACAGCTGCAGCTGCGGAGGTGACTGGGCTGCCCCAGGAGGGGGCCTGCCTGCTAGCTCACTGCTTTCCTCAACGGGTTTCAATGACATTCCGCCCTGATCTGACAAGCGCATAGATATATTTTGCTATGGGGGGTACAAGAGAGTGTTGTTGTTTTTTTTTATCTCCAGTAGTTGCATTAGCCCAGGTGTTTTTCAGTGGGTGTATAACCAGAGCACCTTGAAATATCACATATATAAATATATATATATATATATATATATATATATATATATATATATATATATATATATATATATATATAAATAATACACACACACACATATACACATACATAGGCTTCCTCTGTTCAGGACCCTCCAGCACTTCTATGCTCATATATTTCAGTAGTTACTGTGTAGTGTTTTATTTCACCAGTGGTGGCGCTACTAACCACGTTCTGCTGGGTTCCACCACTGATTTACACCCTGTTACCAGCATATCCTTAAGGGACTTTCTTTTAAAACAAGAAAAGGTTGCCCAATGGGGACTTGTCAGAGACAACACCTTAAATAATTGTTCATCTGACAGTTACCTCTCCCATCCTCTCCATACGCATGAAGGTTTGGCACGGCCGAGCGTTCCTGTGCTCCCTATAGGGAAGGACGGGGTAAGATGCTGCCAGTGCGTTCTGGTGACAACTTATCCATGGATCAGGCAATGAGAATCCATAATTTCCAGCCCTTCTCTCCATGGATATCAGCTGTCTGTGGAGAGTCTGGAGTCTCCCATACACATTGTTTGATCTCTTAAAAAATTTTTTTTAACTTATCTATTGTTCCATAATTTTCCATTAGAATAGATTCCTTTCTCATTGGGGGACTGTCTACTGTGTATATGTTAAACAAATAAAAAAGGTTTTATATAGATTTGTAAATTACTTCTATTTAAAAAAAAATCTGGAGTGCCCCTTTAATAACAGCCATGAATGGCCCCTATTGCAATGCCTATAGGCCTGCCCACCCTGCTTCTCTTAGTCCCTAAATGGCAATAAATTCACATCATTATGATGTTTTTTTCTTCCCTGCTTCCCCGTCATAGCTCCTGTAATCTTTACGTTCTGTGAAAGATTTGAATAAGCTGTACCAGTACTGCATGTGCCTTACTAATAGGATAGTGTTAAAGGGAACCGGTCATCTAAGCAATCGGCATCATGATATAGAGCAGAAGGAGCTAAGTAAATTGATATATATATATCTTTATGGGAAAATAGTCAGTATAACTTGTAATTTATTCACTTAAATCTCTGATGTTTCCATGCTAAGGAGTCCAGTCTATTGAGTGACAACGCCCACTGGACTCCTTATCACTGAATGATCAGGGATTTCAATCAAGATGTAACAAGTTATACTGAATCTTTTCCCACAAAGATATATATCAATCTGCTCAGCTCTAATCTGATGTCTATAGATTAGATAGCATTGTCTTGGTGACAGGTTCCCTTTAAAGCACCTGAAATTGCGTAGGACTCCGGAGAGTGAGAATAAAGGGCTTGTCCGGTGTAAAGAACTCTTTTTAGAGTTGGTGCATTTTAAGAACAGCCCATTGGTTTAACTAATGGCTGTGTAATACCTAATTTCTCCTGTAGGGGGCCGCAGGACAACTGATCATATACTCCCTCTTGAGCTGATCGCTTATGGTCTCAGTACGGACGTTCCATGTTAATCAAAAATCGAACGAGAATAGAAATAGAAACAGAGACTAGGAAAAACAAGCTAATGACAGACTGTTTCGCGCGGAGGTCCGTAGAAGCACGGTTACGCACGAAACAGTCTGTCACTGCCTTGTTTTTTTCCTAGCGTCTGCCATGTCCGTGTCTGCACAATGTCCAGTTTTTGCTTTTGATACAAAGAAATAAAGCTTGTGAAGACTACTCTGGTGAGTGCACCCCATTCCTTTCTTGTTGGTTTTTGTTTTACAACGGATGCTCCGTGGGATTACCATTTTTACAGAGAACCCTCCTGACAAAGGGGGCTTGTCCAAAGCAGCGATACCCTTGATAAATTACATTAAAGGGGTATCCTCAAATCGGTGGCTGGAGTATGGCAATTCCTATCAGGCGGTATAAGCCGCAGCCTTCGTAGCGCAGGCCTTTGTCTCTTTGAAAAGCTTTGCCGTTGACTCGAACCCTTTGTCTTAATATCTTTGTTGGCTAAACCCCATATTACCGGTAAAATAATCTCTTTCCTATGTACAGAATTATATTCTCCGGTTGGCCGCACAACAAAGAAGAGTCTTAAGGTAAAGTGATAGCTGAAGTACATGTGTATTGTACGAATAAAAGACAATTGTCAGCCCTATCAGGTATATGGGTGCCGTCAGGCCAGGGACGTGGGAAACGCTGCCCATTAACAGGAACCGGATTGTACCCCGGCAATGCTTTGAAGTGGTCTAAGACCAGGTGAAGCTACTTTTTATTTTTTTTTTATTGGAGAATCCAGCTGTATAGAGACCCTGTTTTGTGTGTAAGTAATATGTGGTGGTTCGGTGTCCTCTGTTCTCGATTTTACAGTAAGACTATAGAGGGCACAATACACTTGTTTACATAGAGTTCTGGCTTCAGTACAATACAAAGTTATTGAAATTTCTTTCCAGTTCTCTCCTCCCATTATGGGACTAGGTGCAGATCGAATTTCTCCTCTACGTTGTGAATATACATCGCCATCTTGTCAAAGAGGTAGTTTTGCTTATATCACAGCTCTCTGCTGCCACCACTGTCTGTGTCAGGAACTGTCAAGAGCAGTAGCAAATCCCCTTAGAAAACCCTCTCCTTCTCTCCAGACTGGAAAGAATACCACTTCCTGCAGGACTTACAGCATCTGATAAGTACTGGAAGACCTGAGATTTTTTTTTTAAATAGAAGTAAAATACAAATCTCTGGCTTTTTCTGGCACCAGTTGATTGAAAATAATTTTTTGTGAACTACCCCTTTAATAAGGTATGCCAACCTATATTCTGAATTCTGGTAGAGCGCTGTGTAAACCAACCAAGAGTTTTTGGTAGTATTGTAGAAGTAGAAAAGTGGCTTAGGCTGGGTTCACACTACGTTTTTGCAATTCGCACTTTTCAGACGTTTTTGCAAAAAACAGAGAGAAAAAAGGGATGCAATTGTATACATCCGTTTTGATGCGTTTTTTTTCCATTGACTTCCATTTAAAAAAAAAAAGGATCAAAACGCACACCCTTTTTTTATGTACACAAAAAAAGCTGACCTTATTTTTGTGTGCGTTTAAAAAAAACTTAAGGGTTTTGAGACTACTTTATTTTATAATAGAAGTCAATGGAAAAAGGAATGCACACAAATGCATCTGTTTTTCCACCCGCTTTTTAATCGTTTTTTGTTTTTTTTTCCCCCCCAAAAACTGATACAAAAAAAAAAAGATTGCAAAACATAGTGTGAACCCAACCCAGCCTTACCTGCTCTTTTTTTTTCCCCTTGAGGCATGGATCACAAAATCGTAACACCAACAGGTGTTTGTATAGGGCCATAACAATCATTGGGTCCCTATACTGTCTGGTTTTGCAGGTTCGCAAATGCAGACCGAATGAACGGATGTATGAAGAGGGCCCCAACAAATACGTCATGAAATAATTCAGGAACTATGCATTGTCCTTTTAAGCAATTTATGAATAAATTGACAACTGGGTGTTACTGTTCTCCTAAGGAAATGTCTACCTTTACCATGTGATGCAGTGTTATAGTACTTAGACCACCATGATGAAGTCTGCACAATGCACCAGAAACACGTTGGTCCATATGGGGGATTCGTGACTGCATACTACATGGCGTGTTAAATAAGGTCACGTTTTAGCTAGTGTAAATTACTGTATATTGCTGGGAAATTACATGCAGGGAACCCAAAGGCCATATGAAACCTTCCAGTAAGGAAACTACCAGCCAGCCCCCCGTCCTCTCCTGCAATGTGCAGAGTTTTCTCCGTGTCTGTGATGTGTCACTCAGTGTACAGCCTCGCGGATGGCGCATACTCCTCTCTCCCCATTCAGCTATATATAGTGTGTATTTATAGGGGGTCGGAAGCAATATCTGTAAGCTAGCATTTGTCCAACAATCAAATGGCCCTATAGACCGTCTAATACTGTAGTAGACCTGATCCGTCTATTCATATAATGCTAAACATGAGGTTATCCCCCCCCCCCCCCCATACGTAGAAGTCTTGTTAACGTAGCCAAGGTCTGCCCTGGTGTAACATTATAATAATGACTATATACAAGTGTTCTCCAGTACGGGAAAGACCTAGGGCTGCGGTAACTATCACAATATATCTATTATAGATGAGACTGGAGATTGTCCCCGTCTGAGGGGTTTTCCTAGTAATTCTCTCCGCCAGCCCGTCCTTCCTGGAAATTAATCTTCCACCAGATTACAGAGAGCGCGTGTCTGGGTGTGAATTACGTCCATAGCTATATACTCCGAGTGAGCAGCTTGTCGCCTATTTGCAGTATTGCTCGATTTGAAGGGAAATTGAAGTCGCTAAGAGATCCTTGTAAAAAAATAGGAAATGCATAGATCTGTTCACGTGGGAGACGTGAGAATACTCAGATCCTGCAAGGCTAGAATATAACACACACATATATTTATATATGTGTGTGTGTGTATATATACACACACACATATATATACACACACTGGAAGTCCCCCTTTAAGTTTACTATAGCTTTAGCATGCACTAGGCCCACCGGTTCCTCTGACTTGTGTTCCCCAGTGTGTTGTGTTGTTCCTCCTATAAAGCTTGATAATTGTATGGGCAGGGCTGCACGGACATCACTAGCGATGTCAGTGCAGCCCTTGCTTTAAAGGGGTATTCACCATCGGTCTATAAAGATGTGATGGCTACCTCTCCACACTCCCCTGGTGTCCTCCTGCCTTGTTTCTGGGTCCCCTGCTGACTACAGCCGCCTCTAACACTTCCACAAACAAACCTGTCTTTTCAGTGACAGCCTGCTCAGCCAATCACAGGCTGCGGCACTGCCCTTTCTTGGTCAGTTATTGGCGCCGCAGGCTGCCACTCCGGTGACGTGATTGTCTTCGGAAGTGTTGGCAGCTGCAGTTAGTGGGGGACTCAGAGACAAGGCAGTAGGACACGGGGGAGGGAGGGAGAGGTAAACATCCTCTTTATTATTTTCTATATACTGATGCACAAGGGCTGTACAGACATCGCTAACAATGTCCATGCAGCCATGTAAAAGGCTCAGTAAGTGAGCTTAAAGGGGTAGTTCACGAAAAAAACAAAATTCTTTCAGATCAACTGGTCCCATCAAGTGCCAGAGATTTATAATTTTTATTTTGTAATCTCCAGTCTTCCAGTACATATTAGCTGCTGGGTGTCCTGCAGGAAGTGGTTTATTCTTTCTAGTCTGACACAGTGCTCTCTGCTGCCACCTCTGTTTATGTCAGGAACTGTCCAGAGCAGTAGCAAATCCCCATTCCCCATAGAAAACTTCTCCTGAAAAGAATACAATTTCCTGCAGGACATACAGCAGCCGATAAGTACTGGAAGATTTGAGATTTTTTATTTGTTTTTTTTTAAAAGAAAGTAAATTACACTTGACACTTTCTGGAGCCAGTTGATTTAAAGAGGATGTACCATCAGGTACATGCTCTTTAATCTGACCCATGGATCGAACGGCGCCGTCATGGGGAAGCCGGTGCCGCGTTCCGTTTTTGGCACTGCGGCCCGGTTCCCGTGTACGGGTCCAGGGCCGGTGCTGAAGCACAGGAGGTGGGCCGGCCTGCCCCCAGTGGGAGGGGAATTCCCTCCCCTCTATGACGTGGCTCCATTGATTCTAAAGAAGCCGCGTCATAGAGGGGAGGGAATTCCCTCCCAGTGGGGGCGGGCCGGCCCACCTCCTGTGCTTCAGCAACCGCCCGGGACCCGGGTATAGAACGGCGCCGTACATGGGAACCAGGTCGCGGTTCCAAAAACAGACCGCTGCAGCTGCTTCCCTGTGACAGCGCCGTTCTATCCGTAGGTCAGATTAAAGCGGATGTACCTGATGGTACATCCTCTTTAAAGAAAATTTTTTTCATTGAACAACCCCTTTAGGCTGCGTTCACACTACGTATATTTCAGTCAGTATTGCAACCAAAACCAGGAGGATTAAAAACACAGAAAGGCTCTGTTCACACAATGGTGATATTGAGTGGATGGCCGACATTTAATGGCAAATATTTGCTGTTATTTTAAAACAACGGCTGTTATATTGAAATAATGGCCGTTATTTACCGTTATATGGCGGCCATCCACTCAATTTCACCATTGTGTGGACAGATCCTTTCTGTGTTTTTAATCCACTCATGGTTTTGGTTGCAATACTGACTGAAATATACGTAGTGTGAACGCAGCCTTAACATGCATGTCGGAGATTCTACTACTTTTTATGCTTACAAATACTGATGTAAAGTACTGATCAGAATGCTGCAACGTGAAAGTAGGCTTGGGCTAAGTTCACATTTTGTGGGTTTGATGCTCATCATACATTCGGCATTTCTTGTCAAATTAGTCCGTGTTCTTTTCCTATGAATGGGGCTTCTTGAACCCCTGTAGACAAACCCATTGCATCTATGGGACCAGCTGACCCTCAAATGGGTATGGGGACCTCCTGATTCTCAGCCAACAGATGTGGGGGGAGAGGAGCATTGGATATCAACTACCCAGCTCTTATGTTCTAGAGAAGAGGAGTCTGGCAGCTGGTGACCCCTCCCCACTCCCCCTCCTCTGAACACATATGGGGGGGATCCGTAGAGAAAGCTGTTGGCTGAACGTGTTATTGTATGGCTGACTTTACTAATGCTCATCTACTATGGGGAAGATTTATCAAACATGGTGTAAAGTGAAACTGGCTCAGTTGTCCCTTAGCAACAAATCAGATTCCACCTTTCATTTTCCAAAGAGTCTGTGAGGAATGAAAGGTGGAATCTGATTGGTTGCAAGGGGCAACTGAGCCAGTTTCACTTTACACCATGTTTGATAAATCTCCCCCTATGTGTTTTCTACTGCTATTTCTACCATTCTCTATTGAGCCACAACTATGATCAGTAATTGCAGTAACAGTATAGTAGTGCAAGACTCTCCCCCTGTCTGATCAGCTGTCCGTGGGGTTTTGATCCCTCCGCCATGCTTTACACTGTATCTGATTTAAACGCCATATGTCTTCTTTGTAATATTACTAGACTATCCCTGTTCACCATATGGACATAATGCCACCAGGATGACACGTCACATCCTTATATAATATTAGGCTATGTTCACACAACATATATTTTCGTAAAAGTTCGTCTGTTGCTGGTTTAATACGAAAATATACATTACGTTGCCATCTATGGAATCCCAGAAGGAGTTTATACACATAGTTTACACTCCGGCCGGGATCCCTAGCGGCGCCGCGAGAAACTTACATGTCTGGAGCCGCACGATCCATTGTGTGAACTGACAGCGCAGTATGTGTGTGTGTGTATATATATATATATATATATATATATATATATATATATATATATATATATAAATTTTATATCATTTTGCCTTTTGATTGCCTGAGGAGAATCTGGCCTTACAAATCATTAGACATTTGTTCCTTGTCTGTTTAGGCTGATATAGTAATGTGATGATCATTGATCTCTGGACAGGACTTATAATTGGGGGTTAGATAGGTTAATGTCTGCGATCCTGAGAATTGCCAGGTCTGTAGTGAATGTATGTGTAATAAGGGCGGCCCTCCAGGCATTACAGGCCTAAACATATATAGGTATTTAGTAATCTGTACAACAAAGCTAATTGTTTGTTAATTACCCCCAATCCCAAAATTGATAGTTCACTGGCCCTGGAGCAGAGAGCTGACAGGACAGCATGGTGGTTTACTCTGTGTAGTGATATATGAACGACTTTATATAATTTACTATACGACCTGATCATATGTGTGATTCCTCGGCCATATAAAAAATGTATGCTGTGTACTTGCATCTGTTGTTCATTGAAACCCTGTAAGGTGTATATTTTACATCACATGTAACCAGTTAATCATTGGTTAAGAGGTTCTGCAGCAGCCATGGTATGCAGTGCAATTCCCATAGCATTACTTTATTTTATAACATTATTTCATGCTTTTTCCTTTTATGTTTTTTCAGGTCTTGCCCTTGGAGAATAAGATGAAGATCCCTCACCAGTTTCCGGTTGTGTTGTATGTCGGTATGGGATTTGTGACCATTCTCTACATCAGCATGGGGACACTCGGCTATTTGCGATTTGGCTCAGAAATCCAGCCCAGCATAACGCTGAACTTGCCCAATTGCTGGTAAGTTGGGTTTGACACGATTAAGCTGCCCCTCGGTTCTAGGCTGGTCGTCTTTAATAAAGATATGAAGAAAATTAAGAACAGATTTAAAGGTTTAGGGCCTGATATGCGGGCTAGAAAGGCTCCTTCGGGGGATAATCGGCCCATGTAAAAGTCACAGCGGAGGAGCAGGGAAGTACTCAATCCTCGGCTGATCGCATCTTATAAGCCTGCTTTAAAATTTAGGGCTATCGGACACCCATCTCCCTGTGTAAACAGGAGATGTGCAGCCAATAGCAAAAGTGTTGTCAGTTTCCAGAGCACACAAGCAGTGCATACTTACCTAGTGCTCTGCTGTGTGATCCAGCATCCCGGTGTCCGGCTCTCCTGTACAGCTTTGGCCGCCGCTGTATCTGCAGAATGATTGATTGACAGCCAGAGGAGGTGGGGCGGCTTAAAGACACCACATCAGCCAGAGAGCAGAACGGGAGAGCAGGATACCAGATCATACAGCAGCTTAGAAGGTAAGTATGCACTGCCTGTCTGATCTGGAAACTGACAGCACATATGCATATATGTGCTGTCAGTTTCCATGGCTGCACAGACGATGCAAGGCATGCATGTCGGGTGATTGTGCTATAAAGGCACTGCAAATGAGCGCCGATCTTGCAAGTATACGGCCAAAAATCTGAAGGTGTGGAAGGACCTTCACTCATGGCACACAAAGTGATGCCATGTATTGCTGGGATATGCCTTCTCTTACTGGGGAAGGCTGTCAAGAACTTCCATAATAATGTTTTGTATCATGCCATTCATTCTTTTCCGGCCTGTACTGGCAGAAAATTCTGAATGCTGCACAATGATGGTCACCATCTCCGATCTCTCTTTTGCAGGTTATATCAGTCAGTGAAGTTGCTGTACTCCTTTGGAATATTTATCACCTTTGCCCTGCAGTTCTATGTGGCTGCAGAGATCATTGTCCCCTCAGCCACCTCTCGAGTAGATGAACGCTGGGTCCTGTTGGTCAATCTCTCCGTGAGGGCAGCGTTAGTTTGTATCACATGTAAGTTTGGATTTTCACTTAAAACATTAAAATGTGTCCTGTATAAATGAATGGCTATTCTGTTTAAAGCAACTCTCCACATTGAAATCAGCAGAGGGGAGTTTTTTGGAAGGTGCCTGTTTTCCTTAGGGAGAGCCGGCTGGTATAGAGCAATGCACCCTGGGAAAAAAAGCTATTCAAATTATTTCTCCTCTAGAAGAAAGTACACTGCCCCTAGTGGCACTTATAGGTAACTGTAAGTACTTGGTGACATCCACCAAACAGGTATAGCAGATTGGTGCCGAGCCCACTTCATATACTGCTAGCTGACACTCGCCATCAGAGATTACTACAGTGTCAGTCATTGAATCCGCTAAATGCTGTAGTCAGTAGCTCCTGCTGCGTTTATATGGTTGCCTGATAGTTGGTTGTACTTGCAAACGACCTCCAATGTAAAATTTACTATTACAACCCGCAGGCAATACTGGCAATTCACGGTTATACTTGTAGATTACCAATTTAACAGTACACTGCAATACTGTAGTATTGAAGTGTACTGTATAAGCAATTAGAAAATAGCTTGCAGGACTAAAAAAAAAAAAAAATTATGAAATATACCTCATCCCCATGAAAAAAACTACCCTAAAAAAAATTCTATCTATCCAAAGCCAGAATGGATGATTTGGTACCCTTACATGCCACAAGAAGTTCAATCTACAAAAAAAAAAAAACACATGGATGAGAAATTTATTTTTCATTGTAAAACATAATAGAAACTATACAAAATAAGGTATTGCTGTATTGTAATGTTGTTGTTTTTAAAGAAAATTTACCACTAAAAACTGGTGAGCTCCATCTACAAGTAGAGAGAATCAGAGTTAGGCTGCATTCACACGTTCCGGGAAGTTGTCCGTGCTCACGGATCCGTGCGCACGGACATTTTTACAGCCCATTGCTTTCTATTGGGCTATTCAGACGTTCCGTGATTGTGATTTCACGGATCCGTCATCTGTTCCGTTTAAAAATAGGACATGTCATAACTTGGAACGGAAGCACGGAAATTAGAAATTAAGGAGATCCGTGTTTTTCACGGATGTACACGGATGTCACATCAGTGTTCATCCGTGAAAAACAATGTAATTTAAAATGCTGTAAAACAGATCCGTGAAAAAAACTGACACAGATGCAAAACGGATCAAAAACGGACTGTTTTGCACGGATCACGGAGGTAGCTTCTGGACCACAATCACGGACCGGGAAAATCACTGAACATGTGAATGCAGCCTAAAGACAAGTTTGCACTGTCCATTATAACCTATAGAGGGGGGAGGGGCCATGGGGATGAGTGAGCTGAAAAAAATGGGAAACAGTCTGTGCAATGTGGAGACTTTCTGGCCAGAGAAAACACTGGATTCACATATTAGACTGTTCAGCTTCTCAGTGCTGATCTGAAGGTTTCTACAGTGAAGTAGGGTTGCAGGCTCTAGTTCTATATAGTGTATAGGAGCAGGGCCGTTTTAATACACTGGTGGGCCCAGTGCACAGACCTCAAGAGTGGGCCCCCTCTCCTTATAAAGCTTAACTGAATTATATTTATCAGGTATTATCACTGGTGCATTATACTCAGTGCATCAGGTTTTATGACAAGTTATAAAAAGGGAGTATGGTCGGGGAGCATTGCTATGTCAGGTACAATACCCCTAAATCTTTATGAATAATGGAGAGTGAAGCTAGTGGGGGCACGTACAGACCTAATATCACCACTGGAACAGTTTCTGGCTATAAAAGGTTCCCACTGTAGGGAGCATGGGTGTGTAAGCTCTTGTGTCCCCCCAGTCCTCCTCCTAGTCTGTAGGAGGAGGACTGGGGACACAGGAGCTTACAGACTGGGAGGAGGACTGGGGGGACAGGAGCTTACAGACTAGGAGGACTGGGGGGGGCACAGGAGCTTACAGACTAGGAGGACTGGGGGGGGCACAGGAACTTACAGACTAGGAGGACTGGGGGGACACAGGAGCTTACAGACTGGGAGGAGGACTGGGGGGACAGGAGCTTACAGACTAGGAGGACTGGGGGGGCACAGGAGCTTACAGACTAGGAGGAGGACTGGGGGCACAGGAGCTTACAGACTAGGAGGAGGACTGGGGGGGGTATGGGAGCTTACAGACTAGGAGGAGGACTGGGGGGGACACAGGAGTTTACAGACTAGGAGGAGGACTGGGGGGGGACAGGAGCTTACAGACTAGGAGGAGGACTGGGGGGGGGACAGGAGCTTACAGACTAGGAGAAGGACTGGGGGGCACAGGAGTTTACAGACTAGGAGGAGGACTGGGGGGGGACAGGAGCTTACAGACTAGGAGGAGGACTGGGGGACACAGGAGCTTACAGACTAAGAGGAGGACTGGGGGGGGTATGGGAGCTTACAGACTAGGAGGAGGACTGGGGGGACACAGGAGCTTACAGACTAGGAGGACGGGGGGGGCACAGGAGCTTACAGACTAGGAGGAGGACTGGGGGGACACAGGAGTTTACAGACTAGGAGGACTGGGGGGACACAGGAGCTTACAGACTAGGAGGACTGGGGGGGACACAGGAGCTTACAGACTAGGAGGACTGGGGGGGCACAGGAGCTTACAGACTAGGAGGACTGGAGGACACAGGAGCTTACAGACTAGGAGGACTGGGGGGACACAGGAGCTTACAGACTAGGAGGACTGGGGGGCCACAGGAGCTTACAGACTAGGAGGACTGGGGGGGACATAGGAGCTTACAGACTAGGAGGACTGGGGGGGACACAGGAGCTTACAGACTAGGAGGACTGGGGGGGGGGCACAGGAGTTTACAGACTAGGAGGAGGACTGGGGGGACACAGGAGCTTACAGACTAGGAGGAGGACTGGGGGGCACAGGAGCTTACAGACTAGGAGGAGGACTGGGGGGGACACAGGAGCTTACAGACTAGGAGGAGGACTGGGGACATAGGAGCTTACAGACTAGAAGGAGGACTGGGGGGACACAGGAGCTTACAGACTAGGAGGACTGGGGGGCACAGGAGCTTACAGACTAGGAGGAGGACTGGGGGGGACACAGGAGCTTACAGACTAGGAGGAGGACTGGGGGGGACACAGGAGCTTACAGACTAGGAGGAGGACTGGGGGGCACAGGAGCTTACAGACTAGGAGGAGGACTGAGGGGACACAGGAGTTTACAGACTAGGAGGACTGGGGGGGACACAGGAGCTTACAGACTAGGAGGACTGGGGGGACACAGGAGTTTACAGACTAGGAGGACTGGGGGGACACAGGAGCTTACAGACTAGGAGGACTGGGGGGCACAGGAGCTTACAGACTAGGAGGACTGGGGGGACACAGGAGCTTACAGACTAGGAGGACTGGGGGGACACAGGAGCTTACAGACTAGGAGGACTGGGGGACACAGGAGCTTACAGACTAGGAGGACTGGGGGGGGACACAGGAGCTTACAGACTAGGAGGACTGGGGGGGACACAGGAGCTTACAGACTAGGAGGAGGACTGGGGACATAGGAGCTTACAGACTAGGAGGAGGACTGGGGGGACACAGGAGCTTACAGACTAGGAGGACTGGGGGGGACACAGGAGCTTACAGACTAGGAGGACTGGGGGGGACACAGGAGCTTACAGACTAGGAGGACTGGGGGGGGACACAGGAGCTTACAGACTAGGAGGACTGGGGGGACACAGGAGCTTACAGACTAGGAGGAGGACTGGGGGCACAGGAGCTTACAGACTAGGAGGAGGACTGGGGACATAGGAGCTTACACACTAGGAGGAGGACTGGGGGGGGGGGACATAGGAGCTTACAGACTAGGAGGAGGACTGGGGGGGGGCACAGGAGCTTACAGACTAGGAGGAGGACTGGGGACATAGGAGTTTACAGACTAGGAGGAGGACTGACTCAGACCTTCTAGTCTGTAAGATCTTGTGACCCCCCATCATACTAAGACTAAGATCCTGGGAAAGCTGGGTGGCCTCAGTCATACAACAATATAAGATGCAGGAAAGCTGGGTGACTTCTGAATGGCAGTAAGTGTTAAAATACCACCTGTGGTCTGTGCCGGGGGCGGGGCTTGATACCAGGGGCGGGGCTTATCGGGACATACTCCGGACAGGTCCAGTGGGCAAATCCTCTGTCAGTGGGCCCCCAGCTTCAATTCCCCCCCTCCCCCCACCTGGCTACTACTTACATCCATGGTGCAGGCGCTGCTCCCCAGCCTCCACACACTCTGCCTGGGGAGAGGCTGGATGCTTGTGAAGTGGGCACTGCCTCCTGGGCTCCCCCGCAGACAGGGCCAGCAGAGCATGGAGTGCAGCCTGTAGCTGTAGCTGCTTCCCTTTAAGACCCGGTCACTCTGTCTCACAGGAAGCAGCTACAGTCCTCCTCCTTCCCGACCACCACCAGCCCCGCACTGCTACAGGTGTCACAGAGCGCCGACACTTGTGTCTTCAGCTCCTTCCCCTTCACTGCTCTCCTCAGCCGGGGGGCCCCTGTCACGTGATCTGAACTAGGGGGCCCGGTGCACGTGCACCATATGCACCTAGGTTAAAGCGGCCCTGTATAGGAGGCAGCACAGGGGCTAGTCTGCATCCACACTAGAGCTGAGCATATGGAAAGCAGACACAGGGATGGAGTTTGCAGGGTTGTAACAGGGGGAACCATGTCATATTCTAGTGATAGAATGGTCAGATATAGTCCTTCTCCTCATATACATACACAGGACAGCTTATCCGGAAAAGTCACCTGAAATTATAGTTACACTTTAAGGGGTTAAAGACATAGTAGCCAAACCAGAGTCTCCTGCAAAAGGAAGACACAGCTGTTTTGGGGCTCTCGTCCTCCATCTGCTGGTTAGTTACTATTGACTGATTTTTCCGCTACAGGGGAAATTCAGTTTTCTATACATCTATATAACTACATGGCGGTCTGTGTAATACTTAGACATACAGGGTTCACTGTCATGGCAGGACTAATGCATGTTCTATAAAGAAAGCCATAATCTACTCCATGTTCCTGTGTATGACGGCCATGCTGTGTCCTTTACCCTCTGGATCCGGCATGTAACGCTTCACTTCCCCCACTTGGCTATGACTTGCAGGGCTTCCTCCTGACTTCACTTTTCTGACTTTTCTTTTCCAGACCTAATAGCAGCGGTCTCGCCCTAGTTTTCCTGGTGAGCTTTCAGCATGTCAGGCCAACCCTATGAGCACCCACCAAAAGCGTCCATGCAGAAGCATAGAATGATATTATTTGACAGGTCAACCCCTTTTTTAATGGAGTGGGGGAAACCTATGAATATTTTACGCCTTTTTGTGCTGTGTGTGAAATGCAAGAGAATGAGCGAATTAGAGACGTCTCCAGTTGCCGCCATCGAACAGCTTTGTATACTGGGCTTAATGCTTTTGCTCTGGGAGTGCCATAGAACAGGGGATCTGTCAGGTCTATATCATACTCCGACATGGGCAGATAGCTGATAGAGAGAAAAAATAGTATACCTGTCTGATAGCTGATGGCTGGTTGCACTTATAAAATCATGTTTTCGTTCCAGGATCAAGTGTTATAAAGGCTGTGCTGAGCTGCAGTATACATACCTCCTCCCTACCCTGCATAGTTGATGCACCATTACATTTTCCCCTTAGGGTTAGTCCGGGCAAATATAAGATAAAGCCTCGGAGGGCAGGGGGGTGGGACCATAATATTTAGGTGATTATTACCCTTCCAACCCCCCTCCCCCCCCCCCCCCCCGGAGTGCCACTGCTCACAGTTAGGGCCCTATAACATTGGACGATTAACATGTGAGAAATAGTTATATCGTTCTAATTTAAACGATAATCGTTCCATGTAAATGCAGGTATTCATCGAAAAATCGATTGTGTGTCGTTGATCACATCTTTTGAGCCGAACCTAAAATCGGCATTAATCGTTTAGTGTAATTCCACATTGCTGGGATCAGATGGATCATAAACGATCGTAGTAACAATCGTAACTAATGACTATGGTTCTGTGTAATATGGTGAACGATTTCAGGTAGATCCCATTTACCATCGTTTATCGATTTACCATCGTTAAAAATCGCTTTGCCTAATGGGACCTTTATCTTCCGGCTCCTGTGTCATCACGGCTTCACTGCTCCACTGTATAGTAAAATAGTATAGTGTACAGTATTAGTAAGTGTACTCACTGTATATACTGACAGCAGCTCCCTGTGTGCCTCATAGAGCTAATATCAGACTCCCCTCCTCCAGGCTGTGTTGTCCTGCTCTGTGCTGTTTCTGTCCATAAGATGGCTGACATGGAGGAGCATGTGACCATGCCCCACCCCCTGTGTCCTCAATAGACATATACAGGATCAGTGATGGACACTGGAGGTGTGGCATGGTCACATGCTCCTTCATGTCGGCCATCTTATGGACAGATTTGCTACAGAGCAGGGCAGTACAGCCTGGAGGAGGGGAGTCTGATTTTAGCTTTATGAGGTACACAGGAAGCTCACAGAGGTACACAGGAAGCTCACAGTGCACTTACTAATACTGTACACTGACCTATTTTACTATAAAGTGGCCAACCCCTTTAATAATTATGTTCCCCCTGCCCTCCCTGTTTTTTCATGTTTGCCTGAAGTACCCCTTCAATAGCATTTACTAACGCGATTGGGTATTGTCCGGTCAGAGAAGACAACATAATACTGTAATACTTGACGAGTCCTACAAGTATAACTATGTTAGTTGAGATGGAAATAACCCTTAAGCTGATTACAAAGTGTCTTCCTACTGAGATCTCCAGCGATCATCTGTAAGAGGGAACTTAGTAGTAAGTGTTCAGTCTCCCTACAGCGCCACCACAGGTATAATAATGCATTACACACCAACCATTCAATTAAATGGTTTCCTGTACAATGCAATACAGATCCTATTACATGGTTAGATTTGTATCTAACCAAATTGTGCGGCCGACAGCAGATCTTATTTGTCAGAAATGTTTGTGGCCCCCTATAGCATGAGAACAGGCCTTGCTACACCACAGTGGGTTAACATGACCTAAAATATGCAGCTTTTCCCTGTATGTCTTCGGGTCTTGTATATTCATAGAGTGACAAGTCCTGTGTTTAGATAATGGAGGAGACACATATGAAAAGCTTTCTGATTGATGCACTGGAGCTGGAGATTCCCATAGGAGTTTCTATGGAATTAATGGAAATCTATTTCACCATGGAGGAGGCATGGTACTACTTTACTCTTCCCTCTTTGCTCGTCCGTAGGGGCACAGGTCGCGGCTGCATCCTCCAGTCCATTGTACTTACTTATTACTTGGTCCGTAGGATGAGAACCTCTGAATTTCAAGCTGAAACAAATTTAAAAGTCAATTCTGGAATAAGATTCCTCTAAAATAAATATAAACATTTATAGGAATTTTGTTGTCTAAAATACATTTTTTTTTTCATAATAGCTTTTTCCCTTGAAGGGAAATATTCCATATTCTTAGAACCCATAGTCACCGGGGGTCACTGACTACAAGGGAAATCCTTTTTTTTTAAAGGGGTTGTCCAGCAAAAATCTTTTTCCTTCAATTTAACTGGTGTCAGAGAGTTATATAGATTTGTAATTTACTTTTATTTAAAAATCTGAAGTCTTCCAGTACTTATCAGCTGCTGTATGTCCTGCAGAAAATGTTTTCTTTTCAGTCTGACACAGTGCTCTCTGCTGACATCTCTGTCGGGCAGATTGGATTTCAACATTTTCTTGTCTCCAGCATCTATACAGAGTTCTGCTACCTCACATATACAACTAAGCCCTATACAAATAAAGACTGATCCTGCAGCCATACCCCCATTTTCCTGTCCCCTACTACTTCATCAAGTTTAATCTTATAGGGTTTAAATAAGAGGTAGGTCTTATTTTCAAGGTAGGTCTAACTACACTATGGCCCCTATCAATGTGGTAGTTAGCCACCATAATGTATGTCCCACTGTAGTTAGGCTCCTATACTGTAAGTTTCCCTTACTTCCCTATACTGTATACCTCCTCCAACCTTCTGTAGTTGTTTCCCCATACTGTATATATTTTCCCCTCTGCAAAATTTAAGCTAGGTCTTATTTTTGGACATACACTGTACTTGCAAACTGAATAGATTTTTTTTTTCCTTATTAGATCATCGTAAAAGTATTGGGCTGGGTTCACACTGTTTTTGAAATCCGCTTTTTTTATCCGTTTATTTGCAAAAAACGGATGCATGGTTGTGCATCCGTTTTGATATGTTTTTCCATTGAATTCCATTATTAAAAAAAAAAAAAATAATCTGTTTTTTTAAACGTACAAAACGTACAAAAACGTAGTCGACCTCATTTTTGTATCCGTTAAAAAAAGACAGATCCACACACATGCATCCATTTTTTTCTATTCGTTTTTTTGCAAAAATCGGATAAAAAAAGATTGCAAAAACGTAGTGTGAACCCAGTCTAATTTACAAAGATGTACATTTTCAGTTTTTTTTTTTTTGGGGGGGGGCGGTGTGCATATTTACCTATATTTTCCTTTTTATCATTCCCTCCAGTCTATTTTTGGCTTTGTACCCTCTGGCTCATTTCTGTGTAAGGGTACTATTACACGAATCGATTTTTTTTTACGATAAACAAACTCAAATGACCGCTATGGCGAACGATCTTAAATCTTTCACCCAATTACACGGAACGATGATCATTACTTATACTCCTTATTGAGTTCGTCGTGTCGTTGCCACTGCGTTCGCCGCTACTGCGAACGACCTCTTATTACATGCGAATGATCAACGATAAAAATAGGTCCAAATTGTAATAAAAGACCAAAGATTTCTCGTTAGTGGTTTAATTGTTGTCTGCGATTACACTAATCGATTATCGTTCAAATCCGTTATGGACGCTATGGGAATGTGCTGTAGCAGCACCCAGCACACTTCCCAAACATGCTTTTACACCCTCCGTCCCTGGAATGTACAACCTGAAAACTTACTTTACAAACTTGATGCCCTGTATGTAAATTTCCCCCAAGTAGTCACGGTGGGCGGTGAGCTGCAGCAAGTAGTCACGGTCCCCTGGGTGTTCCGGAGCGGTTATCACGCCCCTCTGGGCGTGATTAGCCTGCATAATTGAGGCGACATCACCGAGAGGCGCGCTGTCCCTAATGTCAGCACGCCTACGTTCTTGCTGTGCCGCTCATGCGCAATACAGCGGGTCGGGTCTGCGCCGTACTGTGCAGGTGCAAAATAGCCTCGAGCTCATTGCCGGATCTCCAGCAATGAGTTTGAGGCTTTCTGCACCTGCGCAATACGGCGCAGACCGGACCCGCTGTACTGCGCATGAGCGGCACAGCAAGAACGTAGGCGTGCTGACGTTAGGGACAGCGCGCCTCTCGGTGACGTCGCCACAATTATGCAGGCTAATCACGCCCAGAGGGGCGTGATAACCGCTCCGGAACACCCAGGGGACCGTGACTACTTGCTGCAGTTCACCGCCCACCGTGACTACTTGGGGGAAATTTACATACAGGGCATCAAGTTTGTAAAGTAAGTTTTCAGGTTGTACATTCCAGGGACGGGGGGTGTAGAAGCATGTTTGGGAAGTGTGCTGGGTGCTGCTACAGCACATTCCCATAGTGTTACAGGCGTTTTTTAAGTGATTGGTTCCCTTTAACCCTCTCCCGCCGCTGGGCAGTAAATTAATGTCGCTGCAGCCTATGCCTGATGCTGCAGAGACGTTAGTTTACTCTGTAGGATAACACAAGCGCAGGAGCTGCGCCTGTGTCATCTGCGGCGGGTCACGGCTATCAGTGATAGCCGGAGACCCGCCACCACTCTCAGCATCGGAGCCGCGCTCTGGTGCTGAGAGTTAATCCTATAGATACTGCGGTCAGCATGACCGCAGCACCTATGGGGCTTCTGACAGAGAATTCTACCTTTACAGAGGGAGAATTCTCTATCCGCTGTCCATCGGGACTTTGCAAAGTGATCGCAGAGCCCCAATGGTAGCCATGGAAACCAGAAGCCTCAGGCTTCCGGTTTCCTGGCTACGGAGGCTGGCAGGGGGAGGGAGGGAAGGCTGGGTGCGTGCCTGTGAGCTCCGCCCCCTCTCCTCTCTCCCCTGCTGCTGTTACAAGATTGTAACAGTGGCAGGGGACAGAGGACAGGTGGCAGAGATAGGAACATCAGCTTATGGGATCATTATGATCCCATAAGCTGATGTCCTAAAATGACCTGGGCATTGGTCGTGAAAGGGTTAAGTAAAATATAAGGGGGAAAATGTTAGATTGTGACACCCAGTGCTCCTTCTACAAGCTTTCTCAGACCTCCAAAGAGCCAGTCTACATATGCCGCCATACAGGAGTTGGTTGTCACCCATTGTTCCCAGAAGGAGAAGACACTTCAGGTGAAAGATTCCCTTAAATGAGTTTTCAGCCGATCCTGCATTATTCCTCATTAGCCGCCTGTCAGCCATGTTCCCCGCTACGAGGCCAACTCCATGCACTCTGCTAAATATTTGTCGATACTTTCTAGATGCTAGGCAAACCACCCCTGAAGGACATTGCCTAGGTGAAATTTCCATTTGATGCACTATGAATTATTGTATTGGCTGTATAGAGCAATTCCGGCGAATCCCTCAGACCTCTGAACCTCCAGCCGTAACCTCTTTGTGGTGTCAGAATTTCACTTAATCCCATTATGAGGCTGTCAGAGTTGATGTGTAAATTAGATGCGAGCACCACAAGTTGCTCTCCTTGCCGCTCGCCTTGTCACTTCCCATAGAGCGAGTCTTCCATTATTGTATTGATTAATACCGCACTCTCCCTTTTCCCCTTCCACTTTGCTTTTTGGACAGTTCTCCATTTCAGCTCAGGCTTCACATTAATCTTGATATTGCAGTTTAGCGCAGACGTTTACCGAGTGGGAATCCGAAGCTTCACCTATAGAAGGTGAAACGCCTGACGCTACGCTTTATAACTTTGAGAAATCAGCCCGCAGATTCAAAGTAAACGTCCATATTTTAACACTTGGGGAAAAAAATGTAAAAAAAAAATATTATTTTTTGGGCTGATGGATGAAACCCACAATAATACATAACGAGTGGATTTGTAGGTGGGGCAACCAGGGTTTCTTCCATATATATTATTATATACAATGCTGATATAATACAGGAGACTCTGAACCAAACATTTAGGGGGAGATTTATCAAACATGGTGTAAAGTGAAACTGGCTCAGTTGCCCCTAGCAACCAATCAGATTCCATCTTTCATTCCTCACAGACTCTTTGGAAAATGAAAGGTGGAATCTGATTGGTTGCTAGGGGCAACTGAGCCAGTTTCACTTTACACTATGGGGTAGATTTATCAAACATGGTGTAAAGTGAAACTGGCTCAGTTGCCCCTAGCAACCAATCAGATTCCACTTTTCATTCCTCACCGGCTCTTTGGAAAATGAAAGGTGGAATCTGATTGGTTGCTAGGGGCACAGAAAATGTAGATTGAGCAGGTTTGTTAATTACTTAAAGGGGTTGTTCTTCCCTCCAGGAATCCTTAATACGATCCGTAAGATGTCACCTGGAGGCGGGGACCCAAGCACCAAACAATTACTATTCCAAGAAGCGATTTTTTGGAAATTAACGATAAACGACCGCTATGGCGAAAAACTTGAAATCGTTTACCCAATTACACGGAACGATGATCGTTACTTATGATCGTTCTTGTGGTCGTCCTGTCGTCACTACTGCGAACGGTCGAACGACGTCTTATTACATGCCAACGATTTGCAAACGATCGACGATAAAAATAGGTCCAAATTCTATCAAACAACCAACGATTTCTCATTGGTCGTTTAATCGTTGTCTTCTATTACACTAAACGATTATCGCTCAAATCTAAACGATGTAGCGATTTTTTTAATTTTTTTTTATAACGATAATCGTCCCGTGTAATACCACCCTTGTATATCCCGAATTGTAGATCATTGTGGTTAAAGATAGATTTAGCCCCCTTAATCACTCAGAGGCCTTAGTCGCTGTATGCTATATCTGCTGCTAATGGCAATCACCTAAGCCTACATGTTTGTGGGCTGACAAAGCTTCTGCCAAGGTTACCCGATGACTTCTCTTAAAGGGGTTATCCAGTGCTACAAAAACATGGCCACTTTCTTTCAGAGACAACACGACTCTTGTGTCCAGTTCAGGTGCGGTTTGCAATTAAGCTCCATTCACTTCAGTGGAACTGAGCAACAAACCCCGCCCAAGCTGGAGACAAGAGTGGGGCTGTCTCTGGAAGAAAGTGGCCATGTTTTTGTAGTGGTCCATGTTTTTGTAATGGTCCACATACACCTTCGATAACTGATGGCTGAACAATCGTTCAGCCGTTGTGGGTTGTTTTCTCGTTTTTATCTCCCACCTGTCCCGTGGCCTCCCATACACAGGATTGTTCGGCACGGCTAAGCATTCCTGTATGTTTTATGAGGAGGGGTAAGCCGCAGCCAGAGTGCTCTCACTGTAGCTTATCTCTTTCTGAACAAAGGGGACTATAGTCTAAAGCAGGGATGGGGAACCTTCAGCCCTTCAGCTGTTGCAAAGCTACAATTCCCATCATGCCTGGACAGCCAAAGGCTGTCCAGGCATGATGGGAATTGTAGTTTTGCAACAGCTGGAGGGCCAAAGGTTCCCCATCCCTGGTCTAAAGTGTATCGGGACCTTTAGAAAGAACACTGGTGCCCTATAAACGTGTTCCTAGTGCTGCATGTATAGTTTTACGTCTGGAGGGGGTGGATTCATAGTGGGAGATTTATCAAACATGGTGTAAAGTGAAACTGGCCCAGTTGCCCCTAGCAACCAATCAGATTCCACCTTTCATTCCTCACAGACTCTTTGGAAAATGAAAGGTGGAATCTGATTGGTTGCTAGGGGCGACTGAGCCAGTTTCACTTTACACCATGTTTGATAAATCTCCTCCATAGTGTCATTTAAGAGGAAAATGATCTTTTAAGAGGAAAATAGTATCTTTTTAAAGGTGCCTATGCATTCAAAGTTAGTATGTGTAGGTGAGGTGACAGGCTTTGTTAAAGGGGTACTCTAGTGAAAAAAAGTAGTTTTCAGATTTTACGTAAGCATTTACTGGTTCGAACTTGTCCTGTGTTGTCTCAACTAATCAGCTATCCTAAAGGGGTACTCTGGTAAAAAAAAAAAAACAACAACAACTGGTGTCTGAAAGTTATATAGATTTGTTAATGACTTCTATAAATCTCAAACCTACCAGTACTTATCAGATGCTGTATGTCCTGCAGGAAGTGGTGTATTTCCAGTCTTACACAGTCCTCTACCTCTGTCTGTGTCAGGAACTGTCCAGAGCAGTAGCAAATCCCCATAGAAAACCTCTCCTGCTGTGGACAGTTCCTGACATGGACAGAGGTGGCAGCAGAGAGCACTGTGTCAGACTGGAAAGAATACACCACTTCCTGCAGGACATTGAGATTTTTAAATAGAAAGGTATATACAGTTTGTAAATTAATTCTGACTCCAGATGATTTGATTTTTTCCCCCCACCAGAATACCCCTTTAAAGGAAGTACATAGCTGAGTATTTGTGACAGTGGATCCAGTAGATGCTTCTCTGTGAATTGTTAAATCTTTTTTGTCTCTCCTGCTTGTTGGAGTAGGACCTTTTAATAATTGAAACAGTCCAATTAAATAGAAAGGAGATGAGGGCACTCACCCATACGTTGCAAAATTCTTCTTTATTCACATATCGTGCAGTTAAGGAGTAGTGCCGGTGATCTCTCTCTATATACATCTTTTAATAATTGATGTTTTCACAAAGGAATATAGAAAAGGTAAAAAAAGGCAGTGCCCATATCAAATTGCCAAGATTTGGGAGCTGCCAAATATTACATTACAGGACCAATTACTATGTCTGTCTGGGTGCTGGACCCTATTACCGATCTTCATGTTTAGTAATCAGATGAGAAATAGAGGTTACGACCCTACACACTAGATAGGGCTGCTGGTATTCATTTAGTGAAGATAATAGCACACGTGGTGGTGTAACAGAGACTGCATGCTGCATTTGGTGGCGTTGCTATTTGACAAAAAGACCCACCCCTGAGTATCCTGGACAATCATAGATGGGTGGGCCATAGGCTGTATCAATGTTTTCCAGGACTCCGAGGGCTGCGTCTAACTTCTTCAGCCCCTGGGAGTCAAAGGTTAAATAGTTTGACTCAAGCATGCTCTAATTGCGCTCCTCTATTTTAGAAAAAAGTTTAAAGTGTCACTATTTTTTTATTTTTTTTTTGCAGAAATTAATAGTACAGGCGATTTTAAGAAACTTTGTAATTGGGTTTATTAGGCAAATATGCCATTATCTGCATTCAAAAAGACTTTCCCTAGATCTCCCCCCCCCCCCTCCTCTCTCATCCACTGCTCATTATCAGGAAATTGCGTCTTGTTTACATCAGACGTGCCCCTGTCTGTTCTATGGAGAGGGGAGGGGGGAGGAGGGAGATTAGTTGCCAACAGAGAACAAAGGATTACACAGTGGGAGCTGTATGAAAGCTGATATTCAGAGGTCAGAGAGGTCAGTGCTGACTTAAGAGGAGATATTCTGGAGATGTAGCTGTAAATTAACTCTTTGTTGTCCTGCTTTGGTGCCTCATCTCCCTCAATCCCTCCCCTCTCCATAGAAAACCATGAAGACAGGGGGGAGAGCTTCAAACTGTTTTTTCATGATAAAAATGCATTTTTCAGCTAATAAACCCAATTACAAAGTTTCTAAAAATCGCCTGTACTATTGATTTCTGCAAACATTTTTTAAAGGACAGCGACACTTTAATTGTTTTGTCGAATCATTCGAAGATTGAGATTCTTATTTCAGCACATGAGGAAGTATTTGCCACTTGAAGTTGTAGGGCCTAATATTTTATTAGTGGAAGGGTTCTTCTCATACCCCTGTATTTAGATACACCAGACTGCGGAGAGCCAATAATGCATATAGGGACAAGTCACAGGGACTTATCTAAAGTTTTTACCGGTTGGGGTAGTTTTCAGAGACTGCAAGTGATCAGGAGCGGTACCTCTTTCTCCAAGCTCTTTCTCTATGTGAGAGGGAGGGCTCCATAGACATACATTATGTGGCTGTCTCGTTCACATAACAGCCAGGAGAATGCTGACTTCTCTTGACTCCTTCTGATCAGTTGCTGTCTGGACATTCATGTCTTACCGAAGTATACCATTCAAAGGGGTTATCCAGCGAAAATCTTTTTTGTTCATATCAACTAGTTTCAGAAATTTATATAGATTTATAATTTAATTCTATTTAAAAATCTCAAGTCTTCCCTGTACTTATCAGCTGCTGTATGTCCTGCAGGAAGTGGTGTATTCTCTCCACTCTGACACAATGCTCTCTGCTGACATCTCTGTCCATGTCAGGAACTGTCCAGTGCAGGAGGGGTTTTCTATGGGGATTTGCTGCTGCTCTGGACAGTTCCTGATATGGACAGAGGTGGCAGCAGAAAACAGTGTCAGACTGAAAAAAAAAACATTTCCTGCAGGACACACAGAAGCTGGGGAAGACTTGAGATTTTTAAATCTATATAACTTTCTGACACCAGTAAATTTGGAAGAAAAAGATTTTCGCTGGACAACCCCTTTAAAGGTGGCCATGTACGTCTGTTGTAATAACACAATACCATAAATCCTATGCTGTGTATACCTCTTCTAGAGCTACAAAACCCTAGACAGAGGGGTAGAGCAGCACTTGGTAGATGCCATCACTTTCTAGACGTATCATCACTACATGTCCTTTGGTGGCAATATAATCACTTAAGACCCCACTCACTGTCTGTATACTGTAGTACGAAGCCATCACAGTAATAGGTAGAGAAGGCCCGAACGTCCATAATACCGCATCGGCAATGATTCGTGCCGTCTTCTTCTTTCTACATTAACTGATTGCAGTCAGCAGAGCTTGATTATAAAAAGTCTTCTTCTCATAGCGATCTGTCTCCGGTGACTTGTCCGGGCAGTGACCGCAGAGGCCTTTTATCCATTAGGTACTGACAGGATTTTCCTATCCACCTGCATTACCTGGTAATCCACTTCACTTGATTACTTGCTGACTCCCAATGGAACTTTTAGATTATGAGAGGCCAGAGACCTTGTTTTCATCTTTTTTTTTTCTTTTTTGTATTGTGCATTTACTGTTTGTTTTTTTTCTTTTCATTTTTATTGTTACTGATTGAATTGCTTTTTTATTTCTTTTTTTTTTCACCTTTTTTTTTTTTTAATTTAGCATTTTTAGCTCTTTGTTAATTTTGCGGTGTTGAACAAATTCTGGATTTCCCGGAAACCATCAACCTGTTGCTTTCTCTATGCATAGCTATGCAAATTATATTGGGCATACATAGAGAAAGTGGCCTTTGGTCCACACAATAGACTCTGTAGGATCTGGGTAGTCAGACCAACAGTCGCTGGACTAACAGCAGGACCAGCTGGGATCGTGCTTATAAAATAACGCTAGCAGTAAGAAATCGTTGTGACTGTTTAACTAATAGGTATACTAGCTGTGAAGTTAAAAGCTTTTGCAGAGCCAATGCTTATAAATGTGTGAATGATCCCTTTAAATGACAAATCACAATCCACCTTCCCTTAGTTGAACATTATATGTCAGACTTTATCATACAGTCCATATCTGCTAAAAACCTGTCAGCAGTTTTTTTGCTGCCTAAAGTGAAGGCAGCAAATTGAGCGTCTTACCTTGAATCAGGAGATATCACTCTTATTTTAATCCGTCGCTCCAGTGCTGAGATATTTTATGCATATTAGACTATAAAACCCATGGGGTGTTCCCTAGGCTGCAAAAGTACAGCAGTCAATCTAAAGAGAGTGGGTGTTTACATAAAGGCATAGGGGTGTTAGTTAAGAGAGAAGGGGCCAAACGTTGCTGGGCTTTTGCATCCCTAAGGGAACACCTTGTGTGCTTTGTCATCTAAATTTGCATAAAATTTGTAAATCTTATAACTCAGTGCTGGAGTGACAGATTGCAATAAGAGTTAAAGCTCTATTCTTCACTGCTGTTAACAGGTCCACTTTCAAGATGGTAGCCAAGCACTGTAATAGTAATAAAAGTACTGTCATGTTTAGTCCAGACATGGTAGAAATCATCACATTTTTTTTTTGTTTTTCTCACTAGGTATCTTGGCAATCCTCATTCCTCGCCTGGATCTGGTCATCTCCCTGGTGGGATCGGTCAGCAGCAGTGCCCTGGCTCTCATTATCCCACCTCTCCTGGAAATAGCCACTTACTACACAGAAGGTCTTAGTCGTTGGGTCATAGCCAAGGACGTTCTCATCAGTCTTGTGGGCTTCTTGGGGTTTGTTCTGGGGACGTACGTCACCCTATGGGAACTCATTGTGCCGCAGTCCAGCGGCGGGCACGTCAACGCCACTATTTACGCCGTGCAATGAGGCACCAAGCTCAGCACCTAGAGGAGAAGAATCCTCTATCCGGAATGTTCTCTGTATATTTATGCTCTTACAACATCTCTGTGTTTACGAATGTATTTATTTTAGCTGCCAAACGTGCTACTTTTGTGGTGAAAACCTCAACCATGTCCGATTTAGTACGAGGATTGTTCTATCCCTGGATGGTAGGTGTATTGTGCTCCTGTCGCTTTCCAACCCCAAAGTTCTGAAAACTGCCAATAGTATCCCCAAAAAAAAGGGATATTTGTAATGATGAATAATTTATTGGTGCATTATTGTATTGTCCTAGGTTGTGTTTCTTATATTGGCATCTTAGTGTTACATCTAATAAGAAGGCATTCTTTAGCTTGATACCGCTCGATTGTAAAGAATCCTTTCCTTAACTGATAGAGAGTCAGTAGACATAATTCAATTTGCGTAGAATATTTTCTTTGGGGTCAAAGAAAACTTTACTCTGTAAAGGATCCTGGCCCTGACAATTCACTGATCGCTAAGGGTCCAGCTACTATAACCCTAATGATCAGCTGACAGTAGGGGAAGCTGCGGGCGGCCATAAATCTCTCCTGCAGATGCTATGTAGTGTTACATACAAATTAAAAATTGCCCTTCATCCTTGCTAAATACAAGGGGCGTCCCAGGTGTGAAGTACCTCTTTGTTAAAGTGGTACTCTGACTGATAATTTTTTTCCTTTTAGGTAAACTGGTGTCAGAAAGTTATATAGATTTGTAATTTACTTCTATTTAAAAAAAAAAAAAAAAATCTCAAATCTTCCAGTACTTATCAGCTGCTGCATGCCCTGCAGGAAGTGATGTAATCTTTCCAGTCGGACACAGTGCTCTCTGCTGCCACATCTGTCCATGTCAGGAACTGTCCAGAGCAGGCAATCTCCATAGAAAACCTTTCCTGCTCTGGACAGTTCCTGATACAGACAGAGGTGGCAGCAAAGAGCTGTCAAAAGCTTTATAAAAGACAAAACGTTGCTTTGCTTTGTCTCCTTGCATATTTTAGCAAAGAGCTCAGTGTTAGGCTGGAAAGAATACACCACTTCCTGCAGGACATACAGAAGCTAATAAGTACTGAAAGTAATTTGCAGATCTGTATAACTTCCTGACACTAGTTGATTTGGAAAAAAAAAAAAAAAAATTCACTGGAGTATCCCTTTAAGACCTTATTAGCGATATTGAACATGCTCGAGTCAGATTGCTCAGCTTTTGAATACTGGTGGCTGAAGAAGTAGGATGGCGCCTTAGGAGGTCCTGGGAAACATGGATACAGTCATAGGGCTGCCTCTAAGGTCTTTAGATACTGGTATTCAAATGCTGAGTGATTGGCAATACTCGTGTTATGCACATCCCTGGAGGGAAGGGGGGTTGTTTTTTTTGTTGTTTTTTTAAAAGGGAAACTGTCACTTGTTTCATGCTGCCCAAACCATGAGTTCTGAGTCATTGGGGCGGTCTTTTGTCCCTGATTGACAGCTCTCTCCCTTTTTGCACATAGAGAGATCTGTCAGTCAGGGCCAGCAGACCTCCCAGATGAAATACTCTGAACCGTCTCAGCTATCAAGTGTGATTCATAGATAGTCGTTCGGGCAGCATGGAACTTACTATTATATAACCACTTACTATTATGTTGTGCCAGTTACTTGCACTGCATGGAGCTTTCTTCTGTTGTGAAACCACACGTGTGGGTCATTCACAGAGTCTATGACTAGAGAAGCTGACTGGAATATTAGTGTTTTACTAGATTGCCAGCCATCAGCCATTCACTTGGGGGATACCTCACATTAAATTATTCATGAACCTGGTCACTAGGCATGGAGAACTCTGTCATTAATAGTGTTCATATTCTAGTAAAAGTGTTCGAACACCCACTTAAAGGGGTTATATGTGATAAAAAAGAGTAATTCTTAGAGTAATTCTAGAATAAGACTGAGCTGCAATACCATGTGCAGCCTTCAAACAAGAGAGGCGCTGTTCTAGAAGAACACTTCCATGTTTTGTAACTCCATAAAACTCCTTTAAATTTGTAATAGTGGGATGTTTCCTTTCCTCATGATCCTTTAGTGTTATTGGAAAAAGGGTATAATTGTAGAGGATATTTTGTGCCAAAATTTACAGTAAACAGAATGAGTTTTTCAAATTTTTTTTTTCTAGTGTGTTTATTCTACGGTTAGTAGTAACAATGTTTCTACGCTCATTGTTTAAAGCTGTACAAAGAAAAAGGGGCTGCATTTTATTCTGCTCATATCCATGGATTCTGTTTGGTGTTGCGGTTCAGTTACATTCAGGTGTATGGTGTAGAGCTGCAGTACCAGACATGGCCTACAGACGAGAGGGGCGCTATTTGGAGGAGGAAAAAAAGCAGTCCATGTTTTCTAAAGTTATGTAAATTATTCTTTACCCTGAATGATTATACTATATGTTGTATAAAATACTCCAATAGTCACATGGACTCCTGGAACTTAATATGTTTAAATGTATCATTTTAATTCCTGTTTAGTTTTTTTATGTTTTAAAGTTAAAAATGATACTTTACATGAATGTAAGAGCATGTCCATGTATTTAACAAAAATTGGTGCACTTTTCCGACTTTAAACTTAATATTACAGCAATGTGATTGTGCTCCAGGGCTGTGATGCGGTGATGATGTCGCAGTAACATTAGAGTGTTGCATGGGGCCTGTATGTTAGGACCGCATGGCACTACAATTTATGGTTCTGTATTTCATACCCCTAGTCACTTGGTGTGTGCCCAAATGGTGTATATATTTTATGTTTTTATATATATATAAAATATATATAAAATATATATATATATATATATATATATATATCTTTTTCTTTTTCCAGATGTCCTGTAGCTGTAACTATAGATGGTGGAGAAATCCAAACCCTTGTTTGGCAGCGAGTTGTACATTATGACATCGGTCTTATTCATTTATCTCATTTGAAGGCTGTGTCCACCTTTTGCAATTTTTTTATACATTATAATTTAAAACTAAAGCCACTTTGTAATAGGTCTTGATTAAAAATTTACTTTCATTTAGCTATTACAGCTTCTACACAGATTATGGCTAAGTTCCCACCATGATTTTTCCTTTCCATTTTTGAAAAGAAAAAACAACGTCCATCACTTCGCTGCATGGCCGCCCGTGCAATGACGGCTGTTGGTAGATTATTCTAGTTTAGATGGACTCATTGGCCTTTGGGTGTATCTTTTAATTGAAAAGTCCATTGAATTTAATAGGAAAAACAGTGATAGGACGGTGAAAAAAGAAAAACTGTGAACAACTAAAAAATAACGTCCGGTGTTTGCAAAAGACGTCCGGAAATAATTGTCATAATCATTATTTTGTCATTCGCGCAGACAGCGTACGTTATTTAATTCACTGTGTGCGTTGGACATTCATCATTCCATTGACTTCAAGGCATTGCATTGAAGTCCATTAAATCGTGGCAAAAAACGGACGTCTTTTTCAGTTTTTTAAACTTAGTGTGAACATAGCATATGTGTATGATTTGTAACAGAAAAAAAATGAGTGTCATGTAGTGTTGTTCTTCAGTCGTGCAGTCCTCTCCTTTTTTGTTATATGAGTTTGATAAGATAGCTATAAGTAGAGGAGAGAGAGAGAGAGAGAAGAAAATATGACTTTGGGATCTGACTACAGAGTTTGTTGTCTGTTGCCATGGAGATGCATAGTCTGCAAAAGAAAGTTTTAATTGAGGTCTATTGCAGAGTCGCTTTTGTTTTAATTTCATAGGCATTAAGGGAACAAAACAATTATGAAGAGGGACTAAGCCTTTAATTTTTGGCCAGAGCCCCCTGACGTCTGGTGATGCCATATTTGTATACATCATTCTAGAACATAATCTATATTTTGATTGTTTCTAAAGCTGCTGTGGAATACATTATACCGTGAAGTGGTCAGACGTAGTCATGCAAAAATTATTCCAGGAAGTGTGACTATACTTCAGCTACTGTTTGTGAAGATGGTGATGGCCTTTAATTTTGTGCCCGAGCCCCTTGACATGTGGCGAGGCCGTATCTGCATGGCTTGTGATGAGTCATTCTACAATGTCATCTACATTTTGATTGTTTCTAAAGCCGGTGCAGGATACGTTATACAATTAAGTGGTAAGATGAAGACGTGGAAGAATTATTCTGGGAAAACAAGAAAAATTGTAACTATACTTCAGCTAAAGGAGCCCTTGAATGCTAAAGTAATTGAATATTTGTAGGGTGGTGGTTACATACTATAAGAGCCTAAGCCAGAAGAGCTCACAGTGTATAGAGGTAGTGTGTATACAGGGCTCCACTAGCTAACAGAGGCCAATACAGTGCTATATCGGTATGAAAATGTGGATGGGATAATGTAAAAAGTATAGGTTAAAGTTTACAGAGGCTACAAGAAGGCTTGATGGTCATACAG
Organism: Dendropsophus ebraccatus; assembly: GCF_027789765.1. Lineage (NCBI taxonomy): Eukaryota > Metazoa > Chordata > Amphibia > Anura > Hylidae > Dendropsophus > Dendropsophus ebraccatus. The sequence continues at coordinate 24,580,567 of NC_091454.1, read as the reverse complement.
GCAGTGGTTTGTAACAACCATCTCCACATGGACGATGGAGAGCATGATGAGATTTGTCGATAGAGAGCCAAGGATTGGCTTAGATGCCTGCAGCATCGGACGGATGAACTTCATTTCTGTTGAATTGGGATGCGGGCCCATCTAAGTGTGCCTGCATCCCAATTTACCATAGCTCACAATGGAAAGTGCGGCCTGAGCCATAGCGGAGGGCACAAGCTGCTGAACACTCCACATCTGCTTTCTCAGCATGTGCTTTATTGGAGCCTGCTTATGTATTTATGTATGTATGTTTCTTACCTGCCAAATCCTTAAACGGACACTGGTGTTTACTACTAACAAGTCAGCAACCCATAGGGGGATATATGAAGGCTTGGAAATTACTTATACACATGGTACATCAGGAATGCTTACTCTAGGAAAGTCATTACGGGGCCCATAGGGTGGTGGTACATCCTGTTTTTGGTGTTTGATATTCTCCTGCTGCACAGAGATGTAGTACCGTTATATGCATAGAGACTCGGAAAGTTAAGGGGGTACTCTGGGCCAGGTGTATTTTCCGTGTGTGGCTGGGGAGGGGTTGGATATAGACGCCCCCCGGTCACTTACCTCCCCGGTTCCGACCTCTCGTCCCGCTGCCGCTTCCTGGTCTGAGCTGCGGCTTGAGACGTGACGTCTCAAGGCAGCTCAGCCATTCAGTGGTCGTAGCGGGGTCCAGCCTTGCTGCCTTGAGATGTCAGAACGGAGCGGCGCGATCTGGGACCCGGTGCTGGAACCGGTGAGGTAAGTGACTGGCCCCTTCAATATCCAACCTCTCCCCGGCCATACACGGAAAATACCCCTGGCCTGGAGTACCCCTTTAAGACATCTACTTTATTTGATTATTTCTGTACTGATATTGGTTTTAACTACTGTTAAGCAGGCTTACTGAACTGTTCGGGTTTCTCTTAAAGCTTGGCATTTGACTCCCGGCAGCTGGAGAAGTTAAATGCCACCCTTGGTCTACCAGGAAAACATGGATACAGCCTATGGCTGGGTTCACACTATGTATATTTGAGGCTGTATTTGTGAGGCTGTATAGCAACCAAAACCAGGAGTGGATTGAAAACACAGAAAGGCTCTGATCACATAATGTTGTAATTGAGTGGATGGCCGTCATATAATGGTAAATATTTGCTGTTATTTTAAAACAACGGCTGTGGTATTGAAATAATGGCCGTTATTTACTGTTATATGGCGGCCATCCACTCAATTTCAACATTGTGTGAACAGATCCTTTCTGTGTTTTCAATCCACTCCTGGTTTTGGTTGCTATGAGGACCTGACATGAGGACCAAATACAGCCTGAAATATACATAGTGTGAACCCAGCTTATAGCTGTATCCATGTTTTCCAGGACTTTCTAGGCGATATCCAACTTTGACTCCCCCCCCCCCCCCCCCCCAAGGAACTGCTTTGTTAGCAAAGATCTACCATAGAGAAGTTATATAGTCAAGAGAAAAACAATTTTAGGGCCAGGAACTATAGCAGTTTGCCATTTTGCTTGTCAATGTCAATTGATGTACAGTCATAAAACATGCAGTGTTGGAATGGGGTATCTGGGGCCCAACGGAGGAAATGATCCTCCACCAATGAAGAACCAGTGAGAAACGACATGTCAGTCAGTGCTTGTGCAGGTTCTGAAGCTGGGGGCCCACCTAAGGGTCCTTTGGTGGGCCAGTCCACCACTGGGCACATGTGGCAGCTGACAGATCCCATTGACTTCTTATGGGGTTTCTTGGGTTTTACTGCCATGTTCCTCATTCTTACAGTGCTATTCTTTATTAAAACTAAATATCATATCATATATCGGCCCCCAATGCAAATGTGAACAGAGCCTTAGCTGACGTAATGCTCAAACAATGCGTTTCGAAATGACATGGTAGCACCTAATATTATGTACCCTTCCCTATTAGATTTATATACCTCATCATTCCCTATGATAAAGAATTGCTTAGAGCAATCGGCCAATGTATGTAACCTATAGTGCGGGCCCCCTGTGTATAAAGCCTCCATATGACTGTACATCCGTATATTCAGGCAGCAGTAATGAGATATTAAAGGGATTATATGTGTAGTTCAGATACTAGGAGATTAACTCCTGTACCTCGAAAGGGAGGGGGAGTTGGAAATTAGTAGGTTATATAAACAAAATCAATTGTATAGATTAAGAAAATGGCTGACTACAGATTGTTGTATCGTTTTTGTTTTTTTTCAGTGTACTAAACTTGCTGGGGTTCAGTTCTATTATTGATATTGCTTACATGTGCTAAATAACAATATATATATATATATATATATATATATATATATATATATATATATATATATATACAGGGTGGTCCAAAGTAGGTGGACAGTATGTAGGTAAGTATATTTATTTATTTATATATTTATATATATATATATATATATATATATATATATATATTCTTTTTTTTTTTTTTTCTTTTAGAATTTTGTTGTATTTTTCCTCTGTTGTTCCTCCTGGTAATGTATAAACAAATTGTCAACTAGGTGTAACCATATCCTTTGACTGTTGGGTATATCCCTGCACACCTGTTTGATAAGCGCTGATGGTGTCTGACCCTGTCGAGGTGTAAGGTTTTAATCATACATTTTCAGGAGAAATAACAGAGGAACAGCTCAATGCAGAGTACTAAGAAAGGATGCCCCAGATAGTTCTAGTATTTACTAAAACAGACATGTTAGCAGAGACATTTAGCAATTTGTCGGCTCCTCGGGGGCGTGTCCCTTCTTTTACACGCTGATTGTATCACATGTATACATGTTCTGTATACTTTTAGGTGTGTATAGTGTCAGATCTTTGCCATGTACCGATATAGTCTCTGTAATTCGGAGTTCTCTGTATTGACGTTTTACTAAATAAAAGATCTGAATGTTCTGGTTTTGCACTCTGCTGCCTTTTGCTTTTTCTATCACCTTGCCAAGTATTTTAAAGGCAGAGAGTATTGATCAAAGACCTTTAACAATGTCACCTTGTCAATTGGATTTCAAGATTAAGTGTATATTGCATTATATCAGGATCACCGCCGATCCACACCAAATAAAGGCCAAGTATAAGTAATTAGAAGTCGAACCTAATAAGTGAATAGAATGACTGGCTGCAAGTCTGCGGAGACAATAGTATTTATTACTTTTACTTTTATTGCTTTATATCGTCTGGCAAGAGACATGGGGTTCTAGACGTGTGTGTGTGTATATAATATGTACATATATATATATATATATATATATATATATATATATATATATTATATTATAAGTTTAGCAGTACTGTAAGTGTGTAATTTACCTGCAGTGCCCCCACGGTGGAACCGAAGTATTGCGTAGTATCTATTGAAATAAATAGGTTATTATTGTAATGCACATATATGCCAAATCCTCCAGCAACCCCTTGTTATGGTACCAGTGACCATAACATTTACTCCGACACCAACGGTTCCTAAATTGAAACATTTAGGAGCCAAATATATTTTCCAGTTGCCCAATAAACATAACTAAATGTAACTTTGTGCAGTTCCATAGGATAATTTCCTTCAAGCATCGTAAACCACCCTTCTTACTGATCTCATGATTGGTCCATCCAAAAGCATGCTGGGAAGACAATGGGGGAGAGTGACGTCTTTATATATTTGTTGAAAGTAGGAAAAATGGACAAGTATAAGCATCTAAGTGACTGTGACTATGGCCAAATGTAGATGGCTGGGTCAGAGCATCTCCAACACATTAGGTCCTGTGGGATGTCCCTGCTATGTCGTAGTGCACCAGGGAAGGACAGTTGGTGACGGCTATTATGTCTGGTCAAAAAGAAGACCCATTGGAAAACAACTTGTTGAAAATATTACAGCCGGTGTTAGTACATAGAGCAAAAAAACACTGCAGAGACACCATCACATGTCTCAACATCAGTGAGCTAGCAAGAGCTTCCTCCTGGAAGGAACAACCAAGCCAAGGAATGTCTCCAGTCAAGGAAACCACCCAAGCAAGGTATCCATCCACAGACAGCTGTTTCGGGGTATTTGCCCCCCATCAGTGTGAAGTAGGCGCAATGCCTAGTAAACGCATGCAAAAGGATGCTGGTTGACCTCAGGGAGATTAACCAAAACACCGCAGAAACACCATCATGTCTTGACATCAGTGTATTCTAGGACATTGCCCCCTGGGAAATCAGATATGCAAAAAACACTGCAGAGACACTATCACATGTCTCAACATCAGTGAACTAGCCAGACCCTCCTCTAGGAAGGAACAATCAAGCCAAAGAATGTCTCCAGTCAAGGAAACCACCCAAGCAAAGTATCCATCCACAGACAGCTGTTTTGGGGTATTTGCCCCTCATCAGTGTGGAGTACGATTCTGGCTAGTGGGAGCTGAGTGCCTGCACGTTAATAACTTGGATTAACTATGGGAAGAAGGCAAGCTGTCAGAGCTAGTGTGATTGTCTTGGGAACCTTGGGTCCTGGCATTCATGTGGATGTTACTCTGACATGTACGGTTTACTTCAACACTGTTACAGACCGAGCCCACCCATTCATGGTGGTGAGATTCCCTAATGGTGATGGCCCCTTTTAGGAGGATAAACTGGTTTTTCACATGTCAAAATTCAAATTGTTTTTCTAGAACATCCAAGAGACGGATTAAGTTTTAAGCAATTTTTAGGCTAAGGGCTCTTTTTACATGTTATGCTTTTTGCTTGTTGGCGGCCACAAGAGTGCAGATTAGTGGGATCTGGGCTTGTTTACCGTGCCTTTACATGGCATAAATAATCAAGTGGCCGGGCCTCAAGAATGATTTGTATGGCTTGTGTATCCATGCTTAGACTCCCTAGGATGGCATCCAACTTCTGCAGCTGCAGGGGATAAAATGTTGAGTGTTCATGTTCGGAGAACGTTGCCGAACCCAAATATTTTGACAGGTCCACACAACTACTACTCCTAGCTGCCTCTAAAACGCCCTTCAGGCCTCGGTAACGAGTAAGTATTTTTCATCAGCATTTTGCAACTCATTCATTTCTATGGATTTATTCACAAAAAAATAGGACCGGTTGTAATGCGATCCACAATTGCTTTATGGACGCTCCAATAGAAGTCTATGGAAAAGTGAAAAGTTTGCGGATAGTGCATTGCAACCCGTAAAACCATCCTCAAGACCATCTGCAATCACGGATCTGCATTTTTGTGACAACATCAGGCTAATTTTTGCCTTCCCATTTTTTCTTTTTTTTTAGAACTACACCTTTAAGTTGCAGATCCACAAAATACGGAGCACACTATGGATAAATTATTGCGCATAAAAATTTGCGGATCATTAATTCCTTTTTTGAAAATACTGTATACTGAGTATACTCAGTCTGATCCACAATTGACAGCACTTAAAGATCATCTGTCATACTGCCCAAACCATGTGTCATTGGAGAACTTTGCGTTGGCTTCCCGTTGCCCCTGTAGCCTTGATTGATAGAGCTCTTCCTATACTTAGACTGTAAGCTCTTGAAAACCCCTCATGTTTAACCTAATAGTTACATCTCTCTCTGTGTAATGCTTGATTTTGTCTATATATGTACACCGAGAATTGTAAACTGCTGCGGAATCAAGAATAGATCTTTCATTTAAGGCCAGAGGGGCAGGTAGACGCTACAGGGGACTTCCCCAATGATCTGTGGTTTGGGCATCATTAAATAGAACCTGTCAGTTACAATTCAAAACTGCTGACACTGCTAGATGGCTGTCAGGAGAAGGAGACACATTGTACCTTTCATAAATCCATCTGTGCTTCCAGAACATAGAAAACTGCCTTCACTCTCTAGTGCAAAGTGTCAAAGAGGCTTTCCTGATCTCCTGATCTGTTGCAATGCCTCCTTGCTCCCCCATATTTTTTAATCTTGGTAGCCTCCTTTTCTTTTATTGTTTATTCTTTGCCCATGTCTATGTCCCATTTTATTGATTCAATAAGTGGTCTTCATCCTAAATTGCCTCCATTCCTTACTGTACTGTAATTAATGTTTACATAGTTAATGGGTAATTGCTGTTACGGACATTGTCGAATGTCCATTGATTTTGTATTCCTAAGTGATCTGTTACATGCCTCAGACTGAATGATGTCAATAATGGTGGACACTTTGGAGGGAATAGAGTTTTGAGTGCTTCAGAGATTATTCTTCTGTTCTTCAACATGTATAATAAATATGTATATGTATGCAAATATACATACTGGCATTCCTATATACAATGAAACCTACCAAAAGACCACCTCTTTGAGAGGACCACCATGAAAACCACATACAGTATGTCACGAGGAAACTGCTAAGCTTTAAATCTCTTCTTACGGCACAGCACCGATGCAACAAATGCATAACGAGAGTAACGCGCAGCGACTAATCTCCAGTGTAAAGAGTCCAATATGCAAAAAAACACTGCAGAGACACCATAACGTGTCTCGACATCGGTAAACTAGCCAGACCTTCCTCTGGGAAAGAACTAACCAAGCCAAGGAATGTCTCCGATCAAGGAAACCACCCAAGCAAGGTATCCATCCACAGACAGCTTTTTCGGGGTATTTGCCCCTCATCAGTGTGGAGTAGGATTCTGGCTAGTGGGAGCAATGACTAGTAAGTGCATGCAAAAAGACGCTGGTTGACCTCAGGGAGTTCAATGAAAACACCGCAGAGACACAATCACTACTTTACTAGGCAATTGCTCCCACTAGCCAGAATCCTACTCCACACTGATTAAGGGCAAATACCCCGAAACAGCTGTCTGTGGATGGATACCTTGCTTGGGTGGTTTCCTTGACTGGGGACATTCCTTGGCTTGGTTGTTTCTTCCCGGAGGGAAGGTCTGGCTAGTTTAATGACGTCGAGACACGTGATGGTGTCCCTGCAGTGTTTTGCATATTTGATTTCCCAGGGGGCAATGTTCTAGAATACACTGACGTTGAGACACGTGATGGTGTCTCTGCGGTGTTCTGGTTGATTTCTCTGAGTTCAACCAGCATCCTTTGTAAAGAGTGTAAAGAGTCCAGCCTGTGCCATAAGCTGCAGGACTGTCTGCCAGAACTTGTAGAGGAAGGGGCCATTTTTTGGGGGGGAGAGAAGGTGGTACCATGCTGGAGACCAAGAAGGCAAGTGGAAGTATGCTGTGGTCTGAAAAGGAGAGTGGAACTATGCTGGGGACTGAGAAAGAGAATGGAGCCAAGTAAGGGACTGAGGAGGAGAGTAGAGCCATGCTGGGGACTAGAGGATAATGGAGCCATGAAGGAGATCAGAGTCATGGATATTGAGTGAATAGGGGACTGGACTGTAGTGTCTGAGAAAAGTGTTTATGCTGGACTGCAGTGTTCTACCTGGGGCCTTGTAGCTGGTATAAAACTAAGGGTGGTATTACACGGAACGATTATCGTTCGAAAAATCATTAAATCGTTCGGATTTGAACGATAATCATTTCGTATAATAGCAGGCAAACGATTAAACGACCAACGAGAAATCGTTGATCGTTTAATAGGATCCGGACCTATTTTTATCGTTTGATCGTTCGCACATCGTTCGGTGGAATAAGAATTCACAGCTGAAACGTACGTAATAGCGACGACTAAACGACCGCAAGAACAATCATAAATAACGATCATCGTTTCGTGCACTTGGGCGAACGATTTCGGGTCGTTTGCCTTAGCGGTCATTTAGATCGTTAATCGTTAGTCGTCGGAAAATTGCTTGGTGTAATAGTACCCTAAGTTCCTATTATATACCAGGGCTATATTTACTCTAGGCACTTGGATTAAATACACCCTGATTTTAATTTGTGAAATTGTTATGGGCAAATTTTATTGCAGATTCAGGTTTTAAATAGTGAAATCAATCTGAAGTCCACAACATAATAAGCAGGTAAATGTTACATCGCTTTGCTGAAGTGCTGCCTCCCTAAACACGGCTGCCCTAGGCACAGGACCACAAGTGCCTAATGGCAAATACAACCCTGTCATGCACTACAAGTTTTGTATGTAATAGCATGGCCAGTGCCCTTTAAAGGGAATGTACCATCAGGCCTGGGCTGAAGCCGGCCAACCCACCCCCAGTGAAGAAAACCCCCGCCCTCTATGACGTGGCTCCATTAGAATCAATAGAGCCGCATTATAGAGGGGCGGGGGTTTCCTCCCACTGGGGGTGGGTCTGCCTGCCTCCAGTGCTTCAGCCCGGGCCTGATTGTACATTCCCTTAAAAAACTCCTGCGCCTGTGAATATTCCATGAGCTCTCAGAGTACAGAAGGCTCTGCTCCTTTAAAGAAACTATGTGGATGTGCATTTGTAGCTACTCCATCATCTTTATCCTCTCCATTCCCCTGAGCTCTATGCTCAGTGCAGGGAGGAGACAGGAAGTTGAACAATCAGTGTTCAGCTCCCCTATTATCACCAGGGTGAGACACAATGAAACATTTAGAGAAGAGCCCGGCACTCACCAATAAGTTCTGCTCATTTATTCAGTGCAGAATGCATCAATATTACAATCTGTATGGGTTTTGGCCAGACATGGCTTTCATTGGCTCGATGTCTAAGCCGACGAAGGCCATGTCTGGTCGAAAAGTGAACAGATTATAATATTGATGCATTCAGCACTAAATGAACGAACAAAACTTATTGGTGAGTGCCGAGCTCTTCTCTACATATGTCTGGACTATTCCACCTTGAGCGAAACCGATCCATTGAGTGCCATCCTTCCCTCTCCACTGTATGGAATATTAACCCCTTACACTTCTGTAGACCACAAGGAATTTGGAAGCTATCCCTTTTTCTGTCCTAGACCACCAGAGACTACAATAACCTCTAGACCACCAGGTATTTTGACATTAGCCCCTTCTCTGCCTGAGGCCACCAGGGATGCAGACTTAAGGCCCTATTACACGGAGCGATTCAGACAATTATCACTCCGTCTAATAGAGACAACAATCAGCAGATGAAACGATCATGTGATCGTTGGATTAGGTTTGGACCTAAAATCGGCGGACGCCCACCACACATTGCTATGTGTAATAGCGATGCTTGGCCGACAATTGCCCTAACACCTGATATCTTACCTCTCCCCCCTCCCGGTCTTCTCTCCTGTGCTCCACAGCTTTCCAGTCCCGGTGGCTGCAGAGTCTGAGCAGCCTGTCCTAGGACCGGGAATTCTCGGAGCAAAGTAGAGAAGACCGGGAGCTGGGAGAGGTAAGGTAACAGGTGTTTGGGCAATTGTCGGCCATTGGCTGCGCATCGCTATTACATATATCATTACGCGGTGGGTGCCCACCGATTTTAGGCAATTTTGGGCAATTGTTGGCTTGTGTAATAGGACCCTTAGATCTTTTCACTGCACTACATCCCCAGAGGAGGTATCAATAACCCATTCATTGTCTCATTAACTCTTTATGTACCCTAAATGACCAGGGATAAAGACAATAAACCAATTGCTGCCCATGGTCCCTAGAGTTGTATACTTTCATACATACAGCTAAAGCTTCTATGAGATAGTACATACAGCATGTAGAGATGCAGTATTGACCCAAACCTATCTACAAAGGTAACAATTGAGATTTCTGGCCAATTGTATCCCATCATGCAGTTGTGTTGGGGACAACCCATTTAAAGATAACCATTCATTTCAATTGATTTATTTACGTCTTGCAGTAAAATAGGAAATTGCATAAATTAAATATTCGGGTTTAAGCCAACTGGAAAATGTTCAACAAAATTCTCCTATATTCCCTTCGGAAATTCTTATTCAGAGCTCCGTAAACCAGAGCATTGAGGCAACTATTGAAATAAGCCATGAAATAGCTGGCAACAAAAAGCCACTGTGGGATGGACTCTCCTAGTTGGGGGTTCAAGCCCACCAAGAACCCGATGATATTCAGTGGTCCCCAGCATACGGCAAAGAGAACAAAAACTATGAACATGGTGATAAAACTGTGCATGTTGTTTGGCCATGTCTGGACGTGGACCTGTCTTGCAGGTCTCACCCGATGTCTGCTGTTCAGAACTAATATCCAGATTTGAAGGTAGCAGAAGCTCACTACGCCGATTGGTAAGAAGAAATGGAAAATCACAATGACAATGGTATACAGTGGGCTGACTGACTGGGAGAACGTACAGGAGAAGACTCTTGGGTCGTATTGCAAGGATCCCACAAATAGGTTTGGTAAAATGGCTGCAAAAGCCAATGTCCACACCAGTCCCACATACAACATGGTGCTGAAGTTGGAGAAGAGACGGGGGTAGCAGCTGTGGTGGCATATGTAGAAGTATCGATTGACAGCAATGCCTGTTATATTGAAGACTGAGCTAATGACGCTAAGTCCCATGAAGAAGCCGCTCAGCAGACAATGAGTGTGGCCCAATCTCCAGCCACCGTTGAAGATTGCAAGAAGAACCAATGGGTATGGGTAACAGGCCACCAGTAGATCCGCCACGGCCAAGCTGATCACGAATGCATTTCCTAAAGGAGGTAGAAGCATTATTAGTGTGTATATATACATTAATAATTGCAATTCCCATTCCAGACTCCTGACATTGTTAGATAGCTGTTAGGTCAAGGAGACACATGGCACCTTCCATATATCCCTCTCTTCTTCCATAATGTAGAGAAATACTTGTATTCTCTTGTGACAGTGTTCCCAAGCCCCTTATAGGCTGAGAGCTGTCACATCTCCTTGCTCCCCCTACCACTCCAGGAGCTTGGGAACGCCTCTTTGACTCTTTTCGCTAAAGAATAAAAGCATTTTGCTATGTGATGGAAGCAGAGACAGATATATGAAGGGTACCATGTGTCTCCTTGACCTGACAGCTATTGCCAGCAGTTTAGTACCTGAATGGCAGCAGGCAGATTCACTTTAAAGGCTTCTTAAATTATCAAAAATGGTGTTGGGGGTGGGGGGGGGGGGGTGAGTATCTCATTGAACCCCAATGCCCAATCTAGTTGAAATATATAATTCCAAAACCAGCATATTCATATGACTCCTAAATGAGGCTCAAGGGGCTCTTCTTTTGCATATTCATGTTTCCCAGGGAGCAATGCAGCTAAGATTTCACTGCATTGAGCGTTATCGTTTGGCTGGTCTCCCTGAGATCAGCGATCTGTTTCTCTGAGTAGAAATGAGCACAACTAGAGCATGTTCGAGCCCAGTTGTTCGGCATATGTTATCTGTGGCTGAAGAAGTTGGAAATAACTCTAGGGCTGCCTAGAAAACATGGATATAACCATAGGCCATTGGCTTTATCCATGTTTTCCAGGTCTCCCTAGGGTGGCGTCCAATTTTTTCATCCACAGGAAATAAAATGGTGAATGATCCTCTAGTTGAGCTCATCCCTAGGCTCGAGCTTTCCATCAGAATGAAGCAGTCCCATGTGCGCACTTCCCCCATATCCATTGCCTATGGGAGATAGACGAGTACACTACTGTATAGGGGTATTCTTATCTGGACTTTTTCTTTTTTATCCATAGTTTAGGTCAGTGCTTGGAAGCGTTTGGTGGTTCCATAGAGAATGAATAGGATGAATTAGCTGACTGGCAATGATGAGAATACCCTTTTAACTTATGGGACAACCCCATTAAGGAGCAGGCTTGTGTAGGGGATGTAGCTCAGTGGTACAATCCATTCCTTGAGTATGAGGTCCTGGGTTTAATCCTAGAATCTCCTTTTCCAAAAACTGGCGGGATAGGTCAGCAAAAATTTTTAATCTAAGGGCAAAACAGCAGTCCAGAATAATTTTCAAACTGACCGTAAAAATACCACAGGTAAAGCGATGGTCTTGTAAACTTTGGATTATAAGTTCAAGTCCTATCTGTGGGGTGGGGGTTTGTACCTTAGATGTGGTTGGTAAATTCATTGGAAGTGACTATAAACCTGCATAAGATACACATATAGCTATTCTCAGATTTAAAGGAAATAATGTAAGGGCGTACTAGATGGACCAGGTGGTCTTTTTTTGCTGACAATCTTCTATGTTTCTAATATCTGATGCCTCCTGCTGATGTACCGCTGCCTCTCAGATTTCCAATTCTGCATGCTGTGATGCCCCCTCCTCCCCCGCTATTAATGACTTCTGTATCTGTGACCACACATTCTAGATAGATAGATAGATAGATAGAAGCAGTAAAGTAAAGTTTTTGGGTGAAATAAACACCATATTTTTTTTAACTTTATCTCGAGTGCTACTGTTTTCTACTTTATTAGATAGATGATAGGAGATAGATAGATAGATAGATAGATAGGAGATAGATAGATATAGATGGATAGATAGGAGATAGATAGATAGGAGATAGATAGGAGATAGATAGATAGGAGATAGATAGATAGATAGATAGATAGATAGATAGATAGATAGGAGATAGATAGGAGATAGATAGGAGATAGATAGATAGGAGATAGATAGATAGGAGATAGATAGATAGATAGATAGATAGGAGATAGATAGATAGGAGATAGATAGATAATAGATAGATAGGAGATAGGAGATAGATAGTTAGATAGATAGATAGATAGGAGATAGATAGAATGATAGAAGCAGTAAAGTAAAGTTTTTGGGTGAAATAAACACCATATTTTTTTTACTTTATCTCGAGTGCTACTGTTTTCTACTTTATTAGATAGATAGATAGATAGATAGATAGATAGATAGGAGATATATGATAGGAGATAGATAGATAGATAGAAGATATATAGATGGATAGATAGGAGATAGATACATAGATAGATAGATAGATAGATAATACATAGATAGATAATAGATAGATAGATAGATAGATAGATAGATAGAAGCAGTAAAGTTTTTGGGTGAAATAAACACCATATTTTTTTTTACTTTATCTCGAGTGCTACTGTTTTCTACTTTATTAGATAGAGAGAGATAGATAGAGAGAGATAGATAGAGAGAGATAGATAGAGATAGATAGATAGGAGATAGATAGATAGATAGATGATAGGAGATGGATAGATAGATAGATAGATAGATAGGAGATAGATAGATAGATAGATAGATAGATAGATAGATAGATAGATAGATAGATAGATAGATAGGAGATAGATAGATAGATAGGAGATAGATAGATAGGAGATAGATAGATAGATAGATAGATGGATAGATATTATTAGAAGATAGATACATAGAATATATTAGATAGATATTCTTAGAAGACCATCTTGTAGAATACATTTATAAGACACCAGTAACCACATAAATCCTCTGATCTCTACTTTCCTGTGCAGCGGATCTCCGAACACTTACAGTAAAATCTCAAAGTCAGACATTGCAATTTAGCTCATAGGTTTCTTTGAAGCTTCTCTGTGACACTAGTGAGATGTGACTGGCCGAGTCCTCTGCGAGCCAGCTTCTCCAATATGACTACCGCCTAATCGATGCCATAGATTACTGCCGCTAATATATTGTAATCCATGGTGTCCTGGTGTCAGTCTGATTTAGGAAGTCACATATCACGTGTCTGGCACATGTCTTGTCGGAAATAACATGATGTGATGCTACATTGCAGGTTTATGGGACATTATTACATCTATAGCCTAATCATATGGATCTCTATCTATGTATTATATAAGTGTATACGGTAAATGAACAAAAAATAATGTATGGGACATTAGCCTAGATCCTTACATAACACACGTGCACATATGATGTAACATAAAAATGGCACCCTGGAAATCCTGATGTGGAGTCTTTGAGATTTGCTGTATCATGGATTTACTGCTACTTTCAAATAAACCGGTGTTAGAAAGTGCCAGAAATTTGTAATTTACCTCTATTAAAATTTTTTCAGTCTTACAGTACTTATCAGCTGCTGTATGTCCTGCAGGAAGTGGTGTATTCTTTCCAGTCTGGAGAGCAGGAGAGGTTTTCTATGGAGATTTGCTACTGCTCTGGACAGTTCCTGACATAGACAGAGGTGGCAGCAGAGAGCACTGTGTCAGACTGGAAAGAATACACCACTTCCTGCAGGACATAAAGCAGCTGATAAGTACTAGAAGACTTTTTTAATAAAAATTAATTACAAATCAGACCATAGTATGCCCTTCTGTAGGCTACATCTCTATGGTGTGGGGTATGTGATGGATACAGGTTATATATATGTCGACTGGAATGTAAGCAGGCATTTTTGGATGAATTGGAGCAGACCGCTCTTTCCCTGTCCAAGATCAGAACAGAGGTTTTTTTTTTTTCTCCATCTATGAATAGCGCCCCTATTGTTTATATGCTGTATTGCAGCTCATTAGGGAACAAGACTGAGCAAAAGTACCAGACACAAGAATAGACAACCCCTATACAGCCATAAATATGATAGATTGTTGGGGTCCAATTGTTTCCTAGAATGGGGGAGCCCTGGTCCCTAATTCCCACCAATCACATAGCTGCAACGTTTGAATGGAGTTTTTGCAGTTATGGAAAAACTCCCCATCATGGTCAACTGGTTGGGGCAGAGTTGGCCCTATGAATACCCCAATCTGTTACCCTGTTACCTATCAATTCCAGTCTAGTATTTTAGAAAGAAATAAAACATATTAAACATCTGTTAGGAACAAAATTATTAATTTCAGAGAGATTTGGGGTGAAATTTCAATAATGACCCTTTATTATCCTGCAATAAAATAAAATAAAAAACGTGAATATAAATTTTAAAAGACAAAAGATAAAAAAAAATAAAATATATATATATATATATATATATATATATATATATATATATACACTTCATGCAATGACTGATTCATTCATTAACTGAAATTTTTTTTTTCAGTTCCCAAATTTTTTATGAAAAATTGTCACCTGCTCTGCGAAGTTTCTTGTTCCTGAGAACAGATGTGATGACCAGAAGGTTGCCAAAGATGTCTCCGCTGATGGTGACGATGAGGATTGTAGTGAGCGTGCTGACCACCCAGGTGGGATACTCTCCTTCCTCCTCTTCTGGCTCCCCAGGTGAGTGCTGGCTCCGAGTCTGGACCACCTGTTCCATTCCCCTTCCAGCAAGCAGTGCATGCTCTGTCTCCCACCTTACATTGCGGAGACAGTCAAGACATCTGGTAGCTGGTACCTCCTTCACTTCAATCTGTCAGCACCAGAAATACAAGTGAAACTCATCTGTCTCCACTTCCCTGCATCACACTATGGGTGGGATTATCAATTTTTTTTTTCCAGCTCTTCTTCATGGCCCATAGGAATAACTCTCGTTCCGGTGTGAGAGCTCTGAAAATATCCCCACGTCCATAGATTATAACCTGTGATACCCCGCACTGCTACTCTATAATATAAAGGGTGGACAGTGAAACCCTTCAAGACGTCTTTACATCTACAACCCAGGCATTAAAGATACAGGAGGCGACGTAAATCCTCAAATTGCAATCTTGTAAATTGTGCACTTAGTGTATTTGTGTGCCGGCATTGTCGCGGAGCGGCAGAATTATTTCTCCCGCTGCTCCTCGATCTTCCACTCATCACCTTTTGTCTGTCTTCTCTTGATAATTGAACAGATAGGTGAACGGGGAGATGGGAAATGAATGGGGATGTGCCGTATGACTAAAAGCAAATAATACATATAAACAGGATGGAAGCGCAAATCAACTAACGGAAGTGCTGGTATACATGTTACTTAGTCCGTACATATAGTCTCATATATATATATATATATATATATATATATATATATATATATATATATATATACATACATATACACACACAGGCTATATTCTTGCTTTCTCTGTCATGGTCAGTTTTATAAGGTGGTAATGTCCCAAAAAGCCTCTGGGACAAGTCCTTAAAGGGGTTGGACACTTTATAGTAAAATAGTTCAGTGTATAGTATTAGTAAGTGTACTTACTGTATATACGATAACTTATAGAGCTAATATCAGACTCCCCTCCTCCAGGCTGTGCTGTCCTGCTCTGTGGTGATTCTGTCCATAAAACGGTCAACATGGAGAAGCTTGTGACCATATTCCACTGCATTGGCAAATACAGGGTCAGTGTTGGACACTTGGGGGTGGGGCATGGTCCCATGCTCCTCCGTGTCGGCCATTTTATGGACAGAATCACCACAGAGCAGGACAGCTCAGCCTGGAGTAGAGGAGTCTAACTTTAGCTCTATGAGGCATACAAGGAGCTTATGTCAGTAAGTAATGTGAATACACTTACTAATACTGTACTCTGAACTATTTTACTATAAAGTGGCCAACCCCTATAAGCACTTATATAGCAGTGTATGGTGAAATTGTGATATGTGGGACTGTCTGATTTCGACAATCACTACTAGTTAGGAGAGTCCTTAGACAGTTGCTTCGCTGTAATCAATTTTCCTACAGCGCCACCACAGGGGAAATTGAGTATTACACAGTGCCTATTCAAGTCATTGGATTGTCTGTATAATGCAAGACAGGACAGGTCCTCTAGAGTGTTGCTCCACTCTGGACAAAAGCTTAAAGGGGTACTCCAGCAAAAATCATTTTCTTTCAAATCAACTGGTTTCAGAAAGTTATATAGATAGCAGGGATGCAACTATAATGGGTGCAGAGGTGGCAGGAGCCCCAAGGCATCTCTGCCCCTTAAGTAGACACCAGTAATATACAGTTAATATGGGTCCTGTTACAGATGTTACATTGACCTGAAGCTACAACTTAAAAATTCTTTCAAATCAACTGGAGTCAGAAAGTGCCAGAGATTTGTAATTTACTTAAATAAAAAAAAAAAATCTCAAGTCTTCCTGTGCTTATCAGCTGCTGTATGCACTGCAGGAAGTGGTGTTTACTTTTCAGTCTGACACAGTGCTCTCTGCTGCTATCTCTGTCCATGTCAGGAACTGTCCAGAGCAGGAGAGGTTTTCTATGGGGATTTGCTACAGCTCTGGACAGTTCCTGACATGGACAGAGGTGGCAGCAGAGAGCACTGTGTCAGACTGGAAAGTAAACACCACTTCCTGCAGGACATACAGCAGCTCAAAAGTACTGGAAGACTTGAGATTTTTAAATAGAAGTAAAATTACAAATCTATATAACTGTCTGAAACCAGTAGATTTCAAAGATTTCTAAGACCCTCCTTTATTACCCCATAATTCCTACGGCCCCTTCCCATGACTGTGTCAGTTTTTACCGTCAGGAAATTCTGATCAGGGGGATTTCCAAAGGATTTCTAAACAGTAATAAATATTTACGTTCAGGAAACCATCAGGAATCCCTGCAGGATTTCCTCATTGGAAAAAAAAAGTACCGTAGCATCCAGAATTCCCATGGACTTCTATGGGCACATTCATGATAGAATTCCAGATGAAAATAGGACAGGTTCTATAATTTCCTGACCTATTTTCAGACATTTGGAACAAGATAGAACCCAATCTATCCAGATTTCCTTCTCAGCCTCCCCCTCCCTATGGAATGACCTCTGGACAGGTCACAGTGCATGCCCAGAAACCTTTATAAATGCTGTGATCCCCCCCCCCCTTAATAATAAAAACAGTTCAAAGTCAGAAAAAAAGAAACATGCTTTATTATTTGACCCTGGCCCATACCTGCAGGTATAGAGCTGACAGATTCCCTTTAAGCCGGCCATACAAGGTCTAATATTGCCTGCTATTTATAGGAAGCTACCTACATTACTTTGAAGTCCTAGGAAGCAATTTCCCCCCTATTTCATGTGTAGATGCAGTAAATTGTGATGAGGTAACTACAAATGACTATTATTATTTCACAGCTTGTATTATAATGTAGAGGGCCGGAATGGAAATTCTCCAATATGAATGCTGAGCATTAATTCCACTTCTATGTACAATTTTTCACATTTACGTTGTTTTATTTACAGCATTTCGTACTCATTGGATTTGGTCATGTGATATATCCCAGTCACATCCAGAGCCTGTGTCCTGTTACCTCATAGATCCTAGCAGTCGGGCCGACTCTCCTGGGTACATAGGTTTTTTCTCCTGAAATGCCAGTGATACCAAGGTTCTGTGGTTCCTCTCACCATTACTGGACTTCCAATGGTGGCATTACAACGGACAGCCCTCTATTCACCCCAGTTATGAATTGTGAACCTGGCACTTTAAAAGGTGGTACAGTGGCTGGCATTGGTATATGGGGGCTGTGGGCAGCAATTTGCCACCACTATAAGATCCTCATGGTAGCATTGTAGTTTAACTCTTATGCTGGCATTGTAGTAGTACTGCTATGGTGGCATTATAGTAGCACTGTAGTAGGCATGTTTATGGTAGCACTCTAGTAAGCACTGTTATGGTGGCACCGTAGTAAGCACTGTTATGGTGGTACCAGGGCTAAACTGGAAGTCTGGCATTTTGGGTAAACGCCAGATGGGCTGGTACTCTCTGTGGGCCAATCCCGTCTTCCTCATGGCTCAGCGACTCCCTCCCCTTATCATGGTCGCTGGACCAGGAGGAAAATGGGACCCGCCTTCGGAGGGGCCAGTGTCGGACTGTGCAGCGCTCCAGGGCTGTCCTAGGAATCCAGGACATCTGTTCCGGATTCCCAGGTGAGTGTCCCCCGGTAAGTGGGCCTGTGTGGTCGGAAATGCCAGGGCTGAGTTTTAGTTCCAGTCCGGCCCTGGGTGGCCCTATAGTAGCACCGTTATGGTGGCACTGTAGCAAGTACGGTAGCATTATAGTAGCACTGTAGTAGGCACTGTTATGGTCGTACTGTAGAAAGCACTGTTATGGTAGCACTGTAGTAAGCACTGTTATGCTGGCACCAGGGTCAGACTGGCCATCTGAGAATTTGGGTAAATGCCAGATGGGCTGGTACCTTCTGTGGGCTGGTCCCGTCTTCCTCCTGGCCATTTGACTCAATCCCCCTACCATAGTTGCTGTACCAGGAGGAAAAGAGGACCAGCCTTCGTAGGGGCCCTTGTCGGACTGTGCAGTGCTCCAGGGCTGTGCCAGGAATCCAGGATACCTGTCCGGGATTACCAGGCGAGTGCCTCACGGGAAGTGGGTCAGTTGCTTGGAAATGCCAGGGATGAGTTTCAGTTCCAGTCTGGCCCTAGGTGGCACAATAGTAGCACTGTTATGGTGGCACTGTAGTAAGTGCTGATATAGTAGCATTATAGAAGCACTGTAGTAGGCATTGTTATGGTGGCACGGTAGTAAACACTGTTATGGAGGCAGCGCGACTGACACTGTTATGTGTACTCCAGGGCTGTACGGAGGCACTGTTATGGAGGCATTATAGTAGCATTGTAGTAGCATTATTATGGTGGCACTGTAGTAGCGCTTTTATGATCACATCGTATTTGTCCTCTGGTGGCAGCTTACCTATGCATTAACATAAGGATTAGGCAGTAAAAATCCAAGATGTCTGATTCTTCTCTCCTACGATATCCATTGGAGCAGACATGGAAGACCCCATACACATTAGATGGCTGGTGGAATTCAATAAATTTCATCTGACACATATTTAATGTCAATGACCAGTTCAAGTCCCATTGTAATTCTTTGTATCGTATTCTTTATTAAAAATCTCCTACTGTTTTGTTTTTACAGCTTTTATGCATCAATTGTCTCCATGGCAACAGACTACAAAGAAACCCTTTGTAGTCTGATCCTACAGTCATAACCTCATCCATCTACTTCTTCCTGATCTACTGAATTTCTGTTACTGGAAAGCAAGGATGTAACTATAATGGGTGCAGAGGTGGCAGTTACACAAGGGCCCTGGTGCCCCCAGGGGCCCCAAGGCATCTCTGCCTCTTAAATAGACACCAGTAATATATACGGGCCCTGTTACAGATGTGTCATTGACCTGAAGCTACAACTTAAATCAACTGGAGTCAGAAAGTGCCAGAGATTTGTAATTTACTTCTGTCTTCCAGTTCTTATTAGCTGCTGTATGTCCTGCAAGAAGTGGTGTATTCTTTCCAGCCTAGGGAGCAGAAGAGGTTTTCTATAGGGATTTACTAATGTTCAGGACAGTTCCTGACATGGACAGAGGTGGCAGCAAAGAGCACTGTTTCAGACTGGAAAAAATACACCACTTATTGCAGGACATACAGCAGCTGATAAGTACAGGAAGACTGGGGATTTTTAATAGAAGTAAATTACAAATCTCTGGCACTTTCTGACACCAGTTGATTTGAAAGATCTTTTTCTCTCGCTGGAGTACCCCTTTAAACTTCTGCTAAGAAGAACTGATAACATAGATCTACATAGGAACTGTGTACACAAAACGGCAAGAACATTTTTTTTATTAAAAAGATTTCACAAACTCTCATTCTTTAGCGACAAAGACCTAAAAATAGTTGTATGTGGGCTGTATTTTGTATGGTAGTAATTTACCGGCCGTCACTATAGACAAGCTCTTACTTTTCCCAGCAGATCATCACAGTCTTTTTGTGCAAAATTGCTGAAAAATGGCTTTTTCTCGTGCTCCTGTGTCTGGGTGTCTGCAGTACAATACTTTCATCAGTTTACATTCTTCATGCTCTGTGAAGTGACAAACCCGAGTGCCGAAAAATATTATAAATCACCGAACGCTGCTGCTGTGGCATTGTGTAACCTGCTGGATACAGCTGGACTGTAGGTGCCGTATATGTGTCTCCTTCCCTATATAGAATACATGCCAAACTCGTAACCCACATCAAGGGTCCCTGTTCCGGCATAAAAGACGACCCCTGACTTTTAAGAAGATTGTCAGGGGTTCGACTTAGATTCCAGAAAATGTTAACCCCTGCCTGACCTGGGGCCAGTTCCTGGCATCGGCGCGCCTCCTGTACCGTTCCTGACGCAGGAAGTGTGACGTACACTACCTGTGCCGGAGATCGACAAACCTCTCCCGGGAAGCCGAGTGTCTCATCAGAGAGGCTTAGAGAGGCTCAGCTACCTGGAGAGCTTCGGAAGAATGAGAGAGGTGTCGGAAGTTCCCAAAGCCTGTCTCATTCTCCCGAAGCTCTACCGGCAGCTGAACGTCTCCTAGCCTTTCCGATGAGATGCTCAGCTGCCCGGGAGAGGTTTGGCGATCTCCGTCGCTGGCGCAGGTAGTGTACGTCACACCGCCTGCGCCAGGAACAGTACGGGAGGCGCGCCGTTGCCGGGAACGGGCCCCAGGTGGGTAAAATGTTTTTTTTTTATTTTTTTTATTTTTTTATAGTGATCACCTCATACGGTGGGGATGCGGCCATTTTTGAGCCTCCCCACCATATGGGACGACCATACCCTGCGTATAAGACGACGGCCGACTTCTAAGGAGATTTTTTGGGGTTAAAAAGTTGTGTTATATGCCAGAAAATACGGTAATTAAAACAATAGGAAAAAGTCATTGTTACAAATGGGGTTGTGAACGTAAATTTAAAGCAAATGTACCAAGATTTTTACAAGAATAGACCAGTGCTGGTGCGGGGAGGTCGGTGCAGCCATCCTTTTTTTGAATCGCAGTCCAGTTCCTGCCCTTGAGGCCGATCTATTCTCGGGCACCAGCCCGGCATGAGACAGACTGAGATTTGAGACAGGCCCGCCCCCCCCCTCCCCTCTGTGATGCGGCTCCATTACAATCAATGGAGCCACGTCACTGAGGGGAGGGGGTCTCGTCACACTGGGGGCTGGTGGGCCCACCTCCAGTGCTTCAGGTCGGGTTGGTGCCCAGGAAAAGACCGGCACTGTGCGCAGGCACCGGCATACCTGCAGCGGCGCCATAAGTTTATGGATCTTCCAGCTATTCCATATACCAGTGGGCTATGCAGAACTGCATCCTGCCACTGCAACAGAATGATTGTTGCCCTTTAAACTTGAGTTAAACATGAGTTTAGGAAAAGTTGGGTATATATAGGGAGCTAATTCGGCTAACTCCATTACTAGAGAGTTCTATGGTGGGAAAAAAGCTAGAAAACGAGCAGCATTTTAGTAAAACGGTGATTCCTGAAGGTGTACAAAAATACTTGTAGTGGGACACTGCATGCAAAGCGAGGCTGTAATTCATGTAATTCCCATAATAGATAGATGTTAGGTCAGGGAGGCACTTGGTACCTTTTATATATCCAGCTGTGCTTTCTGAATATAGAAAAATGCTTTGATCCTCCTGTACAGAGTGTTTAAGAGACTTTCCCATGCTCCTGAATAGCTGCAAGCAGGAATGCCTCCTCACTCCCCCTCTCATCCCTATCTCTGTTTGATGGACATTCAGCTGGAAACTGAGCCCCAAACAGGGAGGGAGAGTGAGGGGCCATTCTAGCCTGCAGCTTTTCAGGAGATTGGAAAAGCTTCTTTGAAACTTTGTACAGGAGAATCAGAGCAATTTTCTATGTTGTGGAAGCACAGACAGCTATATGAAAGGTGCCATGTGTCTCCTTGATCTAACAGCATCTAATTGTATCAGGAGTTTAGAACTTGAATTGCAGCTGATAGATTCCTTTTAATGCACTGTAAAACTAGCTCGAGCTACATGTCAATTTATGGCCACCTGATGCGTATGAGGGCCTCCTGACTCACCCCGACAGCAGACTTTGGAGGAGAGATCAAGCATGTTGTATTTCAACAGCTCAATCCTTTTATTCTCGGATGTTAAGAAAGTGTAGTATAGTTAGCAGACGGACATAAAAGAGACAAACACCACAGGCCAAACATAGGCAGAGAACGATCAAGAACGTTAAATTTCTACATGTCTGATCCTTTTGCTCTTAAAGGGGTGCTCCAGTGATTTTTTTCTTTCAAATCAACCTGTGTTCCTTAGTTCATAAGAGAGACAAACTTCAATCTGAGGGTTTGCGGGGTACTCCAGCAAAAACAAAAACAAAAAAAACTTTCAGCTCAAATGGTGTCAGAAAGTGCTAGAAATTTGTAATTTACTTCAATTTAAAAATCTTACGTTTTCCAGTACTTATCAGCTGCTGCATGACCTGCAAGAAGTGGTCTATTTTTTCCAGTCTGACACAGTGCTCTCTGCTGCCTCCTCTGTCCGTGACAGGAACTATCCAGAGCAGTAGCAAATCCCCATAGATATCCTCTCCTGCTCTCCACACTGGAAAGAATAAACCACTTCCTGCACAACATACAGCAGCTGATAAGTATACTGGAAGACTTAAGATTTTTAAATAGAAGTAAATTACAGCACTTTCTGACACCATTTGATCTGAAAGTTGTTTTTTTTTTTTTTTGCTGAAGTACCCAGCAAACCCTCAGATAGAGGTTTGTCTCTCTTAGGAACTAAGGAACTAAGGATTGTTGGATACACATGAAGGGAGTGTTATCAAACATGGTGTAAAGTGAAACTGGCTCAGTTGTCCCTAGCAACCAATCAGATTCCACCTTTCATTCCTCACAGGCTCTTTGAAAAATGAAAGGAGGAATCTGATTGGTTGCTAGGGGCAACTGAGCCAGTTTCACTTTACACCATGTTTGATAAATCTCCCCCCATGATGTCTACAAATCGTACGCAATCTGTTGGTTTAGCCAAGTTCATATAATATGTATAGTATGTGGACAGCGATGTGGAAGAACATCTAGATCAGGGGTAGGGAACCTTGACTCTCCAGCTGTTGCAAAACTACAACTCCCATCATGCCTGGACAGCCAAAGCTAAAGCTTTGGCTGTCCAGGCATGATGGGAGTTGTAGTTTTGCAACAGCTGGAAAGTCAAGGTTCCCTACCCCTGATCTAGATCCTTACAATATTCCTGTAACAAGGCTAAACAGCTACAATAAACCAAAGCTTGTGTTGTCATGGAGGGAACGTGAGCAGACGCCTGAGTCTTTTGTCTTGTAACATCAGTCATGACCCTGAACGCTAATACAGTCTTTAATGTAAAGTACAGAAGCTTTTCTAAAGGCCCTATTCCACGGAACAATATATGTAGTGTAACGATTATTTTGCGGTCGTTACATGGTCGTTTAAAACGTTCTACGGGGTGATCACGACCATACAACACACCTACTTTTTTTAAACCTTTTTACGAACGACTGAAAGATTTCTAATTTTACGAACCGATTAGCGAATTATCTTTCAAAGACCAACCATTTTTTTTCGACATGATGAAAAACTATTTTGAATGACAATATAACGATTTTGCCTTTGTCGTTCGCTTGTTTACATCAATTCCACGAAGCGATTATCGTTAACGAGCGGTCGTTGGAGCGAGTTTATGAACGATAATCGTTCCGTGGAATAGGGCCTTTAGGGCTCTTATTAGGGTCTGTTTACACACACAGATTATTTGACAGATTTTTGCAGCCAAAGCCAGGAATGGACTATAAACAGGGAACAGGTCATAAAGGAAAGACTGAGATTTCTTTTTTTTTTTTTTTTAAATCCATTTCTGGTTTTGGCTGCAAAAATCTGGAAAATATCTGTCAGATAATCTGTGCGTGTAAATGCAGCGAAGGATCAAGCGACGAGCGAGAAATCGTTTATTTTGATCTCACAACATGTTCTTAACCCCTAGACGACCCAGGATGTAGAGTTACGTCATGGAAGTCTGTCACCAGACGACCCTGGACGTAACTGTACGTCCTGGGTGGTTCTCCCGCTATGAAGCGGACTCATCTCTCAGCGCGCGCGCCGGGCTTCGGGAGCTGATATCTCCATGACCCGACCGGCTCAGGAAGCTGGACCCGGCGGGATCACGTAAGTATAGGGGGATCTAACAGGGGTTCGGGAGCCTGTCACCCCGGCACGGGGGGTGACAGGTGTCCTTTAAATTGTTGTTCGCAAAAAATTTGCAGATCGTTCCATATAAACAGTCGTTTGCGGATTTTACCCATGTGCGAGATATATCGTTCCGTCTAAACGCTAATCATTATTAATAAAAATCGTTACTTCGAAATCGTTAATCGTGCGATTGGGCGAATTATCGCTCTGTGTAAAAGCACCATAACAACTATTGTTCTGTGTAATATGGTGAATGATTTCAGGTTAACGATTAACAATCTCATTTGCGATCGTTTATCGTTAGTCCTTAATTGTTAAAAATGGCTCTGTGTAATAGGACCCTTAGTCTTGGGCCATTGACTAGTCACAAAGTGACAGGTGAATTTCTGTGACACTTCAAGGGTCTCGTTGCACAATGTTGGTAGAGTTACTCTAGAAATCTGTGTCACACGAGAGTATTAGCCATCTCTTTTATTGTACTTAAAGGGGATTGCTGAAACTTGTCCTGTCATTATGTCATTGTTTCACTGTCCCAACTTGTGTCTATTTACATGATGTCATCAAACAAGCAGACATTGATCCCTCTAATTCTCGGTATTCTCGATAATATATGACAGTAACTAATTCAAACAGGATTCCACCACATGAAACTGGTGAAGATGGCCTGAAATTATAGGTGGCTCCTCGTAAAATGACGTTGTGCACCTGCTGACCTTTATGTGGTATTCCTCACATCAAACAGCTGGGTCAGGCAGCGGCAGGGTCAGGCAGACATAACTCATGGGCTGAGATGACGGCAGGTGGCTGGGACCTCGCAGCACGGAAACTTCTTTCTTAAAGGGAAAAATTAGCCAGGCTAAGATCATCTAAGAACTAGAACCTGATGAAGAGAGTTTCCTCGAAACACGTTGGGGGAGATTTATCAAACTGGTGTAAAGTGAAACTGGCTCAGTTGCCCTTAGCAACCAATCAGATTACAGTTTTATTCCTCACTTTGAAAAAATGAAAGGTGGAATCTGATTGGTCGCTAGGGACAACTGAGCCAGTTCCACTTTACACCAGTTTGATAAATCTCCCCCATTGTCTGTAGTAGTATTAAACCAGTTTCTATATCCTATATGGCATCCAAATTTTTGATGCCATATCTGTTTCTTCATGACGCACAGCCCTGAAATATGCATCGAGTTCTCTCCAAGGAAAACTATCTGGTCATCTGTATCCCTGCAAATCCAACCGGTTCCCCGGGCAGCTGGAAGGCAGCGGTCAGCTAGTATAAAATGTGGTGCTTGTAGCACGACCAGTCAAGGTGAGCGGCCAAGTACTTAAAGGGGTAGAAAAAAGAATGTTTTAAAATCAAATGATGTCAGGACAATATATAGTTTGTAATTTACATCTATTGAAAAACTCAATCCTTTTAGTGCTTATCAGCTGCTGTATGCCCTGCAGGAAGTGATGCATTCTTTCCAGTCTGACACAGAGCTCTCTGCTGCCAACTGTCCAGAGCAGGAGAGGTTTTCTGTGGGAATTTGCTGCTGCTCTGGACAGTTCTTCGACTTGGACTTAGACAGAGGTGGCAGCAGAGAGCACTGTGTCAGACTGGAAAGAATACACCACTTCCTGCAGGGTATACAGTAGCTAATGGACTGAAAAGATTGAGTTTTTCAGTAGAAGTAATTTACAAATTTGTATAACGCTCTGACATCAGTTTGAATTTTTTTTTTTTAAGTTGATTTGAATTTTTTTTTACTTTAAAGCTAATGTACCCTCAATTTTTTTTCTTGCAGTACCTTCTCGGCAGCACCGCAGGAATTTTGGTGGCACGGTCAGTTTTGCAGCCGATTTCCTGCACTTTTTCCTGCCGTTTTCTGCTTGAGGACTGGCCCAGCGCACTGCAGGTCTGTCACCTCCCCTCCCCCGTGTGACCATAACCCCTTCCCTATGTGACACGTCCTTGCTTGATTCCAATGGAGACAAGTCACTAAGGAGAGGGGTTATCATCACACTGGGGGGTGCTGAAAAATAGTGACAAGCACAGTAACCCAGCGGCGTTTTGAGAAATGACCATGCCACCAGCATCCCCACACTGGCGTCGAGCAGGTGCTGCAAAAAAATTGCTTTATTAATACAGCTTTTCATTTGATAACCTGCAGAGTGTTACACTATGTGCACCCATGCCCTCCCTCCCGGTGCAGTGAATAGATTTGGTCGGCTGCATAGACTTAGGGCCCTATTCCACCGGACGAATATCGTTCAGATTATCGTTAAATCGTTCGAATCTAAACGATAATCGTTCGGTTCAAATGCAGTTAACGATTAACGACCGAACGAGAAATCGTTGATCGCTTTATAAGACCTGGACCTATTTTTATCGTTGCTTGTTCGCAAAACGATCGCAAATCGTTCGCATTGAATAAGATGTCGTTCGGTCGTTCGCAGTAGATACGAACGCAATAGCGAAGAAATAGAGAAGAAAAAACGATCGCAAATACGATCGTAAGTAACGATTATCGTTCCATGGAAATGAGTGAATGTTTTCAGGTCTTTCGCATTAGCGGTCGTTTGAGATTGTTATTCGTTAACGATTATGCGAACGATAATTGTCCGGTGGAATAGGGCCCTTACTTTGTGTGGCCAACCACGTCAGTTAAAGGGACAACACTACTCTTGTCTCCAGTTCAGGTGCGGTTTGCAATTAAGCTCCATTCACTTCAATGGAACTGAGCAGCAAAACCCCACCCAAGCTGGAGACAAGAGTGGGGCTGTCTCTGGAAGAAAGTGGCCATGTTTTTGTAGTGCTGGATAACCCCTTTAAGTCAGATGCAAAAGACTGTGTGGTGTGTGAACACACACTTTTTTCATGGTACAGTGGGTGCTCTTTAATGCTATCTATGTCTCCTTTGATAAAGGGACGCAGGTTGTCTCAAAAGCTTGCTGTTTGTTATCCGCTTTCAGATTAAAAGGTATCAACTCTTTCTATGTCTTATAAACATCTCACCTCCCTGCTTGGTTTTTGGGCAACAAAGAAGAGGGATCAGAACACTCCTAAATAGAGATGTAGAAAAAGAGCGACTATGGCGTCCCCTAAAACACTTGTTCCACATTAAATAAAATGGTCTGATGTGTTTCAGGTGGATATGCGACCCCCTTATCCATATCATCAATCATCAACCTCTCAGGACATGATCCCGGAAACATCATTAGAAGAAGCTTAATGCCCTCTCCAACAAGCAGAGAAAATGTAAAACCTCCGATATAAAGTTACTTGTAATAAAAGGAAATTGCGAATCTCAAAGAGACAGAAGAGTGTGGGAGTACGAGCTCGTGACAACCTTTGACACACTCAGAACAGAAGTAAATACGCTGCGGTGATTTCTGTCATTCTATATCTATTAAAGCTCACTTCTCTGTAAAACTTCTCACACGTCACGATTGATGGGGGTCCGAATGCTGAGACTCGCTGAATGCTTAAAAAAAAGGAGAAGTCTTCAGGTAAGCGCTCTGCCCACTTGCTTGAATCTCCCTGGAGAGCGAAATGAGCAAGGATTTACAGAAAATACCATTGCCATGGCCCAGGTCGCAAGGACTGGTGTTGGGCCCGCTGGTGGGTTTTCGGGGCTACTTGTCATGGTGGCTAGAAGTGGTAACACGGATCCCCAGACACACGGCAACCGTATCTTGGTTAGGACCAGTGTCGGACTAGCCCACCAGAGGACTGGAGGATCTCCAGCTTTAGAACCTGCACTAACATTGACTGATATGTTTTTTCTCACTGGTTCTTCATTGGTGGGCCCCAGATATCCCAGTCCGACACTGGAATTGTATGATGCCATTAACTGGATAGTTATAGATTCGGAAAAAATGTCTTATACTATCAGTATAGAGCATTACCTAAACTATTTAGAGGGACAGGGACTTCTCTTAAATGTCCCAGCCACTGTACTGTACAGTCAGTGTTGGACTGGTCCACAAGGGGACCCGAGGATCCTCCAGTGGGCCCCCAGCTGTAGAACCTGCACTAACATTGGCTGACATGTCTTTTCTCACTGGTTCTTCATTGGTGGGCCCCTAGGATCATTTCCTCTGGTTGGCCCCAGATAGCCCAGTCTGACACTGGTTAGGACAGATGTGAGGTGCGGAGTGTAGGTGCCGATGGGGCGGTATAGATTACAGAGTACCACTTTAAACAAAGTCCAACTTTACTTGTAAAAGGTGCAATAATGACAGTAACAGTACTCAGGTACAATAGGAGGTCAATCACCCCAATATAGGATAGTTCCTGGTGGGAGGGCTTCTGGTCAGTTTGTAGTTTGTGGAGACAGAAGTTTTTGTTGGAGTTTGTGAGAAACAAGTATGCAGTGCTAAACCCAAAGGTGGGTTAAGTGTCACCTGGGATAAACCTTGCCCATGCCAAGGATAACCAAGATTTAGTAAGGAATCATAGAAACATAGAAATGTAGTGTCCCAATACAGGGGTCACTAACTTGTTTACCATCTGTCAGAAAGTAATTCTGTCAGGTGTCACACCAAGAGCTGGGAGCTGTGATTTTACACTCCAGCCACTAGGTGTCTCACTCTCCCTGTGCACACCTCCAGTGTGTAAGGTTTAGCTACGTGTGTGTTTAGCCAATCACAGATGTAAGACACTGTACACTGTCTCTTTATTACTCTTCTCCCTTCCTGTAACTTACTGGTCCAGGTTTCTTTTAGTCAGTGTGTATCAGAGACAGACCCAAGAGACAGGTTCCTGCTGCAATGACTAAGGGGGCCTGGCTTAGGCCAGATCCCTTGATGGGTAGTTCAGTTCCAGTCAGGAGAGGGAGAGGACCTATTTCCCTTGAGAGAGATAGAGACAACAAGCATGCAGTGCTAGGCCCTTAAAGGTGAAGTAACCGTGAACTAGGACAACCTTTTTCTATGCCATGGATCTTCTAAGTCAGGACAGTCACCCCCTAAAGGAAAGAAAGAGGGACTGATCCCCAGTAAGACAAAGCTGCTAAGGGCTGAAGTATCTTACTGACAATGCTTGTCCACTTCAGGGAAACTTCAGTTGCAGCTCGACCTAAAGACAGAGACCTAGGACTTGTACTACCCTACCTGGCGGTCTCTGAACTGGTGGGGCAGAAGGCGGTCATATATGCAAAGCCCATATATATAGGTGAGTACGAGAATTTCTTCTTTCAAGTATCTACACTACAACTAAGTTATATTGCACTGAAGATTCCTTAAGTAAATGTTAGTGCTGGACTCTGTGCTCATTCCTCTCTGCCACACCTGCACCAGCAACTGCATCCACACAACCCTGGTTCTACCTTTACAAAGCCTAGTGCTTATATACCTGGGGCTGGGCATCACCACTCCTGGCTCCTGGGTGTAATGATGTGGCGAGGACACACTGAGCCCTGCTGGTGTGATGATGTGTAGAGGACACATTGCCCCCCTGCTGGTGTGATGATATGAGCAGCCATCACATATGACAGTTGGTCACCCCTAGTAGTGATACTAGGGACACCTGAGCTTTATTAGTGGTAAGAGGTGAGAGGAAAGCCTTGATTTACCTGACATCCTGCAGCCACATTTTCTGTCTTCCCAGAAATGTCTCCTGCCCGGTCACCAGATTTATCACCAATCCAGCATTTCTAGGACCAGCTTTGGTAACTCATGAGTGTGCAGGAACTCCAGGTGCAGCTACTACATCTGTGAGCTGATGTGCCTAAGAATACCATACAGAACCTGTATCCTCCATACTCCACCATAACTCATTTTGTGAACCAGACGTTCCTTTCCATTATACAGTTTTCTATTGCTTTAATCACATATATTTATATTATCTTTACATTCACACATGGGAAATAGAAAGTGTCATTTGGTCCACCACTCTTACGACCACTCCAGCTTTTTACAGCTATTTACTGGTCTGTTTTTTCCACTCCTCAATTCCTAATATTGTTTGTCCTACTTACTTTACTATTTCCATTTCTTTTTTTGTGTATTGATAGCGGAATCTTCACCATGCCTGATAATGAGACCCGAGAGGTCTCAAAAGCTTCTCTTCTAGTGCTGCCTTCTAAGAAATTCCGCCCAAAGTGTATACACATAGTATACACTCGGGCTGGGATCCCTAGTGGCGCCGCAAGAAACTGACATGTCAGTTTCAGTAATTAGCGGCCACAGAAAACCCTGTCAGTTCACACAATGGAGCACGCGGCTCCGGCCGCACGCTCCATTATGTGCAGTGGGGAATTTAGCGGCAGTGAAGATTATCCTGCCGGGTCATGGAACGGCCAGTGTCTTACAGACAGGGCCGTCTTATCCATTGGGCAGGGTAGGCGGCTGCCCGGGGGCCCCTGCCCTCTGTGACCTGTATTTTTAGCTTTATAAGACGCACTTATAAAACTAAGCGCGTCCTATAAAGCAAAGACGGCTCCCAAGCAGTGCTGAGCACCGCAAGGAAGCCGTCCCGCCCGCCCCCTCTATTGCTGCTCACTATGCATATGCATAGTGAGCGGCCCTGAGCGGCCCCCTCCGCCCGCCCCTTCTATCGCTTCTCAGCTGGCAGCCGATCAGAAGCCCAGGAAAGTGCAATGAGCAGCACTTTCCTGGGCTTCTGATCGGCTCAGCTAAGTGGCGATAGAAGGGGCAGGCAGTCCAGCAACTCACCCGTCCGGCGGCCCCAGCAGCTCCTCTCCCGGCAGCGCACTCCCGTCATCCTCCGGGCACAGGCAGCGGGGTACAGAGACGCTGCCTGTGTCCTGGATATGTCATGCAGCAGGTCACTTCCGGCACAGGCAGTCTCTCTGTACCCCGCTGCCTGTACCGGAGGATGTCGGGAGTGGCGCGCTGCCGGGAGACATCAGCTGCTGGGGCCGCCGGACGGGTGAGTAACTGGTTTGTTGTTTTGGGGGGCACTGGCTACTATGGGGGGCACTGGCTACTATGGGGGGCACTGGCTACTATGGGGGGGACTGGCTACTATGGGGGCACTGGCTACTATGGGGGGCACTGGCTACTATGGGGGGCACTGGCTACTATGGGGGCA
Organism: Dendropsophus ebraccatus; assembly: GCF_027789765.1. Classification (NCBI taxonomy): domain Eukaryota; kingdom Metazoa; phylum Chordata; class Amphibia; order Anura; family Hylidae; genus Dendropsophus; species Dendropsophus ebraccatus. The sequence continues at coordinate 24,548,870 of NC_091454.1, read as the reverse complement.
CTGGCTACTATGGGGGGCACTGGCTACTATGGGGGCACTGGCTACTATGAGGGGCACTGGCTACTATGGGGGGCACTGGCTACTATGGGGGGCACTGGCTACTATGGGGGGGGACTGGCTACTATGGGGGCACTGGCTACTGTGGGGGGCACTGGCTACTGTGGGGGCACTGGCTATTGTGGGGGCACTGGCTACTATGGGGGGCACTGGCTACTATGGGGGGCACTATATGGGGGGATTTGCTACTATGGGGGGCACTATATGGGGGGGATTGGCTACTATGGGGGGATTGGCTACTATGGGGGGCACTATATGCAAAGATGTGGGGGATTTGATGGTGGCGGTTGGGGGGGGGGGCCAATTCGCACCTCTGCCCAGGGGCCCATAATACTGTTAAGACGGCCCTGCTTACAGAGTGGGAACATGGCCTTAAACATTAAAAAGGCTGAATAACTAAGCACTCTCAGTTCTTTATCATTTCCATCTTTTATTGTGACTGAAAGGTTATATATATATTTATATATATATATATTTATATAAAATTGTTGCAATACCATGTTCTGCAATACTCCCGTGATCCCAAAGAATGTCATTGAGATGATCCACAACAGCTTCTTCCACCACCTAACTAGCAGAAACTGACTATGTAAGCCATAGTAACAATACTGATGGTGATGTCAGATGGGAATTATGGGTGTCGTCCATTTTTTGTAGCAATTTTTTAAATTTGTTTTCTTGTTCATGAAGAGTCACACGGCAACCGGGGAAATTATTGCAATATAAAGATATCGGTGATAATCACAGCAGGGCTTGTTATGACACAGTGACATCACTGTAACTAATTGGCCTGGGCTATTACTTCACTTTGGTCCTTACCCATTCAGGTTATCTATCTATCTATCTATCTATCTATCTATCTATCTATCTATCTATCTATCTCCTATCTTTCCCCCAACTAACCTCTCATTGCGTCCTTTTGTTTTTGAGGTTTTGAACCTTATTTAAACCTTTCCCCCTTTCTCTTCTTACCTCCAGAAAAAGAGATTAGTCTGCAATGGAGCAAAGAGCATAAGCTGAAGTACTCCATTGGAACTTGCTCATTCCTCTCTGCCACACCGGCACCTGCACCCACACAAACCTGGTTCTACCTTTACAAAGCCTAGTGCTTGTATACCCAAGGCTGGACATCCCCACTCCTGGCATATCCTGCCATTGACTGCCATGGACCACACCACACCCTGTAGATAGGGGATAACTTTTCAAGATGGCAATACTCCTTTAAGGAGGTATGTTGATAAAACGGCATTATGATTTTAGGTTCCCATATGATATAGGTTTCATATTAAATCATCTTACTATATTTATGTGCATGTGGCCTAACACTGTGCTAAATAACCCACTAAGAGCACCACGTAGCAATGCATATCGCACTACTGCACAGTACAGCTGGAGTTTCAGAAATAAAGTGCGTTGTACCACTGGATCCCAATAGAAATGTAACTGCACCAGCAGAAGTATTTATAAAAAAATTATATTTTATTGTTTTTAAAAATACAGCTATATACACAACAAGATACAATACAACAATATCATTTATGGAGGGAATAGATGACCCCAATGCCCTCTGGACCCCCAGTGGCAGCATACACAGTAGATAAAATTTGTTATATTACTAGGTGTCAGTACATTGATATGGCCCTTTGATGGCAGTATATATATATTTGTCTCAAGGTGGCCATGCATCTTAGATAGCTGTCAGGCAAATATCTCCCCGACACCCCCATCATCTCAGCTGAATGTGCACTTGTTCTCAAAAGAGAAAAAAAAACATTGCCAGGCACCTCTGGTGGTGACTTATGTCCCTTAAATGGTCGCTGTTGTTTTATGTGATCCCTAAAATATTTGTAAACCACTTAATTAACCAGAAATGACTCCTTACTCTGGAAAAAGAATTGTGAAGTATTGGCCACTAGGTGTCTCCCTTCCCTGCAATCTTCTGTCCCCTGTTTGTTGTTAGGGGAAATCTGTCTCTACTAAGAGACACAATGGGACAGAATGTACACGACAGGGGTGTGGCTTAGCATAAAAGCAGAAGAGGATGAGAGAGGGCCATAGAAATCCTAAACTGTATACCTGCAAGCTGAGCCAGCCTGCCTGCTAAAATGATCTATACTAAAAGGTAAATCAAGGCTTCCCTCTCACTTCTTACCACCCATAAAGCTCAGGGCAGCTTGCCTAAATACCAGTGTACCCACCCCTTTATGTCCACAGTGCTGCAGTGTAATTTCCCCTCTTTTCCTTCCTTCATCTTTTTAGCAGCAGTAGCAGCAGTTCTTTGTGTGACCCCTGCATTTTTTTTTATTTCTGCTCACATAACACCTAGCAAACCCAGTGCATCAGTAACCTCTTCTCCCACCACATGCCATATATAGTAAAGTACTTTAAATCCTCCACGAGTACAGTGTTTACCTGTTCAGACCAGCCAGCACACGTTTACTGGCACAACGTCATGGCATAGGCAGAGAGCAGTATGTGCTGTGGTGTGATTGGCCAGTTGAGTAAAGGAAAGGAAGTCCCTGAGTGTGCTACTAGAAAACAGCCTGGCTCTGGTCAATCCTCCTGAGAGAATAAGAAATAGCTGAAAACGATAAGGGACACTCCTATCCCCTTAAATGGGTGACTGGTTCTGCAAACATTGCGTGTCATGGGATTCACTGTCTGTTGGACCAACATGGATCTATATAGTTTAATAAAATGTAAATTAAATTGCTTTGTGTGTGTGTGCTCCAAAAAGACTCTAGGGTAAGGTCATCTACAAAAGGCTCACAACCACATTCCCTACCAGAGGTAATAATACTGTGTGCCATGCAGCTTTTTAAGGTCACCTGGACGTAAATGTGTCATGCTCAGCATGTTATAGGAAAATACAAGCTCTTTACCATCTCCTGATAAGATATTACGCCTCATCTATGATTCCTCCTTTCACAATCTGTAGGTAAGTCAAGTTCCCCACAGATTTACTGTGCTAAAACACAAGTTCTCTCGGTGGCATAGGTGCGAACCCCATGGCGGTTCCCAATACATTGTTGCAGCATACCTATATCAGCCGGTATCTCTGCCATAATCTTATGTCTTAGCCTCTTTCCTTTCTGTAGGTCATCTCATGACCTTCTCTAACACCATCTCATAGTAACAAAAGCTACACAACTTTAAAACATGACTTCTTCACAGCTGCCATAGTCACTTTCTCCCAGATCCTGTGCCTGGTAATTTGCATTAGTCATTGGCGGGGCACCACAGTCTGCATAGGAGGGCTGTGCCACACTCAATCGTACACTGAGACGCCGGACACCATCCTCGGATGGGTATGGTACCCCTTTGGGCTGCATGAGTTTAGAGGGGTAATAGCTGATCGCAGTATACTGGTCCTGGCAGGTGGATGGTTGTGGGAGAAAATCGTCCAGGTTGCGGTTGCCGTAACAAGCAGGGATTGGGGCTCTCTTGTTGTTGGCTTCTAGAGGAAACGGGAAGCCACCAAACAAGGGCTCTTGCTCAGGTTCTCTAGGAAGAGGTGGAATAGGTGGCGCGGTTGAAGGTTTCGAGTGTGGATATCTCTGTATTTCTACCGGATTATAGCTGGGTTGCCAAAATGATGAGTCTCCTGCATACACTGGAAGAAAGGAACATAGTCTATATTAGAACATAGATACTTTCTATATCTGTGTCTGTATCTAAACAGGTTTGCCTAGGGAGGCTGGATTACACTATGAAAAAACAAGCCTTATTCGAGGAAAAAAATTGCATTCATAAGACAACCTGTCTCTAGAGATAGAAGTTGGACGTGTGATAATGTCATAGCCTTCCACTCCCAGAGCTAACTTACAAAGGTAAGAGAATCAAGCATTCCTGGAGCTTAGAGAGAGTAAGGGCTGTCACTCACAGACATGTAGATACACCGCAGGGAATTCCTGATCTCGGATTAAAGCGAGTGACAACAAGTAGTAGCTGCTGTGTCTCTCTTATCAGCCACCAGGGGTCAGTAGCGTCTCAGATCTACTCATTGCAGGGCTGTGTCCTAGTACTTGTAGAATGAAATCTCTTTAAAGGGGCTCTTTAAAGCCTATGATCAGTCACATATGTATATCTGGAGATTCACATATGACTGTTATGTGTCAGTCACATATGTATATCTGGAGATTCACATATGACTGTTATGTGTCAGAGATCCATGTACATGTACTAAAAAAATTAATAATTTATAATTCACTGACATCTAGCATCTACTCTATAACTGCAAAAAAATTTTTATAAAATTTCACTCTGTGACCCTAATTTTTTATACTGCCAAACAGGTAGACTGGGTATAATTTTATCTGGTTACAAAAGGAAAAATTTGCATTGGAGGCATCTTTCACAACTGACGTATTAACCCTCAATTGGTTCATTATTTGCTGTCAATCACCATATATTCTCCTCAGGCCAGATCATCTGATACTCAGGGTTCACAGGGCTAAAGGTGTTGTATGGGACAAGAAAAACATTATTTCTTTTCTTTTCTTTCTTTTTTTCCCTAGAAACAGTGCCACACCTGTCTATAGAATGGGTCTGGTTCATCAGCTCATGCTCTGTAATACAGTAATACATGTGACCTGTGGGCCGGTGTGGTGCTGGCACTTATTGACTACTTTCAGATTGTTTTCCAGGTTGTCAAAATCGTTTTTGGTCTAAACATAGTCACTAGGTGACCACTTTTGGGTCTTTGGAGTCATTGGGAGTGCCTGACCATGCCCTTTCTAACAGGTTGCCAATAGACTTAATCAAACAGCGGAAAAAGCTAGTTTCGATCCAACTCCAACCTAGCCGGACCTTCCGCATTTGATTCCTGATGCCTTCCCGGTCCGTGCGGAAGGAGGATACATCCCGGGGACCGCCTGGAATTCCGGAATTCAGCCTAGGTAATAGTCTGTATCCCGGAATTCTAGGTGGTCCCCAGGCTGTCTCCTCCTTCCGCACGGACCGGGAAGGCATCAGCAATTAAATGCAGAAAGTCCGGCTCGGTTCGAGTTTGATTGAACCTAGCTTTTTCCGCTGTTCGATCAAGCCTAGTTGCCAATTCTCTCCATATCAGACGTAATAAAATATGACCTTTTCCCATCTGAAAAAGGTATGCTCTATCCACAGGATATTCCCCCAGAGAGAAGGACAGGACATGTGCGCTCCACCTCTTTCTTTTAACGGGTGACTGGGGTCCATATTCTCAAACCCGCAGGAGCCACAGCTGTTGGAACCCCACAATTTTGAGACCCTAGTTTCCCATTAAATTGGAGTGGCATGTGCGCCACTGCCCCAGCAGTCTCTATGGGAGATGCAGAAACATGAATTGACCCCTTGCAATTAGCTAGTTATCTCTTATAATAGTAAAGAACATCTCTAAGATATCATACTGAACATAGGCTGGTGGGTGCACATACACCCACTTAAAGCCCCCTTTATGTGATTAGTAGTTAAGTGGCCGGAACTTTCTTGGCCAATCAGACGCACCAAGTGGGGTCAGGTGTTGTCTCCCTCCAGCCGCCCCATGGAATAGAATGGCGTGTAGGGCTTTGTCTATGCATTAATATACTTGCTACTCGACAAGATATAAGAAACACTTACTGTTGTCTTCACAGTCCCAGTTGTTCTTGGCAATGGACTCGTTGTCAGAACTGGATGGAGGTGCTGGAGGTAGGTTGGGGGCCACACTGCAGATGGCAGGACCCCTTGTCCCTTGGGGCTTACAGAAGGTAAGTAGCTCCGGGATATTGTTTCTCCTCGATTGACCTTCAGCATCCAACTGATTCCGAGCTACGTTGCTGAGAAGGTTAAGTTCCATGGGTGCCCCTTGGGTGCCCACCCCAATGTCTCTGGAGATATACTGCTTTATATCAGGGTCTTCTTGCGGGGCAGGTTTATGGTTTCCAGCTCGTCTGCAAATACGTTTTCTGAAGATGACAAAAAGCCCCACTAAGAAGAGGACAGCAAGGACCCCTCCTAGGATCTCAACTATCTCCTGAGCTCCGGAAATAAGAAACCTTCTATCTTTTTCAGGCTCTTCCACTTCTGCACATATCTGGCCGCCATTAACGTCGCTGCAGTTGCAGGTGCTGCTGGGTGTGCAGAGGTCAGGCTGCCCACAGGAACCATCCGGACAGCTTCTCACTGCTATATGACAACTGCAAGAAAGACAACATCGTAAAACAATTAATAATAATATGAGTACAGTATGTATTATGTGACTTTCCAAGATCCTTGGGTTGATCCACCATAACCAATCTATGGCCTGGAAGAAGCTGGTCTTGTACCCCATACTGGTCAAATGGACTATCTCACTATATAGAGTAAAATAATGCTAGGTACTCACCTGTCACCCTTAAATCCAGGAGGGCAGCTACAGGTGAAACCATTGGACATGGATGTGCACATTCTACCTTGCACACAGGAAGACGTGGAACAAGGGTCTGGGCCCAGATTACACTTAGGACCCGAGAATGGAGAATGACAGAGACACGAATAACCTGGGGAAATATGGATAGTGTAAGTATATATAGTTCCACATCAAGCACTGAATAGATAAGGCTTCTTAACCCTATTAGACCAAGTTCACATATGTCTGACAATTCAGCATTGTTACTATGCGATGTGGTTGCATGTAGTGCTTAAGGGCAACCGCACCAGAGGGCAACTATATCAGATCATAGATGCAATAAGAATTCCCATCTGAGTTGGCTTTAGATTGCTAGACATATAGTATGTGAACCCGATCTTACGGTTTAGTCAAGTACTGACCTCCACTGGCCATCTCTACACACATCCTGCCACTTGGACAAGGCTCCCGGCTACAGGCTTGGGTATGTTCACAGCACGGCGTTATTCCTTTCAGATGAAGAGCGGCTCCCAGACTCTCCACTGTTTGCCCATTAATGCTGATGTCGTCCATACAACCCTGAAATCCTTGAGTGACTAGGTCATCCATTTGTAGGAGTCCACCGATGATCAGATGAGACATCTGCCTGGTGCATGGCTGTAGAGGCTGCTCCGTGTCCACGTTGTCCAAGTGCAATTTGACGGTAGAGCTTGATACCTCCAGTATAATGGTATGCCAATCCCCATCATTTATCCGTGTCTCCAAATCCAGATTCTGGGGGGTAGCTCCTGGGCAGAGATGCTTATAACGTACAGAACCATTATCAAGCTGTAAAATAGTAAAAATAAATAAATAATTAAAATCTGGGAAATGAGCCAAAGTCTGAAGCAGGATATGACTCAACTGTGGGTTTCTATCATGAAATTATTATATATTTTTTCTGCCAATTAAAGGGGTACTCTATCCATATATACTTATCTCCTATCCACAGGCATAGCAGGGATCATCACCTCCCGCGATCATGAGAAGGGGAATCCGACTCTCTCCACTGAATAGAAGGGTGGGTTGGCATGCTCTTCATTCATTCTCATGAGTACAATGGTTGGCTTGGTAATCTCAGTGGCCCCGTAGAGAATGAATGGAGTGGCTGGGTGTGCATGCCAACCCCTTGCTCCATTCATCGGGGAGGGTTGGGTCCCCTTTATCACGGTCACAGGGAGTCACAAAGGTTGAAGCTAAAGCTTTGGCTGTCCAGGCATGATGGGAGTTGTAGGTCTGCAACAACTGAAGAGCCAAGGTTCCCTACCCCTGCTCTAGACCTACTCACTGCAACTACCGCTAAGCACTTATGAACAGTACTAAGAGTAACCACTAGGGGCAGTATTAACCCTGTTGTTTCATTTCTGGCGCTGTGATTGGCATATTAACCGAAGGGATTGTGCAAGGGAATAATGACTCCTTCAAGGGCACAGACATAATTCAGAAATACAGAGAACTGACTTAATCACTTGTCCTACCACAAGCCAAATCTCCAAGCAGTGAGCAAGCAGAAACAGAACCAGCACGTACATCGCTCACATTATTCATAGACAAATTTTAAAACTAATTTTTTTAGAAGCTTCAAAATGTCAAAAAACACCTTCAACTTGTTTCCTCTTGTAGCTACCAGAGACAATGCCAGCCGCAGCCTGTAATTCATGAACTGTGAGTCTACTACTCATTGGTTTGGCGGCAGATCAGGGACCGGTTGTGGATGTAATAATGATTGATGTTCTTCAATGCCCTCCACCTTACTATACTACACACTATAAGATATTGTGTCTGCGGTATCAGTCATTTCCTGTTAAATCATAAAACTTTTACTTTCCACGTTCATAATGTTAAAGAACTCTAGTTAAAAAAAGGTACTGGGGCAAGCTGAGACGTGTCAGGATGCCTACGGGCAAAGCTGCCTACTCATCCATACATCCTCCCTAGCCACATTATGACTCGTAGCTATAACCCCTTCCTGGATGCTGGGTATTAAAGAGGATGTCTCATGACTATAATTGTTGTCCATATGTCCTATTAAGACATATAGACAACAATAAAATAGGGTCCCCTGAGTCAGAATACGGAGCCACAATGGGACAGGTAAGTATACATCACTGTCATTCACCCCACAGCCCCAGCAGCATACCCAATTATCATTCTTTCCTGGACAACCCCTTTACGATTGGTAGTTGTACATAACTCCCCCCTTAAATGTAAATAAGTGCTGTGCAATAAGATGTTGCTCCTCGGGGGTGGGGCTTAAGGAGCCATCACAGCACCAGAGGATCCTACAGTGTCCTAAAACTCTAAAGGGACCAAAGATCAAGAAACAGGAAAAAACTCCAATTGATGGTAAGCTGAATGGTAAGCACCTATAGCTACTCAGTTAGGGGTTACCATCACTAACAGCTGGTGGCAGTATCTACAATATTGGCCATATTGGTTGTCACTCAAGTTATCCTGATACAGATAAAATTACTCGAATGAAGCTGAGCGGCCATATCAGCCTTTAAAGAGGTGTGCAATTGCACACTGTTTTTCTAATCATGGCTCTCCTCCACTTTAAGAACCCTCTTAGCCAATCAGCAAAGTCAAGAAGGTCACATAATGTCTTGTCGGAGGATGTGGGACTCACTTATTTTGAACCATTGCTTTGGTAGGGTGGAGGGCATTTAGTGAATGTTCAAGTCTTTGTTAGAGGTTCCACTTGGAACTTGGTGGACCCCATGGTCCACCTTTTGCCATTGTTGACCGTCATGCTCCCATGGTCAACCAAAAATTAGAATTCAGGACAAATATGAACAGAGAATTAGTTATGCTTTTCCACGTACATGGCTGATGCTTTTACATTCTAACATATTTTTCTCTTACCACCAGCAGAGAAGAAGCAGAACCATTAACATTCATCAGAACTGATTGGGGTTGATGGGTTTTAAGACGTAGCTTCACTCTCCATCCTCTGGAAACTTCCTGGCGATGATGCAAAAAACTGTGACCATCGAACCGCAAGGCTGTACCTAATAATAATAGAATTACGACTTTAGATGTCATTGAACACCAGTTATTCTACATCCAGAATTCTAGAAGACTTTGACACTTTCCCAGTCCTTCTTGAAGAACTTAAAATAACTTCACAGGAACGGGAAAAGCCCCCTCCCCCTCGCGTAAGCAGGAACATATAATTATAGACTTACTGTTGCATGAGCAGACTTGTTGTAGACTGTACTGTGGAGTAATAACACTCAGACGGGCAGTGCTGTAAGAAGATAACACTGACTGGTCCAGCTTTATCACTTCATGGCATGCACGACTTTTGCACTGGGCTCCATGACAGGGCAGGTAAAATATGTTATCAATGTGTAGCCCCACAGTTTGGTCCAGCTCACGCCTGGCTGCACTGATTTTCTCCGACATTATCTGAGGATTCCCGTTGGAACTTGTTCCAGTCACCAAAACCAAGTCCAAAGAAGAAGACTCCTCATCCTTCTGTAGACTGGCCATCTGAATCTGTTGGCGGTCTACTGCTAGAAGATTCCCAAGGAACCTTTGAAAACTTCGCCAGTGGTCACCTATGAAGTCTTCCGGAGATAGCTTCTTGAAACGTAGAACCAGCGCTTGTTGGAGAGCCTCATCACTAAAACACCATACGTAGATATGTACAGGAGCTGTCGAGGAAAATGTCCCATCACTGACCGTGACATTGAAGAAGTAATGTCCTTGGCGAAGACTTTCAAGTGCTATAACTTTGCCATCTGTCATCCCTACAGAAAAGAGGCCTTTTTTCATTTCCTCCTCAGCCAACCTGTACATTAGAGTGTCATGGGGATCCTGGTCTGTGGCATGAAGCTTGCCCAATACACTGCCATGGAAAGATGCCTCACTACTGGTGATAAAAATTTCAAGTGGCAAGACTGTAGGAGAGTGTCGGCTTTGGTCAATGACTTGAATACTGATAAACGTGGATGAAGAGAGGTGTGGGGTGCCGCTGTCAGTAACCTACAAGAATAATTGGAAAGAAGTGGGGGTTAACACTATTTTTTGCCAACTCCTTTCATGTAAAAGATCTAACTTTAGGCAAATTTTTAGAACCGAAGGTCTACAATTCTTACATTTATGGGTGTTCATTGGGTCCTATAATGCAACTTCTAAGTAGTACCATATAATCAATATATACAGTATACTCACATACTACTGTTGAGTGGACTTGCCAAACTGTTTGGATTCTGCAATGTTTTCTGCACCCAAACTAGAGTGCAGAACCCCTTAGGGAGTCCTGGAAAACCTGTTTTCCTGGCAGTCCTAGGTCATCCAACTTCTCCATGCATCAGGAGTCAAATACCGAGCGATAAGGTTAGGAGAACCTTGCCTAACCCAAACAGTTCAGCAAGTCCGCTCAAAACTACATTTAACTAATTGATTTCCACTGGGATTCCATTGGATGACTCTCAACGTTTTAGATTCAGGCTTATCCAGTAGATATTGGGCTTCATCTACTACTCGTGGAGTCAATGGAGATTCTTCACTGTCAATCATATTTTATAACACTATGAAACCATTCTTACCTGGACTTTTAACAGATACTTCTCCTTCACACTTCTGCTGAGAATAGATGTTGTAGAGAGGACACCATCTTGGCTGATGTAAAACGCGTTGTCCTCATTTCCTTGAAGGATTCGGAAAGTGAAGGGAGGTCCGTGTTTGGGGGAATCTTTATCTGTTGCAATAAGCGTCATAACGCTTGTACCGGATGGTGAACCATCCTGAAGAAAAGAGACGACACCACATTAAGAAACATATGAAGGCATTGAGAAAGTAGCTCACACTGCTTAAACAGTGACCCATACCTGAAGCACAAGGCTGTAGTTGGACTGTAAGAACATGGGAGGGTTGTCATTCACATCCAGTAAATGTACGTGGACGAGTCCGTCAGTGAAGAGAGATGGGGCACCATTGTCTGTGGCTCGGACCACAAGGGAGTATTTGGATTTCTGGGAAGGATAAAGAACATGGAAATGTATGTGAGAAAGAGGAACAGACTAATATACTAGAGGCCCCCATCTGCATTATGCATTAAGTGTGGTGAACTACGTGCTAAGGTTTCTGTAATCCCTGCCACCAGGTGGGATGAGGATTGGGCAGGACAAGTATTACGGTTCCCAACTGGGCCTGGCAAATGTAAAGTGAGCGGCACTGCATACAGTGTATGCATCAATGCTTAGTACTATACTAGAGCACATAGTCTGACAATAAGCAGAAGTCCTCCTGTATGTGTAGTCTGTGGTGTGGTATGAGAGCACCCAGCCATGTGAATGTACACCTACTATAGTGAACACCGACGCATGCACTACATGCACCCCCGCTTATTTTACATTTTCCAGGCCATGTTGGGGGGGCACCTCTAAGAATTTCCCCTACCCTCACAACACTAAGATGCCAGCTTAGAGATAAATGTTAAAGACCCCTTTAAACCGGCCTAGTAATGCTTATTTCTCATAATATGCTTGTGGCCACTGATCAGCCAATGAGAAAATGCTTGCTTGTCGTCTGACTCCATCTTTTATGCATCTATTTAAGTTATTGTAATCAGATTATGTGCGGCTGACCATGGTGAATTTAAAGGGTTACTGGAACAATCCAGCACAATTGATTGAGCCTTGTGGAGGCTTAACAAATGAGCACCGATCACAGTGATCGGCACATGTTATTTATTAGCCATCTAAGAGAGCCTTAAAGGGGTACTGCAGCAATTTTTTTTTCCTTTAAAAATTAACTGGTAACAGAAAATTATTTGTAAGTTACTTCTATTTAAAGAGTCTTTCAGTACTTATCAGCTGCTGTATGTACTGCAGAAAGTGGCGTATTCTTTCCAGTTTACCAAGGAGCTCTCTGCTGCCACCTTTGTCTGTGACAGGAACTGTCCAGAGCAGTAGCAAATCCCCATAGAAAACCTCTCCTGCTCTGGAAAGTTCCTGTCATGGACAGAGATGTCAGCAGAGAGCACTGTGTTAGACTTAAAATAATACATCACTTCCTGCAGGACATACTGCAGCTGATAAGTACTGAAAGATTAAGAACTTGAGAATTCTAAATTTAAGTAAATGACAAATCTGTATAACTTTCTGTCACCAGTTAATTTGAAAGAATTTTTCTTTGCTGGACTACCCCTTTAAAAAGGGTATAATCCTTTAAAAATTATAATATTGTATGTACTATCTTTCTTTGTGCCAAGATCTCGTTTACCTTTGGACAATGGAATAAATCTAGCAAAAGTGATGTGCAATGCCAGTGATACTGACACGGAACAATGCTTCGGTGTGATAAAACATCCCATGTACGGGCAGCATAGCATGTTAAGAGTAAGTTAAGCAGAACAGAACATACATCAAAGCTAAATACTTACATAACATTTTGAATCAAACTCTAAAAATAACCCCTTGAACGGAACTTGACATGCCCCGCGCGTTTCTGTGCTGTATACTCAACATGTAAGGCTTTTGAAGTCATCGAAACAAGTTCAACCACTTTGAGGTTAAGATCTCACCTTCTCTCTGTCCAGTCGACTTAAGACTCTCAGATCTCCTCGCTCGGGGTGTATAGAAAAGTGGCCTTGCGGGTCGCCTCTTACAATTTGGAACGTGACCTTATTGTTGTTTGGTCCATCCAAATCTGCAGCCGATACCTATAGGAGGTTTCCATAATATAGTGAATAGTGCACATATACACTCATGAGTAGAGATGATCGAACATCGGGAAATGTCAGGTTCGATCGAACTTGAACCTTCTCAAACCTTCGTCATTTGATTCCCGATGCCTTCCCATTCCGTGGGGAAGGTGGAGACATCCCAAGTACCGCCTGGAAAACAGGGTTACAGCCTAGGTAATAGGCTGTATCCCTGTTTTCCAGGCGGTACTCGGGCTGTCTCCACCTTTCCCATGGAACGGGAAGGAATCGGGAATCAAATGATGAAGGTTCGAGTTAGATCGAACCTGACATTTCCCGGTGTTCGATCATCTCTACTCATGATATGACAAGGATCATGACAACCTTTCCCCACTTAACCAAAGCAGAGTCCAACAGCCCTCTATGGTATATCCAGTAGGCCACATTTTGACCATCCTTGACTTGATAAAGTCCACAAGATGGTCAAAAACTTCCTAATCTCTGTGCACAAAATAAACTGCTGTTTGGACATCTATCTTGGAGGTTGCTGGTCTCTCTTTATATTGTAAACCCTCCCCTACATTGAGAACCCAAGAATGACACCATGCCTGGCCCAAGTGTTGAAAAGTCCCCTTCCTCACCATCACGATTAGATCGCCCACTACTGCATCCTCACGGATTTCGGCCTCATACTCCTCCAAGCTGAAGATAGGCTTGTTGTCGTTTACATCGGTGATGTTGACCACAAGAAGAGTGACGTCGCTCAGGGGCGGAGAACTCGCCCTTGTGCCTTCAACTGACAGGTAGAACTGATGCTGAGACTCGTAATCCAACTTCTTATTCAAGTATAATTTGCCTGTGACAAAAGTCAAAAGATCTTAAAGTCTATCAGGGATTTACCGACATCTGGATAAAGTTAGAAGCAAATGGAAGAAGCAAAATGATGTCATCACAGATCATGGGTGGGAATTAATCCAATGCATTGTGATCAAAGAAGTGTTTTATAATATGACCAGCGTCAAGAAGAATTCAAAGCGTTTTTCTTCTTAAGACTTTTTGCCCTTAGGGTCATGTGAAACCAGGTTGCGGCAGAAATATAAACCATGTAGTTATGCTAGGTTACAATACAGAGATTATGCCTAGAGCGACAGATAAATTCCAGTGTGGTCTCCAGTGTGGCCAATGTGCCCCATTAATTTTTAAAAAAAATTCAATTCATTCTCAGTCTATACTACTTAATATACAGACCACCCTACCTGTATCATGCAAAAGGAATATCCCATTTTCATTCCCACTCAAGATTTCATAAGTGATCCTTGCTTTGTCCTCCAAGTCCTGAGTCAACTCCGACAGGTTCAGTATCTCCGAACCTATGGCCTGGTCTTCTGGCACCAAGATGATCTTTTCAGGGTTTCCAAACACTGATCGGTAATAACTCAAAGAAACTACAGATACTGAAATGGGTAGACATGTTGAAAGTGGACGGGGCAAACCACGGTCTGTGGCACAGATGGTCAATTCAATTCCCGTATCTTCCATGTCTTCTAGTGGTTTCTCCAGGTAAACCACTCCGGTGTTCTCATCTACTGCGAAAAGCCCACTGGCTGAGTTTTTGAGGGAATATCGGACTTCGGAATTGATACCTATAGAGCAAAATGAGCAGAATAGATTTAGTCTTTGCAGTTCTCCAAGAAGAATTTCCGAAGAACAGTCAAAGAACGTTCATGCCTCTATGACACCCACATTTGGACCACATACGTAGGCAATGTAGGTTGTCATAAATCCAGTTCATGTCATTAAACAAAGCAATTGTGATTGAATTTCACCATATTTGCCTGTTCTTTCTTGCACATAAACTATGATTTTGCATTACCTTCATCAGGGTCTCTAGCCAAAACCACCGCAACAGGAGTCTTCAAAGTAGTGTTATCGAACACAGTGACAGAGTAGTGATCCATGGAGAATACAGGGCTATTATCATTAACATCATCCAGATATATGGCGACATCTGCTTGACATGACAGTCCTCCACCATCTGTGGCCTTTGCAATCATGTGGTAGGAGGCTTTCTTCTCCCTGTCCAATGGGGCCAATGTTGTAAGCTCGCCTGTTGGACATAACAATACACCAATGACTTATAGTAGTCAAACAATGTCTAAAAACATGGCCACTTTTTCCAGAGACAGGACCACTCTTGTCTCCAGTTTGGATGGGGTTCTGCAAATCAGTTCTATTTAAGTGAATGGAGCTTAATTGCAAACCACACCCGAACTGGAGATAAGAGTAGTGCTGTCTGTGGAAGAAAGCGTCCATGTTTTTGTTGCACTGGATAACCCCTTTCTTGGCATATTATTGGATCTGCTCATTGTGAAGGCTAACTGGTGAGACTATCACTGATTATTTCAATAAAGGGGCTGTAGAGGACCAAATTCTTTTCTTTCCATTCCATCACTATCCAGAGTATAAGATGTATGGGGCTCTACCAAGATTCCAAAATAGGGCTCGAGTATGATGGAAAATTACTGCCTGACCCCTTTGTTCTCAGAGAGCAAAGCCACCGCCATCATTCAGTTGACAATTATTGAAGGTGTATGGGCACCTTTAGTTGTATAGAAAAACTTGGACAATAAGTAACTCAGATAAATTAGATACCTACACAACAGATAGCAATAGTATTAGTTATACTTACCAGTATATGGATCCAGTCGGAATTGATCATCTCCAAGCCCGTAAAGTCCATAGGTGATCATGGCATTATTACCAATATCAGAGTCTCTGGCTGATATCTTGAGGATAAAGACACCAGGAGGGGCATCCTCGGCTACCCTTGCTGCGTAAAGCATCTGATAAGAAGAGAATTATCTTTTTTTTTTTTTTAATTCTCCATGGAAGCAATTCAACCATTTCAGGAATGTGAAATCCTAAACAGAGCTGAATAAGAGCGACTGTTCTATAATACCGGTGTTATTTCTAGATGAGTGGGGACAAGGTGTCTCCTCCTTCTCCTGAGAGAATCAGCCACTCAAACAAGACACATAAGGAGACGCTGCGGCCTACTATCAGGGTGATCAGAGCCGCTCACGTGACAAAGCCTTTCATGTGCAATTTTTGAAAGCAGCCAAAACAAAAGGAAAATTTCAGGCACCAGAGATCTGCTTCTTCTTATCACTCAATGAAAAATAAAGCATGACAGAAGCATGGTAGATTGTTGTCTTTTAGATATTTTCTTTTTTGCAACATCTTATATGTTCTCATGTCTATAAAAATTTTGGGGCATAAAATAGTTTGAGGTCTACCCAGACTTAATATTTATGGTCAATCCTTGAATTGGTGTGAGTGGCATTCTCAGTATCGGTATTGATCCAGTGATTCATGGGGCTTGTTTACCAGGTTCAGCTCTGTACATTCTGTAGTGGCTGTGCCCGGTACTGCAGCTCTAACCCACGGTCTCAGTACCGGGAAAAGCCGCTACCAAATCTGAAGAGCTGTGCCTGATAAGCAATGAAGAGACTGCAGCACTGACTGGAGCACTGCCGACCCTTTGACTAATGAATTAGTTGAGGTGCCAACATCAGTCTCATATTGATACTGGAGAGGAGCGAACCTGGAGCATGCTCGAGTCGATCCGAACCCAACTTTCGGCATTTGATTAGCGGTGGCTGCTGAAGTTGGATAAAGCTCTAAGGCTATGTGGAAATCATGGATATAGTCATTGGCTGTATCCATGTTTTCCAGACAACCTTAGAGCTTTATCCAAGTTCAGCAGCCCCCGCTAATCAAATGCCGAAAGTTGGGTTCGGATGGACTCGAACCCGAACCCGGTTCGCTCATCTCTAATTGATACCCTATTCTATTCATAAAATTCCAGAAAGCCCCCTTTTCCAATTTAAAAATTTTTAAGTAATAATTTTGATTTATGTAATTTACAGAAGGGATAGTCCGTTTTCCTTGGTTTGAAGACAATGTAAAAAGTTATGAATTATGGAAAAGGTCTTGTTCATGCTTTGCAAGCTTTATACATCTGTAATTTTTGGGATTAAAATATAAATTGGAATCTTATCCAAAAGAAATCAACTTCAAGAGAAGCTACTTAACAGCAATGTGAGTCGATACTCCAGGGCTTAATTCATAGAACTATAGTAATATTCTATTTTTTCGTTAAATTTAACTACATATTCACCATATCAACCACTTACCTGCTGACAGTCAGGACTATTGTCATTGATGTCCAGCACAGTGATCTCCACATCAGTAGTCGCCTGGAATTTCCCATCAGAAGCTGTCAAACTCAAAAAATATCTCTCTGTCTCCTCCCTGTCCAAGGGTTTTTTGGATGAAATCACCCATTGGTTCCCAACTTCATTGATGCTGAAGAGGCCAAATGGGTCACCATCTGTCAACAGAACATTACGATCCACGTTTACTATTCATACGGGCATTTCATTTTAAAATTACAAGTGATATACTGTGTGTAGACTATGAAGGACAGCTATTATTTACAAGGTCTCAGTAGCTCACCTGTTATGTAACATGTAACTTTCCTGTTGCTTTCCGCCACGTCATTGTCCCATGTCTTAATGGTTGTTATGACTTGTCCTGGTTGGCTGTTTTCGGCTACAGATCCCCGGTAGACCTGAGAGGTGAACCTTGGCGGGTTGTCATTATCATCAGTAACTACTACCTCCACTAGAGCTTCTGAAGAAAGACGTATTTTTTTGCCTTGATCTGACGCCACCACATAGAAACGGTAGACCTCTTGATTCTCGCAGTCAAGTTCCTTAAGAGTTGTGATCCAGCCATTGTCGGTATCGATGGTAAATAATGTATGGATTGCATTGTTATCTCCTTTCAGGCTGTAAACTACTATCCCATCATAGCCTGTATCCTGATCATTGGCAGTCACCTGTATGACGGTTGTTCCTGCAGGCATATTTTCCATTAGTGAAGCTCTGTAAAGATCTGCTTCGAAAACAGGTTGATTGTCATTGATGTCCTTCACTTGGATGCTCACCGAGACTAAGCTCACCAACTCTTTCCCCAAGTGAGGACAATTGGCCTGAACATCTATATGGTACCATTTGGTTGTCTCATGGTCCACTCCCTTCTTCATAATCACTGCTCCTGTGTGCTTATCTAAGCTAAACACTCCATCTTTGTTACTTTCCGGGGTTGTTCCCTCCACCAGGCTGTAGATGACGGGTTCTGCAGCTGTTGCTTTCACCAAACCCACTTCAGATCCTGTGGGCAGATCTTCAGGTGCGGAAAAACTGTACAAGGGTTCTGTAAATTTTGGCAAAACCACCTCTGTTGGCACAATATGAAGATAAACGGGTACCAGCGAGCTCCAGTTGGGTGGTGCCCCATCCTTTGCTATAACGGTAAAACTTATATCTTTGTTTTCTAATCCAAAAAGACTTTTCTTTGCTATGATAGTCCCATTGTATGGATTAATCTGAACAAGATCTTCATCATATTTATCTATAGAATATGTGACGTCAGCATTTTGCCCTTCATCGGCGTCATACGCAACCACCTGAATGATCGGGGTTCCTTTACTAAGGTTAGATTGGACAGATAGCATGTACTCATTGGCTATGAACACCGGAGCGTTGTCATTCTCATCTGTCAGAATTATTTTGACTAAGCAGAATGAGGCTCTTCCTCCTCCATCTGTGGCCATGATTTTAATAGTAATGAATCTTTCCGTTGCGTTCTCCCGATCTAATTTTCTCAAAGTTGCTATACGTCCGTTATTATCTATGGAAAACATTTCCAAAGCCAGTTTGTTGATCATTGTGTAATTCACTGTCCCATAAGGTCCATCATCAGGATCAGTTGCTTGTACCTCCACTACTGTTGTCCCTATTTCAGCATTTTCAGCGAGTTCCACCTCATACACTTCCTGTTGGAAAGATGGGGTATGTTTATTCGCATGGGTGATATTGATATATACTGGGACAATATCCCGATAAACACCATCTGAGGCCGAGACTTGTAAATGGTAAGACAAATTTAAGCTACTCCTACACAGGTTAGAAAGGGATATAACACCAGATGCCTTGTTTATGGTGAAATGTCGATGGTGATTGCCGGAAAGGATCAGATACTCCAGCTTTCCTGCATCAATATTATCCATGTCAAGAGCTTGGACTTTTACAACAATATGTCCGCAGTTGGCCAATTCACTTACATTGGCTTCATACTGCTCTTGCCTGAATTTTGGAGGGTTGTCATTCACGTCAGTAACATTTATGATAACCAGAGCATCAGAGTACAGAGGAGGAACTCCATTATCTGTAGCCCTCACTTTCATCTGGAACTGACGGGTGGTTTCGTAATCCAACTCTTGAGTGGTGGAGATTTCACCAGTTTTGGAGTTGATATGGAAGAATTCATGAATTCCTTCTGTGTCATTTCCCATAATGTGATATGAGACCTCTTGGTTTTTCCCTGAGTCTTGGTCTGAAGCTAAAAGTTGAATCACAGCTTTGTAAGGGGGTAGTTTTTCCATGATGTGGCCATTGTAGACAGACTGTGAGAAGACGGGTGAGTGGTCATTAACATCTTCCACATTAACTAAGACTTTTGACTCTGAAAAGTAACCCAAGGCTGCGTCGGTAGCTCTGACAGTGATAAGATGACTTGGTTTGGTCTCATAGTCCAATTGCCCTGAAACACTTAAGGACCCTGTCTTAAAATCAATGCTAAATAGACTAAGGGCTTCATTCTCAACAATATTGTAAATCACACGGAAACCCTCTGGGCTCCGAGCTTGGATGTGCAGAATGGGGGTATAAGCTGGTACATTTTCTGGCACAGTCACCCTATAGTAAAGACTTTGAAATATTGGGTTAGATTTGTTTCTGACAATGATGACCACTTCTTCTTCAGCTTGCAATGCGGTTTTACCATTATCTCTGACAATGACCTTAAGAACGTATTGATTTAAGGCTTCATAGTCAAAGGGTTGTTTCAGAATAATGTCTCCAAGTGAAGGATCAATCCGAAAATATTTGAAATCATCTTTCAATTGGTACGTCAGATCACTGTTTCTCCCAATGTCTTTATCTATAGCAGACACCTGGAAAATAACATCTCCAGGTTCTAGGTCATCCTCCACCGATACGTAATATGGGGTGTTGATGAATACTGGAGCATTGTCATTGACATCTTCTACATACACCTCAACCTTACTTTGAGACACTCGAGGTGGATTTCTACCATCTTTAACTTCTACTACCACATCATATTTGTCTTGATACTCTCTGTCAAATCCCAAGCCTTTAGTCTGGAGAAGTCCAGAAGATTCACTTATGTTAAAATGATCTGTATAGGTAAGAATGGAAAAATGAATGGGTTCATTTAGTTGGATTCCCACCACATCTACCAAGTTTAAATCCAAGACACGAGGATCATTTTCAGTAATATTGACTGTATAAAATGGTTGATCAAAGTTCAGGTTGCTTTTTTGTATTCCGGTGACATTAATCTTTACTGTTGCGATATCTTGGAACATCCCATCCCATGCTTTAATGGAGAGTTCACGGTAAGAACTCAAGAGGGAAGAGTCATTTACAACAAGAAGACCATTGTTGGGATCAATTAAGAATAGGTCATCTGTGTTTCCTTCTGAGATGCCGTACACCACCTTGGAATCTTTATCTTCAGCCGACAAGGTGAGAAGCTGCATATGGTTATAAGTTGGTAGGAATACATTCAGTTCATATACGTCTTGTAAAAATTTAGGTGGGAAGTCGTTGACGTCAATGACCTGGATGATAACCTTGGCTGGCTGAGAGGCATACAAACTTGGATTTCCCGAGTCGCATACATGTACATAGAAAGAAAACTGTGTGGTGTCCTCATAATCAAGTTCTCCCGCCGTGAATATTGTCCCCATATTTGGGTTGATCTTAAAGTATTTCAGTATTTCCGGGTCTAGGATTTGGTAAGTCAACAAAGCATTTGATTCTGTATCGTTATCGGTAGCTTGAATGATCAGAGGAGTGAGGTCAAGATTGGTCACCATGCTACCAACTGGGGCATCTTCGCTGACTTGACCCAAGTAGGATGTTTTTGAGAAAATGGGCTTGTTATCATTCTCATCAATGACATAGATAAATACAGTCACGTCGCTATAAAATCCAAGGGAGCTGTAACTGCGTATTTTGAGCTGGTAAGATGAAGTTGTTTCGAAATCCAACTTTTTTTGAGTAGTTATTATTCCTGAATAGCAATTGATGTAGAAGACCCCTTCCTTGTTGCCTTCTTTGATGTCGTAATTGATGGAGGAGCAACTGGTTGCAGACACCATAGTGACAAAAGATCCAATAGGCAATAATTCGCTTATCTCTACCACATGTTCTGTAGAGATAAATTTGGGCGGCGACGCATCAGATGATTTGACCTGCAGGTTGACTGTGGCTACGTCCTGAAGTTGCGGTGTGCCTTGATCTACTGCAAGGATTGTCAGCAAAAACTGGCTCTTTGAAGATTGCTCCAGTGCTTTTGCAAGGGTGATCATGCCAGAAGAAGCATCGATAGTAAAGTATCTTTCACTGTTACCTGTCCAGCAAAAACAAAATATAGTCATAAATATTCTGGGTAAATTTTTTTTTTTTACAAAAATAAGCTTTTTTTAAAAAAAATAATTTTTTTAATAGCGCCACTCTTGCTCCTGTAAGCTCCTGGAATTGCAGCTCACCCTTATTATTTAACATGAAAAGTTATCCTTATTCACAGGATAGGAGATATGTCAATTGTCCTACAAATTTAATAGCAGTACACATGCATGTCTGGCACTTTATTTTCTCTCTATGGGGCTTCCGAACCTTGGCAAGGTTTGGAAGCACCATAGAGTATAAATGAAAAACTGATTGGCGCCATTCATTCATGGATAAGATAATCTCTGTTTTTGAAATTGGTGGGGGTCCCTGTGGTTGGACCCCCAGTCAACTAGGTGTCCCTTTTCCTGTAAATATTGGATAACTTTTGTAGGCAAATCCCTTCAAGACTCATGCCCTTGGCTTTATGGCAGCAGAAGGAGCCATTGTTATTCTGTATCACTCACATCCATAGTTACATGAAACCTTCAGAAGGCACTGTATTCTCTCTTACAAGCTACTGGTGCAATATAGCAAATACTGGGTGTCTGCTACAATTTTTCTCATGTTATCGATATAAATAATATGGGAAAAAACCCTATATACCCTATAAAAACAGAGGTACCACATGGAAGTCCAGTATGGGCCATGTTGGACTATGGGTGCAGTATAAGCCAAGACCCTTTTATTAATTACCCAGGACTAGCACCATGCATATGAATGTGGCTGTGCCTGGTACTGCAGTGCACTTAAATAGGACTGAGCTGCAGTATCCTGTACAGATGAGCCTCTTTATTCTGCTGATCCTGGAGGGTATGATCTCCACCGATCCACCATCCTAAGATCACAGTCATGCTATGCTTACTCTGAAATACACACAAGCCTATTATTAAGCGTTGTATATGAATATATCTTGCACAATAACCTCTGCCTATGTGACGTGTGGATATAATAGAATGGCAGTGGCATGGTAGGAGTGAATACAAGACAGGAAAGTCGAGTCAGCAGTCTACACACCTCTTACCATACTGCTCTCAGCACATTCTTCTGATAATAAACTCTTATGTCTCAATCGTAGAAGGTTGCTGTCTATCCAGTTTGACAAACAATTGTATTAAATCATTCTGTGCATTTGTGGGAAGATTCCTACTTTATAGAGTACTGACAATTATACTGAGGTATTATAGAAGCCTATGTAGGCTCATGCACTCACCCGACTGTATGGAATATTGGATCTTAGCATTGAGTCCTTGGTCCTTATCCGTGGCGCATACTTGGAGCAACTCAGTTCCTACAGTCGATGAGTCAGAAACACTTCCTTCATATACAAATTGAACAAAGTGAGGTGAATGGTCATTGACGTCTTCTATCTGAATTGTGACCCGCACAAAGTTTCGTTTGGTTTGAGCCTCCTGATCTCGCACCTAGAAGAGGATTAAAATGAGCTATGTGAAATCCATTGTGATCATGCAAATCCATTGGGGTCATACAAATCCATTGGGATCATACAAATCCATTGGGGTCATACAAATCCATTGGGATCATACAAATCCATTGGGGTCGTACAAATCCATCGGGTGTCGTACAAATCCATTGGGATCATACAAATCTATTGGGGTCGTAAAAATCCATTGGGGTCATACAAATCCATTGGGGTCGTAAAAATCCATTGGGATCATACAAATCCAATGGTCAATGGTTCGCCCAGGGAGTGGATAGGGGTATTGAGGGCAAACAAACCATTTTGCATTGGTCACAGTATTTTGATACAGGGCTATGGCAGCAAACTGAGCCTAGCTATAATCATTGTCTTATGGTCAAACACGGTAAAGGGAACCCATGACATTGTACATGTAGTCTGATCCATTGGCATCATGTGATAAAATGCTGAGCAAATTGATATAGATATTTCTGGTAAAAGATTTAGTATAACTTGTCATTTAATGATTGAAATTGCTGCCCTTTCCATAATTAGGAGTCCAGTGGGAGGTCCTGTCATTGAGAGACACGGCCTACTGGACTCTTAAGAATCGAAAGAACAGAGTTCATCTTCTCCTGCCCTATAACAAAATGCCAATAGTTTAGATTGTATTTTCATGATGACAGGTTCCCTGCCCTTGTGTATGGGTGTAACTGGAAATGTGTCCCCTTTTCACCCTGACCATCATGAGCAAGTAAGTTTAAGAAACTTTAAGATTATGGCCTTTCCTCTATTAAATGGTCTTCTAATGTTTTGCGTTCCCTATATATATCTTATCCACAGCACATCACCTAAACTTACTTTCATAGAGGACATGGGCCTCCCGAGTATTTTGCCCCCATGCAACTTCTACCACAGTAGTTATGCCCATGGCCTAATGTTTGGTATAAGCAAATTTCTGTACTCCAAGATCTGACCTGGAAAACCATGTAGAATAGTTTTGTGAAGTGTTGGAATATGTCACTGTACGCGTTATATGCCAAATAAATGCCTCCATGTCTCCATAAAGGATATTGGTGGACGTATTCCAATTTATACTGCCAAATTATTGTCACTCTATGTAATATTTTTGGCACATGTCCAATAAGATCTGTGCCATGTTTCCTGACGGAAACCCCACGAAGTAAAATAATGGGCGTAAAGGTCCATAACAATATTGGTCTCTGTGGAGCTGACTTTGGAGCCAACTATCAGACCCTAGAGTCTATTTCTTGTGCGTTAACTTATTGATGATATGTCCTATATGTACAATGATAGCAACAAAGGAGATAAGGAAATTAAAAGTGGCTCTGTATTAATAGTTTATAGACCCCAAGGGACCACAACCCAGTAGTACATACCATAACTGTAAGAATGTGAATTGGCATTGACTCATAGTCCATCGTCTCTGTGGTGTACAAGGCGCCGGTTTTGGAATCCACCCTGAACATTTTGGAACTCCTCGGATCTGCACTGCCTTGTATAGTATAGACCAGGCTGATCCTATTGTCTTCATCAGTTGCGTTAACTCTCAGGACTTGGGTTCCCAATTGCACATCCTCAGGAATCTGAACAGTGTAGTGATCCTGTACAAACTCTGGACGGTGGTGATTCACTGGTAGGACATTGATGTGAACCTATGAAAGATACAGAATAAACCATATTACGATGTAGGTCTTCTTCAAGGTAGAAGATCTAAAATTCACCATATCTTCCTCTTTGTACTTGGAGATCCCTTTGTTGTTTAGCTACCATTGGCTACAATGATAATTATATTAATTACAAGGATGATGACAGACTTCATCTATAATTCATTTCTTTTGAAGATGTTGGCATGTACTCCTGTAGGGCTTGGCCAGGACCTAGTACTAGTGAAGTGGAAAGTGTAAAAAGAACATAGAAAATTTGGATGACGTATCGAAAAATTGAAAGGAATGATGTAGAATTAGGAATGATGACTATTGAGTATAACTACGGAATTCACATTGGTCCATCACATTTCCAACTCTTATCAGGGAAATACATGATAAAGACTTCCAGTCCATGTGTCTTTCAAAATATGACCATTTCTATGGACTTGGTGTAAAAATGTAAGGACTAGAGATGAACGTAACTCGAGATATGGTTGGACGGTGAACATAGACATCAGTGTTTGGACATGTACGCCCAGTATTAGATTAATAACATATATCATCTTCAAGTTAAGGTGCCTTGAAGTCGTAAGTCGAAAGACTGTGTCCCACTATATGAAAAGTGACATCATGAAAAATTACCTGGGTGCTTATTGTACGGGAGCCATCTGTGACCTGTACAGTGAGGTTGTAGAATGATTTCCTGCTTGACTGCAAAGGTCGTGCAATGACCAAACCACTTGTGCTCTTGTCGATGTCAAAGTCTAGGTCACTGTTTCCACCTTGGTAAGAAGTCGAAAATAACAATGATTCCTATTTGCGCTTAATATAGAAAGAAGTCTAATGTATCACAATCCGAAACTGACTTTTAGGAAAACTGTGTGGATATCAATGCTTCTTATTTGCCAGTATCTTGTTATACTTTGTTGTCTTATGATACCAAATATACCTGTGTGTACACCTTTAAGGCTGCGTTCACACTACGTATATTTCAGTCAGTATATTTCAATCAGTATTGCAATCAAAACCAGGAGTGGATTAAAAACACAGAAAGGATCTGTTTACACAATGTTGAAATTGAGTGGATGGCCGCCATATAACAGTAAATAACGTCCATTATTTCAATATAACAGCCGTTGTTCTAAAATAACAGCAAATATTTGCCATTAAATGGCGGCCATCCACTCAATTTCAACATTGTGTGAACAGATCCTTTCTGTGTTTTTAATCCACTCCTGGTTTTGGTTGCAATACTGACTGAAATATACTGACTGAAATATTCATATACTGACTGAAATATACGTAGTGTGAATGCAGCCTAATTAAGTTGTATGCTTGTATAGAGACCTTAGAGGATTCTTGCATAGCAAGTTAAAGGGGTACTCCAGAGAAATTTTTTTTTCAAATCAACTGATACCAGAAAGTTATATAAATTTGTAAGTAACTTTTAACTTAAAGGGAACCAATCACGCCGAAAACGCAACTACTGCTAAGGAAACGTACTGGTACATCACTCAGCACGCTTCCCAAACATACCCCTGTACCCTCCGTGCCCTGCTTGATTAGCCTGGGATCTTACTTTTATGAAGTCCCGCGCTGTATGCTAATTGCAGGCAAGTAGTCGTATGTAGTCACGGTCCTGGGCATATGTAGTCACGGTCCTGACTAATATTACCCATGCTTTGATCTCTGATATAGGACCCAAAGCCATATATGAACCTATACTGTATTTATGTGTGCCTCAAACTTCTTATAATGGTTTTACCATCAATGAACTGCAAAGTTTAGGTTATATACCATTTTAACCCTTTAAGGACATGGCCCATTTTCGTTTTTACGTTTTCGGTTTTTCCTCCTTGTGTTTAAAAGGTCATAGCACTTGCATTTTTCCACCTAGAAACCCACATGACCCCTTATTTTTTGCGTCACTAATTGTACTTTGCAATTACAGGCTGAATGTTTGCATAAAGTACACTGCGAAACCAGAAAAAAATTCAAAGTGTGGTGAAATTGAAAAAAAAAAACGCATTTCTTTTATTTGGGGGAAATGTGTTTTTACGCCATTCGCCCTGGGGTAAAACTGACTTGTTATGCATGTTCCTCAAGTTGTTACGATTAAAACGATATATAACATGTATAACTTATATTGTATCTGATGGCCTGTAAAAAATTCAAACCGTTGTTAACCAATATACGTTCCTTAAAATCGCTCCATTCCCAGGCTTATAGCGCTTTTATCCTTTGGTCTATGGGGCTGTGCGAGGTGTCATTTTTTGCGCCATGATGTGTTCTTTCTATCGGTACCTTGATTGCGCATATACGACTTTTTGATCGCTTTTTATTTCAATTTTTCTGGATTTGATGCAACCAAAAATGCGCAATTTTGCACTTTTTTTTGACGCTGACGCCGTTTACCGTACGAGATCAGGAATGTGATTAATTAATAGTTCGGGCGATTACGCACGCGGCGATACCAAACATGTTTATTTATTTATTTATTTATTTATTTGTTTACTTTTATTTAAAACCTGGGAAAAGGGGGGTGATTCAGACTTTTATTAGGGGAGGGGGCTTTTTACTATTAACAACACTTTATTTTTTTTTTTTACACATATACTAGAAGCCCCCCTGGGGGACTTCTAGTATATACACTTGGATCTCTCATTGAGATCTCTGCAGCATAGATATGCTGCAGAGATCCATGAGATCGGCACTCGTTTGCTTTCGGCTGCTGCAGCCGAAAACGAACGAGTGCCGAGCCGAGGACAGCGCCATCTTGGACGCGTCCCCGGCCGGCATCAGTAACGGAGATCGCTCCTCCGGGACAAGGTCCCGGAGGAGCGATCTCCCCCACTAGACACCAGGGAAACGTTGCCTCCGGTAATCGGAGGCAGCTGTCAACTTTGACAGCTGCCTCCGATTAGCTAATTAGCGGGCACGGCGATCAGACCCGGGATCGCGGCACTTCAAAGCGGGGCCGCCGCGCGGCCCCGCTTTGAAGTGCAAGTGCGGACATATGACGTACCGGTACGTCATATGTCCTTAAGAGGTTAAAGTGTCACCGTCATTAAATTTTTTTTTGCAGAAATCAATAGTACAGACAATTTTAATAAACTTTGTAATTGAGTTTATTAGCCAAAAAATGCATTTTTATCATGAAAAAGCAGTTTGAAGCTCTCCCCCCTGTCTTCATGATTGTCTATGGAGAGGGGAGGGGTTAAGGGAGATGAGGCACCAAAACAGGACAACTGTTAAGGCCCTATTACACGCGACAGCAGTGAGCGGGTGAGTACAGGGGGGGGGGGGCCACAGGGAGCTGCGGGGGGGGGGGGGCTGCCTGGGTGATCGCTTGATCGTCCGGGCAGCCCATAGCATTCAGTAGCGGTCTGCTGCCGCTCCTATTCCATGAAACGACGGCAGCAGATCGTTGCTGTATGAGTCGTTTGTCGTTTAACATGTTTGAAAGACAAACGACGCAATGATCAGCCGACATGAACGATAATATGGCCGATAATCGTTCCGTGGAATAGGGCCTTTAATTTACAGCTACATCACAGGGCTTTTTCCTCTGACAGTCAGCACTGACCTCTCTGACCTCTGAATACTGGCTTTCATACAGCTCCCACTGTGTAATCCTTTGTTCTCTGCTTTCTGCTGGCGACTCATCTCCCTCCTCCCTCCCCCTCCCCTCTCCATAGATTACAAAGGGCCCGACTGATGTAAAAAGAGTTGTGATTTCCTGATAATGAGCAGTGAAGGAGAAGGGGGGGGGGGGGCTGGACAAAGGCTTTTTGAATGCAGACAATGCATATTTGCCTAATGAACCCACAAAGTTTCTCAAAATCACCCGTACTATTGATTTTTGCAAAAAAAAAAAAAAAAAAAGACAGTGGCACTTTAAGCATATGGAACCCACCAAAAGCAATTGTCACTGATTCTTCAGAAAGTGGTTACAAAAGTCAAACATTACCTGTTATATCAAACCAACACTGGGTGTACACTGGCTCCGTACTGATCAGACCCAACATGTGGTTCACAGGATCGGTTTCCATGACTTCAAAGGTAAATTGGGGCTCATCAAATGCTAAAGATTCATCCGAAGGTCCTGGATTTTTGATCCATTGGACGTGTAATCTCACAGTGGAAGATCGAGAGGGATTACCACCATCTGTAGCCTTTACCTGGACAATTTAACAAAAATATTCAAGTTTAAATTAAAAAAAATTCATTGATTTGCTGGAATTTTTTTTTCTATGTTAATGGGCTGTGTCTGTTACTGCAGCTCAGGTTCATGAAAGTGAATGGGCGAACTGAGCCCACAACCCCTTGGACAGATGTGGCCCTGTTTTTGGAACAGCCACATATTTCCAATTCTGTACAATTCCTCAAAAATAGTAAATGTAACAGCCACAAGCTATAAAATGATTCACTCTCCCATAGCTTACGAGAGGCCTTTGTTCTTTACAGTATTTGCCAGTCAAAAGGATAATTCTAGGGTCCATGCAAAATTTATTTCAAATACAATATTTGGTTGGAACGTCTACATGACACCACAGTATACGTCTCAAAATTCTTGATCTTACCGTTAGTATATTATACTCCCCAGACGGAAATGGAGCAGCAGAAGAGATGACACCTGTATTGGGGTCTATAGTAAATTTTTCTTCATTTTGTTCCACAATACTGTAGGCCACTTGGCCATTGATTCCTTGATCTCGGTCCATAGCTATAAGTCTGTAGATGGGAGAAGGTTCGGAGGAGGCATCGCGTTCCGGGAGTTGTACAGTGAACAGCTTCTGGGAGAAAGTTGGAGTATTGTCATTCACGTCTAAGACTTTTATGACAATGCGCGAGACGGACTGGAGAGGAGGTGACCCATTATCTGACACTGTGACCTATGGGTAAACGCAACAAAATTCATTCATATTAGGTGTCCAGTTGCAAAATCAGCTCTATTTTTAACTTGTAACCACTCCCTTGAATATATACTTGGGGTCCTATGGGTACAAGGACATGTGTGACTTTGCTAACTCGAACATAGACAAGCTGGGGACCTACCTCGAGAATGTGTTCTTCACGATTTTCCCGGTCTAGCTGTTTCTCAGTCGTAGAAATCAAACCTAAAAAGAGAGAATATCCAGTGTTACGATAGCACTTTTAATGGAACCAAACCAATCTAGTGTTGTAAACAAGTCATGACGCCTGAGTGTGTAGTTTTCATGAACTTCAACATCTAGCATGTTTCGACATCCATGAGGTTTTGTTTTTTTTAAGACCACAGTCATAAGATATGCATTGCAGATTTTACTGGCTCTTAGTAACAGACTACAAGCTGCCAGTTTGTAGTCTGTTGTCATGGAGACTATTTAATAGACTCAATTTAAAATAACATGTGACATTTTTAAACTAGACTGAACTTTCCCTTCATGGACTCAGCATAGACCTGTGTTTCACAACCTGTGGCCACTTACCACTTGCAAACCAACTCCTATCATGCCGTGATAAATCCTTTAATGCAACCAGACAAATCTCTTGTTATAAATAAATCATAAAGTCAGGCTCACTAAGACAATAGTCTCTAGCTTGGGGCTTTCTAGCTTATTTGAAACTACATTTTCTAACCTTCCTAAATGTTTATTGAGACCTGAGACTTGTTGAAGATATGCATCACAGTTAAAATTTTCAACGGCTTCTTAACAACAGACTACGAGCTGCTAGTTTGTAGTCTGTTGCCATAGAGACCATTAGAACTTAGAATTAATATGACTAATTTCTTTATAGACAAGTGTTCCCCAAACTGTGGACCTCCAGTTTTTGCAAAGCTACAACTCCCATTATGCACATGGTGGGAGTGGTAATTTGTAACAGCAGAAATGCCACAGGTTTAAGAATACTGATCTATGCAGAGTTTTGGGGAACACAGTCCATTTTAAGGAGTACCTATACGAGTACCTAAGGCTACAACCACCAAACTTGATGGTGGATGGTCACTTCAGTGTTAACTGCTTCTAGATTCGGTAGTAACGCTCGTCTTTATAAAAAAGAGTCCATGCAGGCTGTTCCACCTTTACAGGTACAGTACATTACAGTGCCTTGAAAGGACACAGCTGTGTGGGAGGGGAGCATTGTGCCTACAGCAATAGTGAATAGCTGCTCGGCATTGTTAGCGCGCAACTCGTGTTGGGACAGGCCGAAAGAGGATCAGCTGGGTATTGTTATTTGTTAAGCAGAACCTTTCACCAGAGGTTGTTGGGCTGTTTATCTGTGTGAAAGAAAGCCAGGAATTTTAGGGCTTAACCTACTTCAGACAGGAGAAGCGATCAATGCCAACTTGAAAAAAAAATAAAAAAATTCCCCATGGTATAATGTTTACCATTACAAATAAAGAGTCTGGAGAAGCCGGGTGCAGACAAGCAAAAAATAGCTTTGCCTAACCCCAAATATTCTCGTTCACAAAGGAGCCATGAAAAATGTTGGCACGGACTGAGTGTAGGTTCCACGCTTTATATATTGTGTGATTTACTTAGCGCAGCTGAATATGTTAAGCGTGCAGTTTTTAATAGCGTCCTGTAAGAGGTTTGCATAGGCTTGGGTTAGAGTAAATAACATTTGTATATTAGTATACTTAATGTTACTGAAAGTGGGGCACATGCCACATAACATCCACGAACCAAGTTAGATAGCGCCAGTACTGAGGATTGAACCAAGTGGGCCACCGTACACTGTGGAGCTCCATTGTGTGTTTTATCTATCCCTTTTTTTGCACAGTTTTGCATTGTTTCAGAGCTATACTGTGATCTCATTTTATATATATTATAACTACAATATAAAATCACTATTAGTTTTTATTCCTGTAAATCTTAAAGGGACACGCCGGTATTTTTTTAAATTTTTCTTTCAAATCAACAGGTGTCAGAAAGTTATACAAATTTGTACATTACTCATATATAAAAAAAAAAATCTCAAATCTTCCAGTACTTATCAACTGCTGTATGTCCTGCAGGAAGTGACGTATTCTTTCCTGGCTGAAACAGTGCTCTCTGCTGCCACCTCTGTCCATGTCAGGAACTGTCCAGAGCTGTAGCAAATCCTTATGGAAAACCTCTCCTGCTCTGAACAGAGGTGGCAGCAGAGAGCACTGTGATTTGAAAAAAATAAAATAAAAAATCATCGGAGTACCCCTTTAATTATATAATTATTTGGGTTTTTGTGCTGTGCATTATTGTTTGTATTATTTCTCCACTGACATCTCTGAGTGTAATATTCCTGAGCTTTGACATCAGTTTATATTATGCCTGAACTGTGACATCACTGCTTGTGTTATGGCTATTATTCCTGTACTGTGACATCACTGTGTGTATCTTTCCCTTAGGCTGGGTTCACACTACATTTTTGCAATAGTTTTTTTCATCCATTAAAAAAAAAAAAAAAAAAAAGAACGAAAAAAATGGATGGAAAAACGGATGCATTTTTTTCATTGACTTCCATTACAAAAATACAGATCAAAATGCATCTTTTTCAGAAAAACATTTTTGTGTATGTTTAAAAAAGATGCTTTTTAATCGATTTTTTAAATAATACTCAATATACTCGAAGTGCTCGGGTTACTGCAAGATACATTAGAACTCTAGAGCCCCTTAAAATCTCTTCAAGGGACAAAATATACAAACAGAACAAAAAAATGCAATAGGTGAAACAGGCAACTTCCGCTTTGCCGATCAGGAAGCACCTAGTTAAATGCGCCTATTGATTTAAGTAGTACTGAAGTGGAGCATTCGAGCATTGATATCAACTGATATCAGAAAACTATATAGATTTGTAATTTACTTCCCATACTTATCAGCTGCTGTATGTCCTGCAAGAAATGTTGTTTTCTTTTCAGTCTGACACAGTGCTCTCTGCTGACATCTCTGGCCGAGACAGGTGTCTCGGTTTTATATGAATCCCCTTAGAAAACCTCTCCTGCTCTGGACAGTTCTTGTTTCGGCCAGAGGTGGCAGCAGAGAGAACCGTGTCAGACTGAAAATAAAACAACACTTCCTGCATGACATATAGTAGCTAATAAGTATGGGAAGACGTAAGATTTTTTAATAGAAGTAAATTACAAATCTATATAACTTTCCAACACCAGTTGATTGAAAGAAAAAGATTTTCGCTGGACAACCCCTTTAAGCATTTTAAGGGCTCGTTCAACAGTCTCTATCTCTATACTGTTCGCATTATCCCATACAGTATATTATTCTTGAAAGTCATACGCCATTGAAGACAATGATACTCATAACCTTTTCATGTCTAAAACTCAATGGTAAAGGTGGTCACATTCCGCTCTGAGGCCCAAACGGGAACATTTCCGTTTTTAAATTCTCCATCTTTTCATGGCCAATACATACAGCGCCTTGATGTCACGAATACCCATTGAAGTCATTGTCTCGACTCCCGACCTCTTCAACGGGAATCAGCACCATAGTTCACCGAGCCATTTCCTTCTCTTTGTCGGCCAAGTGTGAATGCTGTCGGATACGTTCTGTACAACAGGTGCTTATTTATTGGCCTCTGTGTCACTTTAAACTCTGATCTAACCAGACGCCGGAGCTTTTGCTTGTCAAGGAGCTCTCTGAATTACGCAACTATATGACAACATTATCTCCAATTAAAAAGAAAAACCTTGAGATGGAAGCTTAGCCGGTCCCGGGTTTAATCCTACATCGTCAATATATAAAGTTCAGCTTTGCAACGGCGGTGACAATGTCATGTGATGAATGTGATGCTGCCGTTTACTGACGACCCGCCAATTCAAACAGGAAGGGGTTAAAGTTCAAATTTAAAGATGATTGACAGGGATGCTTTAACCCATTGCGGGAGGTGGCAATATTAACCACTCACTAGCTGCCATCTCCTGCAGCAATGGCATCGAATATCTATGAGTGCAGACAAGTATATGACTCATGTATATGATTAGATTTCAGCTCCTGGTGTGGAGCCATGATATGGCGGTAACGTTATCTTCTGGAAGGTTTTGTTCCTCCTTGTGAAGCTGTATGTGTGTACGGAAGAGATTCTTGTGGGTGAAAAGAATTTGCCAATATTTGCTAAATTCCCAATGGGATGCCAGTTCCCTCTATTTCCGGTGAAAAAACGTATCCATATATATGGGTTCATATAGGTAAAAACACGTATGGCGGCTCACACGTCTTATTTCGGCCGTAGTACAAACAATAAATCAATAGAACAATACTCACTGCTCCCTCCATCCTAAACTCATCACTCGTTATGAAAAACGTGTCAAGGTAATCTTGAGGAAGGACACTTTTTCTTCACTGAGAGATCACGTTACATGCTGTCTAGGAGAGGGTAAGGAGGGCCAAAGGCAGACAGACTACTCAGAGACTACAGGAGCTAATAATGAGTATTATGGGGGAAAAATTATCAAACAAGAACGTTGTATTTTGTGGCGTAAAATGGCCTGATGCGAATTAATTTATTTGCAAATGGCCGTTTTGCAAATAAAATATGCGCTTCAGGCCATTTTACGCCACCTTCGCCAGTGGGGCGGGGAGGGGGTGTGGAGGGGGAGGAAACGGGGGGGCACAGACTTCATTTATCATTTTTCGCAAAGGAAAATTATAAGGAAACCTACGCCAGCTTTGAGCTAACGTAGTTTTCCTTGTGCACACACTGGTGCGCACAGGATTTATGTAGAGGCAATGCGCTTCTACATAAATCTCCGTAGTAGGAGCTGCGGGGACATTTTTACGCCCGGCGCAAATAACGCCGGACTTAATAAATGTCCACCTATGCTGGATCCACGGTTTATACTGTTTAGTACAGTTCTATAATGTCCTCTATTCTATGCTGCTGCTACTCCTTAGGGTCTGCTATAGAGATATAGGGGAGCAGCTTCTCCTTTTCTGGTTGCATGAGGTTATGAAGTTTACTCCAATGTGCAATGTTTCGGCTTAGAACACAGCCTTTCTCAAGCTAATTTTCTGTAGAATCTGGTGAAAAATGCCATTTATAATAGACTTCATATCAACCATTATTTGTGAAACATCCCATAATAATAGAACCTGGTAATAAGGGATAGGCTCCATATAGGGTTGCCTCCTGCTAGATCTCATCATTGCCCCCTCTAAGGTCCTTTGCTATCCTGGAGGGCTACAGAGCTACAGGTACAACCTCCTTGTAAGGTTCTCAGTACATGGTGCAGCCTATGTAGCGCTCCACAGGCTCTAACCCTTGTACCAAACAAGACCCAACCTGCCATGAGCCTCGGCATCTCATACAAATCCTCCAGGCCTTTGTCTCTAGAACACACATTTTACCCGCCGCCTCCCTCAATTACACACAAGTCCAGGAGTGAACACAGCAGCGTTTGTCATTTTCCTTCGGAGTCGGCTTCTTCTCCCCTAAAATGGAGGTTATATGTTGTAATGCCGGAGAGAGGCGAACAATAGAGAATAGAAAATCCCGGTTCAACCCCTCATAATAGTCCTTGTGTCTTGTGAGCGGATAGCTAGAGCGCGGTATTTGCTGACAGATCAGTTATAAGTATGACAGAATAGGTACAATTAGCGCTGCCCACCTTCCTGCCACTATCATCATTGTGTCATCTTCACGGCCGTAAACTATCAGCCTCACATTTTAGCTTCTTCTTGACAAATTGCAGAAGAGATTGTCTATGCTGCAGCCAAATAGACACCGGCAAGTCACTAATGCATTTCAGATCTTACAGGACAAGATAATACTTGGGAGATAATATTGTATAAATACAATAATAATAATAATTATTATTATTATTATTATTATTGTTGTATAATTTATTAACAGAAAGGTTTTGGTATAGCAGAACAACTACTATAACCAATAGAAAGTTATACAGATTTTCAATTTACTTCTATAAAAAATAAATAAATCTCCTTTTCCAGTACTTATCAGCTGCTGTATGCCCTGCAGGAAGTGGTGTATTCTTTCCAGTCTGACACAGTGCTCTCTGCTGCCACCTCTGTCTGTGTCAGGAACTATCCAGAGCAGGAGAGGTTTTCTATGGGTATTTGCTACTGCTCTGACATGGGCAGAGGTGACAGCAGAGAGCACTGTGTCAGACTGGAAATAATACACCACTTCCTGCAGGACATACAGCAGCTGATAAGTACTAAAAGAGTTGAGCTTTTTAAATAGAAGTAATTTACAAATCTGTATAACTTTCTGACACCGACTGATTTAGAATTTTTTTTTTCTCTATTACACCTTTAATCCTGTCATATGTCACATAAATTTGGCCAAATATGCAGTACCAGCCTGCTATCCAAAATGTTTGGGGGTCATCGGACTCAATACGGGTTTTGGTAAGAAGAAGAATCGGGTATGTTGGGGTTTTACGTGTTGTGTTACCTGTGGAGATATGCTGTTGCCAGAAGTGTAAAGTGAAACTGGCTCAGTTGCCCCTAGCAACCAATCAGATTCTACCTTTCATTCCTCACAGACTCTTTGGAAAATAAGAGGTGGAATCTGATTGGTTGCTAGGGGCAACTGAGCCAGTTTCACTTTACAGCATGTTTGATAAATCTCCCCCATAGAATACAGCTGATTATTGGGGGTCCCAACAGGCAGACATTGGACCCTCCTAACAAATAGGGAGTGTTTGAACCTTTATGATCTGGACTTCATCATGGTGGAAGAGCATTGGCATATTGGCCCAATAAGACCGCCGGCAGTAACACATTTATCTGTGTGGAATAGAAAGATTAACCTTCCAGCATGCTTGTCCTCTCCATTATCTAGAGTCCTACAGGAACTGAAACACAGTTATCACTAACTAAATACCTGTGAGGCTCCTTTAAGAGTGAAGGTGACCTCTAGGCTCCCAGCTTCTCGTCCACATACAGGCTTCTCTGACTGCCACCCTTGTGGGGTATCCCTATGATAGGAAGTGATGCCAAATGGCTAGAATTCACTATCACTTACTTAATGCAGGGGTCCTGAAACCTAGGAACCCTATGGAAATCAGAATGATGGATTAAAAGTGGCCATATACCTTCAATATTTGATGGTAGAAGGACCGTTCAGCTGTCGGTTATCTCTTCTACCTGACGCCCGTCCTCACAATACAAAAGAATGTTTGGTACAGGCGTTCCTGTGTTCTTTGTGGTGAGGGAAGAGGTAAGCCGCAGCGAGAGCTCTCTGGCTGCGGCTTATCTCTCCTAAAACAAAGGGTTTGCATGGTGGTTTTACATCATGCCCAACCCTTATCTTCACTAACATATCATCGATTGACAAAAGTCTAAGGTGTGTAGGGATCTTTAGTTCTTTCTAGCATTGTTGGAGGTCCAAGAGCATGGTGCCAGATGCGGGAGATAATTGACGGCTTAATGATTGTTTGGCCGTCAGTTATTAAAGGTGTATAGGCACCTATACCGTTTTTATAATCTTTTGAACTCCATCCATATCTGTATTTTATGCATCGGGTGGAGTTCTGTTCCAGAACAGGTTAGATATGATAAACTGATAAGACTACTTCCAAAATCTTAATCTATTTATTATTATTCATAAGAAATAGTTCACATGCCAGGTGTGAATAAACTGAAGTGCCCCTTTAAGCAGAAGAACGTGTATTTGGTACTTGCACTAAAGGCAACTGCTACCCTCCCTCTCTCTGTTCCTTGTCTTGTTATGGTCAATGGAAGGAGTATACTATATGCACACTATGCAGATGTCAGGCGGGTGCCGCTAAAGGCTGAATATATAGATCAAGTTTTGCTGTAGGTCTACGTATCACATTACACAAGTATTACAGGTATTTTCATGCCACTTGTGCATGACTTTAGTTGCTTGACTTTTTACATCATGTCTTCCTTTTTTTCTGTAGAAAGTTGAGTATGTATCATTCCTAGGCAGTCACAAGGAAGAGTGTGCACAAGAAAAACCTTTATAACTACACCTAATGATAACAATAACATAGTTGCCGCATGTAAAATTTACCTAAAGGTGTTATCCGGGCTTAGAAAAACATGGCCACTTTCCTGCAAAAACAGCTCCACTTTTGTCCTCAGTTTGGGTGAAGTTTTTGCAGCTCACTCACTGTAATATTGCACACAAACTGAGGTGCTGTTTTTGCAAGAAAGTAGCTTCGCTTTTTCTGATCATGGATAACTCTTTTAAGTGCAACTCAATGTCTTCCTATTAGCCTACGACAATCCAGCATCATCATTCTGCTGCTCCTCTAACATTATACTGATCTTACTGGGAACATTTGGAGGACATTGTTTTCTGAAAAGAAAACAAATAAGTGATACTCACCTTCCCCACTCCCCCACATTCCCTGTTCCATTCCCTCACTCATCATGGCTTATTCCCAAGACAAGTCGTCCCAACAGGACCTGAACTGAACACTGAAGGAACAATGACAAGTGGGGAAAGTCTGGAAGCTGGAAAAAGAAATTACAAGAGAGGGGAAAAGGAAGGAGCAGGGACATCTGCTTTTGAGGACAGGAGCAGGTGAGTATCACAACATTTTTAGTTTTACAACTAGCATAATATAAAAATAATTTTAAGTCAGTTGGGGTCTGAACACTCAAATTTTGGCCGAGCAAAACTTTTGACATGTCTCTATGACGTGCCAAAGTGACACTTTAAGACTGGTTCCAATGAGCACCAGCAACTTTGTGATTGCATTAACTTTTAGTAGGATTCTTAATGTCAATACAACGATAAAACTTGAAGCCAATGGTGACCAATAGAAACTTCTTTTTACCAGGTGGGTTTCCAGGAGGGAGCACTTAGTTGACACTGGCCGTACACCGGCAAAGTCCAAGAGAAAAAAAAATGGAGAGGATCCACAGCTTCCATGTAATCTATTGACCCTTAACACTTTTTTTTTCTTAAAGCCTATATAGCCCTTATAACTACACCCTATGGGTTATACATTATGTCAACATGATACAATGCTTACTATGCAGCGAGCACCTGTTCTCACAAGCCTTACAGTAAAGCCTCCTAGAAGGAGAGAACTGTATTATGGGAACATCAATGCCTCAAATACATATTTAAAGACGTCTTTTGTTATACGTTAATGCACTCATGAAAAAAAGATGGGTTGCAAGTGATCAAACTGTAATTTACAGTGAAAGTGTAAGCATGTAAGACAAACAATTTCAGCAACGTCACCCTTCTAATCTGTTTCATAGTACACAGCGGATCAGAGCGGGGATCAGTGTGCGGTTTTGGGAGTGGTTATTTGGAGGAGTAAGATTAACGAGGAGAAGTCAAGGGTGCAGGACAGGTTTAAAACGTGACGAATCTGATAGCATCGGACTGAATAAATTGCTCTTCCAGAAAGAAAACAAAGATGTTATCTTGATTTTTAATTATTTTTGACCTTAGAAAATTATTATTATTTTTTTTTTTACACCATTGAGAAAGGTGAATCAAAAAATGTATCTGCTCTGAAAGCATTGTATACATAGTATATGTTGTAATGAGTGGTGCCAAAAAGACTAAAACTGGCCGTATATACTAGATAACTGTCTGCCAAATACTCATTTGGCCAATAGTTATCATGCCAACTGTCAAGGCCATGGTGGGGTCCTGTGCTGCAGGCTGCCGTCGCACCGCTTCCCACACCGCACCTGTCCTGACATTCCCTGTTAGAGCCTCTGCATGCTTCCATAGTGTGTGGTTCCAGCTCTCGGTGATTCCTGCCTGTGTCTCCTGCCATTCCAGCTATTCAAGGTTCCTGCCTGTTATTCTGTTTCCAGTCATGAGTCCCGCTTTGTTCCTGCCTACCTACCAGCCTCCAGCTGCACCTCGCCTGCTGCCGCTAGCAAGCCAAGCCAGGGGTAGTGACCTGGGGTTCGTCTGTCGCATCCCAGTCCATCCCACCTAGCGGTGGACAGCGGCCCCTTAGACTCTGCTCTCTGGTGAGTCTTACACCATCGCTAGCAGCAGTACAGCGGATCCACGACTCCAGTCGTTACACCGACTCTGACCCCCCACATACAAACTTAAACTGCAACTAGGGAAGATACCATAGAAGGATTCCAGACATGGGTTCCTAATGCACTCAGGTGAATCCATGCCTGTCAACAGGGGTTTTTGGTGGAATTTTCCTGCCAAAAAGTTTTCCCATCCAAGTTTTGTAAGTTTGGGTTGTGGGATAACAACCACCAGCTCTTAAGAAAATGTTTTAAAGGAGACAGGGTAATAAATTAAAGTTGGGGCTGTGGGTCGATCATCTTGGAGTTGAAGGGAAGTTGAAGGGGTTGGTACATTGCTTTAAGATTTTTACATCTATAGACTGGTGTCGGCACGAGGATGTCGGTGCTGCTGTCCTTTTTTTTTTAACTGCCAGGCACAGTACTGCTCTATCCCCAGTCACCGGAGCCGTGCGCAGGAACTGGGCCAGGGTTCAAAAAAGGACTGCGACACCGGTATCCCTGCGC
This sequence comes from Dendropsophus ebraccatus, assembly GCF_027789765.1. Classification (NCBI taxonomy): domain Eukaryota; kingdom Metazoa; phylum Chordata; class Amphibia; order Anura; family Hylidae; genus Dendropsophus; species Dendropsophus ebraccatus. Next base: position 24,508,643 of record NC_091454.1, on the reverse strand, counting down.
CGGCGTCAGTCTAATAATGTAAAAACATTACCTGCTGGTACATTCCCTTTAAGTTATTGAAAAAAAGTTATAAAATTGATAACAATTATTTAAGTTTATAGTCTTGGTTATATCTTTTGGTTGGAATGTTGTTTAGTATAGATTGCTGGGGCCTTTTACTAAATATGTGTCCTTGTGTCATTGTTCGCTAATTGCTCTATAAGCTATTAGTGTTATGATGGTGTGATTCCATATCTCTAGGGAGTACTCAGGCTAGATTCCTCATAGCCTTGAATCCCAGTAGGGGTTCTTGGCTTAGTAATGATAAGAAACACTGGACTACAACAAACTCAGTCTGAATACATTTTCACGCTAGTGTCGGGAAGGAGAAGATAGTGGGCCATGTTGCTATGTCTCTTTCCTCTTCCCATCACATGACTAAATCTGTCAGTACCTCTCAGTACAAGTCCCAACAGTTCAAGGTACAGAAATTACATAATAGACCAATATGATAAATCTTACCAGTGCTTGGGTTTAGTGTGAAAAACCCTTGATTATTTCCACTGGAGAAATGGAAGGAAAGTTTGCCGGCTGAAACGGTGTCTGCATCGGTGGCATCAAGTTGTAGGATGGAAACGTGAGGAGGCGAATTTTCATGCACGGAAGCATAGAATACAGCCTTGGATAACTGAGGGATGTTATCATTGACATCTGCAACTTCAATGTAGACTTCAGCCATCGAAGACAGAGGAATGGAGCCCAAGTCTGTAGCACAGATGGTCAACCAGTAGCGTGAAGCAGACTCCCGGTCTAAAGGAGCTTCAGTCCGTATTAACCCTAAAAAAATAAAAAAAACAATAGTACTAATGAATCAGTTACAACACCCATTTTCTAATATATAGAATAAGAGAAGAAAGGACTTTAGTAACATTTCTAAGCATAAAGGGGTTATTTGAGGGAACAGAAGACAGCTAAAGCCTTTTGCTTCCCAACATTCACTTCATGTGGTTCCACAGCCCAGAAGTAAGCCTTCCGAGATGTGGAGGGGGTGGGTGTATATACAGCAAAATACATTGTGTAGCTATTGGAAATTGCATGCGGGCATGGTTTCACCATCTCAAAGAATTTGAATACTGGTGGGTTAGAAGTTGGCTGCTGTATCCATGTTTTCCAGGCAGCCTAAGGGCTGCATCCAACTTCTTCAGCCACTGGTATTCAAATTGGACAATTTGACTTGATCATTCTTGAGTTGCCCTCATCTCTAGTCATGATACAAGAGTCAACAAAGGAAATACAGCCTCTACCGTGACATTAATATCATTGGCTTGTTATAACTCACCCGTCTCTTCATCTATGCTGAAAACAGAGAGGTCTGTACCATCCTTGATGGAATAACGAATTTCACCATCCTTTCCTTTATCGTAATCCTGAGCCGTGATAGAAAGAACCAGTGTGCCAGGGGGTGAGTTCTCTAAAACCGATCCAGTGAAGACAAAACTTTTGAATAAAGGTGGATGTAGGTTTTCATTAACATCCAGGACTTCCACCTCCACATGACATACAGAAGAATGTGGAAATGGGTGGCCAGCATCTGTAGCTCTGACGGTCAAGTTGTAGAAGAATTTGGTCTCAAAGTCAAGTTCCTTCTCTAAGATTAAAGCACCAGTAAACTTCTCCACGCTAAATATTCCTTGCTCATTGTTGATAAGGGAATAAAAAACATCTCCATTGGGTCCAATGTCCAAGTCCTGAGCATCCACAAAGTATAAAACAGTTCCTACAGGAAGGTCTTCTGCAATTTTGACATTGGCAGTGACTGGCCGGCAATATGGAGCATTGTCATTAACATCTTCCAGTGTAATAACCACATCAGTGACAGAAAAAAGTTGCCTATCTTTCTTCGGCTGATCTCTGGCTTCTACTTTGAGTCTATATTTTGGCAATAGCTCTCTGTCCAACATGCTTTTTACTGTTAAGTCGCCAGTGACACTGTCAACGGCAAACTTATCAGTTGGCGTTAGGAGGGAATACCTTACCCGGCCATTGTCCTCCTTATCAACGTCATCTGCCTTTACTTTAACAACAACACTACCAACCTTAGCATCCTCTCGAACCATCACGCAATATCCAGAGGAAGGAAATTTTGGTTCATTATCATTTACATCCAACACATTAATGGCTAAAATTTTCCAAGAGGATTTTTGAGGTGTGCCAAGGTCGTAAACGGTGATATTAAGAATATATGAACTGGTGGATTCATGGTCTAAGGCTGAAGAGACAAATAGCTCTCCAGTTTCTATGTTGATGTCAAAGCACCCATCATCACTTCCCTGAGATATCACATAGACTAGTTTGCCATTAAAACCAGTATCCAGATCAATGGCTGTCAACGAAGCAATGGAAGAATTGATGGCTGTATCTTCAGCCACATCAATAGATACTGGAAAGTTGTCGTCGAAATGGGGAGCGTGGTTATTTATCAGATGGTTGTTAAATGATGTGTCCTCCTCATAGTTTTGCTTTTCAGTTTGTAAGACAAAAGAATTTTTCATGTTTTCCATGATCTTATTAACTATGCCGGTTTCTACACAATGTACAGATTTGGGGGAACCTTCATTTGCTATTGTGATATTGATATAAGTGGGAACAGCCTCATTTTCTCCATCACTAGCAGTAACAACTAAGTAGACAGGAGGGTTTGAAGATGGAATATCATACAAGTCACCTCTAATAGTTATTTCTCCAGATGTGGGGTCTAAGCGGAATTTTTGTAGTTCATTGCCAGATATAATCTTGTATTGTATAGTCTGAAGCTCATCCACATCCACTGCGGAGAGTTCAGCCACCTTCTCCCCAGTGGGCATGTCTCTGGTGATGCTTACATTGCAGTTGACCTTCTCAAAAACTGGAGCATTGTCGTTCAGATTGTTCATAAAGAGAGAAACATAAACTTCAGTCTGTCTACGATAAGGTGAGCCCAGATCTGATGCCCAGACCTTAAGATGGTATATCCTCTGGTTTAACTCATAGTCAAGCACTCTACTGTTTGAAATAACTCCAGTTATTGGGTCAATCATGAATGGAGCAGATTTTGGACTCACCAGTTTGTAATGTATCTTTCCATTGTTCCCCTTGTCTGCATCAGTTGCCGAAACCTTAATAAGCTTTGTTCCCATTGGGGAATTTTCATTGAAATTTCCTTCATATTTGGACTGAGTGAAGACAGGGGCGTGATTATTACAGTCTATAAGGTCAACTATAACAGTAGTGGAGACCTGGCCATCAAGTGCCGTCACTTCTAAATGGAATTGAGACTCATCCTTTATATCCATACGTTTACTGGTGAATATCAAACCACTCTGGCGTACAATCCTGAACTTATCGGTAGAGGTTTTCAAGTAATATCCACCTGATGGAGCTTCAGGATGAATTTTAACCACAGCGACATGACTACCAGGTGGGGAGCATTCACTTATCTGTACTTTATAAACATCCTGTTCAAATCTTGCCATGGCGTATCTCCATGGGGGAATGTGAATAGTTTTGAGGGGGGAATATACTGGTGGCTTGCTCTTGTCTTTGGCTCTCAGGCTTAGATTAAAGCCTTGTGAATGTTCCAGCCAATTTATCTCTGCAGTCGATACCACGGTAAATTCATTTTTCCCCACGTAAGACCTTAAAACTTTGAAGTAACCAAGGGGATCTCCATCTACAATCTCAACAGAATCTATACTGCACCCTGGTTCTAAGAAGTCCATGACCACAGTGGCATAAAGGAGCCTCTCAGAAGAATCAGCCACGGCTGTTGTAACAGAGGAGATGAAAGGAGGCCTCTTCAGAGCTGGTTGCACCAAAACCTCCATAGAAGCAACATTCCCAAATCCATTTCCCTCTGCAATTTGTCTCATACGGTCAACAGCTAAAATTTCCAGCTTGTAAAAATTTATTTGGGTTGCATTCAATTGTCCAATAAGCATGACGATACCACTTGTTGGATGGATACTGAAAAGTGAGGACTTGGTGTTAAAGGTATAGTAGAACATAGCATTCTGGCCCAAATCAGCATCTGTAGCACTTATCTTACCAAGGATAGTCTTCAGCGGAGCATCTTCAGCAATTGTAAATTTGTATAATGTTGTTGAGAAAAGAGGTCTTAGATCATTCATATCTAAAATTTGTATGGTCACTTTAGCCTGTGCTTCATAATCCAAGGATTTCTCAGAGGCGTGAACGAGAAGCTGATAATTGTCTTTAACTTCCCTATTTAATAGGGCTGTGTTGCCACTCCTTATCCTTATACGTAAAAAGCAGAAATCCCCAACCACCATCTCCTCTGTTTTAAAAAGTCCAGTTGGATCTCCGGATACAATCCGGTACTTTATCGTCCATTGAGGATCCTTCAAGTAGATACCCATCTTTACTAGGCTCGATACGTAGGTCTTAGGAGCGGAATTTTCAAAGATCGTTGTATGGTAGGAACTCTGTGTGAAGCTCAAGGAAGAAGAATCCTCATTGTTGGGTCTTTGTTCGCCAGATGTATAATGTAGCAGCAATACGGCAATAACTGGGACCAGGGCGGTGGTAAAGCCGACCATTGTGTCACGTCTCCCTAGAAATAGAAAGAACATACTTCATCAGTCCAAATATAGTCTGAACATCTAACTGTAAAATAAAACATATAATTTTCAATTGATGTGAAATCATCAGTGTATTAGTCAATTCAGACGTCTGCTGACAACCAAGACCCCATGCATCATTGGGTTGCCTTTAGGCGCTATTACATGGGCCAATCTTGAAGAGCAAGAGGGTGCTAACCTGTCAAATTAGCGCTTGCTTGCTGCTCATTTCCTGAGTAAGAGCCCGCTGCGAGAGGGGCAGCTGCGAGAGGGGCTCCCCCCCGGATGATCTACAGAGTCTGCTGCCACTGCTTCTATTACATGGAGTGACAGCCAGCAGACTATCGCTATCATTCTAGTTTTTTTCCAACATGTTGGCTGATGGTTGCCTTTTAATCGGAGCTATTACACCAAGCGATTATCGGCCAATAATCGTCCAAATATGGCCGATAATCACTTGGTGTAATAGCGCCTTTAGTTGTATTAGTTTGTCTATTCACAGACCAACATTCTGAATCCTGTGGCTCTAGATGTTGCAAAACTACAATGTCCTGACAACCTTCGACTTTTGGCTTTAAGGACATGAGGGTTTGTGGTTTTAGAAAAACTGGAGGGCTGCAGGTTGAGGAACACTTTTGTAGACATAAACCCAGCCCAGCAGGTCATGGATATCTTCCTGATGAGGATTTTATCCCTGCCCATATCTAAACTCAATCTAACTAGAGTCAACCAAAGTCTGATTTCCTTGTAGGATTAGTGATCACCTAAATTGCAGCTTTGCAAGTGGACTTCTCGGGCTATTCAGTATAGAGAGATAATTCTTTGCCTAGACCAGGTCTCAAACTAGTACTAGTACTAGAAATATGCAAGCCAAATACCAAACTTTTAAGCCAAAGGCTAAAAAGTCCAAGAAAAAAAAAGCTTTAATGTTGAGTATCGAAAACCTGTTGAGTTGTTCATAATTGGGAACATAGCCAAGAAACAAGCTCATTCTGATTTCCCGTCTACGATCTGAATGGAACATTTTTTGTTCAAATCCATTCAGCTTTCGGGCTGGTATCTAGGGAAACTAAGTTATCATTTTAAACAAATATTAGGAAATACTATTTTTAGATGGAGTGGTCCTTTAATTGTATAGATTTTTCTTTACACAAAATATAAACATAACAGCGTTTTTATGACAAACTATACATGGACTGTTAGATAACTCTGCTCAACTATATTAAGATGAATAAGGCCGAGCACAATACCACACACAACCAGTGGACAAGTGGGGCACTGTTTTTGAAAAACAGCAACCATGTTTTATTAATACCGTACAAGCCCTTTAAATATTAACAATGTAGGGTGCAAACGCCATATGCAAGGCAACAATAGTTCTGCTGTTACGTAGGAAGAATTGTACTTTGCTTAGGTATGAAAAGGCTGAATAGTTAAACAAAATGTCTACAGCAAATAGCGGATGTATGCTTTCATGTAATTCATGGGACTAAAACTCATCAAAGCAAAAACGATGACTTCCCTTTCTTAAACAAACATCCAGCTATTTGCTTTTCCATCTCTTGCCTTTACGACACCTGTGGATCAGATTTGTACTAGAATATTCTTTTTAGTACCTACTGGGGGTGGCACATGGTACATGAAGTATTGCTGGGAGATAGAAGAAACTGCGCTTTTCCGGCTTATTAGCTGACTAGAGGCCAGAAAAGAAGGGTGGTTATTAATGGCAGGCACTGGATCACAGGTACTAGTGGGGTATAGTGGGGTATACTAGTGGGGTATCACAATGGGTCAATTTTTGGCCTGCTCAATGGCCTTGCAATTCGAAACACTTGGTTGAAATAAAAGGGGAAAAATTAGTTGTTCGGGACCCTTAGAAACCAATGCCAGGCAGCAGCTACTAAATCCCATAGGATCATGGGATGTATAATTATAGAAAATTGAACTCAGAAGTGATATCTGTGTAAGAAATAAAGAGTTCTACCTGTTCTACCGAGTCAAACAGAGAACGTTGGCGATCCTGAACAATTTGGCCTCTCCGCTCAACACTGGTCTTCAGTAACCATAACATGTAGGCATCCATTATGGCAAAAGGAAGGGTTTCATGGTTAGCATTGAAATTCCTCCTATTAAACTTGATGAATAGATGTTTAAGTTTGGAGTCTGACCTTTAGAAGCATTGTTCCTACTCTTTAAAGCGTTAGTGTTATTTCCAATAACCTTTAACATGAAATACAGCCAGGCTGAGTGCGTTGCAGTGAACTCCACTTCTCAACCAGCAGAGACATCTGACTTGTTTGTTCTATAGACTCTTATGGATTGAACAAGTCAGATTTGATTGACAGCTGCCCCTCCCCCCCTTCAGCTGTATCTCAGGATCACAGAGGGTCTCAGGAGTGAGACATGGTACAATCAGTAACTTTGGACAAATCTGGGGACACATAAAAACAGACTTGAAATGACACTAATGTTTAAAAGACTGCTTTATTACATTGCTGCTTCACCTTCTTTGGATCTATAATAACCAATTGGTGTGTTGATGTTTCCTCTGTAACAAGAACCAATCTTTTTGATGTACTGGATAAGTCAATGAGTCCTGCAAGAACCAAAGGTCAACTACTTCTTTGAACCTTGATCTGATGGTTGTTGGTTATTCTACCTCGATGCACTTCGTTGTAAGGTTTACACAGGATAGATTAGATCACAATAATGTGTCCAGACTTTGGTTACATGTACCATGAAAGGTAATGTTTATGGAAGAGAAGGCAAAGCTAGGTCTATCCTAAAACCACGGATTATTCCATCCATATGCGCCCATACCACTTAATCATGACTTAGGCTCATGGCTTTGGATGTCACTCAGGGTGATGTGAGAAATCACCAAAGTGGTCATGAAACAGATTGACTTCTTAAGTCTGTCATTGCCCGTCATTTACGCTGACACTTGTCAACTCAATGCTCACTGGAGTGTGGTGCGTGTTTGTCTTTCACGCTGCCCAACAACTTAGACATCACAAGTGACTGCTACCAGCAGCCGGCAGAGTGAAGCTTCCCCAAAACATCCTGTTTGCCATTACGAGAAGAGCCTGGCCATGGGTGGCTTGTGAATACAACTGGTGGGAAAAAGAGTAAAGTGCCGGGAAAACTAACACAACTTCATTGTGTGGACTAGGTCATTAAAGGAAACCTAATCTTTAGAACCGGTGATGTTACAAGTTTCTTTGAGAAAACCATACCAAGACTATCTTTTTGTAAGAAAAATTCAAGGGTTAATGTAGCAGGTGCTGAATCTTCAAGGGAGTTTCCTACAGATGGGTCCTACAATCACAGTGACACATCTATCACTAGAATAAGGGGTTCCTAGTCTGTTCCCTCATCAGTTGAATTGACAAGCAATGTGCATATTTGACTACTGATCCATTCTCTATTTCTGACTGTTGTCTCGTGAAGAGCAATGATTGACTTAAGGTCCCAACACACCTTCAAAAGATCCTGATTGAACTTTTTTTTTTTTTTAGCCAAAAGCTTTATCTCCTGATTGCTCTATACCCTTGAATGTATGGCTTAGCTGAACCCTAATTGTTGTGAATCAATTGCCAAATAGTTAAAATCCAACATGCCCAACCCTCTTCTCCCCAATATTAGGAGGCCCCCAAACATATTAGAGAGTTGGCTACGAGAGATGAAAGCAACTCAAGCATGTTCAAGTCCGATCATTCAAAATTCAGTACAGGTGGTTGAGTTCAGTCCTTGAAAACATGGATAGTAGGGATGGTCCGAACCTGCCGAGGTTCGGGTTCGTATGAACCCGAATGCCCGGCAGCAGATTCCCACGGGGCGGGCGGATACAGCGGGAGGAACGCCTGGAAAACTGGGATACAGCCTATGGCTATGGCTGTATCCCAGTTTTCCAGGCGGTCCTCCCGGGACAGCGGGAATCATTACCGAGGGTTCGGGTTCGTACGAACCCGAACCGAACTCGGTTCGGACCATCCCTAATGGATAAGCCATAGGCTGTATCCAACTAGAACTTGATCCAACTTCTTCAGCCACCAGTATTCAAATGCTGAACCATTGGACTAGAGCATGTTTGAGTTGCGTTCATCTCTAATGGTTAGACCCATCAAAATTGGCAGGGTTGGCTGAGGAACCTCTTCCAGTCATCCCTGGGTGTCTTAGTGGTGGGGTCCCATCGATTGTACATTTATTATCTAGCTTTCCTAAAATAAACATTTAAAGTAAAGGGAGACAATTCCTATTTTTCATTCTACAAACCTGATATCTTGCCCAGCAAGGAAGACTGAACTTTTCCACTAGTTTTTATTTTGTAAACAATTATGTTTATTCACATTGGCACAAAGTCTAAAAGAACAGGTAAAGCTGGCAAAGTGTGATGGAACCTATATCTCCATAAGTCGGTGAGCACTATTGGATACTCTCATAACCCAAAGATTTACTGGTGAAACGTCTTAGTGGCCATTTCGATTGAAGTAATTGCCATTAGCATCATGTATTTACCAAAACACATGATATATAGAGAGTTATATAGCTAAAACCCCTGGTCAAGTTGGCAAGAAATGAATGCCCTTCTGGGTAAGCGGATGGCTTACGTCAACTGAGTTGGCGGCCTCTTTGCATGATGGTCTATGCTATCATTTCGCCCCTATCTCCTCTTTTTCCTCATAGGGTCCTATTCCATAGGCCTATGGGGGCCCGATCAATAATGTAAACGAGCGCCGATCTGCTAGATCGGTGCTCGTTTACTGGCCCTATTACACGGCTCGATAATCGCTTAGCGAGGGCTGCAGGGACATCATTACCGATTACCTTGCAGCCCTTGTTTAAACACCATACATTACCTAAACATGTCGCAGGTCTTCTCCTGCGCTCCTTCTTCCTCCCGATCCCGCGCACCTCCCGGTCCTGGCCAGTGATTGGCTGAGCGGTCTGTCAGCTAAGACAGACCACACTGAAGCTGCTGCTGCACGCAGGATCGGGAGGAAGAAGGAGCGCAGGAGAAGACCTGCAACATGCTTAGGTAATGTATGAAGCTTGTGAAATCGTCGGTCGCCCGAAGTGTATCGCTATTCCACGCAACGATGCGCGGTTGGTGTCCGATGATTTTAGGTTTGAACCTAAATAAACGATTGGCCAATGACACGATCATCGGCTGATCGTTGTCTCTATTCCACAGAGCGATAATCGGCCGTGGAATAGGCCCCATATACCCAACCTAGTCTTTATATAGCTTCCCTGGGCAGTCTAATGACCCTCCTGATACAAAGCATGATGCTCTTTTCTTCCCATTTGCCAATTTCTGTCTAAGAATTTAGCTTTAGGCAGATATTAATATTTCCAGTTTTTGCCTTTTATTAGATTTTATACAAGACGACGAGGGTTGTGGCTCAGCATTCCCTCACCTAGAGCAAAGATCTAGTTTGCAGCCCAAACCCTGTATCTAAATTCCCTGGCCGATACAGAGTGGCTTGTTGGCGCCACCACCTTGGCACATGCCTTGCCAGCTCCCCCGGCTACGCCCCTTTATAAGGCATAATGCAAAAATGTAACTAGTTTAACATATTGTAACTTGCACTTGTTCAGGTAATGAAAAGGAATTTAACGACCAATTTTATTGGGAGCATCGCACATAAAACATGGCATATAATGTCTTCATTGCCGTTGAGTAAACATTTCTGCAGTTATGTGTTTTGGTTTTATTAGAATTGTCTCTATTAACCACTATAGCAGCTTAACCCCTTGTGGTATGGACAGTAGGATCATCCAAGAAAACTACCAATTTATAGGCCCTATACACATCAGTTGTGTGTCTAACTGCCAGTTTCAAAGGGACAGGCCAACCATGTCATGTGTATGATAGCCTCCTGTCTCTTTCCCATAGTTGGGGTAAAGAAGAACCAGACATGTTGAATTTCAACTTCCCATTCTTTTGTTCTTGGGGAGATAAGCCAACATCAGAGAAGTCTGGTAGCAGCTAGGACAACCATTCATATGTATTGGGGAGCTTTTTGGCCAACAGCTACAGTAACTTATGTGTATAGTTGGTTTACGTGCTGAAAAGTCATGGTACTCTCAATGTCATACACCTTCAGTAGCTATAGGACAAGCCCGTTTGACCATCAGCTTTGCCTCCTAACATACACTTGTTCCCATTGAGGGAAAGACACAGGCTGCTGCCAGACACTACCGGTAATGGCATAACTTTTCAGAGTTTCAGTATGCTTGATCATTTCCCTATCCTCATCATCATCACTGGGGGAGATACTGCATAACCTGACAGAGGTGGCAGCAGAGAGCAGGGGAGGTTATCTATGGGGATTTACTGCTGCCCTGGACAGTTCCTGTCATGGACAAAGGTTGCAGCAGAGAGCACTGTGTAAGACTGAAAAGAATACATCACTTCCTGCCGGACATACAGCAGCTGAAAAATATGGAAAGACTTGAAATGTTTAAATAGAAATAAATTACAAATCTAACTATCTAAAATATAACTTTCTAAAACCAGTCGATTTAAAAGAAAACAATTTTCGCTGGACAACCCCTTTAATAATTCACATTATGGTGTAAACAATGCAAATTTTATTTTTTTAAATCCCAATTGGACTGTATAGTCTGAATGGAGAATGGGCGACATTATTTTTGCAAACATTGGTCATCCCAATGGTATAAATATCTATGAAATCTTTATGCGACACGGCGGCCCCACACAGAGTATAATGACTTACGTGGATTGTGTTGAGAAAGCATTGAGATTCAGAACATGCACAGAACAGAATGTTTTCAGCAGTCAGCATTGTGTAATACCAGTTCCATGCAGATTTCACAGGCTTCTTGCATCTCAATAGCTCATGGGCCCCTCCTGCTATAAAAGCATGTTAACCTGCAGCCAGTGTATGTTCTACTTCCCCCGTACCATAGGGGCACAATGTCCTCCCCAGATCCCCACCCTACTGTCAGCTCTCCGAATTATCCCGATAATAAAAGTTTATTAGGAAATTGCTCTATATACCTTAAGTAGCATCACATGTATATACCTTCTCCAAACCTATGATTCAAAGAAATTTTTACTGGCTGTGACATGAAATGGCTTTAGGCAGCACTCCGCTCAGAAAAAAAGGACTATTTTACAGCATTAAGATAATTATATGCAGCTATGTGTTATACTGAGTGACACACCACACAGGTTTCAATAGGCATAAGTCAAGAAGCATGTGGGATTTTTTTTGCAAAAAATGTGTCAAAACAGAATTTTTCAGGTAAAGGTTGAAGCCCCTTCGATAAGACGCCCTTAGGCTGATGCCACTTGGGATATTTTACTGCCTGTATGATACAGACTGACAAGCTGCAAGGTTTGTAATGTCACTGTGAAGTGCCCTGTTCTGGTTTATGAGATGACTGGTGTGAATAAGCTGGATGCAGGTCGGGACACGTATGAGCCATCTCCTGCCTTGCCTCTTCTTTGACTCTGTGTAACCTCTACAAGGCAGACTGATGTACATCACGTATGACTGGGAAGGAAGAATGCATAGAGTCCGCAAAGTACTCATCACACACCTAATAGACAGATGATAGATAGACGGATGGAAGTGATGGCAGCTGACTGCTTGAACCCACATGGAATGGACGTTCCTGAATATAGGATGATTTTGGGATCGCTCCTGTTACATCTCAATACCCTATATTTGTAGATTACCAGCACCGTTTACAGCAATCCATCCCCCTTGGTAGACCCCTGAGCTACAGTGGGAACCCTCTTGTTAGGAATTCTAAGCCTCACCTAGTGTCTGTTCTAATGCATTTTAGCATTAGAAAATACACTTGGGGAAGCTGTCTGTGTCAGTAGTGCTGCAGCCTTCTCTGATGTCTACATAATACATGTTACCATTAGAATAGATAATACACTTGGGGAAGTTGTCTGTGTCAGTAGTGCTGCAGCCTTCTCTGATGTCTACATTATACATGTTAGCATTAGGATAGATAATACACTTGGGGAAGCTGTCTGTGTCAGTAGCACTGCAGCCTCCTCTAATGTCTACATAATACATGTTAGCAATAGAATAGATATTACACTTGAGGAAGCTGTCTGTGTCAGTAGCGCTGCAGCCTCCTCTGATGTCTTCATTATACATGTTAGCATTAGGATAGACAATACACTTGGGGAAGCTGTCTGTGTCAGTAGCGCTCCAGCCTCCCCTGATGTCTACACAATACATGTTAGCAATAGAATAGATATTACACTTGGGAAAGCTGTCTGTGTCAGTAGCGCTGCAGCCTCCTCTAATGTCTATATAATACATGTTAGCAATAGTGTAGATATTATGCTTGGGGAAGCTGTCTGTGTCCATAGTGCACAGCCATTGCACCCTGTAGCAGAGCAAGTGTGGATATCTGTCAATCACCTCTCGCTCTGCTACAGGGTGCCACGGGTGAAACACTATGAACACAGACAGCTTTCCCAAGTGTAATATTTATTCTATTGCTAACATGTATTAAAATAGACATCAGGGGAGGCTGTAGCACTACTGACAAAGACAGCTTCCCAAATTCAATGTCTATTCTAATGCTAACATGTATTGTATAGTCATCAAGGGAGGCTGCAGCACTACTGACGCAGATAGCTTCCCTAAATTCAATGTCTATTCTAATGCTAATATGTATTATATAGAGATCAGGGGAGGCTGCAGCACTACTGACACAGACAGCTTCCCCAAATTCAATGTCTATTCTAATGCTAACATGTATTAAAAGACACAACAGGAGAAGCTCAGTATCTGCATTTAGCATCACTAGTGAATGTAACTGTGCTAGGACAGGGCTTATACAGCCTTGCTGTTCCTAACCATTAGTGGCAGCAGGTTATATTGCCTTACCCCTTTTTTTTCCCCACCGGAATACCCCTTTAAAATAAATTTTTTTCAATGAGCTAAAATACTCATAGACCCCAGAAGAGAAACCAATGTCCTGTGGCACGCAAAAAATAGATGAGGGCTACTATCCTCTTTTGTAACTGGCTAACTGTACCACGACGCCCCTACAGACATATTTATATATATATATATATATATATATATATATATATTGTGCTTGGGTTGCCAACTATAAGACCTAATGGACCCTGTTATACTGTCTGACCTGGACCCCCCTGAGACTCCGCTGTATGCAGGTTACTAGTATAGATTATGATTCCTCCCGCCTTGTCTCTATGCTGGTAATTATTATAGTATACGGCTATCGTAGGGACTTACGTATACATATTAATAAGACAAGATCAGTGTTCTGCAGACACATCCTGGCATATTTATCTTCCCAAGCGATGCGTCCCATACAGATAACATCTCCTGACACCGACCGCGGCAGAAAGTCATCACTCAACTTTATGGAATTACATCCACAATGGCAAGAAGATAAAGAGAATATTCCATCACTTCTACAGACTGCAGCAGAATCATCTGTGAATGTTACATATACTAGGAGGAGCTGAAATGTGAGGCTGATAAAGAGGTCAGGGAGATAAAGTCATGTCTAAGGCTGGGTTCACACTATGTATATTTCAGGCTGTATTTGGTCCTCATGTCAGGTCCTCATAGCAACCAAAACCAGGAGTGGATTGAAAACCCAGAAAGGATCTGTTCACACAATGTTGAAATTGAGTGGATGGCCGCCATATAACGGTAAATAACTTCCATTATTTCAATATAACAGCCGTTGTTTTAAAATAACAGCAAATATTTGCCATTAAATGACAGCCATCCACTCAATTTCAACATTATGTGAACAGAGCCTTTCTGTGTTTTCAATCCACTCCTGGTTTTGGTTGCTATACAGCCTCACAAATACAGCCTCAAATATACATAGTGTGAACCCAGCCTTAAGGTGTACAGAAGGTAATACATTACTGAAGGTGAAGGAGTACCCTCATTTACTGTATCTCCATGAGCCCTAGCCTTGTAGCCTCATGAAGGTGGCTACAACGCTGATGATTCAATTAGTCCTGACACAGTCACTGCTTGTATTGTATTGGGGAGTATATAACGTAACCTATAACAAAAGTGGGGAACCTAAAACTTTGAGAATTGAGAACCAATGGGTGGATTTGCCAGTCTGAAGGATCAAATTATGGTGAGAACATAAAGAGCCCTTGCCCCTTGGCTTCTACCATCCAGACCCTGAGTACATCCACGAACCACCCTCCATGTCCTCTATCTATTTATCTGATCACCCTCTAAATAGATCCCACTTAAAGTTGGATGCTAGTGGCGCGTTCAGCCAACAGTATAAGGTGCATTGTGGTCTCCCAACTCTCCACCGGCAGATGATGTTGGTGAAGCGAAGAGTTGAGACTGCTGAATTTTTGCAGCCCTTCCCTTTTGTTCTCAGAGGAATACACTCTCAGGCTTAGTTGAACATTTATTATAGAGAGGATGGAAGAGATAACGCGACTGAATGGTCATTTGTCTGACAGTCATTGAGGTGTATGGGCACCCTTTGGGTGGAAGGTCTATAGAGCCCACATCTCAGGAAATTTGGTGGTCCTAACCATATTGGTCTTAAAGCCTGTCTCCTCATTAAAAGAGAGGTCCCTGAAGGAAAGGAACCCCCCATGACATCCATAGACTCTAATAAAACTTATCGAGAGGGGCTATCCCCTTTGATTTCTGTTGAACAAAGACGTTGGTGGCAACCTATAGAGACACCTAGGAGGGTATATTTGTTTAACAAGTCCTTACCAAGGACCATTGTCAAAGTGTCCAGTCACAAGATTGATTTCATATATTCCGTGAGAAGGTCAGAATCCAAGAAGTGATTCAATATATATATATATATATATATATATATATATTTAGAATAGTGCATTTCCTGAAGAAAAAAGTGCAGAAAATGGTGGAAATGTCGACCGATTAGTCATCTGGTTATGTATTAATGTACACACATAGTCACAACCGGGATTAAGTCTGTAAACCTATTAAACATGCTTCACATTATTAAACAAACATTAGAGACCGAATGGGACAAGTATTTTTCCTTATGATTGCCAGGTGCGTTCTGTCAATGGGAAATCCTCGTCAGAATGAGCTGCCCACGTATCGCTAACACATCTATCTTACTGACATGTTGTACAAGAGGCAAGTCATGCTGTTCAGTTATCTTTTTTAGATTTTTGACTATTTACAAAGGCAAAAAATAAAAACATTTTCTATCTATCAATCTATCTATCATCCATGCAGCGAAATCTCGGAAAATAACATTGCCTCTGTGCGCAATGACATTCAGTTTCAACATAGAGAGTGAACCATACTGGAGCCCCGTTGGTTTGCACCTTGTCCACCTCATGCAAAACTATTGGGGCCAACATTATTAGACCTTGGATACTGAGCCTAGTTGAGTATGGCTTACATAGTAGAGTAAAGTTTGATAGAAATTGATTGTAAGACTACATATGTATTGTCTAATTTTAACTCATGTTCCCATTATCGAATAGGCTACGCTTAAAGTAGAGTTCTGCAATGGTCTTCTACAGTGGTGGTCTTCTCAATGAAGAAAATCAATAGAAGTCCGGATTGGTGTGGTCTTCTCGAAGGGGTCATCCTTTCAAAAAAATTCACCAAAATATCAGTGCAGGTTACTAATGTAAAGTTATTGGTGAAAGAGATACTAGAGAAGACTATCTTATGTCAGGTTTCTTCCTTGTCGCAATGACGCAACAGACCTACCACTATAAAGACTTTGGTTTTACTAAGGTAAGAAGGTATAAGGCCTGAGGAGCTGAACAAGCTGCAATCTCACGACACGTGGCGTTTCACTGCAATATGAATTCAATAAAAGCAATTTCTTCAGGGATTGGGCGTTTAGGGGAAATAAATTTGAAGATAGTAGCAGTCGAGAATGGCATAGCCTTGGGCTACCACACATGGGCAGATGTTTCACCTGCTCATCCGCAGGTGTCCTCAGCATCATTTTTCTTTTGTTCATCGTAAGAAGATTTTCCGACATCTCACAGTGAACAGATTGAATCTTCTCTGAGGAATTGTACCCAGCTGTTACTGACAGCTAAAAGAGTGCTGCTCCTGAGTCAGTGCTAGTTACAGCAGCTAGTGCTCATCGCTGCACATATGGCCAATGAGATCACTATGTCTTCTTAGTGACATCACGTAATGATGAAGTCCCACTGAGATCTCGTGGTATGACTGATCAGAATTTTACATAGAAAACTTTTTCATCCCAAGAAGAACAAAATATCTAAAATCAAGTCAATGGCACCATGTGGGCCAAGTATTGACCTTTACCCTTCTTAAACCAAATTTTCCTATGGGAAGTAGTGATCAGGCGTGTAGCTGGGCATGGGAGCATTTAAGGAGCAACTGTACTTTGGTGAGACTGTTTAGATATAGGGTTGGGTGGCCAACTGGATCTTACTCCTATGTAAAGAAAAACTTTAAGCTGTGATTCCGTAGGACGTAATTGAAAGTGTATGGCTACCTTTAGTAAAGCCCCTATTACACGGGCGATGTGGAGAGAAAGCGAGCGCCAATTTGTCAGGTCAGTGCTCGCTTTCTCCTCGTTCCCCTGCCCGCTGCCGGTGCTATTACATGCAGTGAGCAAGGACCGCATTCTCCAATGGGCTTCTTTATGGTCCTCTGCTTATGGAAGTTGCAGAAACATGGCCTGATGGATGCCACATTAGTACCATACTTATAAGTATAAGATTTACAGGGACCTTAACAATCTTCAGACCTTCGATATGTACTTTGTTTTTTTCTCTTATTAGGCCGGGTTCACCCTATGTAAGACACCGGCCGTTCTCTGACCCGGCCACAGAACGACCGATGTCAGAGAAGATCATCCTGGCCGGTACTGCAGTACTGGCCGGATGATCTTCCTTTCTGTTGAATTGGGATGCAGGCAGCCACGTTCTCCATTGTGCGAACTGACATGTCTGTGCGGCGGCTATTCAATGAATAGCCGCCGCACAAAACTGACATGTCGGTTTTCCGTGCGGCCGGTTGGAATCCCGGCCAGAGCTTATACTATGTGTATTATACACTCCGGCCGGGATTCCATTCGTTCAAATACAACGTACCTTTTGCAATAATCACGTTCGTTGTTACAAATTGCAACAACGACCGCGATTTATGCAAAACAAAAACTGCAATTTGCAATCCAATAAATATGGGCTCCATTTCACAAGATGGCTACAGGTACAGTATCAGTAGAAAAACCCCATCTTAATAACTTTGTTCTGCGCTGTTTTTTTTTTTCCCTAGGCGTGCTTGATGTGTGACTGTGACATCCTCATTTACAACACTTAACACCCAGTGAGTGCTCTATAGAAGAATAAAGGATTAGTACATGTTCGCTCTACAGAAGGCGAGGTATTCTGGAACATGAGGCCAGCTTGACCCTGTCTCCTTGCTCCTGTACCCAGCATTATGAAGATGTCACTCAGCCCAAAACCACAAGCTTCCCAAAGCTCTCCCAGTAAGACCTGTAAGCACACGCCTCTCGCTCTCACAGAGACACAGAGCTGGGAGCAAATTCTCTGGTTACACAGTCTTTTTATTGCAGTCATTCTGCCTGGGGTCACCGAGGAATAGGAGGCACAGCCAAATCTTTATTATAGGACAAGAGAAGGGGGGGGGGGGGGGTCGCCGGGGAGGAGAACTTACGGAAAAACAGGTTACTTTGATGTTCTTGTCAGAATGAGCTGGTTCACTGATGGCACGTGTTGGAATGAGTTACTTCTACATGCTCAGTAATCGTGACCCTCTAACTACATGGTGGGTGATGTAAAGGTTAGATTATAGCTACGGCGGATATAGGAAGCTTGCAAATGCTTATTAAATCCGTTGAATCTACAGTATCAATACGTGGTGGGATTTCGGACCGGTTGGGAAGATGAAAACATTAGAAAATTGATAAAAATTGAAAAGATTTTGGGTATTTTCAAGGTGGAGTTAGGGGTCTTAAAGGGGTTATCCAGTGCTACAAAAACATGACCACTTTCTTTTAGAGACAACACGACTCTTGTCTCCATGTTCAGGGGCGGTTTGCAATTAAGCTCCATTTGCTTCAATGCAACTGAGCGGCAGAACCCCGCCCAAGCTGGAGACAAGAGCACTGGATAACCCCTTTAAGGGTGCCTTTACATGTAGCGGATTTTCCGCAGCGGATCCGCAGCGGATTTGACTAAATTAATGAACACAGCATCAAATCCGCACCATTAAATCCGCTGCGGATCCGCAGAATCAGCAGATTTGACAGTGCGGATTTAATGCTGTGTTCATTCATTTAGTCAAATCCGCTGCAGATCTGCTGTGGAACCGCAGCGGAAAATCCGCTACGTGTGAAGGCACCCTAAAGGGCAACTCCGACAACTTTTTTTTCCTTTCTAATGAACTGGTGTCAGAAAGTGCCAGAGATTTGTAATTTACGTCTATTAAAAAAAATCTCCAGTCTTCCAGTACTTATCAGCTGCTGTATGTCCTACATATCTATGTCTACGTCTATGACATACAGCAGCTGATAAGTACTGGAAGTACTTGAGATTTTTTAATAGAAGTAAATTACAAAACTCTGGCACTTTCTGACACCAGTTGATTTGGAAAAACAAAACAAAACAACTTTTTTTGCTGGATTTGCTCTTTAAGTCTTGTCTCAGAATGTTTTTAGTCATCTGACATTGCTGTCCTTGTGTTCTTTGTACTACTAGACTTCAAATGTGCAACATTACGTACTGGAAATGGTTTTATTTTGTGTATTTGTTCAAAAAAAAAAACAATAAAAAATTATCGAAAAAAAAAAAAGTGTAACATTACAATGGTTTAGAGGGTTGTTCAGGATTTTTAAGTATCATGGCTGCTTTCATCCAGAACCAGCACCACTCCCGTCTATGGGTAGTGTCTGATATAGTAGGTGAATAAGTGAAGAGTGGCGATACGATACATGTGGACAGATGTAGAGAGGACAGCAGCCATTTTTTTTTCTAATCCCTTTGATGTCTTATAGCCCTCCTTCCTGGTCCACTTGATCATATCTATCCTAAAACATCAGAATTTCTAGAATTCCATAAGTCGGGTGATCTGACAAGTCTTTATTGCCGTTACGATCCACATATGATGACTAGAGATGAGCAAGTAGTGAAATATTCGACTTTCGAGAATTCGAATTGAATAGGCACAGAGATTCGACTATTCGAACGAATATTCGATCCCATTATAGTCTATGGGAAAAAAATTGCGGCACTTGGAAATCCAAATTCGACCACTTGGAGGTCACCAAGTCCCCCATGAAACCTCCCTAAACGATGCCAACACCTCCAGAATAACACTGGGACATTAGGGGGAGCATGCCTGGGTGCACCCAACACCCCAAAATAGCAGTATAATGGCACTCTCCGCAGTTGCGAAGGAAAAATATTTGCGAACGCTTTACGAACGTTTATGGCAATGTTCACACATTCCCTTCATATTTCTTGCACAGCGTTACATACATGATTCCAATGTGCATCTGTAGAGCGTCATGTTATTCGCGTGTATCATGCATCATGCTGTACGAACGTTACTGGAACAGTATGTATGACGTGCCTTTTATTGGGCTACTGGAACAATATGTATCATGTGCCTTTTACTGGGCTACTGGAACAGTATGTATCACGTGCCTTTTACTGGGCTACTGGAACAATATGTATAATGTGCCCTTAGTGGGCAACTGTCACAATAGGTTATAAGGTTTATGTGCCCTTAGTGGTGTTAAACAGGGACACTATAAGTCACTTGTACACACAGGGTACTGGAATTAATACACCTGCTGTTGTTATCATCTATTTCTTAGCACTGAGAAGGGCTTTTGATTCAGAGATGACTTTTTCGCTGGATCTTAGCCCTGAAAAGGACTTTTGGGTTCTGTAGTAATCCTGCCTAACCAAAACGCTACTAAAACCTATCTCTCCCTGCTGCAAGATCTTTCCCTGGCTAGGTTGAAAGCGCATCTGCGGTCGAGAGGCGGGAGCAAAGTATTTAAGATTCGAGGTCATGTGGTTCAGCCATCCAATGAGGGTAGACGCCGTTTTTGCGCCTGAGGGGTCGATCGTGTCTTTCCATCACAGCTGACCGCTATCACCACCGACATCATCTGTCAGTGGTTGTTTGAGAGAGCCCCATATACTTTAGATTAACGTCTGAGCGTGGAGTTCGTCCATCTAAAGTCATGGTTCATACTCAATAATACTTACGGTTCTCTGCAGGAAGTTTACTGTTAGTTAAGGTTATAACTTGTTAAACTTCCTATCCTACATGTTCTCCTCATTTCCAGTGTGTCCTTCTTCTTCTGTCATAAAAAGGAGATGGAAATGTTTGGACTAGAACACGTGAGATCACTCTTCGTGTACTCTTGCGATGTGATGTACAGATATCCGACCCAATCTATCACAGTTAGAGGGGTCGAGGGCAATCTTATCCTTCAAAAATATGTCAAGATGGAATCTGGAATAGGATTTCATTCCTTGCACGAACCCCATACAGCAATAGACTAGACAGGTCCCTGCAGATAATGCACTAGACTAGATAGGTCCCTGCAGTAATGCTGCCAAGCTACCATCCTTCTTTTTGAGCTTTAAAGGGTTACCCGGGATTATATAGAGTCTGTCCTACAAATACAGTACCTATGGGCATGTCTACTTTTGAAAATCACCCCCATTCATGTGACGAAAACTGAGTTGAAATAGCAGAGTTGTAGCTTTTGGGGCACAATGTAGAAATTGTAACAGGGCCCACCCCTTTGGAATCAGGGCCCTGGAGCAACTGCTACCTTAGCACCCACTAGTTTTAACCCTGCCTCCGCACCTGTCTATAGATTGTGTCTGGTATTGCAGCTTGGCTCCATTGAATGGGGATGAGTAACAATACTGCAAACAACCTATAGTGAGAAGGGGGCGCTGTATTCAGGAGAAGGAATTAGTTTTACTAATGCTCAACAGTGCTCTATTGCTTTGACTGTTTTGTTGTTATAGTGGATGTTCTGCACGTGTCGCTGTTGCGTTGAGTGTATACCCAGTGGCACAATATGTTGTGCCCTTTCTTTATTAAATAATATTTTTGGCAGGTTTTCATTAACAGGCAGAGGCCTGTGCTGATTCCCAAGCATACAGATTAGGAAAGTTGAAATCTTTTAAAGTCTTGTTGCCACAGGAATCGGCAATCAGAAAAAAAAGTTGTTTGTGCCAAGCATGCTCAATGGGTATACGCCTGATGTCAATCCGTCCAGTGCCACTAGAGGCATAGCAGGCAGGATGGTGACGGTATCATTTCATTTATGTAGAACCCATATTATCCCAACATCTGGGGAGCGGAGATGGTGGTGATACTCGATGGCCTCAAAAGGTTCCTCTGCCTTACACAAGGAGACATGTACTAATAAAAATATACGATAGATCAAGGGTTACTGTAGATTTCACAAAGGAATCTCAATTTATGCCTTTGGAGAACCTTAAAGGGGTTATCCAGCGTGGGGGCACTTTTTTGGGGGGACTGGGGAGGAGGTGGCTGAAATAAAAGACGTCCACTTACCTCTCCGGTTCCAGCGGCGGGTCCCGCATCACGGCGCTCCGGTGCCCGGTTCCCGGCCGCTTCCTGGTGTCTCACGCCGCCCGAGACGCTACGTCTCAGGGCCGCTCAGCCACTCAGTGAAGGAGGTGGGATCCGAGCGGACTTCAAACGGATCCCTCCTCCTTCACCCCCGCGAGGTAAGTGGACGTCTTTTATTTCAGCCACCTCCTCCCCGGTCCCCCCAAAAAAGTGCCCCCACGCTGGATAACCCCTTTAAAGTCTGGACATAATGTAAAAAATCACAGAGGGCAGATGGTGGTGGTTACATAATAATTTAAGGGATACTTACCTATCCCTGTGCCCCTGCAAACACAACTTCACCGTCATAGGTCTCCTAGATCATCCACTCCTGTGACATCACAACCTGGCTCTGAAATTAAGTCAGTCACTGACTGGGACGAGACACTGGCTGGGTTGGTAGTTCCTGCCGGGTCGGGGTGACACAGGAAGCCAGGAAACCAGGAGACTGGAGGCTGATAGTGAGTGGTAGCACTATGGATGTGGGGGAACTGGGACAGGTAAGTATGCCCTATTGTTATGTTCCCATCACCCCTTGCCCTCTGTGATTTTTTTTTAACATTATGCCTAGAGTTTTCCTTTAAGGTTCCCAAATACCCTAAATAACTGGGCCTATTTTAGCCTAAAGGCCTATGGCCCCCATGTCATTACAGTATTATTTATATAGCCTTCTGCTTTCTCAGTAGGATATGGTGTTAGTATTAGTATTATGTCATGCCATAACATCATAGCGGCGTTCCTAAAGAACAGCATCAGTATGCCGGATCTGTGCGGAGATATTGATTGAATTATTCGCTCTTGCATTGCAATCTTTCTTCATGATCAAGCAAAGGTCATGAAACAGCCTCAGCCAGACCTGACTTTGCTAAGTGAGCTCTGCCCGGGCTCTCCTTATCTCCTGCTAGAGGATTTGGTGTTCCCTTCTCCCTTTGATCTCCTCCCTTTGATAATGTTTTCCTCATTCGGGTAGTTGTAAATATGACCAGGAGGGCAGGATAGAGCTCCATTCCGGCGTACGGACAATCATGGCCCTTAGGGCGTGCAGAATGACATTTTATGTTGGGTGGGGGACATCTAAAGTACTATAATAAGGAGATTAAAAACTGGACGAATGACCACATATTCTTAAAGTGACACTGTCACCCCCTTTGTTCATTTTGACATCTCTACACAGGTGTAAAGGGTAAATTTAGTGTTTTTCATACAAAAAAAAGTGTCCTTTTATCATCTGCAGATTGTATTAAGTGGGCGTGGCCTCGCGGCACTAGCGCCACATAACCCCGCCCACAACGGCACAATTGGCCCCGCCCCCTCGCCGGCCATTGGAACAGGCTGGCCGAAAGGTCTAGACTCCACCCCCTTTACGTTGGACAACCAATGGGCGTCAAGGGGGCGGGGCCAACCGTGTCGTTGTGGGCGGGGTTATGTGGCGCTAGTGCCGCGAGGCCACGCCCACTTAATACAATCTGCAGTTGATAAAAGGACACTTTTTACTTGAACAAGCACCATGACGTATGATATGAAATAAGATATGAAAAACACAAAATTTACCCTTTACACCTGTGTAGAGATGTCAGAATGCACCAAGGGGGTGACGGTGTCACTTTAAGTAATGTTCAACCTTAGGCCCCAAATGTGCATCAAAGCGTAACCTTCTTTGGCGACCAACAGAGGAAACTGACTCCAAGGTTGCCTATTCCTTTAGAGAACTCCATTACTATATACAATATTTAGGCAACATTTTAGGTATTCTATATCTTCCAATCGTAAAGGCTCATTCATATAGACTTCTTTGTCACGTATGGCTATGGGCCAATACTGTACTTCCATGCATGTCTTATGCATCCAGAATCATTGCATACAGCCTTCTAGAAGAAAAATTAGTGGCAGCGGCTTATCTCGAGGACTAGAGAAAGATCTAGATCATTATATTTGATCCTTCTTTCCTCTGACATCATGTGTCAGTGAAGAGTTGCCCAGTCTTGCCGAAATCTAAGCCAACTTTCCTGGGGGGCCTTTACAGTAGGAGATGAGGAAGTTGCTAGATATCTTAAAGATACTCTGTCAGTAGCTTTTGGCTGTGTTATTCTCAGGGTAGCATAAACTAGTGACAGAGAAGCTGAACAGAATGATGTATCACTTACATTGTTCTCTCCAGCTGATCCAGAGATATCCTCCTGAATAACATGGTCTATAAGTAGTCCTTTCCATTATGTGCATGAGCCCAGTAGTCCTGGATATTCATGAGAAGCAGAAAACTCCACCCACCAGCTGTTGATTGGCAGTTACCTATCCATGCTGTGTATAGGCAGTCAGCTGTCAATCAGAAGCTGGAAGTCGGGGAGGAGTGTGGCAAGAATCCTATTATCCTGCATATTAGGAGAACGGCTGAACAGAATGATGTAAGTAATACACCGATCTGTTTAGAATTTCTGTCACTAGTTTATTCTCCCCTCATTTAAAGAAATATAAACCTACTTACAGATTCCCTTTAAGGGAACCATACAACTTCAATAACTGACGTCCAAACAATATTTCGGGCCCTTAGTTATCTCTCCTGTGTGGACACAACTGAGCCTTCCTGTGTCCTCTATGGGGATGGCAGCTCTGGCTGCGGCTTATCTCTTTTAGAACAAAGGGGTTGAACAATAATTTCCTGTCACGATTTACCCCTATCACATATTTGACCCTTGTTTCAACGAATGACGTATGGTGTAGAACAGTCAAATATTCCCAGTCCATATTGTAATCTAAACCCAATAGATAATATCTTAGTGGTGAATTTTCTGTCCATATCACAGACAGACAACTAAACATATCTAAGCGCCCAGAATCAATCTATCTAGGCTTTGCATCTGCATATAGTCGTAGAGCCGAACACTTTGTAGTGTAAGATGTTCCCCATTGAAGTGGTGCATCTGATGACTGCGATGATGACAAGAAAAAACAAACATTTTGTCACATTAGATGAGAGAACCAGAGAAACGCTACAGATCACAGGCTGCGAACGCAAATTATGGCGTAATTTCAAAGGTGCGGGGATCATGACTCATGTGTCACCTCACATTTGGGAGAATCAATTGGAGGGGAAGCAACCTTTAGCTCGGCTTTGAAATTTCTGAAAGTCATAACATCATCAGACGCAGTTTTCTTAAGATCAAGCGCTTTCCGCGTTCTGATCATAGTAGAACGGTGCTAATGATCTGTTTACATAGAGAATATCAAGACCTGATATGGAAATGACACAGGATACATTACTGTACAGGTGCAGGCAGATCGCCCAAATGACAGTCAAGATATGTTTGGAAACACATTAAGCCTTATTTTGGGTAAATATTTCTAAAATTATGGTTTTTAAATTAATGTTTAAAGTATATCTGTCACTAGGAAGCTTCACCCGATTGGCGTGCAGTCACTCGTTGCTGTCGTAATATCGGGTAACTAGGGATACAACCACACTACGTAAGTTCTGTTCACGAGCCCTATTGGATCCGAATAGGACCTATACATGGAACTCACCCAGTGTGGTCGTATCCATAATTACCTAATGTTCTGGTAGCAGGAGCCACTGCACGCCAATCGGGTAAAGAGGCCTAGTGACAAGTATTAAACAATTGGTAGTCACAATGGGGGAGATGGTGTAAAGTGAAACTGCCCCTAGCAACCAATCAAATTCCACCTTTCATTCTCCAAAGTGGAATCTGATTGGTTGCTAGGGGCAACTGAGCCAGTTTCACTTTACACCATGTTTGATAAATCTCCCCCAATGTGATCACAGGAAGCTAATCCTTCATAATCACAGCCCAGGACACCTGCAAAGCCTCCAATGCTGTCCTGGCTTGCCCATACAGACTGCCTTCAGCAGGACTACAAAATTGTAATAAAAAATGAAAAGTAATACTATATATATATATATAAATAAATCCATCCCATAATAAAAGCTTAAATCCCCCCTTTCCTATTTTTTAATTAAAAGAATGTTAAAAACAATATAAATATATATTTATATATATATATATATATATATATATATATATATATATATAATTGAATTAAAAGTGATCAAAAAGTCAAAAGTGAGGTACTGATAAAGAAAGGAAAAAAAAGTAAAAAATGATTATGGCGCAAGCAATGAGCCCTCACACAGCCCGATAGGCCAAAAAATAAATTGGTCAGAATAGAGCAATCTTAAGCATGTTCATTTATTATAAAGTTTTATTTTTTTTAAAAGCAGTAAAAAAAAAAAGGTTATATATATTGTCTATCATTGTGATTGGACTGACTTGAGGAATATAGATAACTTGTCAGGTTTACCACAACGCCGTAAACATGAAACCCACCCTAAGGCGAAGTTCACACAACGTAAAATTTCTATTAATCACGGCTGTTGTAACAATAGCCGTGATTAATAGAAATTTCACGTTGCACTGCAGTCAGAGGGAATCCCGTCCGGAGTGTATACACATAGTTTACACTCCGGCCGGGATCTCTAGCGGCCACAAAAAAACCTGACATGTCAGTTTTGTGTGGCGGCTATTCATTGAATAGCAGCCGCACACCACTGACTTTTCACACAATGTAGAGTGCGGCTTGGCATCCAAATTAAATAGAATTGAAGTTCATCCAGCCGGTACTGCTGTACCAGCCGGGATGATCTTCATAGACACCGGCCGGGTCACAGAAAGGCTGGTGTCTTACAGTGTGTGAACCCGGCCTCAATTTTAAAAACAGCTCTTTTTTTCAATTTCATCTCAGCCGATGGCTGTCTATTGAAATAGGCTGTGGGTAGGATCTAGCAGTGACATGTACTGCCCTCCCCGCATGATACCCCAGCTGTTCAATAGACTCTGTTAACGTGTGACTGTCTTATAGTCCTTAGGGGTAATGTTATAAGGATGAAGATAGGGCAGACCCACCAGAGCACTAGAAGATCTCAAGTGGGCTCACAATAATAGATCCCAAAGGACAAGCCTTCTCTAGGGTCTTTCTAGCCAATGATCGGGGTGAACGCTTGACATGTCTCTATGATATATGTATTGTAAGTGCCAGACTTCCTTTGATGCCACTTATCGTGTAAAGACAAAAATCGAGTCCTTGCGCCCCTCAAGGGTGATTGTCGAGAGACAAGAGGTTGTTTCACTGGATGTTGACTAGTTGTATGAAATTAATGGGATTTGCCAATATAAATGGCTATGAGACAAAGATTTATAAACCCAACAGAGTACTGGAAGATCTCCAATGGGCCCACAGTAATAGGCTACAAAAGACTGGCAGAAGATGACCCATGAACACCTGCACATGATTTGGACAATAGGATCACACAATTTAGTATTTAGTGAATCCGCCCTTGAAAACGCTGATAGACAAGCCCTGTGGGAGATGTACTGAAGGCTATATTCGTTGTCACTAACAAAAAAAACTTTCAAAACTTTTCTATTTTTAGAGAAATATGCTCTTTGAGCTACTTAAAGTAATAAATTATCTTGGGCTAATGGTTGTGAGCTTTGTTGCTACCTGCAGAGACAGTGTTTCCATGAAATAGCACAGCGGGGGATTAGGTCTTGTCAATGTACTGCGATGGCTCAATGACATGCACCATTTAGGTATAGGGGCATGGTTTGCTTGTTAGAACCCATGCGCCAGGCCCAACGGATAACAAAGACAAACATTTCAAAGACCCCATTAATCACTGACATCTTGGAGCTGTCCTAGGGACTTGACTATATAGAAGTCACAAAAATGACAGAACTTGTGAGCCACGTAGACTGACCTCAAAGGGCAACTTCACTAAAAAAACATATATTTTAGCATAAAATAATTGTGATTGTGGAGTATACATTTCCCAGGACACTCGCCATTGGCTCAATTTAGGTATAAACTCTATAAAATTTGTATAATTTGGACCAGTCAAGATTTTCTTGGGTTCACTGGAGTTAAAGGCTGACAGCCATCTCTTCTGATCTCACACAAAATGCATGCTTGGCTCAACAAGTGTTCTAAATAAGGGAAAAGGTGGTGGAGTAAGTAGATACCAGAGTAGTCTTATCTACCCAAGAATAAAAGGACGGCCAGCTGAAATCCAACATGCCCAATCTGCTGTCAGAGGAAAGCTGGGAGACCCCCATACACAATCAATGGTGAGCCAGTTGGCAGTTTGGCCAACACTCCCCTCACAGAGTGCACCACATAGGCATCATCTCACTGGGTTGAAGGACATTACCTCGGGCGTGTGGCAGGATGTGGGAGCCATAGACCAGTGGTATGCCTGAGGCATCAGCGGTGAAGGACCACAAGGGGCTGGTGGTGGAGGGTGGGGGTTACAGAGGGTAGCAACATGGTGGCGGTGGGTGCCTTACTTTTGGGGGATGCCTTATTTTCGAGGGGATGTCTTATTTTAAACTATCATGTAAATCCTACACTATGCCTTATTTTTCGGAGGGTGTCTTATTTTCAGGAAAACATGGTATATTACGCGATCAGCAAGATTGGTGCCTGTTTACATTGTCTTTACAAGGCATGATAAATCACATGCCCAGGCCGCACGTACAATTAGCCATATAATAGAATTATTTCTTTTAAGAAAGTAGGTCAACCAGTTAAAGTTTTTGTTAAAAGATGGGCAACCCTTATAACTTTCAAAATCTAAATCAACAGTGGATGTGAAATAAAGCAAGCTTGAAATTCTTTTTTTTTAGTTATCATGAAAAACACGGCACATCCTGTTTTTTTTTTCCAAAGAGTCTAAACACAGGAAGTCCCGTGTCTCCCAGGTCATGAAAGTTATGACAGTGACACTTTAAGTGCTCATACACTTTCAATAGTTGTTGGCCGAATGCCTGCTCTGCTGATGGCTATCTCTTCTGACCTCAAATAGCTGTTGGATCAGTGATCGCCCGCCTCGATATATGTATAAAGATGATGTCAAACTCCCTTATATCAGAAAGATAATAATTCAATCGGCCTAGTCCTTGAGATGCCATACACCTTCAATAACTGATGGCCAAACGACCGTCCAGCTGCCAGTTATCTCTCTAGTCTGGTGTCTGTGCGTCCTGGCCGAGCGTTTCCATGTTCTCTGTGGGAAGGGGTAAGCTGCGACCAAAGCATTCTGACTATGGCTTATCTATCCCCCAAACAAAACCGCCAGCTTTGTATGGGAACCTTAACGCACCAGCCGATAGATACCTGATCCGTCTTGGGTGTTGACTTGTTGGCCAAACCCATTGGAATCAATGGGATCTGCTGACAAAAATTCAAGGTCTTTGGCCGCCTCTACCAATTCCCCTGGCCAAAACTTCTACCAGTGTAAAATATTTTCTTACATCAACCAGAGACATCCATATTACCTGGGAAAACACAATCATGAAGGGAAGTGCAATTGGACACCTCTTATTAGCTGGGCTAGTGTGACTATAAATCCATGCGCCTATAAGTTTCCGGGATAACAAAAGCCATGCATGCTGTCTGGGTTCCCATATCCTTCGTAGTATTTATTTATTGACTAGAAAGCAATAGCTTGCACCAGCAGCGTGTCCGCGGAGTTGTCCCCAGCCGATAAGTGCAGTGTTCACTAGTGAACTGAGAGACAAAGCAATTCATCATGAGGCAATTATCTGTAGGGTCCTATTGACATAGTCAGGGGTAGGAGTTCAGCCTTAGTCTAACACATGCGGCCAGGCATTAAGTCCTATACCTTGCCCTCCCCCCACGTGCTCCGCAGCTCAAGGTTTCCTTTTCCCTCTCTCCCTGAGTATACTTTGGTTTTCCATTGACCACATTCACACCCCCTACTACTTATTGTCAACACCCTTTTGTCATGGCGGGGGATGGGAAGCTACTATTAACAGGTTAGGGAGAGTAATGACATTTTAATGAATGGTGTGTATGGAGCACCTTGTACAGCAGTGTGTATGGAGCACCTTGTACAGCAGTGTGTATGGAGCACCTTGTACAGTGGTGTGTATGGGGCACCTTGTACAGTGGTGTGTATGCGGCATCTTGTACAATGATGTGTATGGAGCACCTTGTACAGTAGTGAGTATGGAGCACCTTGTACAGTAGTACAGTAGTGAGTATGGAGTACCTTGTACAGTGGTGTGTATGGAGCACCTTGTACAGTAGTGAGTATGGGGCACCTTGTACAGTGGTGTGTATGGAGCACCTTGTACAGTGGTGTGTATGGAGCACCTTGTACAGCAGTGTGTATGGAGCACCTTGTACAGCAGTGTGTATGGAGCACCTTGTACAGCAGTGTGTATGGAGCACCTTGTACAGCAGTGTGTATGGAGCACCTTGTACAGCGGTGTGTATGGGGCATCTTGTACAATGATGTGTATGGAGCACCTTGTACAGTAGTGTGTATGGAGCACCTTGTACAGTGGTGTGTATGGGGCACCTTGTGTACAGTGGTGTGTATGGGGCACCTTGTACAGTGGTGTGTATGGAGCACCTTGTACAGTGGTGTGTATGGAGCACCTTGTATAGTGGTGTGTATGGAGCACCTTGTACAGTGGTGTGTATGGAGCACCTTGTACAGTGGTGTGTATGGGGCACCTTGTGTACAGTGGTGTGTATGGGGCACCTTGTACAGTGGTGTGTATGGAGCACCTTGTACAGTGGTGTGTATGGAGCACCTTGTACAGTGGTGTGTATGGAGCACCTTGTACAGTGGTGTGTATGGAGCACCTTGTACAGTGGTGTGTATGGAGCACCTTGTACAGTGGTGTGTATGGGGTACCTTGTGTACAGTGGTGTGTATGGGGCACCTTGTACAGTGGTGTGTATGGAGCACCTTGTACAGTGGTGTGTATGGAGCACCTTGTACAGTGGTGTGTATGGGGCACCTTGTGTACAGTGGTGTGTATGGGGCACCTTGTGTACAGTGGTGTGTATGGGGCACCTTGTACAGTGGTGTGTATGGAGCACCTTGTACAGTGGTGTGTATGGAGCACCTTGTACAGTGGTGTGTATGGAGCACCTTGTACAGTGGTGTGTATGGAGCACCTTGTACAGTGGTGTGTATGGAGCACCTTGTACAGTGGTGTGTATGGAGCACCTTGTACAGTGGTGTGTATGGAGCACCTTGTACAGTGGTGTGTATGGGGCACCTTGTGTACAGTGGTGTGTATGGGGCACCTTGTACAGTGGTGTGTATGGAGCACCTTGTACAGTGGTGTGTATGGAGCACCTTGTACAGTGGTGTGTATGGAGCACCTTGTACAGTGGTGTGTATGGGGCACCTTGTGTACAGTGGTGTGTATGGGGCACCTTGTACAGTGGTGTGTATGGGGCACCTTGTACAGTAGTGAGTATGGGGCACCTTGTGTACAGTGGTGTGTATGGAGCACCTTGTACAGTGGTGTGTATGGGGCACCTTGTACAGTGGTGTGTATGGGGCACCTTGTGTACAGTGGTGTGTATGGGGCACCTTGTACAGTGGTGTGTATGGGGCACCTTGTACAGTGGTGTGTATGGAGCACCTTTTACAGTAGTGAGTATGGGGCACCTTGTACAGTGGTGTGTATGGAGCACCTTGTACAGTGGTGTGTATGGGGCACCTTGTACAGTGGTGTGTATGGGGCACCTTGTACAGTGGTGTGTATGGGGCACCTTGTACAGTGGTGTGTATGGAGCACCTTGTACAGTGGTGTGTATGGGGCACCTTGTACAGTAGTGAGTATGGGGCACCTTGTACAGCGGTGTGTATGGAGCACCTTGTGTACAGTGGTGTGTATGGGGCACCTTTTACAGTGGTGTGTATGGGGCACCTTGTACAGTGATGTGTATGGAGCACCTTGTACAGTGGTGTGTATGGAGCACCTTGTACAGTGGTGTGTATGGGGCACCTTGTACAGTGGTGTGTATGGAGCACCTTGTACAGTGGTGTGTATGGAGCACCTTGTACAGTGGTGTGTATGGGGCACCTTGTGTACAGTGGTGTGTATGGGGCACCTTGTACAGTGGTGTGTATGGAGCACCTTGTACAGTGGTGTGTATGGGGCACCTTGTGTACAGTGGTGTGTATGGGGCACCTTGTACAGTGGTGTGTATGGAGCACCTTGTACAGTGGTGTGTATGGGGCACCTTGTACAGTGGTGTGTATGGGGCACCTTGTACAGTGGTGTGTATGGGGCACCTTGTACAGTGGTGTGTATGGGGCACCTTGTACAGTGGTGTGTATGGAGCACCTTGTACAGTGGTGTGTATGGAGCACCTTGTACAGTGGTGTGTATGGAGCACCTTGTACAGTAGTGAGTATGGGGCACCTTGTACAGTGGTGTGTATGGGGCACCTTGTACAGTGGTGTGTATGGGGCACCTTATACAGCAGTGTGTATAGGGTACCTTATACAGTGGTTTGTATAGAGTACTTTATACAGTGGTGTGTATAGGGCACCTTGTACAGTGGTGATAACTACACACTGATAAAATAGAGAGCACACAGATATAGCAGACCAAACTTTGGAGTGATATATTGGTGCTATGTTTGTGCTCCCATAGGAATATTCTCTATATTCACATAGAATACCTAGACTGCGAAGCAATTAAGATACCCAGATATAGGGCAGCATGTACAGTGGGGAGTTATACATAACAATAACCACAGACATAAGTCATAGAGAACTATAGATGAATATCAGATCCCATAGAAAGGCATCCTGAATGTGAATTATATCCAATGTACCGATCAATTCTGCAGCATTGTACAGACACCGTCATGCAAGTGTGGCAAGCTATAGGCATAGAACACTTGTTGATTGACGCGTCCATTAACATAGGGCATTGCAAACATCTCCTGCATTCAACGCTGACCCCATAGTACATTCACTTCTGCTTAGTAACAAAAGCAGAGAACAATGGCTTACATATCCATCAAGAGAAGTAGTACTGTGCGAAAACATGGCAAGTGAATGGACAAAAGGGAAAATCAAATCTCATCTCACACAGAACAGAAACTTGCTGATCGCCCATTATACTGTATACTTTATACCTTGTACTGTATACTTTATACCTTGTACTGTATCAAGGAAAGCTGTACTGTGTATTTCATCGCATACTGTGCATTTTGTTGAGTACAATTGTACTGTCCATTACACTGACTAGAGTTGTACTGTGTATTTCATTTAGCCCATATACAGTGCAGGACTTTAGCAGCAGACACAGTCCCTTAAGGACCCATGTGCTGCATCTGTGGTTGGAAAACACCTGCACACAAAGTTATATGAAAGAACATGCCATAACTTCTATGTGCCTCCATATGTGCCATAGCCCTATATTACTACAGGTACCTGCAAAGCTTCTACGTGCATAAACCCTTAGGGTACAAAATAAGAAGCCATGACCTACTGTGACATAATATCTAAACTGAAAAACAAACAAAGTTCTACAAATTTAGGTTATCATGGTACCACAGGTTATTGAAAGTCCAATAGCATCTGTTTCCTCTTTGGTGACCATAGAACCCTAACATAGGTTCTGGAATCTAAGGGCCGCCGTACACATTGGATCAAAGTAGGTTGATGGTTAAACAACTTTTAAACCAACGATCGTCTCATGAAAAACCATTTGGATGGATGCAAACCTACACATTTTAGTCCATATCGGTTAAAAAAGTCTTTCATTCTAACCATATATACTGTAGGATGAACAATATTTCTGGATACGTTTTTGGGAGCATTCTTTCAAGAAAAAAAAATTGCAACCACAAAAATTTAGACCAGAATTGGTAGGCTAAAATTATTGTTTATTGTAAA
Organism: Dendropsophus ebraccatus; assembly: GCF_027789765.1. NCBI lineage: Eukaryota > Metazoa > Chordata > Amphibia > Anura > Hylidae > Dendropsophus > Dendropsophus ebraccatus. Next base: position 24,474,660 of record NC_091454.1, on the reverse strand, counting down.
ATTTCACCTAATAATCACTTTAGTTGAGATTGATGATGTACATTGGCTCCTTACCCATCTTCCTCTACAAAGAGACACATATACTACAGCCGTCCAGATGTCACTAATGCACCATTAACATTTTTCTAACACCTGGTTAGAACATCATCATGTTCTTAGTCTGGAACCTGGCTGAGTGTGGTCCATTTCATATCCTGGTGTCTCAGACAATGTTTGAGGAATGAGTTCAAAATTTTGATCAAATTTTTTTCAGCTTGGAAATAATAGAATAAGAACCTTAAATGTCACTTCTCCATCTTTGACCGACCATCGCAACCACCTAAGACTTACATCTATCAGAACTATCACCTACAGACTCACATCTTCTCCATCTTTGACCGACCATCACAACCACATAAGACTTACATCTATCAGAACACTAACCGTAAGACTCACATCTTCTCCATCTTTGACCGACCATCGCAACCAACTAAGACTTACATCTATCAGAACAATCACTGTAAGACTCACATCTTCTTCATCTTTGACCGACCATCGCAACCAACTAAGACTTACATCGATCAGAACAATCACCGTAAGACTCACATCTTCTCCATCTTTGACCAACCATCGCAATCACCTAAGACTTACATCTATCAGAACAATCACCGTAAGACTCACATCTTCTCCATCTTTGACCGACCATCACAACCACCTAAGACTTACATCTATCAGAACAATCACCTACAGACTCACATCTTCTTCATCTTTGACCGACCATTGCAACCACCTAAAACTTACACCAAAGCAACCACTTTAAGGGGTATTCCCAATGTGAAATGATATCTCCTATCCATAGATAGGAGATAACATGCCGATTGAGTCCAATGCCCCATAGATCAAGAGAAGAGAGGTAAATTTTCGACCTGAGTGAATAACCAGTGGCCAGAAATCCATTCATCCAATAACATCTCCTCCATTTTTGATCTACCATTGCAACCACCCATGATCAACCATATCCTAAGGTTCTACCCAGCCACATTTTTTCCACATGCCGCAACCATATCTCATAACCATTATCCAAACCATGAAGGACATTCTCAGACATTCCTACCTTGTTTATCAGCTCCGAGACATGTTCCTCAGCCCAAGCAAAAGTCGCAATACAATGACTACTTGGATCCAGAACGCTTCTAGCCGGTTTGGTCAGTTCCTATATTCCTAATTAATATTTACTAAGGTTCATCGAAAGACAAACTTTATTCACGTGGAAAATTGAAGGTGAGGATCAGCCATGTTGTGAGGCCAGATGGTCTTCTGTCAAAGTCAATCCTGAGCTATACACGCCAACCAGAAGAAGACCTCTTCTTCTACCTCAATCTCCACGAAGAGCTTCTCAATCTTTGTCGGGTGCTTAAGCCTGGAGCTAAGACTTTCCACAGCCCCTAACAATGCCAGTGTTATGTGTAATGAAATCATTAAAGTCTTTGCTCGAGTTCCTTTTGAGTGTTTTTGCATTTCAAGGACAGGCATCCTCCACCGCAGCAGGACTCCCACCAGCTCCAATAATGACCAATTTATTTCTCCTCTTTTTCCTACTCTTCTCTCCCTTATGCCTTCTGGCTTTGTCCCATTGTTTTAAGCTTCTCTTTTGTTATCTCTTTGTTTCGCAACACTCTTTTTTTACTTTTTTGACCCGAGTTCCTGTTTTAAGGCTTTTGTATCGTTGGCCACATGTACTCGAGCTAACTCTTTCCTACCCAAAACAAGCAAGGTTTACTTTCTGCAAATACAAAGATGGTTTGTCACTTACCTTAAAGGGGGGATAGGCTCCTTCGAGGATCGATTAGGCCTTGGCTGTAAAAAATTGGGGGTGTCTGACTCCCCTAAGATGCCGGAAAGTCCAGTGCTCCATGTCTCTAGTGAATGGAGTTACGCCTGATACAGTAGTAGGAATGCCCTACAGTGGAAGCTGAACAGGTAGACGCACACGGCTTGCAGGCAGGAGAGGTGTGTCCTGCGAGCCCAGCTCCTGTCAGACAGGCTAGGGTAGAGCAGGAGGAGGAGGAGGAGGGAGTGCTTCTCTCCCCCAAGGTGAGGGATTGTGACACAGCCAAATCCTAGATCTGTATGCAGATAGTTATATTCACTGCAGCAATTACAGTGGGGGGAAGCGTGAGCCATTGTTACAAACCATGCAAAAGAGAGAGAGAAGAAAAAACTTTTCCAAATAAAATCCCATTGTTCCAGCAATCAGTGTAATGTACACCATGCACTATGAAAGTATTGCAACCTGACACAACCTGCACGGTAACTGCTCCATACACTGTACAGATGTCACTCCGAGCAACAGCTGGGAAAAGAGAGTGCACAGTGTACACTGATGGTCTATGGGCTGGGTATGCGGACTGTGTGGGGAAATAGGTTGTAACTAGAGATGAGCGAACCGGGTTCGAGTTCGAGTCGATCCGAACCCGAACGTTCGGTATTTGATTAGCTGGGGCTGCTGAACTTGGATAAAGCTCTAAGGTTGTCTGGAAAACATAGATACAGCCGTTTGTTTGTTATCGATAAAGGGGTCTTAATGGACCATCCCGTTAAGATATCTATGCGGGACGTTCTGTGACATCACCGTGCTTATTTTCCTTACAGGATATGTTCATATGACGGGTTTTGTTGTGGCCATCATTACCGACCGCCTTCAAGGGGACGTCCGTTATTTGATATTGTATTATTCCTGTACTGTGACATCACTGTGTATTATCCCTGTACTGTGACATCGCTGTGTGTATTACCCCTGTACTGTGACATCACTGTGTATTATCCCTGTACTGTGACATCACTGTTGTATTTTCCCTGTACTGTGACATCACTGTGTGTATTACCCCTGTACTGTGACATCACTGTGTGTATTATCCCTGTACTGTGACATCACTGTGTGTATTATCCCTGTGCTGTGACATCACTGTGTGTATTATCCCTGTACTGTGACATCACTGTGTGTATTATACCAGTACTGTGACATCACTGTGTGTATTATCCCTGTACTGTGACATCACTGTGTGTATTATCCCTGTACTGTGACATCATTGTGTGTATTATCCCTGTACTGTGACATCACTGTGTGTATTATCCCTGTACTTTGACATCACTGTGTGTATTATCCCTGTACTGTGACATCACTGTGTGTATTACCCCTGTACTGTGACATCACTGTGTATTATCCCTGTGCTGTGACATCACTGTGTGTATTATCCCTGTGCTGTGACATCACTGTGTGTATTATCCCTGTACTGTGACATCACTGTGTGTATTATACCCGTACTGTGACATCTCTGTGTGTATTATCCCTGTACTGTGACATCACTGTGTGTATTATCCCTGTACTGTGACATCACTGTGTGTATTATCCCTGTACTGTGACATCACTGTGTGTATTATTCCTGTACTGTGACATCATTGTGTGTATTATCCCTTTACTGTGACATCACTGTGTGTATTATCCCTGTACTGTGACATCACTGTGTGTATTATCCCTGTACTGTCTATCAGTATACTGTGACATCACCATTATAATTATTCCTGTTCTGTGACATCATTTTATTACATACATTGCTGTATTTAAAGGGACGGTCACTAGTCCGGATTTATCAGTCTGTCTCAGGCAAAAACTGTCTGTTTTGCCAATATCATCCAATCAGATCTCATTATAATTAATCAGCCTGGGAAATAAAAGCTGAGCTGTGATTGGTTGCTATAAGCAAATCCATTGTTTTTTTTAGCGATCTGTCACTTATGTAAACCATGTTCAGAAGAGCTGACGTTTCATCTCTCCTGGTGCATTGCCAGTCCTGCCAGAGAATAGTCACAGTCACCCACTTTTGATTGACAGAATATTTCTTCTGTATAGTATTAGGTAGAATTCTACCACTAAGTAGGCGTAGCCAGCGGCATCTGTGACTGTCATCTGACAGCGCTGGTCACGCACTGCCAGTTATCATATGTAAGTCCTCCTGAACTGGTTTACATTACCGCCTAAGTGACAGACTGCTGAACAAAGCAAATATGTCACTATGTTATGTCGCCCCCAGGGAGGGGAGCAGAACTAAGGTGACAGATTCCCTTTAAATCTTTTAAGTTTTGTGATGTATATACAGATTTATTTATGGTTACTGATATAACACCAACATATTCTGCGGCGCAGTATAGAGATAGTGACGCTCACATCAGTCCCAGTCCCCCCCAATGAGGGGCAATGTAATCTTTCTATCTATGACTTTCACACACACCCCGAGGCCAAATTCGTAGAAAGTCAATTAACCTACAAATATGTTTTTAAGAACGCAAACTCGGCCAAACACACGGAAATAGAGAAGATCACATGTTGCCCTTGGTTGGGTTCAAACCAAGATCCCTGATGCTTCATGGAAACAGAGCAATCCATCAAGCCTTCCTGCCGCCCGGGGTTCAGCTTGTTTTTGCCTATCTCTGGAATATAGGATAGAAGCTATGTGATTCTAATCCTGGAGAACCCTTAGGGTACGTTCACACTTACCGAATCCGCAGCTGATTTTATTTAATTAACTGAACACAGCATCAAATCTGCACCATCAAATCTGTTGCGGATCCTGTAGGTGTGAATGCACCCTTATAAAGTGTTGCTATTGCTTCTAAGGATTTTTGTGAACCTTCATGGTTTGGTTACTGTATATTCTCTGAAAAAAAAAAATTCAAATAAAATGCTGTTAGACAGTTATATAGATTTGTAAATTAAAAATCTCCAGTCTTCCACTACTTATCAGCAGCTGTATGTCCTGCAGGAAGTGGCGTATTCTCTCCGTTCTGATACAAAGCTCTCTGCTGCTACCTCTGTTCTTATCAGGTATTGTCCAGAGCAGGAGAGGTTTTCTATGAGGATTTACTACTACTTTGGAATATGGACAGAAGTGGCAGAATAGAGCATTGTGTCAGACTGGAATGAATACACCACACATACAGCAGCTGATAAGTACTGGAAGACTTGAGATTTTTAAATAGGAGTCATTTACAAATCTATCTAACTTTCTGACAGCAGTTTATTTGAATTTTTTTTTTCTTCAAAGTACCCCTTTAAGCCCCTGAAATTCCCTTCCATGGTGCACAGCTAGTTCTTATTCTCCCCACCTCAAGGGGATAGACTCTCTGCCTGTAGAGCACACATAGGGGGAGATTTATCAAACATGGTGTAAAGTAGAATTGGCCCAGTTGCCCAGAGCAACCAATCAGATTCCACCTTTTATTTTTCAAAGAAACTGTAAGGAAAGAAACATGGGGGGAGATTTATCAAACATGGTGTAAAGTGAAACTGGCTCAGTTGCCCCTAGCAACCAATCAGATTCCACCTTTCATTCCTCACAGACTCTTTGGAAAATGAAAGGTGGAATCTGATTGGTCGCTAGGGACAACTGAGCCAGTTTCACTTTACACCATGTTTAATAAATCTCCCCCATGGAATCTGATTGGTTGCTAGGGGCAACTGAGCCAGTTTAACTTAACACAAGTTTGATTAATCTCCCCCATAGTTACTTCCTCACTTGTCTGGCTAAGCACAACACATACTCCTCTCTGCTATGCCATGATTTTAGTGCAGGTGAAAGTGCAATTGAATGAACGAGGTGACACTATGCTGCAGGGTGATTTTCACAGTACACTACCATAGATTAAATGTTTGTAGGATAGGGTGCTCTCTCCCTATGTACCAGTCTGTCCTTTACTTAATTCATGTCATTTGTGCTTGATTTTAGGTTACAATCTAAGAAAATAATAATAATAATAATAATAATAATAATAATAGGAGAAGAGGTTACTGACGCTCTGGATATCTATGTGAGTAGTAGGTGCACTGAGCTTAAAGGGGTGAGAAATGAGAGGAAAGCCTTGATTTACCTTTCAGGCACAGTGTGGCAAGCTGTGACATTGCCTAGACGTCCTCTCTCCCTTTCCTGCGCATAAGATATGCCCATCTTCACCTCCAGTTATTTACTAGCGTCAAAGACCCCCTTATTATAGGTAGTAGACAGTGGATTTTAGAGAGAAACCTTATAGCCAAGACTTTTTATTAACAGGACTGAGCTATTATACTAGATACAGCTTCATGAGTAAGTGAGACACTGTAATTAGAGGGTAAAATAAATTAAGCAAGCCTTATAGCCCATTCACTTGTGGGTGAAAATGTTATATATCTTGCACCCTCCTCACTTGGTCCATAGCTATTGAAGGTGTATGGGCACCTTTCATAACCATATTAGCAGACCAGTAGTGACGGGGACTCGTCACACATCAGCCCTGCGACCTGCCGCCACCTGCCCATACAAATGACTGACTCTGTGGGATCTAATTATCTGCAGCCATGTTTGTGTGCAAAACATCCTATGCCTTGGTAATATTGCCATAGCTGCTTAAGGTACCACACCTAACATCCAGCAGACAGCAGATGGAGAGAGTCTTAACTTTCTATAAAAATCACACACTTTTATTATAATTATTATAAGTACTGACATTTGCCGTGAATCTCTCAACCGGCGTCTTATGAATCACACGTACAGAGGCGTAACGTGTAGGTGCTGGGACCCACGGCCTCCTGCTATCCTGCTTCATTCACTGGACTCCTTGTATAGAGAATAGAGACCTAAAGGGCTCCTAGTGCTCATAGGCCTTGGTAAAACTGGACCCTCTGTCCTCCCTATGAGCCGACCACCACTTTGCTCCAAAAGCAGTGGTCTGGCAGGAATATATTTAGCTATAATGTAGAAATATAGATGCTTGGGTGTTGTATGCAGGTGTTGTGGCAGCTGGTGGGTTTTTTCACGGTGGTCAGGAATGGCAGTTCCCACCCCCGGACACTCTGGCACCGGTCTTTTGGTAAAAAAAAAATAGTGCGTTGTGAGGGTGCAGGTGCAAGAGTGCAGTACTCTGCAGGGATTGTGGTCTAGAATCCAAAAAGAAGAACTGCTCGTACTCATGTATATATGTATGGACTGTACATATATGACCGCCTACTTCCCCACCAGCTCGGAGACCGACAGGTAGGGTAGTACGAGTCCTAGGTCTCTGTCAATAGGTCAGGCTCTCACTGATTATTCCCCAAAGTGGACAAGCATTGTTAGTAAGCTACGTCGGCACTTAGCAGATTTTACTTACTGGGGATCAATCCCTCTGCCTCTCTTCTAGGGGGTGACATTTTAGAAGATCCACAGCGTAGACAAGGGAGTCTCAACCCACTTCTAAAGCTTAGTGCTGTATACTAGTGGTCTTAGATTCCACACTGAACTGTACTGTGCTAAACTTCAACTGCAACTCTCACTAACTACCTAGAGAACAGGAAACCCCTATCCTATATAGGGTTGTGTCACAGGAAGGGAGAAGAATAGAGAAAGAAAGGTTAATGTCTTGCACCTGTGATTGGCTAAACACAAAGAAAGCTAAACCTTGACACTGAGGCTGTCCACAGGGGAGAGTGTGACATCTAGTGGCAGGAGTAGAAAATCCCAGCTCCTAGTTCTTGGTGTGGCACCTGAGTTACTTTCTAACGAGCGGTAAACAAGTTAGTGACTTCTGTACTGGGACACTACATAGATATATACTGTATAATATTTATAAATATGTATACTATTGTAATATGTACTAGCCAGACCACTGCTTTAGGAACAGCATGGTGGTTGGTAACCTAGAAAACCAATTGCCCAATCCTTGCCTATGAAATCTACTGTCGGCAAATACTCATCCTCATCCACATTGGATGGTTGGGCAGTCTCATTGAGAGGGGGCGCTGTACAGGACTGGGGAGCTCCTGTTGTACAGATGAGTGTGGGTCCCAGCGGTGGATATTCCTTTAAAGGGGTTTTCTGGTTAGGAAAAATTTATTTAAATATATATCTATCTATTAAATATATTTAGATTGCTGCAAGTACATAGAAAATAATAAAGCGTTGCTTACTTCACCGAACTTCTCTGGTGTCCTCCTACGAGTCTCTGGGTCCCCCACTGAATCCTTCCACTTCCACTTTCGAGAGTCATTTTGGAGATGACAGCCCGAGACGGGAGAGCTCCAAAGACAGTGATTAGTGGGCTGTCCCCATCAAGACGAGTCTGTCTCGGAAGTGGAAGCGGGATTGTTTAGCGGGGGACTTGTAGGAGGACACCAGAGGAATGAGGTGAGGTAAGCAATGATTCTTAATTATTTTTTATATACTTGCAACAATCTAAATAATTTTTCCTAGCCGGATAATCCCTTTAATGGCATATCCACCTCTGGGACCCACACTCATCTGTACAACATGAGCTCCCCAGCCCTGTACAACCTGGTTGCAGAGACTGCAGGTGGTCAGGGTGGGAGTGGAAGGTTCTGCACCTCCATAATAGAGGTGGGGACTGTATCTATAACATATCCTGTGGAATATCCTATGAGGTAGTCATACACAATGCAGAAGATTGTACATGCCTAGGACAGGACGACCATTTAATGTGTGAGATAATGTGTGAGACTGTCCCTTCACTGTATGGAAGTCCCCAAAAACTCCACCAGACCAAAGACTTCACAGGGTATCCACAGATAACTATAAACAACCAGCCCCCTTCACCGCACCTCCCCACAGAGCATAGGTTGGAATCCCTCATTCCCTGTGATGGAACTATGGACCACCGCTCCTACCCATCCTACATGCTAGTGTCCTCCTTCCATTCATTCCTATATTACTATGTCTTTGGTAAGAATGGAACCATACAATGTAATTTTCAAAAAGGTTCCTTATATGATTCACACCAGACTGTCATTTACGTGTTGGCGCCTCCACAAGCCGGTTACAATCCACTTAGCACCTTGATTGTTGAACACGTCACTATGGGTGATGTGAATGGGAGCAGTGGGCAGACATCTCCTAGTATATTCACAGGTTACTGCACATGTGCTATTAGTCACTGTCATAATGCTATTTTAAGTTTTTTATACTGGAAGAGAAAGTTAAATGTGTTGACTTGTTAGGACAGGTTGACCTACTAAAATATGTGGTCCACAGATGAGCTGATATAGAACGAAAGTTGACTAGGGCGACAGAATATATCCAAATGAATAGATGAGAAATGTTAGCACTAGAGATGAGCCAACCGGCATGAGGTTTGGGTTTGTACAAACCCAAACCATGGACATTTGACTCCCGCTGTCTTCCCGTTCTGTAAGGAAGGTGGAGACAGCCCGAGTCCCACAGCCCGAGGTCAGAGGCTGTATCCTTGTTTTCCAGGCATGACTTGGGCTGCATTTACCTTCCCCCCGGAACGGGAAGACATCAGGAGTCAAATGCTGATGGTTTGGGGCTCGTATGAACCCAAACCTCCGCCTTGTTCGCTCATCTCTACTTAGCACCAAGATTAAATGTTTCCAGTGATCCGGCACCATCCTGGATGGAAATGCCAGATGCTACAAGCTGGATCTTTTCCATCCAATGTCCCATCCATTTCCCCACATGCTGAAATGGGGCACAGTCGGACCTATAGACCATCTGGCATGTTTGCCATATGAAATGGTTCACCGGTTCAACGAAAAACCAAAGACTAAGATCACACCACCAATAACAGTGACAGCCATATACCCAAGAACAGCAATATTTAGAGCATCCATTGAAAAATGAAAGCCATATGATCTCCATTACCAGTGATGGCCCAGACCCCCAATCACAGGACAGCCACCAACCCCCCACAAAGATGGTTACAGGCCCACAGTCACCTGGTTCAAACAATGGTGTGCAAGACCATATTCCTGGTTCCATCCATCTAAGAGTGACAACTACAGAGCCCTAATGGCAGGGACAGCCACCAGCCCTCAATAAGAGTGACAACCCCCAATAGTAGTGACAGTCACAATAGCATGAATGACATTGTAGACCACAGACCCCCCAACAACGGTCAACAGCAGGAACCTGACTGCTATATAACTGTTGGCCAAAGGACTTCAAAGTATTTGGATCCATTGAAAAAATCTTTTTAGGTGGTTCCATACCCCAAACCCTTAATAATAGTGACAGCCACTGACCCCAATGGTTGTGACATGCCAGAACCTCAATGGCAGTGACAACTCAGACCCCAATGGCAGTGACAACCCAGATCCTAATGGAAATGAAAACCCAGACCACCAATATCAGTGCCAACCACAGACCCCCAATAAGTTAACTGGATCAATGAAAGAAATTCTTGAGGTGCAAAAGACCGTACTCCTGGTAGACGGCAAGGGGCGCTAGCAGTCACACAGCGGTACAGGCGCTCCACTGCTTCATGTTGTCCTGGGATTTTCCATTACATGCCAATGGATTGCCACCAATGATCTAGATCAGGGATGGGGAACCCTCGGCCCTCCAGCTGTTGCAAAACTACAATTCCCATCATGGCTGGATATCCAAAGCTAAAAAATTTGGTTGTCCAGCCATGATGGGAATGGTAGTTTACGCCAGTAATAAAAAGTTCTGACTGGCCTATAGATAGCAGCGACTGGTGTCTGGATGTCTGTGATTTGTGAATAAGAGCTCCAGGGCTTGGGAAGTGAGATCCTAGGAAAGGATATAGAGCACTCGGGATGCCGGTGGCATGCAGATTTTCTAAGGCTTCAGGCCAATGTACCTGCCCAGACAGGATTTTCCAGTGTCTAGCGAGGGCCATAAACACCTCTAGCCAAAGGTGTCCGTAAAAGAAGTAATGGTATGTGACACAAAGCCTGTCCCTTACTGGCCCATATAGAACAATATCCCTACCCACACCACAGGGATCCTTTGAAGCTGATCTGCAAAAATGCCAGTAATATGGAAAACCAAGAGATGAGATATGACTCCTAACCTGCATGACCTGTGAAGGGGATGATAGCAATCTGTAGATGTACTGATATTGGCAGAAGAGCTTGCACTTACATTCCTATAGTAGATACCCAGGAGAGAATAGGGTAAATATTCATTGACAAATCGAAAAAGAATAACTAAATGACTCTTTGTATGCGTTAATGCAATGATGACTACTATGAATGATGATTACTATGAAGTACACTACCCAAAAGTAGACTCTTGCCGTAGACATAACTGTGGGCCAGTCTTGCAGCAATCTGACATTTCTATTTGGGTGCATTATTATTATTATTAGTAGTTGTAGTATTTTTAAATAAGTATGTATCTATATTATAAAGGTTAAAGGGGTACTCAAGCAAAAAAAGTCTTTTAAATCAACTGGTGTCAGAAAGTGCCAGAGATTTGTAATTTACTTCTATTTAAAAATCTCAAGTCTTCTAGTACGTATCAGCTGCTGTATGTCCTGCAAGAAGGGGTGTATTCTGACACAGTGCTCTCTGCTGCCACCTCTGTCCATGTCAGGAACTGTCCAGAGCAGCAGCAAATCCCCCCAAAAAACTTCTCCTGCTCTCCAGACAGGAAAGTATACACCATTTCCTGCAGAAAGAATAGAGATAATAAAGACAACGATGTCACAGTAGAGGGACAATGAATACAGTGATGTCACAGTACAGAGATAATACACAGTGATGTTACAATACGGGGGTAATAAAAAAAACTGTAATGTGACAGTATAGAGCAGGGATGGGGAACCTTCGGCCCTCCAGCTGTTGCAAAACTACAATTCCCATCATGCCTGGACAGCCGAAGCTAAAGCTTCGGCTGTCCAGGCATGATGGGAATTGTAGTTTTGCAACAGCTGGAGGGCCGAAGGTTCCCCATCCCTAGTATAAAGAGAATAAACAGTACAGAGATAAGGACAATGGGGGAGATTTATCAAACATGGTGTAAAGTGAAACAGGCTCAGTCGCCCCTAGCAACCAATCAGATTCCACCTTTCATTCCTCACAGACTCTTTGGAAAATGAAAGATGGAATCTGATTGGTTGCTGGGGGCAACTGAGCCAGTTTCACTTTACACCATGTTTGATAAATCTCCCCCAAGTGATTTCAGTTTAGAGGGAATAATCTCAAGTCGCATTCATTGACAAAAAATACATTGGAAACCATTAAACATTTGAACAAAACAGATTAGAAATGTGTAATTTTAATTTCTCAGTCCCATCCTCAGGGGTTCCCATTGTATAGAGGTCAGTGAGGTCTCATCTCATAGATCCCAATGATGCAAACATCGACCCTTTCCTCATGGCTACAAACTCACTTGGCGGATCCGCACCGACTTTCTCGCTGTGAATTTGCAGTGAGACTCGCTGCGGATCCTTGCCCTGTATCCTCTATGGGCAGACAAACTTGTAGCAGGATGCACATCCCGCTGGGAGTTTGTCCGCAGCCCGCCCAGTTAACCCCCTTGGCCGCGGGAGCCTATACATCACCTGGTACCGCTCCGGCTTGCTTTGGCGGTTTCCGGCACATCCCGCTCGGCCAATCAGTGCGCTACCCCACCGCAGCGCACTGTTTGGCTGAGCGGGACGAGAAGACATCGGGAGCCCCGAAGCAAGCCTAAGCGGAGACCAGGTGACATATAGGCTCCGGCGGCTGGGGGGTTAAACGGTCGGGCTGCTGACAAACTCACAGCGGGATGTACATCCTGCTGCGAGTTTGTCTGCCCATAGGGGATACAGGGAAAGGATCCACAGCGAGTCTCGCTGCAAATTTGCAGCAAAAAACTCACTGCTGATCCACCAAGTGTGTTTGTACCCTATATGTAATTACACCGAATGCAGAATATTTTCTGTACTATTACTGTGATCCAGAAGCTTCCTCCACTCCATCGCCGTCTCACCGATGACCTCATCCAGGTATTAGCAGAAGATACTTCATTGTTCTTCCTTCATTTACATTCCGTCATTGTCTGGCACAGATTCTTCATAGAGTTCAATGGGACTGGGCCAAATGGACATATGGGCTCGCTGTGCCGACATGTGGCTATGTACTGAAAACCTATCACATTTGGCCGGGTCCTCCTTAATACCAGTCGGGCTGCAGAGGTGATCTCACCACACATATGGCGGCTCTGCTGGGATCTAATAACCAATCGTCACTATAATCTAACGCTAAACTTCATTTCTTGTTAATTCTGTTTTTGGCAAATAAAGCTTATTCATAGAACAGTTCAAACCTATAGGGTTTTGAAGAGCTATAATGCCACCTCTTCAATCCTTAAAGGGGTTGTCTGATAATGAAACCTATTTTCCTCTCTCTAATAAATGAAAATATATTGGAAAAAATAGTTACTCTACTACTATTCTGTGCTTTTTCATGCTTTCTTTTTGTTTTTAAGGCCTTCAAAACTGCTGTATTGTCTACATCCTATAAAGGACTTCCTGCTCCTGTGTACTGTCTAGCCAGCGGTTCAGCCAACTATAGCCCCCTTCCACTACACCGCCTTTACTTGAATCCTTACCACATAAGGATAGAGAAAGTTGGCTGAATTCCTGACTAGAGTGTACACAGAAACAGGAAGTCAGTTAGAAAATTTAAACCAGACAGGAAGTTGAGCTAATAAAGACAATAGATGACAAATAAAAGCAGAAGGAAATCATGAAAGATCACAGAAAGGTAGTAAAATAACTTTATTTACCAATGTATGTTATATTATATGTTTATATTATATTATATTAATATAATATTATATTGTATTTATATTATATGTTTATTATATTATATGTTTATTAGAGCTTATATGTTTAAAAGAAAAGTGCAACCTTATAACTTTCATAACAAGTGACTTTTTAGGATAAGCGGTGAGGTGTTTACCTAAGGGGCACCACTATATCTGGCTGTTATTATATATATATATATATATATATATATATATATATATATAATTTTTTATTTTTTCCGATGTCTGCTCTGCAAGTTGTCTTTTAGCTGTCTGTCTCTCTCCTTTTGCAGCGTGTATGTGCTCCCAGGCAGTCCTCCTCCCATCTCCCTCACTACCTTTCCATAGACTTGTATTGCTTGTATTCTGATTGCTGAGCTGCTACAAGTTTTAACCATAGTAATTTTTGTTTACTGGCAGTGTTGAGCAGACTTACTAAACTGTTTGGGTTTTTAGCAATGTTCTCCAAATCGGAATGCTCAGCATTTCACTCCAACTTCTCCAGCCACCGGGAGTCAAATGCTGAGTGTTCCAGTTTGGAGAACGTTGCCGAACCCCAACAGTTCACCAAGTCCGCTCAACTCTAGGAGTAGATGATAGTTTGTAAGGAAGAGGGGGGGTGTTTATTAACAGGAGTAGGAATCATTTTTGTCTGATAAGATATATTACAAAATTTCCTATATTTGCCTGCTCTATTGATCGATGCAAAGTTTGACTATTTAATAAACGGCCATACCAGTTACAGTTAGCGTTAGATCAGTATGTCCTATCTGCAGGTGTCTACAGCCCCGTGGGAGTTACACGGCAGATTCCATTAAACATGTCATGGTTAAACCTGTGGGAAAAAAAAGGGACCCTTTCCAAAAAATGACAGATTTGTATAAGAAAAGAAGGGGTTATCTAAAAAGAGATTCCATTCCAACATGATGTAAACTAATTACAAACCATGGCAGCTTCCTTCTAGGAACAGCAATATTCCTGTCCTAGGTTTGGTTGTGATTTTTCTTAAAGGGGTTATCCAGTGCTACAAAAACATGGCCACTTTCTTTCAGAGACAACACGACTTGTCTCCAGTTTAGGTTCGGTTTGCAATTAAGCTCCATTCACTTCAATAGAACTGAGAAGCAGAACCCCACCCAAGCTAGAGACAAGAGTTAGGCTGCCTCTGGAAGAAAGTAGACATGTTTTTGTAGAGCTGGTAAACCCCTTAAAGCGACTCTGTACCCACAATCTGACCCCCCCCCCCCCCAAACCACTTGTACCTTCAGATAGCAGCTTTTAATCCAAGATCTGTCCTGCGGTCCGTTCGGCAGGTGATGCAGTTATTGTCCTAAAAAACAACTTTTAAACTTGCAGACCATGCCAAACGGGAGTATATGTGCCCTAACCTTGCACCACCCCTCTGTCCCTCCTCCCCACCCTCTTCATCATGCCACTGGAACATTTTCTCCATGCTGAACATTGCACAGGTGGTTAACGATCCAGCCCATGTGCCGTGCTGACACAGGTGGGGAATAGGAGGCAATCTGCCTGGAGCATTCCTAATGATGAGGAGGGCGGGGAGGAGGGACGGTGGGGTGGTGCAAAGTTAGGGCACAGATACGCCCATTTGACACAGGGCTGCAAGTTTAAAAGTTGTTCTTTTGGACAATAACTGTATCACCTGCCGAACGGACCCCAGGACAGATCTTGGATTAAAACCAGCTATCCGAAGGTACAAGTGGTTTGGGGGGGTCAGATTGTGGGAACAGAGTCGCTTTAAAGCTCAACTCTATTGAAATGTATAGGGCTAAATTGCCACAGGGGTGGTGCTGTTTTTGCAAGAAAACGGCTGGATCCTTTATAAACCCCCCCAAAAACAGGACGATGGCTAAGGAGACAACAGCGCCACGTATGTCTTACAGGCTGTCTCTGGTATTGCATCTCAGCCCACTTGACGGGAAAGTAGCCCACGGAATAGAGAATCACTGTTTCTTGTCTTACACAAAAGTTCTAACAACTTCAGTAAACCAACTTTTTTTTTATTATCGCTTTATCTTCCTGGAATTGTATGTGCTTTTTAAAAGGGTTACCTGGCACTAGCAAATTTCGAACATTTTGCTGCCATATAAGAAAAAATGTCTCAGTCAGTGATTGGCTGAGCAAGCTGTAACTCCTGAGACCAACTCGTCAATGAAGTAGCAGCTGCTGCAGTTAGTGGGGGATACTGGCGACACCACAACGGGACGCTGGGGAGCGTGGAAAGGTAGGCATATAGGGGGAGATTTATCAAACATGGTGTAAAGTGAAACGGTCTCAGTTGCCCCTAGCAACCAATCAGATTCCACCTTTCATCCCTCACAGACTCTTTGGAAAATGAAAGGTGGAATCTGATTGGTTGCTAGGGACAACGGAGCCAGTTTCACTTTACACCATGTTTGATAAATCTCCCCCATAATGTTTGTCATGTTTTCCCTATATGGCTGCAACATGTTAAAAATTTGCTAGCACCAGATAACTCCAAATAACAGAAAAAGGAATCATTTTTATCTGATAAGATATATTACATTTGCTCATACTATTGATATATGCAACAGTTCTTAAAATGACAGTGCCTAATTAATAAACGGCAATCACAGGTACAGTTAGCTTTACCTCAGTACATTATGTCCTATCTGCAGATATCCACAGCTCCGTGCGAGGTACGCAGCTGACAGATTCCATTGAACATGTCAGTTTTACGCATGGTTAACCTTGTTAGAAAAAAAATGACAGATTTGTATAAGAAAAAGAGAAGTTATTAAAGAGAGATCGCATTCCATCACAATGTAAACTAATTACAAACGATGGCAGCTTTCTTCTAGAAACAGCACTATTCCGGTCCTGTCCTTCAATTAAAGTGAGTGGGGCTGAATTGCAATACTGCTCACAACCTGAGAACAGAGGTGGCACTGTTTTTCAAGAAAGTAGATGGATCCTTAAAGTGTCACTGTCGTTTAATTTTTTTTTTTTTGCAGAAATCAATAGTACAGGTGATTTTAAGAAACATTGTAATTGGGTTTATTAGCCGAAAAATGCATTTTTATCATGAAAGAGCAGTTTGAATCTCTCCCCCCTGTCTTCATGGTTGTCTATGGAGAGGGGAGGGGTGGAGGGAGATGAGGCACCAAAACAGGACAACAAAGGGTTAATTTACATCTACATCACGGGGCTATCTCCTCTGAAGTCAGCACTGACCTCTCTGGCCTCTGAATACCGGCTTTCACACAGCTCTCACTGTTTAATCCTTTGTTCTCTGCTCTCTGCTGGCGACTAATCTCCCTCCTCTCTCTCTCTCTCCATAGATTAGACAGGGCTCGACTGATGTAAAAGAGTTGAGATTTCCTGATAATGAGCAGTGAATGAGAGAGAGGAGGTGTGTGTGTGTGTGTGTGGGGGGGGGGGGGGGGGGGGGGACCTGGGGAAAGGCTTTTTGAATGCAGATAATGGCATATTTGCCTAATAAACCAAATTACAAAGTTTCTTAAAATCGCCTGGACTATTGATTTCTGCAAAAAAAAAAAAAAAAAAACAACAGTGACACTTAAAAAAGGAAGATGACTAAGGAGACAACAGCGCCACTTATGTCTACAGGCTGTCCCTGGTATTGCATCTCAGCCCACTTAAAGCGATAGTAGCTTGCGGCTGTTTCTCATCTCATATAAACCTTCTAACAACTTCAGTAAATCCGTTTTTTTTCCCCCTTCGCTCTATAATTGCTTCATCTTCCTGGAATTGTATGTGTTTTTTTTTTTCTCCATCTCTTAAGACGCAAAGAAAACTTTAATCCCGAAACGAGCCGAGGTCTGCGCGCTCGACGAGTCAAATCTTTTAATGGCGTCAGCAAATCGGTCCTTCATTTTTGCATCGTGATCATTTTGTTCTTTTTCAACCATTTATAATTAAGCCGTAACCACTTTATCCCACCCCAAACAGCCGGCATTCCTTCCATTGTGTTCCCTGTATCCCCACCGAAGACAGCCATGAGCTCCGTAACCTCAAAGCCAAAACATGCAGCAATTACATATACTGCTCACAATGGAAGCCATTCACATCCCCGGTCACAAGAGCTTACACTCTAATTTACTAGCTGTAGTGTATTATACTGGTTTATGACTATGAGGAGCCGTCCATGTCCCGCTTTGTGCGGCTCTGTGGTGGGGTGTATGGATTGGCAGCCTAGGTGGGAAATGTTGGCAGGACAGTAGCGTGAAATCACTTCTAGCCAATCAGATGGCTGACGTCCTGCGGGGGCAACAGCGGAAGAACGGACGGTGACAGTAGATGGGATCTGGGGAGGAATGACGCAATGCCCCCTGGGTACATTGTTGCTCGGCCTCTTGCCCTCCATCTCCAGAATGTATGAAATCAGATTAATTACAACCTCTGTAATCTTGGCCACAATTGACTTGTTTTCCCTTGTTTAGCGGAGTCATTTGGCCGCTGGAGCGTGACGGCGTTTGTGTTCTGGACACATTCAAAGGCCGATTATTTAGGGAGAGGGTCCATGTATATAACCAGAGGAGGGGGTTGTCTTCCTATTGTTATCCATTTGTTCCACTTAGTCATTACCAGAAATCTGCGGCTCCAGTGAAGCAATAAAACCAAAGATAAATTCAATCTATCATTAAATCTGAGAGGGTGTATATGTGTATGTGTATATATATATACATATATATATATATATATATATATATATATACATATTTCTGGACCAATATGCATTGCATCTAAAATAAAAAACAAGCAGCTTTAACAAAAAAATGTTTTAAAATAAATTATATATCTCTATCTATCTATCTATCTATCTATCTATATATGTGTCTGTATATATAGCTATATATATATATATATATATATATATATATATATATATATATTGCCACCACAGCAGGGCTGCTTAGTGGGGTAGTTCTACACCTGCTCCGGAGTGATTGACAACTATCCCTGGTTACGCTGATGCACGGTGCCACACCTGCAGCACTCCTGACACAGAGAGTTTCTCCTAGTATAATGTCTATTCTCATGGTGCGTTTACACGTAACGATTATCGTGCGAATTTGCGAATTCGAACGATAATCGTACGTGTAAACGTAGCGAACGATCAAACGACGAACCAGAAATCGTTCATTTTGATCTTTCAACGTGTTCTCAAATTGTCACTCGTCGTTCACTAAAAATTTGCAGATCGTTCCGTGTAAACAGTCGTTCGCCGATTTAACCAATGTGTGAGATAGGCTTAAGCGATCGCAAAACGATTTTCCGTACGATATAATGTACCGTCTAAACGCTGATTGTTATGAAAAAAAAATCGGTACTGCGACATCGTTAATCGTACGATCGGGCCAATTATCGTTTTGTGTAAACGCACCTTCAGCCTAACATGCATCAGAATAGATGTCAGGGGTGGTTGGGCATCACTAACGCTGCATGCAATAGTGCTAGCAGTATGTAACTGTGGCAGAATCAGGGCTTAAAGGGAAGCTCTTAAAAGGGAAAATCTTTTACCTTTAAATCAACTGGTTACAGAAAGTTATATAGATTTATAACTTACTTCTATTTATAAAAAATATCAAGTCTTCTCATACTTATCAGCTGTTGTATGTCCTGCAGGAAGTGATGTATTCTTTTCAGGAACTGTCCAGAGCAGTAGCAAATCCCCATAGAAATCCAGACTGGAAAGAATATACCACTTCCTGCAGGACATACAGCAGCTGATAAGTACTGGATGACTTGAGATTTTTTATTAGTAGTAAATTACAAATCTATATAACTTTTTGGCACCAGTTGACTTAATTTTTTTAACTGTTTCTACTATGATAAAAAGTAATAGTGAGGTTATAGGTAAATTTACATTTTAATTGCGGGTTTTATTCCAAAGTTTACAAATCACTGTATAGAAGGAAGAGGTTAATGTAGATGTGATGACTGCTTTTTTTGTAGGAGCTTTGACTAAAGGCTTGAAGGGAAAATGCTCTGCGTGCAGGGATAAAGAGTGCTGAAAAGTCCATCAGGATTCACTACCGCAGAGCTGGTATAACATGTCACCGTAACATCCTGCACCGCAGCACACGATGACTGAAGAGCTGCCGCTTAAAGGGACAATGACACACAAGGAAGGGAACGGTTGAGATCCTGTGAATTACTGTAGACATATACCGTATCCACTGACAACACAGCAAGGAAATATGTAGAACACGACTGCAATTTGTCAACGACTAAATCTACATCCTCATGATGAATGACATGTGTATAGCAGTAGTAGTCGTCACCATCCCTTGTGGGCATAGTGTGATTTGTGGGCAAGTAAAGTCTGTTAACCCTATGTGTTCTACCAAGAGAGCAAGGCTGGGTGACAGGGCAGCCTGTGTAGATAATCCCTGACATGAGCGACCGTGGCTATGTGTGAAGTCTACAGGATGAGCGAGGAAGTCAAATTTCATGCATATTAGTTATGTTTTTTTTTTTTTTTTTTTTTTTATTCATAGGGCAAGTGATTGTGGCAAAGTCCTCATGTGCACTGACAAAATGATAGTGATAGGGTTAAAGGGGAATTCTGTAGAAATTTTTAATTTTTATTTTTTCAAATCAGCTGGTGTCAGAAAGTTATTCAGATTTGTAAATTAGTTCTATTAAAAAATTACAAGCCTTCCAGTACTTATCCGCTGCTGTATGTAATGCAGGAAGTAGAGTATTCTTTCCAGTCTGACACAGTGCTCTCTGATGCCACCACTGTCCATGTCAGGAATTGTCCAGAGCAGCAAATCCCCATAGAAAAATCTCTACTGCTCTGGACAGTTCCTAACATGGACAGAGGTGGCAGCAGAGAGCACTGTGTCAGACTGGAAAGAATACACCACTTCTTGCAAAACGTACAGCAGCTGATAAGTACTGGAAGGCTTGAGATTTTTTTTTAAATAAAACTAATTAACAAATCTGTATGTTTCTGACATTTAAATTTTTTTTCTTTTGCCGACAGTACTCCTTTAACTACTGGATTCTATTTTAATTTGCTGTATGGATTCATATATATGTATCGTTGCCTCCTCCTCCTCCTTATAAATAGATTCATAGGCACAATATCAAAGAATAAGACGGGACAGACATTTTCCAGTTCAGTTAATAGACATCATACTTACCCTCACATTCAGTTTATAGACACCATACTTACCCTCACATTCAGTTTATAGACACCATAGTTACTCTCACATTCAGTTTATAGACACCATAGTTACCCTCACATTTAGTTTATAGACATGATACTTACCCTCACATTTAGTTTATAGACATGATGCTTACCCTCACATTTAGTTTATAAACATCATACTTACCCCCACATTCAGTTTATAGACACCATACTTACCCTCACATTCAGTTTATAGACACCATACTTACCCTCACATTCAGTTTATAGACACCATACTTATCCTCACATTGTGTTTAAAGACACCATACTTACCCTCACATTCAGTTTATAGACATCATACTTATCCTCACATTCGGTATATAGACATCATACTTACCCTCACATTCAGTTTATATAAATCATACTTACCATCACATAATAAGGAACAAATGCCATAGGCTGTATCCATGTTTTCCAGGCAGTGGGATTCAACTGCCGATATCTGTAATCCTGAACTTTCACCAAGTTCGCCCATCTCTACATCTTAGGCTTAAAGGACATCAGAGAGCGCAGAGAGGTGTGTATACGGTATTATATATCTTTTAGTGATGAGCGAATAGTGAAATATTCGAATATTCTATATTCCTACTACTATCTCCCCGTTATTCGAATATTCGATCCCATTAAAGTCTATGGGAACAAGTATTCGTTTATTGAAAAACATCTATTCGACCACTTGGAGGAAAAAAACGGAAGCAGGGGGATTTGAACGCTTATCGATTATTTACCGAATATTCGGTGAACTATTCGATAATATTCGATAGATCGAGCACCTTACTATTCGATCGAACAGTATTCGCTGATCACTAATATCATTTCTTACACAGTCATCAGATGTCAGCCGCACATCACTATAATACGTGAGATAAAGATTTGGACTAATAAAACCCTATCACAGTGCTGGATCTACTCCATACTTCATACGGCCATTAGACAAGGGTGGCACTGTCTGCGGAAGTAAAAACGACCCTGGATAAACCCTTCGGAAGCTTTTCCCCCCCTGTCCTAATGGGCCCATAGCAGTGTATGAAGCGAGATAATTACAGTAAAGCATCTACCTAGCAGAGGTGACACAGCAGAGCGCTATTTACCCAAGGCAGGAAACACTCTACCAAACTATGCTCCCGCACTGTCAGAACTTGTATCCGGGTATTTAAGGGACCGAATAAAAAAAATAACCTGTAATCAGATCCACTTGTCCCGGAGGAGAATATTTGTCTTTATTTGCAGAGAGTGAAGTATGCACACAAGCCGCCCGCTAATCCTTACACAGTCTTCATGTATGTCTAATCATTTATCCACCTTTTGGCTTTTACCGAATAATTTACCAGGTGTTACGGCTGAGGGTAAAGATTTCCGGAAGATCTGCCCACATCCTAACGTCCGGCAGCTTGTATGGTGAAGAAGAATGTGGAGAGGGTGTATGACATGTGCTACAGGGCACATAACTACTCTCTATGATAAGAGTCAGCTAGTCCTCTTATGTTTATGAAGAGCTACTTAGAGGAGTACAGAAAATCCTGAAACTTCAAGTGCTTTCCCACCAAATATCTCAGGACAGGAGCCAGACAGTTCTTATAACGTCCGGACCAACCCTGTATGTTTAGCTAACATGTTCCCCATTAGGCAGTTCCGGAAGATGATGAAGGGGATCTGGAATTGGACCAATGAAGACTTGTTGTTTTGGTAAGGAACTTGCAGAATGTCCTCCATATTGGTAAATTTGGCGGGCGGGGGAGGGTTCTTCCACTTCCCTCTGGGAGGGGTTCAGTGGCCTACACACTGTAGAGATGGAGCCCTAAAGCAGAAATCAGAATAGGCCTATAGTGTATGAAGATAAGGGTAGCTTTACCCCTCTACTGTTTTCTTACTCACGTTTTAAAGTTTTACTAGAGTTTTTTTTGGGTCCCAACAGTAGAGATGATCAAACAGGGCCGGGGTTCAGGTTTGTGCGAACCCGAACCATCGGCATTTGACTCCCGCTGCCTTCCCATTCCGTGGGGAAGGTGGAGACAGCCCGAGTACCGCCTGGAAAACAGGGATACAGCCTAGGTAATAGGCTGTATCCCTGTTTTCCAGGCGGTACTCGGGTGTCTTTACCTTCCCCACGGAACGGGAAGGCAGCGGGAGTCAAATGCCGATGGTTCGGGTTCGTACTAACCTGAACCTCGGCCCTGTTTGATCATCTCTACCCAACAGCCTGTATGATAGGGGGGAAAGGCTAGTCTAAAGGCGCCTCTACACCTTAAAGAACTGTTGTTCGGCCAAAAGTTATCCCATCCTCTCCATATACATGACAGAGGCACAACATTTGGCATAGCCGGGAGATCGTGAGTTCCTTACGGGAGCTAGAGGGGTACGCCACAGTGAGCAATTCTGGTGCCGGCTTATCCCTCTAAGAAGGGTCGGGCAGTGGAAATCCATAGCGCCCAACACTTATCTCCACAGACACCATCCATTGTTGAAGGATATTTTTAACTCACAAAGATAAGCCCGTTGACATGGGGGAATTCAGAGGAGCAAGCGAGCGCCGACCTATCAGGTCAGCGCTCGCTTGCTTCTTGTTCCTTGCTTGCAGCAGGTGCTATTACACGCGGGTAAGAGCAGAGGGGCTGCGGTGAGCTGCAAGGGGCGGCCCATGTGATCACTAGATCGCCCGGGCAGCCCATAGAAGATAGCAGCGGTCTGCTGCCACCGCTCCTATTACAAGCAGCAACGGCAACAGATAGCTGCTATCTAGATCATTGACGTGTCAACATGTTGAAAGACAAGGATCAGCCGACATTGTGCATGTTGGCTGATCACCGTCTTCTATTACACTAAGCGATTATCGACCGTTATGGCCGAAAACGGCCGATAATCGCTTTGTGTAATAGGGCCTTTATGCTCGATCTAGAGGGTGGGGGATAACAGGCTACTCGGTAGGGGTCAGATTGTGGGGACCTCAGCGATTACGAGCACAGAGGAAGTTTTTGTTTACTAAATAATTGGAACGAGAACACTGCACTACATTGATTCGGGGGGCAATTTTACTTTATTTTCATGACCTATGGGGTCCCATCAGTCAGAAGCTCCTCTATCCTGGGATGGGGAACCTTCGGCCCTCCAGCTGTTGTAAAACTACACTTCCCATCATGCCTGGACAGCCAAAGCTTTAGCCTAGTCTACACGGGTAGTTTAGAAGTTCTGGCCTGTTTATTGGTAAGAGTCTACTATCGGAATGGAGTGATGGGCACACATGAAGCTGTATTCAGTGCCAATGGGAGTGCCAACTATAAAGTAGTACAGAGCTAGGCTATCTCTTGGAGTCTCATAGATAATACATGGAGTGGTAGTACGCAGGTGGGACTGGCGCTCCATTCCGATGGGAGACTCAGCTATACATGATGAAGAAGGGACATCTTGCCGAGTTCCTCCTTAGACATAAGTTATGCTACCTGAGAGGATAGTATCGCTTACTCTGTACAGACACATCACCCTACTGTAAACTCTGATACTTTCATTAAGGGATTAGAGGCAAAACAACAGAAAATTAAATGACTTGTGGTAGGAATGCAATGAAATGGCGCTTTAATTGGAGGGATCAGGTACGTATTATGTCAGAACTTTTTCCCAAGAATAGGACAAAAAAGGTGTGTACGGAAGAGGCTCATTGACACTTTTTGAGGGAAATGCTACCGGCTGTTTAGGTTTTATTAGCTGCTCATATGTCAGAGTCATAGGTACCATAGAGAAAGCTAATGCTGCTGTGGGGCCCTTAGGGAAAGGGATCTCAGCCCTGGCTAGACCTATTCCCGTTGGGTTGAGAATATACTGTATGCGCAGGAACCCTGTATGCGCAGTAGTACTGACGGTTAAGACTGAGAAGAAAGAAGAAGAAGAAGACCGCCTTATGTCAGGAGAACCCACGGAGTGTCAGGTCTGGTAGTATAAGTCCCAGAGTTAAACAACTGGGTGTAGTTAACCCCTCAAGGTTCCCCGAGTAGGTTGAACAGGTTTCAATGGAGTACGTCGGCTTAGGCACTTTGCTCCACTCCAGACTAATCCCTGTTCTGGATTGTCCTGACTAACTGTAGAATAGGTTATCCCAGGCGTAGGCAAGGTTTTTCCCAAATGACAGTTACCCCACCTTTCAGTTTCGCACTGCATAGCTTTCTCTCTTCAACACCAACTAATAGACTAGAAGCAGGACCCCCCCCTAGGAACTAAGTATTCTATATAGGGGTGACCGGGACTAACCTTCTATTGGTGGGGAAAGTGCTAGAAAGAAAGCGGTGTTAGTGTCTCATAGGTAGAGAAGTGTGAGGCGCCTCAACCCAATGATTGGACAACATAAACAAAGACAAAACACCCAGTTAACCCTTCAGACCTTCAGCTGTGCAATAAAAAATAGGGGAGAGTGAGACACCAAGTGGTGGTAGTGCAGAAAGGCACCTATCATCTCAGAGTGTGACACCTGACAGAGATACCTTTTGACAGGTGGAATACAGACTTAGTGGCAGACCGGTACTGGGACACTACACATTGGCCCAGGAATTGGACCAAGATATATTATAGTGTCCTACAAGGATCCCTGTAGGACACTATAATTCTCCGCTCCACTATACTCTGCTCCAGTGCTTGACTCGAGTTAACAATCCCCATTGAAATCAACGGGAGACTTGAGTATTTAATCAGGTGCCCCCTGCCTGGTAGAGATGAGGGTGCCTGGTTCACCTTCAATGTGTTTGGGAATGGGAATAAGCAATATTTTGTTTTTGTTGTAGTGTACTTAATGTCTTTGCTGTATAGACTGGGAAAATGTTGGCAACAGGTTGGGGGTTAAACGTAGCTCTGTTGTAGTACTGCAGGGATAGACAGAATAGCAACACAATTCATGTGCACCTTTAGGCCTCCATTCAAGACTGACTGTTATATGCTCTATGGTTTGTTTGTTTTTTTTTACAACTATACAACTATAATTTAGCCATGTTCTCTACATACACAAAAAATATATAGATGATATCATTCATTGATTTGACAATTGACAATACATATAAGTAATACAACTATAAAATTCTTGAATGTGCATAATACACAATAGATTTGTACCGCCTGTCAGAATGTAACTCTCTCAGGTGTCACACCAAGTGCTGTCAGCTGTGATTTTCACTCCAGCCACAAGGTGTCTCACTCTTCCCTGGGCACAGCTGCAGTGTAAAAGTTTAGCTATGTTGTTCAACCAATCACAGGAGCCTCCACCCTACCCTTCTTACACTCTCTTAGCCTTAGTTCCTGTTGCTTAGTTAGTGGTGTTGTGAACTAGCCAGAAAGGAGATAGGAGCGTTCAACCTAGGCTAGACTAACAGCGAGTATGCAGTGCTAAACCCTAGAGGTGGGGTAACCAGAAGTCTAGAACCAACCGTGGATCTTCTTTAGTCAGAACAGTCACCCCCTTAGGAGAGGCAGAGGGACTGTCCCCCAGTAAAGCAAAGATGCACTAAGCTGAAGTACTTTACTGACACTACACTTGACTAGTTGGGGAAATCTTCACCAGTTAGCTCAACCTAGATACAAAGGCCTGGGACTTATACTACTTCACTTGACATATCTAAACGTGAGATTTTCCTTTCAAATACCCTATTCAGCACACATCCCGGCAGAGTACTGCTACTACTTAGCCTATCAGGCCCCCATACTACGCTCGCACACAAGCTTCTTTTCTACCTATCTCAAGTCTACCTCAAGTTTCTCTTGTATTATGGACTTTTTGCACTACGCACCTATGAACAGTATTGTCTATACCTTGTATTGGGCCACTGAATCTTTTCAAGTAAAGTTAAACCTCTGTTTAAGCCGGGACTACTCAAGATCTCTGCTAGTTGTCAGAAAGAAAACATTTGTATTTACACCAATAGGTATTACAACTGGGAGTTTGCTAAGGTTATTTTCGGTATAGATAATCCTCTACAGGGCTATGCCTGGGCTTTACTATGTTTTACTGTTATGCTTGTCAACTTTTTATTCTCTGGGTGTAAACAGGGATATAATGCTTAACCTGTAATAGATTCCATGTCAGGTACAGAGTGAATGGAGAGAAGATCCCATGCTATATACACAGGTAGCCCTGGATGCAGCCACTATAGAAGGTGTTGAGCGGACATGTCGAAGTGTTCAGGTTCTTCAACGTTCTCCAAACCTGAACACTCACCATCTGACTTCGAAAGGCTAAAGAAATTGGATGCTGTTTTAGAGAGTCCTGGAAAACATGGATACAGCCATGTCCATGTTTTCCAGGCAATCCTTGGGCCATCTCTAACTTCTCCACGGAGCCCCAAGGTCCCAAAGTTTCATCAGAAAAACCCTACTTGGCCCTGACCTTGGATCCAATCACTTGCCACTGGGGACTGTTTCTTTTTGTTTCTTTTTTGTTTGTAGTGGGGCCTCATTCTTATGGTCCTTAAAGGGGTTATCCAGCACTACAAAAACATGGACACCTTTCCCCCACTCTTGTCTCCAGGTCAGATGTGGTTTGCAATTAAGCTCCATTTACTTCAATGGAACTGAGTTTGAAACCCCACCCAATGTGGAGACAAGAGAGAAGGAAAAGTGTTTTTGTAGTGCTGGATAACCCCTTTAATTACGGATGATGTACTATGGAACAGACTTCGGAACGATCATGATGCCAGGAGCTCTGAGACAGGAACTGTCCAGAGCAGTAGCAAATTCCCATAGAAAACCTCTTTTGTTGACCCATACATTTGTTGTATGGATATGTTAATCCTGTTTGCACTAATATCAATGCTTATAGATATTCTCTTTTGTAACTATGTTCTTAAAAAAACCTAATAAAAACATTGAACCAGAAAACCTCTCCTGCTCTGGACAGTTCCTGTCTCGGCCAGAGGTGGCAGCAGAGAGCAGTGTGTCAGACTGAAAAGAAAACATTTCCTGCAGGGCATCCAACAGCTGATAAGTATGGGAAGACTAAAGATTTTTAAATAGAAGTAAATTACAAATCTATATAACTTTCTGAAACCAGTTGATTTGAAAGAAAAAAATTATCGCTGGATAACGCCTTTAAGTATCCCAGTGTCCCGAAATTATTCATGTAATGCTAGGACTGTACAGAAAAAAAAAAAAGCTATACTTACCTACCTAGTGCAATGGTTTTTGCTTTGCTTGGCTTGAGGTGTTGTTTCTGTTCCAAAGAATATTTAAAGGGGTACTTCAACGTCAGTTGCAGAACCATATGGCATTGTTCACCTGTCTGTTCCAGTTCTGAAAGCAACAAAAATCCATTTGTTTATTGTATGCTACTTCCTGGTTGGACACTTGCTCAGTACTATAATTCCCAGAATCCTTTCCTACTTCTCAGCTCTCCATCAAAGCCCTCCCCACTCCCCTCCCACAGCACTCCTGCCAGTTCACGGCTGAGATCTGCTGCAGAACATTGCTCTATACAGGAGACTATCTCTTCACAAAGCAAGTTTGCAAAAGCTGCTGTATAATTCCTGTCTGCTCCTCTTTGTGTGGTATTTCACAGCACCAAGCAACATAGTGTAAACACGCTTCCTTCATTATATATATATATATATATATATATATATATATATATATATATATATATATATATATATATATGGTGATGCAGGCTGTAGGGGATGGCCAGAGGCTAAAGACCCAGATGAGCCTCCCAAGACAGTAGAATATGATGTGTTGTCTCAGAATGGAGGGAGGAGCTGGAGACAATACACATTCTGTAGTTCTTTCATTTGTAGGAGTAAATCAAGCAAAAGCGACTAAGGCCAGTACTATTAGTGGCAACACTATATTAGAAAGTTATATATCTTGGGGTGATGGTTGTATGGTTGTATTTTCTGATACTATAATGCCCCTTTAAAGGGGTAGTTCACCCACAAAAACTTTTAAATCTACTGGTGCCAGAGATATGTAATTTACTTCTATAAAAAAATTGTCAAGCCTGTTTGGCAGATTGGCAATCTGTGTAATAAAGACAATGATCAGCCAATGTCAATGATCTTCGGCTTATCGTGTCTTTAGGTCCTGGTCTAAAATCAATAACCGTTGACCGCAAATCGCTACATGTAATAGTGATGCGTGGCCGACGTCTGATGATGGCCGACAGCCAATGAATCTGTAAATAAAATAATAAAGTTCATACAGCACCTCTCCATTCTCCGTGGTGTTCTCTTTGCTTTGGCCTGATCACCGCAGCTGCCTCTGCAACTCCGGAGCTGGTCTTTGAAGTGACAGGCTGCTCAGCCGATCACAGACTGGGATGAGACCGCCGCAGCCAGTTATCGGCTGAGTGGCCTGTCACTTCAGAGACCGCCTCTGTAGTTGCCTTAGCAGTTGTGGTGAGCGGGCCGATCCGAAGAGAACACCAGTGAGCGCAGAGAGGTAATGTATGAACTTCATTTTTAAAGCAAGGGCTGCACGGACATCGCTAACACACGATAATTGAGGCGTATAATAGGCTCTGTAAACAAGCGCACTCATTTACTATAGCGTTCAGGTCTAATACGGCCCTTACCTACCGTCACCTAAGGCACAAGTGTCAAACTGCCCTACATCTGTTGCAAAACTACAATCTCCATCATCCATAGCTTTAGCTTTGGCTGTCCAGGCATGATGGGAATTGTAGTTTTGCAACAGCTGGAGGGTCGAACGTTCTCCATCCATAGACTGTCTATGATGTGCCCACCATCTTCGGTTTTATGACATATAGTTGTTTCTGGGTGTTGCCTAAAGCTGAGCTGTGGCCGATACCCCCTAATCCACATGTTCCATACAGTCACCATTTAGGTATACTTGGACTATCATAGTCTTGTCCATGTTCACACAACGTAAAAATAAGGGCAAAATACGTCCATATTTGGATAAATACGGCCTGAAATAATGATCATGTTCTTTATTTTAGGCCTCATTTATCCTAATTTTTGCCGTTTTACCTTGTCTGAACTACATCTTAGAACAGTGATGGCTAACCTTGACACTCCAGCTGTTGAAAAACTACAATTCCCATCATGCCTGGGCAGCCAAAGCCATATCTTTGATTGTTCAGGCATGATGGAAATTGTAGTTTTGCAACAGCTGGAGTGTCAAGGTTAGCCATCACTGTCTTAGAATGGAATGTATATAGAATTTATCCAAAACTTCTTTTTTTTTCCCCCAGGTTGATGGCTCTTCAGTAAAACTTCTCATTGTTCCGTCCTGTTTTGAGTTGTTTTAATTGGATCCTTGTAACCTTTTACAGCGCCAGCGTGAAGTTTAATTTGTTTTCATCCCCCGTGTAACTCTCCCATCTCATCTTCCCGCGTCTGCCCGCTCCCCGTCTGTTACTCCGGGCCTTATCACGAGGAGGTCTCTTCTTCTCATCTCCAAAATTACAATATAAATCACCCGGAATACAATGCACCTTTTCACTCTTGATGCAGATCTCGCTGAAATGGGAAAGGCAGCCACACTGGGCAAAGCCTCCACTTGGCACAAGCCAAGACGGATCTCTGGAGACTATTAAACATTAGTGCCCCTCAGCTAGTTTTTAGAGAAAATGACTCTGTTAGTAAAAACCCATTAAAATAGCACCCTTAATGCGAGGCAGCAGATATATTATTATCAGATTTCCAAAGTAGTGTCTGTAAGAAGCGCAGGACTAAGCCGGCCAATCTCTGCTAATGCCGTGACCTGCTCAAGGGCCTAAATGGGTGTCTAATGGCCGTACGTGTTGTGTACAGTAACAGCAAGCTACGACCAGTGTTATCACCTCCTACTGTATCAAGATAAAGGGGGAGATTTATCTAACATGGTGGAAAATGAAACTGGCTCAGTTGCCCCTAGCAACCAATCAGATTCCACTTTTCATTTTCCAAAAAGATTTTGAGGAATGAAATGTGGAATCTGATTGGTTGCTAGGGGCAACTGAGCCAGTTCTACTTTACACCATGTTTGATAAATCTCCCCCATGGTGTAAAGTGAAACTGATTCCACCTTTCATTTTCCAAAGAGTCTGTGAGGAATGAAAGGTGGAATCTGATTGGTTGCTAGGGGCAACTGAGCCAGTTTCACTTTACACCATGTTTGATAAATCTCCATCAAAGTGTTTTGTGCTTTTGTTCTGTTTCGTTTTTTTCTTATTTATTTGTAATGTTTTAAGTGCGTAAGGAAATGCATCGTCCGCGATGGTAGATACGAGATGGTAGATAAGGTGCAGGTATTATCAGACACATGGGAGAAGAGGATTAGCCTTCCTTACTTAGTAGTTACTGTTAATGTACATAGTAATTATGTCATAGTTAGTATCTGTACATTTTCCCACGCTTCGCTGGTTTACAGATGTAGCTGAGCTGTGAGGGTGTCAGTTATCAGTCCCTTCAGTGTATTGCCATACAGTACATTGATTTAAAGGGGTTGTCCAGTAAAAAAAAAAAAAAAACTTTTTCTTTCA
The DNA here is from genome assembly GCF_027789765.1 of Dendropsophus ebraccatus. Lineage (NCBI taxonomy): Eukaryota > Metazoa > Chordata > Amphibia > Anura > Hylidae > Dendropsophus > Dendropsophus ebraccatus. Next base: position 24,443,447 of record NC_091454.1, on the reverse strand, counting down.
GATCATCTGGTTTCAGAAAGTTATATAGATTTGCAATTTACTTCTATTTAAAGGGAACCAATCACGCCGAAATTGCCCCCATTGATAAGGAAGCGTGCTGGTACATCAGCCAGCACGCTTCCCAAACATCCCCCTGTCCCCTCCGTCCCCTCTTTTGTTAGCCCGTAATCTTACTTTTGTGATGTCCCGCGCCGTATGCTAATCAGCCCCAAGTAGTCAAGGTGGGCTGAACTAGTCAAGGTGGGCTGTACTAGTCACGGTCCTGGGCGCTGTAATCACGCCCAGAGGGGCGTGATTCAAAGACCTTCGCTCCGCCGACGTCATCTCTGGCCCGCGCTCACGTCGTCGGCGCGCCGCATCTTTCACATGCGCAGTACGGCGGGAGAAGACGCTGACGTACTGCGCGTGCGCGGCGTGCGGAAGACGTCGGCGTTGGAACTCAAGCGCCGCCGACGTCTTCCGCACGCCGCGCACGCACAGTACGTCAGCGTCTTCTCCCGCCGTACTGCGCATGCGCGGCATGCGAAAGACGCGGCGCGCCGCCCACGTGAACGCGGGCCAGAGATGACGTCGGAGCGAAGGTCTTTGAATCACGCCCCTCTGGGCGTGATTACAGCGCCCAGGACCGTGACTAGTACAGCCCACCTTGACTACTTGGGGCTGATTAGCATACGGCGCGGGACATCACAAAAGTAAGATTACGGGCTAACAAAGGAGGGGACAGGGGGATGTTTGGGAAGCGTGCTGGCTGATGTACCAGCACGCTTCCTTATCAATGGGGGCAATTTCGGCGTGATTGGTTCCCTTTAAAATCTCCAGTCTTCCCATACTTATCAGCTGCTGTATGTCCTTCAGGAAGTGGTGTATTCTTTTCAGTCTGACACAGTGCTCTCTGCTGACATCTCTGTCCCAGACAGGAACTGTCCAGAGCAGCAGCAAATTTCCCATAGAAAACATCTCCTGCTCTAAACAGTTCCTGACATGAACAGAGGTGGCAGCAGAGAGCACTGTCAGAGGTGGGCAGAGAGCACTGTGTCAGACTGGAAAAAATACACCACTTTCTGTAGGACATACAGCAGCTGATAAGTATGGGAAGACTTCAGATTTTGAAATAGAAATAAATTACAAATCTATATGACTTTCTGAAATCAGTTGATGTGAAGAAAAAAGATTTTCGCTGGATAACGCCTTTAACTCAATGTATGACAATACACAGAAGGGACTGATAACTGACACCCTTACTGTACTTTTTATAAAAAAAATATCATAATGCAAATATTTGCATTGAAGTCAATGCAAACAACGTCCGACGTTTCACACAATGTATTGTACAATGGCCGTCAATTGGCTACAGCTGTAGAAATAATGTTCATGTCATTTATTTACGGCCATTGTCCATAGACTTCAATACAAGGCTTCATTTTAAACAATGGCCATTGTTTATACGTAGTGGGACGATAGCCTTAAAGTGTCACTGTCATTATAACTTTTAAGATCTAAATCAACAGTAAATGTGATGTAAAGCAAGTTTGCAATTTACATCCTTTTTTGTGTTATCATGCTGTAAAACAAAGCTATACTTCAGGGCCAGTCTCCTGAAAGCTGTTATAGAACAGCTATACTTACCTGTATCCAGGTTTAGTCTCCTGAAGGCTGTTATAGAACAGCTATACTTACCTGTATCCAGGTCCAGTCTCCTGAAGGCTGCTATATAACAGCTATACTTGTATCTAGGTCCAGTCTCCTGAAGCCAGCTGTATAACAGCTATACTTGTATCCAGGTCCAGTCTCCTGAAGGCAGCTACATAACAGCTATACTTACCTGTATCCAGGTCCAGCCTCCATATATTCACTGATCCGTACGTTTTCTATAAGTGACTACAGCAGGTTGTCGCCGTGACAGAAGGTTTAGGACTAATGCCAGTTTTGTGGTTTAATACTTAGGGACTTTCCTGTAAATTTAATACTGTGGGAATAATAGGCTTTACTACATTGTTGGCAAAATTGGGTCCAATCTTTGGCGCTGATGGAGCGGTGAGGCAGGACAGTCACCCACACGCCCTGCAGCTTTTCATTTCACTAGTACATAAGTCACTGGATGGTGTTGACAGTAAAATTAACATACTAATCACAGTAATTTCAAGTCTCAGTCCCAACGCATCTGACATGTTGTAACAGCGACCGGCTGCAGGATGCAGGAGATCCTTCCTGTAATGCTGGTATAGGGATTTCAGTATAATGGAGAGCTATGAATTGTTATCCAGTATAATGAGTGCTGTATATAGCCTTAAAGGGGTATTCCAGAAATTCCAAAAATTTGTATTCAAATCAAGAAAGGTATATGGATAAGTAAATTACATCTATTTAAAAACTTAATTATTCCAGTACTTATCAGCTGCTGTATGCCCTGCATGAAGTGGGGTATTCTTTCCACTCTTACACAGTGCTCTCTGCTGCCACCTCTGTCCATGTCAGGAAATGTCCAGAGCAGCAGAGAGCATTGTGTCTTTGTAATTTTTTATAGTTGGATGCAGTCATAGTATATACAGTCCAATAAGTAGAGAAAGAGCTGAGGGCACTCACCTGTATGTTGCAAAATTTCTTTATTTCAAAATGCAGTTAAAAGCTCCGTGAGACATATCTCTCTTAAGCAGACAGCATACCACTTCACGGCGTAAACATCATGATGGCCATTTCACGCGCATGCGCGCTTCACCGGATGAAGGGTGCATGCGCGTGTAATAGCAATCAATTTCCAACGATATCGTCACTTGAGGCAAGTCGGGAGGATGCCATAATCCTTTATATAGTAGGCAGCTTGGACCAAGTTTAGAATAAAGTATATAGGCACCTAAAAGAGTACTTCGAGAGGATGATCTATGATGAGTTAATAGAGAGCTAGGGGCTATACAATGTATTTGTACAGGGGTCATCTGCTGAGTCCACCACTGGCTGTACTGATACTTACATAGTACATGACACTTGTTAGGGTGGATTCACAGCTACATTGGAGGTTTTGTTAGGAGTCTCCTTTTGCAGATTCAGTTACAAATGGTAGACAAAATTCCATAGCTTGATAGCTTATTTTGTTGGGTAAAATGGCAGACACTGAGATGGAAACTGTAGAATCCCTTTAAAGTCAATGGTGTTCATCAAATGGCATTGGTATCCATTGACATAAGGTTAGAGATAATCAATGCTCAAGTCCACAGGTTCGTCATTTATATACCAGTGGTTGAAGAAGTTGAATGCAGCCATAGGGAGTCCTGGAAAACATGGATACAAACATAGGCCATAGGCTGTATCCATGTTTTCCTGTACTCCCTAGGGCTGCATTCGTATTTGTCAGACAACGGTATTTAAATGCTGAGCGAGCATGCTTAGGCAACGCTCATCTCTATATACGTCTATTATTTCTTTATTCTACTCATATGATGGAGCAGAATAGTGGAACCAAATGACTTGGATCGGGACCAAGCCTAACAATGTGTATCAATAGCTTCCATAGGAATCTAAGGGTCCCATTCGACAAAACAATTTTTCACTTTCTCCGATTAACGCTAGACGATTGCAAAAGACCTGAAATCCTTAAAATCCCTAAAATACGTAACGATAGTCGCTTGTTACGTTTGCAATTACGATAGTTTGTGTGTTGTCCCACCATGGGTGTTTCTTATATGTCACCTATCGCAAAAGCCTTGCACTCAAAAGTAAGGTGGTGATGAAGATATTTGCTGGTTTCGCCACTAGATGTCAGTATTTTGTGTATGAGCTTGTATGTATATGTTGCACAGCTGTAGTGAACAAAGGGTTACTGTTATTTGTTTTCTGTGATCCTGTGGTCTAGTGAAGATGCTTCTTTTTGTTCTACCTATCTCTATACTTCTTTCTTTGCACACTTTCTTCTCCACTTCTCACAGGGGCTCTTAGATACTCTTGTAGGACGTAGTCACTTGGGGAGATGAAGTGTAGCGTCAGTTTTTTCCCTCTGATTCTCTGGGAGGAGGACACACACACAGAACAGGCATCCCTGCTGAACTTAGCCAGGGTCTAGGATCCCTGTCCGGGACAGTCCAGTTGAGTTGTGTTAGTGAGTTAGGGTATGTGCACACTGAGCAATTCTCGAGGAATTGTAGCTGAAAGTTTTCAGGCAGAATTCAAGCAGAATTTAAGCCCCCCATTGACTTCTATAGGATTCCTCTAGCAGATCTACAGCAGAAAATTCTGCTCGGAAATTCTGCAGTGTGAACAGCAGAGCAGAAAGCCCATTGAACACAATGGGACTTTGCTCTGTACATATTTTACAGGAGGAATTTTAAGCGGAATTTCAAGCTGAATTTCAAGCTGAATTCCTTGCCTTTTCCTCAGTGTGCACATACCCTTTGTCAGAGACACACTAGTATGGAGAACCTAGCGACTTTCACTTCTGATAGTATTCCTAGATACACCATGACGACGAAAAGGAGGACAAGTCAGAGAGTACCCCAGCCCACGCTGTGAACCTCTCGAAACAGTGCAGGGCAGTATCCTAAGATAGAGGAACTGACCCGGATAGAGCAAAGCAACCGCAACGAATGTCTACGTACTCTATTGCGCAGTGCAGGTGACACAGGATAATTTCGGACACTTAACTAATCTCAGGTAACCAAGACTGGGGCTTGTGTCACCCTGATAGGACGGGTACCCCGACACTGCAGGGCAGAAGGTGGTTAGTGAAACATGGGCACAAGTATTCTTCTCTTCTCTCAAGTATTCTTCCCTCAAGTTCCGGCAGGGCCCACTACTACCTTGGGTTGGGGCTCTCACGACAAACTCCCCTCCTCTTCTCTTCACTGCTCAACACTAAGCTACACCAGCACCGCTATTCTACCTCAGCACTTCAAGTATCTCCCAGCACAGATCCAGTCCACACAAGTCTGTACCAAATAAGTTATCTGGTACCAGCATATCCTGTATTATAAAAGACTGTTACTAAAGCCCTTTTATTTATTTTACTGGGACTCAGTAATCATTGCACCAGCACCTACCCCTTTGGTCACTTTCCGCTTTCTATGGGTGAGTCATCTCCCCACTCTGGACCACTGTGACAAGAGCCCAAGGGACCCATCAAAGCCCTGCAGGTCACCGACCATTGGGGAACAATAGCAAGCCCTAACATAAAAGCAGGTGTAACACCAAACCTGGCGTCACAACACTATACCATCATCTGGTGGCTCACAAAACGTATCACACCACATTTGTACACTCTAGTATACGAACAAAGGATGAATGCATACATCTATGCCTGTAAACGCACTGAAAGATTATCGCTTAAATTCAAATGATATAAAGGTTTTTAGCAGGATAATCTTTCCGTGCAATAGGTTCCTTACATTAAAGTGTCAATTGAGCGTTTATCTCCTGCAACTCCTGTCAATCATCTGGATAAAGAGGCCATGATGCTCCAGCAGCAGACACAGTGCCAGGAATAACGTTGTGGCCGAGCCTGGTACTGCAGCTAGATCAAGTTGGCTTGAAAATGAAAACTCATTGAAAATAACTAGATGACATCTGTGGTGCCTTTATAGGCATCTGTACTATGCAACAAGCCCATGCCCTTCAGATAAATAATATATAAGCATAGATAATTCTTTCTCCATGTTTCGGTACCTGCGTATATAGCAACCACAATTTCTTCCCGGGGGAACGTCTGTTCCAGCGGAGTCAAAGCTCAAAAAGCCAATCCATAAAAAAAAACGGGCCAGGACAGGCTTTTTTAGCTCCAGGTGGGGAAGGAATTAAATTAGAGCATCATCAAGTCATTTACACTAAAGCCTTATTGTTTTCCATGAGAATAAAACGTACCGTACTATGTAATTATAACTCTATTACTTCCATCACCTCCGATAGTAATATCATGGAAAATGTGTACAAGGGTCAATCCAAAGAATGTGTTGGCATGCCTGTCCATTGCTCAGGATGTGTATCCAAGGTCATAGATATGGAAATTGTAGGGGGTGCTGGTTCAAAATGATGTCTTCGAAAACCTGTAGACAGTCACAATTTTGATAAGAAGGTCCCATCAACTGGAATAGAAGGAGGTCAGGATACAGAAAAGCTGTTAATTTGGGGCATTCATGTCTATTTTAGTGGGCGTCCCTGGGGTTTTCTTTGGCAGGTCTTAAAGAAAGTTTTTTTTATGGTGCCCAGGGAAGGAAGGGAAATAGAAAAACAAAATAACAAAAACAACACACACACACACACACACACACACACTTACCTCCCTCATTCTCCCACCAGCATTGGGTTCATGCAGCTCTGTTATTTATTGGGTTTTTGGGCTTAGAGATGTGATATCACAAGCCTTCTCATTCAACTAGTGGCTGCAGCTGCCTCTGATTGGCTGAGCAGGCCTCAAAGCAGGAAGACCTTGGCTGTGTGAGTCAGTAGTGGAGCGAAACCCAATCTAGCGCCATAGCTATTTTCAGCTCACCTGTAGGTTGGTACTATTGTCTCTATGCTCTGGGATGAAGGTGGTATGCAGTAGCGAAATTTGGTGGGGGCAAGGGGGGCGGTCTCCCCCGGGCCCACTCAGGTAGGGGCCCACTGAGGTCTCAGACCATGACAGGACTAATAATCTGGCACAGCAGGCAAATGCCGGCCGGCTAGATTATCAGTCCGAGGGCCGCCTGCCATGCTGCCAGGGCCGCCTGCCATGCTGCCAGGGCCCCCTGAAACATTCCCCAAGTCCGCGACCCCGGCCGCTGTGGCTTCTTGGGGCCACAGCCTCACAGACTCCGCCCCCTTCTTCCCTGCGGCCGCCGGCGCTTTCTGCGGCCTCTTTGAAAGCACGGCTGACAGGCAGCGTGATGCACTCTGCCATGGAGGCTTACAGCTCCACTCCGGCAGCGCCAGTGCTTCTCTCCTCTCTTGTTCGGCTGCAGCCGTGTATCGTGAGCTGTTACCTGTCTCATCCGAGCAGTAGAGGAGAGAAGTGCTGGCGCTGCCGGAGTGTAGCTGTAAGCCTCCGTGGCAGAGTGCATCACGCTGCCTGTCTCTAACAAGCCCTGTCCCGGAACGTGTAAGAGCAGCTGATGGACCAGAGAGAAGCAGCGACCAGAGGGGAACAGAGAGACGCTGCTGGATCCACCAGAGGTGAGTATACTTTTTTTTTTCTTCACAGTGGAAGCTACACATGGGGCCTAAACTATGTTGGGGTTACAGAGGGAGGGGGGCAAAGGGGGACAATACTATGTGGGGGCTACACAGGGCCATTTTCTGTGTGGACTACACTGGGGCTATACTGTGTGGGGGCTATACAGGGGGCCTATATTATGTGGGCTACAGAGGGCAAGCTATACTATGTGGGGCTATATTAAGTTGAGCTACAGAGGGGGTCTTTTAATATGTAGGGGCTGCTATTCTATTTGGGAGCTACACAGAGGGGGGCCAAAAATATGTGGGGCTACACTATGGGGGACTGCACAGGAAATCTATATTATGCAGGGCTGCTTGGGGGGCTATAGTATTTGCAGGCTGCTCAGGCACTGCTGCACAGTGGGACCTATAGTAAACGGGACTTCTGCACAGGGGAGCCCACTATAGGGGAGCATGGAAGAGTGGCCTAATACTACATGGTGACCCAGCATAGAGTGGGTCTAATTCTATATTGGCACACTACTTTTTCTACTATTTGGTGGCACATATTGGGTCCTTACTGCTCATATGGGGGCACAGAGGGGACACTATTACTGTGTGAAGCAGTACACATGGGGAATATAAGGTTATGATGACGAATAATGTTAAGATGATTGTAGAGCAAGGAGCCTAACATGTTTGTCTGGCAGATCCTGTGGAGACGGAAGTCATGGCTGAAGAAATCTGCATGATGGGCTGAGCCAGATGGAAAGAAAAGAAGAAAAGGGCAAACAGACAGCTTCGGCCACCAAAAACATCACTTATGATTCATGTAGAGAAGACGCCCGCAGTGAGTTACTGGATGTAACTGCACTATAATCACTTATAAGGTTTGTAGATCCTTTGTATAGCTGGATCTCTACCTTTATTTGGTCACTGCTAAAGGTGAGCAAACTTACAGTAAGTTCAGGTTCACATGAACCCAAACACTCTATATTTGAATCCCAGTGGCTGGAGAAAATGGATGTAACCTATGCATCCATTTCATCCAACCATCAGGGTTTAAATATGTGTGAACCACAACTTACTGTATATTAAATCATCACTGTAGTTCGCTTAGTTCTAGATCAGTCAATGCTAGATAGATAGATAGATAGATAGATAGATAGATAGGAGATAGATAGATAGATAGATAGATAGATAGATAGAGAGATAAATAGGAGATAGATAGATAGATAGATATGAGATAGATAGATAGATAGATAGATAGATAGATAGATAGATAGGAGATAGATAGAAGATAGATAGATAGATAGATAGATAGATAGATAGATAGATAGATAGATAGGAGATAGATAGATAGATAGATAATAGATAGATAGATAGATAGGAGATAGATAGATAGATAGATAGATAGATAGATAGATAGATAGATAGATAGATAGGAGATAGATAGATAGATAGATGATAGGTAGATAGGAGATAGATAAATAGATAGATAGATAGATAGATAGATAGATAGATAGATAGGAGATAGATAGATAGATAGATAGATAGATAGATAGATAGATAGATAGATAGACAGGAGATAGGTAGATAGGAGATAGATAAATAGATAGATAGATAGGAGATAGATAGATAGATAGATAGATAGATAGATAGGAGATAGATAGATAGATAGGAGATAGATAGATAGATAGATAGATAGATAGATAGATAGATAGGAGATAGATAGATAGACAGAAGATAGGTAGATAGATAGATAGATAGATAGATAGATAGATAGATAGAAGATAGGTAGATAGATAGATAGATAGATAGATAGATAGGAGATAGATAGATAGATAGATAGATAGATAGATAGAAGATAGGTAGATAGATAGATAGATAGATAGATAGATAGATAGATAGATAGGTAGATAGATAGATAGATAGATAGATAATAGATAGGAGATAGATAGGAGATAGATAGATAGATAGATAGATAGATAGATAGATAGATAGATAGATAGATAGGAGATAGATAGATAAGAGATAGATAGATAGATAGATAGATAGATAGGAGATAGATAGATAGATAGATAGGAGATAGATAGATAGATAGATAGATAGATAGATAGATAGATAGATAGATAGATAGATAGATAGATAGATATCTCGCTCATCACATATCTTGAATTGTACATACATGGATGATTACAACCAGTTGACCCCTTTTAATGTCTAAAAGCTTATTACTTCTACCGCTATTATTTATAGGCAAAGATAATCTGGTTAAAAGGGTTCTCCAGAATAAATAAAAATAAAAAAGCACAGTTGCTTTCTTCCAAAAACATTGCTACCCCTGCTCTTAGGTTGTGTGTGGTATTACAACTTGGCTTCATTCACTTCAGGGGAACTGAGTGGCAATACCACACCCAAACTGAGGACAAAAGTACTGTTTCTGAAAGAAGGCAGCTATATTTTTCTAATCTTTGATAAGCCCTTTAATTGTTTTGTGGTTCTATATGTGAAATGGAGAAGCCTTTTAAACTGCTCTTTATCCTTATTCACTATAAGTAATGTAAAAGAATATACCCTTTATTCAGAAAGCCTTGTCACCTGCTGAGGTTCCCTATGGGTAAGGTTGGTTGGGGGCCCACTCAGACTCACTCGCCCCCCCCTAGGCTGAACCCCTAGCTACGCCCCTGGTGGTATGTTTTGCCCTCCCACCACTAGATGTCTCACTTTATTTCCTACGCAGTTGAAAAGAAAAGGGTTGAACTGGTTTACTGTGAATATGTTTCTTTTCATGTGTATGCCACTGTTTGTGCAACCTGTGCAACTCTGTGTTCTAGCCTATCACAGTCTATAGTTTAGCCGTTTCTAGTATGTTGTTGCCCAATTAGGTTGCCATTAGGGGAACTTATACTGAGGTAACACTAGTTTGGAGGTTCTTCTAGTCAGTGTGTTCCAGAGAGAGAGTGAACCAAGACAGAGCTCCTGTAGCCTATTTCAGGGTCTAGCCTTGACTGTATGTCAAAGACTGTCTTCTTATTTCTTCCAAGCACTTTTATCCTAGCCACATCCGGCTATAGTCTAAAGTGGTGAGGCTGTAGTAACAAGGGAAAATGGGAAAACCCCATCCACACTGGGCAGCTATTCCTCTTCAATCCTGATAACTGGACAGGTGATAATGTCAGTAGCTAGGTAAGTGCAACTGAAGCTGAAAACTCTACTGCTGAAAGCTAGGTTTCCTTAAAGGTCTCCCTGATGGCTAGCTCTACCCACTATGTGGGGCCTACATCACTGGATCACATGTCACTTTGTGCCCATCAACAGCCTTAGGCAGATGTTCATACCCCTGGGAGTAGGTACTTCTTCTCAAAGCCCCCATAGCTGAGTACCTAAGAATCTGGATAGTACCCCATTCACCCCAGGCCTGCTAACAGTCCACTGCTACCAAGTAAAGTCAGTCTTAAGTATCCTAAAAGTATTCACAGACTATATACTAAGCATATATACTATACTATTGTAAAGTGTATTCCACCAGCGAGAGGCTGTGATTATTCCAGTATTTTAAGTATATTTTCAAAGTATTATTCCAAGTACCCAGCTCAAGGGATCTATTGTACGTGTGTACTGCACCTTTAAATATTCAAGTAAATGGTCTTCTGTATAAGTTAATTGCTGGACTCAGCAATGTGTCAGTACATCCAGGGGTGGGCACATACCACTCCTGGCCACCGACAAGTGCCGAAGTTGTACACTACCATCTCGCCCCCAGCTAAAAAACTTCTCGCTCCCCTGGGTTACCGCGCTATAACTCATACAATTAAAAATATTGTTAAAAATAAATTTTTTAATTTATATCACTAAAAAACTTTCAGGATACAATCTCTATAGACTTCTGTAAGACTGATAGAGATCCGGCGATTGGGTCTCCCATTAATCCCAAGTCCTGGTTCTGTTCCAGGGCAAAGTTCACCCTCCATAGAAATGAATGGAACTTACGGAAACCTTAGATGATCCTGATCTCCGTGGAAAATCAACTGCAATTATACCTTCCTCACGGCCAAAATAAAGAAACACATTTCGCCTCGATAGATAAATTATGGTTGAACTCTCGGGGATGAGATTTTGACAAATAATTCGGAGACAAAGAACTCCGGAATTTCTTTGGTTACTTCATTACCTTGTCAAGTCAGCAGATAAAAAAAAAAACAGAGGGGATTAAAAGAACAGTGGCTGCCATGGATGTGGGTGTAAACTGTGAGTGACCTTCCTTCCTAAGCTGTGTCCCTACATGAACACTCCGGGTACTGTGAGAATTAGCTCCTACCACCTCTGCCAAAGACTCCCTCTTCTGCCAAACGTGATGTGCCTCTGACGAGGACTGGGTGATTCACGAGGGAGTGGCCGTGCACCTTGGAAACCTTTCCTTTGAACAGGATAATAGATGAATTTCCTTAAGACAGGCAAAGTAAAATTTTGTGCAATAAATTAAGCCCGAGCAGAGTGTTTCCCAATCTCGAGGCCTTGGCATCCACCGCCATGCAGAGGCTCGCTGCTTTGGGTATAATCCACCTGTTCTCATGCAGGGTTATAATTAAATAAAATAATGTAACCTTACTTGAGAACTTTCCAGATACTGCAACCTTACCTACTGCTACTACCTCATCAGTAAGAAATCGCTGTGCAACAGGCCCGAAACCATCTGCAAGAAACTCAGATTACAGTGGATGGACTGTGAATGAAGGGGAACCCATTGCCATGTGTTTAGTCTTGTCTTCATTTTAGACAATATCAATTAATCTGCCCTGTAGTGTACATATAAACACACCGCACAGTGCACAACCACCACCATCATACAGTGCATGACCACCACCATACAGTGCATGACCACCACCAGCATACAGTGCACAACCACCACCATCATACAGTGCATGACCACCACCAGCATACAGTGCACAACCACCACCATCATACAGTGCATGACCACCGCCATCATACAGTGCACAACCACCACCATCATACAGTGCATGACCACCGCCATCATACAGTGCACAACCACCACCATCATACAGTGCATGACCACCACCATCATACAGTGCATGACCACCACCAGTATATAGTGCATGACCACCACCATCATACAGTGCACAACCACCACCATCATACAGTGCATGACCACCACCAGCATATAGTGCATGACCACCACCATCATACAGTGCATGACCACCGCCATCATACAGTGCACAACCACCACCATCATACAGTGCATGACCACCGCCATCATACAGTGCACAACCACCACCATCATACAGTGCATGACCAACACCAGCATACAGTGCATGACCACCATAATACAGTGCATGACCACCATAATACAGTGCATGACCACCACCATCATACAGTGCATGACCACCATAATACAGTGCATGACCACCACGACCATACAGTGCATGACCACCACCATCATACAGTGCATGACCACCACCATCATACAGTGCATGACCACCACCAACATACAGTGCATGACCACCACCAGCATACAGTGCATGACCACCACCATAATACAGTGCATGACCACCACCAGCATACAGTGCATGACCACCACCAGCATACAGTGCATGACCACCACCAGCATACAGTGCATGACCACCATCATACAGTGCATGACCACCACCATCATACAGTGCATGACCACCACCAGCATATAGTGCATGACCACCACCATCATACAGTGCATGACCACCACCAGCATACAGTGCATGACCACCATCATACAGTGCATGACCACCACCATCATACAGTGCATGACCACCACGACCATACAGTGCATGACCACCACCATCATACAGTGCATGACCACCACCAGCATACAGTGCATGACCACCATCATACAGTGCATGACCACCACCAGCATACAGTGCATGACCACCACGATCGTACAGTGCATGACTACCACCAGCATACAGTGCATGACCACCACGATCGTACAGTGCATGACCACCAGCATACAGTGCATGACCACTACCACTATACAGTGCATGACCACCATCAAACAGTGCATGAACACCACCAGCATACAGTGCATGACCACCACCATACAGTGCCTGACCATCATCACCATACAGTGCTGACCACCAGCATACAGTGCATGACCACCATCATACAGTGCATGACCACCACCAGCATACAGTGCATGACCACCACGACCATACAGTGCATGACCACCAAGACCATACAGTGCATGACCACCACCATCATACAGTGCATGACCACCACCAGCATACAGTGCATGACCACCACGATTGTACAGTGCATGACCACCAGCATACAGTGCATGACCACTACCACTATACAGTGCATGACCACCATCAAACAGTGCCTGACCATCACCACCATACAGTGCTGACCACCAGCATACAGTGCTGACCACCAGCATACAGTGCATGACCACCAGCATACAGTGCATGATCACCACCAGCATACAGTCCATGACCACCACCAGCATATAGTGCATGACCACCACCAGCATACAGTGCATGACCACCAGCATACAGTGTATGACCACCAGCATACAGTCCATGACCACCATCAGCATACAGTGCATGACCACCATCAGCATACAGTGCATGACCACCACCAGCATACAGTGTATGACCACCACCAGCATACAGTACATGACCACCAGCATACAGTGCATGACCACCACCAGCATACAGTGCATGACTACTACCACTATACAGTGCATGACTACTACCACTATACAGTGCATGACCACCAGCTGCATACAGTGCATGACCACCACCAGCATACAGTGCATGACCACCACCACCACCATACCGTGGTGACCACCTTTTTGACCACCCTTAGACAGTGACCAAAATTCTACCACATAAGTAACCACCAAATAAAAAAAATAGAAGGCATGTGGCTGTATCCCATATAACTGCATAGGTTCTGGCACCATGTCAGGGATTGGGGGTATAAGATCCTGGTGTCCAGGCACAATGTTTCCAGTGTAACCACGTATGCCACATGCTGCTATGGTCTGGCCTAGAGTGTGAGTGAACTTACCGAAAGTGGGAATCGGAATCCACTGCCTAGAGAAGATGGAAGCAGCCCGAGGACTGGAAGACATGGATACAGGCTTAGGCTGCATCCACCTTCTCCAGGCAATGGGATTCAAATGCTGATTGTTAATCTCTAATGTTTACATAAATCAGTAGCACAACATGGCATATTCGTCACCTTCCAGTAGCATCTAGGCCTTGCATTGACTGTACAGATTGTAGGGGTCTGATCACTTGGACCCCCAACTATCTAGGGAATGGGGCAAACTATGTGTATGGTCACTGCTACATCCATTCTATATGGGCCTAACCATCATTTCTGAGTGCTGAAGTTGGAAATAATCCCCACAGAGGATAAATGTAGTGGCACTCATCACAAATATGTCCTGCTTATGGGGGTGAGTGGTGGTCCCAGTGGTCAGATGCCCACTAATTTGCTTGTTATACCCCATCCTGTGAGATAGAAGTTAAAGGGGTTGTCCAGCGAAAAAAAAAATTCTTCCAAATCAACTGGTGTCAGAAAGTTATTAAGAATTGTAATTTACTTCTATTTAAAAATCTCAAGTCTTCCAGTACTTATCAGCTGCTGTATGTCACAGTGCTCTCTGCTGACATCTCTGGCCGAGACAGGAACTGTCCTGAGCAGGAGAGGTTTTCTATGGGGATTTGTTACTGCTTTGGAAAGTTCCTGACATGGACAGAGGTGGCAGCAGGGAGCACTGTTTCTGAATGTAAATAAAACACTTTCTGCAGGACATACAGCAGCTTATAAGTACTGGAAGACTTGAGATTTTTAAATAGAAGTAAATTACAAATCTTTATAACTTTCTGACACCAGTTGATTTGAAATATTTTTTTTTTGTTCACACAAATAACACATGAATTAGGCTGGGTCCACACTACGTTTTTGCAATCCGTTTTTTAAAAAAAAAAACGGATGCAGTTGTGAGCATACGTTTTGATCCGTTTTTCCATTGACTTCCATTATAAAAAAAAACCGGATCAAAACGCATCTGTTTTTTTAACGTTCACAAAAGCGTAGCTGACCTTACTTTTTGTGTACGTTAAAAAAAGGAATGCATTTTGATCCTTTTTTTTTTTTTTTTTATAATAGAAGTCAATGGAAAAACGGATCAAAACGGATGCACGCAAATGTATCCGTTTTTTCCATTCATTTTTCATCATTTTTTTTTGCAAAAACGGATTGCAAAAAAGGAGTGTGGACCTAGCCTTAACATAATGAATTGCACCTCTCATAAATCTTTCAAAAGGAAAAAAAATCCAAAATTTTAAACCGAACAAAAAGTATAGTTGAAGAAAAAACTGCAGTTTTTTTTTTACTATTATAAATTATGCCTATTTTTTGCATATATAATGCTGCCAAAAACAGTGTGTGAACATAGGCTTATTGTCAGTACACCATTGTGTGCAGCTAGATAGTCCGCCATCACTTAGCCCAGGCAGAGGGCCAAGTATAACACAAGCTGTATACAGATAAATCTCTATGGCCGACCCAGGAGACATCACCTGACTGACACCTTTCCAGAGTCTAGCCTATGTTATACGTGGTCCTCTCCATAGGGAACTCTCTTCCTGGGTGCAGCCTTCCTATAATAAAGTCTGGGAAAGATTCTGGGAAAAGCCTGAGGAGGCCACATAGTGGGTGGGATAATAAAGGAAACTATAAGACATAAGGATATAAGGATAAAGAAAGATTTTTTTTTTCTGGAGTGAGGAGTTTGAATGAACATGTCATCCCGCTGCCCCTGAAACAATGCAGAATGCAGTTACTTAGGAAAGTTGGCAGCTCTAATCTGCTTGGCTGAGCCTGGCTCGCTGCCTTGTTAGCTAATGTAAGTCTGACGTGTCTGTGCAGAACTATCTATGCCCTATTAAAAAGGGATCATTCATGTCAGCTAACCCCAAAACCTCACAACAAAGACAAACTCATTTTGTACAGAGTTAAATCACTGGATTTCGAAACGTATATTAAGGCGGCGTGGTGAACAGCCATGTTGTCGTATCAAGGACACTGGGGAGAGGTCACCTGTAGTAATAGTAGTGAGAAGCATTCACCACTCCCCATATTGCCAGGCTACGCCATCTCTTTATGATCTGTGGATAGGGTTGGACTGGCCCACCGGAGTTCCGGAGAATCCTCCGGTGGGTCCCCATCCCAGAATCTGCAGTAACAATGACTCCGACTTTCCCGTCCCAGCGGCAGGATACGGTCAATGTGTGCAAGTTGTCATCTGACTGGGCCCTGGGGTGATCATACTTAGATGACACTGAGTACCAGGCCCCCTCCACCATGGGTGCCTACTGTGCATGCATGGCATGTGTTTTATTCATTCTCTATGGGGCTGCTAAACAATTCCAAGTTAAGACCCTTGGTTAAAGATGGGAATACCACTTTAAAGGGGTACTCCGAGTACTGTACATATGAATATACAGTGTGGTTTCCCACCACTGGTGTTTCTCTTGTGCACCTGTCCTAAAGTTCGCACTGAGATTAAGCGGTGGATGAAGTATGTAATTTCCCCACTAGGTGTCGCTACTGTGTATTTATGTATTATTTCTCATGCACAGCTGAAGGTCATGGGTTAAGTGTTTCTGCATCATGTGTTTTGTGCTGACCACTAGTAGGTGCTCTTTCTTTTCTATCCTGTCCTCTTCTCCTTCTCTTAAACACACTCTGCCCTATAGGAGGAGTTAGCTCTGTGTGGGAGGAAGTACAGGGAGTTAGTCATTGGAAGTCCTTGAGGACGGATGTGTAAGAGACCAGCTCAATTCTAGATTTCTTCTATGCAGTGCTAAGCTACAGTAGGGGAGAGCAGCCACCCAGGAATACCCTATCCCACACCAAGAACCACTCAAAAACATGCAGGGAAGACTCCTGAAGCAAGAGGAGCTGACCCCAGTAGGACAAAGCAACTGGTATTTAAAAGGAATACATGTCTTACTATGCATGCAGGTTGACTGGGAAGACTCAGGCACCTTGCTGCACCCAGATAACCGACAAATGGGACTTGTACTACCCCGGCAGGAGGAGTAGTTCGCAACTGCAGGGCAGAAGACAGTCAGACACAAGTCTAAACGTGAGCACAAGGATTACTTCACTGCGAATCTATCTACACTATAGTTCAGGCAGAGTACAGAATCTACACTGGGCAAGGGCTCCTCTGGCAAACTTCTCTCCTCTCCTGTCTGCCTCTGCAAAGCACTGCTGCTACTTCTTCTCTTTACTCTTTCCAAGCACCTACTTCTAAGCACTAAGTCAGCACTTGAGTCTGTGTCAAGATTGCACTATAGAGCGTGTACTTTTTATTTGCCAAGTTCTACAGTAAATTGTTATATTTTTATACCAAACACATGGGACTCTGCCATCTTCTGTCTGCACTTGCACCTATACACACACACCACAGCACACCTTGGGTTATTTTTCCCCTTTTTTCCTGGGTGGCAGTACCAACTTCCCGGGTGGGTCAGTTACCACTCCAGGTTGCCATGACAAGAGCCCAAGGGACCCACAACAAACTCGGAGGTTACTGACCATTTAACCCCTTAACGACAAAGGGCGTATAGGTACGCCCTATTGCCGGTAAGGGCGTTCAGAGCGGGGCCGCACGGCGACCCCGCTCTGAACCGCGGCGGTCCCGGGTGCCGCTTGTAGCCCGGGACCGTAGGTATTAGCGGGCACGGTCCGATCGCCGTGCTCCGCTAATACAGTAATCAGATGCAGCTGTCAAACATGACAGCTGCATCCGATTACCGGATCCAGCGTCTCCCTGGTGTCTAGTGGGGGAGATCGCTCCTCCGGGACGTTGTCCCGGAGGAGCGATCTCCGTTTCTGAAGCCGGCCGGGGACCGCTCCAAGATGGCGCCGTCCCCGGCTCGGCACTCGTTTACTTCCGGCTGCAGCAGCCGGAAGTAAACGAGTGCCTATCTCATGGATCTCTGCAGCATATCTATGCTGCAGAGATCTCAATGAGAGATCAAAGTGTATATACTAGAAGTCCCCCAGGGGGGCTTCTAGTATATGTGTAAAAAAAAAAATATATAGTGTTGTTGTCAATAAAAAGCCCCCTCCCCTAATAAAAGTCTGAATCACCCCCCTTTTCCCAGGTTATAAATAAAAGTAAACAAATAAATAAATAAACAAACATGTTTGCTATCGCCGCGTGCGTAATCGCCCGAACTATTAATTAATCACATTCCTGATCTCGCACGGTAAACGGCGTCAGCGCAAAAAAAATCCCAAAGTGCAAAATTGCGCATTTTTGGTCGCATCAAATCCAGAAAAATTGTAATAAAAAGCGATCAAAAAGTCGTATATGCGCCATCAAGGTACCGATAGAAAGAACACATCATGGTGCAAAAAATGACACCTTACACAGACCCATAGACCAAAGGATAAAAGCGCTATAAGCCTGGGAATGGAGCGGTTTTAAGTGACGTATATTTGTTGAAAATGGTTTGAATTTTTTACAGGCCATCAGATACAATATAAGTTATACATGTTACATATCGTTTTAATCGTAACGACTTGAGGAACATGCATAACAAGTCAATTTTACCACAGGGCGAATGGCGTAAAAACACATTTCCCCCAAATAAACAAAATGCGTTTTTTTTTTCAATTTCACCACACTTTGAATTTTTTCCTGGTTTCGCAGTGTACTTTATGCAAAAATTCAGCCTGTCATTGCAAAGTACAATTAGTGACGCAAAAAATAAGGGCTCATGTGGGTTTCTAGGTGGAAAAATGCAAGTGCTATGGCCTTTAATGCACAAGGAGGAAAAAACGAAAACGCAAAAATCGAAATTGGCCCCGTCCTTATAGGGTTAAGGACATGAGCCGGCCATATACAAAGCAGGTATCAACAACACACCTGTGTGCTGACCTAGCACTGACGTCACGACAAATAACATCACTGGCCGAGCTCACAATAACAACAGCAGTAAAGGCCGCCACAACAGTACATGGGGGGAATGGGATCCTGCTCTGTATAGCGATATTCAGAAGGGTTGGTGGCAGCCTCTTGTCGCCCCTTACTGCTACCTGTCAACGAAAGTTGTTTAGTAACTAAAAGACTAGCAGCAAATATGTAGATTCTATATGTGGCAGAGGAGTTTTTAGATTCAGGAACCAGGCCTTGAATGTTATTGTTATCTCAGCACTCCCTATGGCATAGCACCTTTTGTAGTCTCTATTCATTTTGTGTATGTGCAGACTTACTTCCAGTAACTGGTGTGACCCAAACCAGCACCTTCACCTACTGATGCGGGTCCCTTCTGCTAGATGCCCTATTTGCATCAATAAAAAATAAAAAACCGGAATGGGCCAGTTTATAAAAACCCCTCGGTATTCAACCAGGAACTGCGCCACCCGTGTCTCCATGCTCTGCTCAGTATTGCAGCTCTGCCCTATTCTCTTGAACTGCCAGGCGTAGCCCCTAAGCCAACTGATTTATTTTTATCAGACTTGGAGGCGGAGTGGATAGAAACATAAGCTCCTTCTGCATTGACAATTGGTTGGTACAGCAGAGTACAGGATCTACACTGGGCAAGGGCTCCTCTGGCAAACTTCTCTCCCTTACTGTCTGCCTCTGCAAAGCACTAGTACTACTTCTACCAACTCTTTACTCTTTCCAAGCACCTACTTCTAAGCACTAAGGGGGAGATTTATCAAACATGGTGTAAAGTGAAACTGGCTCAGTTGCCCCTAGCAACCAATCAGATTCCACTTTTCATTCCTCACAGACTCTTTGGAAAATGAAAGGTGGAATCTGATTGGTTGCTAGGGGCAACTGAGCCAGTTTCACTTTACACCGTGTTTGATAAATCTCCCCCTAAGGCCCCATTCAAACGTCCGTGTCAGTTTTTACTGTCAGGAAATCCTGATCAGGAGACCTCAAATGTCATCAGGAAAGCATCAGGATTTCCTGACAGTAATCCGTTTTTACCATCAGGAAAAACCTTCAGGATTTCCTGATGAGAAAGAAAAATGGTCTAGTACGCCAACACACAACCCCTAGTGTACCTGGATGGCCACAGGCTGCAGAACTACAACTCCCATCATGGCCTGCCAGCAGAGGCATGATGGGCGTTGTACTTCTGCAACCTGGATGGCCACAGGCTGCAGAACTACAACTCCCATCGTGGCCTGCCAGCAGAGGCATGATGGGAGTTGTACTTCTGCAACCTGGATGGCCAAAGGCAGCAGAAGTACAACTCCCATCATGACCTGTCAGCAAGGCATGATGGGAGTTGTACTTCTGCAACCTGGATGGCCACAGGCTGCAGAAGTACAACTCCCATCATGACCTGTCAGCAAGGCATGATGGGAGTTGTACTTCTGCAACCTGGATGGCCACAGGCAGCAGAAGTACAACTCCCATCGTGGCCTGCCAGCAGAGGCATGATGGAAGTTGTACTTCTGCAACCTGGATGGCCACAGGCAGCAGAACTACAACTCCCATCGTGGCCTGCCATCAGAGGCATGATGGGAGTTGTACTTCTGCAACCTGGATGGCCACAGGCTGCAGAAATACAACTCCCATCGCGGCCTGCCAGCAGAGGCATGATGGGAGTTGTACTTCTGCAACCTGGATGGCCACAGGCAGCAGAACTACAACTCCCATCATGGCCTGCCAGCAGAGGCATGATGGGAGTTGTACTTCTGCAACCTGGATGGCCACAGGCAGCAGAAGTACAACTCCCATCGTGGTCTGCCAGCAGAGGCATGATGGGAGTTATACTTCTGCAACCTGGATGGCCACAGGCAGCAGAACTACAACTCCCATCATGGCCTGTCAGCAGGGCATGATGGGAGTTGTACTTCTGCAGCCTGTGGCCATCCAGGTTGCAGGGCATGATGGGAGTTGTAGTTCTGTAACCTGGGTGGCCACAGACTGCAGAAGTACAACTCCCATCATGGTCTGTCAGCCGGGCATGATGGGAGTTGTAGTTCTGCAACCTGGGTGGCCACAGACTGCAGAAGTACAACTCCGATCATGGTCTCTCAGCAGGGCATGATGGGAGTTGTACTTCTGCAGCCTGTGGCCACCCAGTTTACAGAACTACAACTCCCATCATGCCCCGCAACCAGGATGGCCACAGGTTGCAAAACTACAACTCTCATCATGGTCTGTCAGCAGGGCATGATGGGAATTGTACTTCTGCAACCAGGATGGCCACAGACTGCAGAAGTACAACTCCCATCATGCCCTGCTGACAGACCATGATGGGAGTTGCAGTGGGTGGTGGGGATGTGCCGCGGGGGGTTGCTGCCGGGGGGGGGGACAAGTGCCGCGGGCGGAGGGGGTTCGAGGGTCTCTCGGGGTGCCGTGGCGCTGCTCAGGTCCAAGAGGAGAGAAGGCAGTGGAACTCCGGACGCTTTCCTGATGTGCATCAGGAAAGCGTCCGGGGCTCGGGCAATCCCATAGACTGCTATGGGAGCGTCCAGGCCGGAATTCCGGATGAAAATAGGACCGGTTGTAAAAAATCCAGTCCTATTTTCCGGAACGGACACCCTTCCGGAAAATATCCGGAAGGGTGTCCGTGTGTAATGAAAGTCAATGTGTCCGGAAATCCGTCCGGATTTCCTGATAGTAAATCCGGGTGGTTTTTCCGGACGTGTGAAGGGGGCCTAAGTCTTGGTTGGTACAGAATTGCGTCCTATCATTGAATACCAGTGACTGAAGTTGGATGCAGCCCTAGGGAGTCTGGGAAAACATGGATACAGCCATAGGGCTCCCTAGGCCTTCTCAGACTCTTAGGACCATACCTCCCAACTTTTGCAAAGAGCAAAGAGGGACATGTGCGCCGCGGTCCCCATAGCGACCCTCCATAGCCACACCCCTATAGAGACCCTCCATAGCCACACACCCATAGCAACTCCCCTACAGTCACCACATGCTGCTGACTAAATAGTGCCCTATACAGTATCCAATCCCCCCAAAAATGCCCTATATAGTATCCAATCCCCCATTATAGTGCCCCACATAGTAACCAATCCCCCCAATAGTGCCCCACATAGTAACCAATCCCCCCAATAGTGCCACACATAGTATCCAATCCCCCCAATAGTGCCCACATAGTATCCAATCCCCCTATATAGTGCCACACATAGTATCCAATATCCAATCCCCCTATATAGTGCCACACATAGTATCCAATCCCCCATATAGTGCCCCACATAGTAGCCAATCCCCCATATAGTGCCCCACATAGTAGCCAATCCCCCATATAGTGCCCACATAGTAGCCAATGCCCGCCATATATGCCCCACATAGTATCCAATGCCCCCATATATACCCCACATAGTAGCCAATCCCCCATATAGTGCCCACATAGTAGCCAATGCCCCCCATATATGCCCCACATAGTATCCAATGCCCCCATATATACCCCACATAGTAGCCAACCCCCCATATAGTGCCCCACATAGTAGCCAATGCCCCCCATATATGCCCCACATAGTAGCCAATCCCCCATATAGTGCCCACATAGTAGCCAATCCCCCATATAGTGTCCCACATAGTAGCTAATCCCCCATATAGTGCCCCACATAGTAGCCAATCCCCCATATAGTGCCCCACATAGTAGCAAATGCCCCCATATATGCCCCACATAGTAGCCAATGCCCCCATATAGTGCCCCACATAGTAGCCAATCCCCCATAGAGTGCCCCACATAGTAGCCAATGCCCCCATATAGTGCCCCACATAGTAGCCAATCCCCCACATAGCGCCCCACATAGTAGCCAATCCCCCCATTTGTGTGGCCCGAACAGAAAAACAATAAACCAGTAACTCACCTGTCCGCCGGTCCCAGCAGCTCCTCTCCCGGCAGAGCGCGCACTCCCGTCATCCTCCGGGGCGGGCAGCGGGGTATACTGACACTGACTGCCGGAAGTGACCTGCAGCCTCTATCATGAATTACTTCCGGCACAGTAAGTGTCTCTGTACCCCGCTGCCCGCTCCGGAGGATGACGGGAATGCGCGCTCTGCCGGGAGAGGAGCTGCTGGGACCGGCCGACAGATGAGCTACTGGTTTATTGTTTTTTTGGTGGGGCCACATATAATGCGGGACATTGGGTGACGTTCCCGGACCGCGGGACAGCACCCCGAAAACGGGACTGTCCCGCGGAATCCGGGACAGTTGGGAGGTATGGTTATAGGAATTGCTGATACAATTGAACAGGAAGAGACCAGTTCTCCCAAATCAGCTATCAATATCACAGCTGACTCGGGGAAACTGCAGAGTGACAGCATGTGGTGTGGGGGGTGACGAGACCCCCGATTGTATGGGCCTGGTGCGACCCCTATAGCTACGCCACTGGGCAGAGGTGGGAAAGATTTACTGTATGTTTAGAAGTAAGAATAAAACATCTCCGCTGTTCTTACATAACAAATAAAATCATCATCACAAAACCGGCTGCCTGTAGAGATAGCCAGGCGGCAGCTTCATCAGGGGATCTCTGTCCTTCCTCTCACACAGTCCACCCTCTACCTTATAGCAGTCAGTACTCAGCAGCCTGATGGCAATCAATCACTGTCACTGTCTGTCACAGCTGCTGCTGCTCCTCTTCTGTCCCGTCCTGGCAGGCCACAAAGTGACAGTGTCCTCCAGCTACTGTGACCTCCATGTGCTGCTCTTCCTCCTCCTCTCCTCACATAGGACTATGCAGGTTACCTCACCATCACGGAGGAGAGGAACGGCCGTCAGCAGCAGGACCTATAATCTTTGCTGAGTTTGGGGAGGGCGGGGGAAGACTCGCACCCGGGGCAGCAGACCCCACCTCTGCCTTACCTTGTGTACCACATTTTATCCACATAACCCCTGCAGGGGGAGGAGGGATGGATTTAAAGTGTCATTCTCATTAACAATTCTGACTGTCGGCTTTACTGTCTCTGTGATGCCATTGGTTAGCACGTTCGGTTATTAACTGAAAGGTTGGTGGTCTGAGCCCACCCAGGGGTCCCTTAACACCTTGTCTCTGCCGCCTATTTTGGCCTTGATGACCAGGTGCCATTTTTTTATTTTTATTTCTCACCTTCTAAAAGCCATAGTGCTCATAGTGCTAAGCTGCAATACCAGACACGACCAATGGATAAGGGGGGTGCTACTTCTGTAAAAAAAAAAAAAATTAAAATAACGTATGGCAATTATTATTTTAATAAAAAATATTTTGTAGAATGACCCCTTCTATTAGATACAGTATTAAGGGATCCATGTTCATCCCCTAGATGGGCCTTATTTATACAGATAAAGGCTATGTTTACACAACGAGAAAATACGTTGACTGGGTGTCTATGTCAGTTTCCTGCGGCCGCTATTCAGTGAATAGCGGCCGTAGAAAACCATGTCAGTGCATACTATGAAGCGAGCGGCTGCGGCCGCAAGCTTCATAGCATGCAGTGGGGAGTTCTGATGCGGGCGTGCATGGATGTGCCTCTACGGGCTGAAACATCATCCAGACGATACTGCAGTACCGGCCAGGATGATCTTTTCAGAGGCCGGCCGGTCTCTTACACCATGTGAACATGGCCAAAGGCTGGCTTCACACACAAAAACCTACAGTTCGGCTCCCTTACATAAATTACCACTGGTCAAGGGTAACAAACTCAGAAAAAACCCATATAGACCAAAATACATCACAATTCATTTCCAATCATATGTCATCTTTATTGTAAATTTCCCAAATCACCCATAAAAAACATATTCACACTAGACAATTAAAATAAAGAAAAAAGTAAAGAAAAAAGTGGAGGGGCTATTCAAGAAATTCACAAACACTGTGTGACCCGTAACTCATCACCATAATAACACCATATTATCACAAAGACGCAATTTCCTAGGTATGGGA
Organism: Dendropsophus ebraccatus; assembly: GCF_027789765.1. Classification (NCBI taxonomy): domain Eukaryota; kingdom Metazoa; phylum Chordata; class Amphibia; order Anura; family Hylidae; genus Dendropsophus; species Dendropsophus ebraccatus. The sequence continues at coordinate 24,418,397 of NC_091454.1, read as the reverse complement.
CATGGGACACTCACACACAGTATATTTGAGTCAGTATTGTGGTCCTCATATTGCAACCAAACCCAGGAGTGGATTGAAAACACAGAAAGGATCTGTTCACACACTGTTGAAATTGAGTGGATGGCCGTCAATTGGCAAATATTTGCTGTTATTTTAAAACAACGGCTGTTGTATTGAAATAAAGAAATTTGAAGAAAAAAAAAAAACAGCAGCCTGGTGTGAACAGGTCTCTACATGTCAGTCACATGACCCATCAGCATCATTTGATTTGAAAATAAACAAACAACAACAACAACAACACGTTGCTAGGCAACTCTCCTCTGTCTGTTGGATCTCCTCGCCGAGTGAAGACAGACTTTCTGCGACAGACAGCCCCCGCTGATCTTTAGCACTTTTTGGCTTGCGATTTTTTTGGATTTGGACTTTTTGGATTTGGACTTTTTGGCTTTCGATTTACCGACTACGATTTTTTGGATTTTGACTTCGACTATGGATTTCCTGGATCTTCATCTTCAGAACATGGATGCCACACCGGAGGAGTACTGGAGGATGGCCGGCGCCCGCGCCCTTCTGCCGGTCAGTGAATTTATGGCTCTTACTAAGCCCCTGATGTCCCAGTATGGGGAAGGGACCCCAAAACCAGAGGCCCCAGTGCAGCTGCTAATGGGAGGAGAGCGGGAACCAGTCATAGGGAACCCCCATCATCACCAGGGCCCCAATCCCCCAGTTACTGAGCGCCATGGTGTCATTACCACCATGTACTGCCATATGTAGGGGGATAATACTGGTTTCTTTAGATGATGGTCGCCCCCCTGCCCATAGGACCCCTATATAGCCGCACAGGTTACACATATGATATGTCCCCCCTTATTCCTGCTATAGGACAGTTTACATTTACTGTATTCTATTCTCTTTAGATCTTCTATCAACGCCTTCCCGTGCTTTATGGAGACATCGCTGCCGGTAAGATATTTCAGGGCTGTAGCTGGGAAGGGGGAGGCTGGTGGGACATGTGCCCTGGGTACTAGGTGCCAGGATGGCATCAACAAGCCCTGTTGGCCAGGAGACTTGGTGTCTCAGGGGGGCCAGGAGCCCCTCATCCACATGTGGCCTTGTTGTGGGGATTGCCTGTATACTGTATATTGTTGTACATTTATGACTGATCCCATTTATCTTCTTTCCTTCTGTGTTTAGTCGACCCCAAGACTTCGGATTTGAGGACCCTTCAGCTTCTGGCCTACTCTGCAAAGTTCCTGCCGTCTCCCATCTTCAAGCCGGACGTAAGTCACCACACTGTCTACTATGATCCCTGTTACAAATATCTTCTCTCCATACTTCTAGAAAGTTCAAGACTTTCTATCACAGACTTTACTTTTTTGTTTTAGCGCTTCATGATGACCAACGAGGACGCCCAGAAGAAGTACAGACCAGCGCCCAAGACCGAGGAGAGGCCCCAGCCCAGAATATCTCAGCGAGCAAGACTCCTGTGCGCCTGCTTCTATGAAGACCTCATCATTCGTCCCTCTCCGAAGAGATTCAGCATGAAGAAGATCAACATGGCTAAGGAGAAGAGACGACAGGCAGAAGAAACAACGTGAGGAGGAGGACCACCATCATCCAGACCGGTAATGTATGACACCTGCACCGGCATCTACACTACATTACACCCGCCCCTACACCACCTGACACCGGCCCCTGCACCGCATGACACCCGCCCCTACACTACATGACACTGGCCCTTACACCACCTGACACCCATCCCTACACTACATGACACCTGCTGCTACACTACATGATACCCGCCTCTACACCGCATGATACCCACCCCTACACTGCATGACACCCGCCCCTACACCGCATGATACCCGCCCCTACACTACATGACACCCGCCCCCTACACCGCATGACACCTGCTCCTACACCGCATGACAGCCGCCCCTACACCGCATTACACCCACCCCTACACCGCATGACACCCACCCCTACACCACATGACACCTGCCCCTACACTACATGGCCCCCGCCCATACACTACTATCAGCCCCCCAGTTAGTTACACACATTAGCAGCTTTGATCCAGGGTCCTCGGACCGATCGCCGCTATTTGGGGTCAAGAAGGAATTTTCCCCCTGTGACACAAATTGACCCCGGTGTCCAGAGGTTTTCGCCTTCTTCTGGATCAACAGCTTAGGGATCCCATAACAACTGCATAACAAATTCATAAATAAAATTCTAAATTATACCCATATATTGTGTGTCGTCTCGTTTTTTTCTAATGGAACAAAAATTATTTCATTTGCACAAGGTTCCTATAGACATAAGGGAATTATTAAAGGGACAGTACAGGATTAGAAAAAATGTCTGCTTTCTCCCAAAAAGACACCGCACCGGTCTGTAGATTGTGTATTGCACTTCGGCCTCATTCACTTTAATACCGCTCACAACCCATAGACAGGGGTGGTGTTATTTCTGAAAGAAAGCCGCCATGTCTTCTAACCCTGTACAGCCCCTTTAACAATTCACATTTGTGTCTATAGGCCCTATTCCACAGGCCGACTGACAAGAGCAAACGAACGCTATTAGCGCTCGTTTGGTCCTCGTTCTCCGCTCGCTGCTTCCGCTATTCCACGCGGCTGCAGTGAGCAGGTGAGTCTGGGGGAGGCCGCGGGGAGCTGGGGGGGGGCTGCCCGGGGGATTGCTGATCGTCCAAGCAGCCCATAGGATACAGCAGCGTCTGCTGCCGATGCTCCTATTCCAATGAGCGACGGCAGCAGATTGTTGCTGTATCAGTCGTTTGTTTTTCATCATGTTGAAAAACAAATGACTGCAACAACCAGCCGACATGAACGATGTCGGATGATGGTTGCTGTCAATTCCAAGGGACGATTATCGGCCGTAACGGCCGAATACGGCCAATAATCGTTCCGTGGAATAGGGCCTTATGGGATCCAATGGAGTTTCTAATATTTTTGATGGTAACATCAGTACAATGTGCGGCTCTGTTCTTTCCATCAAAAATACTAAAACCCCAAATATTGGCCATGATTCTTCCTGTAGGGTGTGAGCCACTTATTCTCTGGACCCTACTGAAATAATTATGGATGTATATGGTGGAGCTGGGGGAAGTATCAGGTGAATGAGCGGTTTAAAGGGGTATTCCCATCTCAGCTTGTTGTCCTTTATCCAGAAGATCGGGGATAACAAGCTGATCACTGGGGACCCCAAGAATGGGGACACAATCATCCCTGCAATGAATGGAGCGCTCACCATATCTGCGCTGCCACCGCGGCTTGTGCTCCATCCAGTCTCTATGGGGTCACTGAACACCTCCAAATGCTAAACTCAGAAGCGTCCAGTGTCCCCATAGAGAATGAATGGAGTGTAAAGGCCCTATTACACCAACAGATCTGAAGCCAAACCCAGGAACAGACTATAAACAGAGAACAGGTCATAAAGGAAAGACTGGATTTCTCTTCTTTTCCAATCCACTCCTGGGTTTGGCTTCAAATCTTTGGCAGATAATCTGTTGTCAGATCTGTTGGTGGAATATGGCCTTAAGACACGGTGAGAGCTTCATTCATTGCAATCTTGGAATGGGTGAGGACCCAGCCGTTGGATCTAAATCAGAAGTAGATGTGATAAAAAGCAATTCTGCAATTTATATAATAATTTTTTTCTAAGAAGAGATAATCCACAGCCTGCAGCGTAGCTACCATGGGGGCAGGGTACGCCGTTGCTATGGGGCCCGGGGGGGGCGGGGGCCCGGGCGTTGAAACATGTGGCCTGCATGATTGCATCCCTGCATCCCATCCAAGGTGGGTGCTTTTAGTGCTGAGTGTGGCAGCGGTTCGCCAGCACCAGCCGCCCCCCCCCACGAGACACCATGCCGTGCGCCAGCATGTCTTGCCAGTCGCGCGGGTAGCCGTCCCGCGCGCGTCACCTCACAGCATTTCTTCAATACAGCAAGTCCCCCTACGGACAAGAGGTGCTTCCACACGCTCCTCCTCCCAGCCAGGGACATTGAGGCTGAGGAGTGCATCTTCAGGCAAGCTGTGTCCCCCTGCGGCTCCTCACATGTGTCCCTCTGCGGCTCTCGCTCCTGTCCTGTCTCCCCCTGCAGCCCCCATCCTGTCTCCCCCTGCGGCCCCCGCTCCTGTCCTGTCTCCCCCTGCGGCTCTCGCTCCTGTCCTGTGTCCCCCTGCAGCCCCCGTCCTGTGTCCCCTTGCAGCCCCCGTCCTGTGTCCCCCTGCGGCCCCCCAGCTCCCGTCCTGTGTCCCCCTGCAGCCCCCGCTCCCGTCCTGTGTCCCCCTGCGGCCCCCGTCCTGTGTCCCCCTGCGGCCCCCGTCCTGTCTCCCCCTGCGGCCCCCGTCCTGTCTCCCCCTGCGGCCCCCGTCCTGTCTCCCCCTGTGTCCCTCCTGCGGCCCCCGTCCTGTCTCCCCCTGCGGCCCCCGTCCTGTGTCCCCCTGCGGCCCCCGTCCTGTCTCCCCCTGCGGCCCCCGTCCTGTCTCCCCCTGCGGCCCCCGTCCTGTCTCCCCCTGTGTCCCTCCTGCGGCCCCCGTCCTGTCTCCCCCTGCGTCCTCCGTCCTGTGTCCCCCTGCTGCCCCTGTCCTGTCTCCCCCTGTGGCACCCGTCCTGTGTCCCCCTGCGGCCCCCGTCCTGTGTCCCCCTGTGGCCCCTGTCCCAGTGCTGTGTCTCCCTGTGGCCCCCCATACAGTGTCCCCTGAAGTGTCCCCAGCAGCCCCCCATATATAGTGTCCCCAGCAGCCCCCCTCCCCATATATAGTGTCCCCAGCAGCCCCCCTCCCCATATAGTGTCCCCAGCAGCCCCCCCCATATAGTGTCCCCAGCAGTAGCCCCCCCATAGTGTCCCCAGCAGTAGTCCCCCCATATAGTGTCCCCAGCAGCCCCCTGATATAGTGTCCCCAGCAGTAGCCCCCCCATAGTGTCCCCAGCAGCCCCCTGATATAGTGTCCACAGCAGCCCCCTGATATAGTGTCCCCAGCAGCCTCCCCATATAGTGTCCCCAGCAGCCCCCTGATATAGTGTCCCCAGCTGTAGCCCCCCCATAGTGTCCGCAGCAGCCCCCCTCCCCATATAGTGTCCCCAGCAGCCCCCCATATAGTGTCCCCAGCTGTAACCCCCCCATAGTGTCCCCAGCAGCCCCCTGATATAGTGTCCCCAGCAGTAGCCCCCCCATAGTGTCCCCAGCAGCCCCCTGATATAGTGTCCCCAGAGGCCCCCCATATAGTGTCCCCAGCAGTAGCCCCCCCATAGTGTCCCCAGCAGCCCCAAAATAGTGTCTCCAACAGCCCCCCCCCCATAGTGTCCCCAGCAGCCCCCTGATATAGTGTCCCCAGCAGCCCCCCCCCCCATAGTGTCCCCAGCAGCCCCCTGATATAGTGTCCCCAGCAGCCCCCTGATATAGTTTCCCCAGCAGCCCCCCCCCTATAGTGTCCCCAGCAGCCCCCTGATATAGTGTCCCCAGCAGCCCCCTGATATAGTGTCCCCAGCAGCCCCCCATAGTGTCCCCAGCAGCCCCCTGATATAGTGTCCCCAGCAGCCCCCCCCCCCATATAGTGTCCCCAGCAGCCCCCTGATATAGTGTCCCCAGCAGCAGCCCTCCACACATAGTGTCCCCAGCAGCAGCCCCCCATATAGTGTCCCCAGCAGCCCCCTATATAGTGTCCCCTACCTCAGTGGTAAAGAACAACCAACACCCTCATCACCATCACTGCCCAGAGAGAAGAGGAAGGCAGGCACACAAGCCACACAGGACCAGAGGACAGAGCAGGAGCCAGGACAGGTGAGATTACCCCCAGAGAACTACAACCCCCACTAAGTCCTTCTAACTGTTCATGATGGGAGTTGTAGTTTTGCAGATGGACATTCAAGTCGCTGAACTACAACCCCCATCATGCCCTATTGACGGTTCATAGTGGGGGTTGAAGTTCTGCAACGGATTAGAGGTTGATATAGTATAGGAGGGGGGAGGCAGTGGCACAGTAGAACTACATCTCCCATCATGCTGTGTGGTAATATGCAAGACTACATCTCCCAGCATGGTGTGTGGTAATATACAGGACTACAACTCCCAGCATGGTGTGTGGTAATATGCAGGACTACATATCCCAGCAGGCTGTGTGTGGTAATATACAGGACTACATCTCTCAGCATGGTGTGTGGTAATATACAGGACTACAACTCCCAGCATGGTGTGTGTGGTAATATACAGGACTACATCTCCCAGCATGGTGTGTGTGGTAATATACAGGACAACATCTCAGAGCATGGTGTGTGGGGTAATATACAGGACTACATCTCCCAGAATGGTGTGTGGGGTAATATACAGGACAACATCTCAGAGCATGGTGTGTGGAGTAATATACAGGACTACATCTCCCAGCATGGTGTGTGGGGTAATATACAGGACTACATCTCCCAGCATGGTGTGTGGTAATATACAGGACTACATCTCCCAGCATAGTGTGTGTGGTAATATACAAGACTACATCTCCCAGCATGGTGTGTGTGGTAATATACAGGACTACATCTCCCAACATGGTGTGTGGTAATATACAGGACTACATCTCCCAGCATGGTGTGTGTGGTAATATACAGGACTACATCTCCCAGCATGGTGTGTGGGGTAATATACAGGACTACATCTCCCAGCATGGTGTGTTTGGTAATATACAGGACTACATCTCCCAGCATGGTGTGTGGGGTAATATACAGGACTACATCTCCCAGCATAGTGTGTGTGGTAATATACAAAACTACATCTCCCAGCATGGTGTGTGTGGTAATATACAGAACAACATCTCAGAGCATGGTGTGTGTGGTAATATACAGGACTACATCTCCCAGCATAGTGTGTGGGGTAATATACAGGACTACATCTCCCAGCATGGTGTGTGGGGTAATATACAGGACTACATCTCCCAGCATGGTGTGTGGTAATATACAGGACTACATCTCCCAGCATGGTGTGGTAATATACAGGACTACATCTCCCATCATAGTGTGTGGTAATATACAGGACTAATCTCCCAGCATGGTGTGTGGGGTAATATACAGGACTACATCTCCCAGCGACTTAGGACTGCATCCAACTTCTTCAGCCACCGGTAATATAATGGCGAAAGATCAGACTCGTTTATCCTAATAGTGAGTATAGGTATTTTGTTCCCTGATATTGGTATGCAGTTTTATTGAAAGAATATTCTCACATGACTAACAGAGGCTGAGTGTGGGAGCGGTGCTGACAAGTATTGTGGTGTAATACTGAGAGGAGCGGACAGAAGAAGAGATCAATAGGGAGAATTTGGTGCCGGAGGGCAGAGTATGAAGTAACAAATGTACAGCGCCATAGAGGCCTGCTGAGTGATTGCAGAACAAGCAGCTGTTGTGATGTACACCAGTGGGCTGGGAGGCATGGAGAGACTGGGAGATGCGGCGCAGCAAAGTCTCACATTGGCCATCGTGCCAGTGGGCTTGACAAAATTCTATGGCCGGCCCTACAACGGCCGATGGAGTGTAAGAGGCTGCACTGAGGCCTAGTGAGGAGTCTAGCTCAGCGGAAGCACAGATAGCGGCTTCCTGTGGGATGGTTGGGTCTTGCGGTCCACATACAGGTCATGGTCTCTGTCACACTGATCATAAAGGACTGTCTGGAAAATGAAAGGACAGGCTGCACGGGAGATTGTGGTACTTGTAGTTCCCTCAGGCTACATCTTGTAAAACGTTTAGGCTGATGACACTTGGGGTGCCCTGGGCGTTCAGGTGCAGTAAGGAAGCCAGACACTGCAATAACTCACAGTCTTTACTAAAACAACCAGTTCTTCCACAAAAAGGAGACCAGAGTAATATCTTGACCAATAAAGAGGAAGGAGCAGGCTAACCCACAGAAGCAGGGTGTACGAGGGGACCTGGTGATTGGTCTCTTTGCGATTGATCTTGTGCTTGACATTAGTTAATTTGACTTTCTCCCTGGAGCAGTTCTAGCTGCTAGGGTGCAAGCCTTGAGAGTCTGTAGCCGAGCAGGCACACAGTCCTAGTATATTATCACACAGAATAAATGTAGCGCAGTACACACCAATCCTTCCGGGGACAATTTTGCCCTGTTCCTGAGGTCGTAGATGTGAGTAGGGATGGTCCGAACCTGCCGAGGTTCGGGTTGGTATGAACCCTAACGCTCAGCATCAGATTCCCGCTGTCTGCCCGCTCTGTGGAGAGGGTGGATACAGCAGGAGGAATGCCTGGAAAACTGGGATACAGCCTATGGCTATGGCTGTATCCCAGTTTTCCAGGCGGTCCTCCCGCTGGATCCGCCCGCTCCACGGAGCGGGCAGACAGCGGGAATCATTACCGAGGGTTCTGGTTCGTACGAACCCGAACCGAACTTGGTTCGGACCATCCCTAGATGTGAGCTATAGCTGAATGCTGGACATGCTGACAAGCTAAATTGACTTCTTAACCAGTTTTTACATGTCTTTGTTTTGTAAACTATTTCAGATTAACTGGTGCCAGAAATGTATACAAATTTGTAATTCATTTCTATAAAAAAAAAAAACAACTCAAGTTTTCCAGTACTTATCAGCCGATGTATGCCCTGCAGGATATAGTGTATTCATCTAGTATGGGACAATGCTCTCTGCTGCCACCTCTGTCCATCTGTACAGGCTGCAATCTCACATGGCAGTTTTTTGTTCCAAAACCAGACGTGGATCCAAAAGGAAGGAAAAGTACAAGTTCTCCCTTTATATTTTCCATTCCATTTGAATCCACTTCTAATATTGGCACAAAAACTGCTGTGAAAAAAAGTAGTAAAAATATAAACAAAGGGGGAGATTTATCAAACATGGTGTAAAGTGAAACTGGCTCAGTTGCCCCTAGCAACCAATCAGATTCCACTTTTCATTCCACACAGACTCTTTGGAAAATGAAAGGAGGAATCTGATTGGTTGCTAGGGGCAACTGAGCCAGTTTCACTTTACACCATGTTTGATAAATCTCCCCCCAAATCCCCATGCAGCCTAAACTGAGCTATCCTATTGCAGGCTGAGATACTGGTACAGTGATAGCCTGGATCACAGAGCATTCACCGCTAAGGCATTAAAGAACAGAGTGTGTGGCACTTTAAGTACCAGGATACAACTCATGATGGGTGGTATAGTAGAGGGAGACACTACATAAGCCCTGAGCTCAGGAGTCCTATAGCTTTATGTCACAAAGCCTCTTAATATGAAATTCCTTTACTAAAATATAAATCTGTCTCCCTGCCAATTTATTTGTTAGGGCTCATTGTTCATTATTATCAGGAAGAAATGAACATTTAACTGTTGTCAGAAAGTTATACAGATTAGTAAATTACTTCTATTTAAAAATATCCAGTATTCTAGTACTTATCAGCTTCTGTATGTGCTACAGGAAGTGCTGTATTCTTTCCAGTTCGACACAGTGCTCTCTGCTGCCACCTTTGTCCATTTCAGGAACTGTTCATAGCAAATGCCTATAGAAAATTATTGGAAGAATAGGGAGGGTTCCCGGTGTGAATTTAATCGTAACAATTCAACCTCACAATTCTAGTAGACCTGTTTACTATCTTAGGGGCACAATTGTATACTAATGTACACATTGACAAGAATATATGGTAGACCCTGGCTGGACAAACCAGATAGAACGCTATCTTGAGGCAGCAGACCTATTGGTAGGCTGCCCATAGGTTATCTCTGTTCCTGTGAGTGAGTAAATATACTCACAACCCCAGGTTTTTGCCCTTCAAGGGTTGCAGGGTTGGTACCCAGCAGAAACTTCTGATTTGTGTAATTCCACAGACACTCTACATTTCCCAATTGGGTGGGATAAGCAGACAGTTGTAGCTCTGTCAGCCACCCTGATAGCTAGGCCTGGACTGAAGCCTTGGTAGCAAGCCATTTGTTCAAACCTATCTCTCAGCACTCCACAGGCTTAATTCCACACCACACTGAACTAGACTCTTCAATACACTGAACTAGACTCTTCAATACACTGAACTAGACTCCTCACTACTCTGAACCAGACTCCTCACTACTCTGAACTAGACTCCTCACTACTCTGAACTAGACTCCTCACTTCTCTGAACTAGACTCCTCACTACTCTGAACTAGACTCCTTACTACTCTAAACTAGACTCCTCACTACTCTGAAGTAGACTCCTCACTACTCTGAACTAGACTCTTCACTACACCGAACTAGACTCCTCACTACACTGAACTAAACTCCTAACTACTCGGAACTATACTCCTCACTACTCTGAACTAGACTCCTCACTACTCTGAATTAGACTCCTCACTACTCTGAACTAGACTCCTCAGTACACTGAACTAAACTCCTCACTAATCGGAACTAGTCTCCTTACTACTCGGAACTAGACTCCTCACTACTCTGAATTAGACCTCTCACTACTCTGAACTAGACTCCTTACTACTCGGAACTAGACTCCTCACTACTCGGAACTAGACTCCTCACTACTCGGAACTAGACTCCTCACTACTCGGAACTAGACTCCTCACTACTCTGAACTAGACTCCTCACTACTCGGAACTAGACTCCTCACTACTCGGAACTAGACTCCTCACTACTCGGAACTAGACTCCTCACTACTTTGATTTAGACTTCTCCACTCTACTGTAGAGGGTAGTAGTTGACTGACCAGGAACCTCCCACCTACTAGGGCAGTGATAGCAAACCTCGGCCCTCCAGCTGTTGCAAAACTACAATTTCCATCATACCTGGACAGCCGAATCCATATCTTTGGTTGTTCAGGTATAAAGGGAGTTGTAGTTGTGCAACAGCTGGAGTACCAAAGTCGCCTTTACTTTTCTAGGGCCTTCCATCCCATGAATGTGTCTATTGAATCACATGCTCTGACACAGAACAGGGTTCCAACATAATGCACTAACATTGATGAGTTATCTTAGAGAGGTAATGTGTCTGACAACCAAGTATTGCTATAAATTTACGCAGTGGGACATTGCACGTATGTGGAATTAACAAGAAAACCAAAGATGAAATACTTGTATTATAATAGTAATTTCTTCTATCCACTCCCTTTAAATTATTTATTAGTACATGAGGCTACACTATATGCTCAATATATAGGGGAGGTGATGTGTCTGACAACCATGTAGTAATAAATTTACGCAGTGGGACATTACATGTTTATAAAATTAGCCTGTTTCATACAAGAAAACCAAAAATGAAATACTTGCATTATAATAGTAATTTATTCTATCCACTTCCATTAAAGGGGAACTGTCGGCAGGTTAGAATCTATCCTGCTGATTGCTCTTTATTGTACAAGAGAAGCCAGGAATAAAGGCATGTTTCTTACCTTCATCCTCGGCGCCGTTCCGGTGCAATCGGTCGTTTGCTCAACGGTCCAGTAAGACTATTAAGAGCACTGGGGCACCATTAGGAGCATTGCTCCGCTTCCATAGCGCCGATTCGCCCCCAGCCAGCCCACCCCTGGGGTGGCTAGTGCTCCTAGCAATCTTATCAGAATGTGGAGTAAACGACTAAGTTCACTGGAACAGCGCTGAGGATGAAGATAAGAGACATACCTTCATCCTTGGCATCTCCTGCACAAAAGGGACATATCAGCAGGTTAGATTCGTCTAACCTGCTAATACTTCCCCTTTAAATTATTATTAGTACATGAGGCCACACTATATGTTCAATATACAGGGGCTTTCCAGGTGGCAATGGGTATTCTATGCACCGGAATACATGCGGTTCAATCTTGTTTTCTTCTTATTATAGAAATTGCCCTGGTAAAAATACTTGACTGTTGGACCATAAATCACTATGGATATATGGTAAAATGTGTATGGTTTCAAAAAGAGCGTTTCTCTGTAATGATAGGTCTGAGGACAGGCTGAGCTTTTATACTTAATATCTGTATAATTAGGTGTATGGTTCTTATAGTACACCTAGTAATTCCGAGGTAAAAAGCAGCTTGTCCATCATGTTGAAACAGTGAGAAATAAAAATCAATTCAGAATTCTGAGACATTGTATAGTGAAGATGACAGATATCACATAGAGAGGTTTAACTCAACACTAAAAGCAGTAATCTTGTGCGTCAGAGTTGACTGGAATCTTTACCTTTTATCATTATTTTGTGCTGATTAATTTATTTTTTTTTATTGTATTTTTACAGTAGTAGGAGCATTTTCTCCCGCATTAACATGGCTTTAAAGGAAAGGACAGATGAGAGAAAGGAAGTGAAACTGGCCTAGTTGTCCCTAGAAAGATTAATTTTCCAAAGAGTCTGTGAGGAATGAAAAGCGGAATCTGATTGGTTTCTAGGAGTCATTTTCACTTTACACCATGTTTGATAAATCTCCCCCTATGTTTCTTCTAAACCGATTAAAGAAGAACTCAGAAACCAAAAACAAAATATAATTCATATAACATAATAAAGAATGTATACTTACCAGTCCCCAAACCCCCACAGCGCTGAATCAACAGGCTCCTTGACCCCTGCCGGATATAATTTTCTCCCCACTTCCTGGTATGTCACAACCTGGGGGAAAGTACCCACTCAGCCAATCAGTGACTGCAGAGGTGTCCCACCCTAGTTACTGACTGGATGAGCTGGACATCCATCAGTCAGGTTGTGACACTGCAGGAGTGAGAGCACTAGGAGGCCGGCTGGAGTCCAGGAGTGGGGACGAGGTGGGGACAAGGACAGGTAAGGATAGATTCTTAATTATGTTTCCCCCTAAACTTTGAACTTTTCTCAACAATCCTGGTTTGACTGATGCCTTGTATGCCTCAGCACTCAATGTCCAGTAGCGGGGACCACTGTCTTCTCACAAGAGTCCTTGACTCTGTACACATTTAAACCAGCCATTGAATAGAAATCAAATTCAACTGCTGATTTGAGTCAATTGTCCCAAAATGAATTTTGGGATGTTCCCTCATTTGTATTTTGAATCAAAATTCTATGAAATTTTTAAACAATTTTTTGGGGCACTTTTGGCCGTTTGCCTTCGTCAACTGCCACATTCTGCTGTTCACACTGATGTGGTTTATGGAACCGAATAAAATTGCATGATGATGAAAGTGGTGAGTGGCGGGATTTTCTTCTGAATCATTAGCCAGGTTGTGATGTAAACACCCTGGAGATGCCGGACCCCGATAGGCGTCCCGCAGCCACTCCCACCTCTCCCTGTCGGCACAGGGAGAGGTAAGTTGTTACTTGTAATCAATACCCCCCCCCCCTTTCAGGCTGCAACCTTTTAGAAAACACCGGACTTCCCCTTTAAGTGCTTAAGTAATTTATTGGTAATAAACCTGTGTCTGTTTGATTGTACCTTAGGGGCCTTAATCCCGTGTGTTGTGCTGCCGTAGGGCAATAAGTAAAGTAAGTTTTACCATTAGTTTCTGAGAATTTTTGTAGAAACCTAAGAAACTTTAAAGAACAACATGATTCATGTTACCAGAACAAACGAGAATTTACAACAACCTGATATCCATGTTCCCGCCTCCTCTTTATGGGGTAACATAACGCTACATGCCTTAAACTTCTCCGAGGCGTATGGAGCAAAGTGGCTCTGTCGTCAGCACTGTCCGCCTGCAGGGGACCGAGAACACAAGGTGAAATAAGTTTGCATTCTAGAATTTCATGGATATTTCAGTATACATTAGAGGAAAGTTCATTCTTTATAATAAATACAGAAAGAGATATAATGTATAATGGATTAAATGATCGGTGACTAAAAAGAAAATCTATTAAAACTAGTGGAATATCAGCGGAAATCATAATATCTCATTTCTCCAAGAACATGTCCGCTCCTCGGGGCAATGTCATTTGAATCACTAGCTAGGGGAAAGTTCTAGTAACAGCAGATATGGCTGTAGGCAGCTACATGAGGGAAGTAAAGGACAAATGTATTTTTTAATATGTTATTACATAAGCAAAGTTAGACAAATTCGCAATATACACTAATTATGGGAAATGCACATATAGTATGATAACATCATTTTTTACATGTAATTTCTAAATGTACTGCGCCCCCTGCTGGACCCTTTAGGTATAGACCGAGTCGTGACATCACTTTTTTTTGGGAGAAATTGAAGCCTGTCTGATCTACTAAATTGAGGGGAATAGCACTATATGTCCATTTCCCATAATTAGTGTACATTAGGAATTTGTCTAACTTTGCTTATGTAATAACATATGACAAAATACATTTTGGCCAGAGTTGTCTTCTAAGCTGGCCAAGTGTTGGTCAACTCCGGCCATTTATTGTGTACAGTGGTCTCCTGACTTTCCCTGAACGGTCAGGGAAATTTATTGTGCACTTTTCATGGGCCTTTCTAAAGCTGGCCATACGCATTACATTAAATTAAATTAAAACCCAACAATTTATGGCAGGATTGGTTGACCATTTAATTTGTGGTTGCAATCTCTGTTGGTTGTTCGTCAGTTGTTTTGTGTCTTGATTTCCAAATGTTTTTATATTCTTGGGCCATGTTCAGACCTTGTAAGTGACCGGCCGTTCTCAAAAAAGATCATCCCGGCCGGTACTGCAGTACCAAAAGGATGATCTTTTGCGCCGCCGAGTTCTGATGCGGGCGCATCAGAACTGTTTTTACATTGTAATTGTGAGTGTTCTAAGCTAGCTAGAGAACCTTCTAGAGATGAAGGACTTAGCTCTTAACCAAGATTCTCTTCAGAGAGGAGTTGTCAATTAGGGGAGTCTAACAAGTTGACTCTAAAGCCCCTATTATACAGGGCGATTAGAAGGAGCAAGTGAGCGCCAACCTGTCAGTTCAGTGCTTGGTTGCTCCTTGTTCCCCGCTTGCTGACAGTGCTATTACATTAAGTGTGGGGGGTTGGGGGGCAGTGACACAGGGAGCTGCGGGGGTGCTCAGAAGCCCATAGAAGATAGCGGCAGTCTGCTACCGCTAATCATATTATACAGAGCGATGGCAGCAAATCACTGCTATCTAGATCGTTGATGTTTCCATATGTTCAAGACAACCATCAGCCGATCGTTGTCTTTTATTACAAGAAGCGGTTTTCGGCTGTAATGGGTGATATCGACCGAATACGGCCGCTAATCAATTTGTGTAAAAGGGACTTAACTTGGTTCTCTACTTTAACTAATGCTGTGATTCCCAACTTCTGAGTCAAGTTTTTGTTTTTTTGTTTTTAGCTTGGAGACCATTTTATTCAAGGACCAGCATGAAGCCCAACAAGGTCCCAGGGTCATGCTATGGAACTCTTGCCCACCTTCTTCGCACAAGCTGTATAACTTGTTCTTCTGCTAATTTTTTCTCTTGAACTTGCTCTCAGGAGGGACTAGGAAGTTTTTTTTTTCCGGAGTTCTTTACAGGAGCTAGAAACAGACTCAACTGATCCTGAGTTAAAAACTTTCCTAAGGAAACACAACACTGAGCTCAACACAACCTCTAATATTAAGAGACACAGCTAGTACTCACATCGAGTGAGAAATTCAGGACTAGCGATGAAACTGATGCAAGAGCGGAGCTTAAAAGTTCCAGATTCCATCACACTTAAGTGTGTGGGTTTCTCCAACTCCAACCAAATCCTGGTATTAAAGGGGTTATGCAGCGCTACAAAAACATGGCCACTTTTTCCCCTACTGTTGTCTCCAGTTCAGGTGCGGTTTGCAATGAAGCTCCATTTACTTCAATGGAACTGAGTTTCAAAACCCCGCCCAAACTGGAGACAACAGTAGGGGGAAAGTGGCCATGTTTTTGTAGTGCTGGATTACCCCCTTTTAAGACTGTGCCTCCACTTGACAAGACTCCATACAGAAAATACTGTGCCATCAACCCACTGGCTTCCTAGTGTACCATCAAGAGCATCCCAAACATCATTGAGCCAGACTTGAGCCACTTGCGTGGTGCGTTCTAGGTAATTATTATCCCCTACGCCTATTGTGCAGCCCCTCCTCGCTATGCCAGCCCAAGAAGCATGGGGAAACCATTATGGAAGCCCCTGGCTAAGATTGGGAAAGGCAAATGGCTAGCCTAACTAGTAGGAATTATCAAAAACTTACAACCAAAAATTTCTTGATCTTCAAGGGGATCAGAATCAATCTAGTGCAAGCCAACAGCACATAAATAAAGTTAATATGTAATGGGAAAAGATTTGCAAAAAAATGTAAAAACAGGCACTTAATCCATAAATCCCTTGATCCTACAACGTAACCGAAAGGAATGTATATAGAGTAACTATCTCTTTTAACTGTGTTCTATAGGGGCTTCAAAGACACCAGAGGCTTTTATGTACAGGAGGCAACAGTAGACACACAACGTGAGCTCAGATTATAGCCATGCATTTTCTTTTCGTGTGTAAACTCCGACCTCGGCATTCATCTCCCTTATATAATCAGTGACAGGTTGACTAAATTGATGGAAATCTCGTGTGGCTCCTCGCGTAGCGCTCAAGATATGTATATTGCTGTAACATGTTAAAGGAAACAAAAGGCCCCATGAGTGTGTACACTAAGGTGGGTCATGGCAGCTTCTCACGAGCTGTTCGGTCCATAAATAACTCGAAAAAAGTCTTCACTTTTTGGCAATGCCGAGATGCAAACAAGACTATCGGAAGAATAGATCTTTCATTAAAGGAAAAAAGTAACTGTACAAGATGAAATTAGTGTGTGAATGCGGCTCCAGGTGTTCCTGCTCTTTCCATGGCAGCCGCTTTATATGTACACACATGTTTTCTAAGGTGACTGGCAGAAGGACAAACACAGGTGAAGCTACACAATGCAGACACGCTCAACTGAGAGGTCTTATCGTGGCATATGATGAATGTGTACAATCCAAGGGCCACCTTGTTCCTCTTGAGGAACCTTCCTAATGGAATGATATACCTGGTATCCATAGACTTGATCTTTCATCGTACAGGAAGTGAGAACAAAGCATTTATTACCCCATTGACCAGTAACCAATGTCTACTGCTGATTGAGATTATCCAGAGCATACCATACCAACACCGCATCGTGTGATATGAATATAGCAGAACATGACCATATAGCAGTTTTATACCCGCACTACAGTGGCGCTATGCAGGCTGTAAACATGCTATAGACCTTATAAGTGATTACAGTTACATCCAGTGATTCACAGGGGGCATCTTCTCTGACTGGAGTCACTTTTCCTCTTCTTCTCCGTCTGGCCCAGACTTCCATGACAATTTCTTCTGGCCTCAAATCATCTGTGGCCTCTACACTATAGTACTTGCCTTAACACTTAACTAATGGTTCTAGTGCCTTCCTTTGAGCCCCACTCACTATTAATGCCCCTTAGTGACTCCCCTCAATAATAAGGCCCCTTTAGTGCATACACTTAGCAATAATGCCCCTTTAGTGTCTTCAATCTGCAATAATATCCTTTAATACCCCTGAGTCAGAAAAAATGCCCTTTGGTGATCCCTTAGTACCTAAACTCAGTAATAATTCCCTTACTTACTAATAATACCACTTCCTTACCTCTTTAAATTTAGAACTCTTTTGTCCCCCTATACTGAACCCCACTCAGTATTAATGTCCCCACAGTGCCCCCCTCCTTAGTACTGATGCTCCTTAGGCCCCAAGTATTGATAGTTTCACATGACTTTGTACTTAAGTCCTTTACTGCCCCACTACTCAGTACTAGTACATCTTAATGCTCCCTACCCAGTACTCACGCCAACTCTTTGCCCCACTTAGTATTGATGCCTCCTTAGTGCCTCCACTTAAAGTCCCTGTTTGGTAAAGATGTCCTTTTAGTAGCCTACACTCAGTGATAATACCCCCCCCCCCCCCCCCCCCAAAAAAAAAATAAAAAATAAAAAAAAAATAAATAAATAAATATATATATATATATATATATATATATATATATATATATATATATAAAATACTCACCTAGCCCCACTCCCATGTTGAACAGGGCGGTCTGAAGCCTAGTAGATGCTGGGACAAGACTTCTGGCAGGGCACAGCGGTGTCACAGACAATGTATTGGTAAACAGATGGAGAAAGAGAAAGATAGAAAGGAATAGACTGGAAACTGTCCATAAGGTCTTGTATGGGGAAGCTTAGTTCATACAGAGTTTAAAGGAAGTTTCCACCTTTTACAGGAGATTTATCTCTTGCATACTAGATTTTCTGTATGTAATGGTGACATTTTCTTGTTCTGGGTTGCAACACTTTCATATACTGGCTGCAAGTCAAAGCTCTGGTTGGAAAGTAGAAAGACCTACTGTATACGAGGAGACAATACATACAGGAACTTGCAAGATACTAATATATTGGAGGTTCATGAGAACGGAAACCCCCTTTAAATCCCAGCAGTTATTTATCTTGTGTTTGTGTGTTTGGTGAGTCAATGCTATATATCTGTCAGGATGAAAGGGAATATGTTCAGCTTTATGAAGGTATTTCACAAACCAAGATAAAGCCAAGGTCTGGAGGTGACACAAAGGTTCAGACAAAGCTACCTAAGTAATCTCACCTTTATTGTCCGAGAGGCTGAGGACAAGGTATTTACATAGAGGTCATGGATGTCGTTTCTTCATCCTAATGGCCGTGTACACAATTCTGATTCTAGCATTAATGATTTCTGACTCCAGTAATAGTTAAGGGTATTATTTTGTACAGACAGAATTTGTTTTGTTAGACCAGCACAGACTTTTGAGCTTATTTAGAATTTAGTGGCTACAAAGAGTGTCTCTCACTCTGGAGGACCCCGTCCTGTCCTGTATTACACAGACAACCTACTGATTTCAGTGGACACCGTGTAATGCTTAATTTCCCCTGGGGTGGCGCTGTGGGAAAATGGAATACTTACTGTGTGTGCGTGTGTGTGGTGGGGGGAAGGGGGTGGCTTGAGAGTGCCCCTTTAAACTGCACATATCAAAAACAAAGTAACTTAGGAACTCAGGATAAGAAAGACTGTCAGTGTTTTGCCGTATAGAAAATATCCAGACATCTATTGTACAATATCATTAAGTTTCTATGGCATAGGTGTATGCAGAGAGACTGTTCTTTTGGTATACAGTTGGATACCTTATTATTATTTTTTGCAGTAAGCTTGATCTACATCAAGGCTATGTTCACACCTATAATGTAGGGTTATAAGTTGGCATATTGGCAAAACAGTATACTGATGCATACTGCGACTTACCCATGCAAGGTAAACTCATATCAATGGACTGAACATCTAGTGGAGAATAGTGTATACAAAAATGTACTCACTACTAGACTAATATAAATATATATATATATATATATATACACACAGGGTTGTCCAAAAGTAGGTGGATCTGTGGCTCAGTTACCCCTAGCAACCAATCAGATTCCACCTTTCATTTTCCAAAGAGTCTGCGAGGAATGAAAGGTGGAATCTGATTGGTTGCTAGGGGCAACTGAGCCAGTTTCACTTTACACCATGATAAATCTTGCCCTTCAAAACTCTACTGTCCACCTACTTTTGGACCACTATATATATATATATATATATATATATATATATATATATATATATATATTTTAATATACCATATTAGTCTACGGCCAGTCCATTAAAATTAATGGGCCTGGCAGAAGTATAAATCGGAATATCATCATTATCTGATGAATCTCAATAGCGTTCAACTGTAGCCGTCAATAGCTCTTTACTTATTTCAATAGTGACAGTGATAGGCCTACATGGACGTTGCACTGATAACAAACACTGATTTATACCAATGAAATACTATTGCATTATGTATATCTCTCCTGACATGTCAATGTGGTGGTCCACGACATAATAGTAAACCATGGCGCACACATTCCACCCCAAAAAAGTTAATGATTTCTGATTCCTCTGAGTTAATATCTGTAATTTAATGCAGGGTCACTGGTCCTTGTCAGCAATGACAAACATCAGCCACATGCCAACCAATGCACACCATAAAAACAACAGTGACACTGAATAAATGACACCGCAATCCTGGGTAATCTTTATGCAGATAATACAGCTGTATCTAATATCCACACATAGGAGTCTAAATAGCAATTTCCTAATTAGATTGTTTTTCGACTCAACATTGATAACATTGATTAATAGGAAATGTGCTGTGTGCTTGATGCAAGAAAAAAATAAATTATTAATGAGAAGACCGGGATGCCTTGGATTTTGTGGTCATGCTCCAACATATTGGTTTGCATGCTTAATAGTCACATCCAGTGCCTTAAAACACTCCTAGCCACAATTAATGGCCCGATCACAGTGCAAACTGCAGTCTTTAGCCCATTGTAAGGGTTCTATTAAACGGCCCGACTATAACCTGTAAACGAGCGCTGATCTGCTAGATTGGTGCTCATTTACTGAGCAATTACCCAGACAAACTATCAGGCAGCAAGGGCTGCATGGACATCATTAGCAATTCGCCTTTAGTGTAAAATAATAAAGCATTGACTTACCACTTTCCTCCGTGTCCTCGGGCCTTCCCCGGTCTCTGCAGCTCTGCCTTCTGTTCCGGTCTCTGCACTGACAGGCCGCGGCTGCTCAGCCAATCACTGGTCGCGGCCTGTCTCGGCCAGTGATTGGCTGAGCGGCCGTGGCCTGTCAGTGCAGAGAACGGAACAGAAGGCGGAGCTGCAGGGACCAAGGGAAGGCCTCTGAATGGGGAAGGCCCAAGGATGCCCGGGAACATGGTAAGGTTAGGTAATACTTTATTATTTTATACTACAATCACTAGCTGTCAGTCGCACATCACTATTACATGTAGCTATGCGCGTCTGACGTCCGATGATTTTAGGTTTGGACCTAAAGAAACGATCAGCCGATGATCGTTTCATCAGCTGATAGTTCTCTCTATTACACTGAGCAATAATCGGCTGCGTTGGCCTGATTTGACTGATTATCGTTCCGGGTAGGGCCTTAATACTCCAGATTTGGAAACCCCATAACAGGATTAGAGATGAGCGAACCGGGTTCGGGTTCGAGTCCATCCGAACCCGAACGTTCAGTATTTGATTAGCGGGGGCTGCTGAAGTTGAATAAAGCTCTAAGGTTGTCTGGAAAACATGGATACAGCCAATGACTATATCCATGTTTTCCACATAGCCTTAGGGCTTTATCCAACTTCAGCAGCCCCCGCTAATCAAATGCCGAAAGTTCGGGTTCGGATCGACTGGAGCATGCTCGAGGTTCGCTCATCTCTAAACAGGATCCATCATTCGGCTGTAGTATAGTGACAATCTCGGCACTCACCATAATGCTTCATAATTTTTATTGTAGAAAAAAGTCCATCACAAAATACAACGGCAACAGGACGTTTTGGCGTCAAGCCTTCCTCAACATCCTGTTGCTGTTGTATTTTATGATGGACTTTTTTCTACAATAAAAATTATGTAGCATTTTGGTGAGTGCCGAGATTGAACTTTTATAATATCGTTGGATTTTTTCTTACTGTGAACACCACCCTAGACACAAAAGTGCTGTCTAAAAGACTTTTTTCTACCCATAATATAGTGATAGACATAGAGTTCCTTTATGGGCTAATTCATACACTATGCTCCCAAAGAGCCAGCCATGAGGCCCAGTCACTTCCTGAGGTTGATGTGTCGGAAGCAGAAAAAATGGGCAAGATCTGAAGGACTTTGATAAGGGTCACATTGTGATGGCTAGATGACCAGGTCAGAGTATCTCTAAGCCGGTCTTGTGGAGTGTTCCCAGTATGTAGTGGTTAGTGTCTGCCGAAAGTGATCCATGGAAGGACAACCGGTGAACCTGCATTAGGGTCATAAGCACCCAAGGCGTCATATCAGCTGTTGTATGCCCTGCAGGAAGTGATGTCTGAAACAGTGCTCTCTGCTGCCGCCTCTGTCCATGACAGGAACTGTCCAGAGCAGTAGTAAATCCCCATAAAAAACCTCTCCTGCTCTGGACAGTTCCTGACATGGACAGAGGTGGCAGCAGAGAGCACTGTGTCACACCACTTCCTGCAGGACATACAGCAGTTGATAAGTAATGGAAGACTTGAGATTTTGAAATAGAAGTCTGTATAACTCTCTGACACCAATTGATATGAAACAAATTTTTTCCAGAGTACCCCTTTAATAAGCCATGGAGCTATATAAAGTCTTTAGTATATGTCTTTCAAAATTTTTGCGCAGCTTACTTAACATCTATACAATTCCCACAAATCCTAAGCTTTCCTGCTGCATCAAGGTTTAAAATGTAAAAAAAAAAATTTAATTAAATAAATTGACGCTGATGGGCCCCATGCAATACACTGAATCTGCAAACACACTGATGTATACTGAGTGATGCACACAACACACTAACCAAACACAGCGCTACAATAATACACGCACATTCACACTAACCAGAGCAGAAAAGTCATTTTCAAACAAATATCCCAAAAGCTTTTCTATTTAGAGGGAGAATAAAATCCTGGCATTTTACAATGTGAATCCATGCGTGGCGGAGGTCACTATTAACCGCTATATAGCTGCCTTAATGTTAAAGGTGTGAAAATAATGAAGAACAATTAGCGCGGTTGGATGTCAGTCAAATTAAATAAAAAGAATAAATCATCAATGAATAGACTGTAAGAAAAAGAGAACCTTAAAGAATTCAAGACAAGCGGCAGAGAGGTCACTCCATGTCAGCACAGGTTAGGATCTGTAGAAAGGAGAGGCGAGCTTCATGAATATAGGGGCACTGTGACTTATATACGTATAGTGGCTACCGGCCCTCTTACACGGAGTGTAAAAAAAAAAATCATCATTTGTTGGCCACACGTCTCCTCGTGCAAAAAGCACAATACTGTTTTATTCAAACAGGGAGACTGGGTCCTCTCTTCTTGTGATAGGTGAAGGTTCCAGTGGTCCATCCCCCACCAATATGACACTTAACACCGATTGTGTGCATAAGGTATAGACATAATCTTGTGAAAACCCTGTTAGGGGTGCAGTGACTGCTAAATTCTTACAGTTCTAAAGGCCCTATTCCACGAAACGATTATCGTCCGTATTTGGCCGTTACGGCCGATAATCGTCCTGTGAAGTAGAGAGCAACGATCAGCCGACATCGTTCATGTCTAATGATCGTTGCTTCGTTTGTCTTTCAAACATGTTGAAAGACAAACAACCAGGATAGCAGCGATCTGCCACTACCCTCTATGGGCTGCCCGGACGATCTAGCGATCACCCGGGCAGCCCACCCCCGCAGCTGCCCGCGGCTCCTCCCGCACTTACTCGCTCGCTGCTGCCGTGTGTAATATCGGTGGCACAGAGCGGGAAACGAGGAGCAAACGAGAGCTAATAGCGAACGTTAATAGCGTTTGCTCCTCACTGTCGGCCCGTGGAATAGAGGCTTAAGGTGATCCCATATCCAACCATGTTCACACAACATATCTTTTCTATTAATCACGGCCGTTGTTGCCGATTTGCAACAACGGCCTTAATTAATACAAAAGATTCATTGCATTGAAGTCAATAATACTTCTTTTTATTATTATTATTATTATTATTATTATTATTATTATTATTATGATTGTTCTTATTATTTTTATTATTGTTATTATTATTATTATTATTATTATTATTATTATTATTATTATTATTATTAATAATAATAATAATAATATTTTTGTTGTAATTATTTTTATTGCCATCATCATTTCTCCTGTAATGTTACGTTGTCATCAGGAAACAAGACTGGAAATAAATTCTAGTAAGACGTGTCTCTCGGTCTAGACATTGCCTCTTCTAATGAAATTACGTTAGGTTTACGAAACACGTCTATTCCTTCTTCTCCCGCAGCAGAAGGGATATTTGATGAAACTGGGCCGGTCTGGTGTCAGACACAATATGGGAGGTTGTGATATATCTTTAATAGGGACATGTATGATGTCACTGGAAGCACTTTCCATGCCTCTCCCTTATCACGCCTGCTCTTACATAGGATATCCAGACCAGTCTATGCAGAATTTCCAGTTACTATAAAGTTAATATTGTTTTTTTCAATCCATCTTATTCTAGGACTGAATATTTAAACATGACTGACCCCTAAGGTATCTATTAGACCCCCTTATATCTAAGAAATAGTGAGCAGGGTTGCTGTGAGACAACATAACACTTACTAGAGCAGCCTCTCTACGTGTCTATATGTCTTTCAGCCATATCCCCAGTAGTCAATTAAATGTACCCTGAGCCCTGGGCTGTCCACCCACCCTGAGCCCCCAACAACCCCCATGCCCCCCGCCCCACAGGTCACTGATGCAGGACCCTAGAGCAATGAGCTCAAGACTGTGCAGACTTACCAGCAATGGCGCAAGATTCAAGATTCTTATTACTAAAATGAAGAGAGGCGGGAGGAAGCTCAGAAAAGCATTGCAGGCCAAGCCCCGCCTCTTTGACCACCCTGCGACCTGAAAAAAAAGTCATTTTTTCTTCAAATAACATCCCACTGTGTAGTCCTCCTATATAGTATATGGCGTCTTCTGTGCATCCCCTATATAGTAGGTGGCCCCCTCTGTGTAGTCTCCCTATAGTAGATGGCCCCCTGTGTAGTCCCCCTATAGAAGATGGTGCCCTGTGTAGCCCCCTATAGTAGATGACCCCCTGTGTAGTCTCCCTATAATAGATGGCCCCCTGTGTAGGTCCCCCCCAATAGTAGACAAACCTTGTGTAGTCCCTTCTATAGTAGATGGCCCCCTCTGTGGTCCCCCTATAGTAGATGGCTCCCTGTTCAGTCCCCCTATAGTAGATGGCCCCCTGTGTAGTCCCTCCTATACTAGATGGCCTATGGTGTTGTCCCCCTATAGAAGACGGTGCCCTGTGTAGGCCCCCTATAGTAGATGACCCCCTGTTTAGTTTCCCTATAGTAGATGGCCCCTTCTGTGCATCCCCCTATAGTAGATGGCTCTCTTTTTAGTCCCCCTATAGCTGATGACCCCTTTGTAGTCCCCCTATGGTAGATGGCCCACTCTGTAGTGCCCCTATAGTAGATGGCACCCTGAGTAGTCTCCCTATAGTAGATGGCCCCCTGAGTAGTCTCCCTATAGTAGATGGTCCCCTTCATTAAAAAAAAAATGCGCTACTTTATCACCACAGATGGGAGATCACAGCACTGGAACACCTTGGATAGATTCCCCCACCACTTTTACAACCAGGGATAGAAGACTACAACGCTGGAACATAATGGACAAGATACCACACCACTTATACATCGACGATGGGACATTACACCACTGGAGCACCATGAACAGAACACCACACCACCTATACATCGGGGATGGGACATAACACCACTGGAGCACCATGGACAGAACACCACACCACCTATACATCGGGGATGGGACACTACACCACTGGAGCACCATGGACAGAACACCACACCACCTATACATCGGGGATGGGACACTACACCACTGGAGCACCATGGACAGAACACCACACCACCGATACATCGGGGATGGAACACTGGAGCACCATGGACAGAACACCACACCACCTATACATCGGGGATGGAACACTGGAGCACCATGGACAGAACACCACACCACCTATACATCGGGGATGGGACATTACACCACTGGAGCACCATGGACAGAACACCACACCACCTATACATCGGGGATGGGACACTACACCACTGGAGCACCATGGACAGAACACCACACCACCTATACATCGGGGATGGGACACTACACCACTGGAGCACCATGGACAGAACACCACACCACCGATACATCGGGGATGGAACACTGGAGCACCATGGACAGAACACCACACCACCTATACATCGGGGATGGGACATTACACCACTGGAGCACCATGGACAGAACACCACACCACCTATACATCGGGGATGGGACACTACACCACTGGAGCACCATGGACAGAACACCACACCACTTATACATGGGGGATGGGACACTGGAGCACCATGGACAGAACACCACACCACTTATACATGGGGGATGGGACACTACACCACTGTAGCAGCAGGGACAGAGCTCCATGTCACTTATACATCGGGGATGGTACACTACACCCCTGGAGCACCATAGACAGAACACCATGTCACTTATATAAGGGGGATGGGACACTACAACACTGGAGCAGCAGAGACAGGACAGCACAACAAGTTATTATACAGGTTTGCTTGAGATGGGTATTTGACTTTCTTCAGGGCTGCTCCTAGTAAATAAGTATTTCATAGGGATAAAGCAGACTTTCATGTGTGGTTTTTGCTCAGCGCAGCTTTTTGTTCGCTACGATGAAAGGTTAACGTGTTACCATCCAGATAACGTTTATTATCCCTGCTGATAACATATCTCAGAACACACACCATCCATTAGTCAACACCCTGACATAGTCCATGTAATATGTCTGTTCTCACCTCTCCTGCAAGGTGTGCATTATAGTCCAAAAACTGGGAAAGGGGACATATGGTGCACCCTGTGGGCTCCGGCATTCGGGATGATCTCATTTTCTGAGCACAGATGTCTTTATTATTGTAGACTGCGGTCCTATCAGTCATATCCTGAGTACAGGCACTGTCAAGATCACTACGTCAATTGGATGGTCGTGACCGAAGAGCTCATGGTAGATGATGGCTAAGGTAGCTGGCATTGTGTACATGAAGAAGCTGATATAAGATAGGTGGCCCTGCATACATGAGGTAGCTGATATAAGATAGGTGGCACTGCATACATGAGGTAGCTGATATAAGATAGGTGGCACTGCGTAAATGAGGTAGCTGATATAAGATAGATGGCACTGCATACATGAGGTAGCTGATATAAGATAGGTGGTCCTGCATACATGAAGAAGCTGATATAAGATAGGTGGCCCTGCATACAATGAAGAAGCTGATATAAGATAGGTGGCACTGCATACATGAGGTAGCTGATATAAGATAGGTGGCACTGCATACATGAAGAAGCTGATATAAGATAGGTGGCACTGCATACATGAGGTAGCTGATATAAGATAGGTGGCACTGCATACATGAGGTAGCTGATATAAGATAGGTGGCCCTGCATACATGAGGTAGCTGATATAAGATAGGTGGCACTGCATACATGAGGTAGATGATATGATATAGGTGGCACTGCATACATGAGGTAGCTGAAATAACATAGGTGGCACTGCATACATGAAGAAGCTGATATAAGATAGGTGGCACTGCATACATGAAGAAGCTGATATAAGATAGGTGGCACTGCATACATGAGGTAGCTGATATAAGATAGGTGGCACTGCATACATGAAGAAGCTGATATAAGATAGGTGGCACTGTATACATGAGGTAGCTGATATAAGATAGGTGGCACTGCATACATGAGGTAGCTGATATAAGATAGGTGGCACTGCATACATGAAGAAGCTGATATAAGATAGGTGGCACTGTATACATGAGGTAGCTGATATAAGATAGGTGGCACTGCATACATGAGGTAGATGATATGATATAGGTGGCACTGCATACATGAGGTAGATGATATAATATAGGTGGCACTGCATACATGAGGTAGCTGAAATAACATAGGTGGCACTGCATACATGAAGAAGCTGATATAAGATAGGTGGCCCTGCATACATGAGGTAGCTGATATAAGAGAGGTGGCACTAAATACATGAGGTAGTTGATATAAGATAGGTGGCACTGCATACATGAGGTAGCTGATATAACAGGAGCATTCTTCTATAACACTATACCTTCATATAGCATAATGACATAGTTTTGCTGTTATGTAGGTAGCACTTCCCTTTAGAACTAGCTGTGGCCACAACCTCGGCGCCCCCTATGGGTACACGAGATTGGTCCGATCAGCGGTTCAGTCCCTGTATCTCCCTAGGAATGCTGACAGTTAGGTAAATATTGGTTACGCCTAATAAATGGCTTTTACCATAGTGTGTAGGCAGCACGTCCTATCATGTAGGATTGCATCTGTGTTTATAGAGCGTCTGAGCTATCCTTCCAGACATGTGATATGTTTACCTATGTCTACACACCTACTACTATTATTAATCAGCAGATCACCTCTATATTATGAATCAGCTAAGGTCACATGGTATTCTGAGTGAATGAACGGTGTAACTACTACTACTTTATGGCATCTATCTATCTATCTATCTATCTCCTATCTATCTATCTATCTATCTATCTATCTATCTATCTATCTATCTATCTCCTATCTATCTATCTATCTATCTATCTTCTATCTATCTATCTATCTATCTATCTATCTATCTATCTTCTATCTATCTATCTATCTATCAATCTATCTATCTATCTATCTATCTATCTATCTACCTATCTCCTATCTATCTATCTATCTATCTATCTATCTTCTATCTATCTATCTATCTATCTATCTATCTATCTATCTATCTATCTCCTATCTATCTATCTATCTATCTATCTATCTATCTATCTATCTTCTATCTATCTATCTATCTATCTATCTATCTATCTATCTATCTATCTCCTATCTATCTATCTATCTATCTATTTCATATCTATACGCAAATTCACAATAAAAGTCCACAGCTGTAGTATTCGGGTGCCAGCACTGTGGAGACTTAACTCCATTCTCCTCTTGAAGAATGGAGTGAAGAATTACACGGCGCTACCAATCATTGTGAAAATCAAACTGTGAAGTTTATTTCATGTTCAAGCCAAAAACTGTGACGGTTCAACTCCCTCTAGGAACCTTTCTCATGCTCTTAGAGGGAGTTGAAATGTTGCAATTTCTGGCTTGAACATGAAATAAACATAATTAAAAAAAATGTTTTAATATAAATAAATAATAAAAAATAATATTTCCCCTCTAAATTTACATATTCGCATTAGCAATTCTGCAGTAAATCCATAGCTGACCCATTCTGTACTCAGGCACCCTACATAGTGCTCATTGACTGCACAATACCTTTCGCGACCAATATCACCATGTAGCCCAAGCCTTAATCCCAGGACTAACCAACCTTTTGACATCCTATAGTGGCATCAATGGGAGAAGAAAAAGAAGAATACCCTGACCCATTACCTGGCTGTGAATGTCTATGGAAATATTGACTGATGACTGACCAATGGAGGGGAGTGGAGGGAACTCTTTGTTTTCCTAATGGAGTTTTCCTTATAATATTATACTCCAGTAAACTATATTCCAGGTAACAGCATCCCATCTTCAGTGAGGTTACACTGCCCTCTACAGCATGTTTAGGAAATTACACTGCAGGCTCGGAAATAAATAGATCCATATACAATCCTATTGGCACAGCTAAGTTTCCGTAAGGCTAATGTGGGTCTGGGGTAACTCGTTTCCATCAGAGGACTCCACACCATTCAGCTATATCGGAAATAAAAAAAAGTAATTATTGTGCAGCACAATGAGCTTTGCTGTTGTTGTTGGACACCTCACTTTTAGTTTCTTCCTGACTCTGGAGCCAAAAATCACTGAAAGCTCAAAATTTCCAATAACACATCTAATAATAATAATAATAATAATAATAATAATAATATTGTATTTTATTTAAAAATACATTACGTTGATACGAAACATTATATATTAATATATATATATATATATATATATATATATATATATGTGTGTGTGTGTGTGTGTTTGTAAGTATGCATGACAGTACAATAAAGAATTTAAAGGGTTTCCCCCAAAAAACATTTTTATTTTCCCTTTAAGATCACCCAAAAAATTATTTATTTAGTTGAAATAAATTACAATCAATGCTGTTACATGTTGTTATGGCACCCCCTGCTGTCCCTCTCAGAATGTCCACCTATTGTATCGGATGCTGGTGGTCGCACATGCTCAGTAGCTCAGGCCTATCACCAAGTCCATTTGTACACAAGGGGCGGAGTCATTCTTGCTATTGTGCAGGCTGCTAAAAGGGATCAGCACACAAGAAGGGGCTTTTTCATTTCACCCCTGGACACATTAGGCAGATGTTCAGACAGGGAATCAAAAAGAGCTATAGGGGGCACTGTCACTATATAAAATTCACCAATGAGCTAAAATTCTTATAGTCACTAGGAAAGAGACAGATATATTGTGGCATTCGGAATATAGAAAGGGCTACTATCCCCTTTTGTATTATGGCAGTCCTATTACCAAAAGATTATTTTCTTTTAATCATTCAGAGATATTTTCTATTAATTTATATTGGAAACCCCAGTGGACTCTATAGGACATACATTTCTTTACATAGCAGTGTTATTGTATTGGCTGGCACAGCATATGTGTATTACCAGCTGTATTGTTGCTTAGATTGGCACATTATGTGTATGGGCAGGTTATTATAGTGCAGTAAAACCTAGGCCTGAAGTCTGCTATCCCAGCTCGGATTTAACCCTCATCATTCTGGAGGCACCATGTTTTCTAAGGCACAGTCTTTCTCTATGCTATCTTGCTAAACCGTAGCAGACGGCATTTACAGGCATAGCATAGGCATATGTGCGATAATAACACACTACGCCAACCCCAACAACAATACAGCTGGTAATAAATTTCTGTTAAATACACATA
The DNA here is from genome assembly GCF_027789765.1 of Dendropsophus ebraccatus. Lineage (NCBI taxonomy): Eukaryota > Metazoa > Chordata > Amphibia > Anura > Hylidae > Dendropsophus > Dendropsophus ebraccatus. The sequence continues at coordinate 24,387,837 of NC_091454.1, read as the reverse complement.
TGCTGTGCCAGTCAATACAATTACATGGCTGGCAGTAGGCCAATATGTTAAAGAAATGAATGCCCTATACCAATACAAGTCCGGTGTGGTTTCTAATGAAAATAAGTAAGAGCCAATGTCACTTTGAAAAACGTTTGACGTGTGGTTAGAACGAGCTGGTGCGTTTTTCTCCAGTTCTGTGGCACATGAACGAGAGGGACTCCTCATGCAACTATGTGAGCCCGTCTTGGTCAGGTGCACAGAGAGCAGGGAGAGAAGCGCTCCTTCTACCGTAGTGATCCGTTGGGGGTCTTTACACACAAACCACACAAAACTTTGATGTCTCTGTACAGGTGTGCGACTAAGTCGCTGTACTCCAAACGTAACTCTGTCAGGTGTCACACCCTGGGATGATGGATGCTGTTTACACTATCACCACTTGGTGTCTCACTTTCCCCTATTTCTGTGCACAGCTGAAGTTGGAAAGGGTTAACTTGTGTCTTGTACTGTTATGTGTTGTCTAATCAACAGCTTAAGTGCCTCATGCTTTTCTCTTATCACACCCTTACACCTCACTCTTCCAGCACTTTTCCCACCAATAGGAAGTTAGTCCCGGCCATCCCTATATAGGGTAGTTAGTTCCTGGTTGGAGAGTACTTCTCAGTTAGTCAGTTAGTTGGAGTTTGGAGAGAAAGAGATAGAGAGAGAGGATAGTTTTGTGAGAGTTTGTTAAAGCATGTAGTGCTAAACCCAGAGGTGGGGTGACTATCACCTGGGTATACCTTGCCTTCGTCTGGGATAGTTTATATTTTCAGGACAATCCATCTGTCTAGGATTGATCCACAGTGGAGCAAAGAGCTTAAGCTGAAGTACTCCATTGAACCAATCAACCTACTCAGGAAACCTTGAGGGGTTAGCTTCGCCCAGTTGTGCAACCCTGGGGCTTGTACTACCAGACCTGACAATCGGTTGGCTCTTCTAGCAAAAGGCGGTCTATATTTACTTTTTCAGTCTTAACTGTGAGTACGAGATTCTTCTTCTTCTACACAAGTCACACTACAAGTCATCCTGTCAGAGCACTGTACAAATAGACAAAGCCCCAAGTCAGCCCCTAAACCTTACTACACCTGAGCAACATCTACTTCCTACCTGCCACCTTCTGCTACTAGCTCACTACTTCAAGCACCTAGACCTTCTGTGTTGTCCATCAGGACATTGTTATATTCCAATTTTTCACATACAGAATTCTGATGTTTTTTATGCAGCGGAGAGGTACTAGTATCAGCCATAGGTGTGAGGTGCAGCGCTCTTTTTCTTCCCTGAACCGTATTCCAATTTTTGTGACTGTCTTTTGCACTCATTTCACCTGTTCTTGTATTGCACTGAAGATCCTTTAAGTAAAGCTATATTCTGGTTAAGGACCTGACTCATTCCTCTCCGCCACACCTGAACCTGCACTCACACAACTGATTCAACCCTTACAAAGCCCAGTGCCAGTGTACCCGGTGGTGGGTTTCACCACTCCTGACCACCTTGACAAGTGCCCATTGAAAACACTGCCTACCCCACAGCTGTTACCACCGAGCAACCCCAGGTCACAGCATCTCTTGTTAAAATGTAGCATTAGTTTGTGGGCATCAAAACTGATTAATGATTAGAAGTATTCTTTATGGTAGCAGAGGATAAGGCAGCTGCCAGAGAGCTCTGGCTGTGGCTTATCTATTTGAGGACAAAGGGGTCGGACAGTGATTTTCTATCATGCCCGACCACTATCTCCACTATCTCGGTGGACAGTATGGAGAGCCCAATACACCTCATACTTACAGCAGGACCCGACACGAACCCTTGAATTCCATGTTCCACTAAGCTCTAATCAGGTATACTTCTGAACTTATTCATAAACCACCAGGTGATGGCGCTCATACACTAGTTACAAGTTATCAACCAGGGATCTAAGCCAGTTATTTTACAGATGATTGCTTACACTGGATACCAACTGTATATAACATTAGGTCTGTACAGGGTTTTGGCTTGTGGATGTAAACAAGCATATGTCCGTTCACTGACACCAAGCGGAGATCTTATTGAGGAAAGAATCAAGAAATAGAAGCTACAGGATATTTTACATGCAACATGGTTGAACACTCATCAGTGCTGGATATGATTATCAGAACGCAGATAATACTTTGGGGTTTTTTTTGGGGGGGAGGGGGGGGGGTTGACTTTTAAAAACAAGTTCCCTGCAATGGAGAAACCATCACGTTTAAAGGGGTCATCCAAGGTTAGATGAGCATAACCCTGGATGAGAAAGAGCAGCACACATGTGATCAGGTTGTGGGTGGTAATGCAGCTTGGCTCTCATTTGCTTCACTAGAATTAAGCTGTAATACCGCACACAAACTGAGGACAAGAGTGGTGCTGTTTCTGAAAGAAATCATCTATGTTTTGTTTTAGTTTTTTATCCTAGATCCTAGCCCCTTTATATAGTTGGTTACATGGCAGCATTCCACAAAATATTACTTATTACTAAAGAAATAACAAAAACCTCGATATACCACATAATAAAGGACCATTCTCATGTAATAATGTGATGGTGTATCATTAGGATTTGTCGGCGGTCTGACCATTGGAACCTCCACGGATTGTCAGAATGATGGAGATGCAGTACTTAGTTAAAGGGGTTACCCAGGATTAAAAGGGTACTCTAGCCATGTAAAAAAAAATATATACTATACATATATATATATATATATATATATATATATATATATATATATACATATGAAATCTTGATAAAAATAGAAGTGTCAAGATAACCCCTGAGGAAGCCATCATTGTGAAACGTGCGCCGGGGCATCATGTCTGACACAGTGTGGACCTAGGTGGGCAGATAGTTTGTTGTTTATATTGTAGCCACAATGGATGATTTCTAATAGTCGGGATTATGACGCACTAGAGAGGACTACGTGGCCATATAGTGAATGAGCTGTCATACTTAGTAGTTAAGATTGCAGGAGTTGTGGCTTATATATGGTAATATAGAGATAGACATTGCTATAAACCACCCATGATTTCTGTGTATTGATGTGTTGAACAAGAGTAAATAGAGGAAATCAGCTCACCTCTTCATGTGTTTGTTGGGGTCCTCAGCGTATATGAGAGGGTGCACGGTTCCTGGCGGTGGCTGTCCATCGATAGGTAAGTAGTTGCAGAAGTGATAAGGATCCGGCACTCCAAGTGATGAGTTAAAATTCAAAAACTTTTATTAGAACATATCTAAAAAACAGCTCATGCTGTGTGGCCTGAAGGACTGACGCGTTTCGCGCATGCGCGCTTAGTCATAGTCTAGTGGTCAATGTATGACCGGAGATTTAAAAACAAATGATGGCCAATAGGATGTTTCCCTGTGCACGTGTGTGCAAGTGGGATGAATGCGTGCAATCAGTGATATGCTCCTGCTTGAACATTGTTTAGTTAGCACTACGGTCAGTTCACATTACAAGAAATAGGTTCACTAAGTGTGATCATACGATATATGTATTGTCAATAATGATGTGATACGGAAAATAAATAGTGGAGTGTGGTTAACACATAATTCACGTTGGAGCGTGTTTGGCGGCCAAGTTATATATGGATATAATGCAATGCCACGTTCTATCGCATGTGAAGCAACTAAGCCGCGCAGTGTGAACACCGCTCCTAGGGTAGATTCCATATAGGCAGGTCAATGTGGAAGTTGCAAGCCTAGTACTTGTTTTTGGATTCACTATGTTGGCGTGGATAAATAGCAACTCTCTATGTACATAAAGCTTAACTGTGTTGTCGTGCACAAGTTGTGACACTTTGTATGTGTGCAGAGTGCAACCCTTGGTTGTGAATAAGGTAATGGTCTGTATATATGTATGTCTCCGTAACTATAATGTATTCACATATAATCAAGGGTTGCATACTGCTGCATGACCTGATAGTGGGATCTAGGGTATGTGAGTGAATAATAAAGTGTGTACATGTCCACAAACACGTGAATATGTAGAAATGTGGAGATGTGCACGCAATAATTATAAAATACTACTTAGTAATGAGGGACTATATATACTATAAATAATAAACAATAATATTATGATATGCCCATGATACAAAAGTAATATAACAGTTAATATAATATAATGGGAACACTTCACACCTTACCTTCTACGGGATCAAACACATTACTGCACCCCAGAGAGGAGGCAACAGACAAGAACTACTCCGCAATAAGGAAGCCGAATATATCTTTAAATTGGACACAAGAAGCCCCCTTGGTCTCAATTACAAGAATGACCTTTTATACCATTACATATATTAACTGTTATATTACTTTTGTATCATGGGCATATCATAATATTATTGTTTATTATTTATAGTATATATAGTCCCTCATTACTAAGTAGTATTTTATAATTATTGCGTGCACATCTCCACATTTCTACATATTCACGTGTTTGTGGACATGTACACACTTTATTATTCACTCACATACCCTAGATCCCACTATCAGGTCATGCAGCAGTATGCAACCCTTGATTATATGTGAATACATTATAGTTACGGAGACATACATATACACAGACCATTACCTTATTCACAACCAAGGGTTGCACTCTGCACACATACAAAGTGTCACAACTTGTGCACGACAACACAGTTAAGCTTTATGTACATAGAGAGTTGCTATTCATGCACGCCAACATAGTGAATCCAAAAACAAGTACTAGGCTTGCAACGTGCACATGCCTATATGGAATCTACCCTAGGAGCGGTGTTCACACTGTGCGGCTTAGTTGCTTCACATGCGATAGAACGTGGCATTGCATTATATCCATATATAACTTGGCCGCCAAACACGCTCCAACGTGGATTATGTGTTAACCACACTCCACTATTTATTTTCCGTATCACATCATTATTGACAATACATATATCGTATGATCACACTTAGTGAACCTATTTCTTGTAATGTGAACTGACCGTAGTGCTAACTAAACAATGTTCAAGCAGGAGCATATCACTGATTGCACGCATTCATCCCACTTGCACACACGTGCACAGGGAAACATCCTATTGGCCATCATTTGTTTTTAAATCTCCGGTCATACATTGACCACTAGACTATGACTAAGCGCGCATGCGCGAAACGCGTCAGTCCTTCAGGCCACACAGCATGAGCTGTTTTTTAGATATGTTCTAATAAAAGTTTTTGAATTTTAACTCATCACTTAGAGTGCCGGATCCTTATCACTTCTGCAACTATTGATGTGTTGGGTTGTCTGTAGACATTTCTATTTTTTAATCTGTATTTATTAGTACATTATATAATTCTTTTAATGGAAAATATGCCCATATTTGCTTCTGTGGATGTGTTATTTTGGTTTGCAGACAGCACTATCTAGTGGTAGAGTGTGGTATTGCACTACATTTAATAGATATACAGTGGTGCCTTGGATTACAAGCATAATTGTCTCGGGACCGTGCACTCTGAAACCAAAGTAAATTTTACCATAAGATATTAAGACGATTGGTTCCCCACCCCAAAACTAATGATTTTATTATTCTGAATAACATGTGAAACAAATGAAACAGATATTTAGAAACAGCTGAATATGTGATATTATAAGTTACTGTACAGTATAGCAATCATCATGTGGAGTATAATGTATAGTAAGGGCATAAACCTGATAACACAGCAGCAGTTTGTAGATAGAGGATGGAGATGCAGATCCTCATAATGCAGTAGTGTAGTACAACAGGCTACAATAGAGAAGCAGGGCTGCTGTCAGAGGTCTGTGTGGTCACATGACAGCAATGGGGAAGGGGTGTGTGTTCAGCATGAACCAATCAGGAAGTGAGTTGTGCAGGAGGACAGCGAGAGAAACTATTCTATACAGCAGTATGAATGGCTGAGTGTAAGTGAAGGCACATTATAGCAGCAGTGTGTATAGCTGAGTGTAAGTGCAAGCAGATTATGGCAATAGTGTGTATAGCTGAGTGTATATGCAGGCAGATTATAGCAGCAGCAGTGTGTATAGCTGAGTGTAAGTGCAGGCAGATTATAGCAGCAGCAGTGTGTATAGCTGAGTGTAAGTGCAGACACAGTAAAGAAGCAGTGTGTATAGCTGAGTGTAAGTGCAGACACAGTATAGCAGCAGTGTGTATAGCTGAGTGTAAGTGCAGACACAGTATAGCAGCAGTGTGTATAGCTGAGTGTAAGTGCAGGCACATTGTAGCAGGAATGGAGAGGGGGAAACACAAGGGCTGACAGAGACTGCAGGAAGGAATGAGCAGGGTATAGGGTGAGCACAGCATAGCAACACTTTCTGTCTGGGGAGAGGGGATTACTGCTATGGAGAGATTACCTCCACGGACCAGTCCCCTGATGCAAGCCCCAGCCTAAAGTGGATCTGCTATGTTTGGAAGGAGATTTCCTCGGTCAGAGTACAGTGCTGTAGACCCCGCTATGCAGACCATGCCCCACGCCCTCTCCCACCCAGTACAGGGAGCTCTCAAACCAAAGCAATGCTCTTAAACCAAGTTACAATTTTGAAATACTGTGAGCTCTTCTTGCAAAACACTCTTAATCCAAGTTACTCTTAAACCAAGGTACCACTGTATACTGTCTGGTGGGTCTATTGTGTATACTAGCATGGAACATGATAAACATGCTATTCTTACCTCACTCCCCACCTCTGAGTACTCCTGTGATGTTAATGAGTCCTCCGCTGAGCACTCCCACCACAACTTTCTGTCTTGGCAGTGACAGCCCACTTAGCCAATCACTAACTGAGACAGGACAGCGCTGCCACTACCTGTGATTGAGATGTAGCCTATGCTTTTCCTTTAAAGAGGTACTCCAGTAAAAAACACAAATTAATTTTTCTTTCAAATCAACTGGTGGCAGAAAGTGCAAGGGATTTGTAATTTACTTCTTTTAGAAAAAAAATCTCCAGTTTTACAGTACTTATCAGCTGCTGTATGTTATGCAGGAAATGGTGCATTCTTTCCAGTCTGACACAGTGCTCTGTGCTGCCACCTCTGTCTGTGACAGGAACTGCCCAGTGCAGAAGAGGTTTTCTATGGGGACTTGCTACTGATCTGGACAGTTCCTGACATGGACAGAGGTGGCAGCAGAGAGCACTGTGTCAGAATGAAAAGAATACACCACTTCTTGCAGGATATACAGCAGCTGATAAGTACTGGAAGACTGGAAATTTTTAATAGAAGTAAATTACAAATCTATATAACTTTCTGACAGCAGGTGAAAGAAAAAAATATTTAGCTAAAGTACCCCTTTAAAAGGATACACCGAAAATAGAGATAGTTTTCTTACCTTCATCCTCAGCACCGTTTTTATTAAATTCTGCAACATAAGTGAATATTGACTCTCTTTTAGGGCCCTCGTTATTCAGGAATAAAGTGGCTGCAATAGGTGTCACTCACCCATTGATTTATTGGTGGTGCGCAATACTTCATTTGTCCTTTGGGGGTGCTGTAGGGAAAATTAACCCTGATTACCAGTTTTTCTAGCAGATTTGCTGATTGATGGAGGACTAAGCAGCCGTAGCAGGTTATCTTCGGAGCTTTCTGTAGAATATGTAAATAGTAATAGTACTTTATAATATTAAATAGGTAAGAGAGCAGTTTTGTCAGCTTGTAAATGCAGCTAAGGTTCTATCAGTAGTCAATGAAATCACTCGCTCTACTTAGCAAAAATAAAGCTCAGTTAAATGTTTGTTAACTTTTGTGCTGTCTCTATGGTGAGAGGTCATAATACAAGTCCACCAGCAGAGGGAGCCCTTATCATAGGCTATGAGCTGAAGCCATCACTATTCTTTCCCATTGCAGTACAGCTGGGATGTACACAGAGGGAGATGCTGAGCACAAAGCACACAGATTGAATAAATTAATCACTAATAAAGCTCCTAATGTCATAACTATATCAGACACATGTAGGTCGTAGAAAACCCATACAAGCACTGAGCACATAATACAAACTTCTGGTAATCTAACATCTTGCAATAAATTTGTTATCAAACTAAACTGCCTTACTAACCTAAAGGGGCATATCAGTCCAATTGTACATTTTAGCTTATATATGGGGCAATGCCTTTATTTGTAAGCACAAGCTACTACTATGTGTTTCTTTTGTGTCAAAGCTGCTTATCTTGGCCAGGCAGTACAATAAAATCTGGCATTGTTTCATTGTCTTTATATTAGACATAATTACACAACATTCATTTTTTCAGGACATTTTCTATCAGTCTGTGGTGTATTTGTTCAGAAGAAAGGAAAAAAAAAAAAATATATATATATATATATAGTGGTACCTTGGTTTAAGAGTAATTTAGATTAAGAGCATTATACAAGAAGAGCTCACAGTATTTCAAAATTGTAACTTGGTTTAAGAGCATTGCTTTGGTTTAAGAGCTCCCTGTACTGGGTGGAAGGGGGAGTGGGGGAGGGGCATAGTCTACATAGAGGGGTCTACAGCACCTCCCTCACCTTCCAAATCATAGCAGATCCACTATAGGCTGGGGCTTGCATTAGGGGACAAGACTGTGGAGGTAATCTCTCCATAGTTGTAACCCCTCTCTCCTCCCGGACAGAGAGTGCTGCATTTATGTGCCCACATCTGCTCTGCTCATTCCTTCATGCTTCCTGCAGTCTTGTGTTTCCCATCCTCTCCATTCCTGCTATAATGTGCCTGCACTCACACTCAGCTATACACACTACTGCTATAATGTGCCTGCACTCACACTCAGCTATACACACTACTGCTATAATGTGCCTGCACTCACACTCAGCTATACACACTACTGCTATAATGTGCCTGCACTCACACTCAGTTATTCACACTGCTGTATAGAAAATTTTCTGTCACTGTCCTCCTGCACAGCTCTGCCATTCTCACTTCCTGATTGGTCCATGCTGAACACCCCCCCAGGGCTGTTTCTAGGGGCGGGCGAGCCGGGCCACTGCACGGGGCGCCCACAGCTAGGGGGCACCCTGCGGCACCCGACAGTATCCGGCCCGCAGCCCCCTCATCCTCAGGGCTGGCCGGGGGATCTGGAATCTAAGTTCCAGATCCCCTGGCCAGAGCGACCTTTAGCTGTACGCAGGCACAGCTAAAGGAAACAGCAGCCGGGGCAGAGACAGAGGCTTCCTGTGCAGGCGGCCTCTGTATGACAGGATGGCTGCCTGCACCGGAAGCCAGAAGAGGACGGACTCACCAAGAAGAGGAGCTGGAGGCTGCAGGGTGACAGGTGAGTATCTGGTGGGGGAATCCTGCACAGAGGGAGCCCCGGATATGTCCCGATAAGCCCGCCCCCCCCCGCGATAAGCCCCGCCCCTGCGCCAAAGTTTACATGTCATCCAGCTCTCCCAGCATCCTGTATGTCAGTGTATAATGGAGGTCACCAGCTTTACCAGTATCCTGTATGTCAATGTAATGGAGGTCACACAGCTTTCCCAGTATCCTGTATGTCAGTGTAATGGAGGTCACCCAGCTTTCCCAGTATCCTGTATGTCAGTGTAATGGAGGTCACCCAGCTCTCCCAGTATCCTGTATGTCAGTGTAATGGAGGTCACCCAGCTTTCCCAGTATCCTGTATGTCAGTGTGTAATGGAGGTCACCCAGCTTTCCCAGTATCCTGTATGTCACTGTAATGGGGGTCACACAGCTTTCCTAGCATCCTGTATGTCAGGGTATAATGGAGGTCACCCAGCTTTCCCAGTATCCTGTATGTCAGTGTATAATTAAGGTCCCTGCTGTCAGGTGGGGAAGACATAGGGTCATTATTAAAAAAGAATTGAAGGACAAAATATGTTCGAAAGTTGTCAAACTTCTATTACAGAAAGAAATTCTATACACATAAAACTGGAAAATCCCTTTAACCCTCTCCTCGCTAGTAACAATGACGCCATCCCTTCTTACAATCCAGGCTTCTGTTTCTGGATTGCTGAGTAGTTTCTTTGGCCAAGAGATGACATCACATGGGAAATGTTTTATAATGTATTTTACACAAATTTCTATATGACTAGGGTAACCCCAACACAACAATTGGCAACTGGATTTTTATTTATTTTTCCCCTTTTCCATCAACCTTACTGTATGAGAACTTGTTTTTATAGGATCAGAGATATTTTCAATAGCATCATTTAAAGGCGAAGTCTTGCCACAGGATGCAGGGGCAGTCGGGAAAATAAAAAACGCCACCAACTCACCTCTCCCCGTGCCACTGCAGCGATGAATCGCTGCTCCAGGACCCTCTCTGGGCTCTGGGATATCCACTGATGTCACGGCGTTGATGGACAGCCTGCTCAGCCACTCAGTGACTGGGGCGGGACGCTGCTTCAGTTACTGATTGGCTGAGGGGGTTGTCCACAAGCATAATACAGGCTCATGTGTGCACCTGCATTATAGCTGAATGTTCTAGTCCTATCTCGTAGCTAGTGACCGGAATTCTCAGAGTCATAAGGACATTGTACTCTGGAGCAGTGGAATAGTCTTCTCTGGAGTGATGAGCCATATCTCACTATCTGCCAGTCTAATAGGTGAATCACGATAAGGCAGATGTTACCTACTGAAATATATTGTCCTTACTGTAAAATTTTGTAAAGGAAGAATATTGTTATGGGACTGTCTTCTATGACACATGCAGAAGAATCAGGACAGAGAGCATCCATCTTAAAGCGGTACTTGCGCAAAAAAAAAAAGGTATTATATTGCCCCTTAAAAGTTATACAAATCACCAATATACACTTATTACGGGAAATGCTTATAAAGTGCTTTTTTCCCTGCACTTACTACTGCATCAAGGCTTCACTTCCTGGATAAAATGGTGATGTCACTTCCTGGATAACATGATGATGTCACTTCCTGGATAACATGGTTATGTCACTTCCTGGATAACATGGTGATGTCACTTCCTGGATAACATGGTGCTGTCACTTCCTGGATAAAATGGTGATGTCACTTCCTGGATAACATGGTGATGTCACTTCCTGGATAACATGGTGATGTCACTTCCTGGATAACATAGTGATGTCACGACCCGACTCCCAGAGCTGTGTGGGCTGTGGCTGCTGGAGAGGATGATGGCAGGGGGACACTGAGGGACACAGGGCACTGGAGGGACACTGAGCATCCCCCTGCCATCATCCTCTCCAGCAGCTACAGCCCGCACAGCTCTGGGAGTCAGGTCGTGACATCACCATTTTATCCAGGAAGTGACATCACCATGTTATCCAGGAAGTGACATCACCATGTTATCCAGGAAGTGACATCACCATGTTATCCAGGAAGTGACATCACCATGTTATCCAGGAAGTGACATCACCATGTTATCCAGGAAGTGAAGCCTTGATGCAGTAGTAAGTGCAGGGGAAAAAGCACTTTATAAGCATTTCCCGTAATAAGTGTATATTGGTGATTTGTATAACTTTTGGGGGACAATACAATGCTTAAAAAAAAAATAAAAAAATCACCGGACTTCTCCTTTAAACACTTCAGTATATTGTCGAACAAATAAGCATTGCCATAGTAAAAGAAGTATTTTTTTTTCTCTAGAAGCCTGTATAATGCAGAATGTAGTGCAGCCCCTGGAATGAGCGCAGCTCCGCAGGCAGCGAAGCTCCGGTCCATAGCAGTGCATAGATTGCAAAGCAAGACAATACTGCAATGGGAAATATTGAGACGTTCCGGACAGGAAGGGGTTACGGAAGCAGCGCAGTCTTTTCTTACATCTGCCTGGCTGTGGTTGGCTGCTGGCAGGGACCTGGGAGAAGTCAGTGGGAAGGAATGTTGTTCTCTGCCGGAGGAGGAACAGATACAGCGGGAGTCACAGGCTGTGAAGGAACTGATGGATAGCAGGTTGAGGGAATGTTCTGGGCTTTTCGGCTGGGGATACCAGCTGGGGATTGCCCACGTGACCCAAGGCTTGTAGGGAACTTTCCTCCACATTCCCTGTTATATAGTAGCAGCTGTCACTCCTATGTAAACATCATTGTAGTGTATGGAAGGGAGCTGCCCAGCGTACAGGATATAGCACTGGAGTGGTTGCTCCTCCACGTCCTCACTTGTATGTTGGAGGCCGGTACAGACAGGCCCAAGGCGGATAACTGCTGATAATAGGTCTTCCAGATGTCAATGAGACGCATACTTTTCCGGCTATTTTAAGAAAACACTATGTCTTATATGGCTGCGTCGAGGTCATACAGCACTTAGAGCGGAATTTTTGGTTTTGGAGTGGTGAGGGATTTGTCAGAATAGAAACAGAAGATTATCAGCAGAAAAAGACCACCTGGTCCATCTAGTCCAGAGATGGGGAACCTTCGGCCCTCCAGCTGTTACAAAACTACAATTCCCATCATGCCCAGAACATCATGCCCGGGCATGATGGGAATTGTAGTTTTGTAACAGCTGGAGGGCCGAAGGTTCCCCATCCCTGATCTAGTCCCTTCTCATTATCTTAGGATAGATAGATGTTTATCCCAGGCAGATTTACAATGCTGGAAGTTTGTTCCAAGCATCTACTACTGTTTTAGTAAATTAATATTTTCTCACGTTGCTTCTGATCTTTCCCCCAACTAACCTCTCACTGTGTCCTCTTCTTCTTGAGTTCTGTTTTTTTTTTTTTAAAACACTTCCCTCCTGAACCTTATTTAATCCTTTAACATATTTAAAGGTTTCGATCATGTCCCTTCTTTCTCTTATTTCCTCTAGACTATACAGATTAAAATTCTTGAGTCTTTCCTGATATGTTTTATGCCTCACACCCTCCACCATTTTTGTCTCCCGTCACTGGACACGTTCTATTTTCTCAGTATCTTTCTGTAGGTGACAACTGCAGAACTGGACAAAGTATTCCAGATGTGATGTCACCAGAGCTCTATACAGCGGGATCACAATATCCCTCTTCCTACTGGTTATACCTCTTGCTATACAGCCCAGCATACCGTTATATATACAGCCCAGCACACCATTATATATACAGCCCAGCATACCATTATATATATACAGCTCAGCATACCATTATATATACAGCCCAGCATACCATTATATATACAGCCCAGCATACCATTATTTATTTATAAATAAATATATATATATATATATATATATACACAGCCCAGCACACCATTATATATTCAGCCCAGCATACCATTATATATATACAGCCCAGCATACCATTATATCTATCTATCTATCTACAGCCCAGCATACCATTATATATATACAGCCCAGCATACCATTATACATACAGCCCAGCATACCATTATATATATATATATATATATATATATATATATATATATACACAGCCCAGCATAACATTATATATATACAGCCCAGCATACCATTATATATACAGCCCAGCATACCATTATATATATACAGCCCAGCATACCATTATATATACAGCCCAGCATGCCATTATATATATACAGCCCAGCATACTATTATATATATGCAGCCCAGCATACCATTATATATATACAGCCCAGCATACCTATATATATATATATATATATATATATATATATATATACAGCCCAGCATACAATTTATTTTTGCTGTCAGAAATCACTAACCCTATATCCTTCTCTTCTGCAGTCTTTGCCATCTCTTGGCTTTCCCCCTACAAATGATGCCAATAGATGCCCAATCCTTTTGTTCCCCCAAGGGATAAGCAGCCACCAGATGTGTCTTTCCATATTACCATATTAATAACACATGTATGCTCAGTCAATCTATCAATATGTGTATGGGGTAGTTGGAACACCTTACTGTCACCCAGGATTATCCTCTAAAGGTTCCACCCAGTGCCAAAAAAGAAAAATCAAAGGCTCCTGCTATTCTCTGATTACGTGTTATTTGCCGCCGTCATCATCATCATCAGTTTACGTCTTAGACCAGGGCTGCTTTTGTGATGTAACCCCTTCCTTGTTATAATCCCCCCACACACCCCTTAAGACTGTCATCTTCACAAGTACACTGCTTAGACCAGGTCTGCTTATATGATTTAATCCCTGCCTTTCTGTGATGCTGTTGCTGTTTTAATCTTAAATAGCACTTTGCAAAGCCAATGCATCAATAACCCCCTTTTCCACCATATGAAAGCTCTGTCCTGTGATTGTCCAAAGAAGTAAGGGAAAGAAAGTCCAGGTGTGAGTATTGCTTGCAAACATCCCATCTCTGGTCTTGTCCACTGAAAAGAAGTGAATGAGAAATAGCTGAGCACTATTGAGAAGACTGTCTGGGACAATATAACAATCCCATTTTACTACTTTGAAGAGTTAATGTAACAAAACCATGCATTTTTAAATCTCTTATTAAAAAGTACAGGTACACCATAAAGGGGTACTCTAGAGAAAAAAAAGTCAAATCAACTGGTACCACAAAGTTACACAGATTTGTATATTATATGTCCAGTCTTCCAGTACTTATGATGTGCTGCATGTCTTGCAGGTAGTGGTGTATTCTTTCCAGTCTGACACAGTGCTCTCTGCTGCCACCTCTGTCCATGTCAGGAACTGTCCAGACTAGAAGAGGTTTTCTATGGGGATTTGCTACTGCTCTGGTCAGTTCCTGACATAAGTAACCATCGAAACTTCTAATACACTGGATAGAGCCTCTGCTGGTAAAGATTACTTCTGTGCTTCAGTTAGAAGTGCCTTGATTTCTTATGTAATATGCATTAGCTCAGGGTGAGCTTAGGGAACTCTTTATGCGACACAATAGTCAGCTTCCCTGTGTGGTCTGGGCAAGTTTACAGGTCATTCTCAGACAGGAGGTGGATGCCAGGCAGCTCTGCCCCTGCCAGGAGTCTCCGGCCTACGTTCTGCATTCTCAGTGCCTGATGTATTTGCACCTTTTGTGACTAGCAGGAGGCAGCTCGATGCAGACCGGACGGGATCACATTACACTGTTGATGGGTAGGTATTTGGCAGAGAACTAAGAGCCGGGAGTTTCGAGGACAAATAACGAGTTTCTTTGCTTTTACGTTCTGGAGCAGGATGGAGAACTAAGTTGTAAAGGCGTGTTACCATTCACGTCTGACTGATTTAGAGTGCGTGAAATAACACCCTCATAGGGACCATTCACACTAGTTGCCATGTTCTAAGCAAACCTTTTCATGTGATTTGACTCTTAAAAGCAAAACGATCAAAAAGGTCCAGAATTTTATGCAAATGGTTGTTCTACAAAACAACCAGCACCAATGTCTTCAAGGCAATGTGTTATCCTGCTCATAAACGGACAACAAAGGGGGGTTGTCACTTCTCTATACAGTGAAAGTCCCCTCGTAAATAAAACTAGGCCCCACATACAAGGTATAAAGTGAAACTGGCTCAGTTGCCCCTAGCAACCAATCAGATTCCACCTTTTATTTTCCAAAGAGTCTGTGAGCAATGAAAGGTGGAATCTGATTGGTTGCTAGCGGCAACTGAGCCAGTTTCACTTTACAGCATGTTTGATAAATCTTCCCCCATAATTTCAGGTTTTATTACCCAGAATAGAAGGGTCTGATGTTTGTTTTCCCTCCTTTACGTCCTTTCTGTGACCAATGGGCAAAAAATGCCCCCTTTATGGCAACCAATGCAGTTCCTTTATATAAGGGAGTCATCCTCAGGTTTTCACCACCTGGTACTACAGCAGATGCAACAAATAGTCATATGGAGAAACCATCTTAACTTTTAATGTTCCTAAAATTGTCCTTTAGGAATTGTTATCCATGATTCAACTGGACATTAAATAGCCCTTATATAGATGACTTAAAGTGACTCTCTCAGCAGGTTTCCTCTGTCCTATCTAAGGGTAGCATAAACTAGTGACAGAGAAGCTGAACAGAATGATGTATCACTTCCATTGTTCTGTGTAGTGGATCCAGAGATCTCCTCCTGAATAACATGGACAATAAGTAGTCCTCTCCATTATGTGCATGAGCCCAGTAGTCCTCAATATTCATGAGAAGCAGAAAACTCCGCCCACCAGCTGCTGATTATCTATCTATGCTGTGTATAGGCAGTCAACTGTTAATCAGCAGCTGGAGGGTGGGGGAGGGGGTGTAGCAAGAATCCTATTCTCCTGCATATTAGGAGAACGGCTGAACAGAATGATGTAAGTAATACACCGATCTGTTCAGTATTTCTGTCACTAGTTTATGCTGGGATAATAGTGTGTAGGATAATAGCTCAAGATGTGAAGAACTACTGCTGCCGTCCAAGTGATTGGATAGAGTAGATAGGCAACTGTGTCAGAAATCCAAGGCAAACAAAAGGCACCATTGTTGAAAGGTCACATAAAAGATGAGTCATTTTTCTAAATAAAAGGACAATGTGTTTCAAGAGTGTTTGACTCTCTTCATCTGGTCTCCATGTAGACCTTATAAAGAGAGTCAAAAATTACTTATTCCAGATAAAACTAACATTTAAAGAGCGCTTGACTCTCTTAATTATGTCCACCTATCCAGGCCATGTGGATCTGATGAAGAGAGTCAAACACTCTAGAAACATGTTGTGCTTTCATTTGGACGTGACCTTGCAGCAATGTTACCTTAAACTAATGATTTTAAATGTGGTGGCATTGTGACCTGTAACTTTCCTGGCACAACGATTGGCATAATACTTAAGC
This sequence comes from Dendropsophus ebraccatus, assembly GCF_027789765.1. Lineage (NCBI taxonomy): Eukaryota > Metazoa > Chordata > Amphibia > Anura > Hylidae > Dendropsophus > Dendropsophus ebraccatus. Next base: position 24,371,192 of record NC_091454.1, on the reverse strand, counting down.
CTGCTGTTTTCTTGTACAAAAAGAGTGTGGTGCAAAAGAAGAATATGCCAAAAGGATACACTACCCCTCAAGTACCTGTAAAGGAAATTTGGGGCTCTGTAACCCATCTTAGTAAAAATATATGGGGGGAGATTTATCAAACATGGTGTAAAGTGAAACTGGCTCAGTTGCTCCTAGCAACCAATCAGATTCCACCTTTCATTCCTCACAGGCTCTTTGGAAAATGAAAGGTGGGATCTGATTGGTTGCTAGGGGCAACTGAGCCGGTGTCACTTTACACCATGTTTGATAAGCCTCCCCCCTGGAGCCTATGATTATCTTTGCCCTGACCTGGACTAATTCTCAGTCTGTCCCTACAGACTGAGAGTCAGTCCGGGTCTGGGCACAATGGAAGACATAAAGAAATCCAATGGGAGTTCATAAGAAAAGAATAGTATATAATATTTAAAGGGTAAATACGGAGACACCTTTGATCTGTTTATACTCAGGAATGTATACAAAAACACCAACAAAAGGGGATTCTTTACTGTAAGAGCAGTGAGACTATTGATCAGAGGAAGTGGTCACGGTAAACTCACTACAAGAGATCATAAGGGGCCTAAATGACCTTCTGGAGCGTATTAATGTTATATGTTATAGCCACTAAAGACTAGACAAGGGTCATTTATCCCAATTCCAAGTCAGGAAGTCAGGAATTTTTTACTGCCTAAAATGAGAAAAATTCTATGATGATGACTTTTTCAGTCCAATTATAGCTCAGGCTTGGTTCACACTACGTTTTTGCTGTCTGTTTTTTTTTTTTTCATTTGCAGAAAACGGATGGAAAAACGGATGCAATTGTGTGCATTCGTTTTGATCCGTTTTTCCATTAACTTCCAGTATAAAAAAAAGGATCAAAACGTACTTGACTTTATTTTTGTATACGTTAAGAAAAACTGCCGCATTTTGATCCATTTCTTAGAATGGAAGTCAGTGGAAAAACGGATAAAAACTGAAACACACGAATCCATCCGTTTTTCCATCCATTTTTCCCAAAAACGGATTGCAAAAATGTAGTGTGAACCCAGCCTTACTTCTATCAAGAGACAATGGGAGATTTCAAGGGGGAATACACTTGGCTCAAGACTTGCGTGTTACTCTGTGTAGACTGGAGTCCTGACACTACAGTTGGGTCAGAATGTTAAAGAAGACGTTTTATTTCGATCTACACAATAAAGCACGTGACAAGAAGCAGTTTCAGTGAATGCAAAATATAAGGAGATACTTTTCAATGTTTTATTCTTTAAGGAGCCTCATTTGTGCGATTGTTATGCCAAACTCTCTAAATCAACATTGACATTCCAGGAGAACCACTCTTGTGCGCGATGGAGCCTCCCCCACACAACAAACCGTATGGAAGAATGCCCCATGGCATATCAAATCCCATCACCCGCCCGCCCCTGCATACCAGTCAGGGGTTAACCCCTTCATTGCTAGAGTCTCTCGGCAAAACCTGGGGGGCTACTCCAGCAGAGAAGGGGTTAAAGTCCTGCTTTAACACTCCATTCGAGGGTAGCCACGGAATAGAATAAGAACAACGACAGGTTCGAAGCTACATTGTAAGCCGCTCTATTCATCTTTGTTCTTAGGAGGAGGAAAAGAAAAAAAAATGGAAGGCAGAGAAGTTGGACAGATGGAAACGTTAGAAAAGAGCGAAAGATAGAAAGGCGATCTGGTCAAACAATGGATTCCCGAGCTAGTGGTGACACGCTGTCATCTCCTCCGTGCGCTATGGCGTCTTGTTGTTGCGTTGGTCTCAGCACCGTTAATAGAATCTGTTCTAAAGTTAGCACCATTTTTTATTTTATCGTTTTGCCGCCCAACCCCCGAGAGACAAATATTACAAACTAGAATGTGAAAGAGGAGATACAAAATAAAATATTACACAAATAATTTTCAGATGAGACAAAAATCCACTGGTGTCACTTAGACGATCATGTTCTGGTCGACGTCCTCTGCAAGAAAGGAAGAAATGGGGTGCGTTATAGCATATTGATGGAAGACTACAAAGAAAATGTACACATAGGGGGGAGATTTAGCAAACATGGTGTAAAGTGAAACTGGCTCAGTTGCCCCTAGCAACCAATCAGATTCCACCTTTCATTCCTCACAGACTCTTTGGAAAATGAAAGGTGGAATCTGATTGGTTGCTAGGGGCAACTGAGCCAGTTTCACTTTACACCATGTTTGATAAATCTCCCCCATAATGTACATAAAATATCCAGATCCTCCTCCTTTACTAAGATCTATGTTGTCTCCACACAGAGGAGGAGATCCTGCACTGTCTCTGTGTACAGCCTAGAAAGCAGCAGCATGGAAGGCATTACAAAGCTGTAGGGAGCAGTGTAAACTTTATATAAAGTGAGAAATATATCTTACTTAGGGCCCTCTTACATGGAGCGATAATTGGCCGAATCGTTCTGTGTAATAGAGAGAACGATCAGTCAATGAAACTATCATCAGCTGATCGTTTCTTTAGGTCCAACCTAAAAACATTAGGCAATGGGCTCGCATCGCTATGTGTAATAGTGATGCGTGGCCAACGGCTGATGATTGTTGTATAAAATAATATTATAAAATAATAATATAAAAAAATAAAGTATTACCATAACACATTCCTTGGTGGTCTCAGGCCTTCCCTGGTGTCTGCAGCTCTACCTTATGTTGGTCTCTACACTGACAGGCCGCAGTGATCAGCCAATCACTAGCTGCGGGTTGTCAGTGCAGAGACTGGAACAGAAGGCAGAGCTGCAGAGACCAGGGAAAGCCCAAGGACACCGGGGAACGTGTTAAGGAAAGTTAATAGTTTATTATTTTACATTAAAGGCAAGGACTGCACAGACATTGCTGACAATGTTCGTGCAGCCCTTGCTGCCTGATAGTCGGTCCATGTAATTGCTCAGTAAACGAGCTGCAATGTAGAAGATCGACGCTCATTTACAGTTTATGATCGGCCATATAATAGGACCCTTACAGAGCTGTCTCTTAGCTGTCTCTCACTGAGTAACCATGCCCTCTCCCTCCCATCTCCCTCCTTCACCCTGTTTAGAGAGTTGCAATTCTTGTAACTTGATCCCCAAGCTAGTTCCAGGCAGAGAGTGAGTTAAACACAAATTATCCAGGAGGTTGGAGAGGAAAGATGCTTGATAACATGAGAAGGAGGCATTTTTGTCTGATAAGATATGTTACAAAGTTGTTTTTTTTTGTGTGCCATTGATCTAGGCAAAGTTTGTTGAAATGAAGTGTCTATTTATGGCTAGATAGGTAACCATGTCTGCAAGATGTTCTATCCATCACTGGGAGTTGGATCTATGCCTTATATAATATAGATAGCTTATCGGGGCTGGGTAACCCCTTTAGTCTACAAGTCTATAAGATTAAATTTTTTCTACATCAGATATAAGTACCTGTTCTCATGTTCCTTATATAGACCACCTAGTCGTACCTGACAGTTGCTAGATTTTCTTTCAGACAGTATATTCAGGTGTTGCATGAAGCAATATAATGAGGTATGCATGAACCCTAACAGTGCTATGTGAATGTATATAACCCTTACATTGTACACGAAACAATGCTAAAATCTAAAATAATTATACTTACGCTCCTTGATTCCAAAGCACTTGGCCCATTCATCCAAAGCAATGTATTTGTCATTGTCGATATCGCATTCCTCAAAGAAACGAGTGGTGCAGTGCTCCATGGGGATGAGAGGAGCGCGGAGAGGAGACAGCTCGGTGTGGGAAAGGTATCTAAGGAAGGAAGAAGTTACCAATGGGTAAGTTATGGATTTAAATGTATGTGCAATCAATGGAAGAGGTCTGGGTGAGTTGCCCAATAGACAATTCAAACTATATCCATGTAGAAGATCACAGAAATAATACATACCCATCAATGGGGTGCTGGTCCAGCTGTCCAAACTGCCAGTGCACGGGGAAGACGTACATGTTGTAGTTCTTCTCAAAGTCGCGTGCCAGCAGCTCCATAGGGTGGTCTCCAGCTTCGAGACGCTTCTCGTTCTCGTGGATCTTCTTCACCTATGTATTATATTATAGTGTGGTCAGGTTTATGAATGTGTTGTGGATGCTCTCCAGCCCAAATACTGTTTTATGATATCCATGGAAGAATCGGCTACGTAAAGAGTCAACGACTACATGGCATACAATGATATTTCACTAACAAGAAGTCTTTTCCAGGATGCATAGATTGGATGATGGGTCTATAGGGACAGAAAGAGAATCTGGACCGTTTCTGTTAGCTCTATTAGGCAAGTAGGTCTAGTAGGGTTCCGTTACCAAATCCTGGTGTTGAAGGAGATTTGGAAGTATATTACACTTTATCAATCTGAGTTTATTAGTCTGTCTCTTTCCATCTTCATCTCTGTCCCTAGATTTCTCTGCCTATTGTTCTCTCTCTCTCTCTCTCTGTCTCCTTGTCTTTTTCTCTCTGTCCTTCCTACTTGCTCTTTGACTTTTAACGTGCCTATACACCTTTAATAGCTCTTGCTTAATGACTGTTTGATTGACAATCGATTGAGAGTTATCTCTCCTGGCCTCCCCATATGTATAAATGCTGGGCATGGACAAACCTTCCTGTTGTTCCTATGCAATGCGGAGGGGTAAAGCCACATCACTGGTGTCGACTTACCCCTCCTAAAAAGTTGGGCAGTGGAAATTCATCATGCCAAACCAGGGGCATAGCAAGGATTCATGGGGCCCCTTAGCAAAAAACTGTATGGGGCCCCCCTCCCCTACACACACACACATATATATATATACATATATATACATACACACACAATCGGTGATGTGGCCGAAAAAATTCTCTTGTGGCCAGAGGCAGAATCCTATGGTTATATACATAGATGCAGGAGCAGAATACCTTTTGCTTAACCCTTTATTTACTGCTCTGTGTAAGTGACCCAGTGTTCTCTTACATGCTGCAACACAAAAAAGGGTTAATACAGAAGACAATTAGCTCTGATAACCCCTGACCTCTGCAGGATCTCAGGGAAAAGAGGTCAGAGGTTATCAGAGTAGTCAGGGAGAGAGCTAATTGTCTTCTGTATTAACCCCTTTTTTGTTTTGCAGCATGTTAGAGAACACTGGGTCACTTACACACTGCAGTAAATAAGGGGTTAAGCAAAAGGACACAGGAGGCTCTTATCTTCCGTGGGCCCCCTCCCTCCACGGGCCCCATAGCAACCGCCTTCCCTGCCTCTATGGTAGCTACGCCACTGTGCCCAACCCTTGGATGATGTCACTGGAGAGTTGGAAGGCCCTGATAATCTTACCCAGCCACTGGCAGATTTAGCCAACATTAGTATAAAGTGTATGGGAACTTTTATTGTATCTTTCTGTCTTTTTGACTCTTTCTCTCTACCAGTCACCTTCTTTTTCTATTTTTGTTTTTGTCAGTCTCTTTCTGTCACCTCTTTTTCTCTTGCTACCTTCTTTCCCTTTCTTTCAGTTTTCTTTTTTACATCTCATTGTTCTTTGGTCTCCCTCTCTTGGTTGGTATCCCTCGGTTTCTCACTTCCTCCCTTTTCTCTTTCTGTTTTTCAATCTCCGTCTCTCGATTTCTCGCTCCCTCTCCCTTTATACCACCCTGTTTCTCTCTGTAAGTCTTTCGCTTCGTCTCTCTTTCCATTTATCAATCTTTCACTTCATCTTTGTCCCTCTCTCTCCCTCTAAAAGGATATGGCATTACTGTTATAGATGGAGACATTTATTGGCTATTTGGCTTACAAAAGAAGAAAAGTCAGCTGACCCTGGGAAATCAAAACGTATTGTTTATTCAGAATTGACAGCACTAAGTGTTAATCTTGTGGCTTTTGGAATTAGACCAGATGTGGAGCAATTACTGCAGGATATGACTGTGGAAATCCCATCTAGGCGAGCTTCACTAGACCTCCATGTTTACTATATCAGTTGGATCCAAAAAGTTGCGTAACCTACAAGTGCTCCAGTATCCACCATCTGGAGCTAGTTATAAAGAAAAAAAGATCATCTAAATCTAGTGTTTCTGCTGACCACATTGGGCCATACAGATTTATGTTTTTCTTAATTGAAATGCATGTCAAAAAGGGCAAAAAAGAATTGAAATTTCATGCTAATAAACAAAACTATACTGAGAGCATTTCCATGAGGACTCTAATCGAAGGAGCAGGTTGCATCAGAAGTGTCATTTGTAGAATCATTAACAACCATCATTATTAATACTAAATCCATGACCCCAATCCTCCAATGCTATCTTCCTTGGAGCACCATGTGACCTGATGAGCGTTGGGTGCACTGGATGTTGGGTAGGGTGGTCTGTTCATAGATGGACGGAATACAAAAGTTATATTCTCTAAATTTCACCTACCCTCATCTTTTGCTTCTCGTTGAGGAGATTGTTGTCCTCATCACGCTCATACAAGCTGACCAAGACGTTCTTAAGCCAGTCACGCATGCGCAGAGGGAATTCGCTCAACTCAGAGTCCACGCAGGGAGGAATGACTAAAAAAATTTATACAAATTTAGTTTAGTAGGTTAGAAGCAGGGCTAAGCTGGTTCAGATCTTTTAGTGGCTCCAACGTAATAAGTCTAGGAGAAAACAACCCCATATGACTTTGAGCCACTAGAGTCTAATTCCTATGGGTTGATTTACCAATAACCTTCTAGACCATATTGATGTTACTGTATGTCGTGTCTGTGCAAGTGGACATGTAGATGTTCAGTATAGATGGAGGCTTGGTGCTAAGAACCTTTTCTTCTGGTCGGTCCAAGAAGCCCCAAATTAGAGGCTGCAATAGAGCCAACTACTCAGAGAAGCCTATGTACAGTTTGACGTCTAGCCCAACTGGCCAAGGAGGTAAAGATCTTCGGCCTTCATAAATAATCTTCACGGTAATCCCGTACTCAAAGTGGCTTTCTAAAACTTTGTGGTTGACGGCTTATCTTCAAGATAAGCCATTGATGTCTTATCAGTTAGATACCAATACTTGGCCCAATATGCCAAATAGCTGTGGGAGGAGAAATGAACGACCACTAAAAATTGAATGGGGTTGTGTGCTTCTGACTGTATGGGGTTGTGTATGGGGTTGGGTGCAGGTGTATCAGGTGTCGGAACCCCGGTGATCAATATCAATCGCCTATCCTGAGGATAGGAATCTATCACAAACACTTGTTAAGCAAATACATCAGTATGGCGACTGACACCATTCACTTTGCCGAGATCCTTTTTGGCACTGGTCATGTGCTCACAGTCTGCCTGAAAGACCAATTTACAGGGCGGTCATTGTTGAGGCAAAGTCAGTCGCCCGAGGTTCTCACACTTAACAGAGGTTTCTTTGTCCGGGCAGGAATGTCTATTATCCTGCCTGTTGTCACTGACATACTTACAGGGGAAGTATCTTTTTCTAAAGTAAGCCTTGGATTGTGAAGTTCTTGGAGTTAATCTTTTTTTTTTCCAGGGTACATATTACCAAAGAAAGCCATCCTTACTGATACAAGGGAAGATTGAAACACTGGTTCCCAGCAAAATGCTGACAAGACGCAACGTTCTATAGAGTGAGTTACATAGACGTAAGGGAGAAAATATACTGTATTTTATCCTACCAATATCTAGTAGAAAAAAAAATCCATAGATAATTTTTCATGATGTCTAGGCCACTAGGTGGCACTACTTTATCGTTTAATGGATTTATTATCTTTGCAGCAGCTCACAAGCAAATATGCTGAAAACGAAGCTTGGCGTTGAGGTGAGATCATGTATATAATGTAATAATAGCTTTATTATAATAGAATGAGCAGAATGTTCTCCATAAAACATTGCATTGCAGGCTAGGACACATCTGTGCACCTCAGGAATTAGTCCCTAAGGGAGACGGCGATGCTCATTGGCTACATGTATCTAGAGCGCTGAGCTAGCAGGATACAGACATTTGACTCCCAGCAGCTGGAGAAGACAACTTCCCTCATGGGATCCGCCATTCAAAATGAAATGACCCCGAGGCCCAGCAGTGGAAAATGTGAATCTTACGTATACAGCCAAGAGGGTGGAGCGAGGATCCTAAAATAACGATCATTCATGCGAAACCAGTTAAATACAATTTCAGCCATTCTCTCTCCCAGTCTTCAATACCAAATTTGTCTAAAAACAAGTCCATTGTTGGGTTGAAACCACCATAGGCTCCCTATTGACCATTGTATTCATGCAACCCCAACTATTAATAGTTCCACCCATTGGGGTTCCAGCAATGGGGTGTTGGGTGAACTTGCCGAACTGTTGAGGTTTGGCAACATTCTCCGAAAGCTCAACATTTGACTCCTGGTGGCTAGAGAATTTGGATGATGCCCCAACGCTGCCAGAAAAACATAGATACAGGCTATGGCTGTGTCCATGTTTTCCAGGACTCCCTTGGGCAACATCAAACTTCTCCACCTACCGGGAGTCAAATGCTGAGTTTTTGGGTTCGGAGGACATTACTGAACGCAAACAATTTGCAAGTTCGCTAAACAACACTGGTGACTCAACGCGACTTTCAACACGTCCATTAATCTCAATGGTCCTAAAGAAGTTGAGTACAGCTAGTAATAAGTAACTCACATTTGCATGGTCCAATGTAATCCAAGTGGAGTTTATGACCCTTCTTTGTTCCCTCCAGGGTACATTTGGTGGCAAAGAAGTGGCAGGAAGAGTCATAGGTCTTGTTGTCTGTACCACAGACCTACGAGCAAAGGAAAGATAGGAAAAAAGGTAATTTCAATAAGTATCTTAGGAATTCAATAGGTTCTATTTACTCAGTCACATGTGTAACAGCTTGTCCCCTATGGTTCCCTGTCATTCATAGTCAAACAACCTCTAGACTGGAATGTGCAAATATGCTGAAAACGTCGCTTCAGGCCCCAGCTAGTAGCTGTCAACTCTTCACATTATGAACTTTGTTAGTATCCACATTGGCAAACATACTCAAGGCCTTCCAGATACAGAACACAAAGTGACAGGAAACCTGCTTGTGTGAATGAGACAAATAGGATGGATTCTTTAGTGGGATTGAAAACAATGGGACCTAGAAAGATCCAGTCAAAGACTTACCTTCTCAAACTCGCCTACGCTTGCAGGGCAAGTTGATGGGTCTTGGCAGACGCACATTGGGGTGTTGCTCTCATCTACTTCGCACACCTTGCCATGTTTGCAGTGGTGGTTCAGGCATGGATCTGTGAGAAATAATGTTTTATAAGACTTTAGAAGAATTGGGTAAGGTTTTATTCTTCAAGTTAAAGGGTGTAGGACACAAAATCACTGAAGCCAGTGATGGGCTGTAGTGGAGACCTGAGCATGCTACCGTATCATCGCTGTGGTCACTGCATTGGGAGGGTTTTACACACGCTCTTACCTTTTCCCCCGGGCCCCCCTCCTGCACGGGCCCCATAGCAACTGCCTACCCTGCCTTTATGATAGCTACGCCACTAGGTTAAACCATATTCTAGCTCCAGAAGTTGTCCTCTTCAGTCTATTCAGGTTTGTTGTAGTTATATATATATATAAAAGTTAGTCTTCCTGATTTCCCCATATTCATGTAGTGGAAGTGGGTGGTAGGCCTCTCCCCAGACCTCTCCGAGACACCTCCAACACTGGCATATCTTTAGAGAGAACAAAAGGATTGGTGCTGAAATTCAATGCGACTGATCCTTCTTTTTACTAAAAAAGTTTGGAAGGTCCCAGAACATCAGGCAGTCTTGCCGTAATAGGCGGGCATGGACAATGTTACTTAAATCTGTATGGGGGTAATAGAGTTAGCTGGAAGTATTCCTTACTTTCAGGTGTGGTGGGTTCCTCTTCCTCATCTATTGCCTCATCAAACTCTCCAACTTCTACCTGCACAGGGTTGGCTCCCACTACTGTCTCCTGTTAATAGGGGAAAAAAATGGAAGATGAAAGAAACTGTAGAAAAACGTTTGGGCAACAATTGACAAGTCTTAGGTTGTCTTACCTCAGTCACGACATCTTCTATCACCTCTTCCTCTTCTGGCAAAGCATCCTGTTGCTGCTTAAAGAAAGGAAAACTTAGTGAATGATAGAGTATCATAAATTATGAAAAAACTTTCCGATTATATGGTCTCCTCCATTATGGCCTGTTCCATGGTATGGTGTGGACCAACGTAGATGTGGGAACTTGGGTTTATGGGTTGGGCCAGGGCCCCCGTTACTTAATCTATCATGGGAAGACAAGTATATAATTCCCAATGCTGAATATTTCCATTGTGACCTACGAAGACGTAGGCTTGGCATAGTGGGTCAGGCATAAAGGGTCCACAAAAGAACATGTTTTGGGCCAACAGCAGCAAAGCTCCTCATGATCAACATGGTAATATTATAGATGGAACAAGGTTTTTTTTTCCTATTTCTACTATGTTACTATGTAAGGGCTAAGGGAGAAGAGTAAGTCATTGTATGTAAATGATCACTTACAGGTGCAGCTAGTGCTTTGCCAGCCAGGCAGAAGACGAAGAAGATCCAGACTCTCATTGTGCAACCAGACCTGGAAAAGAAATCAAAAGTTTAAGTCAAGCGTGTCATTACCATAGGGTTACAATTATGGGGAACCCTCTCAAATATTAATACATTCTTGATCTAAAATGTTCACTCCAATCACCGATCAATCATAATAATAACATAATCTAGTCTACCATTATGAGACTGGGACCGAGGGGACAGGAACATGTACTGCAGAGCCAAGACAGGCATGTGGCTCGAGGCATGGAACAAGTCCCAGCAGAGCAAGCAGGAGAATTTGGAATTGTGGCGTGATAACCAATACAATATAGAGATGGGGAAGAATGAGGTCACCTTGAGGATAATGGTTCATACAAAAGAAGACAGTGCTGGACTCTAATAGTAAGAATCTCTGTCAGGTTATATAAGCAGAGTGGAGCTGTATTACTTGGTTACTAGTACTAGGTACTTTGATACTAGCATTTGAGGTGCATCTTTGTGCCCACTCTGATTTGCTGTTGTAGTCAATTAATTTTAGGGCGAGATATAACATTGATGCATTGACTTAAATTGGAAAAAAAGAGAATTATAAAAAAAAACCTACGTAAAAAAACATTGGGGCACATTTATCAAAAGCGCGCTCCTGGCATACTTCGAAGCCTTCCCCCCCTCACTTCCGACGCAGTTGAAGTAAAAAAACAACAACAAAAAAGTCCCTATCTGCAACTTTGTAGCTTCTTTGTAATGGCGGTAGGGATAATCAAAGTGAGTTAATCAGCAACTTGACCTCAGTGTAACCCTCCCAGGATTACAAACTTTGCTACAAAGTTACAGATAGGGACTTGTTTACATCAGCTGTCTCGGAAGGGAGGGTGAGACAAAGAGAAAAGCTCACACACAGTTTTTTGTGTCTTCACAAAAAAATGCTCTGCATCTTGAAGACTCTGTTGTGTCTATGGTGTTTTGTATGTACAGAAAGTGCTGGTTGCCATCCTAGTATTTAGCTGCCTATACACAGGGTATATGACTTTGTGTGAGCCCTTAGAAGTTATGACCACCACATCTTATCACTGGACAGTAGAAATTATACGATTTTATTATTTATTTTCCTTGACTAATTTCGAAAAAACATTCATTGCTGAAACTTGTTGAAATTTGTAGCTTTCACACTTCACATAGGACTTTCAAGTAGATCGACCTACAAATGTTCATTTACATCCCCAGTACACTTTGTGAAGTGGTCAGATGGAGTAAGCCAAAAAACATCTTTTCCTTCTAATTTCCCTGGACATGGATCGCTCTCTGTGCACTGTCTCAGGTTGGGGTCAGCTTGATTTTTTTTTTCCTTTTATGAGTGTCTGGGTGGAAAATTACTGCCACTTTTGGCAGCTTGTCTCTTTACACCCATTGCCCTGATAGGCTTGTGCATGGAGCGGGGCACCCGGACATTTCCTGGCAGGCGTTATATGAACCCTGGGAGAACATTCTTTATGTCCGCAGTCCAAAAACCAACAGGATTATTTCATCACTTTTCAGATCAGGGAGCAAAAACACTTTACTAACCAAAAGCAACAGCGGGACTGAGATGACTGCGGTGCCCCCATATAGATTCAGGTGGTTGGTTAAAATGCTCTATCCTAATACTATAATTTATCCCAAATCCGAGGGGAAGAATATCATTTGCTAGGGCATAGTGGCCTACTCTACGTACATATACGACAGATTGTTATTTATCGTCCATTACTTATCTGTGTAGTCGTAGTCAGGTTGGGATTATAAAGAGGGGAAAATGGGCAACTGGCCCAGGGCCTTTACTATTGAGTGTCCCCTACTACACCTAGGTGGAACAGTCATTTCTATTCCCTGTAACCTGTGCTGAGAATATAGGCTACTCACATCCCCCATCTCCCCCCGTCCATTTTGTGATCTACTGTGGCATGTTGGCTTATAGGAGAAGTCCAGCCGGTGTGGGGTGTGGATCATTTCAAGCAGAGGATGGGGGAAACATAACCGCCACATCACCAGGCTCCCGTACTCTGCTGGAATTGACCGAAACGTCACAAAGGGGTGGGATTTAGCCCACTCAGCCAACCAGTGACTGCAGCGGTGTCTCGCCGCAGTCACTGATTGGCTAAGCGGGGCATCCGCTGGCCAGGTTGTGATGAAGCAGGAGGGAAGATATGAAAATTGTTGACGGGGTCCATGAGCGGGACGCGGCGCTGTGTGGGGACTGGGACAGGTAAAAATACCTTATTATGTCTCACCCCCACTCCCTGCCCAAAATTACCCCCCCCCCTTCCCACAGGACGTCTTCTTTTCAAGGCAAAACTTATTGTTCTCCAATATCAGATCAGTGGCCCTCCAGTTAGCTGTTTGCCAGAGCTGTGGCATCGGCCTACAAAGTTAAACAGAGCAGGAAGAAGATGGTGCCATACAGTGTGTAAAGGCCGAGATGGGTTACTGCAGCTCGGTTGCCGCTGAAATGAAAGAGAGCTGAGCTTCAGTAACCCAAAACGTACAAAGCCATCTGCTTCCACTACAGCGTTTTCCGGAGCTACATCTCCGGATGTCAGACTGGGTGTCAGATGCCCATCAATATCAGATCAATATAAATTTTGCCCAGAAAAACCCTTATAAATTGGGTCTAAGTTCTAAGAGAGGTCTAAGTAGATCAGGCCTATGCTAGTAACAATGTCCGCTTTTCTTACTAGTGAGTACCATGTTAGTAGCATCTTGACGTGTTACGAATCAGGATTAGAATTTTTTGTTCTTTTCATAATGTTCTATTGAGACAGCAAATAGCCAAGTGGCACATTATAGACCATGCCCTATCATTTCAAGAGTATATGTAGTTTGTAGTTAAAGGCGACCATATACCTTATACTAATGTGAGATGAACCCACCACTGCCGGGTATGAAGGCATGCGGCCTCCCCACTCTCCACCAATAGGTGATATGGTTGGGTGTGATGAATTTTTAATGCCCGATCCTATTGTTCTACCTGGCAGCAGAACTATCTTGCTGCAGATTATCCATCCCCATAGGGACCAGATGTGTGCCGAACATTCATGTATATAGGGAAGAGATATAGAAAATGTATAGGCGCCTTAAAAGAACCAAAACAAATTCAAACATAAAATTCAAAAAGTGAAGATACTTGAATATGTACAAATATAAGACAAAAACTACACATGCAAAAAATATATTTGATTTATAAATCTTCCCCTCCATATATACAGATGTATTCATATCTTATACACTGGGAGCAATGATGAGAGTGCTACTTTTTGTTAGTTTTGGCAAAAAAAAAATAAAAAAAAATAAAGATAGTTATAGGAAATGAGGATGAAGTGACCCCCTACTTTATTTGGTTGGCCCCCAACATGTCAATAAATAGTCCTCCCATGTTAAAACTCATTGACACAGAAGTACAGAACCTGATGTATTTTGGTTGGAAGGGCCCGGAGAGGGAAATGTACCCTGCAGCAAACAAACCTCAGCTCCTCATGATCTCAGAGCGAGGAAAAAACAAGTTTATTTCAGAAGAGTAAACTAACTTTATGAAAAGAGACTTCTTCTTGCTCCGTGTCTATGTCTGGAAAGATTTCACTTGGTACACTTCATGGACAGAGGAATACACATTGGTGGGATTCATCATGGAAGATGAAGCAAATGTAGACGTTAACCCGTTTGGTCAATGGGTTTCGCATCTGTTCTCTTCAAATAGTGCAGAGGAAGTTTCCATTTTTTCTTGGATATGGATTTGTAGGTTAATATTGAACATTAGAATATCTGAGCTAACTTTTATCCAGGAATCTGTAGACGGAGCTATAAAAGCTATTTTTCCGATTTTTTTTTGTTGGGTGGTGTCTCTATGTGCCAGTACCCTGACTATGAACTTTAGTGTGGTTCCAGTTTGGCCAATACTATAATAATAAAGCTGGCAATACGCGTGTATGTTATGGAGAGAGAGAGGAATAGGATGATGCCAGGCGCCTTTGTCAATGGCTTATGCCTCACAGGATCAAAGGATCCCAACTAGTGTTGAGCAGAGTTGCCGAACTGCTCAGGTTTGGCAAAGTCCTCTAAACTCGAAAACATGGCGTTTGGCTAACAGTGGCTGGCGCCACCCTTGGGCTGCCAGGAAAACATGGATTCAGCCTATCTGGGAGTCAAATGCAGAGTGTTTGGGTTCGGAAAATGTTCCCGAACCAAAACAGTTTGGCAACTCCCCTAGTAGTAGTAGTATTGGGGGAGAAGGATCAACTGCCAAAACATTGTTCTCAGGGAGAGGTTTCTGGCAACGGCTTGTTCTTCTATTCTCATTCACAACACATGAATGCACATGAACATGAACATATGATAGCCAAAATAATTTTTATGGCCAGTTTTACTATGCTATAACTAAATTTGGCCAAACACATTAAAGGTCTGCTACTTATCAACCACTTACACCAGGTATTTGGCTTAAAAAAAGTTGCACAGTTTTGCCCAACACTCAGTTGCACAAAAATTGCAGCAGATTTTTTCACCTTTGAAAAAGTGGGTGGAACACAGTGTACAGGAGATGGCTATAGTGGCCCGCTAGATCAGCTTTACTATGATTTACACCAATTTACTATGATTTACACCAGTTCTGCGCATGGCCAGGAGTTCACTTAGACCAATATGTGATATATCACCAGTCTTAGTAAATTTAACCCCATGGCATTGGACAACAATGTAAAGTATAAATACCTTGGTCATATTTGGATGTCTATTTGTCCAATCCTTTCTTACTGCTGCAGAAAAGCCATTATCAGAGGTATATAGCATGCCTTGTTCCCTTAAAATAAACATGCAAGTTTGCCTACTTTTTTAGGCCCTATGTTGCCTGAGATGAAGACGTTCTCCATGTAATGATACTAGTCTTCATTGAGTTTCCACTAGAGTGAATTTTTCTTTAAATTCTGAAATGTTAAATACTCTACTTTTGGGTTACATGTTGGCATACATCTATGGCGTCATATACAGCTTCATACCCAAGCCTTGCCTATTAAGTTCAATAATATAACAATATATGTGTGGAAACAGATCACACACAGTCCCCAGAAGACAATGTGTAGTCCATCCAACTAAATGTATGCGGCTTTTTGTCAGACTGTGTCCATTAAAATAAATGGATCCAGCATGGTTATGATACTGGTTTGCTATGTATATCCCAAGAAAAAAGAGAACATGGGGAAGACACCAGGGAAGAACTACTATTGTATAGAAATGTAAAATTTCTTTATGGACTTGAGGACAAGATACGGTTTTCCAAGATACGACCATATTAATCTAAGTAATGAAGTAGCAGGAAATTCAACTTGGCCAAAAGCCTTAAAAAAAATAGTGCAGTGGGCCCATGTCCTTGGTTTGGTGGCATTAAGAGTTCCCTGCACTTCTGAGTTTATGTTGATGGGTCACCTATAGACTTTATTGGAACTATAACACATGACAAGAGGTGGACGTCTATCGGCAAAACTATAGCTACTGCAGCATACACCTCCCTAGGCATTCATGCTTGTGTTGTACCGCTATATTAAGAAAACTTAGGAGGCTATTTTGATCCTTTATGGGATTTACCCACGTCTTAAATCTAGAAATGAATCACGGAGGTCATGGTGACAAGTACCAGGAGGCTAGATCTATAAGACTGTCTACATAGAGTCTAAGGATTGAGAAGAAGAAGAAGGAAATGTAGACCTCAATAGTGTCTCCCCATAAAACCTATTCCATTACAATTCGGGTTGTATTGCTTGTAGATGACATCTGTGTGGTCATCTATGGTTCCTAATTTTTTGGAAAAGTGTTCCTGATATTCTGGTAAATACTTACCAGGGGTTCCCCTTATCTAGGTCAGAAAGGGTTGACCTCTCCTGACAACTATGGAGGATTTTTGATCTGATCAAGACAATTCTGTTTTATATGTCCTACTATGGACCCTCCTCCAATATAAATGGCTGAACCCACTAAGAAAGGGTTAGCAACTATCATCTGCATGGGCAATATGTAAAACTGTATAACTGCTTACGGTAAATGTATGACCAGCTTCCCTACAACTGATCTCTGAGGATTTCTGAAGACAGCACCTTCTATATTAAAGGTGCTATAAAAATATAAAGTAGCCATACTCACCTGCCCTGATCCAATGCCACTTACAATCTAATGACTCACAGTCCTTGCCACTCACTACAGTTTCCTGGATCCAGGACCTGCCCACCATGCCAGTCACTGACCAGGCCAGTGTTGTGTTCAGTGATTGGCAGAGCAGGCAGGTTCTGCAAGGACGACACATCACTGGAACGAGGACTGGCAGTAGCATGGAACCGGGACAGGTGAGTATGGTTTCTTTTTACAGCACCCTGACTTTTCTGGGACTTTATTACCCCTTTAAACTGCAGTCATCATGGTATAGTTTTTTTCGCTATGCATTTCTAAGATACCTGTGCTGTATCCATGTGAATAACATTTGTCTGGATATTATAATTTGCTGTAAATGCTGTATGTAAATCATCATCAGAGCAGTCCGCAGGCATCTCCGAATCAGGGGGTCATCATTGTAATTCCACCCAGTACAGCTCTAAGGGCCCTATTCCACCGGACGATTATCGTTCGCATAATCGTTAACGATTAACGATCTCAAACGACCGCTATTGCGAAAGACCTGAAAACGTTCACTCATTTCCATGGAACGATAATCGTTACTTATGATCGTATTTGCGATAGTTTTTTCTTCGCTATTGCGTTCGTATCTACTGCGAACGACCGAACGATGTCTTATTCAATGCGAACGATTTGCAAACGTTTTGCGAATGAGCAACGATAAAAATAGGTCCAGGTCTTATAATAGCGATCAACGATTTCTCGTTCGGCCGTTAATCGTTAACTGCATGTCAACCGAACGATTATCGTTTAGATTCGAAAGATTTAACGATAATCTGAACAATAATCATCCGGTGGAATAGGGCCCTATCTCGGTCATCTAGTCGATGATGAATATATAGTCACATCAGTGACATCCGCCATCATCTGCAATGGGTGGAATTACAGTGCTCACTCGATGGAGGCAAATTACATACATTACACTCCACAATATAAGTGTGATATCGGGAAAAATGTTACCTACGAAGACTTAGCATGAGTATCCTTGGAATGCAGTTTTAAATCAAAGTCATAGGGGGAAATTTATCAAACATGGTGTAAAGTGAAACTGGCTCAGTTGCCCCTAGCAACCAATCAGATTCCGCCTTTCATTTTCCAAAGAGTCTGTGAGGAATGAAAGGTGGAATCTGATTGGTTGTTAGGGACAATTGGGCCAGTTTCACTTTACACCATGTTTGATAAATCTCCCCCATAGCTTCAAATAAAAATTATCGGAGTCAGGTCCCTTTAAGAAAAAATTCTTACAAGGAGTGTTCCTTTATATAACAGAGTGGTTTACTTCTATCCCATGCTTCTCCATATGGTATATTATACTTATAACTTCGGGTGACTTTTCAGGCAGGATAAACTGCCACGTGTCTACATAATTTTTCACCAGTTTTCCCCTCAGCAGTCTTCACTTTTAATGTTTAGTTGTCCCTGTGCTAGTGGGTGGAGCCTAGCCTCGTATGTCTCCCATACACTGCTCACAATAGAGGGAAGTCTACACCTCCATGTCTCTACTATATACACCTTAAGAAATAGGAGACACATGGAAGACATTATAGAGCAGCAGTGAACAGTCTGAGATCAATACTTACTATAAACTTCTATGGTCTCTCAGAAGTCTCTCTGTCTGCCTCTGGCTCTGTCCTGCCACTCCCCCTCTTCTCCCTCTTGCTCCCTCCCCTCTCCATAGACTACTATTGGCATCTGTAACCTAATCTCTCAGTGAGTCTTTCTGATATCTCAACATTGATTTAAAGGGGAACTATCAGCAGGTTAGACTAATCTAACCTGCTGATAGTCCCCTATTGTGCACGAGGTGCTGAGGAGGATGGTATGTGTCTTACCTTCCTCCTTGGCGCTGCTCTCATGCTGTTCGCAGTGTAATCCTCGGTTCGGAGCACCAATAGGAGCACTGCCCCGCCCCCATCGTGCTGGCCTGCTTAATTGACTATCGTTAGAAGGAGCGGGCCAGCTTGCTTGATTGGACGGGGCATTGCTCCTAATGACACTTCTAACAGCACAGGAACGTCGCCAAGGAGGAAGGTAAGAGACATACCTTCCTTCTCGGTGTCCCCTGCAAAATAGGGAGTTATGAGCAGCATCTGTCTAACCTGCTGATAGTTCCCCTTTAAGCTGCTTTTCAGAGTGAATGATGAGTTTTTTAAGGGAGGCGGAAGAGATGAGCCTAATGAGTTGAGAATTTTTCTCTGATAAGATATATCTGATAAGATATATTACACTTACAACCAAAGGTTCCATCTGCCCAACATGAGGAGACCATTACTATAAGAGTACTATAAGAGTAGGTGCACATGTACTTAACCTGCTGCTGTTTCCATTGATGTAAATAAATAGCTGAAATCCATAGCATGAAATCAGAAGCGGATTAAGTACATGTGAACATACCCTTGATGATATGTGGGGTAGGCCCGCAATAGATCCTGCCCTAAGGGCTTGAAGATTCCAGAAGATCCAAAAGGAATAAGATAAATATTGTGAAATTCTAATTGAAAAAAAAAAAAATAAATTGGCAAAACTGCACTGTGTGAACCTGGCCCTAAATTCTCATTTGTTTTTGCAGCAACCACAGTTTGATCATGGCCTATGGTGGTCTTGTTAAAAAGAAGCCCCCATTGACGTACATTGTCCTCTATGATATGCGACCCTCTTTTCCTCCAGTGCTGACAGTGAACTCGCCTCCCACCTTTTGCTATCAAACGCTAGTCCCAAATGGGACATGACTTAGGGTCCATTTACACAGAATGATTATCTGACAGATTATTTGCCAAAGATTTGAAGCCAAAGCCAGGAACAGACTATAAACAGAGACCAGGTCATAAAGAAAAGCCTGAGATTTCTCCTCTTTTAAAATCCATTCCTGGCTTTGGCTTCAAATCTTTGGCAGATAATCTTTGACCCTTAGAAGTTCATTCGTAATAGGGGGGAAAAAATCATGTAAAAAAAAAAGTTTCAAACACCAAAAGAAAAAAAAAATTCAAAAATATTACAGGACAAAAAATAAAACAATAGACGATTCTTGATTTTATTAACTCCTGATTGGAAATGCGTCATACATGAAAGGTGATATAGGTGCAAACCAGAGAGACCAACTACTCTGAACATCCCAGCCTATGATGATGGGGGTGATCGGTCGTAAAGGAGGACCTGACCACGTTGCTATAGCGCCAGGCATTCCTCAGGGCCTGAGTAATGTGAGAGGAGAGCCAGGCAGGGTGGAGCTGGTGGAGCTTCCAGCAACTTTGTAGAGTTGATTCTCTCTCCCACATAACAGCCCCCCCCCTCCTTTCTTTTCTCCCATCCCCCCCTCCCCCCCCCCCCACCCCCTTTTTTGCTTATGTGGCAGACAATGCATGTGTTAACCCCTTTTTCCCCTCTACGATATAGAAGCTGCCACGCAGTGACAACTACAATTTATGTCAACAGCTGCAACTCTTTGCTTTTACAGATGCTGTTTTCAAGATGTAGCAGAGCCGAGTCTGTTATTCAACCCAGCATTGAGATCATTCTTGGAGATAACAGAATAGTTGCAGATACCAGGTTAGGTTTACCTGCAGATAACACACTGCGACAGCATATTCGGCTCTGCTACATTTCTATTGTCGTTTATGCATTGTTATATCTTTTTATTGTTCTCTCCTTTGTTACAAAGTCCCAGAAATGAGAAAACAATGCATTTATATTGAAAAATATGACACCAGATAAAACTGATAGATTAGATAGATCATAGATAGGTAGGTAGATAGGAGAGAGATAGATAGATAGATAGATAGATAGATAGATAGGAGATAGATAGATAGATAGATAGGAGATAGATAGATAGGAGATAGATAGATAGACAGAAGATAGATAGATAGGAGATAGATAGATGATAGATAGATGGATAGATAATAGATAGATAGATAGATAGATGATAGATAGATGGATAGATAATAGATAGATAGATAGATAGATAGATAGATAGATAGATAGATAGATAGATAGGAGATAGATAGATAGATAGATAGATAGGAGATAGATAGATAGATAGATAGATAGATAGATAGATAGATAGGAGATAGATAGATAGATAGATAGGTAGATGGATAGATAATCGATAGATAGATAGGAGATAGATAGATAGGAGATAGATAGATAATGGATAGATAGATGATAGATAGATGGATAGATAATAGATAGATAGATAGATAGATAGATGATAGATAGATGGATAGATAATAGATAGATAGATAGATAGATAGATAGATAGGTAGGAGATAGATAGATAGATAGATAGATAGATAGATAGATAGGAGATAGATAGATAGATAGATAGATAGATAGATAATAGATAGATAGATAGATAGATAGGAGATAGATAGGAGATAGATAGATAGATAGATAGATAGATAGATAGATAGATAGATAGATAGGAGATAGATAGATAGATAGATAGATAGATAGGTAGATAGGAGAGAGATAGATAGAAGATAGATAGATAGATAGATAGATAGATAATAGATAAATAGGAGATAGATAGATAAATAGGAGATAGATAGATAGATAGATAGATAGATAGATAGATAGATAGATAGATAAAAGATAGATAGATAAAAGATAGATAGATAAAAGATAGATAGATAAATAGATAGATAGGAGATAGATAGGGGATAGATAGATAGATAGATGATAGATAGGAGATAGATAGATGGATAGATAATAGATAGATAGATAGATAGATAGATAGATAGATAGATAGATAGATAGATAGATAGATAGATAGATGATAGATAGGAGATAGATAGATGGATAGATAATAGATAGATAGATAGATAGATAGATAGATAGATAGATAGGAGATAGATAGATAGATAGATGGATAGATAATAGATAGATAGATAGATAGATAGATAGATAGATAGATAGGAGAGCTAAAATAACGCAATAGTTTTACCTGCAGTTATATATATATACATATATATATAAATATATATCCCATCCCATTGAGATTCCTAACACTTCCTTTATTGCCGCTATCACAGATGAAGTGTCCTCCTGAGTGGATTGTTCAGATTCCTCCTCCTCATCCACACTAAGCTCCATCCCTTTATCAGAAAGGAATTTCAAGAGGCAAGCTAAAACCTATAAAACTATACACCGCTAGCTATGTATACAGCAATAGATCATCATAATAAAGTGTTATAATAAGATACAGGTTCATTGGTTTCCAATGAGAGTGTGAAATGTGGTATATTGTATGTACAGCCCTGCAGAATATATTGGTTGTAGGATATATATATATATATATATATATATATATATACATATATATATAAAATCTTTACAGATACTACCTTGTATAAAGAGCTGAGTTTAAATCTTTGCAGGTTGCATAGTTTCTGTATAGTAGTTAAATGTTTCTGCAATTTTAAGTTGTAACAAATGACAAACTCAGCTCTGCAACATCTACTTGCAAATTCTAATATTTCCCTATAAAGGAGTTTCTATAGTCCAAGAGCTACAAGTTATAAAGACAATAAGATAGTCCTATTGGAGGTTGTGTGCATGGGTTCCATACCTTGGGACAAGAGAGGAGAGAGCTTCAGCCGCTGGGATGGTCTGAAGAAATCTGAAGGGTGCAGGATAAGTTAGCAGAGAACAGAGATGGGGTGGGTGGGACTGTGCTGTCTGTCTCTCATTCTTTCATAGGAGGCTGCACTACCCCATCCTGCCCCCCCCCCCATTCTTCCAGTCCTATTCTAAGGATGCAGCCAGAAAAAAAAAAACTCAGACCAGAGCAATCCACAGAGACTCCTAAATGTAATGTCAGGAAATGGAAGCTAATGACAGAGTCCAATACTGTCAGGACTAACATTGATGTGACTAAAAGACTGAAGAATAGAAGTCCTGCTCACCCTAACATGGAGCTTGTATCCAAACCTACATGTAATACCTGCTTAAAGGGGTTGGACACTTTATAGTAAAATAGTTCAGTGTACAGTATTAGTAAGTGTACTCACTGTATATACTGACAGCAGCTCCCTGTGTACCTAATAGAGCTAATATCAGACTCCCCTCCTCCAGGCTGTGCTGTCCTGCTCTGTGGTGAGTCTGTCCATAAGATGGCCGACATGGCCCCCCTAGTTTCCTCCACAGGCATATACAGGCTCAGTGGTGGACACTAGGGGGTGGAGCATGGTCACATGCTCCTCCATGTCAGCCATCTTATGGACAGACTCACCACAGAGCAGGACTGCCCAGCATGGAGGAGGGGAGTCTGATATTAGCTCTATGAGGTACACAGGAGCTGCTGTCAGTATATACAGTGAGTACACTATAGACTGAACTATTTTACTATAAAGTGGCCAACCCCTTTAATGTCATTCTGTAAAAGTATCCTAGTCCCCAGTGCAAACACTGTAACAGGTCGCCCCCACTATAATGGGCCATTTATAACACTGGGGTCTGATAAAGGTGTGTGCCCCCAAAAGCATCAAGGCTCTAATATGACAGCTCCTTCTGAAATTGTGTATACAATGGTATCTGTTTTACAAAAACTTAAATCTAGTTACAATAATATAATAAAATTCTTCTAAATCAACTGGTGTCAAAAAGTGCGAGAGATTTGTAAATTCCTTCCATCTGAAAATATCAAGTCTTCCATTACTTCTCAGCTGCTGTATGTCGTGAAGGAAATGGTGTATTCTTCCCAGTCAGGAGAGCAAAAGAGGTTTTCTATGGGGATTTGCTACTACTCTGGACAGTTCCTGACATGGACAGAGGTGGCAGCAGAGAGCGCTGTGTCAGACTGAAGAGAATACACCACTTCCGGCAGGACATACAGCAGCTGATAAGTACTGGAAGACTTGAGATTATTAAATAGAAGCAAATTAGCCTTCTTTAAGGTATCCATACCCCTTCAATAACTTATGGCCAAACAATCATTCAGCCGCCAGTTATGTCTCTTGACTGGCTTTGAGTATTGGAAGACTGAAGAGTATTTTTTATAGAAGTAAAATACAAATCTATATAACATTCTGATACCAGTTGATTTGGAAGAAACATTTTATCGCTGTGGTACCTCTTTATGTATCAATACATTGTATTGTTCCTTTAATAAGCCATAAAAAAATCTATAGAATATTCAATCACATAAGGCAACTGCATAATTAGGGATAAAAATACTACCAGAACATTGGGGCTATGTTCACACTACGTAAGTCTCCGGACGTAGCGCGTTCCGTGAATAAGCGGCCGGAGATTTACGTAGTTTGCTTATAATGGAAAGTATACGATGTACAGCTGCACAGTTCACACTACGTAAGAACTTACGGCCGGATCGTACGCGGCGCCATAAAAAATGAACCAGACCATTGTTTGAGGACGGAAATGCCGTAACTTACGCCCGTAGCGTAACATGCGGACGCGTACGTAGTGGTGATTTCTTCATTTTTGCACTTTTCTTTGCCGATCCAAAAGGTTCTGTGGGGTGTCCGGGGCTAGCCGAAGATTTCCAAGTAAAAGACCGCTGTCAGATCGCTGCGTACGGCGCTCGGGAAGCGTAAGTAGACTACGGGTGTAAGTTCGCGGACCGTACGTAGCCGACCTCAACTTACGTAAATCCCCGGCTGGAGTTTAACACGTATATGTCCGGCCGCGAAAATATGTAGATTATATTGTTTCGACTCTGGATGGCCGTAGATGGCGCCCTGTGCAGAATTTGCTTTGTATAGCATCCCCATATACTGTAGTATAGCCTCTCATGTACAGCATCCCTATTTATTACAGCTACCATGTGTAGCATCCCTATATATTATAGCCCCCCATGTGTAGCATCCCTATATATTATAGCCCCCCATGTGTAGCATCCCTATATATTATAGCCCCTCAAGTGTAGCATCCCCATATAGTGAAGCCCCCATGTGCATCATCCCCATATAATACAGGCCCCCATGTGCAGCATCCCTATATATTATACAATCCCCCATATGCAGCATAGTATAGCCCCCTATGTGCAGCATCCCCACATATTAAAGACCCCCCCCCAATGTGCAACATCCCCATATAGTATAGGCTTCCTCTGTGCAGCATCCAAATATAGTGAAGACCACCCCTGCTGCGCAGCATCCCAATATAGTAAAGCCCCCCATGTGCAGCATCCCCATATAATGAAGCCCCCCCCATGTGTGTGCATATAGTAAAGGCCACTACATGTGCAGCATCCCTATATATTGTAGCTCCCCCCCTCATGTGCAGCATCCCTAGACATTATAGACCCCCCATGTGCAGAATCCCCACATAGTAGTAAAGGCCTCTTCATGTGCAGCATCTCTATATATCCCCCCCCCCCCAGTGTGCAGCATCCCCAAATAGTGAAGCCCCCCCCATGTAGGGTCCCCCATGAGAAAAACAAAAAATAAAAACATACTCACCTGTCACAACGCTCCTTAGCAGATCCATCCTTCTCCCTAAGCTCTGCTCCCTATAAGAGAGGTTCCGGTGGTGGTGTCTTTCTTCTTCTTGCATCCTGACGGGTGACATAGCAAACATTGGCTATGAATAACGCAGCCGCCCCCTGGCGATACAGAGCCGCCTCTTGTGACCGTAGGCATAGTGCCGCCTCCGGTCACAAAAGTCATTGAGCAGGGTTTTGGTCTGTAACCTAGACAACGAGCTGTCAACAAGGGGAAGAAAATATTTAACTTGAAAAACCCTACAAGTATAACTATATTAGTCGTGATGGGAATACCCCTTTAAGACCTAGTGACTTATGTAAATAATTTATCCTATATGCAATTTTCCACACCTTCAGGCCTGACACATGTCTTGTTTTGAGTCTTCAATAGATATTTGCTTGTAAAAGGTGAACTGACAGCTGTGTGAGTTATATTTCCTGCCTGGCAGTACATAACATACAGTCCTATACTAGTTTATTTATGTACTTGGTTTGAGCCATTACCAGCAGCAAGCATGTGGTTAGCAGTCATTCATCTCTTCTGGGCCATTATAAAAATGTGAGGTCCCTTTAAATCCGCTGTGTATTTCTTTTTCCATCTCGGCAACCAAATAGTCATAAAAGCAGAACTTTCAGAACTCTCCAGCCAAAATAAATGTGCTCACAGTTCCTCTATGTGAACGTTTGACAAGGTGGGATAGTTCATAACTAAATAGGTTTCTGGCTATAGGATCTTGTATAAGAAGTTGTTGTAATAATCTCAATTGAAAGGAAATTGACTGCCTATATATGTATTAGGGCACAAAGGAACTCCCATCTTACCACTACTGCAAAGAGTGGCTCCAGCTTTGGAGGACTTAGCACGACCGTATAATAAACAATTTTAATGGACTCCATGCAATACCAATTTCTTCCTGTAGAGGCCACTGCACAAAAAATGAGCATCTGCCGTAAGAGACGATGGCCAGGATTTTTGCTCCCATGGTGATGTCACTTCCTGGATAAAGTGGTGATGTCACGACCCGACTCCCAGAGCTGTACGGGCTGTGGCTGCTGGAGAGGATGATGGCCGGGGGAACACTGAGGGACACAGGGCACTGGAGGGACACTGAGCATCCCCCTGCCATCATCCTCTCCAGCGGCCACAGCCAGCACAGCTCTGGGAGTCAGGTCGTGACATCACCATGTTGTCCAAGAAGTGACATCACCATGTTATCCAGGAAGTGACAACTCCATGTTATCCAGGAAGTGACATCACCATGTTATCCAGGAAGTGACATCACCATGTTATCCAGGAAGTGACATCACCATGTTATCCAGGAAGTGAAGCCTTGATGCAGTAGAAAGTGCAGGGAAAAGCACTTTATAAGCATTTCCCGTAATAAGTCTATATTGGTGATTTGTATAACTTTCAGGGGGCAATACAATACTTTAATAAAAATTTTCGCCAGACTTCTCCTTTAATGGCCGCATGAACGATACAGCGATCATTCATGTGGCCCAGCTATTTATCGTGCCGATCTAGCTTTTGGGTCCGTACATGGCCAAGCACTCTGGAACCATAAGTCACACAGTTATTTGATAACAATAAGACAAGAAGGAAGAGGAGGATGAGGAGGTGTAAGATACGGATGAAACGTGCAGTAATAAGATCAATTATTACTTATGAGCTCTCTGTGAATTGGGAGGAAGACTTTGTGGACCGAGACTTTAAACCACATCCTAGTGCACTAAGAAATTCGATGTAACCATTGCATCAGCTATCCCCAGAGGACATTATCTATTCCATTGTCTTTCATTACGGTCATTCTGATTAAGTATTTATAGTTTTTCGTAAGGAAGACCATTCACCTAGCTATAAGACATGATTTCCTAGGTATAAGATTAAAGAGAAAGTATAAGTTTTATTTTAACTATTATAGTCGGAGACGGAAACGTGTTCTTTGTTTCAAACTTTTTCTTTGTTTTCTATATATATATATATATATATATATATATATATATATATATATATATATACAGTGGTACCTTGGTTTAAGAGTAACTTGGATTAAGAGCGTTTTGGTTTAAGAGCTCACAGTTTTTCTAAATTGTGACTTAGTTTAAGAGCATTGCTTTGGTTTAAGAGCTCCCTGTACTGGGTGGGAAGGCAAGTGGGGGAGGGGTATGGTCTGCATAGCGGGGTCTACAGCTCTGTACTATGAACCAGGAAGTCTCCCTCACCTTCCAAATCATAGCAGATCTACTGCAGGCTGGGGCTTACAACAGGGGACAGGACTGTGGAGATAATCTGTTCATAGCTGTAACCCCTCTCTCTCGGTCAGAGTGCTGCTATACTGTGTCCACATCTGCCCTGCTCATTCCTTCATGCTCCCTGCAGTCTCTGTCAGCCCTTGTCTTTCCCATCCTCTCCATTCCTGCTATAATGTGCCTGCACTCACACTCAGCTATACCCACTGCTGCTATAATGTGCCTGCACTCACACTGAGCTATACACACTGCTGCTATAATGTGCCTGCACTCACACTCAGCCATTCACACTGCTGCTATAATCTGCCTGCACACACACTCAGCCATTCACACTGCTGCTATAATTTGTCTGTACTTACACTAAGCTATACACACTGCTGCTATAAAGCGCTCGCACTTACACTCAGCCATTTAAGCTGCTAAAGTATAAAGTTTCTGTCACCGTCCTCCTGCACAGCTCTGTGATTCTCACTTCCTGATTGGTCTATGAACACACCTCCCTTCCCCATTGCTGTCATGTGACCACACAGACCTCTGACAGCAGCCCTGCTTCTCTATTCTAGCCTGTTGTACTACGCTACTGCATTATGGGGATCTGCAGTTCCATGACTTGTTGACATGAATGGGAAATGTTACTGGACATGCTCTGTGACCTTTGAAGAGATAATATAACAGGTAGGGGAAGGCTAAGGTGCGAGCTTCATTATTATCTCCTCTAGCGGTGTCACCTTTCACTGGACTTGAAAGCTAACAGATCCTCTTTAAAGGGGATATCCAGGATTAGAAAAACAGCTAATTTCTTCCAGAAACAGCTCCACTCTTGTCTTCAGGTTGTGTGTGGTATCGCAGCTCAGCTCCACTGAAGTGAATGGAGACGAGTTGTAATACCACGCTCAGTCTAAGGACAGGGGTGGTGCTGTTTTTGATAGAAATTAGTTTTACTTCTCTATTCTTTATTGACGCCAATCACATTAACATATATACACTCACCGGCCAGGAGGCCACTTTATTAGGTACACCTGTCCAACTGCACGTTACCACTTAATTTCTAATCAGCCAATCACATGGCGGCAACTCAGTGCATTTAGGCATGTAGACATGGTCAAGACAATCTCCTGCAGTTCAAACCGAGCATCAGTATGGGGAAGAAAGGTGATTTGAGTGCCTTTGAATGTAGCATGGTTGTTGGTGCCAGAAGGGCTGGTCTGAGTATTTCAGAAACTGCTGATCTACTGGGATTTTCACGCACAACCATCTCTAGGGTTTACAGAGAATGGTCCGAAAAAGAAAAAACATCCAGTGAGCGGCAGTTCTGTGGGCGGAAATGCCTTGTTGATGCCAGAGGTCAGAGGAGAATGGGCAGACTGGTTCGAGCTGATAGAAAGGCAACAGTGACTCAAATAGCCAACCGTTACAACCAAGGTAGGCAGAAGAGCATCTCTGAACGCACAGTACGTCCAACTTTGAGGCAGATGGGCTACAGCAGCAGAAGACCACACCGGGTGCCACTCCTTTCAGCTAAGAACAGGAAACTGAGGCTACAATTTGCACAAGCTCATCGAAATTGGACAGTAGAAGATTGGAAAAACGTTGCCTGGTCTGATGAGTCTCGATTTCTGCTGCGACATTCGGATGGTAGGGTCAGAATTTGGCGTCAACAACATGAAAGCATGGATCCATCCTGCCTTGTATCAATGGTTCAGGCTGGTGGTGGTGGTGTCATGGTGTGGGGAATATTTTCTTGGCACTCTTTGGGCCCCTTAGTACCAATTGAGCATCATTGCAACGCCACAGCCTACCTGAGTATTGTTGCTGACCATGTCCATCCCTTTATGACCACAATGTACCCAACATCTGATGGCTACTTTCAGCAGGATAATGCGCCATGTCATAAAGCTAGAATCATCTCAGACTGGTTTCTTGAACATGACAATGAGTTCACTGTACTCCAATGGCCTCCACAGTCACCAGATCTCAATCCAATAGAGCATCTTTGGGATGTGGTGGAACGGGAGATTCGCATCATGGATGTGCAGCCGACAAATCTGCGGCAACTGTGTGATGCCATCATGTCAATATGGACCAAAATCTCTGAGGAATGCTTCCAGCACCTTGTTGTATCTATGCCACCAAGAATTGAGGCAGTTCTGAAGGCAAAAGGGGGTCCAACCCGCTACTAGCATGGTGTACCTAATAAAGTGGCCGGTGAGTGTATATATATATATATATATATATATATATAGTGGGGGATAATGTAATGGGGGATGTGTGGCTGACAAATGATAAAAGTAAATGGCCACAATAACAATGTATTGTATAATAGACTTGTTAATTGAGTGCAAATCTACCTGGTCGACAGCGATCTGATCACGTAATACCTCCCATTGACAACTGCTCCCTTTGGTCAGACCCTGAGCTTAAGCTGGCCGTACACATTCATTGGCTGATTTTGACCATTTCAACCCATTATTCGTAAGTTGCACATGAATGACGTTCACGATCACTGACCAATATTAGATTTTTCTAGCACTGGTTGGTGGACTGGCTCGATCGGCCAATCTTAGCGGATCATCCGTTGCTTTGAGCGAGCTCATCGTCCCAATGCCTGGAGCCCTGTAGCCTTGTTTTATGGAGCCCACCTCTTACATTGTAACCTAGAGAATTTACTGATGACCCCCAGCCCTAAATATCTAAGAAAACAGGAAACGGGTGACAAATCATTGTCCGCTTAGATATAAAATGTTCCTGATCTTTGACCTTTTTTTTTACACACAATCGAGTTTACACTAGAAATACAGCTGACAGTAATAGCTTCCCGGAATATCAGTATAGAGAATGACTTCCCATGCTCACTGTAAGGCTATGTTCACACTGTCGATATGGAGGTTTAACATTGCATCTGGGTGATTGTGTCAGCCATTCCCATCCTTTACCTGTTGTATCTATGAATTCTCCATTGGAAGGGGCTTCAGCAAAACCAGACTGTTTGGGGTCTGTAAACAGACAATGTCAGACAATGGGGCTTGTTTTGAAACATTATGGGACCCAAAGACGTCCTATGCCCTCAATTGTGATAGTAATGGCCATGACACTTAACTAGATGTGAACGGACAGATGTTTATTTAATGAAATTCAATGGGGGGGAAATGAAAATGCAGTCCAAAAATAATTTAAAATAGCTAGATAGATAGATAGATAGATAGATAGGAGATAGATAGATAGATAGATAGATAATAGATAGATAGATAGATAGATAGATGATAGATAGATAGATAGATAGATAGATAGATAGGAGATAGATAGATAGATAGGAGATAGATAGGAGATAGATAGATAGATAGATAGATAGATAGATAGATAGATAGATAGATAGGAGGGAGGGAGATAGATAGATAGATAGATAGATAGATAGATAGATAGATAGATAGGAAGATAGATAGATAGATAGATAGATAGATAGATAGATAGATAGATAGGTAGGAGATAGATAGATAGATAATAGATAGGAGATAGATAGATAGATAGGAGATAGATAGATAGATAGATAGATAGATAGATAGATAGATAGATAGATAGATAGATAGATAGATATCAACAATCTGCAGCACACCAGACTCTTCACTTTTACTACCTGGTGTGCTACATACTTTTGGGATCCCTGGTCAAATTACTTACTCGGCAACCACCAATCCATCTAGATCTGGATGTGCGGCTTTTTCTCTACTCTAGATAGATAGATAGATAGATAGATACATAGATAGATAGATAGATAGGAGATAGATAGATAGATAGATAGATAGATACATAGATAGATAGATAGATAGATAGGAGATAGATAGATAGATAGATAGATAGATAGATAGATAGATAGATAGATAGGAGATAGATAGATAGATAGATAGATAGATAGGAGATAGATAGATAGATAGATAGATAGGAAATAGATAGATAGATAGGAGATAGATACATAGATAGATAGGAGATAGATAGGAGATAGATAGATAAGAGATAGATAGATATATAGATAGATAGATAGATAGATAGATAGATAGATTGATAGATAATAGATAGATAGATAGATAGATAGATAGATAGATAGATAATAGTGAGATAGATAGATAGATGGGAGATAGATAGATAGATAGATAGATAGATAGATAGATAGATAGGGAGATAGATAGATAGATAGATAGGAGATAGATAGATAGATAGATAGATAGATAGATAGATAGATAGATGATAGGAGATAGATAGATAGGAGATAGATAGATAGATAGATAGATAGATAGATAGATAGATAGATAGATAGGAGATAGATAATAGATAGATAGATTGATAGATAGATAGGAGATAGATAGATAATAGATAGATAGATAGATAGATAATAGATAGATAAATAGGAGATAGATAGATAGATAGATAGATAGGAGATAGATGATAGATAGATAGATAGATAGATAGATAGATAGATAGATAGATAGGAGATAGATAGATAATAAATAGATAGATAGATAGATAGATAGATAGATAGGAGATAGATAGATAGGAGATAGATAGATAGATAGATAGATAGACAGGAGATATGCTGCATTTACACAGAACGATTATCGTGTGAATTTGCACGATAACGATCGAATTCGAACGATAATCGTACGTGTAAACGCAACGAACGATCAAACGACGAGCGAGAAATCGTTCATTTTGA
Source organism: Dendropsophus ebraccatus (assembly GCF_027789765.1). NCBI lineage: Eukaryota > Metazoa > Chordata > Amphibia > Anura > Hylidae > Dendropsophus > Dendropsophus ebraccatus. Next base: position 24,339,093 of record NC_091454.1, on the reverse strand, counting down.
TCTTTCAACATGTTCTTAAATCGTCGTTCGTATCGTCGTTCGTCGTTCGCAAAAAATTCGCAGATCGTTCCGTGTAAACAGTTGTTCACCTATTTTACCTATGTGCGAGATAGGCTTAAGCGATCGCAAAACGATAGCAAAACGAATCTTCTGTACGATATATCGTTCCATCTAAACTCTGATCGTTATAAAAAAAATCGTTACTTCTAAATCGTTAATCGTACAATCGGGCGAATTATCGCTCTGTGTAAACCCAGCAATAGATAGATAGATAGATAGATAGATAGATTAATAGATAATAGATAGGAGATAGATAGATAGATTAATAGATAATAGATAGATGATAGATAGATAGATAGATAGATAGATAGATAGATAGATAGATAGATAGATAGATAGGAGATAGGAGATAGGTAGATAGATAGATAGATAGATAGATAGATAGATAGATAGATAGGAGATAGGTAGATAGATAGATAGATAGATAGATAGATAGATAGATAGATAGATAGGAGATAGATAGGAGATAGATAGATAGATAGATAGATAGATAGATAGATAGATAGATAGATAGGAGATAGATAGGAGATAGATAGATAGATAGGAGATAGGTAGATAGATAGATAGATAGATAGATAGATAGATAGATAGATAGATAGATAGGAGATAGGTAGATAGATAGATAGATAGATAGATAGATAGATAGGAGATAGATAGGAGATAGATAGATAGATAGATAGATAGATAGATAGATAGGAGATAGATAGGAGATAGATAGATAGATAGATAGATAGATAGGAGATAGATAGATAGATAGATAGATAGATTAATAGATAATAGATAGATGATAGATAGATATATAGATAGACAATAGATAGATAGATAGATAGATAGATAGATAGATAGATAGATAGATAGGAGATAGATAGATAGATAGATGATAGATAGATAGATAGATAGATAAATAGATAGATAGGAGATAGATAGATAGATAGATAGATAGGAGATAGATAATAGATAGATAGGAGATAGATAATAGATAGATAGATGATAGATAGATAGATAGAAGATAGATAGATAGATAGATAGATAGATAGATAGATAGATAGGCGAATTGTATAGTGTCATTATCTGTGTACTTAGCACTGTTTCCTTTAGCACCATATTGCAGTATTATATAGGAACCATATAGCAGTGTCATGTTGGTGTCCTTATTTCATCACTATATAACGCTGTTATTGGGGCATTATAGTGTTATTACATTTAATTAAACCACTACATAAAACAGCAGTGGACCCTGTATTTTTACCTACGGGCCCTTATAAACCTTATTCCAGCCTTGGATATATAGATATGTCACCTTCTATAGTAGGAGAGGCGGATGACTGTGTCCTATACAGCTATACACATGGCCCTGCTGGTCATTCTCAGCTTCCTTAGAAATGTGATGAGAATGAGAAGATTTCTATATTTAGCTGGATATACTAGTGCTCCTCATTGTGTTTCTGTAGGACGGGTTATGACGTGTAATCTGAGGTCGATTATTACAGTCTTCTCCATGTACAAACCTGATTACTGTGCAATGAGAACAGCAGCTGCCTCCACGCTGCATGTCTCTACAAGACGCATAACATCTGGGCCGGGGCTGACTTAAGTAACAGCCGATTGGTCTGAAGACGTGGCAGAAGGAAAAGCCTCCTATTCCTGGCCCAAAGCGCACCCTCCTTCTATTAAACAGAACCAAATGGCAGGGTGCATGATGGGAGTTTTGCTGGTGTACGTGGCGTCTTTGCCACAAAATTGCTGTTTATTTAACTCAAAAATAAATCTTATAAAATTTCCGGCACTCCGGCGTGTTTGCTCCGGCCGCTCGCTTCACTGTGTGCTATGGGAAGCTCTTATGCGGGCGCACGCTGGGATGATCTGGGCAGAGACCGGCCATTCCATGACCTGGTCGGGTCACGGAACGGCCGGTCTCTATACGTAGTCTGAACATAGCCTAATAGTGCATGCACGATGTCGGCTGATCGCATGTACACTAAGTGCTACAGGTGCAATGGCAGCAGACTGCCACTGACTTCAATGGGCGGTCTGGGCGGTCCCTTCTATTGTGTAATACTGCCTTTAGATGGGCTGCAGATGGTTTAGACTGAGTAGTGATGGGCAGTTGCCTTCACCACTTATCTCTCTCCCCTGCCAGTCTGTGTTCTGTGTGGTCTGGATGTCAGAGGGCCGGTCCAATCCCACCTGTGCACTGGGACGTTGCTAGCGATAGTCTCTTGGAGCTTGAGCTGGTGTTTTGTATTGGATTTTATTGCTTGGTGTTCTGACCTCTTTGTCTGTCCTTCTGACCTCTCTGTTTGTACTGTTCTGCTACCTACAGTTTGATCTGTATCTGCCTGACTATTCTTTATTATATGTGTCTGTCTTGTCTTGTCTTGTTCTGTGTCTTACTTATCTAGTGTAGAAACTATCACCCAATTGCCGCTGACTGCCTGGGGTCAGGCCTGCAAGTAGGCAGGGACAGTCTTGGGGGGCCTAGCGCTAGGGTTCACACTATCTATCTGTCCCTGTATTCCATCAAGGTCCCAGATTCCCATACAGCTGGGTTATAGCCTGTGTACTGGTGGAAGCTAGTGGGAGAGGGTGAGTATTGTCCCTTTCTGAAGACAGTGAAAGTGAAACTAAAAGGCAAATGGTCTATGTGACGTTAAAGGGGTTTTCTACTATAAATACTGGGGGGGGGGAGTGATATGTAGCAGCTGCTGTCCCAGCATCTTCTGGGCCCCCGCTGCATTCCGCCTTTGCTTTCTTCTGAGAAAAGACATCAGAGCAGGATGTGCCTGCTCAGCCAATCACTAGCCTAGACGACAAACCGCTGCAGTGATTGGCTGAGCGGGTAAGTCCTGCTTTGACATCTTGGAAGAACAGATAGAGTAGACTGGAAGGGGCTGCAACAGGAGCTGCAGGGGATCAGAGACCACAGGGGCTAAAGCCAGTAGTCACTTCAGATGTAACTTGCCTGTTGTTGGACTTGTGGAGTATCACACGGCCCCTTCCTCTTCTAAAAGACTGCGCAAAAGTGATCAAGAGAGCAACATTCAAGTATTAGTACCTCCATGTACGACCTGGAACCACCAAGCTTATTGTACCACCATTGTGTGCCACCATAGAAAATAAGGTCACCTCTTTACTTGTTCAGTGATCACATTCTATGATCAAGGGAATCCTGTAACCGCCCCTCGAACATATAAACTGGACGTGGTAGGGTAAAACAATCAGCCGTGTAACAATTTTTCCGTACAAACTGTGAAAACATGCAGGAGAGTGGCAGAGGATACACGTGTGATGGACAACAGGCGGACTACTACTGATCAAATATTAATAGCATCAAATTGATCAAAGTCATAAATGTTGTTCACGGAATAGAGCCTTTTAAGTGTATATTGATTCTGTATGGCATCTAGTAGGCCAACATGTAATATTGTAAGAGGGGTAAAGGTTATATTGTCTTCTCATCAGGATTATAGGCATAGCTTTTTATCTCTATACTTCTTACCAGTAATGAGTGAGCCTGATGCTGATGGTGCAACCCCAATAGCAATGGTACACATTGTGGTATCCTACCATGGGTGTTACAGTTATATACACCCTTCGCAAAAGTCTGTACTTATTGTACTTGTGTGGTGATGAAAATAGTAATAAAGTTTCGCCACTAGATGTCACTGTATTATATATGTGTATTTGGAAGCTGCACAGCTGAGCGACGTAAAGGGTTATTGTTTCTTTATGTGTCACCTGAATCTGCAGATCAGTGTGAGAAACTGAGAAAATGATGGTGTGCCCCGAGGAAACACTGTGCAGAGGGATTTCCTCCTGGAAATCTTCTGCGACCCTGAGAATCAAGGCACTACTATGATGTCGCATATTTTTAATCCTAGAGGGAAGGCAGTTGATTTCTGGCCCACCGGACAGCGCAGCTAATTATAACATAGGTGGTCTGGCAGCAGCCCAGGCCACCCATATTTTTATTTTCTGGCACAGGCAGTGTGGCGACATCATCACACATGCTGCCTACGCAAGGTGCGTCCTGCAGGAGGGGGAGCTCCAGCATCGGAGCCAGGATAGGTAAGTCCAGCCCATTCACCTAGGTGGAAGGAGCATAAGTACCATGTGGGGCACTAATGGACAGAGTACTTACTATGTGGGGCACTATTGGGGTAATTAACAAATGTATGGAGGATTATTGGGGGAACCAATTACTATATGGGGCATACTTTTGTGCATATTTGAGGTTGACACCCCGATCATCAGCTGATCCAGACCTAAAATCACTGGGTGTCGGGCGCCCATATGTATAATAGCAATGTGCGGGCAATGACTAACAATTAAAGAAACTGTTCATACATTACCTGTCTGCGCTCCCGGTCTTCTCCTGCTCTCTGCTTGCTTCCTGGCACCACATGCTACAGCTTCTCCGAGCTGACAGGCTGCTCAGCCAATCACTGGCCGGGCCTGAGCAGCCAGCGATTGGCTGAGCGGCCTGTCAGCTCATAGAGGCTACAGCTGCGGGTAATGGGAAGCAATCAAAGGGCAGGAGAAGACCAGGAGTGCAGACAGGCAATGTATGAACAGTTTAGGGCAGGGGATGCACAGACATCGCTAACGATGTCCGTGCAGCCCTTGCTGAACAATAATTGAGCTGTATAATAGGCAGATCGGTGCTCGATTACATTATTGATCGGGCTGCCATTGGCCTGTGTAATATGACCCTTAAAGTGTCACTGTCGTGAAATTTTTTTTTGCAGAAATCAATAGTCGATTTTAAGAAACTTTGTAATTGGGTTTATTAGCCGAAAAATGCATTTTTATCATGAAAAAGCAGTTTGAAGCTCTCCCCCCTGTCTTCATTGTTCTCCTATGGAGAGAGCTAAATAAAAGACAGGACAACAAAGAGTTAATCTACAAATCCCTCACGGGATATCTCCTGTGACAGTCACCAGTGACCTGTCTGAGCTCAGATTACAGCTGTCACCCAGCTCCCTGCCTGTAATCCTCTGTCATCTGCTTTCTGCTGCCGGCTAACTCCCTCCTTCCTCCTCCCCCCTCCCCTCTCTATAGACAGATAATGGCAGATTTGGCTAATAAACCCAATTACAAAGTTTCTTAAAATCGCCTGGACTATTGATTTCTGAAAAAAAAATAAAAAAAATACGACAGTGACTCTTTAAGGATGCCATGTGCATCTCCCTTCCCTGCACCTGCTTTATGCCATTACTGCCCTGACATGGTTTTTGGCAATGCCCTAACCTGGTATGCTAGACATCCATTCTCGACCTCTCACATTGTTATTGTTATTTCAGGATTCCCTTTTGCATGATGTTGTATCTCAGTCTTGGTATACTCTCCACACCGTTACATGAGAACACCCCACAAGCTTGGCAGAGTATGGCTAGTCTAGCACAAATGACGAGGCATTGTTATTAGTCATTCAGATCATTCCACTTTCCCAGTTAAATGTGTGTTCACACTGGGACTGGTCAAAAAAAAAAGGGGCCTCTAATACAGTGGATATTCAGTATATGAGGTTTCCATAATACTAGGAGGATGCATCCACTGTCTTCGGTATAGCGTGCAGCTATTCTCCGATTCTAAGATCACACTGACTGTTTGGTCTACGTCGGATCTTATCGTCCATGGATCCATGGAGTGTGTCTGGTCTGTCTGCAGTTATAATTCTGCTGTGAATACAGAGGAGCTTGTGTGACGTGGCCGAAGCTTTGGGCTCACGAACAGTCAAAGAGTTTCCGATTGTGTTGTGAGTCACTTTGAAGGAATGCGCCGCACGATTACATTCTGTTCTGTCCATATTAAATACAATTTAATAAAATAATTAGAACTGGTTTTAGAAAGTTATATAGATTTGTAATTTACTTCTATTTAAAAATCTAAAGTGTTCCAGTACTTATCAGCTGCTGTATGTCCTGCATGAAGTGGTGTATTCTTTCCAATCTGTCACAGTGCTCTCTGCTGCCACCTCTGTCCATGACAGGAACTGTCCAGAGCAGAAGTTTTCTGTGGGGATTTGCTACTTCTCTGGGCAAATCCTGACATAGACAGAGGTGGCAGCAGAGAGCACTGTGTCAGACTTCCTGCATGGCATAAAGCAGCTGATAAGTACTGGAAGACTGGAGATTTTTAAGTATAATTAAATCACAAATCTATATAACTTTCTGACACCAGTTTATTTAAAAGAAAAATATTTATGCCGGAGTACCCCTTTAAGAAAGAATTTTTCCCTTAGTATGGGGCAATGGGCATCTGCCCCATATAAGCTTTGCCTTTCTCTGGATCAACTCTAAGTGCAATTATAGGATGACTTCATAGGACTTGATAGACTCTTGTATTTTTTCAGCCTTATCAAATTTGTATTTATGTAACCACATACTAACATATAAAGTACAAAAAATCCTCAGCCTCATGTTGGATGGTACCCAAATAAGAGGGTGGTATACCGGTAGATACCAGTATCTGGTGCTCAAGTAATAGTTCCTTGTATAAAGTAATTTACCAACAGTAGTGTACAAAGTCTTAAAGGGGCTCTCCAATGTTATGAATCCTATACTTTATGATCGCAGGGGGTCCTACCTGTGATCCCTATAATGAGGGTGCTGCAGCTGTGATTTGGCACTGGGACCCCTTTAGAATAGCCCTTTTCTGTGGCATACGCCAGGTGTATCCCCCACTCACCTCTTAGTAAATCCGGCCAGAGAAAAAGGGACATGGCTTTATTTAAGACTGGCGTACTCGTCCCCCAAAGTGTATAAAATATATACAATAAGATGAGTTTAAAGGGGTTATCCAGCGAAAATCTTTTTTCAACTGGTTTCAGAAAGTTATATAGATTTGTAATTCACTTCTATTTAAAATGTACTTATCAGCTGCTGTATGTCCTGCAGGAAATGTTGTTTTCTTTTCAGTCTAAAAAGGTGCTCTCGGCTGCCACCTCTGTCCATGTCAGGAACTGTCCAGAGCAGGAGAGGTTTTCTATGGGGATTTGCTGCTGCTCTGGACAGTTCCTTTCTCAGTCAGCAGAGAGCGGTGTGTCAGACTGGAAAAATAAAAAATTCCTGCAGGACATACAGCAATGATAAGTACTAGAATACTTGAGATCTTTAAATAGAAGTAAGTTACAAATCTATAAAACTTTCTGACTCCAGTTGATTTGAAACAAGAAGTTTTTCGCCGGATAAGCCCTTTAATGGTTGTCAGAGATGATCAAAAAGGGTCTTTTTTGTCCGAAACAGCGCCATTCTTGTCCATAGGATGTGTCTGGTATTGCAGTTCAGTCTTATTCAGGTAAAAGAGGATGAGATGCACTACCCCTTTAAAAAAAATATCTTATTAAGTCAACCAAGGCCTATAGACATGTGCTTAGGACCCCCTCTATTAGCTATAAGCTTCCTGGGGGTCCCTTATTCGCTTGTTTCATTGTGTGGCCAGATGAGGCTCCTCTTGGCGATCATTGGGGGTTAGAGAAACAAGACCTGAATAATCTCTTTAAGCAGTTTAGATGTAGAGCGACAATTCCGGCATGTTTTATAGGAATATTAGCTCATAGCATTCTGCCAGTCCCACCCAGTGCTGAATAAAGTCTATTTGTGCTTGTAGTCACTGCAGGCTATGAGATGTCTGCCAGCTGTACGATATCATCATTTACAGCATGGCTTCTAGGCGTGCCGCGCCGGTGATGTGACACGTTGCTGAGCAGACACTGTTATCCCAGCCACAAGCTGAAAACATATCCCCTGCAGCAACACAGCAACCAGAGTGATCCGAGCAGCATGGAAGACATTCTCATGTGGCCACTCGACAAGTTTCTACAGTGCTGAAATCTGCCATAGGATTGTAATGGAAAATCTAGAGAGGTTGGAGCGTAGTACAGACAGTGACAACATGGATGGAGCGCATCGATCATATAAAACGAGGGCCAGCACTGATCTTTTTCAGAAAGAAAATCTTTTTCTTTCAAATCAACTGATATAAGAAAGTTATATAGATTTGTAAGTTACTTCTATTAAAAAATCTCAAGTCTTGCCATACTTATCAGCTGCTGTATGTCATGCAGGAAATGTTGTTTTACTTTCAGTCTGAGACAGTGCTCTCTGCTGCCATCTCTGGCCGAGACAGGAACTCTGCTTTGGTTTTCTATGAATCCCCATAGAAAACCTCTCCTGCTCTGGACAGTTCCAGTCTCGGCCAGAGATGTCAGCAGTGAGCACAGTCTCAGACTGAAAATAAAATAACATTTCCTGCAGGACATACAGCAGCTGATAAGTATGGGAAGACTTGAGATTTTTTTTTAATTTGAAAGAAAAAGATTTTCACTGGACAACCCCTTCAAGCCCCATTGATAGGTGACCATATATGTACAAGAACACATCAGCTCTCATCTGTTTCCTATTCAAGATGGTCGTATGAGACTCGAAAAAAAAAGGTCTGACCTTTTCTTTTTAGGAAATTTTTTTTTTTGTATGGCATCTATCTGCTAGTGCAGCTCAGCCAAATTCAATTGAATGTTGCAACACCAGAAAAAGCCCATAGACAGGACAAGTTCCACTATATGGGATGCAGAGGCGGCATTTGGCCTGGACTCTTCCACATAGGGATATCAATATTGGGCTGGTGCGATACTGTATAAAAGCTTTTTAAAAAAATAACATGTTTTTATAGTGTTCTACTAGTTTTTAACTTTTTTTTATTTTGCTTAAAGGGCTTTCCCGGGGAAAATCTTTTTCTTTCAAATCAAATGGTTTCAGAAAGTTATATAGATTTGTAATTTAATTCTATTTATAAATTTCCAGTTTTTCAGTACCTATTAGCTGCTCTATGTCCTGACTGACACAGTGCTCTCTACACTGGTAGCTACCAGGGAGGCAGACCATGCAGCTGCTATGGGGCCCATGCGACAGGCGGGCCCCGGGCCCACCTTCCTGGCAGAGCCTCCATGGTATGATGCCTCGCAGCAGTGCATCAACTCCCCCCTCCGGACAGTCCATGAACTGCCTCCGCACTGCCAGAGGTTGTCCGGGTGTGTCATACAGGATTCATGGGGCCCCTTGCAGTTTTTTTTCTATGGGGGCCCATAAATCCTAGCTACACCCCCTGGTTCTCTGCTGACACCTCTGTCCAAGACAGGAAATGTCCAGAGCAGGAAAGGTTTTCTATGGGGATTTTTCAATGGCTCTGGGCAGTTCCTATTATAAACAGAGGTGGCAGCAAAGAGCATTCTATCAAACTGAAAAGAAAACACCTGCAGGACATACAGCAGGTGATAAATATTGGGAGACTTTAGGGTCCATTTACACAGTAAGAATTTCTGACAAATAATCTGCCAAAGCCAGGAATGAATTTGAAAAGTGGAGAAATCTTAGACTTTTAAATAGAAGTAATTTACAAATCTATATAACTTTCTAAAACCAGTTAATTTGAAAGAAAAAGATTTTCACCAGAGTACCCCTTTAAGGTCCCCATACACCTTCAATAACTAATGGCTGAATGATCGTTCGTCTGTCAGTTATCTCTCCCGTCTGGCCCCCATCCAAACACAGGAACATATAGCACAGCCGAGGCTTCCTGTGTTCTCTACAAGGAGAGGAGAGCTCTGTCTGCGGCTTATCTCTCCCAGAACAAAGGGGTCGAGCTGTAATTTTCCATCACCTTTTACCCCTATCTACACTATGTGTTGGTGGTCGGTCAGGAGAGCCCCACACCTTATACTGATGAATTATGCACATGGTCATAGTCCGTTTATAGCTTTTGCAAATAACGTCTATGAAGCCCTAAGGGTCATTTTAAAGGGGCCAGTCGTTTTCTGATGAATGTGAAATCTTTAATTTGTTGGTTGATCACATTTTTTGGTGTGGGCATTTACCTTTGCTCTCAGTTTGGGCTCAGTTCAATTGAAGCGAATAGAACTGACTTGTAATACCTCACACAACCTGGGGACAGGGGTGGCACTGTTTTTGCAATATTTTCCCCCTCTTTTTGACAAAGTTTTTTCAGATGTGGTAGTACACGTATGGACGAGGCCTACATCATACTCTAGACCCAAGTATCACACCTTGTGCTAAGGAACATTGGTTGCTATGGGTTGCTATGGGCAAATGCTCCATTGTTCCTCTGCACAAGGTGTTATACACCTCCCCCAGTATCTATACTAGCCCATCCTGATGTCTACATGCTTCACGGCACATCCTCCACACATGCAGCTGTCTAAATAACACATTCCTAATTCCATTGAACAGAAAGGAAATACAGTCAGATAGCAGGCAACATGGGGGGAGTGAGCAAACAGAGTGGGATATAAACAAGCAGGGGGAGGACAGGTCTCCTTTAAGGAGAAGACGCACAACAATACTCCTGATCGTACATAAAATTTGACAAAAACTATGGATATTTTTGAAATTTTAAAAGAAAAACTGTCCTTGTTGCCGATAGCAACCAATCAGAGCTCAGTTTTTATATCATAACAAGCTGTTGTAAAATGAAAGTTGTGCTCTGATTGGTTGCTATGGGAAAATTAGCCAGTCTAATTTCCTTTATGGCAACCAATCACAGCTTAGCTTTTATGTTACCAGAGCAATTTGAGAAAGCAAAGTTGAGCTCTGATTGGTTGCTATGGTCAGCGCTCAATTACTGATATAACGTTGGTATTGGCACTTTTCACCAAAGGCCTGTGGTGTGAACTGGTTACAGGGCCAATCTTGGGCATATCTCCGACGGGCACATCTCCGTTACAGGCATTCCACTTCCTTGGGCTGCGCGGAACACGAAACGTGTGAATGCGGCCCAATCACTTAATATTTTGGTCACAAGTGTAATTTATGACCTCTGCAGTAAAGTGCCTGGTCAGTCATTAAAGGGTTCAGATCACTGAGAGCACCTGTAGTCACCATGGCAACCACACACTGTGACAATCATGACAATCGCTTATGTCATAAAGAAGGTTCCATAAAAGAAAGGCCCGCTGTCTGGATCAGCACCATCTTGCAGGACCTTGAGGACCTTGAGCTTGACCACATTACTCTTCCTGACCCTTGATGTAATTTGGAGGGTCTAGCAAGGGAAAGGAGGGTGTCTGCTATAGACTACCCCCTCAATCGAGTCTCCATCTTCTTGAGAGATGGACCTGGATCTGTAACGGAGAAGAGATACTACCGCCTAACCAGTAATAAGGTGACGCACATGGCAGCCAGATCTCTTTCACATCCGGTGTAATATAATTATATTGTATTGGTGTTCTGTTATTGTCTGTAAATCAGATACAATGTACAAATTCTAAATCTATTATATATTGGTATTACCCTTAAAGCTAAGGGGAGGGGCAACTCTGCAGCCATGGCTCCCATAAGGTTTCCTCCACAGGAGGTTTTTCATTGCCTGAGTGCTGGAGGGTGATTCTTTGTGAGTTGGGGGTCTGACAATTTTTATCAGTGTTATGTGATTTTAAATAAAATTGTGAGCATTTGACACCTGATTGCAATGTGTTGTGTCTTTTTTATTTTAGTTTGGTTTAATTAATTTTACTTGGGAGTTGAGGGCCCATCGCATATTACAAAGTAAGAAAGCCGGACATCTGCCTGCATAAGCGCCATTATGCCCCCCTCTCTGGCAAGAAGGATGGAGCAGTGGACAGTACAACTCCTGTATTAAAGGGACACTAAAATCTTGATAAAAAACATAAAGAAGAACAAAATTTGCATCACAAAGTTTATACATAATTCTGAAAGGTTTGTCAAAAGTTTACTTCTAGTAAAAAAAAAATCTTGGCTTCCAGTACTTATCAGCTGCTGTATGTCCTACAGGATGTGGTGTATTCTCTTCAGTCTGACACAGTGCTCTCTGCTGCCACCACTGTGCATGTCAGAAACTTTCAAGAGCAACAGCAAATCCCCGTAGAAAACCTCTCCTGTTCTCCAGACTGAAAAGAATACCACTTACAGCAGGGCATACAGCAGCTGATAAGTACTGGAAGGCTTGAGATTTTTTAATTGAAGTAAATTGCAGATCTTTGGCACTTTCTGGCACAAGCTGATTTGAAAGAAAAACATTTTTGGTAAACAACCCCCTTTAAGTTGGAAATACCTGCTGACTAGTCCACTTTAACTATTATATTACTCTCTCTAAAAACTCATTCGAAGTGCATAAGTGTTTCTCTTTTCAAAAAGTTGGGAGGTAGGTATCTAGTAAACTGCTTAGTCAATACTTAACTCCTTAAGGGTGCGTTCACACCTACAGGATCTGCAGCAGATCTGCAGCAGATCCGCAGCAGATTTGATGGTGCAGATTTGATGCTGTGTTCAGTTATTTAAATGAAATCTGCTGTGGATCTGCTGCGGATCCGCAGCAGAAAATCAGCTGCGGATCCGGTAAGTGTGAACGTACCCTAAGGGGGTTTTCTGGGCAAAACGTATTGATGAGCTATCCACAGGATGGTTCATCAGTTACTTCCATTCCCTGGGAAGTGGCAGGATCTGGTTACTGCAGCTCAGCTGTCGTTCACTAGAAAGAGGTGCTTATTGTGCGTTTACACAGACAGATTTATTTGACAGATTTCTGAAGCCAAAACCAGGAACAGACTATAAAAAGAGAACAGGTCAGGAAGGAAAGACTGATTTCTCCTCTTTTCAGATCCATTCCTGGCTTTGGCTTCAAGAATCTGTCAGATAAATCTGTCTGTGTAAACGCAATATTAGCTGCAGTTACATGTCACTCTGCCGCCACCAGTGTTTGTGTATGGAACTGCAGGGCGGTCTAAGCACAGTTATATACAGAGCAGGGTACAACCTGTGTACTGTATATTCTTATTGGGGGATGGGACCTTTCTTTGTATAGCGCTGTCCTCAGGATGTGTGAAGTATTACAAATCAGCTTCATTCACTTCAATCAAACTAAGCTGCAATACCACAGCTGGCAGAGCTGCATTCACAAAACTGCAAGCTTCAGAGCAGAACTCTCCCAGCATTTCTTGCTGATGATTTGAATAGAGCTTACAATTGACATAGACGTCAGTAATCTGATGTAGGATAATACACGTGACAACAAGCTGACAGAACTGTGAATGCAGCTCTGAATGATATAATACAAGTTGTAACTCAGGATCAATGCAAGATCAGTAATATAATGTATGTACAAAGTTTACATAAGGGTGCGTTCACACCTACAGGATCCGCAGCAGATCTGCAGCAGATTTGATGCTGTGTTCAGTTATTTAAATGAAATCTGCTGCGGATCTGCTGCGGATCTGCTGCGGATCTGCAGCAGAAAATACGCTGCGGATCCGGTAAGTGTGAACGTACCCTGAAGCAGCATTTAAGTGGCCTCGTCTTGTGGACACGTAGGTTCAAGCTTCCCTGCCTGGCACGCTATTGGCCCATATGCCCAGCATGGCTTATTGTTGGCACAGATCAAAGCAGCTGCTGAATTACTGGGTGTATTCATTGTACCCGTATATAAATAGACTTTAGTGGTCGCAGCCAGTAACCCTTTCATGTCTGATGTGTGCCTGTGTAGTCTATCATTGTCCTCAAAAGTAGAGGTTATTCCCTCCTCATGGTGAACCTATGACTATGAAACTTCCCTAGTGTATGTCTATCATAGAGTTCGCATTTCTTTCTCCATATACTGTATAAAGGCATCTAGGGATATTACTATATATTACCGCATAAATAGGCTACTTTAGCATGAACACAATAGGGCCATGTGTGCAGAACCTGTATAGAGGTGTCTGTATGTAAGCTGGTTCCTCTTTAATACTGCATGCATGTAGAATAATATTTTCCAAGCACCAGTATTACACACACATGTCTAGACTATTAGAGTTTGTCGTTGATTGACGTGTTGGCAAACCCAGGCTGCAATGTTTGCTTTGGAGTGAGTGATTTTACAGCTTTACATGGCATATATCTTATATGTGAGCGCCATCTGGTGGTCATTTTTGAAAATGCAGTTAGAGTGGATGTGCACTTTTTAGCATGCCGATGTAGCTAAAGTTCATTAAAAATATCTCACTGTTCGGTATCTAGAGCTTTTTACAAATTTCCAGAATGAAAAAGGCTCTAAACCACCAGGTTTTTATACTTGTCATGTAAAACATAGTATAGCAAGGTCTGACACAAGGGTGGATATACCATATGCACAGCTTGTGCAACCTCACAAAGGCCCAGTAGGTGGGGGCTACTGATACCTACTATTGTCTGTTAGGGCGGGTTCAGACTGAGGAATTCTCGCGGAAAATGTCCGCGGAATTCCGTCAGCTGTCCGCCCGCACGGGCACGCGCTTTTCCGCCGGCTCCATAGACACCATTCTATGGGCCGACGTATTCCGCGATCCGCTAAAAGAAGTTACATGACACTTCTTTTCAGCGTGTAGCAGAATACGCCGGCCCATAGAATGGTGTCTATGGGGTCGGCGGAAAGGCGCCCAGATGGACAGCTGACGGAATTCCGCGGACATTGTCCGCGAGAATTCCGTAGTGTGAACCCGCCCTTATGGTGCGTTTACACAGAGAGATTTATCTGACAGATTTTTTAAGCCAAAGCCAGTAATGGATTTGAAAAGAGGAGAAATCTCAGTCTTTCCTTTATGACCTGTTCCTGGTTTATAGTCTGTTCCTGGCTGTGGATTCAAAGATCTGTCAGATAAATCTCTCTGTTTAAACGCACCAATAGATTGAATGCACAGGGCGGACAATTACTGAGGGATTGTAAGGGTCCATTTACACAGAAAGATTATCTGACAGATTATCTGCCAAAGATTTGAAGCCAAAGCCAGTAATGGATTTGAAAAGAGGAGAAATCTCAGTCTTTCCTTTATGACCTGTTCTCTGTTTATAGCCTGTTTCTGGCTTTGGCTTCAAATCTTTGGCAGATAATCTGTCAGGTAATCTTTCTGTGTAAATGGACCCTTATGCTACATTTACACGGAGCAATAATTCGCCCGATCGTACAATTAACAATTTCAAAGTAACTATTTGTTTTATAACGATCAGCGTTTAGATGGAACGATATATCGTACAGAAAATTTGTTTTGCGATCACTTAAGCCTATCTCACACATAGGTAAAATCAGTGAACGACTGTTTACACGAATGATTGGCGAATTTTTTGCGAACGATGAAAGACGATTTAAGAGCACGTTCAAAGATCAAAATGAACGATTTCTCGCTCGTCGTTCGATCATTCGCTGCGTTTACATGTACGATTATCGCTCGAATTCGATCGTTATAGTGCACATTCGCACGATAATCGCTCCGTGTAAAGGTAGCATTAGGCGGTTGGCTGTGATGAGCAAGAGGCACATTTACTGGTATTGCATTAGGGCTATGCCATACATGCATTGACCCTGACTACATGTATATTAGCAAGATCCAGCTGAATGATAGCAAAAAAAGGTACGAGATCAAAATTAGTGTGACTGTAGGATCCGACTACACAGGGTTTGTTTGTAGTCTGTTACTATGGAGACACATTGATCTACATAAGATTTGTACACTGTAGAAGATTTTGCATCATGACTATTTACAAAGTTGCTAACAGTAATTTTTTTGTTGGCTTAGGAGCAGTAGGACTATAATAAATTCAAATTCTCCTATATACTGTATATATCTAAAACAAGCCGGGAGTATCATGGAGTGTCAGACTCTTATGTAATAGACTGAACTTCTTGGGGGAGATTTATCAAACATGGTGTAAAGTGAAACTGGCTCAGTTGCCCCTAGCAACCAATCAGATTCCACCTTTCATTTTCCAAAGAGTCTGTGAGGAATGAAAAGTGGAATCTGACTGGTTGCATGTTTAATAAATCTCCCCCCTTGTGTCCAGGAAGGTGATCAGGACAGCAGAGACAGCAATGGTTGCCAATGACTTCTTGAGAATCAATCACCACACACGGCCTAAGGGTGCCTTCACACCTACTGGATCCGCAGCGGATCTCACTTCTGCGGATTTGAAGCAAGAACCGCTGCGGATCCGGTACCATTCACTCCTATGATAGCACATACTCACAGCGGGATTGACATCCCGCTGTGAATATGTGCTTTAACCCCCCGCTGCCCGCAGCTGCATCCCCCATCCCTGGCCGCATCCTGCAGCCCGCCGCCGTGAGCATACAGTACCTGCTCAGCGGCGCGGCTGCAGTGAGCCGGGAGCCTCACTGGAGCGGCGCCGCCGAGCAGGTAATGTATGCTCTTGGTGGCGGGCTGCAGGATGCGGCCGGAGATAGGGGGAAGCGGCCGGGGATGGGATATGCGGGCTGCAGGATGCGGCCGGGGATGGGGGATGCGATGGCGGGGCTGCAGACAGTGGGGGGTTAAAACACAAATTCACAGCGGGATGTAAATCCCGCTGTGAGTATGTGCTATCATAGGGGTGAATGGTACCGGATCCGCAGCGGTTCTCGCTTCGAATCCGCAGAAGTGAGATCCGCTGCGGATCCGTTAGGTGTGAAGGCACCCTTAAAGTGGCATTACCATCTGAGATTGATATGGATATGCTATAGATTGTTGAGGGTCCGACTGCCAGGACCCTCACGAATCTTGAAAACAGGGATGCGGTCAATGAATGGAGCGGTCAGTGTGCCTGTGTGGCCACCGAACCATCAGTTTTCTATGGGCTTCCAAATGCTTCCGAGCACTGAACTTGGAAGCATTTGGCTTCCCCATAGAGAAGGAATGGAGCCCCACAGTGGCTGCGCAGGTGTGCTCCATTCATTGCAAGGCAAGCGTCTCCCTGTTCTCGGCTCAGATGGGAATACCCTTTAAAGGTAGCTCCACACATACAGCAGATTTGATGATGCGGATCCGCAGCAGATTTGATCTAAATAACTTAACACAGCATCAAATCTGCTGCGGATCCTGTACGTGTGAACGCACCCTCAGGCTGGGTTCACACTACGTATATTTCAGTCAGTATTGTGGTCCTCATATTGCAACCAAAACCAGGAGTGGATTAAAAACACAGAAAGGATCTGTTCACACAATGATGAAATTGAGTGGATGGCCGTCATTTAATGGCAAATATTTGCTGTTATTTTAAAACAACGGCTGTTGTATTGAAATAATGGCCGTTATTTACTGTTATATGGCGGCCATCCACTCAATTTCAACATTGTGTGAACAGATCCTTTCTGTGTTTTTAATCCACTCCTGGTTTTGGTTGCAATATGAAGACCACAATACTGACTGAAATATACGTAATGTGAACCCAGCCTTAAAGTGTTTTCAAAAAAAGTTGTCAAAACTTTTGTAACGTCACACAGGCAAGTTTTTACCAAGCAGGGTCAGTGCGTAGAACTCCACAATCTCAAGTTATAACTGGAAGAAGTGCACGGCTGTATTCTTCACCTCCTGCTACTCATGTTGTCTCACTGCAGACGACAAGCTCCATTATTATAAGAGCCCATCTGCAATGATCAGATCCACTGTTGAGCCAGGGAGTGAAGCACACAGCAGCACACTTCTCCCGGGTATATCTAAGGATTGGCAAAGAGGTGAGGGGGGGGGGGGGGGTTGTCTCAGCACGGACGCTAACTGGTAAAACATGTCTGTGTTATGTGTCAAAGGTTTATTTTAAATATCACTAATGCTTTAGCTCTTACAAACTGTGCATCTACATGAATGCATAAAGGTAAAGCTGGCCATACACATCAGACAGTTGATGGCCAATTTCGATGGGGCTTGCTGACCATCTAATGTGTTCCAGGGACTTCCCCTAACAGATGATGTTGTGGGGACTCGAAATTTCAACTTCCCTATCCTTTTGTTCTTGGTAAGATAAGCCACTGACAGGAATGTGGCAGTCCTCTCTTTAGTCAGAATTGACTGACCATGTAATATGTATGGGTCCGCCTGACTCTCCTGTGACAGCAAATATGGAGGGGAATGATGGATCTGTCATTTTGGATTTCAAAATTATTTTAATAAATTTAATTCTCAGAGGGGCGAGATGTGTCTGACAGCGGTTATTTCTCTCTCCCCATTGAGAAAGTTTACTGAACGAGTATGAGGGGGTCATTAGGAATAGCTGATGGCCACACAACCCAGGTAGAGACTAAATTGCTCTAAGCCAGGGATGGGGAACCTTCGGCCCTCTAGCTGTTGGAAAACTACAATTCCCATCATGCCTGGACAGCCAAAGCTGCTTTAGCTTTGGCTGTCCAGGCATGATGGGAATTGTAGTTTTGCAACAGCTAGAGGGCCGAAGGTTCCCCATCCCTGCTCTAAGCAATAACAGGGATACCCCCACCTTGTACATGAAACAGGCTGTTATAGCCTTTTACACTAGCATTTCATTGACCATAAAGATGGACACTCCAGTGTTATCTATGGCTCACTGTAATACTACACGCTATATCTTACAGCTCACTAGAGGTCATCCAGTCATTGTATTTTCCTTGTACGTCTATTTACCTTCTATGTAAAACGTGAACTTTCTCTGCAGTTAGATAACACAAGGTGATTTATGATATTCCATATGTTGTTCTATTATATAGTATAATAAAGCTATACAGTAAAATATATGTTTATTTTACCCTGGTCCTTGATGTGATTCTATTTGCTGGGCAAATGTCTCCCAGCTGATCCATTGCTCTGGATCAGCCATCCTGACTGCCTTTATTCTAAATTCTCATTGGTTATTCTTTATTCCCTGGCTTGTGCAGTTCTGTTCCGATTATAGCATCACCTCTGTGCATCTCATCTCATGTTCCCTTGCACTTCTAGTAACATGTTCTAGTCTTCTTAGGGTTCTCACTTTTCCCGTTTGTATGTTATAGTTGCTGTGTGTAATTTTTCCCTTGCCTGCTAGCGCTTATGATTTCTCACTTTTGTCTCTGGGTCCTAGTGCCTGCTTGTTTCTGCTAGGGAAAGCCAGCCCAGGGTTTCCATAGGGATATTTTCAGGGACATAGAAGCTTAGCAGGGTCTAATATTGTGCTACATTTCAAAATAAGCTATGTTCAGTCCTTTGTATTTGTTATTGTTTATTTTCCGCCAGGAACACGCGCCTGCTTATGATCAGTGGGAAAACTATTAGTATTTTCTACTGTGGCTAATGGACTGGGGTCCTGAATGGGTGACCTGCCCCCAGTGAAATCAATATATCCTAATAGGCCGTATCTAAAGAAGACAACCCATCTAAACAATAATGTGTAAAAGCAAAGGATGTCTTATAATTTATTTTCCATGCATATCCTTACATTGAGGCATAGCTCAAGGTTCATGGGCCCTGGTGCAGATTTGGGAGAACTGCAGAATGACAGCAGGTGGTGCAACTCCTATAGCTACACCACTGACCTTATACATACAATGAGTATGAAGCTCTATTAAATATGTAAGTAGAGTTCTCTATTAGATCTGATATTGCATACTCATCCCCAAAGCTAAAATCCCTGTCATCACCACCAGGTTGTCATCCCAGGAACATATCACTCGCACAGAAGTCATGTTATACCGTATTACTTTATTATCACACACAACAATCATCTTCCTATGCATTTTTTTTTTTTACATTTTACCAGCTGGAAAGCTTACCAAAGACAGAAAACAGAGGCACTTAAAATAGCAAATCCATTTGCACTGTGCATGAGCTCAATATGTAGATTATCTATAATCCTGATTTGGGATACAACTAATGGAGATATAGACAGGTCCCCGGCTCCACCGTCTCTTCATTAGGGGTGGGGTGTTAGTGTCATCTCTCATTCATTCTCATATCTGAAAGATAAATAATTATCTGTTTATTAGATGACGGGAAGATGTGGAGAATAAGTAAACAGCCTAAGCATTTATATGCCGTCCCTATAGATCTTTATGGTCTTAAACCTGTTTTGGTGATTGGTGGTCAGACCCCTAGCAATCACCTTGTTATCCCCTACCCTATGAATAGACTATAACAAGGTGAAATTGGAATACCCCTTTAGTTAAAAAAAAAAAAAAAGTTTTAATACATGCTATTTGAAAATAATTCTCTATCTTACCATTCCTCCTATGCCGCACTAGTTGGATGATAAGTGTTTGGCTTCTTTCCCAGTCTTCTTTAAGGTCTCCAGCAGCTGGTCTACGGAATGACTGTCAGACTGGATCACCACCTTCTTGCTTGACAAATCGATTTCATACTTAATATCTGAGGGAGAAACAACGGACATCAATCAACCATGATAACAATAGTACAATGAAAAGTAATAGGTGCGTGTATAAAATATAACATCAGTAATTATTCATCTAATATATTATTCATCTATGCCTTTCTTTAAACATCCTACGCTTTATACTAAGATATAGGGGGAGATTTATCAAACATGGTGTAAAGTGAAACTGTCTCAGTTGCCCCTAGCAACCAATCAGATTCCACCTTTCATTTTCCAAAGAGTCTGAGGAATGAAAGGTGGAATCTGATTGGTTGCTAGGGGCAACTGAGCCAGTTTCACTTTACACCATGTTTGATAAATCACCTTCATATTCTTTAAAATTCTCTATAGATATATACATTTAAAACATTACCCCTCAGGCTGCCCACAGTTGCCCACTAGCAGAATATACTAGATATACATTAAATTCCATTATAGAAGCAGAATGCAGGAATCTTCCCCCGGAGGCCAAAAATTTCCAGGTTATAGACACAAATCGCTTCATTTATCACAAATTACTCCTGACACCAAACTAGGACTCACTTTCCAGTGACCTGCCGTCCACTGCCGGTTGTCAGGGGAATTCTGTCTAGTAGCAGATAGACCAAGACAGAACACAGGAAGTGGGATTGGGGTTAGCTATTGCTACAGAGGAGAAAGAGTTTGTACTAGAGAACATAGGACCTAAAAACAATGTGATAAAAGGTGGCTGGACATATAAGAGCAGAAAGATTACTGGAATTTAAAGGGTTATTGTTGATGTGTCCATTAACTATGACAAGCTAGCTCAGGGGTAGGGAACCTTGGCTCTCCAGCTGTTGCAAAACTACAACACCCATCATGCCTGGACAGCCAAAGCTTTAGCTTTGGCTGCCCAGGCATGATGGGTGTTGTAGTTTTGCAACAGCTGGAGAGCCAAGGTTCCCTACCCCTGAGCTAGGACAAGGGAAGCCCCCTTGGCTGGTCACACATTGCTAAATGATACAGCTCAGTCACCAGATAAGAATATTTTATGCATGTTTACAAAAAGCTGGTTCAATACAACTAGATACCCCATAGGAAAGTAAAGCCTATGTAATATAGCAGCAGCTGACGGCCATCAACAGAGGTGAACACATCTACTGTAAGATTTGCCGACTCTAATCAATTAGCTTTCGATTTTAGTCTTTCTGCTTTCCGACTGCTCCCATTTCCCTGAGAAGTCTGCAATGAGACAGACCTAGGAGACCTCATAGTCTCACGCCAGACTCCTCCAGGGAATAGTACCACTTGGAAAGCGGAATGATTATTTCAAGAGAAATTAGCAGCTTATTCATTAGATTTGGAATTGGGAATTGAAAGGTCCCCATACACCTTTATTAACTGGTGGACGAATATTCCGTCTACAGATATTTCCTATAGCTCATCTCTCCTACAATAAAGGGGTTCGGTGGTAATTCTTTACTCCTATTACCAAAAACATCATCTGTCAGTGGTCGGTCGGGAGTGCCCCATACACTTTATACAAAAATCCGAACTCGCCACCGATTTACTCATCATTAGTTATCAGCAGTCACCTTCCCAAGCTGCAATGTTTACAGGGATTGTCTGTCTGTGATAAAACAAAATAGTTAATAGTCACAGTGCCGACACCTCCGAAAAGCTGATTATCCAGGCAGCCGGGTATTGGTGGATAAGCTATCAATTGTTTTATCTCGAACAACCTCTTTAATCTTATCGGTCACGTGTATAATATACAGTATGCGTTGTGTGGGCAGGCTTTCATACACATTAGATAATCGTTTAGTGAATAGCGGCCGCAGAAAACTGACATGTCAGTTTCTCGCGGCGCCGCTAGGGATCCCGGCCGGAGTGTATTCTATGTGTATACACTCTGGCCAGGATTCCATAGATGGCAACCTAACGTATATTTTCGTATTAATCACGGCCGCTGTTGCAATCGTCAACAACGGCCGTACTTTTACGAAATTATACGTTGTGTGAATATGGCCTATCAGTGTAGAAAAGATCCGGTCAGCCTGGTATATGTTTATTCTTTACTTTAAAGGGGTATTCCAGCCATTAAAAACTGCACTCCTGTTCTCACAATCATGGGGGGTCCCCGAGGTTGAACCTTCAACAATCAGACACTATAGCGCCATGCAAAAGTATTCACTATCCTTGGTATTTTTTCCCGTTTCCTTGCATTAAAACCTAGGATTGAGGCCTCCAGAACTGGACACAGTATTCCAGATGTGATGTCACTACAGCTCTATACAGCGGGATCACAATCTCCCTCTGGTTATACCTATAGCTATACAGCCCAGCGTACAATTTGCTTTCCCCACCGCCTGGTTGCACTGGTGATTAGGGCTGTCAGAACCTACCCCTAAATCCTTCTCTTCTGAAGTCTTTGCTAACACAGAACTGCCAATTCCTCCTCCCCAAGTGCATTATTTTATACACAGATATATAGTGTTATACATTCAGAATCTGCAGGGAATTCTTTTTATATCTGTGTATTTACTTGGATACAATAAATCCTTCATCGGTAAAACATTAATGAGTACTACTGTGTAGTAAATTCAGGATCATACAAATGTATATTGAACAATATTGTGACATGGTATCATTTTTTTCTTTTCCGTGCTCGAGCACCAGAATAATTTCCTATAGTTTTATTGTTTGGCGACATTCAGTAATTTCCTGGCAGGACTTTCATCTTGCTTTTGGCAGCCAGCGCAGAGTTGGATTGTTTTTTAGATAATCATAATGGTGAATTGAAATACATAAGCAAGAAAGCTACCAGTATTTGAAGATAATGTGTTGAAAGAGGAAAAGTCGTCAAGTGTAGATCCGTAGAGTTGAGCAAGCTTTGAAAACGCTCGGATTTTTCCAAACCTGAGCGTGCGGCATTTGATCAACGGTGGCGGAAGAAGTTGGATGCAGCCCTAAGGGTCCTATTGGACTGGTCCGATCAATAATGTCCACCTGCCCTCTGCATGCTTCACAGAGGCTGCAGCTTTAGAGCAGCCTGTCTGAACTGACAACTTCTCAGCCAATCACTGTCTAGGACCGCTACGGACAGTGATTGGCTGAGCGACCTGTCAGCTCAGAGCCCGTTTTGAGGCTGCAGCCGCCGGAAAGCAAGAAAAGGGCGGGAGAAGGCCGGGAGCTTGGAGAGGTGAGGTAATGTACTGTCAGTCATTGGCTGTGCATTGCTATGACACGTAGTAATGTGCGCCCGGCAGCATATGATTTTAGGTCCAGACCTAAAGACACGATCATCGATGATAGTTATCAGCTGATCGTTGTCTCTATTACAGGGAGCGATAATTGTATAAATCAGTCTGATTCAGACAATTAAAGCCTTAGGGCCTTAAAAGGGGTATTCCCCCCAAAATTATTTTTGCACTAGTACGTTGCCCACCAGTAGTTTTCCATCTTTCCAATATCAATTTATTATAAATTCTGCACAGTTTTGCTGTTATCTAGATGCACTCACCCCCACCAAACACATAAAATCATGACATCTCAGCCCAACCCGACACCGCTCCCTGCTCCTGGCCCCGACCCTCTGAGACGGCATCACGTGTCCTCAGTCTCTTTCATGGGCCACGTTAGCTATTATGGCCCTGCCCACTGAAGAGAAGGAGGATAGCTACAGCCTCCCTTAGCTTTCTCTAGTGCTGTTGTGACACCCTCCCGCACAGCACACAGCCAACAGTGCATGCTCCTGGTGCTGTGACCCACACATCCAACCATGCCCGCTCCCTGTCATCCCACGGCCCGCTCCTGTGCTGACACTTTCTTCTCCACACGCACAGCCGATGGTCCTCCCTCTAGCTTCCGTGCCAGCCTGATCCTGCACTGTGCCCCTGCTGCACAATGTCAGCTTGGGCATCACAGCATAGAGCGGGCTGGGCGGCTGACAGTAGCGGTCACTGTCGGCTGTGTGTGTGGAAAGGGAAGTGTCACAGCACGGAAGCGCTCGCTCACCGACACCGATACACCCCCCCCCCCCCGGCGCTAACCCATGGAACACCCCCCCGGCACTCACCACCGCCCCCCCCCCCCCTGCGCTCTATTGGCGCTCACCCAGCGCTGACCCTCCGGCCCCCCGCGCTCGCACTGTGCTCCCCCTCTGGCGCTAACTCCCCGCACTGTGCCACACTCCCTTTTAGAAAAACTTGGAACTATGGAACGGCAGCAGCTAGAAAGACGGGAGATGGCTCAAAATACTCAGGGGGACTTGGTGAGTAAGAATGGCTAGGTTTGGGACCATTTTATTTTTTTAGCTCTTGGGAGGAATATCCCTTTAAGGCTGCCTGGACAACATGGATACTTCTATAGGCCATAGGCTGTATTCATGTTTTTAGGACTCCCTAGGGCTGCATCTAACTTTAGCAGCCACCGGTAATTAAATGCCGCAGGCTCAGGTTTGGAAGAATCCATATATCCGTGACAAAGGGCGTGATGGTCTGGCAATGTTCTACTGGAAACCATGAGCCCTGACATTCATATGAACACTACCACCTACCAAAACATTGTCACAGGCAAGAGCCTCAGATTCCCCAGATCTTAAATCACATTACACGGCTACAGGATTTGCAAGAGAAACAAGTCAGATCCTCAGACGCCACATCTCAACTCACAGGACTTAAATGGGCACTGTCATTTACAAAAATTTTAGGAAGTTTTGATCAGTCGGGGTCTTAGGGGCCTTTTACAAGGGGCAGTTACTGTCAAGAAGCATTTGGCCTGTATAAATGTGTTAGTGATCCGCAGAGGAGCAGGAAGACGCTGTGTCATGCTAAGATATACCACACGGGATCTGCGTCCAATATATTTAAATGCGTGCACGATAACACAATACAGGGATAGTTTTTGTGGCCTTGCAGCACAATTGAGCGTGCCTTCTAAAGACACTGCAGACGAGTGCCGATCTCGCTGATCAGTGCTCTTTGCTTCTGTAGACGGCCTATATCGTGTCATCTAAAAGGACCTTTACTCCTGAGAGCCCCACCAATCAGGAGAACGAGTCAGGAGGAAGATACGGTACGGCATTTCACTTCCCAGCTTGCAACGATCTCTGTCTACCGATTCCATTATAAGTCTATGGAGACATTAAAGCGGCTCTGTACCCACAATCTGCCCCCCCCCCAAACCACTTGTACCTTCTTATAGCTGCTTTTAATCCAAGATCTGTCCTGGGGTCCGTTCGGCAGGTGATGCAGTTATTGTCATAAAAAACAACTTTTAAACTTGCAGCCCTGTGCCCAACGGCCGGGGCTTAGATTGTGTATGCATTAGGGTGGCACAACCTCTCTGTCCCTCCTCATCATTAGGAATGCCCCAGGCAGATTGTCTCCTATTCATCAACTGTGTGAATACTGAACATGGGCTGGATCGTTAAGGCACCTGTGCAATGTTCAGACAGGACAAAATGTTCCAGGCGCATTCCTAATGATGAGGAGGGTGGGGAGGAGGGACGGAGGAATGGTGCAAAGTTAGGGCACAGATATTCTAAGCCCCGGACATTGGGCACGGGACTGCAAGTTTAAAAGTTATTATTTAGGGCAATAACAGCATCACCTGCCGAACGGACCCCAGGACAAATCTTGGATTAAAGGCAGCTATCTGACGGTACAAGCGGTTTGGGGTGGGCAGATTCAAAACAAAGTCACTTTAAAGGGAGATAATTGACAGCTACTGTGCGCTTCTCCCTGCAAAGTCTTCTGATCATAATTCACAGGGATGTCTTCACTCTGTGAAATGCAACCAGGATATGGGCCGGAGATCTCTACTACATTAGAGTTAAGGTCATCTTCCCAGGGGGCAGTTTTGGTGTTTATCTGTCGGCTTATGAGATGTGCCAAGAGGCCTATGGACACATCGGAGGTATATATCAGGGCCAGGGAATAAACCTGACGTGTACTTCTTATATGTATAAAAATTAGATGTGAACTAGCCTAAATGAATGGGCATTATTATTACCTCCAAGACGAGAAAGTACTCGGTTCACGGCATTTGAACAACCCTCACAGGTCATGTCCACGAAAAACTCTTCTTTCTGAAAGAAAAATGAGAGACGATCAGTTACAGGAAACCATTATATATATATATATATATATATATATATATATATATATATATATATATGGGGAGATTTATCAAACATGGTGTAAAGTGAAACTGGCTCTGTTGCCCCTAGCAACCAATCAGATTCCACCTTTCATTCCTCACAGACTCTTTGGAAAATGAAAGGTGGAATCTGATTGGTTGCTAGGGACAACTGAGCCAGTTTCACTTACACCATGTTTGATAAATCTCCCCCATAATGTATGTGTCTCCAGGTAGAATGTACTATCAGTGTATTATATATGAAACTAACATATCCGTGAGAAATCCGCCACCTACACCCAGGAATATAGCTAGTATATGGATTGACTTGTCAAAGCCAAGGATATGCCACCAATGTCCCTTGGCAGAAGTCCAGATACTGAGACGGCTGTGCAAGAAAAGGCACCGGGTACCTTGCCTCCATTTACTTTCGATCTGGTCTGTATCTGTAAATGAAGTAGTCATTTTAGGAGTGGTCGGCCTCTCCCCAGCCTAAAGTGGCTGATAACAGGGAATGATAGATGACATTAAATGCACAGCCGATATATATAAGAATAGATGTCAGGTTTAGTGACCTTTCAGATACGTAATGTGGATTTTACAGTTCTAGATTATCAAAGCCAACATGAACTTTGTAATGTAATTTAAGGAGAGGAACCATAGTACTATGGCTAAAAGGAACCTCTCCCATACGGACATGAAAGTAAAATCCTAAACTGGAGCATTAGTCACCTATTCTAGCCTGGTAGTTTCAGTTCAGTCCTTTTACACTTAAAGGGGTTGTCCAGCGAAAAACTTTTTCTTTCAAATCAACTTATATCAGAAAGCTAAACAGATTTGTAATTTACTTCTATTACAAAAATCTCCAGTCTTCCCATACTTATCAGCTGCTGTATGTCCTGCAGGAAATGTTGTTTTATTTTCAGTCTGACACAGTGCTCTCTGCTGACAAAGTTCCTGTCTCGGCCAGAGATGTCAGCAGAGAGCAGCTAATAAGTATGGGAAGATTAGAGAATTTTTAATAGAAGTAAATTACAAATCTATATAACTTTCTGACAACAGTTGATTTGAAAGAAACCCCTTTAACAATTTGTCATCTGCAGGCGGCCAGAAATGAGCACAAGATTGTCGCTCCTTAAAGTGCTACTTATGGCCCTATTCCACGGAACGATTATCGTTCGTTTTAGGACGATATCGACCGCTACGGACGATAATCGTTCCGTGGAATAGAGTGCAACGATCAGCCGACATCGTTCATGTCGGCTGATCGTTGCAGTCGCTTGTTTTTCAACATGTTGAAAAACAAGCGACTGATATAGCAGCGATCTGCTGCCGTCGCTCTGTTGAATAGGAGCATCGGCAGCAGACGCTGCTATATCCTATGGGCTGCCCGGACGATCAGCGATAGGGCCATTAGTAGTGTCTTTACACGACATGACAAATCGAATGGCCAGGCTGCAAGAATGATCTGTGTATGGTTTGTGGGGCCATAAAAACTAACAGCATGGATATATATATATATATATATATATATATATATATATATATAGTAAAAGAGAAGAAGCAGCACTGCTTTAATGTAGTATTGGTGGTGCCAGCGGATCTTGATCCAGACCAAAGATCGTAGTGAGTATCTATGCAGAGAATTCACAGCACTCCAGCGTAGTGAAAAAGCTCAATAATCTGTGCTGTCAGTTTTCAGATCTCAAAGCAGTACATACTTACCTAGTGCGCTGCTGCTGTGATCTGGCATCCTGTTCTCCGGCTCTCCCGTCCAGCTGCTCTGTCTCCTCCGATTGTCAAAACATTCTGGAGGAGGCAGCGGCTGGACAGGAGAGCCGAAGAAAAGACTGCTGGATCATAGCAGCATTGCACTAGGTAAGTATGAACTGCTGTGTGATCTGGAAACGGACAGCACAGATATATGCATATCCATGCTGTCAGTTTGCTTTTATTGGTATAGGCCTTACATCTCCTGTTCAGACAGGGAGGTGTGCAGCTGATAACGATAAATTTTGAAGCCTGCTCTAAATAACTGATCAGCCGAGAATCTGTCGTTTTCCCCATTCCCAGCTGATCGACATCACTTTTACGCAGCCCAATTACCGGCCACAGGAGCATTTCTAACAACCCACACGAAATCACAGTGTTTATCATGTGTCAGAAAACTGTTGTGTGAACACATCAAAGGATCAATTCTCCTATTCCAGGGGCCGATGGGGGCCCTATCAATAATGTAAACGAGCGCCAATCTGCCAGATCGGTGCTCGTTTACTGGGCCTATTCCACGGCCCGATAATCGTTTAGCGAGGAATGCAGGGACATGTCCTTGCAGCCCTTGTTTAAACACCATACTTTACCTAAGCATGTTGCAGGTCTTCTCCTACGCTCCTTCTTCCTCCCGGTCCCGTGCGCAGCAGCAGCTTTGGTGCGGCCTGTCTGAGCTGACAGACTGCTCAGCCAATCACTGGCCGCGGCAGGCTCAGCTCAGACAGGCCACAACGAAGCTGCTGCTGCGCGCGGGACCGGGAGAAAGAAGGAGCGCAGGAGAAGACCTGCAACATGCTTAGGTAATGTATGGTGCTTATGAAATCGGTCGCCCACCGCACATCACTATTCCACGCAGCGATGCGCGGTCGGTGCCCGATGATTTTAGGTTTGAACCTAAATAAATGATCAGCTGATGACACGATCATCGGCTGATCGTTGTCTCTATTCCATGGAGCGATAATTGGACGAATCGGGCCGATTATCGCTCTGTGGAATAGGACCCAGCTGGATGCATGAACGCAGCTGGATGAATGAACGGATAGGAGTAATGCTGCGTTTACACAAAACGATTATCGCGCGAATTCGATAACAATCGAATTCGAACGATAATCGTACGTGTAGACGCAGCGATTGATCAAACGACGAGCGAGAAATCGTTCATCTGATCTTCCAACAACTTCTCAAATCGCCGTTGATCGTTCGCAAAAAAATCCAAGATCGTTCCGTGTGAACAGTCGTTCGCCGACTTAACCAATGTGTGAGATAGGCTTAAGCGATGGCAAGACGAATTTCCGTCAGATATATCGTACCGTCTAAACGCTGATCGTTATGAACAAAAAAACGTTACTCCGACATTGTAAATCATATGATTGGGCGAATTATCGTTCCGTGTAAACGTAGCGTAACACCTATAGGCACAGCAGCCATTCTGTATTATTGTGCACAGGTTTATGGCTGTTTGTCTTACTTCCCCATAAAAACTATAAAGATGTTCTTTTATGAAGCGACGTATGGTAAAGAACGCTTGGGCATCTGTGGTGTCTGTTTTGAGACGGATCCAAAAACTAATTGTGGTCTCCAATTATAAAGGAAACTACAGTGTAGACATCAATAAAGCAGACAACCACCCGATATGAGTGCCAGCCGACTATATACAAGTCATCTGGTGCTTGTTACATGAACAATCTGCACTGGGAGACGGTCTAGATAGAATGCAGGGTGGCAGGAACAATCCATGGATTTTGCTTTGGCCATACAGTTCCATTATAGTCAGCAGCACGTTCCCTGTTTAAATGGAGGCGAGTGCTGCTGAAATTTTTTATTCCTGCACAAAAGATGCGATCAACTTGTTCACTGGCTAAATGCTACGCCTATTATGCCTATTAATGGGTTT
Organism: Dendropsophus ebraccatus; assembly: GCF_027789765.1. Lineage (NCBI taxonomy): Eukaryota > Metazoa > Chordata > Amphibia > Anura > Hylidae > Dendropsophus > Dendropsophus ebraccatus. Next base: position 24,309,141 of record NC_091454.1, on the reverse strand, counting down.
ACAGGGAATGATTATCGTTCAAAATTTCACGATAACGATCACATTTGAGCGATAATCGGCTCGTGTAAACACAGCGACCGATTAAGCGACGAGCGAGAAATCTTTCAGATTTTTCAACATATTCTCAAATCGTCGTTGGTGGTTAGCTAAAAAAATCGCAGATCACTTCGTGTGTGAGATGGGCTCAAGCGATCTTAAAACAATCGCAAAAACGATTTTTCGAACGTATTACATCTGCAGACCAACAGGGTCGGTTTTAGCAGACTAAGCAATTCAAAGTTTCTATTCCTCCATGTTGAGACCATTTCTTGTTTTTTTTTTTAGTTGGGGATTTTTCAGAACAATCACATTACGGTTGTGTTATTCTGTGTGTAGCAATGTAATCACAAAGACAATGGGGGAGATTTATCAAACATGGTGTAAAGTGAAACTGGCTCAGTTGCCCCTAGCAACCAATCAGATTCCACCTTTCATTCCTCCAGACTCTTTGGACAATGAAAGGTGGAATCTGATTGGTTGCTAGGGGCAACTGAGACAGTTTCACTTCACGCCATGTTTGATAAATCTCCCCCATTGTAGTCTTCATTTTGTATGAACAAAGGTTCTGTGTGTCCCTAATTTTTAGGTGGTTGTATGGAAGCAGATAAACATGGTGACTTTTTGGCAAAAACAGCGCCACACCTGTCCATGGCTTGTGTCTGGCATTGCAGCTTAGTGCTATTGAAGTGAGTTTAAGGTGCAAAACCACACACCACCTGTAGACAGGCATTGCTTCTGGAAGGTAGAAGCTATGGATTTCTTGTCCTGGACAACCAGTATAAAGGGGTCATCCAGCGCTTCAAAAACATGGCCACTTGCTTCCAGAGACAGCATAAGGGTAAATTCACACGGGCGTCTCGCATAAAAAAACCGCAGCTAATCCGCAGCTAATCCGCAATACACGTATTAATAATAATAAGAATAATAAATGTATTGCGGATTAGCTGCGGATTAGCTGCGGTTTTTTTATGCGAGACGCCCGTGTGAATTTACCCTAAATCTTGTCTCCAGTTCAGGTGTGGTTTGCAATTAAGTTCCATTCACTTCAATGGAACTAAGTGGCAAACCCCACCCAAGCTGGAGACAAGAGCAGTGCTTTTTCTGGAAGAAAGTGGCCATGTTTTTGTAGTGCTGGGTAACCTAAGCTTTCTGAAAACTTCTGACAAATCATAGAGACATGTCAGACATTTGGCTCAAAGCTACACCCTTGACAAAGCTTGCATAGTGAAACGCAGCGTCGGGTAAGTGGTCTTACCAGGCAGAATATCGTCATACCTGGAGGCTCAAGTATACTCCCTTTTGTATTTGTATTTTTTTGTACACTGTTTTATTGAATTCTGTGTATACACTACTTTGCTTTAGTCTGCACATATATATACACATATAACTAAGGATGGTCCAAACCTACCTCATCAGATTCCCGCTGTCTGGCCGCTCCGTGCAGTGGGTGGATACAGCGGGAGAACCGCCTGGAAAACTGGCTATGGCTATGGCTGTATCCCAGTTTTCCAGGTGGTCCTCCCGCTGTATCCACCCTCTCCACGGAGGTGGAAGACAGCGGGAATCATTGCCGAGAGTTCGGGTTCTTACGAATCCAAACCTCGGCAGGTTCGGACCATCCCTACATATAACCCAAGCACCTTGGAGTATCTTGTTTACTAGCCTTTGTGCACTTTCACATCTCCTGGGATTGAGTGACATACCATCAATTTGCTTGAGTATATTAAGCATACATTATTTATTTTCCTATCTGCCATGTAAGCCATCCAATGTATGTACTGTACCATTTTATGCTTCCCCTTTTTTAACATGATTTTAAAATATATTTTTTCTGTGTGTAACAAAGTATTGATTTGATTTAATAATTTGAAAAACATTGTCTAGCATCTTTTTGGTTGTAGGATATATATATTGTTCGGTGCATATGGACATCGGTTACTAGTAGTCCTATTTAGGTTACTCAAAGCTACACTACAAAGAAGCAGCACAATTACTCGGCTGAGCGCCGTGCCCTTGTTCCCGCTTGGCTTTCTTTAGAAGGCTGAGCGTGCCAAGTACAGACTCAATGAAAGTCTATGAACATGAACACCACACCACGCTTTGCCGAGCAGAAACAAAGGGGCACAGCATTTAAAGGGGTTATCAAGGATTGGAAAAACACTCCAGAAACCGTACCATCCTTGTCCTCAGTTTGGGTGTGTTTTTTTTTTTTTTTTAGCTCAGACTTTTAGCTCTGACTTGTAATACCACACACAACCTGGGGACAGGGTGGCACTGTTTTTTTTCTTCTTCTAATCCTGGATAACCGCTTTAACTGTATACTCCCCCCACTTTAACTACATAAAGAAATACTAAAAAATAGGCACTGTGATAAATAGAGCAGCACATTGGGCTTCTCTTATTGATACCATGATGGACACCATGACAATAACCAGTCAGACCTTATTGTAGGCAACAGGCAGGTGTCCGTCATACACAGGTGTCGGTGTTGTAATTATATTCATTGCACTTTTCCTACAATGGGAGACGGGAGAGTAAAACCTAGCGAACAATAGACAATGTTTCCACCTGCAGATTCGCTTTGCAACTGGACTGTGATTCATAATGTAAAGATGCAGCAGAGGTGAGTTTGTCATTAGGAACGGCTATGATGTTCTAACACCAAATGCAAAATAACAAACTCAGCTCTGCTACATTAGTGATAATGATAGCAACCAGCAAGCATTGACGTGCAGGGATGGGGCGAGCATGGAAAAGCTGACTTACCGGCATGGCTAGCTGTAGGGCTGATCACAGGATGTCTGACAGCTCAGCTTTCCTTTTGCTGGAAGGGAAGCTGCAATGAAGCCCGGCCCTGCTTCCTGTCTCACCATGAGAGGAGGAGCAGCTCTCTGTCTCTCTTTCTCCAGGCCTACGCTGGGAAACAACACATAGGACATGATGCTGCTGCCATCTTCTGGCGTGCATGGTCAAAGTGAGGACAACACAGTTCTCATCATGGGAGAACCCAGCACAAAGTATGTACCACCCTGCCGCTGCCTTCTCTGCTTCTTGTAAACTCCTGCTGGGGGAGTCCCAGACAGACAGACTTCTCACATGTCTCCTCTTCCTGTGGACTTGGGGCACACCTAACTTTTGGCATGGCTGTCGTAGAATATGCCGGTGACTTACGGCCTCATAGACAATGATTAGGCTGAGAACTGTGTAACGTGGGGTACTTGGGGTCAGAGGTGTAAGTATAGGGGGTACAGGGGGCCCCGGCACCTAAGGGGCTCAAAGGCTCTTCTTCTTCTATATAAGTAGGCACTAGCATTATGGTGGGTGAAGGGCACTGTGAAAGAGTTTGCATTAAGGCTAAAGAGCCTTAAGTTACACCGCAGTTATTGGATGAGACAAGAGGCAAAGTTATATAGAATTCAAAGGTAGCTGTCACACCCCGGCCCTGAGGGGCCCAGAGGCTGCATACATACTGTGAACTGTATACACACTTTGCATTGAGTTTCAGGTTATGTGTCTTTTGTATAACACTATGCAAATGTATACATAAATTGTGTATAGAACAGTATACTAATCACCTATGCTTTAGGGTGCGTTCACACGTACAGGCAGGGGCGTAGCTAGGATTCACAGGGCCCCATAGCAAACAATTTTAAGGACCCCCCCTCTCCCCTACGCACAACACAAAGCACTGCACATATCTATCTATTTATCTATCTATCTATACTCTTACCTTCTCCCCCAGGCCCCCCTCCTGCACGGGCCCCATAGCAACTGCCTACCCTGCCTCTGTGGTAGCTATGCCACTGCGTACAGGATCTGCAGATTTGATGCGGTGTTCAGTTATTTAGTCAAATCCACTGTGGATCCTGTATATGTGAAGTTACCCATAAAGTGACTGTACCACCAGGCCCAGGCTGAAGCACTGGAGGTGGGCTGACCCACCCTTAGTGGGAGGAAACCCTAGCCCCTCTATGATAGGGTTCCATTGATTCTAATGGAGTCACGTCATGGGGGGGCGGGGGTTTCTTCCCACTGGGGGTGGGTTGGCCTGCCTCCAGTGCTTCAGCCTGGGCCTGGTGGTACAGTCACTTTAAGGGGTATTACTATTTTTGACACAAACTCATAAGTGACTGATGGGTCAAGTTCCCACCTGGGTGCTCTCCACACTGGGAATACATGCCGGCTCTAGGGTTTTGTGGGCCCTTGGGCAACAGAGCCTCAGCGGGCCCCTTTGTTGACCACTCACGTGGCAACAGTAAAACATTTGGTCCCCCTCTGTGTAGCCCCCTTATAGATGCCCCTCTCAGCCACACAAACATCTTAGGCACATCAGCACCTTCCTCTATACAAGCTCCCAACAATAACGGGACCCTCTTTGTGCCTTTAAAGTTATTTCCTTTCTTTATGCCTTATTCTGTGGTTGGGATCTCATCTGTAGTTGAGCCCCCTCTTTTTACCCCCCATCTGTAGCTGTTCCCCCCCCTCTTAGTGCGCATATCTGTAGTTAGGCCTCCTTTCTGACCATCATCAGTAGGTGAGCCCCTTTGGGCTTCAATCTGTAGTAAGGCCTCTCTTTGTGCCCTTATGAACTGTGCCACTGCTCCCCTCTCCCCACAAACTCTCACTGCCCCCTAATAAATTGTGCCACTGCCCCCATAAATCAGTGGCTTTTCAGCTGTTGCCAAACAACAACTCCCATCATGCCCAGCCAGCAATGCATGGTGGGAGTTGTAGTTTTTGAGCAACTGAAAAGTCACATGTTAGACAACACTGCACTAATAAACTGTCCCACAAGTCACTGTTGCCCAACAAGTGACTCTTCAGTTGTTATCAAACTACAACTCCCATCATGTCCTGCTAGCAGTGCATGATTGGAGTTTTGCAGCAATTGGAGAGTCACATGGTCTCTTAAAAACCCCACAAAACACTGCCCAACTCCCCCTTTATACACTCACCACCACCTGGCTCAGGAGCTGAGCTGCTCTTCTGCTCTGGCCTCCTCTAATTAGGTCTGAGCCAGGGCAGAAAGGTGCAGGGAGTGCAGATCAGGCTGATCTACAGCATGAAGGAGACGCTGGCTGGCCGGGCAGGGAGGTGAATGTTCCCTACCTCCACCCAGTCTCAGTGAATAAAAGAAAGCAGCCCTGGCAGGACTGGGCCCCTAGGGATGCTGTGGGCCCCGGCACTTGCCCAGGTAAGCCGGGTGCTTACGCCGGCCCTGCATGCATGCTTAGCCAAGCTGGTCATGCATGTATATGTAAGGATCAGGAAAGATACAACCCCTGAGTAGTCTGGATCCACCATACTCCTCCCCATAGAGAACACAAGAAAATATATGGCCTTCTATAGTTTGTTTTATGAGCCCAACGCAGCAGCAGAACACTCTCAGTACTTACCTATACTGATACATTGTAACAAATCCTCAGCCCTTGTGAATAGGATTGGGTAGGGACAGGTCTAACCAAGAATGTTTCTCTTCACTGTAAAATTTCATAGAACTGTAAGGAAAAGTATACAAGATGGTTACATTACATAACAGTATATGGTAATACATGGAGCCGCCTTATGTCAGCACCACACTGTACAATTCCATTATGGTGGGTGAGGCTCTGCTGCTCTTTTTATTATGAAGATAAAAAAAAAATTGTTAAAGTTTCCAGAAGGTGGAGCATAAGAGAAGCAGGCACAGGTAGTAAATGTCTCTATGGGTATGTTCACATGGTGCATTATTCATAGGAATATATGTGAGTACAGTTTTTTATTGTGGATCTGATATTTCTATTCTTCTGCTGTGTGAATATACCCTAAAGTGGTGACGCTGGGTGGAGGGCGCTGAGGCTGTGATCACATCATGTTATATATAGGATACAGGATAATGTATACAGTACAGCATGGGATCCTATGCGGACAATGTTTGCATATATATATATATATATATATATATATATTACTGCAGGATATCTCATTTACAGAAAAAAACATTTGACAAATGACATAGACATGTAAAAAGTTTAGCTGGGTGAGGGTCTCTGAGCTGGGGCCTATACTTATACAGACAGACAACAGAATAGAAGCCATACACCTATAGCCCATTCTTATACGGCAGGGATGGGGAACATTCGGCCCTCCAGCTGTTGCAAAACTACAACTCCCATCATGCCTGGCAGCCATACGCCCATAGCCCATTTTGCTGTGTATTTATTGTGGATTTTATCCCTGCTACATTGACAGGGTTGAGATATGCAATGAAAATCGGCAACAAATATTGACACGGGAGGGATTTAAAGTTTCAAAAAACTTTTGAGGTGTCATGGAAACATGTCAGTAGGTGGATTGGTTGTGGCGTGAGCGCTCAGACCTCCCAGTGAAGTCGGGAAAAGCGCTAAGGGCTTCTGTCACCATCTCTCTCATTAGTGTGGAGCGGACCTGGCAAAATGTTCGGGCTCGGCAACGCTCTCTGAACCTGAACTTTCTGTGTTTGACCCCGTGTATAACAGGGACCCCCATGTACCGTAGCCTGTGCGTAACAAGAACCCCTGTCTATCATACTCCATGTGTAACAGGGCCCCTGTCCTCCTTACCCCCTGCGTAACAGGGACCCCTGTGTACTGTACCCCGTGCGTAACAGGGACCCCCGTGTACTGTACCCCGTGCGTAACAGGGACCGCCATGTACCGTACCCCATGCGTAACAGAGACCCCAGTGTACCGTACCCCGTGTGTAACAGAGACCCCAGTGTACCGTACCCCGTGTGTAACAGGGACCCCCGTGTACCGTACCCCGTGCGTAACAGGGACTGCCATGTTCTGTACACCGTGCGTAACAGAGACCCCAGTGTACCGTACCCCGTGTGTAACAGGGACCCCAGTGTACCGTACCCCGTGTGTAACAGGGACCCCAGTGTACCGTACCCCGTGTGTAACAGGGACCCCAGTGTACCGTACCCCGTGTGTAACAGGGACCCCAGTGTACCGTACCCCGTGTGTAACAGGGACCCCAGTGTACCGTACCCCGTGTGTAACAGGGACCCCAGTGTACCGTACCCCGTGTGTAACAGGGACCCCAGTGTACCGTACCCCGTGTGTAACAGGGACCCCAGTGTACCGTACCCCGTGTGTAACAGGGACCCCAGTGTACCGTACCCCGTGTGTAACAGGGACCCCAGTGTACCGTACCCCGTGTGTAACAGGGACCCCAGTGTACCGTACCCCGTGTGTAACAGGGACCCCAGTGTACCGTACCCCGTGTGTAACAGGGACCCCAGTGTACCGTACCCCGTGTGTAACAGGGACCCCAGTGTACCGTACAGTGTACCGTACCCCGTGTGTAACAGGGACCCCAGTGTACCGTACCCCGTGTGTAACAGGGACCCCAGTGTACCGTACCCCGTGTGTAACAGGGACCCCAGTGTACCGTACCCCGTGTGTAACAGGGACCCCCATATTTAAAACTAATGTGGTTTACACTTGACGTACACACAATTTATAATCTTTTATCTCTTATTACGTCACACATGTATTTCCCCTCTGTACAGTATACATGGCATACAGGAAGCAGCAGGGTTCAGTTCATGACCCGAGTCCGTTTCTTTATGGTGATAAAATATTGCCCTGTGAGCCCCTTCCTCCCCCTCCTGTAGGAGGTAACACACAGGAGGCCCCCGCTGGTTTATGGCCATGAATGGGACAGTGCATCTTTAAGAATCCTTTTTCCTCTCCTGTCAATCATCCCTCATTCTCCCGCTCATTGGTTCGCCGCTCTATTTCCCCGCCTCTCTTTATGATCGCGCAGGGTTTCCCACCCAATCTCACAGGGGCCTCTACTTCCCCACAACCACACTAGCTTAGCGTAAGGGAAAAAACACACACAACGCCAACCACCGCCGGGCTCTTTCCTTTGTTATAGGCCTCGCTGCAAGTCCCGCCTATCACGATGTATCGTCGATTTCTATTGGTCACCTGCAGGAGACTGTTGCGGCTCACGGAAATCATTTTGGAATCCTATTAGCTAGTTAGGGAGTCAGTCATGTCTTTGACCCGCCCACCAGAAGTGTGAGGTCCAATAGGCGTTTGGAGCTTTAGAATCGTCCTCAGCGATTGGCTAGAGGTGACCAGTGGGTTAGGTTGTATACTCACTATATGTAGCCGGCAGCTGAGCACGCCGTTGCTTGTGCCGACGCTGTGTGAGGTAAACCAAGGCTGCTCCGGAGCGCAGAGCCCGCCCCAAGCCGGACCTTCAGCAGGTGAGAGTTCACACTATCGCTGTTAAATTAACTTAACGTAAACCGCGGCTTCTTCTTGCCGTCGCCTCGACGGGGCCGCATCTTCTTTCTCCTTGAGCGCCGCGCCGGGTGCTCGCGGCCTACGCCATTATCTCCGGCGCCATGAGCCGCGGAGCAATGGCCGCTTCCCTGTATAGCCGGGCATGTGCGGCTGTGGTCAGATCATACCGCCTCACGCTGGGTGTAGCAATGGTATCTTCCTGAGCGAGCCCCCCTATTTTTTGACTCTATTTGGTACGGTCCAACGGTCTATTGTGGAACCAATTCGATACATTGTAGCCATTACTTCATGTTACAGTATAGAACGTTGGATACAATTGTCTCCCATTGAGGATCTCTCCATTGTGTTATTACCATACCTGAGAGTCTCCAGGGCATGCTGGGAGTTGTAGTTTTGCCACCGATTGGGGAACACCGGACCAGACAATGACCTTAGCTTCCTGTTCACACATGGAGTCCGAAGTCTCTGCTACTTTTACATGAGACTATTAATCTTTGTGCACATAATTTGTCAAAATGACCATATAGACGGTCACAAACACGCAATAAGCGTATATTTTGAGGCCAGCTAATCTCCCTACACAATTTGGAGGCTGAAATTTCTTTCTCCCTCATAAAAAAAAAATATGATTGACATTGACACCAAATGAGCGACTTCTCGTTGAATGTGTCTACGCGGCGTGAAACTTAGTAACGTTCACTCAGGATAATGTTTTTATTACATTACTTGGAGTAGTTATGCCTTATCCTGAGTATAGGGCATAACTAAGAGAAAATGGGGGGGGGGGTGTCTGCTGGGACTCCACAATCTCAAATGGTGCCCCAAAGCCCCTGCAGGATAAAGCTGGTTGTTGGCATCCCTGCCTGAGCCCTTATCATTTTCTATGGAGCCACTGAAGAGAGATAAGCTATTTTCGGCTTCATAGAGAATGAATGGAGCAGCTATCCCAGGTGGAAGTACTGCTTTTAGAGTGTGTTTTTAGTTGAATATACAATTTGAAGTAATACTATTTAGGGTATACAGATCCGCAATGGATTTCATGGTGCGGATCCCTTCACTGTCACTTTCAATATTACATACTTGCAGTCAAATTGTTATCCTGCTGCGAGTATGTAAAAAGGGGTAGTGCGGTGCTACACATTTATTCACTAAATAACACATATTACAAAGTTATACGACTTTGTAATGTGTGTTATTTAAATGAATGGCCCCCTTCCCCGTGTTCCCCCACACACACACACACACCCGGAAGTGTGGTGCATTATACTCGCCGAATTACCGTCGACCCCGGCCGCCATCTTGGTTTGAACAAGTCATCTTCAGGAGGCTGGCATTAGGGAGGGCTGGAGCTGTCCGGCGGGCCTCCTGAAGATGACTTGACAGACCCAAGATGGCGGCCGGGGTCAACAGTGGTTGTGAGTATAATGCACCACACTTCCGGGGTTGGGGGGAACACTGGGAAGAGGGGCATTCACTTAAGTAACACATTACAAAGTTGTATAACTTTGTAATGTGTGTTATTTAGTGAATAAATGTGGAGCACCGCACCCCTTTAACCCCATACGTCCAGGTGCAAAGACTACCAGGTTCGCGCTCTGGCTTGCTCAGTCAATCGGTGGGTGCGGGGGGCAGTGCACTGATCGGCTGAGCCAGACGCCGGAGCACGGTACTGGTAATCTTTGCACCTGGCCGTGGGGGGGTTAAGGGGGCTGCCTTTTACATACTGTCTTGCAGCGGGATGACCATAAAGAGAACCCACCCTACCCCATAATAATGTTTATACCTGCCCTCTCTGTCCCTGTGATGCTCCACATGCCAGTCGTGTTGCCGAAAAAACCTTGCTTCTCTTCTTGGCGTTCATTAGGCTAATGAGCAGAGATGAGTATGACAGCCGTAGGAAATTACGCATTTCTTATGGTCGTCATGCACATCTCTGCTCATTAGCATAATGAACGCCAAGAAGAGAAGCAAGGTTTTTTCGGCAACATGACTGGCATGTGGAGCGTCACCAGGACTGACAGTATAAAAATCTTTATTGCGGGATAGGTGGGTTTTTGCCCCGGTCCCCCTTGTGACAGATTCCCCTTAAAGAGGACCTGTCACCCCGCCTGCTGGGGCAGAGCCCGCCCGACCCTCTGGTTAGGCCCCATATACTTACCCCTTCCACGAAGTCCTGCCCGTGGACCCTGTGCCACCACCGAGAAGTCGGAAGCTCTACGCGCGTGTTATGCTAATTGCCAGAGATGAGTGCGACGTCTGAAGAAAATGACCGAAGCAGTCATTTTCTAGGGACGTCAGACTCATCTCTGGTAATTGGCATAATGCACACAGGGCTTCCGATTGTGATTTCTTGGTGGCGGGACTTCGTGGAAGGGGTAAGTATATGGGGCTTGACTAGGGGTTGGGCTCTTCCTCCGGCAACTGAGGTGACTGGTACTCTTTAACAGGAAGTGGGCTGAGAAACAGAACCGTCTTTTGGTGAGGTGGTAAGTATCTGATTGCTGGCACCCCTACCGATCACAAGAATGGGGGTTCTTTGTTCCCTACACATCCTAAGTGAATGGAGCAGCAGCTGAGCATGCGCACCAATGTTTAATTCACAAGTGATTCTTGTTCTTGTGGATCGGTGGGAGTCCGAGCAGCCAGACCGCACCAAGCAGACGCTTCACTTGTGATGAGTGTCTATCGTTGTCTGCCTCTGGGCCGTTGTGCGAGTATAGTGACTGCTGCCTTTGACAGGAGCACCTGCTCCTGTACATATGTTTTGTGGTACCACACACAGAGGGTCTACAGGGACTTCTGTCAATATGATCACATAATGGCCACTAAAAACACTATTCCAGTGCATGTGAGTAGCCAAGCAAATGGCTGGCTGTTCTGCATGTACAGGCACAGGGACTCCTGTTTTTTTGACAGGTGTCCCTGCTCCTGTAAAAGCATTTTAGTATAAAGGAGTTTGTAAATGTTTACGTGGTGGTCTGGGATGATGGTGGGACAGAAGTCCAGTTATAATCTTGGTTTAACCCCATGAACGCCACGTAAAATCAGTCGTGTGCACAATATATATACATATATAATTATATTATATATTTTTTCATATCAACCAATCACAGCTCTGCTTTTGTTTCTCAGAATGGGCTGTGATTGGTTGTTATCCGAGATGTAAATGTGTCTGTTTTTGTCTGTGATTATACAGATTGATAAATCTGGGCCAATGTCTGTATACTTTGTCAGCTATAAATGCTGTAGTCAGACTGGTCTGATGCCTCTATTATAAGGTTTATCCACGGTTAAAAAATTACTTGATTTCTTCTAGAAATAGCGGCACTCTTGTCCTCAGGTCACGTGTGGTATTACAATGTGTCCAGTCACTTTAATGGAGCTGATCTGCAGTTCCATGTGCAAACTGAAGACTAGATTGGCGCTGTTTCTGTAAGAAAGTGGCCTTGTTTTTCTAATCCTGCCTAACCCTTTTAACAGCATGTGTGTACTGTAATGCATCAGGCTATATTAGAGATCGTATATATCTAATGCTCATGGCAGGTGATTTATTATGTGCCAGCCGCAGCCACGTTCCTAAAATATCGAGGGATTTTGCTATACACTTGGCAGGGCACTGATCCTTTTAGAATAATAGTTCTGCCTGTGACCATTCAGTGCTGTACGCTGCGACACCTGACGGGCATAATCAGAAGTTGCCCGATGATTCTACATCTGCAGCTCAGTGAATTTAAAGTGTTTTTCCCAGACTACCATGTTGGATAAACTAATAACCTGTACTTTACTCTGCTGCTGTTCCCGTGGTGCATGGTCAGTTTGCTCAGCATTTCCTGACTTGTGGTCCCGACAGAAGGAAGTGGCCACTCATCCAATGTCTGGTCACATCGATGATCTGCCTTAGCCTGTGATTGGCTCGGTGGCCACTTCCTTGTAGTGCTCAGTAGACTGGACCCCATTGGAACGGCAGCAGATCAAGACAGGTGAGTACTGTGTTTCTTATTTAGAGTCCTATTTGATAGCCCATGCTTGTTTACAGGCTTGATCAGTCATGGAACCCAAGGGAGATGTGTGGCCACGGACAATGACTTGTTGGAGTGTCAGAGCAGCCTCATTGGTTAGCTGATGGCTAGCCCTATTTCCAAGGGTGATGGCGGCTCACTAGGTAATGGGGCCACTGCTCCCTTGACTATCTCTATAAAGTACATAAGGGGTTCCGAGGCCATGCTGAGCCTCACCTGTGCTCATGTTCCTCATCCAGTATAATGGTGCCCATGGCAATTTGCCACAAAAAACCCCTGCTGGTTGCACCCTCCTCACCCAGCTCATGCCCACGTTCAGTGCTATGGCATCCTGTGTATTATCCATGCAGAGCAGTCACACAGACCTGCCGCACACTTACAACGCTTAAGCAGTCAGACTGGATGTAAGGGCCTTCTACTTGTCCCCTATGTTAACTCTTCCTGGTTTTCTCGGCCGTTGTTTGGCGTTGTCTTGGAAACCCCTCATTCAGACGCTATATACGTTATAGATGTTACAGATTAACAGTAAGAAGATTGCGGCTTTGTCTGGAGCACAGATCTGTGTGGACTCGAGTAGGTGCAGAGACGGTCACGTCTTCCTCCAGCTCATCTCATATTATATATTTAGGCTTCTTACTTTTGAGGCTTTCATATTAATAAAGCGTCCGGTCTGTGCACTTTCTATTTCTCCTGCTCGCTCGCCATGAATAGCGGAGAAGCTATTAGTAACGTGAGCACAAGTTATTTCCAGGTGCCGAAAATAGCTGCAACCGAGAATCGGGCTACAGCAGGAGCAGCACATTATTATTCTCTATAGGCCGGGCACTTTCAGAACTTATATAACCTTTTCACTTCATAGTCTCCTCTATGACCGACATTACTGGACGCTCACTCGGCTTTCCCAGATTCCCGATCTGAACTGGTCCGGCCACCAGAGTCACTATTTAGGCTACATGGACTGTTGAGTTTTGGTCCGAAACTAAGCTCTTCGCTGCAAAGATGGGGGAACCTTTGGTCCTCCAGCTGTTACAAAACTACAATTGCCATAGGCATGATGGGAATTGTAGCTTTACAACCATCCCTGAGCCACAAGGTCTCTATAAAGGGGTTTTCCGCTACAAAAAACATGGCCACTTTTCCCCTCTCTTGTCTCCAGTTCTGGTGTGGTTTGCAATGGAACTGAGCCATGTTTTTGTAGCACTGTATAACACCCTTTAAAAACCCACTATGAAAGCTGCATCCAGCCCCAAATGAATGAGCAGCCATGTATCGGATAGGGGGCTTGGGTCCACCAGTTCACTCTTAAAGGGGGTTATCCAGCGCTACAAAAACATGGCCACTTTTCCCCCTCTCTTGTCTCCAGTTCAGGTGCAGTTTGCAATTAAGCTCCATTTACTTCAATGGAACTGAGTTTCAAAACCCCACCCAATCTGGAGACAACAGTAGGGGGAAAGTGGCCATGTTTTTGTAGCGCTGGATAACCCCCTTTAAGGATCGTTGAAGATCAGTAGTAACAAGTTTTTGCGTTTCCAATGAATAGGGCATCGTTGGTGTGGTTAAAGGGGTTATCCAGTGCTACAAAAACATGGCCACTTTCTTTCAGAGACAGCACCACTCTTGTCTCCAGTTCAGGTGCGGTTTGCAATTAAGCTCCATTCACTTCAATAGAACTGAGCAGAAAAACCTAGCCCAAGCTGGAGACAAGAGTGCTGCTGTCTCTGGAAGAAAGTGGCCATGTTTTTGTAGCGCTGGATAACTCCTTTAACTACTTGGACCCTGACCAGTCATTAGAATGGTCGTCCTGTGCCCGCAATAAATGGAGCATTGGTTGAGTTGGCATACTGCTTCTCCATTGAAACTATAGGGCTGATGTATATAGGTGGTACTTGCCTATATACAACAGTTCTATAGTTTCCATGGTGAAGCAGTATCTACTCTAGGCAATAACTTGTTACTTGCATCTGTTTAAAGGGGGATTCTGGTGGATTGTGACTCCCATCATGAGAGCAGAGATCAATTGTTCCCCTTCCATTTATTCTCTATGGGGCTTCTGATCATATAGAGAATAATTGGAATTGTGCTTGGGGCCAATTGACCTCATGATCATTGGCTGTTCCCTTACTGGTCGGCTACTACTAGATCCCTATAGTGATGATAATACGGAGCGGGTTTTACCCTTCCCCCACCAGTGTATTGTAATGTCCCATTGTGGGCGTGATAACATTTGCATTACACTGACCATATGCCTACCTGGCCCATGTAAATGCAAACAGGCCTCTTTGTTCTCTCTTTCTCATGAACGTTCCCAGGGCTTTAGGGATCGGTTTCTGGCCGGATCCAGTTTAGCATGATAAGTCATTCTGGTTTATTATACCCTGTCCCCTGTAGTGTTGGGCTATTTGTCTTCTCTAGCATCGTCTCCCATGTACTTACATTTGAAATGTTGCTTAGCAGCTGCCCTTTGTGGTGGCTAGGTGTGTAAGGTGTGAGCATATCAAAGGGGTTATCCAGCAAAAATCATCTTCTTTCAAATCAACTGGTGTCAGAAAGTTATATAGATTTGTAATTCACTTCTATTAAAAAATCTCAAGTCTTCCCATACTTATCAGCTGCTGTATGTCCTGCAGGAAATGTTTTATTTTCAGTCTAACACACTGCTCTCTGCTGACATCTCTGGCCAAGACAGGAACTGTGCAGAGCAGGAGAGGTTTTCTATGGGGATTCATAGAAAACCGAGGCGGAGTTCCTGTCTCGGCCAGAGATGTCAGCAGAGAGCAGTGTCAGACTGAAAATAAGAAGACACTTCCTGCATGACACAGCAGCTGATAAGTACTGGAAGACTTGAGATTTTTTAATAGAAGTAAATTACAAATCTATATAAATTTCTGACAACAGTTGATTTAAAAAGACTTTCGCTGGACAACCCCTTTAATGGTGCGTTCACACCTACAGGATCTGCAGCAGATTTCATTTAAATAACTGAACACAGCATCAAATCTGCTGCAGATCCTGTAGGTGTGAACGCACCCTAAGTGAAATGGCCACTGCTTACTTAACCTACGTCAGGTTAGGAGCCAGCTCTTCGGAGGCAGAACAGATTGCGACCGCTCTGATAGCAGCAGGTGCAGCCTTAGAGCAGATTGGCGTTCGTGCCCAGTCTTTCCAAAACCCAGACATATAGACTTCAGTGAGAAATGAATCCTCCGCTTGTGTCGCCTAATATATTAATTTTTCCGAGAGCTGACTGCCATGTTGTGGATGTAAGAGCTGCTTTGCATTCAGAGTCTGAGCGGACTACAGTTCTGAATAAATTGAGGGTTGAGCTTTATTGCATGACTTGTGGTCACGGCTGGCCGCTGATGCATTTGGGATTTATTGGCGTCGCGGTGATCAAAGATCGTGTAGATGGAGGTCATCTAGATGTCGTGGAAGAAAGCCTTTATTTACCATCAAGTAGAATGGATAGTGCTGTAACAATAACATTGCTTTATGGCTTGTCTATAGGTGCATAGACTTGGATTTCCATTTGAATTCCTTCATTGCATTCCTCTCTACCTATGGACCATTGTGCATTTAGGACTCAGCTTAAAGGGGTTGTCCAGCAACTGATAACAGAAAGACATATAGATTTGTAATTTACTTTTATTAAAAAAATCTAATCTTCCTATACTTATTAGCTGCTGTATGTCCTGCAGGAAGTGGTGTTTTATTTTCAGTCTGCCACTGCTCTCTGCTGACATCTCTTGCCGAGACAGGAACTGTCCAGAGCAGGAGAGGTTTTTTTTTTATAGGGATTTATAGAAAACCGAGAGTTCCTGTCTCGGCCAGAGATGTCAGCAGAGAGCAGTGGCAGACTGAAAATAAAAAACAACTTCCTGCAGGACATACAGCAGCTGATATATATAATTTACTAAAATATAATATTGAATTCATATAAAAAAAAAAATTATATATATATATATATATATATATATATATATATATATATATATATATATATATATATATATTATATATAAATTTTTATTTTATTTAATGTTTGTAAATTTTTTATTTTTTAGATTTCAGTTGACCAAAGAAATGGTGATGGAGAAGCCAAGTCCCCTGCTTGTCGGGCGGGAGTTTGTGAGGCAGTATTACACCCTGCTTAACCAGGCACCAGACTTTCTGCACAGGTAGGGCTTTTACCCCAGATGTAACTCTGTATAAGTGATCTGGTA
This sequence comes from Dendropsophus ebraccatus, assembly GCF_027789765.1. Taxonomy (NCBI): domain Eukaryota; kingdom Metazoa; phylum Chordata; class Amphibia; order Anura; family Hylidae; genus Dendropsophus; species Dendropsophus ebraccatus. The sequence continues at coordinate 24,292,581 of NC_091454.1, read as the reverse complement.
GATGTTAAGTTTTAGTATTTGACTAAACCTTCACTTTTTTTTTTTTTTTTATACCCCATCCTTAGGTTCTACGGCAAAAGTTCTTCCTATGTTCATGGTGGTTTGGACAGCAATGGGAAGCCTGCAGATGCTGTATATGGGCAGACGGTAAGTCTTTACTCCGTGTATTATTGCACTTTATTTTTTTATTTTCTGCTGCTCTGTAAGCTACAGTCTACTGCCTTCCTCCCCCTGTAGGACATCCACAAGAAAGTAATGTCCTTAAATTTTAAGGACTGCCGAACAAAAATCCGGCACGTTGATGCCCATGCCACGCTGAACGATGGGGTTGTGGTACAAGTGATGGGTGAGCTTTCCAACAACAGGCAACCCATGCGGCGCTTCATGCAGACCTTTGTGTTGGCACCGGAGGTACGTCTAGTGAGATTACAGGACAGTCTGTGTTTAAGGGGATTTTACGTGCTATGAATGATCTTTGTTCAATACTATAAGGTTGATGTAAATTCTAACGTGTAATATTTAACACTTTAGGGATCTGTGGCAAATAAGTTTTATGTCCACAATGACATATTCCGTTACCAAGATGAAGTTTTTGGTGACTCTGACACAGAACCTCCTGAAGGTATGTATACATCTACCATCTCCTCCCCTATTGTGTGCTCCTATCCTTAAGGGGGTTGTATAGGGTTAGGGTCCTATTACACAAACTATGGCCTGATGATTTAAGTAAACGAGCGCCGATCTGCTAGATCGGTGCTCGTTTACTAGACCTATTAGGGTCTATTTACACAGAAAGATCTGCCAAAGACTTGAAGCCAAAGCCAGGAATGGATTGCAAAAGAGGAGAAATCTCTGTTTATATTGTCTGGCTTTGGATTCAAATCTTTGGCAGATAATCTGTCAGATAATCTTTCTGTGTAAATGGACCCTAATACGGCTCAATAGTCAGGCAGCAAGGACTGCATGGACATTGTTAGCGTTGTCCATGCAGACCTTGCTCAAACACCTGATACCTTATTTGTCCTCGCTCCCGGTCTCTTCTCCTGTGCTCCGTCAGGTGACAGGCCCTTCAGACGATGCAGCTTCCGGGGCCAGGAAGCTGCGGAGCCCTGAAGAGAAGACCAGGAGCGGGGAGAGATAGGTATCAGGTTTTGGCAAGGACTGCATGGACATCACCAACGATGTCCATGCTGCCCAATTTTGCGCAACGATTTTAGTTCTAAAACTAAACCAACAATCAGCCAATTATCGTTATCTCCATTACACAGATCACTAATCGGCCCGGTTCGACCGATTATCACTGTGTAATAGCGCCCTTAGAAAAACATGGCTTTCATTCAGGAGGTCACACCTGTCCGGAGACTAACAAACTGCAATATTGTATATAATTAGGCCTGTAAGGGACTAACAGATATACAAAACCAGACAGATATTATTATAGTAAGGTATATGAATAGAAATATCACATTATTTCACCTATTTATTAAGAATCCGATGAGGAAGTAGATGAACCTGAAGAAAGGCAACAAACTCCAGAAGTAGTTGCCACAGATGACGGCGCATACTACGATCAAACTGGCAAGTGAGTAGCATTTCTTTTCTATATTTTAGCTGGATATATTAAATTTCATGTTTGGCATTGTACGCTGTTTGCTATTTTATGTACTGTGAAATATTTGTAGAGTATGGCGCCAGCTGGTGGTCATTGTGTATAACAATGTGCACGTCCACCTAACAAGCTGAGTGCTAGAGGACACACATGCTCCCCACAAGGGGATGCTAACTCCTGTAAACTTTTTCTTACTTTAGTAATCATGACTTGGATGAACCACTGGAAGAGCAGATAGTAGAGGCAGAACCCGAACCAGAACCTGAACCAGAGCAAGATCCCGAACCTGAGGTGACCGAAGAAAAATGTGAACCTGTGCCTGAAGAGCCTGCTCCAGAAGAGGAAGAGGTGGTGGAGAAGAGCCCGTCTCCTCTCCCTGCTGATCCCGCACCCGCAGTACAAGAAGACTCCCGGGTAAGTAGACTTAAAAGGAATATTAGATGACCTGGTGGTGTGTTATCCAATGGCAAGTCTAATGGAAATTCAATTTTTCTATTAAGACATTCTCATGGGCATCCGTAACCAGCAAAAATCTTCCACCTAGTGGGGCTGTACCAGTGTCAGGAATACCACCACATGTTGTTAAAGTTCAGCCATCACAGGTAAGAACTATTAAGGCCTACAGCTTTAGATGGACTTCATCTGCAGAAGGTCTTAAAGGGGTTATCCAGTGCTACAAAAACATGGCCACTTTTTTCCAGATACTATTGTCTCTAGTTCAGGTGCGGTTTGCAATTAAGCTCCATTCACTTCAATGGAACTGTGTAACATAACCTTACCCAAGCTGGAGACAAGAGTGGGACTGTCTCTGGAAGAAAGTGACCATGTTTTTGTAGCGCTGGATAACCCCTTTAACAGCTCTTCTGCGCACCACCCTCTCATATCCTGATCAGAACCATACAGGAGACTAGTTGTCTGTTTCTGTTCTACGGGGGTCTCACCAGAATTTTAGTTGACTTGGCTACTTACACGTTTTTTTTTTTTTTTTTTTGCTAAGCTGGAAACATTGACTTCATTTTTTTTTTTTTTTTTTTTCCCCCTCCCTTTTAGCCCCGGCCTGAAGTTAAATCTGACAACCAGACCTCACAGAGACCACCACAGAGAGATCAAAGAGTCAGAGAACAGAGGACTACAACAGTTCCTCCTCGAGGAGGGCCAAGGCCTGGTGCGTTTACTTCTTGGCCTATAAACCATTCAACAAGAAAGTTAATGTGGATTCTAGTTCGGATAGGTTGACATGTGAAGGAGGGGAGAGAAGTTTTCTTAAGAAACTTTGCGAGTAGCATGAGTTAAAAGTGTACCTAAACTTTCATACAACTTCTGACCCGTTGCGATCAGTGGCTGTGCAGCTGCTGAGACCATCACTGATCACTATAATGAAGCAATCGCATGAGGCTTTCACTCAGTATACACTCTGTGCGATTAGCTTTAGTCTGTTTCTGGATTTGGCTTCAAATATCTGTCAGATAAATCTGTGTAAACACAGCTTATGGTTTAGACCTAAAATTGTCAGGTGTCGGCCGCACGTCGCTACGTGTATTTCCTAAACACCTGACCTCTCTCCGCTCTTGGTCTTCTTTCCTGTGCTCAAGTCGGGACCGCCGTGGCCTGTCAGCTGACAGGCTGCTCGAACACTGCTGTCACTGGGATCGGGAATCTGCGGAGCACAGGAGAGGAGAGAAGGTGTTTGGGCAAGGGCTACATGGACATTGCTGACGATCTCCACGCAGCCCTTGCCACCCGATTAATAGGTCCAGTAGCAGATTGGCGCTCGTCTACTAAAATGTTTGTGCTGCAGTCGGCCTGTGTAATATGGGACCCTAAGACATACAGCATTTAGGTTAGTGCTTCGGTCCCTTCATAGCTTTTGGCAGCTGTTCCCACATTGATCACAACTTCTGACATTTATAAAAGTTTATGTACACTTTTAGCCTTAGCTGTAGGCTGCTATAGTGTGATCTTAGGATTATAGAGATACATTAGAAAATACAGGGATTTTATGTTTCTTATTTTGCTTTCAGTCTCTGGGAATGTATTAATCGCTATGCTGGGTTCTCAGCCAGTATTCAGACTTCTAGCCTTATGCGTGTGAGTGTGCTGTTTTTACATTTATGTAACATTTGTCTCTATTTACCACCTTAGTGAGAGAAGGTGAACAAGGTGAATTAGAAACCCGACGCATCAACAGGTACCCGGATAGCCATCAGTTGTTTGTGGGCAATCTACCGCACGATGTAGACAAGAACGAGCTCAAGGAGTTCTTCCAGAGTAAGTCTGTGACGTATTACACACAATATTATATAAAGGTGGTGGCGTTGTCTGCTGGCAGGGATGTAACCATCGTACACTTTGTTTTACAGCTTACGGCAATGTTGTTGAGCTCCGTATAAACAGCGGCGGAAAGCTTCCCAACTTCGGCTTTGTGGTGTTTGATGATGCAGAACCAGTGCAGAAGATCCTTGGCAGCAGAGTAAGTGCCTAGTATTCTTTGCTGTATAGTGTTCAGCTCATTCATACTGGATAAATACTGTCTGATCTGGTTAACTTTGGTAGGAACGGTCATAAATCTTGTGTGAGGGCGCCCTGTGTCTGCTGTGGAAGAAGCGTTGGCTGCTTTCTCTTATCTGTATTAAATAAACATAAGGAACCCAACCTAACGTCTTAAGCTGGGTTTACACTGCGTTTTTGCAATCAGTCAGTTTTTTTTTTTTCAGTTTTGTGCATCCATTTTTAGTTTTTCTATTAACTTCCATTATAAAAAAAAAAGGATCTAAATGCATTTTTTTTTTTTTTTTTTTTTTTAAACACACCCAAAAATAAACCCATTTTATATAATGGAAGTCAATGCAAAAACTGATGTACAAAATTGCATCCATTTTTCCATTCTGTTTTGCAAAACGCTGTGTGAACCCGGCCTTAGGATGCGTTCACACGTACAGGACCTGCAGCACATTTGATGGCGCATGTTTGAAGTTGCAAATCAAATCTGCTGCAGATCCTGTACCTGTGAACGCACCCTTAAAGGGGTTATCCAGCACTGCAAAAACATGGCTACTTTTCCCCCTCTCGTCTTAAGTTCAGGTGTGGTTTGTAATTAAGCTCGTTTTACTTGAATGGAACTTAGTTTGAAACCCGACCCAATCTGGAGACGAGAGGGGGGAAAGTGGCCATGTTTTTGTAGCCCGGGATAACCCCTTTTAAGTGTTCAAGATTAGAAAAACATTGCTGCTTTTGTCCAGAATCGGTGCCACACCTGTCCCACAGCGTGTGTGTGTGTGTGTGTGTGTGTGTGTGTGTGTGTGTGTGTGTGTACATTCGCGGTTTATTCACTTCAATGCAGCTGCAATACCACACAAAAACTAAAGACAAGGTTGGATCTGTTTCTGGAAGAAAGCAGCTATGCTTTTCTAGTTTTGGGTAACCCCTTTAAACACCACCTTATAAAATCTGTTCTCCGTTGTGCTCCAGAGATCTAATGTGGTCTTTTTACTCCTCACACAGCCAATCATGTTCCGTGGAGATGTCCGCCTAAACGTGGAAGAGAAGAAAACCCGTGCAGCTAGAGAGGGCGACCGTCGTGGAGAGAGGCCCCGTGGCCCTGGAGGACCACGTGGAGGTCTTGGAGGTGGTCTGAGAGGACCACCACGTGGTGCAATGTCACAGAAGCCTGGTTTTGGGGCTGGAAGGGGTGTTCAAGGTCCACGCCAGTGATTGATTTTTTTTTTTGTTTTTCTTTGAGTGGCTTCTAACATCAGATTGGGTACAGCCCTCTCCTGTCCTGCAGCCTTCTGAAACTTGGGTCTTGGATGTCTTGGCATATTGTCCCAACATGACGGACTGCTACACTTCACCTGTCCCATCCCAAATGTGTTGCAATTTTACAAATTTTTTTTTTTTTTTCTTCCCCTCCCTCTTCTTGATCCACTTCCCAGAATCCAGCATTTGTTGGACAATTTTTTTTTTCTTTTTAGGGGATAAAAGGATTAAAGAGAATATTATGAATAATCCTGTTTTCAGGAGTCAGATACAATGGAACATTACCTGATTTTAGGCAAATCCACTGGTGTAACGGCGAACGCTGGTTATAGCATCTGAGTTTCTGAATGATGCAAAATTTGACACTTTACTCAATGCCCTTTGTAGAAAAGGCTAGCCCTTGGCACAGTATTCAGGTGTTGAGAGTAGTATATATATATATCCTTTGAAGCTGTGAGTAGTGATGAAGACGCGAGTGGCTTAGAGCAGCTGCTTACAATCTCCATCCATGCTGTTTTACTTCATAAAGAATAAAGGGTGTTCATTGGAATTTCTATACTAACATTTTTTTTATATACGGCGCCATCAAGGAAATGGGGAATACAAACAATCAAGCAAAAAAAAAAAAACATGGAAACTACTGTTTTACCACTCAAATTTTGGATTTTGGGATGGGTTTTAAATGTCTAGCTACTTGACTTTAAAACACATTTTGAATTTGTGAATTTTTTTGATAGGGATCTTTTTTTTTTTTTTCCCCCTCCTCATGGTTTTTAGTTTGTATTTGTAAAAAACAAAAATTTCAAAAAGAGCAAAATTGTTGTGCCTTCTATTTATCTCTCATTCCAGTCTCAGCAAGTTATTAAAAATAAAATGCATAAAAAATTGACGTTTTTCGTGTCCAGAATCCCAACATTCTCTCCAGTTTTTGGTGTGTTTTTTTTAATGGATATTACATGGGTTTTAGGGCCAGTTCACACGGAGCAAAAGCGACGGCTCTCCGCTCAAAGAATTGACATGTCGGTTCTCTGAGTGGAGAGCGACGGTAGCTAAGGCGTGCGAACCCTCCCATAGAGAAACGGTGTCACACTAAAGCAGGCGGCATTCTCCGCGACGGAATTCTGACTTTTTTTTTGCTCTGTGTGAACTGAACATGGTCGCTTTCCTTGAGAAACCACTACTGTTCTCAGTTTGTGTGGGTTTTGCAGCTCTACTCCATTAAAGCGAATGTACATTCGCTTTAACATGACCCATGGATAGATTGGCGCCGATGCAGAGAAGCCTGTGTCGCGGTCCATTTATTTATTTATTATTTTTTTTTTGAACCGCGGCCCGATTCCCGTGTAGGGCGCCGTTCTATTCACGGGTGCCAGGGTTGAAGCACTGGAGGCGGGCTGGCCTGTGGGAGTAATCCCCCCCCCGCCCCTCTATGATGCAGCTCCATTGATTCTAACGGAGCCGTGTCATTGAGAGACAGGGGCGGCCAGGCCCGCCTCCAGTGCTTCAGCCCCTGCCCGGTACCCGTGGATAGAACGGCGCCCTACAAGGGAACATGGCTGCGGTTCAAAATATGGACCGTGACACCGGTGCTAATCTATCCATGGGTCATGTTAAAGTGAATGTACCTGATGGTACATTCGCTTTAAATGGAATGGTGCTGAATTGTAATACCACACACAACCTGAGGCCATGGGGTGGCGCTGTTTTTACTAATCCTGGAAAACCCCTTTTAAGGAACATGCTCTTTGGGGAATTTTATCGCTTAGACTTGTGTTAAGAATAAATCTATTTGGGAGGGAACATCCCAGGTCATGAAAGTTTACTTTTGTCCCACACATGACCATTGCAAGCAAGTAGCCACTATATTGGCTATGTGGTGAGCAGACATTTTGTACCATACAGCTGCACAGAATACACATGACTGAGTGTTGGTACAGCTGGCACGCACATGACACATTGCATTGAAGTGTCAAGTGACTGTCAGCAGTATAGCCACCCTGCCATGCACTTAGGAGGAGGGGAGTACTCTCTATCATATATAGACAGTTGCATCATCCCTCTTCCTTCAGAGTAGGGCAATGTATGCCTATACAGCAGGGATGGGGAACCTTTGGCCCTCCAGCTGTTGCAAAACTACAACACAGTCCGGTTATGTCCCAGTCAAGTTCTTTCGATGCGTACTGTTGCAACTGCAAACCGCGGCACAACCGGATCTTGTGTTTTCTGAAAATCCTATTAAGTCATTTAAAGGGGTTGTCCAGCGAAAATCTTTTTCTTTCAAATCAACTGATATCAGAAAGTTATATAGATTTGTTCTATTTACTTCTATTGAAAAAATCTGAAGTCTTCCAGTACTTATGAGCTACTGTATGTCATGCATGAAATGTTTTTTTAGTCGTCTGACACAGTGCTCTCTGCTGACATCTCTGGCCGATATAGGAACTCTGTCTTGGTTTTCTATGAATCACCAGAAAAAAAACTCTCCTAAATTAATATAAAACCGAGACTGAGTTCCTGTCTCTGCCAGAGATGTCAGCAGAAAGCCCTGTGTCAGACTGAACATAAAGTCATACTTCCTGCATGACATACAGCAGCTAATAAGTATGGGAAGACTTGAGATTTTTTTTTTTTTAATAGAAGTAAATTACAAATCTCTAACTTTCTGATATCCTTTGATTTGAAAGAAAAATATTTTCGCTGGACAACACCTTTAAGCAGAAATTAAGCATTTTCTGTGCAAGGACTGTATATACGGACGATATGCTACGGACCGGACTTCAGAACTCCTGGCATCATCGTTCATTAGGGTGCAGACAGCTCCGAAAGGGTTAAATCTTTGTGCTACTGATACAGCAGTATCTGAATAGTAGCACAAAGACGGTGCGTTTACACAGACAGATTTATCTGACAGATCTTTGAAGCCAAAGCCAGGAACAGACTATAATCCGGGATCAGGTCATAAAGGAAAGACTGGGATCTATGCTATTTTCTAATCCATTCCTGGCTTTGACTTCCAAAATCTGTCAGATAAATCACCATTAGTGTCACTGTTTAAAAAAAAAAAAAAACTTTGTCAGTGACACTTGTCAAAAGTTGAATGCTCAGACCTGACCAATCAGAGACTGAAGAAGTCTGCGCTAAGCCCAGTCCTCCTTCGGCTCTGTGTTGCGTGAAGAGTCTGACTCCTAATGTAAGTCTGAGGCAGTCTTGTTTTTACTGACACAGCTGGGAGCGTACTGCTTGTTCTCATGATCGGTCAGGGTCTCAACACCTTAGGGTGGGTTCACACTATGAAATCCGTGCGGATAAGTTCCCGGCGGATTCCGTCGCTTGTACCCACTCACGGCGGCGTGTATATCTGCCCGTACCATAGACACCATCCATTGGCCAGGCGGATTCCTTTGTCTGCCAAAAGAATTGACTTGGTTCTTTCGGTGGAAGGCGGAATCCGCCTGGCCAATGAATGGTATCTATGGCACGGGTGGATATGCACGCCGGGTGCGAGCAACGGAATCTATCAAAACTTAAGCTAGGTTCACACTACGTTTTTGCAATCTTTTTTTTTTTTGCAAGAAACTGATGGGGAAAAACCGGATATAACTGTGTGCATCCGTTTTTCCATAGACTTCCATTAAAAAGAAAAAAACAGATCAAAACAGGGTTGCATCCGTTTTTTTTGCAAAAAAAAAAACAGATGAAAAAAAACGCAGTGTGAACGTAGCCTTACCCGATCAAAAATTTTAATTTCTGAGCTCACTGCATCATAATGAATGATGATGCCAGGAATTTCAAACTCCACCCCATACTATGATGTCTGTGCACAAACCTGGCATGCTTTATACCTTATTTCTTAGGTTGTCCTCGGAGTTTAGAGCCATTCTTGGTTTGGTCTTTAAAGGGGTTATACAGGATTATAAAACATAGCTTAAAAAAAACAAACAAGTGCCACACCTGTTTTCAGCTTGTGTGTAGTATTACAGCTTAGCTCCATTCACCTCAGTAAAAATGAGCTGCAATACTACACCCAACCTGAGGAAAAGAGTGGCACTGGTTTGAGAAGAAAGCTGCTATGCTTTTGTAACCCTGGATAAAAATCAATCTGTGTGTGCTTTATAGATGGACTCTTACTCTGATGATTGAGTCCTATGGTGCGGATAGTGCATGCAATTTTAAACCTTGCTAATAGCACTAAGACATTGCTAGTAATACAGCAGTTTTACTATCCAAAATACAAAGGTGGTGGATAGGATCTCACCTGCCTGCACTGTTCCTGAAACAGCACCTCTTTTGTCTGGGTGTGGTATTGCAGGTTAATTCTATTGAAGTGAATGGGGGTGAGTTGTAATACCACACACATCCTGAGGACAGGGGTGGTGCTGTTTTTGTAGGAAAGTAGTTGAGTTTTTTTTATTTTTTTAATCTGGATAATCTATTTTAACATTACTTTGTGGTGTCTTCTGCAAACCAATGATTCCTCTTTTTATGCTCCATTCTAGGGAAGTTTTGCTATATCGCCGCTATTCATTGTAACAAATCTGAATCTACCTTCTCAAAGCAGATGTTTTGTGCGTTTAAGCCACCAGTATATGTTGTAACTTTGAGGCAAATATAATTTGTGTACAATGTTGCTGTACCTTTATGTATACCTTTTTGCTATGTGCTTTGTTTGTGGTTGTAGCTTTCCTAATTTTAGGAATGGGATCAGACCTGCCATATGCATGAGCCCTTTTTTTTTTTTTTTTTTTTTTTTTTTCGATAAGTGACAATGTAAATGTCCTATTGATTGCCAGATAATCTTATTTTTAGTGTGTGAATATGTGGGACAACTAGACTTAAAGGAGTTCTGCCGAAAGTATTTTTAATGTTATTACTTATGGAAAGTTAGACAAATTCCTAATGTACATTAATTATGGGAAATGTACATATACTGCTATTTCCCTTTAGTATATCATAGAATCTTCAAATTCTCTATAAAAAAAAATTGTGACGTCACGAATCAGTTGTAATTCCTATGGAGTGTCCAGCAGAGTGCGCACTAGATATAGAGGTCAATGAGTACTGGCAGGGAGTTGTCCTTTAAAGGGGTTATCCTGGATTAGAAAAAGCACAGCTACTTGCAAAAACTGCACCACCCCTGTCCTCAGGTTGTATGGGGTATTACAGCTGACGTCTATTCACTTTAATGAAACTGAGCTTCAAAATTACACCCTAAGGGTAGGTTCACACTACAGAATCCGCACTGATAAGGGCTGGGCCAATTCTGCATCGCGCCAAAAGAACTGACGTGTCTCTTCTTTCAGCGAAACACTGAATCGGCCTGGCCATAGAATAGTGTCTACGGCACGGGAGGAATATGTGCGCTGCCATGAACGGGTACGAGCTACGAAATCCACCAGAACTTATCCGTGCGGATTCTGTAGTGTGAACCTACCCAAACTGAGGACAAGAGTGGTGCTGGGCAGGTGGGGGATTATGCTCAGAAGTTTCGCCTGTTTTTTCGCAGTGTGAATGGGCTCTTACTGGGGATGAGCAGAGCCCGATGTCTATGGTATTTGTGCACGCAATGGAAGAGCTTTTTGAGGGGTATTCCCATCACCTAAACTTTTTATGTGATGGGAAATACAAAAAGTTATTTTGTATATGCAAATTGCTTTCTTTTGCTGTTTGCCACCTTTCTCCCTCTATAGTGACAGCTTGTTGCCTAATTTCACGACCACCCCTCTCTGCTATGAGATTTGTTCTGGGAATCTTTGGGAGTGGTAACTATGTATTTTCACTCCCTCATCTCCAGGTCTTGGCTTGGCTCTAGAAGGTGCCAAGCTGATTCAGCATTGCTGTGTCCTGTGCTGAGTTGAGTTATGTGCAGATGAGAACGGCCCTATAAACCCTTTAGGAGAGAGCCAGTTTCTCTGTATCTGATGGAAGACTGAAGATCCGGTGCAAGAGCAGTGTTCTGTCATGTTATGCCATGTTGTGCTACATGTGTAGACGTGGCGAATGAGGAATCGGCACCTACACTTTATCATTCATCAAGTAACAAAATCCAACAATAACAAGGCCAAAAACTATTCAACTGTTCAATGGCTGGAGCTGGATTTAGATAAGTGTTAAAAGAAAGTTTTTATTAGAGACTTTATAAGGAAATTTTCTCTTTCTATCGCAAGTTCACTTAGTTACAAGATGCCAAAGATGAACAAATGCACCTGTGCACAGAACTTCTAAAAACATTGTCACTTCTCTGGAAAATGTTGGTAGTCTTAAAGCGACTCTGTACCCACAATCTGACCCCCCAAACCACTTGTACCTTCGGATAGCTGCTTTTAATCCAAGATCTGTCCTGGGGTCTGTTCGGCAGGTGATGCAGTTATTGTCCTAAAAAACAGCATTTAAACTTGCAGCCCCGTGCCCAACGGGAGTGGCCTAGATTGTGTATGCATTAGGCTGGCACAACCTCTGTCCCTCCTCCCTGCCCTCTTCATCATTAGGAATGCTCCAGGCAGATTTTCCTATTCCTCACCTGTGTCAGCCCGGCACATGGGCCCAATCGTTAAGGCACCTGTGCAATGTTCAGCATGGCGAAAATGTTCCAGTGGCATTCCTAATTATGAAGAGGGTGAGAAGGAGGGACGGAGAGGTGGTGCAAAGTTAGGGCACAGATATTCTAAGCCCCGGTCGTTGGACACAGGGCTGCAAGTTTAAAAGTTGTTTTTTAGGACAATAGCTGCATCACCTGCCAAACTGACCCCAGGACAGATTTTGGATTAAAAGCAGCTATCCGAAGGTACAAGTGGTTTGGGGGGTCAGATTGCAGGTACAGAGTTGCTTTAAAGTGTCAGTCTTTTTTTTTTTTTTTTTTTTTCTTTCAGAAATCAATAGTCTAGGCGATTTTAAGAAACTTTGTAATGGGGTTTATTAGGCAAATATGCTATTATCTGCATTCAAAAAGACTTTCCTCAGGTCCCCCCTCCCCTCTCTCATTCACTGCTCATCAGGAAATCTCGACACTCTTACATCAGTCGAGCCGTGTGTAATCTATGGAGGGGGGAGAAGGGAGATTAGTCGCCAGCAGAGAACAAAGGATTACACAGTGGGAGCTGTGTGAAAGCCGCTATTCAGAGGTCAGAGAGGTCAGTGCTGACTGTCAGAGGAGATAGCCCAGTGATGTAGCTGTAAATTAACTCTTTGTTTTCCTGTTTTGGTGCCTCATCCCCTCCCCTCTCCATAAGAGAACCATGAAGACACAGAGGAGAGCTTCAAACTGCTTTTTTTCATGATAAAAATGCATTTTTTGGCTAATAAACCCAAATACAAAGTTTCTTAAAATTGCCTGTACTATTGATTTCTGCAAAAAAAAAAAAAAATTTAAATGACAGTGACACTTTAAGCCTTTGGCTAGTTTTACACATGGCAGTTTTTGAGCCAAGGCCGAAACTAACATGACTGGAGCCTGCGGCCATGTATTCTTGAACCTACTTTCGATAGCCTCTTCATTAGTACACAAAGATCCATCTGAATCAGACCCTGGTAAAGCTCCTGATAAAGGTTTTCCAACAGCTAGCGTCCTTTCATAACACCAAAAGCTCTCAGCAGGATTCCTGCCAAGAACGGTGAATTCTCCCATTTCTGTCAGGCTTCCAAGCCAAAGGGAAATTAACTTTAAATGTTACCTGTCGTTTCCAATATCTTCCCTGCCCATCCGATTTCTAACGTTTGTAAATCACTTTATATACCAAAGTGACACCTGACCGGCTGTCTCTTAAGGATCCTCTCTGACCACGCAGTTTAGGGCAGCTGTCCCTTATGTTCTTACAACTGGATGCGCACAGTGTAGCCTCCTGAATGTAATTCTGCATATTAACAAAAGTTCAGTGTGTAGTGTAACCCTTTCCTTATTTGCGAACCTAGTGCATCAGTTACTGCCTGTCTCTCCCGTCTATATTACTACACTGTAAACTTTGACTCTTAAAACATATAACATCAGACCCTCCCAATGATGCCAGGGCATACCACAAGAAAAAAAAAAAGGGTTAATCTGCACAAACAAGACCTGAATAAAAGTGTAAAATAAGCTGCACATTCGTATCCAGTTGGAGTAAACTATGCCATTGGTTAATTTTCATCTCTAGAAAGAACTAAAGATCATCTCCTTCCTAGGATGGAAAGAAAATGACATTTTCCTAAGTCGGTCAAAGCACAGTCTGGTGACTGTTCCATTTCCATTTGCAAATCTTATTCTTACCAAAGGAGAAAAAAAATTAAAATCACCGAAAACCCCATCCTGTGGTTATTGAGTTTCATTTTTTCCCCTGTTGACTCTCTGCTAACATATAACTGCTGTGTTTTTAACCCTTAAAAAAGCCATGTGGTAAATGTTTTTAAAGGGGTACTCTGGCACTGATAGAAACAAACATAGTTTTTACACTAACCATCCCTCCTGAGTCTGTCTCCATTTGAATTTCCCGCTGTTTGCAGGTCCCTGAACCTCCAGTTTGTGTCTTCCCTTTTTCTTTACTTCCTGGTTTGGGTTTTCCCATAATGCAATTTCCACCTGTGATGTCCAACTGACTCTGTAAAACTGTTAGATGGCTTACAGCTTGCTCAGCCAATCAGAGCTGATCAACCTGAGTCATCTGACCTAACAGGGCTTAGACCCGCCTCCCTCTTGATGATGTCATTGTCACAAAATGGCTGCCACAGAGCAGCCTGGGGTCAACAGTCATTAGGTAAGAATGAGTTTACTTCACTTCCTGGTGGGAGGTTGAGGAGGGGAAAAGATAGGGAAGGGGGGCAGATAGGTGATTCAAGCATATTACAAACTTATAACTTTGTAATGTGTTTCAATAACTGGGGAAAAGCTTTTTGCTGGAGTACCCCTTTAATGACTTATTTTTCCCCAAAAAATTGGCTACTCCGAGCCCAGCCTGAGTTCGACTTTGGAAATCATGTCCACGTTGGGCCTTATTCCAGCAATCTACAGTCAAATGGGCCAAAGCTCATCCCTGCACCTTACAGTCTTTTCTCAAAAAAAAAAATATATATTTTTTTTTTTGGGGGGGGGGGGGGGGGGGGGAGCGGTTAGGGGTCAGGTGGCAGATTTCTCTAGACTGGAAAGTCCACATACTGTACCTAAAAAAAAAAAAAAAAAAAAAAAAAGTGATATTTGGAGGACACCCCTTGTTAAATGTCTTGGCTCTGATCCCTTTCTTGGATGTTCTCAATCCTAACTGGCTCCACCTCTTAAGCTATGTTCACATTTTAGTAGAAAAACATCTGTTGTTTTCAGTTAAAAGAACGGCCGTTCTATTCACACTGAATGTGTTGCATTGAAGTCAATGCAAACAACGGCCGTTGAAATAATTGACGCCAATTATTTCTGTGCGCTGTGCCTTGATTTCAACGCAATTCTCAATGCACCAATGGCCATTGTCGGTAGCTTGTGTGAACATAGCTAAAATGTGGGAATTTTTTGACGTGTTAGATCATTAAAAACAGCAGGGAAAAGTCTGCAGCTTGGCACTGTTTCTACCTGTTGTCGCACACTCGCCATGTACCTCCGTTTTAAGTTTTAGAGGGTTTTAATTGCCGTGAGGCTGGAACCACACAGCAGTTTTTTGGAAAGGAACCTGAGGTCATGTTCACATGGAACGTGTGTGTGTGTGTATATGTATAAAAATTTGAATTGCTGATTTAGCATTGAAACCCAGCAGCAAAAGTACAGTGCAAGTTGGAATGTGTGAGAGTGGCGATGGACATGTGACAGATTTGTTTGCAGATAGTCATACGTGAAGAATTGGTTGTTATGTAATGGTGCGCGGCTAAATGTTCTGGATTTTTCTGCCAATTTCATCAATTGTAATGGGTGATAGGTTTAATCGGATACTAAGAAAGGGCATATGAGGGAGAGAGATTTGTGTTAGTCAGAAAGTCATCAGACCCTTTCACCTTGTTCACATTCTGTTATGTTGTGGCTTTTTCTTAAAACATCATTCTTCATTCACTGCCCCTTGAAGTGAGAGCATAATCTTTGCTATATTACTGAAAAGGAAAAACTAAAATATTGCACTGCCATCAGTATGGCGAGCCTTTTCTCGATACTTCATTAAAGCCCTTTTGGCAGTGTTTTGTATTTGGCCGTTCTTCTCAGCTAATTCTCTCAAGATCGGTGAGGTTGGGGGGGACCATCGGTGGAGCCATATTCAGGTGGCTCTATGGATGTTTGATTTAGCTCAGCTTAGGGCTCTGACTGGGTCACACAAAGACATTCACAGAGTTTTCCCTAATCCACTCCTGTGTTATCTTGGCAGTGTGGTTAGGGTCATCATCTTATTGAAAGGGGAACTGTCACCCCAGTCTGAAGTTCAGAAGATTTTGGATCAGGTTTTCATTAAGAATATCTCTGTACTTTGCTCCATTCAGCTTTCCCTCAACCTTTGTAAGGGTCTTTTTCCACGGGCCGATGGGGGCCCGATCAATAATGTAAACGAGCGCTGATCTGCTAGATTGGCGCTCGTTTACTGGGCCTATTTCACGGCCCGATAATCGTTTAGCGAGGGCTGCAGGGACATTGTTACCGATGTCCTTGCAGCCCTTGTTTAACCCCTTAAGGTCAAAGCCAATTTTCGTTTTTGCTCTTTTGCTTTTTCCATTTTATGTTTAAAAGTCCATAGCGCTTGCATTTTTTCTCCTAGAGACTTATATGAGCGCTTATTTTTTGCTAAACCAATTGTACTTTGCAATGACCGGCATTATTTTTCCATAAAATATGCTGCGAAACCGTAAAAAAAATTAATTGCGCTGTCAAATTAAAAAAAAAAGACAAATTTGTTTTGATTTCAGGGAGTTTTGCATTTACGCCATTCGCCCTATGGTAAAACTGACTTGTTACGCATGTTCCTAAAGTTGTAACGATTACAACGATATGTAACATGTATAACTTTTATATTATCTGATGGCTTTTAAAAAATTCAAACCATTGTTAACAAATATATGTTCCTTAAAATCGCTCCATTCCGAGGCTTGATTGCGCATATGCGACTTTTTGATCACTTTTTATTACATTTTTTCTGGATTTGATGCTACCAAAAATGCACAATTTTGCACTTTGGAATTTTTTTGCGCTGACGCCGTTTACCGTGCGAGATCAGGAATGTGATAATTTAATAGTTCGGGCGTTTATATGTTTTATATGTTTATATATTTATTTATTAGTTTATTAATTTATATAATGGGAAAAGGGGGTGATTTGGACTTTTATTAGGGGAGAGAATTTTTTATTAATAAAAACACTTTTTTTATTTTACATCAACTAGAAGTCCCCCTGGGGGACTTGTATATACACAGCAAAGATCGATTTGATCGGTGATACATTGCTTTGGCCTGCTGCAGGCCACAGCATTCTATTGCCGAGCTGAGATCAGCATCATTGCGACGCTAAGGCCCGGTTCGGGCAGAAGAACGGATCTCGGGGGGGGGAGATCCGTCCCACTAGACACCAGGGACATGAGGTCTGAAGCCCTTCAATGCAGCAGAAGTGCTTAATTAGCCGGCGCGGCAACGGGACCCGCGCCGGCTAATAGAGGCACTGCCCGGCTGCAGATTGCGGGACCCCGCTCTGAACACCCCCCACGGCACCATGACGTACCAGGTATGCCATGGGTCGCTAAGGGGTTAAACACCATACATTACCTAAGCATGTTGCAGGTCTCCTGCGCTCCTTCTTCCTCCTAGTCCAGCGTGCAGCAGCAGCTTCGGAGCGGCCTATCTGAGCTGACAGAGGCTCAGCCAATCTCTGGCCGTGGCGGGCATGGCCAGTGATTGGCTGAGCGGTCTGTCAGCTAAGACAGACCACACTAAAGCTGCTGCTGCGCGCAGGAACGGGAGGAAAAAGGAAATGTTTAGTCTTGGTTTCATCAAACCTAAGAGTGTTGTTTCTCACAGTCCCAGAGTCCTTTATGTTTTTCTTTCTTTGTGCAAACTTCAGATGGCTTTTATGTGTCTAAAACTGTTGAAGGGCTTCTTTCTGGCCACTCTACCATAAAGCCTTGAAGTGGTGCAGTGATGGTGACCTACTGGAAGTGTCCCCCATCTGCACACAGGATCCTTGGAGCTTAACTAACATGACCATTGGGTTTTTGGTCACATCTCTTACCAGGGCCTTTCTTACTTAGTTTGGTGGGGTGGCTCTAGGTTGTTCAAAACTTTTTCCATTTAAGAACGATGGAGGCCATTGATCTCTTTGGTATTGTCAATGCAGCAGAAATAGTTTTTTTTTCCCCTTTTCCTGATCTGTGCCTCCACACATTCCACACATCTCTGTGCTCTACAGGCAGTTATTTCCTCCTCATGGATTGATCTTTAGCCTTATACAAACATCGCTATGCCTTTCCAAATCCCTTCCAGTGAGCGGACTCCAATCACCCTACAAAAACATCTTACACATGAGAAATGGCAGACCCCCCAAAATTCAAGGTGAAGTGTCATAGCAAAGGGTCTGAAATACTTACGTCCGTGTGAAATCTTTGTTTTTAATTTCTTAAAAAGTTTTCCCATTCTCATTTTAGCACAAGGCTGCAACATGTAAAAAGGTCTAAAGACTTTCCCAATGTAATGTTTATCTGTTAAAGGGGAACTCCAGGTAGAGGTAAAAAAAAACTAGCTGCAAAAGCATATAGCATTGATTACCTGTCTAACCCAGTTTTTAAACTACCAAAAATCCATTTGCTTTGAGGGTCTTTGTTCTGTATTGTGTGGCTGTACTTCCTGGTTGAGCAGTTGTACATAGTACTACACGTTCCAGAATGCATTGCTTTCCCTGCATCATTTTTGTGAAGACGCTTCAGTACTGCAATGAAACCCCAACATGGGTGAACATTGCCCTAATTTCACTGCAGACTTTTACACAATCAGTGAAGTTGCAGCACCTGCTTCTGGCTGGTCAGAGATGGTGAATCACTCAGAGGATTGGGGGATCCAGCCAAGCCTCCTATGACATCAAACCCTGCCCCCTGTCTGCATCATCAGCCTGTGCTCAGCAAACACACACAATGTGAGACAGAGGCATGAAATATTTGTCTCCTAAGGGGGCAGAGCAGTGGGAGCAGGAGGCAATGTGAATTGGCACAGAGGACATTTTTCTTTACTACCTATCAGTTACCAATGTGGCAGAACCACACAGATACGGTAATACATTGTATAGACACATTTATATAACTTTTAATGTACTTTTAATAGAAAAACCGTTTTCCTTACGTGGAGTTCCCCTTTAATATTATGGGTGGTAACCTCTGTATAAGGTCTATCTCAGAGGGGTATCTTCTGGATTAAACTGCTTCTTATACCTTAAGAACAAATCTCACCTCTATTTGCTATTCATTTGAATGCAGCGTTTTTCTACCAATGAGCAGCCATGTCAGGCGGGGGAGAAACTAACTTTAGTGTTTTCCAATGGGATTACTAACGGAATGTTCAGGTTAATAGCTTTACCCTACATAAGAATACTGTGTGACATCATTCGCTCTTGAATATTGAATAGATGAATAGACTGAATCATAGACCCTGTAAGAACGCCGTGAGATGCAGAAGCTATTGTATATGGAAAATGCCATTATGTGTTAATGAATAGAAGCTATTTCTTAAAGTGTACATGCACTTAGAGGTCATTTTTTTTTACTGGTTATCTCTTAAAAGAGAAGGCCTATAAAATAAAAATAAAAAAAAAAGAAAACAGGCGGGGGGGGGGGGGGGGGGTCTGGGGGTGGTCAGGAACATAATAAGGAAAGTATACTTACCCGTCCCTGTGCCTCTGCATTGTGCATGGGCCTTACTGACAGCCGTTGCCTGTCACTTTTGGTCAGCATCCAGGTATGTCACATACCCAGCTTCTCCAGCTGCAATGTCACAGCCCGGCTGATGGATTGCCTGCTCAGCCAATCAGTGACTGCAGCAGTGTCCCGCTCCAGTCACTGATTGGCTAAGCAGGCAATCTATCAGCCAGGTACGTGATAGGTGGAGGAGCTGCAGGAGGCTGATGGCTGTCAGCAAGACCGGGGAGCAGTGCT
This sequence comes from Dendropsophus ebraccatus, assembly GCF_027789765.1. NCBI lineage: Eukaryota > Metazoa > Chordata > Amphibia > Anura > Hylidae > Dendropsophus > Dendropsophus ebraccatus. The sequence goes on along the minus strand of NC_091454.1, from coordinate 24,273,159 downwards.
GCAGGGCATGAAGATAGGTATGTTTACTTGGTTTATTATGTTCCCCCTGCCTTCCTGTCATTTTTTATTGTTTCATGGGACTTCTTTGATTTCTAATTTTTAGTTGTCCTTGCCCGAGTAAAAAAAAAGAAAAAAAAAAGAAAAGCGTCTATGATGGGTAATATACACTGCACACACAGAAGAGGGGATCGTGCTCCATTATATCCCTACAGCACATCCTCCGAAGCAGCAGCAGCATGGAGGACATTGGAGAGCAACAGTGAGCAGTGTAAGCTGAGCATGTGATATAGCAATCTTTGTTACCTGCAGCCAAGTCTTTCTGTCTTTCCATTTTTCCCCCCATGTTTGATTTATGTAAAATTAGTTGACAGTGTTTTTCACTATTATATATACACTGTATGTGTGTGTGTTTATGATACATATTTTTGATCCTGTGCATAGTCAGGTAAAGGGAATCTCCTGGCTTAAAAAAAAAAAAAAGGGGCTTTCTTCCAGAAACAGCACCTCTCCTGTCCTCAGTTTGGATGTGGGTTTTGCAGCTCAGTTCCATTGAAGTGAATGGAGGTAAATTGTAATACCACACACAACCTGAGGACAGGGGTGGCACAAGTAACTGTGTTCTTTCCAAGGGTGGGTTCATACTGAGGAATTCTCGTGGATAAACTCTGCGGAATTCCGCAGTATGTCTGCACGCATGGCCGCGCGCCTTTCTGCCGACTCCATAGACACCATTCTATGGGCCGGCTTATTCCGCTATCCGCCAAAAGAAGTGACATGTCACTTCTTTCGGCGGATAGCGGAATACGCCGGCCCATAGAATGGTGTCTATGCAGCCGGCGGAAAGGCACGCGGACATACTGCGGAATTCCGCGGAGTTTATCTGCGAGAATTCCTCAGTATGAACCCACCCTAACCCTAGATAACCCCTTCAAGGCGGTTTTCCAATCGCATAAAGTATATTGCTAGGATATGACATCACTTTATAATAAGTAGGGGACCAACCACTGGGACATGTCATGTCCTGAAGAAGGGGTGTTGTACCCTGAAACTCATCATATTAGACTCCATAGATGTTGCTTGAAGAATGTAGCTGAATCTGAGGCTATTTGTCAGTAGTTCAATCTTCAGGTGTTCTGTCTTCTATATTTCCATAAGAATAAAGAGCACTTTAACTTCAATGTTTATCCCCTGAATGGCGCCCCCTAGCCACCAGGAACTGCAGCACCGCTCAAATCTAATATGACCAAGAGGAAAATATACACCAGTTCTGCACCCCCCTCCATTCTTATACTCTAAGGATGGGGAATCTATGGTCCTTCAGCTGCTGCAGCTCTACAATTCCCATCATGCCTAGACTTCTGCATCCTAAAATAAATACCAAATCCAAACCCAGAAAAATTTCAGAAAACTTTATTTTCAATATGAATTGCGATGAATGGTACATGGAATAATAAATATATTTTATTTATATGTACAATTACAACAAATGCTACATTCCATGTTCAAACTTAAAGTTATCTGTAAATGTTTTTTTTTTTTACTTTTTTATTTTTATTAATTTTTTATTTTTATTTTTTACAAGCCAAAAAAAAAAAAATATTTGCGTAACTTTTGCTTTTTTTCATCCATGCAAAAGATTATAATTATTTGTTACGGAATCTTTTTTTTTTTATATATTTTTTTTCCTCTATCGTCGCTCCGGCGTTTTATAAAATAATTGCATAAAGAAAGCGGGTTTGCGTTATTTGTCTTCGTCGAGCTGCAGGATATGGAAGCACTTGGCGCCACTGACATAGAGATATTACAGACATCTTGAACCTATTGTTTCTCGGTTACATTTATAGCAAATGTGCTCTTGTGTTCTGATACATCCCTTGGCTTTGGGAAAAAAAAAAAAATCCTACAACACCGGGGGATGATGGGACAGAACCTTCACATCTGATCGAGAGTCATCATCTGAGTTTTATTGTTATTTGTACAAAAGGCCTGGAAGGTGTATACATAACATTAAGTGTATCCTGGTGAATAGATTTGAGGATTATACAGACTTCTTAAAGGGGTTATCCAGGATTAGATAAAGCACAGGTACTTTTTTGAAAAAACAGCGCCACCCCTGTCTTCAGGTTGTGTGTGGTATTACAATTCACCTCCATTGGCTTTCATGGAACCACACCCAAACTGAGGACAGGAGTGGTGTTGAGTCTGGAATAAAGCGGACATGTTTTTCTAAGCCTGGACAACCCCTTTAAAGGGGTTTTACCACCTGGATAGAATTTGCCGTCAGTTCCTGGTTGATATTCACCAATACTTAAAGGGGCCTTAGCACTAGTGAACCCTTTACAAATTGGGGCTGCACAGTAGAACATTCACTTGAATTAGCAGAGGTTCTGATTATTCTTCATAGACGTTGTGGTCCAGGCAACATCGTCTAACCTCATATAGTACAAGTCTATAGAATTCTTTGCATTATGGGACCATAAGAACCCATATGCAGCTGTACTAATCCAGGATTAGAAAAACATGTTTGTTTTTGTTTTTAGCACCCCTCTAGCCTTAAGTTTGTGTATGGCATTGCAGTTCGTGAATGGAATTGTAATACCACACACAACCTGAGGACAGGGGTGGTGCTGTTTTTAGAAGAAAGCTGCTATGTTTTTCTAATCCTTCATAACCCCATTTAAAAGAGTATTTCAGCCATAAACGTTTATCCATTGTTGTAAAAATACTGTAGACATTGGGATTTGCATAAAGCCCATTAAAGTCAATGGGTCTGGCCATGTAAAGAGCCTTGTCCTACTCTCTATTGAGGTAAGTAATCTGACTAATGGGGCCTAAGGATGAGAAACTCCTTTATAACATCCATATGCCTTATAAAAAGATAAGCAAATCTTACCAAAATTTCTTCTTTCCATGAGTCTGTAGGCAGCACAGTAAAAACAATTGTTTATGCCGTGCTGCTGTAGGAAGATATGGAAAGTTTAAATTTTTATACAGAAATTTCTTCTTTCCTTGTGTTTGTAGGCAGCACAGCATAAACAATTGTTTTTACTGTGCTGCTGTAGGGCGATTTGCAAAGTTTAAATTTTCCTACCAAAATTTCTTCTTTCCATGTGTTTGTAGGCAGCACAGTAAAAACAATTGTTGATGCCGTGCTGCTGTAGGACGATATGAAAAGTTTAAAATTTCATACCGAAATGTCTTCATTTCATGAGTTTGTAGGCAGCACAGCATAAACAATTGTTGTTACTGTGCTGCTGTAGGACTATATGGAAAGTTTAACTTTTCATACTGAAATTTCTTCTTTCTATGAGTTTGTAGGCAGCACACTGTGCTGCTATAGGACAATATGGAAAGGGGCTGTCTAAAACATACACAATAAATTTACTTGCATGTACTTGATTTATGCCAGGGACTTACTACATGGACTGCCCACCCCAAGAAAGCCTTAAAGTGTTATTGTCATCAATTTTGGGGGTTCCAACATCTAGGACTTCTACCAACGCTGAGGATGAAGGGCTCTCTACTGTCTTTCCCAGCGCACACGGCCATCCACTAGGCAGGTGAACCATAGTGACTAAGGATGCTGGGTGGCCAGGAGGGGAAAAATGTTGTGGAGCCCCTTCCTCCACAGGATCAGTGGGGTCCTAGAACTCCCAGCAATATGCCATCATGTCATGAGATGGAAATACAATATGGCTGCTTTCTCCTAGTAACAGTGCCCCCCTCCTGTTCACAGGTTGTATGTGGTACTGCAGCCTAGCCCCTTTCACTTCAATGTATGCATAGCATGCATAACCAGGTAGAACCCATGAATGGGTATGGCCATTTTGCTATTTTGCAAAGAAAGAAGCCATGTTTTTCTACCCCTTTAACATCAAGATTCAACACTTACCTATCTGTTTTCAACACACCACCCAAAATAAATGGATATAGAAAATATATAAGTGGATATTACTGATGTTGCACCTTATTATACAGGACTCCATATGATTTCTGACATAAAGGGGTTCCCTACCCTAAAGTGCTTATAGTCTATTAGGCTACAGATATAGCCAAAGGGTATAGAAAAGTGCTTTACATGTCTATCAATAGGGACAAATCCTATAAAGCCGGCTATCTGGATGGTCGCCTCCCATGTGAGCAACAAATTGTGGCAAAACGAGTTGGTTTCTTGTGTGAATGATGCATCAGGTCAGTTTACAGAGGTGAAGTAGCGGCTTATTAAAGGGGTACTCTGGTGAAAACCTACTTTTGCTCTGGACAGTTCCTGTCTTAGACAGGGATGGCAGCAGAGAGCTCTGTATCAGACTGAAAATAATACTCCACTTCCTGCAGGGCATACAGCAGCTTATAAGTATGGGAAGACTTAAGATTTTTAAATAGAATTAAATTACAAATCTATATAACTTTCTTAAAACAGTTGATTTGAAAGAAAGGGATTTTCACTGGAGTTCCCCTTTAAGCTCCCATAAAAGTCAGCAAATGGAAAGTGGCTATGCACCTCTCTAGACTTGGTAGTCAACTAGTCAGTCGCTGCCTTTGAACTCCGTGCTGCATCATCCAGGATTAGAAAAGAAAAAAAACTTCCTGAAAGAGCACCACTCTTGTCCTCAGTTTGTGTGCGATATTGCAGCTCAGCTCACTTAAATTCAGTAGAGTAGACTTTTTTTTTTTTTTTTTTTTTTTTTTAAATCCTGGATAATTCTTTTAAGGGTTCTCAGGGACATTTTGATTGCCCCGGATAGGCCATCAATAGGAGTATCTGATCTAGTTCAATATCCCTGCATGAATCAATTGTTTGCCACTTGTATATTCACAGAACAAAGTTGACAGCATACAGCACCATACGTTTATAGTGTTATTGCAGCTGCTCTATTTAAAGGGATTATACAGGCTCAGAAAAACATGGCCGCTTTCTTTCAGGAAAAGCATTACTCCTGCCTCCAGTCTGGGTGGGGTTTTTGCAGCTCAGTTCCATTGAAGTGAATGGCGCTGAGGTGTAATACCACACACAACCTGAGGACAAGGGTGGCGCTGTTTTTGCAACAAAGTAGCTGTGTGTGTGTTTTTTTTTTTTTTTTTTTTTTTTAATCAATCCTGGACAACCCTATTAAATGTAAATACATATGTATATGGCTTTAAGAATGTTGCATTTTGGGTACATATACTTACTCAGAGTAGGTGAGTTGGGAGAACAGGGTGCTGCTTGACACTAAGGCAGCTGCCACAAATCCCTGAATAAGCTAAATTATTTGCTCCAATATGATAGCTTGAAATAAAATAGATACCCAATAAAAATAATGGAGCTTTGTGTTCTAGTCCTATATTTTCATGAAGTTTTTCTGCAATACACAGCATCACCACTAGGTGGCAGCAGAGTTGCACCTAGCAGCTCCTGTGTTAAGTGCACTGCAGATTTTCCTATGATAAGACTTTATCACTGGTAATTCTAATGTCATCCTAAAGGAAACAACAATTGTGTTCATTAGCGGCAAATGATTCTCCGGGCTCGGAGCGATCCCATCAATGCTCAATTTTTTTTTCTTTCTCATTTAAAAATTGTTCTCATCTAATGTTGAGGCTGAGACCAAGGTGACGCCATTTATTCCAGGTGATATCATTAAACTGGCTTTGTTGCCCAAAGCAACCAATCACAGTGCAGCATTTCAGATTTTGTTTTTGAAAAAAAAAAAAAAAAAAAAAAATTACGTTTGGGTTCCGACTAGTTGCTATAGGCAACAAAGACTTTTTCTTTTAGAATTGGATGGATGTGGGACTGGCTCCGCCCCTTTTAGGATGGTTGGAATTGGATTATTTTAAATGTCATTTTTGTTTCGGTTATGGGCGATAGTCCTGATTCTCCTTTATTAATTTACCCTCCAATACATAGATCTTCATGTGTTTTAAAGGGGTACTTTGGAGAAAAAAAATATTTTTTTTAATTTACTGGTGTCAGAAAATTATATAGATTTGTAAATGTCTGCTTAAAAATCTTAAGCCTTCCAGTACTTATCAACTGCTATATGTCCTGCAGGAATGGTGGATACTTTTCAGTCTGACACAGTGCTCTCTGCTGCCACCTCTGTCCAGAGCAGGTTTTGTATGGTGATTTGCTACTGCTCTGGGCACTTCCTGCCACAGACAGAAGTGTCAGCAGAGAGCACTGTGTCAGATTGGGAAAAATGCACCACTTCCTGCTGGACGTACAGCAGCACATAAGTACTGGAAGATTTAAATTGAATCTGTTAGCTCCCGAGCTCTACCTGAAGTGTGCTGTAGATGGCAGTCCCCTTGTGAGCATGTTACCTTTTGGTAATTTGTCTGCGGCGTGGATTATGCACAATCTCAGGTTTCCTGCTGTAATGAAGAGTCAAAGAGGCACTGTGGCTCAGCGTTTGTGCTGCACTCTGGCATTCTAAACCACGGATTTCTCCTCCCTTTCTTTATGAATAATCTCTGCTGCCCAGCCTGCTGCTCATTCACGCTGTCAGCCAGCCAGAGTGTTTATTTCAGACATAAACTGCCTACAAAGGATTGATCTGCAACTTGGTTGGAGTTGTGGTCTGCGTTAAATCACCTCTCTAGAGACCAATAACAGTTTTTCTGGGTTTGATTCCCTGATGGAAATGAAATGTAGTTGTTTATTTTTTTGTTTTTTCTCATAATTGTATGAAAAAATGGATGTTAAAACCTGATTGAGAATTGTTTGAACTTTTAAAAATTATACAATAATTCCACCAGGGGAACCGAACCCAGGGGTAAAAAAAAACAAAAACAAAAACTATTAATGGACTCTAGAAAAGTGATTTGCCCCTAAACCATAGATATATATGATTGCAGTCTATCTGAAATAGGCACTCAGAGACACTGGGTGACAGTGTGAGCGAACAGAAGGCCGGGCAGCAGAGATTATTCATGAAGGAAAGGGAGGAGTGGTGAGCCACAACTCCTCTTTGACTCTTCATTACAGTAGGAGAGCCGAAATTGCGCATAATCCACTCCACAGACAAATTACCAAAAGGTAACATGCTCTCCAGGGGAATGCCATCTACAGCACACTGTCAGCTCCTCGGGTAGGGCCCGGATGCTGACAGATTCCCTTTAAGATTTTTTGATAGAAATAATTTACAAATCTATATAACTTTCTGATTCCGATTCATGTAAAAACACTTTTTTTCCCCTCTGGAGTACCCCTTTAATGTATGTCTATGCCATAGTCATCACCAGGATACTTTGAGAAATGTAAAATTTTAAGCTGAACTCTAATTCTAAGCCCAGGCCTGGGTAGAAAATAAAACTTTTTGGTCAAGACTTGTCCTAAGATATCATAGGATTCGAAAATAAATCCCATAATTGTTTCCAGACTATTATGCATCCCTAAAAACCACGGCTCACAGAGCCCAGTCCATAAGCGAAGAGCAAACAATATCATTTCTAAACACTACTAGTTATTTCTGTGCATTGAGACTATATATTTCGACAGGTTTATATGTTGCATATTTTACATATATTATCCGGGCACTTTTCTTGTATTTTACAAAGAACTCATTGGATTCATCGCCAAACTCCGTAGACCTGTTCCTCCGCATGTAAATCTTAAGGCCTATATACACTTTAAAAGCCCCAAATCCTTGGATTTGTATGTATATATATATATTTTGCCACATTCTTAAAATCATGCATTTCTGCATTGCTATTGCACAGACTTAATACAGTTTATTTTTTAAATATTTTTATGAAAATTCATTCTTTTTTCCACGTCGTTCTATTCGACCCTTTTTTCCTTTGTATCCCTGTCTTTTTGTTATATCCCTATATACCCACCCCCTTCTCTTCTCGTGCCAACCTCAGCATGTTTGTAAATGACCCTCGTGTCCCCAACATATAGCAGTGAAATGCGTTGGGTACACAAATACAATAAAGGATAATGTTTTCCCCCCAGATATCTCCCTCTTCTTCTCCTTCTCTTGTCATCCTGGACCCACGACTAAAAGTTTTTCTTAGATAGTCCGCCCTCAAACCCTCTGAACAGCTTTTCGTTCACTGTTTGTGGACATCCTCGCTACGTACTATCTTGTAGATGATCCAGTAGAACGTGTTGAATATAAGAAAAACCAAAGGGAATCCGATCCTCGACACCTTGTCGATCTTCTTGGCTCGACTTATGAAGAGCTTGCGCATCTCATCGGGAGATTTTGATGCTGGGGGTGCGGAGCTTGTAGGGTTGTTGTTGTTGTTCCCCTTCACGGAGATTCCATCCTTGGCTTGGAGACATGCAGGGCCCATTCCGTAAGCCGCGAAGCTGAACCGTCCTTCTCCGGTGTCATCCTCCTGCAAAAGATTGAGCATAGGGCTCTACTCAAAATAAGAGAAGAATGTTGCACCCTCTCCAACAGGCTCTCCCATGTCTGCCATGTCATAAGTCTCCTGCCATTTGGGCATCCACAAAACTAAATGTAGACGTACAACCTACATGTAGACCATCACCACTGACTATGTTCTTGTTACCCAGGTCACCTACCAATTATCAATTACCCAGGTCTTTAATTTTTTTTCCGTCTTTTTGACTATATCACTATTTTCTACTTTCCTTATGGTTTCCATTACTGTTCATACTGTTACACTGTGAGTCTTTTTATTAACTTTTATATATTTTATAATACATTCACTGATATACTACAATCCTGGTATTAATTTATTTTATACATAGAATTAGGACACTTGTTTTCAAATGAGCATTGAATATTTTTATATGCTCCAGGGTGTTTAAACTACAGATAAAGTTGGTATCCCCAACAAGTATGGACCCATGTTGGTGTAGCCAAAAGAAAGTCTGAAATGGAAACTTCAACAAATATACATATTTTTTTTTAACTTTTTTTTACTTTACTTTTACTTTACTTTTGTGTGGGAATTTCTTTCCATTTAATCAATATTAAGAGCATGGGACCGCTATGGGGTCTAAGGTAGTCCCAGCTATTGCAAATCTATTTATACAGAGATGTGATCAGTATCATATACATAATCACCTTTAATGGTCATGTAATATTGAGTGGTTCTGGGGTAGTGGGTTGTTGTCTCCCTCAGCCAATCAGCGGCTGCAGTGGTCTCCTGCCTCAGTCCCTGATTGGACAACCCCTTTAAGAACTAAGCTCCCAAATATACCAAATAGTACATTGTCTGGAACTTTCCTGTTTTTACTGCAACAGAATTTGATTTTTCAAAATGACACATCATTTGGGTCTCATGCCACAGGAGTAACTAAGACCCCACCTCAATTATCAATGTAACTATGCGATGTATATAACTGAGTGTCCTTGTAATCTATGATATGTTGGACATACAGTCTATTCTACGCTGTCGAGTTAACAACCACAGAAGCAACGTAAGGAAAGGATTTCTCAAACATGGCCCCTCAAGACATTGCTCAATGAAGCATTCTAATGATTTCTCCAACATTACTGTAAAGCCGATCGATTCGATTCCACCTGGTTGCCCAAATCAATTTAAACTCCTCAAGAAGAAGGACGTTTTATTGATATATGTTAGACAGTTTGGATTCCAATGGTTTCAGTGACATTTTAGAATTTATTATTTATTGAAATTGGTGGCCGATCATACTTATATATTCTATCACCTCATCAATCTTTACAAGGTAAGCCTTGTTAAAGAATTTACAGTTTGAAATGCATTGGCTATGTCTTTATTATAATCTATTTATATAATTTCAGATGTTTTGGGTGCTCTGTCAATCGCTCACTTTTACCGGGGATGCCAACTTTCTATAATTCATTTGGACACTGACTGAATTTTATAATCACTCAGGGGAACTTCAGGCTTTGGTAACGAATTTACAGTTTGAAATGCATTGGTTTGATATGTCTTTTTCATGATCTATTTATATGATTTCAAATGTTTTTTTGGGTGCTCTGTCGCCCACGTTTGTTGGGGATACCAACTGTTTTTATAATTCATTTGGACACTGGCTGAATTTTATTACTGCTGGGGAGGGCTCTGTTAAAGAATTTACAGTTTGAAATGCGTTGGTTTGATATGTCTATTTCATGCTCTATTTATATCATTTCAAATGGTTTTTTTTGGGTGCTCTGTCAATCGCCCTTGTTTGTTGGAGATACCAACTGTTCCTATAATTCATTTGGACACTGGCTGAATTTCATAATCACTCAGGCGAACTTCAGGCTTTGTTAAAGAATTTACAGTTTGAAATGCGTTGGTTTGATATGTCTTTTTCATGCTCTATATTATTTCAAATGTTTTATTTTGGGTGCTCTGTCAATCGCCCATGTTTGTTGTAGATACCAACTGTTCCTATAATTCATTTGGACACTGGCTGAATTTCATAATCACTCAGGGGCTTTGTTAACAAATTTACAGTTTGAAATGCATTGGTTTGATATGTCTTTTTCATGATATATTTATATGATTTCAAATGTTCTTTTGGGTGCTCTGTCAATCGCCCGCGTTTGTTGGGGATACCAACTGTTTTTATAATTCATTTGGACACTGGCTGAATTTCATTACTGCTGGGGAGAACTTCAGGCTTTGTTAAAGAATTTACAGTTTGAAATGCGTTGGTTTCATATGTCTTTTTCATGCTCTATTTATATAGTTTCAAATGTTTTTTTTTTGGGTGCTCTGTCAATCGCCCATGTTTGTTGGAGATACCAACTGTATAATTCATTTGGACACTGGCTGAATTTCATAACCACTCAGGGAAACTTAAGGCTATATTAACGAATTTACAGTTTGAAATGCGTTGGTTTGATATGTCTTTTTCAAGATCTATTTATATGCTTTGAAATGTTCTTTTGGGTGCTCTGTTAATCGCCCACGTTAGTTGGGGATACTAACTGTTTCTATAATTCATTTGGACACTGGCTGTATTTCACAATCGCGCTTTGTTAAAGAACTTATAGTTTGAAATGCGTCGGTTTGATATGTCTTTTTCATGATCTATTTATATATTTTTAAATGTTCTTTTGGGTGTTCTGTTAATTACCCACATTTATTAGGGATACCAACTGTTTCTGTAATCCATTTGGACACTGGCTGAATTTCATAATCTCTGGGAAGAACGTCAGTCAGTGGACCAATTATTTTCAGAGAACAAACATATTCTCAAGGTTTTACTTTAAGCTTAACATGTATTAGAAGTGCTGTTACCACCTCAGTCCCTTATAGTGACTCCCTGTTATTTTTAGGTATATGGCTTACGATCTATGGCTTCATGTTTTCTAAACTTTTTTCCATAAAATATCTGAATATTGGGGACACACGCAACACCTGTTGCCTCAAATACAAAGCTGACTCTTCTCTCAGATGATATTTCTGTTGATATACCTGCTAATACCTTTGATACACAGTTCTCTGTAGTGAGAATTAATAACCGCGCTTGGAGAGCCATCTGGGGTTGCCATAGCAAAAGCCTCAGCTTGAGATATTACAGAGCAAATGTCACAAAAGAGATTACAAATCTAATAGTAAAGATGCCTCCCAAAATTGCATTTTCCTTATAAATCAGAATTTTTTAACCCTTTCCTTTTCTCATAATAATCTATCACTCACATCTCTTCTCGAAAGTAAATCTTTACCAGGGGGACCATATGTACGAACCCCCTTCCTCTCTAATATAATAGTGCTAAAAATGGACACTATCCCTCCTCAATGGTTGGAGCCTGCTGGGCATCTTTTCCAGAGGCGGGAATAAATTATTATGTGTCGCGTTCAGTAACATACAATGGAACCACATTGCTCTTCTGAAGAGTATGGAGATCCAGTGGGGTTACCTCTACTAGTGGGTACTGTTTTTAGGCAGCCATGAAGGCTCTTTGCATTGGGATGTTCCACAAATTTTACGAGCACCCAAGCAACACCCAGCTCTGCACTGATAAAGCACTAGTAGCCCCCAAAACTGTGTACAGATGGGTCCTCTTTCATTAGGACAAGATTCAGGTTTGGCTAATATTTCGGAGTCATGCTTTAAAGGAGAAGTCCGGCGCTGTAAAATATTTTTGAAAAGGCAGGGCCGGGGGGGGGGAACATAATAAACCATAACTACTCACCTCTTCCCATGTCTCCCCATTGCTGGATCACAGCTCCAGGATCCCTAATAGGCTTCAGGATCTTCTCAGCCAACGTTACGACCCGGTTGGCATTTTCCCCTGCATCTTGACATCACCCGGAGCTTGTGGCTTGGCATTTTGTGGGCATATGGAGAGGTAAGTAGTGCTTGGTTATTATGTTGCTGCTGGCGATTTAAAATCGCTGGACTTCTCCTTTAAGACTCCTTTATAGGTCCAATATTTAGTTGCAGATTACCTACCTTCAATAGGTGGCACTAGAGAGCCAACTCTTTCTGGAGACTGGCTAATTTACAGACAAAGCAGCCAACAATCTTTTCCAGAATATAGCTGTTTGCTCAGTGTTTTCAATAGGGAGAGGAAGGGTAAGCCGCTGTCATAAGGTTGAAATCCAACATGACTGACCCTTTTCTACCCAACAGATGATGTTGAGAAGTGGGCAGATCCCCTATATACTTTAGACAGTTGGCTGGGCCCACCAAAGTTAGTGAGTTTGGGTCTGTGGAGTCCTTTGCCTATTATTGGTGTTTCCTTAACCGTTACCTGTCCACAGTACAAACACAGTACTTTGCTAACCACTGATCATAGGACACACTAGTAATGTGGATGCACAAATTACTTCTTTATATGTTTTTTAGGCATCACTTTACTCTTAGAGGAGCCTTGTCAAGGGGTGCAGTGTCTAATGCAGGTGCAAAACAGGGGATCATCTTTCCTGATCCCACAAGCAAAATAGCAAATTCACTTTCGTAAGGACAGGAAGACCATCAATAAAATATTTAGAATTGGAAAAAAAATACTTTTTATTATTATTTTTTGAAAGAAAACATTTCTCATTAATAAAAATTGTAGGATTGTCCTTAAAAATATTGTTCTCAGTATATAATTACTTATATCCCCTGGTTTGCCTCTGCCGCCCACCCTCCCGTTAACCCCATTTCCTAGAGACCCTTTAAAAATACTCCCTGTCTTCATGTGGTCAAAACAATAAGGAAATATGACAGGGTTAAAGGACAAGTGCCATGAAAAACTTTTTTCCCAGTAATTGAAGCACATTACAAAGTTATATAACTCTGTAATATGCTTCAATCACCTATCTGCCTCCCTTCCCTGTCTTTTCCCCTCTCCACCCCCCAGCAGGAAGTGTCCTAACTCACACAGACCTAATGACTGTCGTCACCGTCACCAAGCTCTTCTCTCAGCTCCTTCTCCTGTTACACTAGCCTCCCCCCTCCCCTGCCTTGTCAGGTGACTCAGCTTGCTCAGCTCCCATTGGCTGAACAACTGCAAGCCATCACTTGGACTGGGGAGGGGGGCTGCTGTAACAGGACCTAGAGTAGCCCTCCTGCTGATGACTTATCCTCACAAGAAGGAGCTGCCTGGTGACGGTGACGACAGTCATTAGGTCTGTGTGAGTTAGGACACTTCCTAGTGAGGGGTGGAGGGGGAAAAGACTGGGAAGGGAGGCAGATAGGTGATTGAAGCATATTACAGAGTTATATAACTTTGTAATGTGCTTCAATTACTGGGAAAAAGTTTTTCATGGCACTTGCCCTTTAAGTATAAATATTTTCATTGAAAATACTTTAATCTGGAATTCATGGAACTCGGTAAACCACACAAAGTCACAAAGTCCATAAAAACTATGGGGAATATGGTATTCATTCCGTCTGTGTTAGCAGGCATAGTTTTTTTTTTATCATGGCCACATGGGTACTGTTTGTTATCCTTACTTTCACAGACTACTCAGAAGTTTTTCCTTTAAGGTGTAATTCCACAATCAAAGTTATCCCTTGTCCATAGTGATGAGCCCAGCTATGTTGGTTGCCAAATAGAGAATGAATGAAGGGCTGGCCATGCTTGCTCGGTACACTTTGTTTATTCCAGGGCACACTCCTCGTGATCAGTGGAGTCAAACTCTCACCAATCAACTACATAAAACAGAGGTCTCAAACTCGCGGCCCTCCAGCTGTTGCAAAACTACAATTCCCATCATGCCTGGGACAGCCAAAGCTTGCTTTGGCTGTCCCAGGCATGATGGGAATTGTAGTTTTGCAACAGCTGGAGGGCCGCGAGTTTGAGACCCATGACATAAAACCTATCCTATTTATAGGAAATAACATTTAGTTGTGGGATAACCCCTTTAAAAGAAACATTTTCCTTAAAGGGGATCTAACTGCAAGGTAGACTAATCTAACCTGCTGATATGTCCCCACTGCTCAGGAGACGCCAAGGAGGAAGGTATGTGTCTTACCTTCTTCTTTGGCGCAGTTCTGGTGCAGTTAGTTGTGTGGTCCATGGTCCAGTTAGACCGTTAGGAGCACTGCCCGCCCCCATGGCACCAATCTGCCCCCAGACAGCCCGCCCCTTTGTAATGATAAGGAATGGACTGGATTGTCGCTATGGGGGTGGACAGTCTTCCTAACAGGTGTCCCAGTGCTCCTAACAGTCTCACTGGACTGTGGAGTTAACTACTAACTCCACCGGAACGGCACAGAGGAGGAAGATCAGAGACATCACTTAGAGTGGAAGGGGTCTTTTTTCTTTTTTTTTTTTTTTTTTTTTTACTACCAAATGCATACAATGGTGGTCACTGCTTCTGGATCTCTGGAAATATAACAACTGAAACTGGAGATGCCATCCTATAGTTTTACTAAATTTGAAGCCCATTATGTGAACTTTTTAAAACCAAAAGTTTAAAAAGTTACTTGCTGATTGATTACTTTAGCCAAGTGCACGGATAAAGGGGATGGATACTTCTAGATGTTTCCACTCTTCTGCACCCTGGTCACTCTCAGATGTGACCAGGGTCATGTAAATGCTAGTAACCCCCCCATTGTTCATCAAAGGGGAACCACATTGGCTATTTTTACTATAGTGGTACAAAATTCAAAGTCTTCAATCCCTTTAACCCAATGTAGGAAGAATAGTTCATTGTATGTGCCTATGGGTTACCCGGTCCTTCTTTGCCTTGCCTTTATTTCGTAAAAGCTGCAGGATGGCATGCAAAAAAAATAAAGTTGTGTGGAGGTGGAAATCCAATTTAAATACTGAAGCAAATGCAATTGCTGTGTTATGTTTATCACCAAGACATTAGTTATTTGCTCTCAGCATTGTGGGTAATCAGTACATGCTTTCCTATCCAAGCTGCAGACGTGGCACAATGTAATAAGTTACTTCACTGCTTCAGTTCATTATGGCATTGTTTGAGCATCCATAAAGCCATTGAAATCCTCCTGGACCACAGATTAAATTAATTGAGGTCTTCTAACATTTCCTATTGTATATACGTTGTATGCATGGCTGCTTTCATGGACAAAACCTTAGCAACAAGTTATTTTCCATAGTGTTCTTGTTTCTATTCAACAGGAATCACATTATAATGTATAACAGAGAGGAGGAGGCAAGCTACAAATATTTAAAGGGACTGTCTCGGCTACTGGGGATCTTACTCCTGGCATCCCTCATAATAAACAGTTTTTTGCCAGGGGGTTCTGAAGTTTACAGCAAGTCATACAGTAGAATACATTGCCAGACCGGTTGGGGGTCTTGATCAGGCCATCTTCTTTTATGATGTCTATCAAAGGTGAACCATACACTGCTATGGGGCTTTTGAAGAGTGGAAGCCCAGTCTTGGTTTGTCCTACCTCCTTTGTTACTAGATTTAAATCTTATTTCTTTTGTTATTGTGGCCGGACAGGTATGTAAAAAGTTTGTTATTTTTGTAGGTAAGCGCCAGCCTAGCAGGTCGGTGCTCACATATGTTAGACACTGGGCCTTTAGCCTCATTTTCTGGGAAGCCAGTACTGGTTTGTCCCATCTCTTTTGATAGTGGGAGCCTAATCTTGGTTGATTCCATCACATTAGCTACTGAGAGCCTATCCCTGTTTGGCCTCAGGTTCTTCGCTATTGGAAGCCCAGTACTAGGTAGTCCAATCTCCCTTACTGTTGGGGGCCCATTACTGGTTAGTCCCATCTCCTTTGCTGCTTGGAGCCCATCCCTAGTTGGTTCCATTGCCTTAACTTCATGGAGCCTAGCCCAAGTTGGTTTCATGTCCTTTGCTACTGGGAGCTCAGTACTGGTTGGTCCCATTTCCTTTTCTTCTTTTCAGCCCTGTTTGCCCCCATTTTCTTTTACTACTTTGTGAACCCAGCTGTGGTTGATCCTATTGTCTTTAGGGGGAACCTAGTCCTGATTCATCAACTTTGCTAGTGGGAGCCTAATCCCTGGTTGGTCCCATAACCTTTGCTAATGATATCCCAGCCCTGGTTGGTCCCATAATCTTTGCTACTGAAATACCAGCCCTGGTTGGTCCCATAATCTTTGCTACTGAAATACCAGCCCTGGTTGGTCCCATAATCTTTGCTACTGAAATCCCAGCCGTGATTGGCCCCATAATCTTTGCTACTGAAATCCCAGCCCTGTTTGGTCTCATAATTTTTGCTACTGAAATCCCAGCCCTGTTTGGTCCCATAATCTTTGCTACTGAAATCCCAGCCCTGTTTGGTCTCATAATTTTTGCTACTGAAATCCCAGCCCTGGTTGGTCCCATAATCTTTGTTACTGGGATCCCAGCCCTGGTTGGTCCCATAATCTTTGTTACTGGGATCCCAGCCCTGGTTGGTCCCATTTTTTTCCTACTAGCTCTGTGCAGGACTGGTAGGCAAGGAACTGGCCCAAAAGTGTGGAGGAGATGGAGATATTCTGTCATCTATGTATTCCATGTCCTAAAAGGGCGTATGGTGAAGGTGGTCTTGACGAGATAACCCTAGAGAAATAACATGTGATACACCTACGTGAGCGAGGGGTCATGGTACTGGCACTTTATGGAAATTACAATGATTTCGTTGGACGTTTTTTGTACTACAAGTGGTAAAGAGCGAGCCTCGGTATGGTGCAGCTAATATTTTAATCATTCCATTGCCATAGAGATTGTAATCGTGGCTAACCTATCATCCGAGTTGTGGTAGGACATAGATCATGTTTCCTTTTATACAGAATTACCTCTGCAGAACAATTCCTCTCCTGTATTCAAATAAAGGCTGCAATAGTATTTCCCGTCTGTGATTAGTGGGATCAGCTCTCTGCAGCGCTACAGTAATGAATAACATCAATTATTCTGTTCTCTCCGAGAAATCTATTAAGTATAACATTAGCCTTTTTGTGCCGGAGAAGGCCGCAGGGTTTGCACACAACCCTTGTATACCAGGCGGGTAAAGAGATTGCTCAGACTTATACAGCAATATTAGCATATTACATAAAAGATGCCAGGACGGGTCTCCACTATCGAGCAATACAATTATATGGGAAACAGTGGGACTACCCAAGAGATTTCTATAAGGGCGGCCTTATTGGCAAAGATTAATATTCAATTGTTTGGTAATATATTGGATAATACTTTTTATTTGCATATACTCCTTAGCGTATACATTCTGTGTCGATTTGTAGCTTTGTAATGCCATAGGCATTATATGCAAATGAGGTAGGGAAACTATATGTTACGAAGACAAATCTGTTCTGCTTTTTTCCTGATATATCAGCTAAACCTCCGAAGCATCCCTGCCTTAAGGTAAAATATTGTACTGGCTCTGCGATACAGGTAAAGAGGTCCCAACAGCATAGTAGAGAAAATCTTCCCATTTTTATTAGAAATCCAAATACTTACAGGCTACGTTTCAACCCAGCAGGGTGATGCGGTGCTTGATAAAGACTTTGCCAGGTCAAATCATAACGTATGTATTCAAATTTCTTATAAAGATGGGGAGATTTTTTCGACTTGGATGCTCTTTACCCCAAGGGCATAACGACATGTCAAAAATTTTAATTGGTGACAGTGGGATGGTAGACCTCCGTCCATGTTTTCCATGACTCTCAAGGGCCAAGGGCTGCATTCAACTTCTTCAGCCACCTGTAATCAAATGCTGCGCGCTCGGGTTGGGACGAACCCAAATGTGCTCATCTCTAGTGTCTGCATTTAAAGGGAACCCATCACCATGAAAGTGCAACCTAATCTATTGGCATCATGTTACAGAGCAGAAGGAGCTGAGCGGATTGATATATATCTCTATGGGAAAAGATTCAGTATAACTTGTAATTTATTGATTAAAACCTCTGATGTTTCTCTAGAGTCCAGTCCATTGAGTGACACCGCCCACTGGACTCCTTACCACAGAATGAGCAGGGATTTCAATCAGCATATAACAAGTTATGCAGAACATTTTCCTGCAAAGATATATATCAATCTGCTCAGCTCTTCCTTCTCTATAACCCGATGGGGATAGATTAGATACCATTATCTTGGTGTCAAGTTCCCTTTAACTTTTTGCTTACATGGCATACGACTAGGATAAGCTGATCCCTTTGCTTCTTATAGGCCTCATAACTACTGCATGAGCTAACTCTATAATATTGTCCATGACCGCAGCCATTTTGGTTAGATATGTATGTAACATTTAAGCACCGAGGGGAATACAAAGTAGAAGACCTATTAGTAAGTGTGGTCATTTTGGCTTGCTCTTTTATTACTTGTATCAAATTTATATGGCCACATACTAAATCAGGGGTAGGGAACCTTGGCTCCCCAGCTGTTGCAAAACTACAACTCCCATCATGCCTGGACAGCCAAAGCTTTAGCTTTAGCTGTCCAGGTATGATGGGAGTTGTAGTTTTACAATAGCTGGAGAGCCAAGGTTCCCTACCCATGGACTAGAACATAAAGGGGAACATAAAGAGAAAAGCTAATATAGTGTATTATGTCAATAGTGGGTGGTGCATAAAAAAGGAATTTAAAGAACAGCATAGGAAGAATATCTGTGTCATGCTCCGCCCCCGAGGATCTGTGCTATGTATAATATAGTGTTGAGATAAGATTTTAAGGAAAAATTCACTTAAAGTGACTGTACCAGCAGGCCCAGGCTGAAGCACTGGAGGCAGGCTGACCCACCCTTAGTGGGAGGAAACCCTAGCCCCTCTATAACAGGGTTCCATTGATCCTAATGGAATCACGTCATGGAGGGGCTGGGGTTTCTTCCCCCTAAGGGTACCCACCCCTCCAGTGCTTCTGCCTGGGCCTGGTGGTACAGTCACTTTAAAAGACTACAAAACCTTATATATGATGCTGCTATTAACTTCAAAATTCTAATCATATTTTAAGTAATCTCCCTATGTCTAAATATTACCAAATGAAATCATCTACAAAATACCCCCACCCAGTCTTGTAAACTGTAGCACGGAGGGGGTTACCTTGTGATGTCGTCTCCTCCTCCTGAAACGTAAAAGCTCCTTGTGCTGTCGAGATACAAAGTTGACAGCTGCGTATTCCAATAGGGCGGAGAAGACAAATAGCAAGCAGACTGCCATCCATATATCAATAGCTTTCACATAGGACACCTGCAGTGAGAAAAATTAGGTAACGTCAGTATATTGCAGTAATATTGTATATTTCCAAATAGGTAGCACCAAGAACAAGAGACAATGCACTTTTTGTATTTTTTCACTCACATAGCTCCTTTAAAGATAACGAACTAACACTTTTTGGGAATACTGGTCGCAGGTTTCTGGGACGCTTTTATATGGCTATAGGTGTAATATACTAGGTTTAGGTTAAAAGACTGCAATAGAGGAGCAAAGTTGTCCCAGAATTAGTGGTCCATAGTCCGTCCCTTTGGCCATGGGCCCTATTTCCCAAATGGTTTGTCACTTATTTCTGGGTACTGACATAATGGCTGTATCCATGTTTTCCAGGATTCCCTAGGGCGGCATCCATCCGCAAGTCTGCTCAACACTAACAATAAATTAAGCAGCGTTCAAGTGTGTGCATTGTCACTGCATTCAATGGGAGCTTTGCAAGTCAACTTCTTAAAGGTGCCTTACTTAAAGATGCCTCCCCATACGCATAAACGTTCTTTAGTGCTGAACATGCACTTGTTCTCTATGGGGAAGGAGAGGGGCTAAGTCGCAGCCAGACTGATCTGGAACCAGCTTACCCCTCAGTAGAACAGTAGGTCCAAGAAGTGAAAATCCATCACACTTGACCCACACACCTTATATTGTTGGCCGAACCTGCTGCCTGCAACAGGCTCGGCCAACTTTAGGATGAGGTGTATGGGCATCTTTGTATGAGGTGTTTGAGCACCTTATATTTTGGAGAGGGGGTCCCAGAATCCAGGCCCCCCTGTGATCATACATTTACCCCTGTCCTGTGGACAAGGGATAAGTGGCCATGGTGGCATTTGCAATTCAGCAACCAAGACTATTGGACTTTGGAGGATCTCCAAAATTTTTCTCTATTCCTTAGACACTGTTCACTTTTTTTTATCATTTACTATGTAACTTACCATATGCATGATGATTCCTACGGTAAAACGTATAACACGTTACCAGCCCTCTTTTGATGGAGTACCAAGCAACCTATTACATAGTGTAGGGCTCTGATACTTGGTGGTTTCTGCCCAATGATCTTGCATATACTTGCAGGAGGGTCTCATGAACGTACTGGAAGTCCACGCCCAGACCATAAGTTGAAAAAAAAATCTGACGACCCAATTCATCTTATATCACAATGTGGTGTATGGAAATACAGTGAAAACTCTATGGGACCACAACCCAAAATTTATGGCGAAATGGCCTTCTAAGTGGATGATGGATATGGATTGGATATGATGGGACTGAAAGTCTTGTCTAGTTGAAGGGTTGGCCATGTTAACAATGGGGAAGTCTTATCAAAGTCTTATCAATACCTAAACAACAAGAATGGTGTCTAGTTCTAGACTTGCCTTATTGAGAAGCGGAAAGGAAACAGATCCTCCTGCATTGAGAGAAGGTAATGACCATGATGGTTGCCCACAAGACATGAAAGGAAACAATGAAAGTTGATGACTGAAATAAGAAGAATGACATGATAAATAATTACAATGACCTTGATATGAAATGATATTGACATCTGACCACATAGGGGGAGTAAGTGAATCTTTTTGATTAACAAATAGGGAAAGTTGACTTATAATGACAAATGTATGAATATTGTAAATCCAGTTACATGAAAACATGGAAAATCTGAAAGAAATTATGTATTAGCCCTCGAAGGCCCTTTTTACTTTGGACCTTAAGGACCAAAGAGGGGGGGGTCAGTTTGTTGCATAGTCTTTTGGTAACCATTATATTTTTTTCTCTACATCTTTGGTTCTGTTTTGAGCCTTGGGTCTTACAGGACAAGTTAAATGTTATTCGGACCCTTCTCGCTGCATACATGTACAGTATGTTACTTTGAGGTAGGAGTCACTGTCATTAAAAATAACTTTTGACATGTCATCAGGCATTTGAAAAGTTATTGATCGCAGTGGGTCTCACTGCAGAGACCCATTGCGATCAGGAGATGTAGCCAGGGAGAGAGCGCAGCGGACGTATGTTGCCTGCATCTCCAGATTGGCTAATTCCGACAGAATAACTCTATGAAGCTACGACTGCTGCGCTCTCTCCCTGACTACATCTCCTCATCGCAATGGGTCTCAGCAGTGACACCCGTCACAATTAATAACTTTTGAAAGACCTGATTACATGTCAAAAGTTTATTTTAATGACAGGTACTCCTTAAAGGGGTTATCCTGCTAGCTAGGTAAAATAGATTTTAAGAGGCATCTCTTTTCCCATTGATAAGGTGTCCAAGCTAAATTTACAAGAGAAAGTTGAGTGGAATGGCTGCCCTTTTATACTGGCCTGTTATCAACAATAATAGCTCCTAGGAACCCTCATTCATCCGATAATCAGCCTATGTAAAAGTGCCAGCGATCAGCCGATGAGTGGGTAAATGCCTACTCATTGTCTGACCGTGTCACCATGAAATAAAGATAAAAAAATATCACACTCTAAAATAAAAAAAAAATAAAAAAAAATATCACACTCTAAATGTTTTTGAGAATTTTTTTTTTAAATGTTGTTTATATCAAAATTGGATTTTTTTTTAGGATAAATTTAAATTTTTCTTTCTTTATGTGTAATATTGTGTTCAATAATAAGCAATTTCTATTATGATATATTAATCCTTCCATCTATCCAGTTCTGAGTGCGAGCTATAGATCATCGAAGGAGAAAATATGGCGAATAGTTCTCCATAAATTACTGTATAAATACATGTCCAGCCTGACAAACCTTCTTCAACACTATATACATTATACAGTACAAACCTTTGGCAGAGATGCTCGAGAGCCAGAGCTTTGAGTGGTCATGGTCAGCACTGTAGTGATGCCAAGACCAACTCTGGCAGGGGCTGCATCCATGTTGATCCAGAACGACACCCAAGAGAGGATGACAATAAGCAAACTGGGAATGTACATCTGAATCAGGTAATAACCCATCTGTCTCTCCAAGTGGAAGCGAGCTTCAATACAAGTAAATTTTCCTTGGAGACAAAAATAAAATAAAATAATGAGATAAATTGATTTGGGGAATTTTAGGGTTAAATGCTTATTAAAAGAAAAACAAATCTTTTTATGTTTACATTTAACATGAATGTAGCAATTATAATCTGTAACAAAAGACTCGAAGGGGTTGTCCAGTTTTTAGAATCCCATAGGGGAGAATGCTATGATTATTGGCTAAAAGCATCAGTTGCCTTGTCCGTGAGTCAGACAATGGTCTTCTCTGTTATATACATATGGAAAATTCTAAAGAGTACACCTGTATACTGTAAATTGCAGTCAAATGCAAACATTTCTTCATGATTTAGAGGGTATCCTGGTGATGTCAACATTTTTAGATTGGACCCAAAAAAAAAAAAAAAAAAGCAAGCATACTCACCTGCCCCCATCCCTTACAGCTGCCGTTCTGACAGGTTATCCTCCCTGCCGCTACAAAGTTTCTCTGGTGTTTTGACCCTGCAAGAAGTCCCTGGTTACTGTCACTGTAATAACAGTCTGCAGCAAGGACCAGGAGCTATCACAACGACTGTGGCTACGGGGGATTGGGGCAGGTGAGTATGCTTTCTTTTTTTTTTTTTGTAAAGCAGAATGAATACATTTAAAAAATAATAATGATAATATTTGTTTTGCTGGACTACTCATCAGAATTCCCTTCCAGACAATCCAGGAGATGGATTCAGTAGACACTTACCAGTATTATAGTGTTTGGTACAATACCGTAGATCCTTCTCTTCCTTCAAGATAAACTGTGGCAAGGTAAGACCTTCTGCCACCTGCACGGCACCCACCTCCTCCCACTCAAATATGAGATCGTTCATAGTGTAACCAACTGTGTAGAGAAACATTCATCTCAGTTGTAGTTGTGTCAAACATGTTGCAAACAGCAGATTATTGAATTTTTATGTATTTCCCCATAGATTTATTTTTTTTATTGCTTATTGTTTGTAAACATTCAGGGAAACAGGAATCCGGGATGTTCTGCTAGGAGAACATTATCCCGTACAGACCATTTAATTCTTATATATTCAAATAATAACACAAGTAAAAATATTACTATAATAATAAAAAGTACATCTTAGTAAAGTAAAATTATTAAAAATTAATAATACATTGGGTCCTGTGAGGGCAATGAAATACTAATGTAGTAAATTGCTGGGATACTGTAATGGGGATCGTCTAATGAATAAAAAGTAAGTTGAAAACTACTTAATAGACCCCAGGTCATTCAGTCACTAACAAAGTCATAGTCTTGGGGAAGCAATCCACAGTGCAAAATAAGGTCGGACTTCTGTCGGTAGGTTCGGTCGGCAGTATACAGGTGATGTCGGTGAAGGTTGTGATGGAAAATTACTGTCTGACCCCTTTTTTTTCTGAGAGATAAGCCACTGGCGGAACTGTCTGGTTGCAGCAAAACCACCTCCCCATAGAGAACACAGACAGGAACGTTCAGCCATTTGAATGGAGAAAAAAGGAGAGAAAACTGAGCGGTCATTTGGCTAACAGTCATTAAAGGAGTATGGCCAACCATTAGAGTCTACTCCAACTTACAGCTCTCCAGTTGCATGATACAGGTTTGGACGTCCATTGGAAAATTTTTCAGGTCCATGGGACAAGCCAAAGTCAGTGTTAACCTGTAGAAAAAAAATGTATATATAATTTTAAATGTTTTCCTCTACAAAAGACGAACATGGTAGGGTCAATTCTATAGAAAATAGGACTCTTAGCAACAAGTAAAATACACTATTATGGAGACTGCCTTCTTGTCTGAAGTATTTTAACAGGATGTAGGGATGTCCTTTACAGAAAGCCTTATGGACATATATAACAATAGACATGACCTGTCCCATTGACAAGAATAGGACACATTAATAAGCATGCTGTGTGACCTTTGAAGAGTGTCACATTTGCGACGTTTGACCTGTACCCCGGGCTGCCACCGCATATGCTCCTCTGCCCCTATCTCTTCTAGCGGTATTGACCTGGGGGGTCACCTGTTGCAGAAAGCTCATCCTGCCTTGTGGCAGGCTCTGGTGAAGACTAGTGGCCCCTTAGACTCCGCTCCCAGGCGCGGTTTACACCATCACAAGTGGCAGTCCAGTGGCTCCACAACTACAGTCGTTACAAAGAGGTCATTTCACAGGTAGGGGGAGGCTGAGATGTGAGCTTCATCTCTTAAAATCTCTAGCTACTGGTGTCACCTTTCATTGTAATGTTTTACAGATCATTTTAAGGCAACCTCCTCCTTATTAACACAGACAAAACAGGAAGTCTTAATTTAGTTTTAGGCTTAGTGGTAAGAATGAAAACTGCAAAATTTCAAATTAACATTTAAAAAAAAAAATATATATATATAGATAGTATAGTGTAAATTTAGATGAAAAATCACCAAAAAATTCTGCGCCAAACATTGCTGCTTACCTCCAACCTACTCCTTGTACAGGAGCAAGGAATCCTTCCTCCAATTTGCTCATCTTTACTACAGATATTTGTGTTCGTAAATAAAAAAAACTGTCCTACC
The DNA here is from genome assembly GCF_027789765.1 of Dendropsophus ebraccatus. Lineage (NCBI taxonomy): Eukaryota > Metazoa > Chordata > Amphibia > Anura > Hylidae > Dendropsophus > Dendropsophus ebraccatus. The sequence goes on along the minus strand of NC_091454.1, from coordinate 24,248,124 downwards.
TACAAACATAAGCATACTCGCCAACAGTCCCAATTTTGATGGGATGATCCTATGAACTTGACTGAAGAAATGAAGTTTATTCTAACCCTGAGCAAAAATTCCCGCTTTGATTTGAAATTTTAGCAAATATGCATTAAAAAATGTTTTCATACTCAAGTCCTTTGGTGTCGCCTCTATCCATTGCAGTACTGAATCTGTAGTTTCACTCACCGGATACTGTAAAGTACATTGCCATTCTTGAAGATCCTCAGCAGTTTGTTGTCCGTGGTAATTTCATGGAAATTTGCCCCCTTTTCATTGGCAAAGAACAGATCCGGCTTCCAGATAGAATCCAACATAGAGGGGTCTAAATCCAACGAGTCGTCTGGGTATTCACTATAAGCCAGTCGAGGGTCATTCCATTGTTGACGTAGGAAGATATTTAATCTGTAATCCTGGAATAAAATAAAATCAAACAATACATTTTATTTCTGCTGGAATAATGTTGCCCTACAAGAAAGTACAGTGCAATTTATTATTTGAAAATTAAACACTTTATGAATTAGTTTAAAGGGTCACTCCGATGCTGAATAAAAAAAATATAAAAAAACAATCAACCAATCAAACATAGTTTTTACATTTAACATCCCTCCTGAGTCTGTCTCTGTTTGAATTTCCCGCTGTTTGCAGGTCCCTGAAGCTCCAGTTGGTGGCTTCATTTTTTCTTTACTTCCTGGTGTGGGCTTTCCCATGATGCACTTTGTCACCTGTGATGTCTAACTGACTCTGTAAAACTGTTAGATGGCTTACATCTTGTTCAGCCAATAAGAGCTGAGCAACCTGTGTCAACTGACAGATGATGTCCTGATGATGTCATTGTCACAAAATGGCTGCCACAGAGCAGCCTGGGGGTCAACAGTCATTAGGTAAGAATGAGTTTACTTCGCTTCCTGGTAGAGGGTTGAGTATGGAAAAGATAGAGAAGGGGGGCAGATAGGTGATTATAGCATATTACAAACTTATATAACTTTTTAATGTGCTTCAATTACTGGGGAAAAGGTTTTTTCTGGAGTACCCCTTTAAGGGTAGATTCACACGTACACCAGATTTCACGCTGCGAGTTTTGCAGAAAAATCCGCTCTGCACTGTTATGGCCTATGGCTCTGCATTCTCCTGGTGGATTTTCATTCAGCTGCAAGAATCTAGTTGCAATTTCCATTAACTATTTCTATGCTGGGCTGGTAAAAATAACAAAGACACCATGCTTACCCGCTCTAGTTCGCCGAGTGTTGTACCGAATGCTTTTTTTGGTCGCAACTCGCTGACAGTCCATTAGCCTATCACTGTGCTGTTCTGCCACAGTCAGTGATTGGCAAGCGAACTGTCACTGAGCCCCGGGACCCAAAGAAGAAGACGGGAACACGCCGGAAGGAACGGGAGCGGGTAAGCATGGTCTCTTTGTTATTTCTACCGTGAAGGAGGGAGAGTTCCAATGGACCCAAGGCTTACAATTGAATAGAGGAATGCACGCTGGTTAGACCACAATCCCAGTAGTGGTCCACAAGAAGTCGTATGAAGAAGAGGCGTCCAGCAGCATCCACACAGGTTTTCCGCTAAGGATCCCGGCCGGAGCGTATACTATGTGTATACACTCTGTCCGTGATTCCCTTCAGTGATGACTGCAGTACAACAGAAGTTTTGTATTAATTGTGGCTGTTGTTGCAAATCAGCAAAAAAGGCCGTGATTAATACAAAACTTCCATTTTGTGAACATAGCCGTATACTGATCAATTTGTAATTTTTTATTGTGGACTTCAGAGCGTAGAGATTGATACGAGTGATGACTGGAAAAAAAAAAAAAAATTTATATATATATATATATATATATATATATATATATATATACACAGTGGTGCCTTGTATTACGAGCATAATTCGTTCCGGGACTGTGCATTCCAAATCCACTCTTAAACCAAAGCAAATTTTTCCATAAGAAATCATGGAAATGTAGACAATTGGTTCCACACCCCAAAATAATGATTTATTATTCTGAATAACATGTAAAACAGATGAAACAAACATTATGAAACAGCAGAATATGTGATATTATAAGTTACTGTACAGTAATGGAGAAGATGGGAAACACAAGGGCTGACAGAGACTGCAGGGAGCAGGAAGGAATGAGCAGGGCAAATGTGGGCACATACATGCAGCACTCACTGTCCGGGGAGAGAGGGGTTACAGCTATGAAGAGATTACCTCCACAGTCCTGTCCCCTGATGTAAGCCCCAGCCTGAAGTGGATCTGCTATGATTTGGAAGATGAGGGAGACTTCCAGGGTCAGAGTACAGGGCTGTAGACCCCGCTATGCAGACCATGCCCCTCCTCCACTCCCCCTCCCTCACTCAGTACAGGAAGCTCTTAAACCAAAGCAATGCTCTTAAACCAAATCACAATTTTGAAAAACTGTGAGCTCTTAAACCAAAACTCTCTTAAACCAAGTTACTGTTAAACCAAGCTACCACTGTATATATATATATATATATATATATATATATATATATATATATGTGTAGCCATAAATTTGCGCATGAAGGGCAGAAGTGAAGTGGCTCTATGAATTACTGTCATTGATCTGAAGGCCAGATGGACAGGGGATAAAATAATGTGCCGTTATTTACTAAATAATAAAGTAAAGGTGTTATATATTTCACATTTTTATTACAAAAAAAAAAAAAATCCATCCTTGGAGAATAAAGATAATGGAAGTACACACGGGCTGTAATTGAAAACAACCTTTTCATTCTACTGATTTTACTGATACGGACTCCTGGGTTCCTGTGAAATGTATTAAGGACATAATGTATGCAGCTCTCCTTCCATTTATCTCGCTACATGACATTTGACCTTTTTTATAGAATACGTGGTGCTACGGCTTTAAGGGGCCTTCCTTGAAAGCTGTAAAAAAAAAAAAGCTGGCAGGTCTATCTGCTATTGATACTTGGGTGCATTAGGTTAATTTGATTATCCGATTCTCATTTCCCATTAACATTGGATCCAAAGCGCCATAAATACAGGTATGGGGAGAGACGGACGCTTCGAGTTACATTCAGAATGATGAATTTAATCCTTTCATTTGACCGATACTTCACTGCATTTGGCCTAAGGGTGTTAATATATAAGGGCAGGTAGCAGATCATGTTTAGAGGGAACTCAAAGCCTATAAGGGAAAAATTTCAGTGCTTCCTTAAAACGAATGTACCATCAGGTACATTCGCTTTAAGTGTTGCACGTGAATAGAAAGGCGCTTACGGAGGGAGGCTGGTGGCACGATCCTTTTTTTGAACTGGTGCTCGATAATAGACTGGCGCCATGCGTGGGAACCAAGCCACGGTTCAAAAAAAGGACCGCGGCATCAGCTTCCTCGCATCAGCGCTGTTCTGTTCATGTGCAAAACTTAAAGCAAATGTACCTGGTGGTACATTTGCTTTAAAGGGAAACTAAAGGCAGGATTACATGGGCCGATGCTGAGCAACAAGCAAGTGCCAATCTGTCAGATCAGTGCTCCCTTGCTCCTTGTTCTCCGCTAATTTCGGTGCTATTACACGTGGGATCGTCCAGGAAGCCCAGTGGAGCACTGGCCCACCAGAGGAGCGGAGGTTCCTTTGGTGGGCCCCCAGCTTTAGAACTTGCACAAACGCTGACTGACATGTTGTTTCTCACTGGTTCTTTATTGGTGGGCCCCCAGGATAATTTCCTCTGGTGGGCCCCAGGTACCCCAGTGCGATGCTAAGGGAGCCCATAGGAGATATCAACCATCTGCTGCCACCACTCCTAGTGTTCTAGTTTTTTTCAACATGTTGAAAGACAAGGAGACATCGTGCATGTCGGCTGATTGTTGCCTTTTAACATTACCTATTACACCAAGCGATTATCGGCCATAATGGCCGATAATTGGCCAAATAGTGCCGACAATTGCTTGGTCTATCAGGGCCCTAACAGCAGACTCTAAACAACAAAAGACTCTGAGGGCCCTTTAAGACAAAGCGGTTCTTAACGATAAACGATCACAAACAAGATCTTTTATCGTTAACCTGAAATCGTTCACCATATTACACAGAACAATAGTAGTTAGTTATGATTGTTACTGCGATCGTTTACTCCATCTGATCCCAGCAAATGAAAGGACGGTGTGGAATTACATTGAGCGATTAGTGGAAGAATACGGAATTACAGCGAACAATGTGGAATTGAGGATGGAAATCTGGAAATGGTGTTGTTTTTGTATATACTTGTAAGGTTTTAACAATAATCTTGTCATTTATTGTAATGATATGGAATATGTTTATGGAAAATTTTAAATAAAAAAATTCATTACTAAACAAAACAAAACAAAAAACCTCTGACCCTACCATATAAAAATGGAAGGGTCAGAAAGTTTTAAGGGTATGTAGAAAATCTTATTTTAATCTATCTTTATCATTTGTTTTTTGTTACTTTAAAAAGGTAAAAGTTTCAAAAACGAAGTTCAATGCATGAGTGAAATAATAAAATTACTATTGATAAATGAACTTTAATATTCCTTGAACAGATGGCTCTATCGGTGTTTCATTTTCTATGACGGATTTATCTTTGCTCATGCAGGGATATAATGGAAGCCTGGGCCTGGCTCTGTGGTAAGAATCCTGCAGACCTAAACATTAACATATTCATGAAATTGTATCTATAACAGAGTGTTCTTTTTCGGTCTGCATTTAGATTGTACAAATATGGAGAGGTTAGAATCCTTCAGACGGGCATACATAGAAGAGAGTGGAGGCTCCAATTGCTAAAATCTCACTGGGCCCCCATTATGGTGAGACAATTGGTTCTGGCCCCATACAATGTGTACTGCAGGAGCTGGACAACTGATCGGCAGGGGTGACGGCTGTTGGCATCCCACCGACTGATAAGCTACACTGTGGATAACTCACCAGTATGTTTTCCCTGAAAGGGTCATACAAACAACTTTGCTGTTAGTGTGTTTGAGGGCCCTATTATACAGCAAAATTAAGGGCGATAATTGTCCCGTGGAATAGAAGGCAACGATCAGCACACATGAACGATGTCGGCTGATCGCTGCTGTCATTTGTCTTTCAACATGTTGAAAGACAAACGACTCTGATAGCAGCGATACGCTGCCGTCGCTCCGTGGAATAGGAGCGGTGGCAGCAGACCACTGCTATCCTCTATGGGCTGCACGGATGATCTAGCGATCACTCGGGCAGCCCCCCCGCAGCTCCCTGCGGTCTCCCTTGCACTAACCCGCCCGCTGCTGGCACGTGTAATAGCAGCAAGCGGGGAGCGAGAAGTAAACAAGCGCTGACAGCGCTTGTTTGCTCCTCTATGTCGCCCCGTGTAATAGGGGCTTAATTCAGTACTCAAAATCCTCTGATAGTATTGGGTCGCTTTTTTGATTATGTGTATTAATGTACAGTTATAAGCAAAGCTACCCAGATTTGTCTCTAGGGAAATCTGTCTGCAAGATAAGTTACAAATTTGGATCCCGTATTAGGAAGTGTCCGGATTGCATTGAAAATTGCCCATTCAAAGTATATACAGTAGCAGGGACTCCTTTCAAAGTGAGGAGTCACTGCTTCTGTACAGAACATGGAATGGCTAGGCTGAGTGCAAAGTAACCAACCCACCCATCCCAGCGCATGTAGTGAGTGAAAGTTGCAATGCTTGTGGCATCACTGCTTATCTCTAGGCCGTTCAGTGTTCAGGAGTAGTGTTGAGTGAACTTACCAAATGTTCAGGTTCAACCGAATGCTCGCCATTTGGCTCCTGAGAAGTTGGAGAAGTTGTATGCAACCTATGGCTGTATCTATGTTTTCCATGAGTACATCCAACTTCTCCAGCAACTGGAAGTTAAATGCCGAGTGTTTGGATTCATCCAAAACCGAACATTCGGCAAGTTCGCTCAACACTATTCAGGAGCAATGATGAATTTGGCCCGAAACTTTCAAATCACAAAAAGTTTAGATTCTAAGTAATCAATTATTTTGCAACCCAATTTGAACCCAATCAGATTTTTGTCACATGAGTTTCCTCTTCTCTTTAAGGCTACATGGTGACTTTGGTTACTGTTAGTTCTTGCATAGGTCTTGCATAGCGACTGTGACAGTCCCCCCCAAAAAATTCATTCTTAATGGATTTTGGTAGCAAGCCCTAAGAGAGGACGTCTATATAAACCAGACAGTACAGAGATCTTTCTAGTGATCTTTTCATGCCATGATAAGAGGGCCTCCACTACGTTTAAAGGAAAGAAGGCTTCACCTTCAGCACAGATTCTTTACTGTAAGAGCAGTGAGAATATGGATCTCTCTCCAACATGGTGTTGTGATGGTTGATTCAATAAGAATCTTGGATGACTTCCGTAAAAAAAATATGATATGGTTACAAGATTTCTAGAGGTGGGATCTATTAAGGAATATTTGCTCTGATATGGAAAAATTGGTGGATTTTGGCCAGCTCTATAGGGTTAGAGAAGGAACTTGACGGACCTGTGTATTGTTATTAAAGCGAATGTAACCACTAGGTACACTGGGGGAAATTTATCAAACATGGGGTAAAGTGAAACTGGCTGAGTTGCCCCTAGCAACCAATCAGATTCAACCTTTCATTTTCCAAAGAGTCTGTGAGGAATGAAAGGTGGAATCTGATTGGTTGCTAGGGGCAACTGAGCCAGTTTCACTTTACACCATGTTTGATAAATCTCCTCCACTGTGTTTTTTACATTAACAGGCCGGCGCGGGGGTGCCTGTTTTTTTGAACTGCTGTCTGGTTCCCACGCACGGCGTCAGTCTATTCCCAAGCCGGGCATGAGGCACTGGGGACGGGACCACCGGCCCCTGGTGTGCCGATCTCCCCTCTGTGATGTAGCTTAATTGGTTTTAATGGAGCCACGTCACAGGGAAAATTGTCACAATGGGGGACGGTGGGCCCGGCCAGTGCTCGGGAATATACCATCGCCATGCGTGGGAACCATGCGCGGATATGTTCAGTCTGTGTTTCAGAGGGGAATAGACAGGCGCCATGTGCAGGAATCAGGCGGCGGTTGAAAAAAAAAGACCATGGCACCAGCATCCCCGCACCGGCGCCAAGCAATTTACCTAATGGTACATTCGCTTTAACTATATGATAATGACCGCTTCTTTTTTTGCAGCCATTACCGACACAGACAAGTTGAGATATCACTTCTACTGCTCTGTCCAGTCTGTGTTCCAGTCTCATTATTTTGTCTGCTGGCCGTTATATTTGGCTGGTACGGACAAGTAGTGAAGGCATATCAAGCTTTAATCTCTCTTGTTCCCCAATCTCTCCGGCAGCAGATGATTTATGGGACGGCTGGAAACTTTAATATTTAAATGATCTTTTTTTTCTTTTTCTAAAAATACAATTTCTTTCCGTATCTCTCACCAACCCGAGACGACTGGAACTGACCAAATTGCTTTATGCGAGTTGCTGTGATGAGGCTTAATAGGCCTGCATAGTGCTGTCTGCCCGCAAGGTCTCCTTTGATTAAAGGACAAAAGATGAAGCGTGTGAGGGGTTATATGTCATCATACCATGTGTCAGGCTTCATTTTATACAGCACGGGGAGGCTGAGAATAGAAAAGAGAAAGCCGGCCTAGAATCGGGACACACAGCTTGGCTTTGTTATAGGACGTTACACTAAATGCCCTTTGCTGTAGTAAAACTATTAGTATAAGAACACAAGGTCAATACCGGAACGCTCATTAATCCAAGAAGCTATGACATCACTGTTCTTCTTCTAATACTAATCTGGACAAAAGGATAGGTCCCTGGTGTGGCTGCTATGTCCCTTTTTAAGTCCTACTTTGTACTGATAACTAGAGTTTTTACAGTATTTCTTTATCTGGTACAATACAGCAGGGACCCAGTGATCATGTACCAGAGGGGCTATTGGGGCCCCTACAGCTACTAGTACAGGGATAGGGAACCATTGGCCCTTCAGCTTTGCAAAACTACAATTCCCATTATGTCCAGGCATGATGGGACTTGTAGTTTTGCAACAGCTGGAGGGCTGAAGGTTCCCTATCCCTGTACTAGTGCCTCCACACACATTGGGAATAAGTCAGTTGAACCTGACAAGTTTTCACCTCTTGACTCCTCAACATCATTTGACAGAAGGATCAGGCAGGTTGGATTTCAACTGCCCAATCCACTTTGCTGTCACCCCCAGAGGAGTCCTGCAGCAGTTTACCTCTTAGACCATGCTGATCGCACCTTTACAGCAGGCTTTCAAGTTTATCATTATTGGCTGCACATTTCCCTGTGTAAACAGGGGAAATGTTTGCAAAGGGAAACTGACAGCACGGATATGTGTATATACATACTTAGTGTGCTGCTGTGTGATCCGGCAGCCCGCACTCCGGCTCTCCTGTAATGCTCTGTGCTGCTGTATCTTTAGGCCGCCACCTCCTCCAAAATGGTTGGCTCTCCCATCCTGCTTTATCTTCAGGGCGCTACCCCTTCCTCCTCTGGCTGTCAGAGAGCAGAATGCCAGATCACACAGCAGCCCAGAATGTATGTACTGCTTGTGAGATCTGGAAACTTAAAGGGGAACTATCAGCAGGTTAGACTAATGTATTGCACAGAGGACACCAAGGAGGAAAGTATGTCCCTTACCTTCCTCCTCAGCGCTGTTTCCATGTTGTTAGCAGTGTAATCCTTGGTTTGGAGCACCGTTAGGAGCACTGGCCTGCCCTAATAGCGCCGAGCTGGCTGGCCAGCCTGCTCCATAGATTATCATTAGGAGTGGGCTGGCTCTGCGCTATGGGCAGTACTCCTAATGGTCCTCCGAACCGAGGATTACACTGCTAACTGCACAGGAAAGGTACCGAAGAGGAAGGTAAGAGACATACATACCTTCCTCCTTGGCATCATGTGCGCAATAGGAGGCTGTCAGCAGGTCAGCTGGTTAGTATTGTCAAACCTGCTGATAGTTCCCCTTTAACTTTCCATGGCTGCACAAATGATACAAGGATCGTTTGTGCGGCCCAGCTGCTTGATTAATTTTCCTGTGTAAAGACACTGCAGACGAGCGCCGATCTCGCTGATTGGCTCATTTGCGTCCTTGCATGGCCCCATGTCGGGCTGTGTAAAAAGATCATACAAATACAAAGCGACAAAGCGAAGATGGGGGGGCCATTATTCCATTGACAGGATAGGGGCCCCATCTTGTTCTAGAGGACTTGGCCAAAACTAATACATCTTTTTTTAGCTAATCACAATTCACCAAAGTAAAGCTTCTTACAATGCAGAATCACATTTCATCCACACCGCTCAGCATCCCCATGTGCCGGCAACAACTGGCGGGATTTAGCGGACCCCTCGCGGTGCTGAGCCGAAAACATTGCGATCATTTTTCCGCTCTTCCTTCTGCCGCTGTGAAGGTGGAATAATTAGTTCTATCGCTCATTCATAGGGCAGCTTTACTACATGATTAATATTTCATTGCTTGTAGAACAAGCAGACAAGTGTCCTCCAAAGTTTGCCGCTCTTTAATCAAACTTTATTCGTCTGAACTTTTTGCCGCAGGTTTATTATAATAATGAAGAATGTCGCCACCACCGCCGACGCTACCGAGTCTTTGTTTTTTTAAATATTTTTGTAGAGAAGAAAGGAGACGACGGGGAACATCTGAAACCCTTTCATGGTGTGTATAGGTAGCATCCATGCTGTTTTGTGATGTCGTGTGACTCTTTTGTACTTGTAGGAGGGGGGATATAAAGAGTGGATTTATTTGCCTATAATAATATTGCCTTAAATGAAAGGGAATTGATTTGGCTTGTAATACTACTAGTGAGATCTGTCAGAAGCGAGCTGAGGTCTTATCTATATAGAAGGAGTCAGGGATGTAAAGTGGAAATTAAAGGAGTAAAATTGTTTTCAAATCAACTGGTGTAAGAAAGTTATATAGATTTGTAAATTACTTCTATTTAAAAAAAACAAAAAAAAAAAAACTTAAGTCTTCCAGTATGTATCAGCTGCTGTATGTCCTGCAGGAAGTGGTGTATTCTTTCCAGTCTTACACAGTGCTCTCTGCTGCCACCTCTGTCCATGTCAGGAACTGTCCAGAGCAGGAGAGATTTTCTATGGGGATTTGTTACTGCTCTGGACAGTTTCTGATATGGACAGAAGGGGCAGCAGAGAGCTCTGTGTCAGACTGGATGTGCTGCCACTTTCTTCAGGAAATACAGCAGCTGATAAGTACTGGAAGTCTTAAGTTTAAAAAAAAAAAAAAAATATAGAAATAGTTTACAAATCTGTATAACTTTTTAATACTAGTTTATTCTTGTGAGTACCCCTTTAAATCAATCAACAGACGGTGCAATCTTCTCAAGTGATGTCACAGTCCAGGGGTAATAAACAAAGTGACATCACAGTATACAGCACCCCCCATAGTTAACCTTTTTCAAACTTCATAATAAACAAGCATAAGCTATAGTATGTATTAAACAGTGTATATATATATATATATATATATATATATATATATATATATATCCTACTCCTTTAAAAATTCTTTAATTTCAGAAAAAACTATATAGTTTTTTTTTTTTTAGAAAATCAAATTGAAAATATTGGTTTTATAAAAGTGTCTATGTGGATTGGAGTCATTATTCACTGCTAAGCAGCGCTTTGTTCCCTACAGGCTTTAATATCTGGAATCGTTTCATCTTCAGACTCTTCACTTTGGTGTGATCACAGCTCGGGAAGGAAGGGACAGAGATGTTTTACACTTTTTTATTTTATTTTTTATTTTATCTACTACAGTATCCAGCTATATATGACTAGAAGTCATATGTATAATAAATCGGCACAGTGACATAGCCATGACCTTGTTTCTTCATCGTTTAACTCAGCACCCCTCTGGTTTCAACAGCAGTAATAGCTGACACGGAGCGATCTCTGTTGCTGGCTATTATGAGTGCTTAGATGCCACTGGCAGGGGCATTTAAATTGAGGGGGGGGGGGGATTAAAGCAAAAATAAATGAATAATAATTATTATTATTTCAAATCAACTGGTGCCAGAAGATTGTGCAAGAGATTTGTAATGTACTTATATTACAAAATCCTACGTCTTCAAGTACTTATCAGCTGCTGCATGTCCTACAGGAAGTGATGTATTCTTTCCAGTCTGGCAGAGTGCTCTCTGCTGCCACCTCTGTCCGTGTCAAGAACTGTCCAGAGCAATAGTAAATCCCCATAAAAAACAACTCTCCTGCTCTCCAGACTGTAAAAAAATACCACTTCCTGCATGGCATACAGCAGCTGATAAGTACTGAAAGACGAGATTTTTTAATTGAAGTAAATTTCGAATCTCTGTCACTTTCTGACACCTGATGATTTGAAATATTTTTTTTAACTACCCTTTTAATCATTATGGCCAATACCAAGGCCTCCCTGACTGCCGTATTAGATCTACTGATATGCGAATAGAAAAGAAGGATACAACGGCGCTGCATGTGCAGGTCAATAAAACAATGACATATAGATGAAAACTGTGCTCATGCACGCTCACCTGGAGGGGTTGTACACAGTTAGGCATGACTCTAAATGTGCGCATGTAGTTATATATAGCAGGGTTGCTGCCGGCCACCTTCCAATCTCCAGATGGGTAATCGGTGTAGAACTTCAGCAAGTGAAAGGAAAAAAAAAAGTGGTGGATTCCTATTGGCGCCAAACCTTAATTTGAAAACCAGCCAGGTGTCTCCAACGTCCCAGAGAAATGGTGTCTCCAACGTCCCAGAGAATCCCCTCTTCACCAGACATGATGAAGAGGGGATTCTAACCCTCGAAACGCGTAGCATACCAATAAAGTGTGACTTGTAGAAGCCGTGAACCATTTCTCTGGGACGTTGGAGACATCTGGCTGGTTTTCAAATCAGGGTTTGGCGCCAATTGGAATCCACCACTTTTTTTTTCACTTGCTGAAATAATAGATCTACTGTTACGGTATGCCTATGGCAGACTGTACCAGCAGATGACTGATAAATCAGGTAATACTGCTTTACGGTTCATCCCAAAATGTAATACTGCTATATACCACACCTCTGTGATGTACAGCCGAGGTAAAGCAAGGCATTCCGTGACTTGTAGTACTGAACAATTCCTCAACCACAAAATACAGAACTAAGACCCCCAAAACAGATGGATATTTGGTTGTTTCGGAACTGGGCCAGACGGGTAAGCAATGCTATATGCTTCTGCAGCATGCTTTTTTTTTTTTTTTTTTTTTTAACCCCTAGGGAGTAAACAACCACCAACCAACCATGGACTCCACTATACTGACGTCACGTAGCGCACAGTTGAGGAATGATTCCGGAACCAGATTGATTTCTGCTTCTCGGTTTCATAAACTTTCCATTTTTTAATAACTCTTGTCCCAGAGTGTTGGCTTCAGAACAGAATGTTCATTTTGCTCCTTTCACAGAATATCAATAACGCTGATTTCGGATTGACATTGAAGGAATTTTCCCATGTGGGCTAGAATGAGACTCCTCGTATGGCTTTAACCAAGTACATTTTGTATATTGCTTTCCAGTAATAGACACCGGGTCTCCTTCCCCTTAATCATGAGTTATGGCTCTGTCATCCCTTTATATTAAATGTTAAAGGGGTTATTCCAAGAGAAAATGTTATCTCTTAGCCACAGGACGGCAGATAGGGAGCTGACCGTGGGGCTGACCACAGGGACCGCACTGATCAAGTGAATAGCGGTCAATTACGTCCCCAAATAATTGGCGCTCCAAGCCACATACATAAAAGGGGTAGTCCAAAAGGGGGGGGGGGGAGGTTTTCACATCAACTAGTGTCAGAAAGTTATACAGATTTGTAAATTACTTCTATTTAAAAATCTCCAGTCTTTCAGTACTTATCATCTGCTGTATGTCCTGCAGAAAGTGGTGTATTTTGCCCAGTCTGACACAGTGCTCTCTGCCAGGAACTGTCCAGAGCAGTAGCAAATCCACATAGAAAACCTCTCCTGCTCTGGACAGTTCCTGACATGGACAGAGGTGGCAGCAGAGAGCACTGTTTGAGACTGGAAATAATACAGGACATACAGTAGCTGATAAGTACTGGAAGACTTGAGATTTTTAGATAGAATTAATTAAGAAATCTGTATAACTTTCTGACACCAGTTAATTTGAAATTTTTTTTTTATAGAAAATTGCTGGGTTCAGTACATGATGGTGTTCAAAAAACCCATAGAGACTCAAAGGATTGAGGGACAACTGACCATTGGAGGGGGTTCCATCATGTAGCCTCCCTGTAGTCAGCTAGTTACACCCTAACCTATGGATAAGAATAACCTTTCATACTCTGTAATAGTATATTTCCTATTCTCAGGCCCGCTTCTGCCATGAGGCGGAATGAGTATTCCGCCTCAGGCGGCAGATTTTGCGGTCCTGCAGGGGGCGGCATAATCATGCCCAGACTGATAATCTGACGGTCCAGGCAAATACTCGCTGGGCCGCCCAGATTCTCAGTTGAAGGGCCGCTTACCACTCTGCCAACCTGGGCCCCTCCGGAACATACACTCGTGCCCCCACCTCCCTTTAACACCCAGGGGCCACGGGCGCTGGAGCTCTTCAAGGCCGCTCTGCCCCTTTAAAAGCAAGGGGCTGCGCTATCATTAGCTGTTCTAACCAGTCCACTGAGCTTCCGGGGCCAGCGTGCATCAGGTGACCGATCCCGGAAGCTCAGTGCACTGGTTAGAACAGCTAGTGGTAGCGGAGCCCCCTGCTTTTAAAGGGGCAGAGCAGCCTTGAAGAGCTCCGGTGGCCGCGGCCCCTGGGTGTTCCAGGGAGGTGGGGGCGCAAGTGGGACTGGTAATGTATGATGATTGTCGGGCTTGCCGTGCGCGCGCAGGGGGGGGGGGGGGGGGGTGGTTCGGGTGCCAGTGAGGGGGGCGGCGGCCTGAGATTTGCCTCAGGCGGCACGGACCCCAGAATCGGCCCTGCCTATTCTGTGCCCTCACTATATATTAATTGTATATATATATTTTCCAGGTTGAAGCTATGGCAGCAGTCCAGCTCTCCACACCTGCTGCACAGCTGTTCTTGTTGGAGAAAGCCACAGCTTGCCAGAGTTTTTTTTTCCAATGGCGGTCACGGCAGGAGGATGACTACAGCATTACAAGGTGATCATTCAGGTGAACGGCCATTCATGGAGTACATGGATGAGGAATCCATCAGAGTGGGGCCTGATCTGACAGACTGCTTCTCTGTTCTGTTATATACAAGGCAGTAATAGGCTGGAGTCATATCACTTAGATTTCAGGTGTTTGACAAGTGCCTTAACCTCCAAATAGTGGTGTACTTTCAGCCAGGGCCATATTTCCTACTAGGCAATGGAGGGCCAATACCTTTGGCGGCACCTTGCTGGGGATGGCATCTTATAGTGAGGGTATATAGGATGCAGGATACAATCCAGGACAACTATGCAGTCATGTAATGGTAATGCTATCAGTCACCATATAGGAGTGTTATCCAGTCTCCATATGGAAGTATTATCCACTCACCATATGGAGGTGTTATCCATTCACCATATAGTAGTATTATCCAGTCCCCATATGGGAGTGTTACCCAGTCACCATATAATAGTGTAATCCAGTCACTTTATGGAGGTGTTATCCAGTCACCAGGTTTGGGAGGGTGTCATCTAGTCTCTCTATAATGCAGTATTATCAGTTGAGTATATGGCAGTGTTGCTATGTGGTAATGTTCACTGTATAAGGCTGGGTTCACACTACGTATATTTCAGTCAGTATTGTGGTCCTCATAGTGCAACCAAAACCAGGAGTGGATTAAAAACACAGAAAGGCTATGGTCACACAATGGTGAAATTGAGTGGATGGCCGCCATATAACAGTAAATAACGGCCATTATTTCAATACAACAGCCGTTGTTTTAAAAAAAACAGCAAATATTTGCCATTAAATGGCTGCCATCCACTCAATTTCAACATTGTGTGACCATAGCCTTTCTGTGTTTTTAATCCACTCCTGGTTTTGGTTGCAATATGAGGACCACAATACTGACTGAAATATACATAATGTAAACCCAGCATAAAGGTGTTATCTACTGTCACTGAGTACATTTACCATCCATGCCACTAACAATAATGTTTATGGCATCACAATTGATCCGTTCCATCATTAAAGGAGTTTTCTGGGGACATATAAAACTGTGCGTCCCGCTTCCCCTCGCTGTGAAGCAATAAACAAGCCCATACTTATCTCCCTCGCTCCCTAACTGCTCATCCAGGCCCAGCTGCATTTATCTGCTGCAAGACCGCACAGCGGGAGCAGCAGGGGAGCGAGGGAGTAAGTATGGGCTTGTTTATTGCTTTGCTGCCCAGGGAGGGAGTACAGAGAGTTTTATATCTCCTCTGTAACACTGACCAGTTATCATTACATTGCTCAGAAATAAGTGAGTCTAAATAGGGGCCTTATAGCAGCTTCTATATGGTATGTATTGTTTAATTCCGAGGTAAATCCAGATGAGCATTAAAACATAGGAGATTTATCAAACATGGTGTAAAGTAGAATTGGCCCAGTTGCCCCTAGCAACCAATCAGATTCCACCAAGACTCAGTGAGGAATGAAAAGTGGAATCTGATTGGTTGCTAGGGGCAACTGAGCCGGTCCTAAGTTACACCAGTTTGATAATCTCCCCCACACTCTTTAAATTTCTTAGCCATGTCATAAGAGCTTTGCAGTTTAAAACACGTTGGATTTAACTCCATTTTTATCTATTTTTTGTATACTTGCATGAATGACTTATCAAGTGAGGCTGGACTGAAGGCACCAGCCTAGAGGGAGGCCGACATGACAGGGTTTGCAGGGGCCATTTTGACATAAGGTTGTAGCACTTAGGCTGGAGGGTCAGGCATGGGTTAGGGGGTGGAAGTTGGAGAAGGTGAGTGATAGAGGGGTATTGGTGGAGAAGGGGGGAGTTGTAGTGGGGGGTGTATTATAGGTGGGGAAAAAGAGGAGCATATAAAAGGCAGGGTAGAGGTAATGGGGGAAGCCATTTTAGGTTTGCTAAGCCGTTCGGAAGAATCTACCACCCTCCTTCCCCTGTTGGGGTGGTTTCGCTGGGGTAGTGGCGGGGCGCTGTGCAAGAGTGGTTGGTCGTGGTGTTCAGGTTTGTCGCAGTGGCTGGGCGTAGGGGTGTCCTCGAGGTTGGAGTACTTAGTGATAAGCTTGGAGGTGAGGGGGGGGGGGGGGGAACCATAGGTGGTTCTGGACTCTCTAGTTAATCAGGTATGGTTGGACGGCGGTGTGGAAAAAAGGAACTCGGTTTGGTCACGGGGGTGTAAGTCCAGGTCTGGAATGATGAATGGCATTCACAGGTGTTTAATGGGGTGCCTTCAAGCCAAGGTGGTCTCGACTGGAGGTAAATCCTGTGAAGATAGGCCATGGTAGAACCGCCAGGGCTTATGGGCCTCGAGGACCATCTACGTCATGGATGGGAAACCTTCGGCCCTCCAGCTGTTGCAAAACTACAATTCCCATCATGCCTGGACAGCCAAAGCTTTAGCTTTGGCTGTCCCAGCATGATGGGAATTGTAGTTTTGCAACAGCTGGAGGGCCGAAGGTTCCCCATTACTGATAAGATTGAAAGGGGGGGAAATAACCTCACTTTGTGAGGTATTGTTTAATGGAAATGTTTATGTTTATTTTTGTTCATAAAACGGCGACGTGGCCAATACATTCCAGCACGGTCTCTGTCTTTATTTGAGCGGTATGGTTTGGAAGTAAGGGGTGGTGGGTCAATGTGGGGGACCTCAAAAATACCTTTGTATGTAGAATTTATTTCCTATAGCGGAGAAAAGGTGGCACTTTGCGTATTCCTCTTTCCTTTGTTCCTATGTTCTATCTGAATAGATGCTCAATAAACTTCCTGGTCTTATCTTGCATGGGACTGCCGGATGATGGGGAGGAACCTCGATCAATCAGCAATTGCAGAGTGTGGAGTGAGATAGCGCCGTAATGAAGTGTCTCTAGGGCCCATGAGACCAGACATCCGTGTGAGAGAGAAGAGCTTTCACTCCATAGCAATGTGGAGTCATGCCGCTCCGCTCCTCTTTCTCAGATAACAGGGGAGGAGGGGAGATGCATTACTCGAGAGCTTGCTTTGTTAGCACAACTGGCAATACCATGTTCTTGATATAATGTATTTTATAGATCTGAAGGAGACATGCTACAATGACTGGCCTTCTAGAAAAGCCTCGCTTTATAAAAAAGAACAGAGGACTCACGACTGCAGCCGAGTCCTAAGCAGCTAAGGAAATTTGCTTTGTTCAAGGACTGTCAAAAGGCATCCTAAGGATCCTCATCCAGTTCTTTTTTTCCCCTGGGCTATTAGTTGTGTCCTCATCCAGCGTTATGTTTCTAGTACCGTATACATTAATAGAAATGATTCAGCGTTAAATGGAACCAGTCATCACTTTCACCAGACATCAGGATTGTCCTTGATGGATTCTCCCCACCCCGTCGGCCTTGGCTGATAGAACTCTCCAATACCCAAACATCTATGGATCGAGGCTGGTGAGTCGGGAGGATCTGGCACGGGCCACCCAGATGACTCCTGATTTGGTCAGTATTAAAGGGATGACAGGTTCCCTTAAGGGTACGTTCACACGTACCAGAACCGCAGCGGATTTCTCGCTGCAAATTCACAGCGAGACCCGCTGCGGATCCTGTAGTATGAAGCTGGATGGGTCCCATACACGCAGCGGATCCGCTGCATGTATGGGACCTGTGCCCTTTAACTCCCCCGCCGCCAGCAGACGGCCCGCAGCATACATTACCTGCTTGGCACCGCGGCTGTGTGTGGCGCTCCCAGCTTCCCTCGCTCCTCATCAGCCAATCAGCGGATCCGCTGCGTGTATGGGACCCATTCAGCTTCACATTATAGGATCCACAGCGGGTCTCGCTGCAAATTCGCAGCGAGAAATCCACTGCACTTCCGCTACATGTGAACTTACCCTTAAACTGGATCTGAACAAGTTGCATTCTGGTGAAATTTATTATTTATTTATTTATTTATTTATTTCAAATCAACTGGTTTCAGAAAGTTATATAAATTTGTAATTTACTTCTATTTAAAAATCTGAAGTCTATGTCCCGCAGGAAATGGTGTACTCTTTCCAGTCTGACACAGTGCTCTCTGCTGCCACCTCTATGACAGGAACCATAGAAAACCTCTCCTGCTCTGGAATGTTCCTGAAACGGACAGAGGTGGCAGCAGAGAGAACTGTGTCAGACTGGAAAGAATACACCACTTCCTGCAGGATATTCAGCAGCTGATAAGTACAGGAAGACTTGAGATTTTTAAATAGATGTAAATAACAAATCTGTATAACTTTCTGACAACAGTTGATTTGAAAGAAAATAAATTTCGCCGGAGTACTCCTTTAAGATGGGAAAGAAATAATAATATACAGTAGAGTTCGGCTATATGCT
This sequence comes from Dendropsophus ebraccatus, assembly GCF_027789765.1. Lineage (NCBI taxonomy): Eukaryota > Metazoa > Chordata > Amphibia > Anura > Hylidae > Dendropsophus > Dendropsophus ebraccatus. Next base: position 24,229,597 of record NC_091454.1, on the reverse strand, counting down.
GTTATGGGTCATAATTTGGTGAATTAACCATAGGCTTCTAATTTTTGCTCAGGATGTTTTTTTAACAATGTGTCAACAATATATAGACGATAGACAATAAGTCATTTCTTACCATAGTGGTTTCTGCAATGGAGCCAAAGCTGTTGATGAAAATGTTGCAGCTGACATTTACCGGGGGACCTGTTGTAAAAGAAAGAGGCGACTAAGTATAAAAACAGGAAATACTAAACAACTGAAGTATTATGATAGTGATCAACTCCGATTCTATTTTCACCTCTAAAGAAACTTTGTTAATGATTGTAGCTGCTCATAAATACTGGGGGGTTGCTATCGGTCAGAGAAAGTAATTCTGGCGGGCCCCTCAATCAGTTATTGGGATAAGCTCCATATACTTGAATGATCTTCGTTTTTCTGTTTGGCCTTAGAGACATAACTTGGAGCTTCTGCCCCCCCCTTGGTTTAATCTATAACACGGCCTTCACCCCACATATCCAGTGTCTTCTTATATGGAACCTATAAATATGTTACTTTAGCCCACCCTCAGGGGTGTAACTAGAACGGCTGGGCCCCATAGCAAACTTTTGATTGGGCACCCCTCCTCCCTCATCTAACTGTAGGTAATTCTCCATTTGTAAGCCCCCTACCCAGTAGATAGCATATGTTAGGTATCTGCCCTGGTAGCCTCCTCCCCCCATGGTAGTCATCTCCCCTAGTGTCCCCCGTGCTAGTCCTCTCCCCTTGTATCTTCCAGTAGATAGTGTCCCCAAAATGGGCATCTTCCCTAGTATCCAATACATAGTATCCAATGTATTTCAGGGATGGCCTCCCCCCGTAGCAGCCTTTTCCAAAGCCCCTGCCCACTCTATAGCCATGCCCATGGTTGTCCCGGATGACAAAGACATTTTCTAATGGCCAGATTTACCTTTGAAGTTGGGTCGAATTCTGGCATCATATCCTGAGATCTTCCCCATTAACTTATCCAGGAAATCGGAAGGAGACATCAGTTTCGGAGAAGAGCGGGCAGATGCACCAACTTCTTTGGATGCCGCAAGACTGCAGAAGAAAAGAAACAGTAAAAAAAATCACGTATTGGGTTCAACCACCACATAAGTGACGTCATGGACGAGTCTGCTGACAGAAGCGACAAGAAAGACTTTGACATGGTGTAAGGTTAAACTGGCTCAGTTGCCCCGAGCAACCAATCAGATTCCACCTTTCATTTTCCAAAGAGTCTGTGAGGAATGAAAAGTGGAATCTGATTGGTTGCTAGGGGCAACTGAGCCAGTTTCACTTTACACCATGTTTGATAAATCTCCCCCTTTGCCTTTGGTTTGCACTTCAACAATCTGTTAATTTTCTCCAGTCGTGATCTGTCGGTATCTCCCCGTCCTATTCCGCAATGTAGACAAGTCTTGAAGTCCCTAGTGGAGGGCTGACATTGATGTTCCCAGACATTATATTAGCATTGCTGCTTATGAGTGTTGAGTTCTTGCTCCTGTTGTCTATTGTGGAACTTAATAACATTTGATTATATACCATGGTGGATTGTCTCCCATTGATTACCCCTTTCGGATGACAGGCCTGAAATTCATATCCAGGCGTCACGCTTGTCTTCATTTTGGAGAAGCTCATATCTTTTCGAGTGTGCTGCCTTATTGTAAGTTTTTTTTTTTCTTTTTTTAAATAAATAAAAAACATAACTGATAATAGCTACAAGGACTAGTTGTGGAAGAGTATAAATTCTTCTTTCGGAGCAATTGCATGTCTTTTTTTTTTTCTAGAAAACCCATTTTTAAGCTAAGTTCACACAACATATCTTTTCTATTTTCACAGCCGTTGTTCCAAATTGCAACAACGGCCGTGATTCATAGAAAAGATACATTGCAATGAAGTCAGAGGAATTGTGGACGGAATGTATAAACATAGTATAGACTGGGGCCGACATGTCAGTTTTGTGCGGCTGCACAGAACTGACAGTTCACACAATGGAAAGTGCGGCTTCGGCTGCACTTTCCATTGTGTGCTGTGGGGAATTGGGATGCAGGCACACACGGGTGCGCCCGTAAACCCAATTCAACAGAAATGAAGTTTTTCCGGCCGGTATGACACCGGCCATTATTTGACATGGCTGGGTCACAGAACGGCCGTTGTCATACAGAGTGTGATCCCGGTCAAAGAGTTAATAGAAGTGGCTGCCTCATTAATGAGCCTTAGCCGGGGAAGAGAGTAGTTATAAAGAGCTTCTCCGCCTTTGGAGACCCCTATATTTCATGGCTAGCTGACTGCTTTCAAAGTAAAAACTGTAATGCGTAATTTGACCTGAGGAGGCACTGCAGGGAAACTTGGTGTAGCACATATTACGGCCTATTGCAAGCCTTTCTAGAAGCAGCACTCTCTACGATCATCCTTTAGTCAGGCACCCTTCTAACAAAAGGGTTGTTGGGAACCCGAGTCTCCGGGTAGAATGGATCGAGGGGATGCATGTGTGTTGCCGCGCCATTTATTTTTTATAGGGGGAAAATCAAACATTGGCAGCCCTCATGGCTCCTATGGAGAATAAATGGAGCGGTGATATACATGTGTGTCCCACCACTATGTTCAGATGGGGGACTCGGGTCTCCATTTTTAAGATTGTGGAAGGGTCGCAGCAGTCGTACCCTTTCCCCTTCATTAAGATGGTAGATGATAATAGGGGATGACTTTGTGAGTTGAGACAACCTTTTTAAATTACACATTCATTGGCTTTTTCTTGGAAATAGCTTTTAGATATTCTTCTTGGGAGTAGCTTCCATGGTATTCCATCCAGTAATGAAAAAAAAACCATGATGGACCCATTATGATTTGATAGATCTGATCCAAGACATCTCAATGGATCTATCACGGTTTCGGTAAATAAAAGAAGCCATGAATTCCGTGTGAACTTGTCGTTCACTATGGATAGACGTCCTACTCTACTGCCAGAACTGTCATTACATGAGTTCAAGGACGAGCCAATGTCCCAGCGGAAAGCAGCTGGTGTAGTTGAGACATCTGGTCGTATGTCGCTAGCTTTAGATACTCATATGTTGGACTATTTAGATGTTCATAAGCTAATGAGCATTAACTGTTCATTTGCAATGGGCATTTTGGGGTTAGAGTGGAAATTGAGTTATAATAACATCCTGGTTTCATGGGGAAAACTGTTTTCTTTTGTATCTTACACATAATGAGAAGAGAAATTTTCTAAGTTAAAGCATCACTGTTATTTGAAGCTACTGATCACATTGGGTCTCATACTTGGGACCCTGTGCGATTCATAGATACATCCAGGGGAAGTGGGCTCTACTCTCTAGCCAACAGAACATTTGTCTATTTTGATCCATAGACAATTGAGATTTAATTGGTAACAGGGAGATAAAGGGGTCCCTCGCACTCCCCCCGGATCTTGGCATCTCAGTAGTGAGACCCGGTGGGATCAGTAACTTTTGATATGTCGGAAGTTACTGCAAATGGTTTAAAGGGAACTTGTTATCACTTTCATTCTGCTCAAACCACAAAGAGTCATCAAAGAGGTGGCTTCCCCATGCCCCATCAGCCTTGATAGCTCTTGCCTTGTTTTGGTGTAGGAGGAGATTAGAGATAGACTAATCTCAAGCATGATTGGGTACGTTCAAACCCGAGCTGGCAGCATTTGATTACAGATGGGTGAAGAATTTGGATGCAGCCCTAGGGAGTCCAGGAAAACATGAATACAGCCTATGGCTATGTTCACACAACGTATATTTTCGGCCGATTGCAACAATGGCCGTGATTAATACAAAAAGATACGTTATGTTGCCGTCTATGAAATCCCGGCCGGAGCGTATACACATAGAATACGCTCCGGCCGGGATCTCAGGGATGTCAGTTTTCTGTGGCCGCTATTCATTGAATAGTGGCCGCAGAGAACCTGTCAGTGCACACAATGAAGCGCGCGGCTCCAGCCGCATGCTTCAATTCTCTGCAATGGGGAGTTCTGATCAGAACTCAGTGGCACTAAAGATGACCTTATCTGACACCGGCCGTTTTGTCACGGAACGGCCAGTGTCATACAATGTGTGAACATAGCCTATAGCTGTTTCCATGTTTTTAAAGCAGCCTTAACCAAGAGGTCCCCGGTCATTGTCATATCCCCGCTAGGTTCCTTAAGATACAGCAAGGCATAAGGAGCCATAGATTGAGAGAGCAAGAGGCAAGAAAGGCCAAAGTATACAGGGAAATGGTGACTTCAATGAGGAGGAACATCTTGGTAAGGCAATATATAGAAGGGAAAATTCTGCAGAACCTTACAGCATGTAGGAAAACATTTAACGTTGCCCCTTAACAATTATTAGCAATAGGGGGTAATGGTTATCTTTGGGGACCATAATGGTGTATAGAGACCTATATGGAATTTATGCTACGCTGGGAATTCTGGGAAGAGGGATATGGAAAGCAATTCTTTTGCAAAACCTTTTGGAGGTAGCTTCCCTGTTAAGTCAGTGTTTGAGCACCTTGGAGAAGCCTTATGACATGACTGGGGTCTTAAAGGGAAACTATCAGCAGATTCAGCAATCTAACCTGCTCATATGACACTATTGCACATGGGGTAATGAGGATGAAGGTATGTCTTTTACCACCAACATCAGTGCTGTTTGTCTGTTTGTAGTTTAAGTCCGAGGCTAGTAAGGTGGTTTGGTGCACTGGGGGAGAGACTACCACCCGCAAGTGCATCAATCCGGCCCATCCCAATGAAGCCTCCTGATATTTATTAGAAGAAGCGGGCCAGCCGTGGGCGGATCGGTGCGCTGGGCCTCCAGTACACCAAACCATCTTACTAGCTTCAGGATTAAACGACAAATTGCACCGAAATGGCGCTCAGGATGAAGGCAAGAAATAGGAACATGTGCAATAGGGACATATCAGCAGATTAGATGCGTCCCAGGATATCCCAACCAGCCAGCACTCTGCTCTGTACTGTCAACAATCCCAAAACAGCTGTCTACAGATAGGTAATGTTTTCTGGCTTGGCTGATTAAATCCCCATTCATGTTCTAAGGCTTCTTAAAGAAGCAAAAACACTGGCTTAAAGGTTACTTCCAGAAAGTGGAACAAGAGTTGCGTTGCATATCCTTCTTCACAGGATTCTCAGTGGAGTGTGAATTGCCTATAAGTCTTCAAGATGCTCTCCTTAAAAGAGAAGTCCCATGGAATAAAAAAAAAAGGCAGGAACATATTAACAAAACTATACTTACCTATCCTTGTGCCCTGTAGTACTGCTTCCAGGTCTCATTGCCAACCCCCTGCAGCTCTTCCAGGTGCAACATCATGTTTCTAGATGATCAATTGCCTGCTCAGCCAATCAGTGACTGGTGTGGGACACTGCCCCAGTCACTGACTGTCTGAGGGGGCAGTCGGTCAGCTGGGCTGTGATGTTTCAGCTGAAAGAGCCGAGATTCCAGCTGAAAATGACAGTCGGTGGCTGCCAGTGAGACTCAGGAGCAGTCCAACGGTGGCATAGGGACTGCTATGTATACCTTGTATATTACCTGCCTGCCTTTTTTTCACGGCACTTCTCTTTTAAGGCGAAGGATTACCCCTTTGGTCTGACAATGCTTGCTCCATACTGATGAGGGGTAAGAACCCAGAAACAGCTGTCTACAGATGGGTAACTTCTCCTTCTGGGGAAGTTTTTCTGGTGTGGCTAATTAAATCCCTAGTCATGTTTTAAGGCTTCTTAAATAAGCACACTGGCTTGAAGGGAATGTTACTTCCAGAAGGTGGCGCCAGGGAGCTTCTTTAAAACCGTAGAATAGAAAGGTTGAAAGGTATTTGCATGTTTTTTGCTCCTTCCTCTCTGTAGGCACCACAATGGACCCTCACTGGGCCCGCTAATCCGGGGGTCTTATACAGGTATTTGCTATATTCAACTCCAATGGAAGGGACTGAACTTAACTCTTACAGAGGCATTATTTTCTGCTCTTGGAAACAATTACAATTAAAGGAAATCAATAGTAGTTCTACAATGGACCATAACGGTTAATGCTTTCTACCTCTGCAGACTACACGGATAGGCAGAACGAACATTATTCTTTTCCTAACAATATAAAAAAAGAATATCCTCCCACACATTATGCCACCTAGATTCCATAAAGATAGTATTATACCTTATTATTCCTGGAAAATCTAATAGCGGACCTATCCGGAGGCATGCAGGTAATATCATTTTCTATTGTACGACATTATAAATACCACTGTGCACATATAATAAAAAATGTAGATTTGATCACGTCTGCACATTGTCAACCACTGGGACCCCCAATATGAAAGGCAATCTCTTTTTCTGTATCTGTATCATTCTGCAAGCTGTGAGATCAGCTGTAAATGAAGGAATTGACTTTTTTTCTTCTTAAATATTTTATTTTATACAATGGGATTAATAGAAAGTATTATATCCATAAACTATGACAGTGCAGATGAATCTCATAATATATGTATGAGGTAATATTGAAAATAATACCAGGATCCCCATAAGCAATAAATATGGATGCATGAAGGTGCTATTATTACTTGCAAGGTTAAAGGGGTATTCCAGCTCCTAAAACTCATCTCCTGTATACAGGATAAGGAATAAGTGCCTGATGACAAGGTATACAAGCTCTGGGACCCCTGGTTAAAGGGGTATTCCATCTCCTTAAACCTTACCCCCTGTGTACAGGATAGAGAATAAGTGCCTGATGACAAGTTACCCCCTGGATAAAGGGGTATTGCAGCTCCTGCGTCGCGTCTGCCGCGCGACGTTTCGAGGGAGTGTCCCTCCTACTCATACGCATGAGTAAGAGGGACACGCCCGTGAAACGTCGCGCGGCAGACGGGACCCATGCTAGCTCTGTGATTGCACACCTCTAAGCCTCCTCAGCCTTATTATGGACACAAGTATGAAAATAAAGAAAAACGAAGACAGCAAACAGTGAGTTAGTCTCCTGCTTTATAATTCGTCTTTACTGCGATATTGTGTAATCCATATTGGCTCTAAGTCACATTGTGCGTGGAGTATACATGACCAGTGGAGGTCAAGACTGGTTGAGCCAGACATCTTAAACTGTTCCCCTGCACAGATATTTTTGCATCCTGTAGGGAGACCACCAAAACCACAATATTAAGTGGCCCCTTCGGTCAATATCCAACTCAATTATGAATCTGATGGTATGACAATGGAAATCCCAAAGCCAGGTATCCATCCACAGACATCTGTTTCAGGGTGTTGCCCCTCATCAGTGTGGAGCAGGATTGTGGCTAGGTATGAGCAATGCCTAGTAGACCAATACGGCAAACAGATCACTGAACAGGTTCGCAAGTAGATAGAGACAGTTCTGGGTGGCCTAGCTCTAGGGCTTACTGTTTGTCTTCCCTGCCTGATTTCTCTGGGCTTACAGTCCTGACAGTGCAACTTAAAGCAAATGTACCATCAGGTACATTCGCTTTAAGTGTTGCACAAGAATAGAACGACACTGGCGTGGGGAAGCTGGTGCCTCAGTCCTATTTTTGATTCCGCGCGCTGCGCTGGTCTAATACCAAGCACTGGCCCAGGCTGAAGCACTGGAGGCGGGACGACCCACACCCAGTGGGAGGAAACCCCCACCCCTCTATGAAGCGGCTCCATTGATTCTAATGGAGTGGTTAAAAAAAGGACAGCGACACCAGCTCTATTCACTCTGTTCTATTCTTGGACAACACTTAAAGCAAATGTACCTGATGCTTTAAGGCCGGGTTCACACTAAATTTGGATGCGGGCGCAGAAAACTGACATGTCAGTTTTTCGTGCGGACGGATGGAATCCTGGCCGGAGCGTATACTGTGTGTGTATAGGCTCTGGCCGGGATTCCATTCATTCCAAAACAATATATGTTTTGCATAAATCATAAAAGGCCGTGATTTATGCGAAACATAAAGTAAAGTTCCAAATACAGCTATTGGCCGAAGGCGTATTTGTCTGATTTTTTTCCGTCCTCCTTATACACATGCATGTCCCCAGTTTGGCTAAGCATGAGTGTGTTTTCGGAGAACAGAAGGTGACAGTCAGACCCCTTTGACATATCTGTGGAGAGATCAAAAGGATTCGGCATCTCTGATCATCTGTTACCTTCTCTTTCCCATAGGGTATGTCCAGGGCCGCCGATAGGGCAGTACAAGTGGTACTGCCGTATGGGGCCCGGACCCTAAGAGACACGGGGGGGGGGGGGGGCCCGGCGGGCCCGCCGGCCGCCGCCCCCCGACCGCTACGCTAGGGGGGTCCGCACGGCCCCCCTTGCCGCCTGTTTTTGAGCATCCCGAGAAGCTGCGGCCGCGCAGCTTCTCGGGATGCACTGATCGCTTTAATGTTCCGCCCGCACAGCGGGCGGAACATTAAAGCGATCAGAATACAGGAGAAGGACCTGTCAGCGTCCTCCTCCTGTATTCCCTCCCATAGGCTGCCGGCACTTCATACCAGCAGCCTATGGGAGGCCGGGCCGTGATCATGTGCCCCTCCAGCAGGCGTGATGATGTGACGTCATCACGTCTGCCGGAAGTCCCGTCCCTGCGGCTCGCAAGATGGAGCCCGAAGAGGAGGAGGAAGAGCTGCTGCCTGCACAGCGCGGATTAGGTGAGTAGGATGTTTGTTTGTTTTTAGGGGCACCTCTGGGGGCGTTATTAGTGTATGGGGGCACCTCTGGGGGCATTATTAGTGTATGGGGGCACCTCTGGGGGCATTATTAGTGTATGGGGGGCACCTCTGGGGGCATTATCAGTATATGGGGCACCTCTGGGGGCATTATTAGTGTATGGGGGCACCTCTGGGGGCATTATTAGTGTATGGGGGCACCTCTGGGGGCATTATTAGTATATGGGGCACCTCTGGGGGCATTATTAGTATATGGGGCACCTCTGGGGGCATTATTAGTATATGGGGGCACCTCTGGGGGCATTATTAGTGTATGGGGGCACCTCTGGGGGCATTATTAGTGTATGGGGGCACCTCTGGGGGCATTATCAGTATATGGGGCACCTCTGGGGGCATTATTAGTGTATGGGGGCACCTCTGGGGGCATTATTAGTGTATGGGGGCACCTCTGGGGGCATTATTAGTGTATGGGGGCACCTCTGGGGCATTATTAGTGTATGGGGGCACCTCTGGGGGCATTATTAGCTCATGGGGGCACCTCTGGGGGCATTATTAGTATATGGGGGCACCTCTGGGGGCATTATTAGTATATGGGGCACCTCTGAGGGCATTATTAGTGTATGGGGGCACCTCTGGGGGCATTATTAGTATATGGGGGAACCTCTGGGGGCATTATTAGTTCATGGGGGCACCTCTGGGGGCATTATTAGTGTATGGGGGCACCTCTGGGGGCATTATTAGTATATGGGGGCACCTCTGGGGGCATTATTAGTATATGGGGGCACCTCTGGGGGCATTATTAGTATATGGGGGCACCTCTGGGGGCATTATTAGTGTATGGGTGCACCTCTGGGGGCATTATTAGTGTATGGGGGCACCTCTGGGGGCATTATTAGTGTATGGGGGCACCTCTGGGGGCATTATTAGTATATGGGGCACCTCTGGGGGCATTATTAGTATATGGGGCACCTTTGGGGGCATTATTAGTATATGGGGGCACCTCTGGGGGCATTATTAGTGTATGGGGGCACCTCTGGGGGCATTATTAGTGTATGGGGGCACCTCTGGGGGCATTATTAGTATATGGGGGAACCTCTGGGGGCAATATTAGCTCATGGGGGCACCTCTGGGGGCATTATTAGCTCATGGGGGCACCTCTGGGGGCATTATTAGTATATGGGGCACCTCTGGGGGCATTATTAGTATATGGGGCACCTCTGGGGGCATTATTAGTATATGGGGCACCTCTGGGGGCATTATTAGTATATGGGGGAACCTCTGGGGGCATTATTAGCTCATGGGGGAACCTCTGGGGGCATTATTAGCTCATGGGGGCACCTCTGGGGGCATTATTAGCTCATGGGGGCACCTCTGAGGGCATTATTAGTTTATGGGGGCACCTCTGGGGGCATTATTAGTTCATGGGGGCACCTCTGGGGGCAATATTAACTCATGGGGACATCTCTGGGGGCAATATTAGTGCATGGGGGTACCTCTGGGGGCATTATTAGTTCATGGGGGCCACCCCTAGGGGCATTATTAGCTCATGGGGGCACAGCAGGGGATCCTACATACAGGGGGCATCCCACACAGCGCAGTTACTAGAAATGTGCGGAGCCTAAATTGTTTGTCTCGCAGGTTCTAAGGGGATGAAACATATCTGGAAGGAATCATCATGGAGGTCTGGGCCGGATGGAGAGGAAAAGGGAAAGTGACGCCTCAGATCAAAGAAGACGTCACCTGTGAGTCCCTGTATGACACTTTTCTTATTTTGTAGAACATCATTTAGTAGGGGCGCCCCGAGGTGACAGCTACTACATTATCTGTACTCAGAGATATCACTGTGTTATCTGTGCTGTTACATAGGACTGCAGGGGACATCTACTACATGATCTGTACTCAAAGATATCACTGTGTTATCTGTTGTGTTACATAGGACTGCAGGTGACATCTACATTATCTGTACTCAGAGGGATATCACTGTGTTATCTGTGCTGTTACATAGGACTGCAGGTGACATCTACTACATGATCTATACGCAGAGATATCACTGTGTTATCTGTGCTGTTACATAGGACTGCAGGTGAAATCTACTACATTATCTGTACTCAGAGATACCACTGTGTTATGTGGTGTTACATAGGACTGCAGGTGATATCAGGTGATTTCTCCAGGTTGCAGAAGTTCAAACTTCATTGTGCCCTGGTGTGCTGGTGTCTGTATACATGTGTGCTGGTGTCTGTATGTCTGTATACATGTGTGCTGGTGTCTGTGTGTGAGATCAATTCTAGAGAACTGGCTCATATACCCCATTTTCCCCAGTGGCTTAAAATGTAACCTCTGTTATACAGTTATAAAATTGTAGAACCTAAATGTGAACAAGGTGCAATTCAAATAGACACTTACTTGTATAGCTGCCTCTTGTGCTCTGTATGCAGTGCATTATATTCACCCTTGCAACGTACAATTTATAGCGTGTCTACAAGCCCAGCGGGGCTCATTATGATGGAGACTAAAACTTATACAAGAGTGGGGTAGGGGTTCCCCTGTATTCAGAATGCTGTTGAGTGCTAGGCAATGCCCCGTCTGGGATTATTGAATTTCGAGGGTCTATGCAGAGCAGGATAAAGACACCTCTGCTGCACAAACAGGATCTCCTAGAAAGCGTTCTCACCGCCATGTATTCGCTATCACTGGCTTGGGTGAGCTAAACTAGTCTGCCTGGGGGTGTGTGTGATTTGTATATGCTCACTAACATGGAACAGCCTCATTATATTAGCCTTATAAACATATTCTATGTTAGTGAGCATACCGGGGGGGGGGGATATTGGTGAACATATACAAATCAAACAGCCCCCCAGACCCTCAAAATTCAATAACCCCAAACGGGGCATTGCCTAGTACTCAACAGCATTCTGAATACAGGGGAACCCCTACCCCACTCTTGTATAAGTTTTAGTCTCCATCATAATGAGCCCCGCTGGGCTTGTAGACACGCTATAAATTGTACGTTGCAGGGGTGAATATAATGCACTGCATACAGAGCACAAGAGGCAGCTATACAAGTAAGTGTCTGTATGGTGACATTTAAATTGCACCTTGTTCACATTTAATTTCTACAATTTTATAACTGTATAACAGAGGTTACATTTTAAGCCACTGGGGAAAATGGGGTATATGAGCCAGTTCTCTAGAATTGATCTGAACCAAATTATACCTCCCAGCAAGGCGTGGGGCGAACACACAATTTTTTTTTTTTTTTTATTAATGTGGGGGGCCCAGACACTTTGGTTGTATGGGGCCCCGAAATTCCTGATGGCGGCCCTGGGTATGTCTGTGCTGTCATACATCACATGATCTGACAAAACTTCCGGTTCTATATTCATAATCTACCATGTGTTAACCTGGATGTGTTCTATAGACTCCAGTCCTAGCATGATATATCACTCATGTCTACTGTAACATCTGCTGTCTCCATAGCCATGACACACATATCTAGAAGATCTGGGTTAGTAATACACTGCCATTGGTCAATTACCTTACTTATACTGTTGTTCACATAAAGGATGCCGTCATCCCGCACTATGAAGAAGATACCACATGGAAAGGACAAGCAGATGGTTCTGCCACCCCAAGGCCTAGGCTGACTATATCCTGACCTACATCTTGAAATGTCTATATCCATAATGCACCTCTGGCCTAATATATCACCTCTTATTATGTATACGCTTTCTTTTATAGTTTTTGTATGTCCATTTTAGCATTATATCAAAGACAGTCTGTTCCCTTATACGTATATATACCATCATTATTCTTTGGATGTATACATCTTAAAGGAATTGTTTGGTTTAAAGGCGTAAGAAAATGTGTTCAAATAAACTTTTGTAAGAAAATTTACAGATTAAGGCTATGTTCACACTGCGTAAACTTACGGCCGTATTTACGACCGCAAAAATACGAACGTAAGTTTGAGGTTCACTGATATGAATGTAATGCAATGAAACTACGGGAAGTGCACACTACGTACGAACTTACGATCGGATTATATACGGTCCCGTGAAAAATGAACAAGACCATTATTTGCGGCCGGAAATGCTGCACTTACGGCCGTGAGTTTCAATGCGGACGCAAACGTACATCTGATATCTGCCAAAGTAAACTTGATTTTGATATAAAATATATTCTGAGTGGTTTCTTGGGCTGGGCGCTATATTTAAAGTAAACGAACTTTGTCAGCCCGCTTGAAATCATGCTAGGAAGCCACATTAAACAATGTCTCGCATTGATGCAGTATATTCTATATTATCTTGTTTGTACTTATTAAAAAAAAAAAACACAAACTACCGCAGAAGCATATAGCATTGCTTACCTGTCTATCCAAGATCTGAAAGTACCAAAAATGTATTTGTTAGTGTGTTTTTAGACCAAAAAAATACATAGATTTTTGGTGATTTCAGATCTTGGATAGACATAAACATTGCACTTACTGGCTAAGCATTTCTCATACTATAATACCCAGAATGCATTGCTTTTCCATTGCTGTCTGCTTCAGGTAGACTCTAGCAGCAGAGCAACAATCTCACTTATCATTGCTATGCATTGACCAGTATAAGCAATCTAATGACTGCTAATAAGTCTACTAGGGGGGACCTAAAAAATGTAAAAAAAAATAATTTAAAAATTGTAAAAAAATAAAATATTAATATGAAGTCTTTCCCCCTTTTCCCATTTTACAGATTTTTTTTTTAATTACATATTTGGTATGATAGTGTGCAGAATTGTCCAATCTATTCAAATATAATGATATTGTTCCCGCACAATGAAAAGCGTAAAAAAATTCCACGATTGCTTTTTTTTTTTATATTACATAATACTTTATAAAAATAATGAGAAGAAGCAAACACATATTTCCATCTACCCCAACAGGGTACCAATAAATACTATAGATCATGGCGCAGAAAATAAGCCACATTGGTTGAAAAATTAAAGAAGATGAGGAGGAATAAATGTAGAGAGCTGACTGCTTTAGTGTGGCCTGGACATATGGGCATCAATGACTTTTGGTAATGAAGGGGTTAAGCTGAAACATGCTGAAGCTAGTACTATGCGGGATACCACTGTATTAGTAAGTTATATATCTTGGAGTGATAGTTTTATCAATCCGCCCAGCTCTTCCTGCTCTATAACACTAGGCCGATAGATTAGATAGCATTTCATGGTGACAGGTTCCCTTTAAATATCCCATATACTATCCCTGCATAAGAGTGCTCCGCTGTTGGTGCCCACCCCTATGCTACCAGCTCATCACTCATGTGAGACAAGGCCTTTGGAATAAGTAACTAGATTTCCAATCTTTGAAGGATTATTTTATGATCTCTTCTTTGCTGATCTTAACATTTTCAGGAGCTATGATTTCCATATACACACTGATACGGGGATACCTTATGGAAACAAAACCGATAATACAGGAGGATATTCATAGCTCTTGTAGCAATGATGCAAAATACTCTTCCTTTCCCCTGGATACCTATACTGGTGTTATAACCAGTACAATCCCAATGCCGGCAACAGTGCAGGTTAAAAGATTCATGCTGGAGATGGTAAAATCAATTTGACAAGTTTAAGATTTGCAGCAAACCTGAGTGATTCACACACTAGAGGATCAATGGAGAATTTTTTTTATAGATCTGCTCGTCTATATAGTTGGTGGAATCGATTTGACAGTTTTGAGATTTGCAGCAAATAAGAGGGCCGATTGATTCCCATTCTGATGAATTAGTGAAGAAGGTTCGATCACCTCTGATCCTGACCTGTAAAAATGGGTTAGAGTTCAAAGACAAGTCCAAATAAAGTGATAGAATTTTTCACCATATTAGTTAAAGGGATTTTCCTAAGAATAAACCCTATCACCTAATTGGGGATCCAAGTTGTAAGATTGTTGCCTGAACATATAGAGGCATCAAGCATGTTTGCCGACTGCTCATATTCTCTTATTATGGATCTGACCAAGAAGTCGATTATACTGCTTGGCTATCTTTAGGAAGTAAGGAAGTAAGAGAAAAGACCCCTATTCTGATGGAAATTTCGGGGTTCCAGTGTTAGTGTGGTGTCCCATCATGGGTGTTCCTTTCTCTTATACACCTGTCACAAAAGCGTTTCATTCCAGATTGAGTGGTGCACTTTAGAGTTTCACCACAAGATGTCAGTGTTTTATATGTATGCTCTTAAGTACTGCACAGCTGAAGCTAGGAAAGGGTTACTGTTTTATGTGTACCATGTGTTTTGCTGACCTATAATAGATGCTCTCTACTTCTAACCTATCATTCTTTTTCTTTCTTTTGCACACATACCTTTCCACCACTCACAGGGTACCTTACTTAGCCCCTGTAGGAAGTTACTTGGTGGGAAGAGGTGTAGCGTCAGTTCTGATCTAGATTCTCGTGGGAGAAGGACACACAGAGCAGACGCCCCTGCTGTAGCCAAGCCAGGGCCTGGCTCTGTCAGGACCCTTGTCTGGGACAAGTCTGAGTTGAGTCTAAGACACAAGTGTGGTCAGATGCAACTAGAGACACTTAGGGGGAGATTTATCAAAGGGTGTAAAATTTAGACTGGTGCAAACTTGCCACAGCAACCAATCACAGCTCCTCTTTTCTTTCACCAGAGCTGGAAGCTGAGCTGGGATTGGTTGCAGTGGGCAGTTTGCACCAGTCTAAATTTTACACCCTTTGATAAATCTCCCTCTTAGTTCTTTCATTACTTTTACTATATCTACTATGCAGGGGTAGACACTACAAGAGGGAGAAGAGTCTGGGAACAACCTAGCCCATGCTGTGAACCAGTCTAAAAGGTGCAGATCAGTATCCTGATATCATAGAGGAACTAGCCTGGATAGGACAAAGCTACCAGAAGGTCTACGTATCCTATCTTGCAGCGCAGGCAACCGGGAAGGCTCGGAAGCTTAGCTTGACCCAGGAAACCGAGGCTGGGGCATGTATCACCCTAGGAGGACGAGTCAATCAACACTGTAGGGCAGAAGGGGGTCAGACTATAGTCTATACACGGGAACAAGTAAACTTATCACCCTCAAGAATTCTCTCAAGTTCCGGCAGAGTACATTGCTACATTGGGTTAGAACTCCCTTGATAAACTCCTCTCCTTTACGTTACTCTATTTCTAACTCTTCAAGCACTGCTAAAACTACCTCTACTCTACTTCTTCAAGCATCTCCTCAGCACAGACAAGTTTAATCACTATAGTCCATGTGAAGATTTATCTATTTGCTGCCAAAGTGTTTTGTTCTACTGAGAGACTGTACAGTAAAGCTGTTATACTTTTAAATTACTCAGACTCAGTCATACTTTCCTCCGCACCAGCACCTATACACATTAGCTGCACACCTTGGGTTATTTTTCCCCTTTCTGTGGGTGGTGGTACCAGGGGCGTAACTAGAAATGTCTTGGCCCCATAGCAAACTTTTGATTGGGCCCCTCCCGACTGACCACAAACCCATCAAGTGTAGTCATTACCTTTAACATTTAACTGCAAGTGCTCATCAGGAGCACTAGCAGTTGAAGGGATATATGTAGTGCCCTGAAAGCCACTGGGTGCTGCAAATAATGACTTTTCAGGGGGTCCAGTTTATTGCAGGAGTGGGCCACTGGGCCCCCTGATGCAGTGGGCCCCGTAGCAGTCGCTATGGTTGCTGTGGTGGTAGTTACGCCTCTGGGTGGTACCAATAGTCCGGGTGGGTCAATGGCCACTAATCACTACCTTGACAAGAGCCCAAGGGACCCATGACAACCCGGCAGGTCATCGACCATTTGGGGAACAGTACAGACCGTCCACACTAAAGCAGGTAGCAACATCACACCTGTGTGCTTGACTAGCACTGGCATCACAACACTACCATCACAGGCCGAGTACTACACCACATTAGTCTTGCTCAAGGAATGCATTTAGTAGTGCATCCCTCATTCCTTGGCCAACATTTTGCTCAGTTTTATGTTGAATGAACTGACGCTGGTGCCTTACAGGGCTCAGGTGGAACATAGTAACACAGTTAAAAAGGTTGAAAAAAGACAAGAGTCCATCAAGTTCAACCTACCTACATAATTTCTGGAGATGAGTGAAGCTTGACCATGCTCTGATTCCCCCAAAACCTGAATTCTCTGCATTTGATTACCAGTGGCTGAAGAAGTTGGCTAAGGCTGCATCAAAAATTAAGGATACAGCCATAGGCCATAGGCTGAATCTATGTTTTCCAGGTCTCCCTGCATTCAACGTCTACAGATGCTGGGAGTTGAATGCCAAGGTTCGAAGAAGTTGCCAAACTTAGACACTTGTAGGAAGTCCGCTCAATACTACTCATCATGAACAGAGCCTTGGAGTTATATTAGATCGTAAACTTTGCTCTTGTGTCATAGATGAAAGGGGGGGGGGGGGAGGTGAAATTAACAAAGGGATTGACCTACCATCAATACTTATCAACTATTGAAAGGATTTTCTGGACAAAACATACTGATAAGCTAGTCACTGATCGGTGGGGTGTGGACACCTGGCTCCCCATTTGATCAGCTGTTCACCACTCACACTCCATTGTAAACGGAATCAGAAGCAGTTGACTCCGTTCACAGTGTAGTGGCTGGACCTGGTTGCTGCAGCACAACTGCTATTCACTTGACTGGGAGCTGAGCTGCAGTTACATGTCTCCACCACTAAAGTGTTGGCACACCACCGATCAGTGACCGGTAAGCTGTTGATAACTCATTAGTATGTTTGCCTAGAAAATCCCTTTAAGCGATTAGTGGCTGACCAGTGGGAGTCGACTCAAACAAAAATGGTGGTCCTGTGCCTCCCTAGTTGAATGGAGTGGGGATTGGATGGACATGCACATTTCCTCTCCACTATAGTTAGGAGTCGATATGGGGAGATGCATTGACGTATATTGTATTATAAGCTATCATCATACAAAATACTCCTCAATTTTTAATGTTCTTCTCGTCTCCCCCGGCTGCACTTGGTTTTACAGCTTAACCACAATAACCGGCACGGCCTACGGACAAGAGCAAAGATCCTGTGGGACAAAATCTAATATGGATCACTTTGCAAAAACTATTTAAAAACCAGGCAAAGCTGAGCAAATAGATATAGATTTTCAGTGGAAAGGAAGATGGATTCCCTGTTAACCAATCTTCTTTAACAGCTAAGTCTTAAAGGAAAAGTCGAATACAACAAAAATTAAATCTAATTTTATTGCATCTAGGAGAAAAGGGAATTCGATAATAATTACACCTTTCTGTCTCTTTTGAACGAAAGCAAAGTCAATAGATGGATTTTTCCGGAATCTCCTCCAAGCTCTTGACTTTTACTTTCCAATAAAGATTTATTAAATATCAAAGTTATAGAAGGACTTTCCTCCCTCGCGATAGAAGTGGGGCCAACCTGGCCTACCGGCCCGCCTAGGAGGTGTGCGGAACGCCTTGATTATTATTATTAAGTGTTATTTATTCCTTTGTGATTACTGGTGGAATTACTAAAGGAAAGTCATTAATCTGTAGAACGTAGGAGAACATAGCAGACTATCCGTGGGATGGACAGAAGAGTCATTTGCATGATATATGAGGATGGAAGTCCAAAGGAGTTGCAAAAAAAAAATTATTATTTTTTGCACACTGATCAATAAAACTGCACAAAGTTTCTCAGATATACTGTGTATGGCATACAATTAGAAGGGGTCAAATAATCAAATTCAATGTACAGATAAAGGCTTATACACCATGTTTCTGCTCACATCGCCAGTGTACATCGGAGAACTTTCAAGAAGGAGTGTTGATGTATACCAAGTTCCTGACAAGCCCATTGATTTTAATAGACCAAAGAGAGCCTAATATTGGTTTGGGCCTTTTTCTAGAATGCATACTGTTTCTGAAAAGTTCTCTTAAAGGAGTTATCCAGCGCTACAAAAACATGGCCATTTTCCTTAAGAGACATCACCACTCTTGTCTCCAGCTTGGGCAGGGTTTTGCTGCTTAGTTCCATTGAAGTGAATGGAGCTTAATTGCAAACCACACCTGGAGACAAGAGTTGTGTTGTCTCTGAAAGAAAGTGGCCATGTTTTTGTAGCACTGGATAACCCCTTTAAGTCCATCACAGAAACTACAATGTGGTCCAAAAGTAGGTGGACAGTATATGTTATAGGGTTATGAAGGGTGTAAAGTGAAACTGGCTCAGTTGCCCCTAGCAACCAATCAGATTCCACCTTTCATTTTCCAAAGAGTCTGTGAGGAATGAAAAGTGGAATCTGATTGGTTGCTAGGGGCAACTGAGCCAGTTTCACTTTACACCATGTTTGATAAATCTCCCCCTTCATAACCCTATTACACATACTGTCCACCTACTTTTGGACCACCCTGCATATATGTTTGGGAGTTGGACCAAATGTAGTCGCTATTTAGTCCAACATAGTCTACGAGCCCATTGGGAACAGAATTCAAGTGCCTAAAGCCAATGAAAAAAGGAGAAGCGAGGACTACCCCCTACCTTTTATATTAGAAAACAATAGACTACTGTAGAATTTGACTTGACCTTCCTTTGTTTAATCTCATTAAAAGATTGTCCTTAAAGCACCTCAGAGCTCATACACAGTATTATTAGTAAGTGTACTCACTGTATATACTGACAGCAGCTCCCTGTGTACCTCATAAAGCTAAAATCAGACTCGCCTCCTCCAGACTGTGCTGTCCTGCTCTGTGGTGAGTCTGTCCATAAGGTGGCTGACATGGAGGAGCATGTGACCATGCCTCGCCTTCCAGTGTCCTTTTTTTTTCTACACATTTAAGGCTTATATATGGGATTGTGGGCCCTCTAGTGTGCATTCATTTACTATGATGGCCATATTGGACCAAGTCTCATTGCTAAGACCTGCTGTGATCAGGAGATGTAGATAGGGAGAGTGTGCACCAGCATTGTGATCCACTCTTTGGCCATATCTCTGTAATGGCTACATTGTCAGAACTAGTGACAATGTCGGGGAGTGGATCACGCTGCTGATGTGCTCTCTCCTCGGCTATAACTCCTGCACGCAATAACTTTTGACATGCCTGATGCCAAGTCAAAAGTTGTTTTTAATGACAGGGGTACTTTTTAAGTATTCACACTACTATACTATACTGACATGCTGTGCCAGTATAGTAGTACCAATTTGGGATGGTCCGAACCTGGTTCGGACGGGGTTCGTACGAACCCGAACCCTCCGCAATGATTACCGCTGTCTGCCCACTCCCTGCAGCGGGCGGATCCAGCGGGAGGAACGCCTGGAAAACTGGGATACAGCCATAGCCATAGGCTGTATCCCAGTTTTCCAGGCGGTCCTTCCGCTGTATCCGCCTGCTGCACGGAGCGGGCAGACAGCGGGAATCCTATGCCGAGCGTTCGGGTTCAGCGGAACCCGAACCTCGGCAGGTTCGGACCATCCCTAGTACCAATATATTTAAACAGTTTCGGAGCTCCCACCACCATTATAAATAATGATGCTGGGAGCTCCAAAACTGTTTAAGGGTACCTTCACAGTAAAAAATGACAAATCCCTGCTACTCCCGATGCCATCTGGCACCAGCTCTGACCACCCCGAGGTACTCGGTCAATCATTGAGTATTGTTTTTTTTTACTGTGAAAGTGTCACGGCCGCGGCGGCGTCCCGTGTTCCGGGCCGCCGCCGCAACCTCCTCCTGCCCCATGCAGCCGCCGGGGTCCTTATGCAGGGACCCGGCGCTGCTGCTAGTTCGGCCCCTGGGGGCGCCTCACCTCTCCTCCGCTCCTGTCTCTCACTGTGCCGGCACGCGCGTCCCCGCCTCCTAGGGCGCGCGCGCGCGCCGGCTGTCTCAGATTTAAAGGGGCAGTGCGCTCCTAATTGGTCCACATGTCAATCACTCCCCTATAAGTTCCAGCTCTGCCCCCTTCCAGGTGTTGGAGCCTCTACATGCTTCCCATAGCGTTTGGCCCAGCTCCCTGTTGTTCCTGACCTTAGTCCTTGTTCCTTGTTCCTGTCTTCAGTCCTTGTCCCTAGTCCTTGCCCGCTGCCTTCCCATTGTTCCTGAGTCCTGTCCGCCACCTGCGAGCACGTCTACAGTCCTCTGCCTGCACTCCTGCCTACTGCTCCTGCCACGCCTCGCCTGCCGTCACTAGCAACCAAGCCAGGGGTAGCGACCTGGGGGTCGCCTGCCGCAGCAAGTCCATCCCGCCTTGCGGCGGGCTCTGGTGAAAACCAGCGGCCCCTTAGACTCTGCTCCCTGGTGAGGTTAGTGCTATCGCTAGTGACGGTCCAGTGGATCCACTACTCCGGGCGTTACAGAAAGTACCATCAAACACTTTTGGAGCTCCGGGCATCATTATGAATGATGATGCCAGGAGCTTCAAAACTGTTTTAATATTTGTGTTACTGTACTGACACACTTTCTCAGTACAGTAGAACAAATATTTAAAAAGCACCCCAAGCACCCTGAGGTGCTCGGTGGGGTATCAATCTCTTTCGATCTCCCTGATATTCGATCAAGCACTATGCAAGATCTTTTTATGGGAAACGCGCTAAAGGAATCACCTAAGCCGGGGATGGGGAACCTTCGGCCCCCCAGCTGTTGCAAAACTACAATTCCCATCATGCCTGGGCAGCCAAAGCTAAAGCTTCGGCTGTCTAGGCATGGTGGGAAGTGTAGTTTAACAACAGCTGGAGGGCGGAAGGTTGCCCATCTCGGATCTAAGCTTATCCTATACAAGACTATCCAGATAAGCAGCCATTCCTCTCCTATAGAAGTCAGTCCCTTATCTTCCCTCCATCGGATTCATGGGTTAAATATTTATTTTGCAAATGAGATCTGCATGACATCTATAATTTGTTATCCACCCTAATATAATTTTATCATAGTCATTACGTGCCACATAAAGTCGATTCAATCAGCACATTACTTAGCAGCCAATCTCTCTCTCATGCAAAACAAAGTCCTATGGGAACACCCAGTAATGATTTTCTAAACCTTGAAGTTCACGTAGGGCAATTGTGCTCCAGACTCATTCAAGGTGAAATTATAAATTCCATTGGTCAGCAGACCTGATGGGGATGAACACGCCTTTCCTCTGGATTTTCTCGCTTTTTCCATGTAATTGAGTAGATGAGTAAGCATGTTATGATGATAAAGTCAATTTACACCTAATTTACCATAAAATCGAACATGTCATTGAACATCTATATTGCTGGGTTAAGAACACTGTATGATCTCACAGGACCTTAAAAGGGCAACGTCGTTTCAACAAGCTTTGCGTGAATTAATATAAGAAAATTTTTCATTAAGAAACCATAATTCACCACTAAAATCAAAGACAATGAGATCACTGAGCGATCAGGTCGGGTTGCAGCTGCCTATAAAAGTCGATGGACAGGAGGAGTGGAGGAGGCGGAAAAGGAGACGTCTTCGATTTCAATCCAGAGCTTGATTCACAGCTAATACTGCTCAGTACTGCTCTATAATGTTTAAGAGCAGGATCTCCTCCTCTATGTGTGTAGTTTATGGAGATGCAAAAGAAGAGCCCGTGGAACCTCATCAAAGAGTCTCAAAAGACCGGGAAGGACCCAGTCAAGGGGTGGCTCCTTTAAGGAAACCCCCAAAACCAACATATTAAGTGGCCCTATGAATCAATGTAATGACAAGGGAAAAGGGCAGGTATCCATCCACATACAGCTGTTTCGGGGTGTTGCCCCTCATCTGTGTGGAGAAGGAGGGATATCTGGCTAGCCCTGTGTTTCGAGACTCTTTGATGAGGCTCCACGGGCTCAACTTTTGCATATTCATGTTTCCCAGGGGGACAATGCACCTAGGACTTCACTGCATTGAGCGCTTTCACTAGCAGCTGGCAGTGTTGTTGTTTGGCTGGTCTCTGTTTCTCTTATGGCTCCACTAGGCATTGCTCCCACCTAGCCAGAATCCTGCTCCACACTGATGACGGGCAACACCCTAAACAGCTGTATGTGGATGGTTACCTGGCCTTGGTTTTCCCCTTGTCATTACATTGACTCATTGGGCCACTTAATATGGTGGTTTTGGAGGTTTCCTTACAGGAGCCACCCCTTGGCTGGGTCCTTCCCGGAGGGATATCTGCCTAGTCCTTTGTTTTGAAACTCTTTGGTGAGGCTCCACGGGCTCTTCTTTTGCTTCTTCATGTTTGCCAGGAGGCAATGCACCTAGGACTTTACTGCATTGAGCGCTTTCACTAGCAGCCGGCAGTGTTGTCGTTTGGCTGGTCTCCCTGAGATCAGCGATCTGTTTCTCTTATGTAGTTTATGGAGGACACCACAGCACCACCACAACAGAGAAAAAACTGGTAAAAAAAATGCCTTATACATGTTATACAATGGGCAGGAATAGGGTTACTCCTCATGTGCACACACAATAGCTTATCCTTATATATTTTGTAGAAAGGTTGCTGACTAGAGATGAGTGAAACACTCCAAAATTTGTTTTACAAAGCTTACAAATATTTGCGAATCGCATACAAATGAATTTTTGTTAAAACAGGCAAACTATAGTAGCTACAATAGTGGGACTATTACAGAGTAGCAATTTTTTTTCGATAGCTGTTGCTGTGACAGTGTCCAAAATTGGAAAATGTCAATCAGCCTGTCAATTTTTGCCATGGGCAGGGGTGGACATTGGTGGATCAGCAGCGTAACATCAATTGAGCACCCAGTGAGTTAAAATGGACACTGTGTTCACTGTGACTTCCTATAATGCACACCCAGCCCCCAGTAACTTGGTATAATACAGTCACCCAGTTACTTGGTATACTGGACAATGGCTTCACTGCTCCCACAGAACCCCCCCCACAATCCGCACTCCTCTCCTCTCTGTCCCTATCTCTCTTTATTTCTCTCCCTCCTCTAACTGCCTCCTGCAATCTGCTCTCCACTATACACAGCCGACTGGCCGCCTCCAGGAAGCCAGTCACCTTATATAGTGAAGAAGGGGGAAGTGCTGACATCACAGTGGGGTTTGCAGCTGATTGGAAGGGTGCAAGGGATTATGGATAACCCCTTGCTCCTGCTAAAAGACAGTTCTGTAAAGTAGAATGTGCGTTTGCCATTGCGGCTGCCATATTTAGTAAATTTGCGAAGCGAATCTGTCTAATTTGCGAATCGCCACAATGTCCAATTCACAGCAAATCTTCATCAGATTCGATTTGCTCAACAAGATTGGTGACCGTGTAAGGGCTCCACCACTACTAAAATGCTATAGTATTCCTATAAATATCTATAGGGGTGATTTATCAAACATGGTGTAAAGTGAAACTGGCTCAGTTGCCCCTAGCAACCAATCAGATTCCACCTTTCATTCCTCACAGACTCTTTGGAAAATGAAAGGTGGAATCTGATTGGTTGCTAGGGGCAACTTATCCAGTTTCACTTTACACCATGTTTGATAAATCTCCCCCTATGTGCGGTTCATTTCCAAATGTAGGCCTTTGTTTTGCAACATTCGAAATTGTAGTCGGTATGTTGACAGCACTTCAGTAGTGTGAATATACCCAAAGCTGGAATAGAGAGTCACTGCAAACAGTACCCCTCTCTGGACTCAATATACCAATATATTTTAATGGCTGCCAAATTTTTATTTCACCTGCAGAGTTCACCAGGTTCTCCTTCTGATACCAGCCGATCTTGCTAATAGTTTTCCTTCTATCAACCAGTTCTTAGTGGATTTACCATGAACTTGTGGGAACAGGCATTGATCAGTAATGAATTGGGATTATCATCAGTAAGAAGCCTGTGGGGCCTCCTGGAACATCTGATCCTGACGATTCCACTTGGTGAAATAATGGAACAATTTGTAGTATAACAGAATGCCCGGGCAAGTAATCCGAGAGATGACTCAGTCACTATTTGCTGATGTTCCCCAGAGTATGTAAATCTGGTAGACATTGTTCCCGCTCGCTGGAGAAGCTGCTAAGCTGTTAACTGAAATGTCACAGCTGTTTTATATGGAGTTTGACTATCTGACTCTATCATGGTCATGAGGACTCTCATAGCCACCAGGCCGAAAAACTTTACTGCCTCCTATTTTCTGCAAACTCCCCAGTAGTCACATTTCTGTGATGACTTTGACTTGATATATCAATGATTTAATGTTTAGCTTTATCTCTTCTCTGGTCATTATATGGTTTTATCTTAAAGGGCAACTCCAGTGAAAATTGTTTTTTTTTTTCAAATCAGAAAGTGCCAGAAATTTCAAGTCTTCCAGTACTTACAAGCTGGTGTATGTCCTACATATCTATATCTATGTCTACGACATACAGCAGCTGGAAGACTAGAAGACTTGAGATTTTTTTAATAGAAGTGGTCCCTTATACTGGGGCCACTGGGAATTTTCATAGTAAATGTACAGTTTCCATGCAGCGCCACCACTGGAGAAATTAAAGGGGTACTCCGGCATCAGGTAATAAAGTAAATGTACCGCAAAAGCATATAGCATTGTTTACCTATCTGACCCAGTTCTAAAGCCACCAAAATCCGTTTGTTTTGGGGCTCTTAGTTCTATACTCAGTGCTTGAGCAGTTGCTCATTACTACGACTCCCAGAATGCACTGCTTTATGGCAGTTGTTTATCACAGTCCCCACGCACGGCCTATTCCTCTCCCCTAGCACTCCTGCCAGTTCTTCTCCCTGAGCTGTTGCAGAGTATCTAATTTCACAGCAGGCTACGGCATGGTGAGGCTGCAGCACCTGATGCATTTATTCCGTGTCTGTTCTTTCTGTGGCATCATTCATCACAAGACAAAACACTACACTCCTCTGGCTTCATAAATTTTCCAACAAAGTGATATCACTCAAGTATAGAGTTCAGAGACAAGATCTAGCCAAGCCCCCTGTGACATCAGAGCATAAAGTGTTGTCTTGGAAGAGAGGGAGGAGCCGCAGAGCTGGAGACAACACCACACTAAAAATGAAAGGACTACACAACTTCCTGTCAAGGGTATTTCAATAAAAATCATGCTGAAGCCAGTATAATTTGTTATAACACTGTATTCAGGGCCGCCATCAGGAATTTCGGGGCCCCATACAACCAAAGTGTCTGGGCCCCCCACATTAATAAAAAAAAAAAAATTGCGTGTTCGACCCACGCCTTGCTGGGAGGTATAATTTGGTTCAGATCAATTCTAGAGAACTGGCTCATATATCCCATTTTCCCCAGTGGCTTGAAATGTAACCTCTGTTATACAGTTATAAAATTGTAGAAACTAAATGTGAACAAGGTGCAATTCAAATAGACACTTACTTGTATAGCTGCCTCTTGTGCTCTGTATGCAGTGCATTATATTCACCCTTGCAACGTACAATTTATAGCGTGTCTACAAGCCCAGCGGGGCTCATTATGATGGAGACTAAAACTTATACAAGAGTGGGGTAGGGGTTCCCCTGTATTCAGAATGCTGTTGAGTACTAGGCAATGCCCCGTTTGGGGTTATTGAATTTCGAGGGTCTGGGGGGGGGGGCTGTTTGATTTGTATATGTTCACCAATATCCGCCCCCCCCCGGTATGCTCACTAACATAGAATATGTTGATAAGGCTAATATAATGAGGCTGTTCCATGTTAGTGAGCATATACAAATCACACAGCCCCCCAGGCAGACTAGTTTAGCTCACCCAAGACAGTGATAGCGAATACATGGCGGTGAGAACGCTTTCTAGGAGATCCTGTTTGTGCAGCAGAGGTGTCTTTATCCTGCTCTGCATAGACCCTCGAAATTCAATAATCCCAGACGGGGCATTGCCTAGCACTCAACAGCATTCTGAATACAGGGGAACCCCTACCCCACTCTTGTATAAGTTTTAGTCTCCATCATAATGAGCCCCGCTGGGCTTGTAGACACGCTATAAATTGTACGTTGCAAGGGTGAATATAATGCACTGCATACAGAGCACAAGAGACAGCTATACAAGTAAGTGTCTCTTTGAATTGCACCTTGTTCACATTTAGGTTCTACAATTTTATAACTGTATAACAGAGGTTACATTTTAAGCCACTGGGGAAAATGGGATATATGAGCCAGTTCTCTAGAATTAATCTCACACACAGACACCAGCACACATGTATACAGACACCAGCACACATGTATACAGACATACAGACACCAGCACACCAGGGCACGATGAAGTTTGAACTTCTGCAACCTGGAGAAATCACCTGATATCACCTGCAGTCCTATGTAACACCACATAACACAGTGGTATCTCTGAGTACAGATAATGTAGTAGATTTCACCTGCAGTCCTATGTAACAGCACAGATAACACAGTGATATCCCTCTGAGTACAGATAATGTAGATGTCACCTGCAGTCCTATGTAACACCACAGATAACACAGTGATATCTCTGAGTACAGATAATGTAGTAACTGTCACCTGCAGTCCTATGTAACAGCACAGATAACACAGCGATATCTCTGAGTACAGATAATGTAGTAGTCACCTGCAGTCCTATGTAACACAACAGATAACACAGTGATATCTCTGAGTACAGATAATGTAGTAGCTGTCACCTCGGGGCGCCCCTACTAAATGATGTTCTACAAAATAAGAAAAGTGTCATACAGGGACTCACAGGTGACGTCTTCTTTGATCTGAGGCGTCACTTTCCCTTTTCCTCTCCATCCGGCCCAGACCTCCATGATGATTCCTTCCAGATACGTTTCATCCCCTTAGAACCTGCGAGACAAACAATTTAGGCTCCGCACATTTCTAGCAACTTCCTTTCCTTTCTCCCCCCTGTAGGCTCCCATAGTAACTGCGCTGTGTGGGATGCCCCCTGTATGTAGGATTCCCTGCTGTGCCCCCATGAGCTAATAATGCCCCTAGAGGTACCCCCATGAGCTAATAATGCCCCCAGAGGTGCCCCTATGAGCTAATAATGCCCCTAGAGGTGCCCCCATGAGCTAATAATGCCCCTAGAGGTGGCCCCCATGAACTAATAATGCCCCCAGAGGTACCCCCATGAACTAATAATGCCCCCAGAGGGGCCCCCATATACTAATAATGCCCCCAGAGGTGCTCCCATATACTAATAATGCCCCCAGAGATGCCCCAATGAGTTAATAATGCCCCCAGAGGTGCCCCCATATACTAATAATGCCCCCAGAGGTTCCCCCCATGAGCTACTAATGCCCCCAGAGGTGCCCCCATACACTACTAATGCCCCCAGAGGTGCCCCATACACTACTAATGCCCCCATACACTAATAATGCCCCCAGAGGTGCCCCCATATACTAATAATGCCCCCAGAGGTGCCCCCATACACTAATAATGCCCCCAGAGGTGCCCCCATACACTAATAATGCCCCCAGAGGTGCCCCCATACACTAATAATGCCCCCAGAGGTGCCCCCCATATACTAATAATGCCCCCAGAGGTGCCCCCCATTTACTAATAATGCCCCCAGAGGTGCCCCCATATACTAATAATGCCCCCAGAGGTGCCCCCATATACTAATAATGCCCCCAGAGGTGCCCCCATACACTAATAATGCCCCCAGAGGTGCCCCCATACACTAATAATGCCCCCAGAGGTGCCCCCCATATACTAATAATGCCCCCAGAGGTGCCCCCATATACTAATAATGCCCCCAGAGGTGCCCCCATACACCAATAATGCCCCCAGAGGTGCCCCCATACACTAATAATGCCCCCAGAGGTGCCCCCATACACTAATAATGCCCCCAGAGGTGCCCCCCATATACTAATAATGCCCCCAGAGGTGCCCCCCATATACTAATAATGCCCCCAGAGGTGCCCCCATATACTAATAATGCCCTCAGAGGTGCCCCCATACACTAATAATGCCCCCAGAGGTGCCCCCATACACTAATAATGCCCCCAGAGGTGCCCCCATACACTAATAATGCCCCCAGAGGTGCCCCCATACACTAATAATGCCCCCCGAGGTGCCCCCATATACTAATACTGCCCCCAGAGGTGCCCCCCATGAACTAATAATGCCCCCAGAGGTGCCCCTAAAAAAACAAACATCCTACTCACCTAATCCGCGCTGTGGCTGCAGGCAGCAGCTCTCCTCCTCCTCTTCTGGCTCCATCTTGCGAGCCGCAGGGACGGGACTTCCGGCAGGCGTGATGACGTCACATGATCACGCCTGCCGGAGGGGCACATGATCACGTCCCGGCCTCCCATAGGCTACTGGTATGAAGTGCCGGCAGCCTATGGGAGAGAATACAGGAGGAGGACGCTGACAGGTCCTTCTCCTGTATTCTGATCGCTTCAATGTTCCGCCCGCTCAATGTGCGGGCGGAACATCAAAGCGATCAATGCATCCGGAGAAGCTGCGCGGCCGCAGCTTCTCAGGATGCTCAGAAACAGGTGGCAAGGGGGGCCGTGCGGGCCCCCCTAGCGTAGCGGTGGGGGGCGGCGGCCGGCGGGCCCGCCGGGCCCCCCCCCGTGTCTCTTAGGGTCCGGGTCCCATACGGCAGTACCACTTGTACTGCCCTATCGGCGGCCCTGACTGTATTAGTATATATGTTTCATACTGAAATACCCCTTTCAATGGATTTTCTTTGTAATATAGGACAGGACGAGACAAGACAAGAACAGACCCCCCTTTGTTCACTGATAGAAAATATGTAAAAGGCCTTGGCAATAAAAGGATATTAATAAAATACCACCATCTCCTAGCATTGGTTATCAGTATCAGAAGTAAATTTAACACAGTACATCCAGTTATTTTAGTCTAAATTGCATTTCTATATTTCCTTTAAGTACTATACACCAATGTTTCATTTCAAAGGACGGTTCCCCTTTAAGTCACTGAGTGAGATGTGAATATTAATGGTTTCGATCAGCGTTTCTCAGTCTGGAATTTAAATAGGAATTAATTGGAAATAATCTGGAGAACTTGATCTGTTTGCATTTCTGTCTGGAGTGAAATGTTGTAAGGTGAGCATCCCATTATCTACACAGAGTGCTGAGGCTGCTGTTTCCTGTTTGACAAAATGAGTTGTAGCCTCAGTTTCCTGCAAAGACAGAACCACTTAGAGGGGGGAAAAAAACATGTCAAAATGTTCCAGCTTCTTTCTAGAAAACCCTTGGAACACGACTAATTAAAACGTATAATTCACTCCATCCTATATACAGCATTCAGCCTATAGTGACATTCAGGCATTGTACAAATGACTTTAATTAAAAAAACGGGAAAGATATAAATGGGATTCGGAGAAAATAATCTGTGATATTATGCATTTGCATTTACAGTTCTATATGACTTCGAATCTGTTCTTTGTGTTGACTGGTGACATTTTTAACTCCTTAAGGCTATGTGCACATTACATAAGAGACCAGCCGTTCCGTGACCCGGTCGGGTCACGGAACGGCCAGTCTCTGAAAAGGTCATCCCGGACTGTACTACAGTACCGGCCGGATGAACTTTGCAGCCGCAGAGTTCTGAAGCAGGCGCATCCGTGCGCACCCGCATCACGACTCCCCGCAGCACACTGTGGAGCTTGCGGCGACAGGCTTTTCTGCAGCCGCTATTCAATGAATAGTGGCCACAGAAAACTGACATGTCAGTGCATTGATTGGCTGACCACCAGGAGATGCTGCGAGGCTCCAAAGCAAGAAGGAGCCTGGAGCAGGTAATGTATGCTTCAGGCTGGGGCCTGCGGGCTAAGGCCGGTGGGCGTCCGGGGGTTAAAAGGGCCGGGTCACATATCTGCAGCGGAATAAATATTCTGCTGCGGGTATGTGACCCCATAGGCCTTTATTATACAAGGATCCGCAGTGGATTTCACTGTAAACTCGCAGCGTGACATCCGCTGCGGATCCGGTACGTGTGAAGGTCCCCTAAAGGGGTATTCTGCTTATATATAACCTTTCATATATTGCTGCCCATAGTGAGAAAATAATAAACAGCGTATTCTTACCTTTCTGCAGGGCCTAGATGTGTCCTCTTACGGCAACAATCGGCTAAGCAATCCCACATCTACTTCCGAAATTGAATGGTGTGATGATGCAATGGCTGGATGTCACATGACTGCCTCTGCTTCCATGGTAACTCCAATGGCCATCGAGCTTTGGCTGAGGATACCATGTGACTTCCTGTTCTACCTCAGTCTTGTCCTCCACCTTCAGGGAGACAAGTGTGTCTGTCCTCTCTCCCTGCTAAGAGAGAGACCTGTGTGTGCTCTGCTGCTCCAGTCCACTGGCTGTGTTCCTGTCTCAAGTCTCACGATTCTCATCTGGGTGCCGTTCTTCAGTCATTCCTCTAATCATCATCTTCTCTAATCATCAACAGCAAGTATTTCATTCAAGTCTCATTCCACCCAGCATCTCAACTTCAGTGTCACTACTACTCCCATCATTCAGCACGCTACTCTCACAGCCTATTGCAGCATCACCCATTACTCTGCTTTATCCAAGTTTGCTTTATTCCCGGTTGCATCCGGAGAGACTGTTGCTACTAGTTACCACCGTTACAATAAATATACAACTACCGTTGTTTCTGAACCTTGGCATTGGTGTGATAATTGGTGCCCTGAGATGGGGTGAGGGCCCAAGCCTGTGAAGCTGTTACGTCCCTGCACCTAGCCAAAGGAAAGGTGTAATAAGGATCTGGCACTTTGACCGTACCCTGTTTCTGTCAGTGCTGCTGCACAGACCTTCATATACTTCTGAGCATTTGATCTGAATTTTATCAGGTCAGCCAACCTTAAAAAGACCCTGTCAGTAGGTTTCTGCTGTCCTATCTCAGGGCAGCATAAACTAGTGTCATAGAAACTGAACAGAATGATGTATCACTTATCATATTGTTCTGTGCAGCTGATCCAGAGATCTCCTCCTGAATAACATGGAAAATAAGTAGTCCTCTCTTATATGTGCATGAGCCCTGTAGTCCTCAATATTCATGAGAAGCAGAAAACTCTGCCCACCAACCGCTGATTGGCAGTTATTTATCCATGCTGTGGATAGGCAGTCAACTGTCAATCAGCAGCTGGAGGGCGGGGGGAGGGGTGTGGCAAGAATCCTATTCTCCTGCATATTAGGAGAACGGCTGAACAGAATGATGTAAGAGATAAACCGATCTGTTCAGCATTTCTGTCAATAGTTTATGTCGCTCTCATTTAAGGCGGCATAAACCTAGTGACAGATTCCCTTTATAAGGCCCTTTCTGTACTGGACCAATCTTACCCTGGGTGTGGGGCTACCATATTTATATATACACAAGGATCCAGGCATCAGATACCTCATATGGGCTTTTCTGGAAACAAAATAAAGACATCAGAAAGGCGAGAACGATACATAGAGAAATGATTAACTTACAAATCCAGTAATGAATAACAATATATATATATATATATATATATATATATTTATTTATTTTTTGCAATAAAAAAGGGAAGAAAAGGGAAAAGAATTGCTCAGAGTTAAGCAAAGGTCTGCCTTCATATCCGTACCGAATTATTGTCTAGATATATCAGTGATTTCATGCTAGGTACCAAGGTTTGGCACCCTGACAATTCAGTAAGTGCTGAAATAGTCCTGGCTCCTGGCAGATGAATATATCACTGAAGGAGATGACAGATCAGTGATTTAATAGAAGTCTGACTCATACGGGCAGTACAATGATTAGACCATTCCTATAAGCCGAGGTGCATATGAAAAACGTCAATTGAGCTTATTCCTATATGATGCCAAAGACTGCAAGTGGCGTCCACCGTAAAGGCCACACCCCTGCAGTGTTTCTTAGCCAATCAGAAAATGACAGTGGTGAATGGTGATACAGGAAATCCAGATTGATAGAATGAAATTTGTTAAATATTTAGTAGGAACCAAAGGTATTTTCTACTACTAGATATGGATAGAGAAGAACAGAGGATGTATATGTTCTGGTTATTGGAGAGATGTACATGTGACGCCCATGCAGGTCATGATGTTAGACCACCCAATTAAAATTTAAAGGGGGTTCTTGGGCAAGAATAAAAAAAAATTGATATAGAGATATCTACCTATATAGGGTGAAACATTAGGGTCCTCACAAAAGAGGGATGACCCTTTAAGGGGGTTATCCAGCGCTACAAAAACATGGCCACTTTCTTCCAGGGACAGCACCACTTTTGTAACTCGGTTCCATTGAAGTAAATGGAGCTTAATTGTAAAAATTGCAGACAAGAGTGGTGCTGTCTCTGGAAAAAAAAAGTTTTTATAGCACTGGATAACCCCCTTTAAGGGCATGGCTTATATAAAAAAGGGTAAAAGATAGATAGATAATAGATTCAGTATAAAGTATATGTAGTATATCAGTCTATCTATCTATCTATCTATCTATCTACAGTATATATATATATATTTTTTTTTTTTCCCCAGACTCCATAATAGACCAAATTGCACTGAGACCGTCAAGAAGGACCCCCTTAAACCCTTAAACATGTTGGACTGGCTTGTACCCCTTCTAAGTTTTAAAATTTTCAATCTTATTTTTCCCTTTTTTTCAGAAGTGTGTATTTTTTATTGTCTCTCTTTAATCCACCATATAATATATTATTAAACCGAAAAATCGATCAATAAATAAAGAGCAATAGATGAAACATGGATTTATCTAATTCAGGAATTTTCACAAATAAATGATGTGGCCCCTAATATACAGGAATATACCCCAGTTTCAACCTCCACCATCCCTGAATAATATCTGCGTCCTGCTCTCTCTAGCTGTCTCTCCTGAAACACAAGACCATAAATAATATCGGTGAAAAGAATTAATGACCCCCGACAATTGGGGTATCATGCTCCAACGCGTTTCCCCCTCATACATGCCAGCCATAGGTGCCAGTTATCATTTCATGCAGTGGATATCGTTTTCCCTACTATATTTTTCCTAATATAATTTTGTTGGGCCTCCTGATGAAGTACTGTATGTATGTGTATGTGTGAGGGTAGAAACACGTTGAGGCGTGACACTGCAATTGTTGGGGGTCATTAATGTTTTTCATAGATGTTATTTATGACTACATCAAAGCCAATTTATTGGCCTTGTGTTTCGGGTGAAGGACATTGAGGGTGAGAGTTAGATATCAATCAGGGATGGCGAAAGCTGAAACTAGGATAAATTCCTGTATATCAGGGGCCACGGTCATTTTCTGGGGAAAATCTATTGTTCTTTCTTGAGACGTTGCATTGTAAATCTATCTATTATCTATCTATCTATCTATCTATCTATCCTCTCCCCCTCTATCATCTATCTATCTATCTATCTATCTATCTATCTATCTATCTATCTATCATCTATCTATCTATCTATCTATCTATCTATCTATCTATCTATCTATCTATCTATCTCCTATCTATTTATCTCCTATCTATTTATCTCCTATCTATCTCCTATCTATCTATCTATCTATCTATCTATCTATCTATCTATCTATCTCCTATCTATCTATCTATCTATCTATCTATCTATCTATTTAACTTCTATCTATCTATCTATCTTTTATCTATCTATCTATCTATCTATCTATCTATCTATCTATCTATCTCCTATCTATCTATTATCTATCTATCTATCTATCTATCTATCTATTTAACTCCTATCTATCTATCTATCTCCTATCTATCTATCTATCTATCTATCTATCTATTTAACTCCTATCTATCTATCTATCTATCTATCTATCTATCTCCTATCTATCTATTATCTATCTCCTATCTATCTATTATCTATCTTCTATCTATCTATCTATCTATCTATCTATCTATCTATCTATCTATCTATCTATCTATTATCTATCTATCTATCTCCTATCTATCTATCTATCTATCTATCTATCTATCTATCTATCTATCTATCTTCTATCTATCTATCTATCTATCTATCTATCTATCTTCTATCTATCTATCTCCTATCTATCTATCTATCTATCTATCTATCTATCTATCTATCTCCTATCTATTATCTATTATCTATCTCCTATCTATCTATCTATCTATCTATCTATCTATCTATCTATCTATCTATCTCCTATCTATCTATCTATCTATCTATCTATCTATCTATCTATCTATCTATCTATCTATCTCCTATCTATCTATCTATCTATCTATCTATCTATCTATCTATCTATCTATCTATCTCTTTATATATTGCATGCTGGATGATTCCATCTCTTAGGGTTGGGTCTATTGTCATTTCTGTGCTATTGGCAGGTTTTCAATATTTTTTTTTGGTATACTGAAACCTTGTAATATAGGATTACGACTATGTTTACTCTGACATTTTTGGCCGCTCTAAGGCTGTCTTTTTGGACAGCTGGCATTTTCGGACAAAAAACTGACATATTTTCGTCTCAAAATGAAAGCATTAAAAAAAAAAAAAAAAAAAGGATCAGCTGCTGTACTTCCTGCAGGAAGTGGTGTATTCTTTCCAGTCTGACACATTGCTCCTTGCTGACACATCTGTCCATGACAGGAACTGTCCAGAACAGTGGCAAATCCACATAGAAAACCTCTGCTGCTCTGGACAGTTCCTGACATGGACAGAGGTGGTAGCAGAGAGCACTGTGTCAGACTGGAAAGAATTCACCACTTCCTACAGGACATACAGCAGCTGATAAGTACTGGATCTGTTGGAATAAGGCCTATTAGTCACTGTCGCAAAAAGGTGTATTGATCGATACTAAGGGATTAAAGGGTCTATCTAGGATTGGAAAAACATAACCCCTGAACCAGTCCTTTAAAAACAGTGCCAGACTTGGCCTCATTGTGTACGACATTATAACTTGTAGATCCCAGAGACTTCTCGCACTCGCTCAGTGACAATCTTAAAGACAGTAAACATGTCCCAAACCACTGTATTTAAAGGATCTAGAATAATAGCAGTGAGCAATGAAAGTCTTGTTCTATTCTGTTTGCCCATTCACCTCAATGGAACTGAGCCGCTATATCACACGCAAACTGAGGACAAGAGTGGCGCTGTTTCTGGAATAGAGGCAGCTATGTTTTTCTAATCCCATGTCTGGAGGAATCCAGTTATTTTAGAACCTGAAGACTAAAGCCCCTCCCCCCCCCCTTACAAATTGACATGGTTGTTTTTTAGAGGGATTTGTCACTTAGCGGTAGGGCAGGGTTGATATGGATTAATTTATTTGCTGAGTTTATTAGCTGAGTTGCATTAATGTTGAGAACGGATTGTGAACCCTTAATAAAAGCTCTTCGGTTCCCGTCACCCGCATTCCCCCTCGGTGTCCTTCCTTATTTATGTTTCATTATTTCCTAATTATTGAATACAGTTAATTGGAACATACAATCCCGCGGCATTACCTACGTAATACAATGAAAAAAAAACAATAGATTGTATCTTTCCAATTTCCTCCTGCATAATGTTCATAGATAATAGTTAAAAGTCTAAAATAGGCAAAAAAACAACATACAGAATAAAATGCAATATAGGTCCTATTGTATATTATGTGTCCTAGTCCGATCGATCTAGGGTTAGGATTTACTGTAGCCGTCACTGTGTGAGACAATTTTATATTATAGCATACGATGTTCTCCCTATGGTTTACTGAGCAGCTGGATGTGGGCGGAGCTACAGTGTGATTGACAGCAATGTCCCAGTCCTGTGCTGCAGATCACTGCACATGACCTTCTGCCTTGTTGACGGCATTGTACTTGAGTCTTGTGCTTCTGTGTTCAGAGGTCACTGCACAAACACAGCAGAGATATAGATAAATCACTTATTCCATAGATATAAGAAATGTAGACTTCCTTCACCCCCCCTTTAAATTAAAGGGCTGTACTGCTGTTGTGGAGAGAGTTGTGCAATGAGCGTGTTTGCACAACAGATGGCAAGCATGATTGAAATTCATTTAAAAGGAGTTCTTCACCAAAATAAATAAATAAATTTCAGATCAACTAGTGCCAGAGATTTGAAATTTACTTCTATTAAAAATCTCAAGTCTTATCAGCTGCTGTATGTCCTGCAGGCAGGGGCGTATTAACTTGACTATGGGCCCCGGGCTGTTCACCAAGCTTGGGCCCGTCCAACCCACTGTAACTATGGCAGCACTAACTTAAGTCTTATATCTCCATAACGCAGCCTGTAAAGGACCTGTGGTGACATCATTGTCACATGATAAGGTCCTTCAATATATTCTCTAATGTTACTGCCTTGTTTCCTGGCTGCAGAGTGTTTTTTTTTCCAGTCTGGAGAGCAGGAGAGGTTTTCTATGGGGATTTGCTACTACTCTGGACAGTTCCTGACATGGCAGGAGAGAGAACCGTGTCAGACTAGAAAGAATACACCACTTCCTGCAGGACATACAGCAGCTGATAAGTACTGGAAGACTGAGATTTTTTAATAGAAATTACAAAACAGACTTATGGCCAAAACATGTAATTAGCCCCTAGTCAGAATACACACCATAGACAACAGGAAAGATGGAAATACAGCGCCTACTGAAGGATAAGCCACTATACTATAGTCCCGAACAATCCCTTTGAGTCCAGACAAGCAATTACTAGAGCAATGACAATACATTGGTTTTATGCCAGAGACGTATAAACATTAGCTGTGAGTAGGCGAGTTGGATTAGACTTCAAAAAGTGTTTGATAAAACAATAGACAGAAAACAAATGGATCCTAGACACAGTAAATTGGTAATTGTTACCTTAGAAATAAGAAAACAAGAAGAACAGCGAGACTGTGCAGCTGCAGAAATGAGAAGATAAATGCAAGTTTTCATTGGAACATTGAAAATCTATCTGTAGTGTCCCAGAGCAGGCGTGCCACTACTGTTTCTAGCACACCTGTATGCTCTGGGCTGAAGGTCTGCATTATACTGGGTTGCCACTAGGGGTCTCACTCCTCTTATGCACTTAGCACAGCTCAATGTGATGTTATGGGCTAACACTGCACTTCTGTAAAATTATGTTTGTCCAATCCTTGAGTTGGGTACCTCACACACTTGCACCTGTCACACGCCAAGGTTCAGTCCTTTCCAGAAAGTTCCCCACCAATGGGAGATTAGTCCTGTCCTTTTCTATAAAGCTCCCTGAAGATTCCTGGCTGGGTGAGATTCACTCTAGTCAGTGTTTCTGTTGAGACAATGTACTGGAGCTGGGGGTTTTCTTCAGGGCCTAACCCAGAGGCTGGGTCCCCTGCCAGGGACTCTATGTTACCGCTGATTCTTCTAGCTAGTTTGTGTTCCAGTCAGAGTATGCAGTGCTTAAGCCTAAGGTGGGGTAACTTCCACTAAGACTAAAACTATGCCTATGTTTGGGGTGACTATTCCGTGTACAAGTCAGGACATTACCACAGCTATTGGCTCATCTGCAGTAGAGCAAAGAGCAACTACAGCCGAAGTACTCCATTGGTATTCGCTCCGTCATATCCGGTAATCTTGAGTGACTAGCTACACTTGGTTGTATAAGCCTGGGGCCCATACTACCAGATCGGGCACTCTGTGATCTCTCTGGCAAGAGGCGGTATTCTCTTAAGTCGTGGGTATGGGTTATTCTTCTATTAAGTATACTTCAGTTCAGTCACCCGCACAGAGTTCTGCTTCTTCCTAGGGAAGGTCCCCTCAGTAGCCTCCTAGCCTGTTTTACAAGGTAAGTCAAACCAAACTTAACCTACTCTTACAAGTCAAGCCTAAGTATACACAGCCTATATATCTATATACCTCAAGTGATCTGTGTTGTCCACCTTATGTAAAGAGTTATACTTATTATATGTTTATTTATTTATTTATTTTTATATGTTTTATTCATATAATGGGAAAGGGGGGATTTTAACTTTTATTGGGGGAGGGGCTTTGGGGTATTTTTAAAAATACTTTTACTTTTTTTTTTACACACATCCCCTGAGGGACTTTCACCTAGGATCATTAGATTGCATACACTGATCATTGCTATGGCATAGGCATATCATTGATCAGTGTAATAGGCGTTCTGCTGATTAAGCCTGCCTGTGGCAGACTCAATGAGCAGATCACCGTTCGGACCACACAGAGGAAGGTAAGAGACCTCCGGCGGTGCGTTAAAACGATCGGTACCCCCACAGTCACTGCGGGGGTCCCGATCGGTAAGTGATAGAAGCTGCAGTCTGTCATTAACGGCGAGGGCCCATCTGCTCATTGTAGCCGGCCCCCACCTGCTGTGAAGCTTAGAGACCCATGACGTAGAGTTACGGCAAGGGTCGCCTGGTGACAGACATTCATGACGTAACTGTACGTCACGGGTCATCTAGGGGTTAATAAAGGAAAAAAAAATATAAAATGAAGTATCAACAAATTTAAAAAATTTAAAGGTGTATTCAGTAGCATTGATCTAGCATTACAAATACATGGGTTCTTTGAGCCTGTATATGCCTATGGTCGACACAGAGGGCGGAATATGGTTACATGCTCCTCCATGTCGGCCATCATATGGACAGAATCACCACAGAGCAGGACAGCACAGCCTGGAGGAGGGGAGTCTGATTTTAGCTCTATGAGGTACACAGGGAGCTGCTGTCAGTATATACAGTGAGTACACTTACTAATTCTGTACACTGAACTATTTTACTATAAAGTGGCCAACCCCTTTAATGTCTGATATCGTAAATGTCTTCTGGATGAATACTTCAAAATGGGATGTGCTGTAAGCTTCTGAAGGTGTATTTTGTGTGCTGTGGCCCGGGGCGCTTGGACTGGTATTGAACCAGCCGGTGGGCTCTGGTGTTTTGAAGGATACTTGTCACGGTGGCCAGAAGTGGGAACACCCACCCCCGGACACACGGGCAACAGAGTACCATTTTAACGAATATTCAACTTTACTGGAAAACTTATCTTCAATGCAATACGAGGCAACAGTGCTTAGAGTCCCAGGCCTCTGTCTCTGGGGGTATCTAACTAGTAGTCTCCTTACTACTTAGTCAAGTGAAGTTCAGTACAGAGCGGCTATCTTGCACTGTGCTCTACTATGGATCAGCCTTTCTTTCCTCACCTTCTTTAGGGGGGTGACTGTCCTAAGAAAAGAATCCACAAGGTAGGCAAGGGGGGGTGCTCCTTTATCTCTGGTTACCCTGCAGTCAGGTCTTGCAGTGCATACCTGCTGTCGTCGGTCAGTGGAGAATAGGTCTTGTCTTTGACTCAGCTAAGGTAACACTGACTACAACCTTCCTGGCCTATAGCCAGGCTCCAGCTCCGTATCTTCAGAAAGTAGAGTCTGTGAGTGTGTGTGACAGGCTAAATCTTCCTTCTAAACTGCAGCTGTGTCCTGGGGGAGTGTGACACCTAGTGGTTGAAGAAGGGCACAGCAGTTACCTGTACGAACTGCAGCACCTGACAGAAGCACTTTTACCCGGGTGTGCAGAGAGCAAAGAAACACATAGTAGGACACTATATGTAGATGGCTCACTATTTTTTCCTTCTAGTCTCCTTCTTTAATTCCTTTCTTCCTTCATCTATCTATTGCCTTCTATCTATCTATCTATCTATCTATCTTCTATCTATCTATCTTCTATCTATCTATCTATCTATCTATCTATCTATCTATCTTCTATCTATCTATCTATCTATCTATCTTTTATCTTTCTATCTATCTATCTATCTATCTATCTATCTATCTATCTCCTATCTATCTATCTATCTATCTATCTATCTATCTATCTATCTCCTATCTATCTATCTATCTATCTATCTATCTTCTATCTATCTATCTATCTTCTATCTATCTATCTATCTATCTATCTATCTATCTATCTATCTTTTATCTTTCTATCTATCTATCTATCTCATATCTATCTATCTATCTATCTATCTATCTATCTATCTATCTATCTATCTATCTATCCATCTATCTTATCAAGGATAAGATAATAATAATAATAATAATAATAATAATAATAATAATAATAATAATAACGACCTTGCAAGGAATGTAAAAAATAAATAAATTCTTTCCAAAAATTTAATAATATTAAACTTACACCCACATATGTAACAAACGTAAAGAAAATGAATAAAAAGTTGTCTGAAGGCGTAGAACTTTTATAATACAATCATTTAATGTGACGGCGCTGTGTGGCTGGTAAACCCACTTGTACCTTACGGAAACTCTTTCCATAGACGTCCCTGATTCGGGGATATATTCTGTTCAATCACTATTGTGTGAAGGTTAATTGCCTACTTTAGCAGCCAATTTCCACCCAGCAGAAAGCCGCGGCACAGCGGTGCTACCTTCACTATTTTCTCCAGCCGTCAATGATCTCAAATCCGTTTTGATCTTTTTCTAGTCTTCCTCCTTATTCAACATGAAAGGAAGACTTTTATTACTAATCGTATTACACATCTTTTCCTTGCTGAACCTCTTCACATGGAACAAGAGAATTCCCTGCTAAGTCTAAGCCTCCTCCCCACTGACTCAGAAGAGCCCCATTACATCTTTACTACACAAAAGACAATGCTCTGAACACACTACCCAGTATTTAATCGGGGGAGGTTTAGGTGGAAACCTTGTGCATGTTTAGATACATATGTTTAGATATATTGAAAGAGCACATCTATGTGGGTCATATACCAGGGCTATTATATACATGCAAGATTTGTGTATACCAAATGACCTTAAACTTCAGCAAAAACCTCTCCTGCTCTGGACAGTTCCTGACATGGACAGACGTGGCAGCAGAGAGCACTGTGTCAAATGGGAGAGAATACAGCACTTCATGCAGGACATACAGCAGTTGATAAGTACTAGAAGACTGGAGATTTTTAAATAGAATAAATTACAAATCTGTATACATTTCTGAAACCAGTTGATTTGAAAGAAAAATATTTTTGTACCTCTTTAATATCATGGGCAAAGACAACTACCGATGCCTGTTTTTGGGCTGTACAGAAAAAGTTGTTAAAAGTTGTCAGTATTATAGTTACATGGTATGGATGGAAAAAAAAAAGTCTAAAAATGTTTAACAAGACTGCATATACAGTATGTCTCATGTTAAGAGAAAATAACTTTCCCCATTTAGTAAACTCGCCGTCCTTAACTTCCATGTTAGGATAATGAACTGTGTTCCCCTCGTGAACTCCGGCCATACACGTCTGATATGGTTAACCCGCTCTCGCCGCTGCACAGTAAATTAACATCGCTGCAGCCCATGCCCGATGCTGCAGTGATGTTAATTTACGATGCAGGATGACACAGGCACAGAAGCTGTGCCTGTGTCATCCGCGGTGGATCCTCGCTGTCAGTGTAGCCGAGGACCTGCCGCAACTGTCAGCACTGCAGCTGGTGGTCGGCATGACAACAGCATCTATAGGGCTTCAGACAGAGAATTCTTCCTCTACAGAGGGGGAATTCTCTGTCTCGTAATCATTGGGGCTGTGCGATGTGATCTCAGAGCCCTGATGATATCAATGGACACCGGAAGCCTCAAGTTTTCTTGCGTCCTGGCTATGGAGGCTGGTAGGGAAGGGAGGGAGGTAAGGCTGGCATGCGGCTGTGAGCTCTGCCCCCTCCCCTCTCTCCCCTGCCGCTGTTAAAGGCTTCTAACAGCGGCAGGGGACAGAGGAGAGCTAGGGACTTCAGTTTATAAGATCATTATGATCCAAAACGAGTCCAAAACGACCCCTGCATTGAGGAATCAATGACCCTTATTTTTATCTCTTTTATTTTACTTTATTTTTTAAAATTTTATTTTATTTTTAAAATGAGCAAAAAGGGGAGGGAGGGCACACCAGCTATGAACTGTTTAGGGGGGTTGTCAGAACATCATAATGAACCTCCTTCCTGATGTAAAAACCTATGGAGGAAGCCCCATGCAGTTGTGGTGTGAGCCCCCGGGGATGTTGTGTCGGAGGATTGGCCGGTCACTTGCTAGATGGTGAAGTGTTACTCCAATCCGGTGGTGGTTGGCCGAGATACAGCCGGTCCTTAAGATGTTATACCGTGACGCCAGTGCCGGATGGGCACACAGGTGTGATGGCACACCTTCTTTTATTTTATAAGGCCGGTTGTACCCTTTTCCCCTGTGGTCAGTGTCCTGCCGGGCTGCTACAGGGTCCCTTGGGATAGTGTAGTCAAGAATGGCCCGAGAGGTGTAGTGACCCTCCCGGACTATTGGTACTGCCCCCCACAGAAAGGGGTCAGTGTCGGTGTGAGGTGAAGAATCACAAAGACTCTTTAACTTAAATAATCTGTTGTTTAGTAGAAAATGTACTTGGTGCAGCAAGTTATACAGCTTTGCTTTGCTTTGACAAGATAGGTTACACTTGATAGTTCCCTTGATAAAGCACTTGATAAGACACTTGATAATACTCGTAGACAATTACTTGACAATACAGCAACAAGATCTGCGATAGAAATACAGTAGAGAAAGCAGTCGTGCCGTTGAGTAGTGTGCTGAGAGATACAAAGAAGCAGAGTAGCAGAGAGGAGGATGTTGTGAAAGTCTCAACCCAAGTAGTACTGTGTTCTGCCAGGATGTTGGAGGATGAAGTAGAAGAATACTTAGAAGAAGAAGAAGAATACTTGTGCCCGTGTATTGACCTTTCAGTCTTCACACCACCTAATGCCCACTAGATTTTGCTTAACCATCCTAGAGGGTGACATAAGACCCCAGACCTTATTACCTGCGATGAGCAGAATGCTGAGGGTTCCCTGGTGACAACTGCGCTGCGAGATAGAGTTCATAGGCCTTAGCAATTTTGCTCTATCCGGATCAGTTCCTTGCTTACTGCTGTCTGTGGATACTGTCCTGCTCTGTGACTCTTCTAGTCCACGGCGTGAGTTGAGGTTGTCTCTGACTTGTCCTCTCTTGAAAGGGGTTTAACACTGCATAGTGTTGTGTAGCGTTACTGAGAAGAAAACTGTTAGCGGTGTCTTGTCTGTCTCTGACTAAGACTGACCCGAGTAGGGGACCTGGCAGAGGGCCAGGGCCCAGAGAAGACCACTGTAGAGAGCTGTCTAGGTTGCGTCCTTCCTTTACAATGTCCAATACAAAAGACCATGCACCTCCCACACCCATGTAACTTCTTTCCTCAGCATATCTAAAGTGTGCTGTGAGTGGGTGAAGAGTGCAACAGAAGAAGTAAAGAGAGAGATGATAGGAGAGGAGAAGAACAGATTCCCTTAGGTTCACAGATCTGGTGACACACAAATAAACAATAACCCTTTACATACTTCAGCCGTGCAGCATCTGAATATACACATCTATAACAGTGACATCTAGTGGCAAAACTTTATCACTACCTTCATCTCCACAGGTATACAATAAGTACATGCTTTTTCGAAGGGTGTAACCAATAGCAACACCCGTGGTGGGACACCACACAGTCAGTGTGCACCCATAGTCAGTTGGGTGCCCTCCGGGTGAGGAAAACAATGTCCTGTAGCTAAGATTTTCTTACCTCTCCTATAATTAACATGTACTCATAATACTATCACTACTGGGAGCTCTCTGTATTAAAGGAGAAGTCCGGCAAATTTTATTTTTAAGGTATTGTATTGCCCCCCAAAAGTTATACAAATCCCCAATATATACTTATTACGGGAAATGCACATAAAATGTTTTTTACTCTGCACTGACTACTGCATCAAGGCTTCACTTCCTGGATAAAATAGTGATGTCACTTCCTGGATAAAATAGTGATGTCACGACTTGACTCCCAGAGCTGTGCGGGCTGTGGCTGCTGGAGAGGATGATGGCAGATGAATGCTCAGTGTCCCTCCAGTGTCCTGTGTCCCTCAGTGTCCCCCTGCCATCATCCTCTCCAGCAGCCACAGCCCGCAAAGCTCTGGGAGTCGGGTCGTGACATCACCATGTTATCCAGGAAGTGACATCACCATGTTATCCAGGAAGTGAAGCCTTGATGCAGTAGTAAGTGCAGGGAAAAAAGCACTTTATAAGCATTTCCCGTAGTAAGTGTAT
Source organism: Dendropsophus ebraccatus (assembly GCF_027789765.1). Lineage (NCBI taxonomy): Eukaryota > Metazoa > Chordata > Amphibia > Anura > Hylidae > Dendropsophus > Dendropsophus ebraccatus. The sequence goes on along the minus strand of NC_091454.1, from coordinate 24,184,997 downwards.
ATTGGTAATCTGTATAATGTTTGAGGAGCAGCACAATACTTTAATAAAGATTTTCGCCAGACTTCTCCTTTAAATGTAGAGTGCAGACAGGAGGCAGGCTAAAATGGAAGTCAATGTAGTGACTCTTCAGCCAATAACTGTGCAGCCCTGTAACGTACAACAGTAGTTGTCTTTATGTGTGGTCGACGCGTTTCAAGGCTGAATCTGTGTCAGTGTACTCTCTCTCTGTGACTGCAGATTGTTTGGATACTCAGAGCTGTGTATGACACCTGTATGAGCTTAGGCCTTAGCTGGAGGAATATATACACTCACTAAATCATTGGAGTTGAAGCTCTTCTTGTTCTTATTTCTCTGTCAGCCTCGACATGGTTATAGGGAAACATCAGTATCTGTGATTTTCCACATGTGTTGACTCCTTTTTGATTCGGCATGAGAGGTGGGCACGTGAACTTAAACAGATGTCTCAGCTAATATAGTTATACTTGTAGGGCTTATAAGGTTAAATATTTTTGCCAATATATTCATTTAACTAACTTGCTGCCTGTTGAAAAGTTGTTGTGTAGGTTACTGACCACCACTCTGCTCTTAAAGCAGTAGTCTGGCTTTATATATGTATGTATTACAGTATTTATACACAATGGGGGAGATTTATCAAACATGGTGTAAAGTGAAACTGGCTCAGTTGCCCCTAGCAACCAATCAGATTCCACCTTTCATTTTCCAAAGAGTCTGTGAGGAATGAAAAGTGGAATCTGATTGGTTGTTAGGGGCAACTGAGACAGTTTCACTTTACACCATGTTTGATAAAACTCCCACTATATCTCTATACATTTACATTATCACTATATAAACAGCAGCCAGACCACTGCTTTTAGAGCGAAGTGGTGGTCGATAACCTGGACCATGAGAGGGAAAGAGCAGCATATAAATAGAATAGAATGATAGAATGGTCATGAATGGTCTAATTTGGGAGGGGTTTTCTATGGGAATTTGCTGCTGCTCTGGACAGTGCCTGACATGGACAGAGGTGGCAGCAGAGAGCACTGTGTCAGACTAAGAATACACCACTTCCTGCAGGGAATACAGAAGCTGATAAGTACTGGAAGGCTGGAGATTTTTAAATAGAAGCAATTTATAGATCTATATAACTTTATGACACCAGTTGATTTGAAAAGAATTTTTGTGAACAAAGTACCCCTTTAACAGTAAAAACACATCTGTTCTGTGCCTGGTTTCCAGCTGTAAAATAACCACGGAGTGAACATAACCTTGATTTTTTTTTTTATTTTATTTTATTTTATATGGGGCAGGCACAGCTAAAGACCCAAAGTAACCTCAGGCTATGTTCATGCACCTTTATTTTAAGCCTCATTTTGAACCTTAAAGGGGTTATCCAGTGCTACAAAAACACGGAGGAAGAAAGTGGCCATGGTTTTTGTAGCGCTGGATAACCCCTTTAATTTGGGTAAAAAAGGACCAAAAGTTAAAAAAAAAAAGAAAAAAAAAAGCTGAAAATAAGGCTTGAAAACAGTGTGTGAACATACCCTTAATCTGCCAACAGTAAACTGTGGCATGATTCATAATCCATGCACAATAGCTCAGATAAGTATGACATAGGAGTAATATGTTTCATACACTGTTCCAATGCTGATTGGGGTACAGCTTGGAAGCTGAATGCCCAGCGGCCGGGACGTCATCACTTATTATGCCAGCGATCAGTCAGAATATGCTAGAAAAGAATAATCCTATCCAAGTATATTCAGAATCTCCTGCAAGATTACACTGCATCTTTATAAATGAGATGCAGCAAGACAGTATCAATAAGAGCAGCCAAATGAATGCTCAGTTCTCTGTGACATTAGATAGAAGGTAAAATAGATAGATAGGTGATGATAGATATCTAGATAATAGACAGATAGATAGATAGATAGATAGGAGATAGATAGATAGATAGATAGATAGATAGATAGATAGATAGGAGATAGATAGATAGATAGATAGATAGATAGATAGGAGATAGATAGATAGATAGGAGATAGATAGATAGATAGATTGATAGATAGATAGGAGATAGATAGATAGATAGATAGATAGATAGATAGATGATAGATAGATAGATAGATAGATAGATAGATAGATAGATAGAAGATAGATAGATAGATAGATAGATAGATAGATAGGAGATAGATAGATAGATAGATAGATAGATAGATAGATAGGAGATAGATAGATAGATAGGAGATAGATAGATAGATAGATTGATAGATAGATAGGAGATAGATAGATAGATAGATAGATAGATAGATAGATAGGTGATAGATAGATAGATAGATAGATAGATAGATAGAAGATAGATAGATAGATAGATAGATAGGAGATAGATAGATAGATAGATAGATAGGTAGATAGATAGATAATAGATAGATAGATAGAAGATAGATAGATAGATAGGAGATAGATAGATAGATAGATAGATAGATAGATAGATAGATAGATAGATAGGAGATAGATAGATAGATAGATAGATAGATAATTGATAGATAGATAGATAGATAGATAGATAGATAGATAGATAGAAGATAGATATATAGATAGATAGGAGATAGATAGATAGATAGATAGATAGATAGATAGATAGATAGGAGATAGATAGATAGATAATAGATAGATGATAGATAGATAGATAGATGGATAGATAGATAGATAGATAGATAGATAGATAGATAGATAGGAGATAGATAGATAGATAGATAGAAGATAGATAGATAGATAGATAGATAGATAGATAGATGTAAAGATAGATAATAGATAGTCAGACAGGTAGCTGGAAGAGTTTGTGACACATAAATACTGATCACCTTCTGCAGTGCGTTGAATCTGTTCATAAAACAGAGCTATGATGATGAGATAGAAGACAGGAAGACAATTGATGCCGTATTGCCGCCATATATTACATCACATCACTGACATCGCCGCCTTACATTGGGTACAAGCCCTGACATCATCACATATGGTAAATAATGGGAGTCCGCTCACATCCCATCGCTCCCCTTTCACATTTACTAGATAAACCACAATTAATCCTCCTCTAATCTTAATCCCTTCGACATTAAAGCTTCTATCTAAACCAAATCAAGTGAGAGGCGCCCCCCCTCCCCCCGTATAAAACGCGGCGTCACATAACCAACCTCATGTTCCGTCTGCCTCCACCACGGCCAGATGCTGACACAATGCATATAGTAAATTAGCATAGCAATGTGAATTATTTGCTGGCAGAGACGCACTATTCTGCCGCTGAGCTATAAAAGATGAACATGGAGTGATTACTGCCTCAAATGAGCAGCTTCTTATTCTACATCATTTCACAGAGGTCCCAAAGGCTTTCCCACTCTCCAGTGCTCAAGATCCCACATTATTAGTTTCATGCAAAAAAGTTGGGTCAGGAAAGAATGGCTTAAAGGGATTATCCAGGATTAATAAAAACACAATTAATTTCTTACAAAAACAGCGCCAACCCCTGTCATCAGGTTGTGCGTGGTATTGCAATTCAGCTTCATTCAATTCAATGGAACTGAGCTACAATACCACACCCAAACTGACTGAAGAGTGGTGCTGTTTCTGGAACATAGCAGTCATGTTTTTCTAGGCATGGATCGTTAAGGATATGTATAGTTGTAATGTGGGTGAAAAGGTGAAGACCATATGGACCCCTATATAAAATTACAATTCACTGTATTAAGATACATTTGGGTATTTGTTAATCTGAGTGTCAGCATCACTTTAAAGGAAATCTGTCTTTAGTTTTATGCTGCCTTAAATGAGGGCAGCATAAACTAGTGAAAGAAATGCTAAACAGATCAGTGTTATTACTTACATCATTTTGTTCAGATGTTCTCCTAATATGCAGGAGAATAGGATTCTTGCCACACCCCTCCCCCACCCTCCAGCTGCTGATTGACAGTTGCTGCCTATACACAGCATGGATAGATAACTGCCAATCAGCAGATGGTGGGTGCAGTTTTCTGATTCTCATGAATATCCAGGACTACTGGGCTCATGCACATAATGGAGAGGACTACTTATTGTCCATGTTATTCAGAAGGATATCTCAGGATCAGCTGCACAGAACAATGTAAGTGATATATCATTCTGTTCTGCTTCTCTGTCACTAGTTTATTCTTCCATTAGATAGGACAGCCTAAACCTGCTGACAGAGTCTCTTTAAACAATCAGATGTAATTCACAGAGCCACCACTAGAGTAATGAGGCATTCTATGGTGGCCTTTGAAATCACATAATGGGTCGTCCAAAGCAAAGACAGCCAATGTACATTTAACTGCTATGATGAAAAATGTCTAAGTTTTGAGGGCACACTGGTACTTATTGAAGAGATCAAGCTGAATGTCTCATAGGCTATGCTCCATGAGAGAAGAGTATGCAAATGAGCTCTTCTCCAGAAAAAAAAAAGGCTCTTGAGTGCCACCTACAGGTAGTTACCCTATATGTTAAAGTGCAAGTTTTAAAGCAGAGATGGGAAATCTTCGACCTTTGAGCTGTTGCAAAACTACAATTACTGTCATGCCTGGACAGCCAAAGCTTTGACTTTACCTGTCCAGGCATGATGGGTATACTAGTTTGGCAACAGCTGGAGGGCTAAAGATCCATCTCTGCTTTAAAACTTGCACTTTAACATATAGGGTAACTACCTGCAGGTGGCACGCAAAAGACATTTTTCTTTCTCATGGACTCATTTGCATACTTCTCTCCCATGGCTAGGAATTTTAATCCAACTACATTCAAATGATAGAGCCTCCTATCCATAGACAGCTATTTTGGGTACCTCCTCCTCTACTGCAAGAAACCCGGAACAGCTGTCTACATATGGATGTCTCTTCTTTTTGGAAAAGACTGGTTTGGCCAAAATTCCTTGTCAAATTTCAAGGCTCATCCATGGGTCAGATATTGACTTTAAGGCTGCAGTCACATATTCCGTGGTCCACGGACTATGATCAATTTTAGAAACCATTCAAGTGATTTCAGCCATTCACACCATCCGCACCATGAAAAATTGGACATTTCCTAGCGGATCACGGCACGGATCTTGCCCGCCGCCTGGGAGCTGATAGGAGCGCAGAAGACAACTACTCGCCTACTCCCTCTGAGCCAGTAAACATGTGAGCCTACCGGTACAGAGGGAGTAGGCGAGTAGTTGCCTTCTGCGCTCCTGTCATCTCTGCTGACGAGTGGCAGGGGTTGTACTTTGGGGGATCCGTCCCTAGTGTTGGATTGGGGTAGCTTGGGCCCACCAGGAAATTTTAATCTTGGGGCCAACCCTACATACACCAGCTATACCCAGAACCTTTCGCATTACTGTGGCCACTTTTCACAGAGCTTTCGAGGCCCACCGTGGGGTAGGGCCTATCGGGGGTTTCCCCTGCTCCTCTGTGGGCCAGTTCGAGCCTATCTGTGCCGCCTGTCTAGTGCCACCTATAGGTGGCTTTAGAGAGAAAGTTTGATTCCTTCCAGAGAGGAGCTGATCTGAATATAATACTGTTGGTAGATTACTTTATGTATAGAACTGGTATGGTGGTATTATCTAAATACTGTATGATGATGTTTACTTGCAATAAGTCGCTACTTAGACCCTTTATATTACTTTTTTAAATAGCTTTTTATAGCTTTATTATTTCAGTTCCATATGATTTGGTTAATTTATGGTATGGCTGTGTGTGCATTACAGTCTATGTCTCTTATACTTATACATATGGCCCACAGGGGAATTCACCAATCCCTCTGGGTAAAATCTCTTGACCCTACAGAATATAACAATGGACATGGTAGAGTCATTGATGAGACCCCCACAGTGTAACCAGGTTGACCACCACTGAGTGAGGTCAAGCTGTTCATCATTGCTGAGTGGTAGTTGAACCTATTGTCGGGGGCGTCTATTGAAGCATGGCCGAGTCTATGGTGAAGTGAGATTTTATATTAGAAAGAATCCATATAGTGGGAGCAGATTTAATGCCGCCTGCTCTGACTGATACGGCCTGGTTGTGAAATCCTAGACGCGGCTCTACTGAACCAGAAAACGCTTTAATGCCGGGCTCTATCCAACCCAAATAATAGCTTATTGTTCAGATTTTAGGAAATAATAATGGATTGATTTCTAAAATGCATCTACATCATCCATTACCTTCCATAGATAGTTTGGTAATTTTTTTCAACTACTAGTTCCGATCTTATGTGTATTTGGGCAATTTAATTCATATAATTTAATCCATGGTATTGTTATGTATTGTTAAAAAGGGAAATATTATCGCCAATTTTTTTTTTAATTTTGTATCCCCCCAATATAAGTAGAATGTAATATTATTAATATAATAATAATAATAATTGATATTAATTTATTATTATTATTATTATTATTATTATTATTATTATTTTACCAAATATAATAACAAATAATATAATAATCATAGGGAAAAAAATCCATACAGCAGACCAAAACATCAGGGTGATTTATTGAGATTTATTGACCCATTTCATTAACCAGTCCTAAAGGGGTTATTTAGAATTAGAAAAACATAGCTGCCTTTTCCAGAAATAGCGCCACCCTTGTATTGTATTGTATTGTATCTAATACCACTTAGGAAAGGAGTGACGCTGTTTTTGCAAGAAAGAAGCTAAGTTTTTCTAATACTGGACGACATTGACATCTAAAAAGACGGCTGTAAAACTACAGTCTAGATTTGTCAGGTCTTAATATTTTTTTTTTTGTGTGCAAATATGGCATTTACAAAAGTTTGCAAGTTTTTTTTTTTTTACTCCAGAAAACTGGCTGGTGGTTGATAGCTCTCCTCATATTTTTGTAAGTGGGTCTTACTTAGTGATGAGCGAATACTGTTCGATCGAATAGATATTCGATCGAATAATGAGATATTTGATAAATATTCGATAAACGTTCAAATCCCCCAGCCTCCAGTTTCACCCTCCAAATGGTCAAATAGATGTTTTTCACTAATCGAATACTTGTTTCCACAGACTTTAATGGGATCGAATATTCGAATATTCGCGGGATATTCGTACGAATATCGAATATTCGAATATCTCACTATTCGCTCATCACTAGTCTTACTATGACTTGGTTCAACCATAAAACCAGAGGGGCAACCATAGAAACTAACAGGGATCAGAGGCATTCCCTATTGTACAGTGTTTGGTTATCTGATTTTCCAAAAACATGAATTGATCTCGGGAGTAACTCTCTGCTGGGGTTCAGTCCTATCTTGGCAATTTTTAGGATAACACAATGGGGGAGATTAATCATGGTGTAAAGTGAAACTGGCTCAGTTGCCCCTAGCAACCAATCAGATTCCACCTTTCTTTCCTCACAGACTCTTTGGAAAATGAAAGGTGGAATCTGATTGGTTGCTAGAGGCAACTGAGCCACTTTACACCATGTTTGATAAATCTCCCCCTAAATGTTCAGTCGTAGGCATATAAATGTGACCTATATATTTCTGATAATCTAGGCTTACCAAATGTTTCATCTTGACTGAGATTCATAGCAACCCATTTTGATCAAATAGAGTTCGTACATTCTATTTGATCAAATTGTTTGCTAAGAATCAAATTTTTAATATAGAAAAAAACTTTAGAACAGGTTTTATCGTGTGTACATGTCTAAAATTTTGATCAGTCTGGGTCTGTATGTTCAGATGCATACTGATCATGAGAACGAGCCAGGAGAGGACCGTGCTGCAGCACCTCCTCTCCCCGCTCTGAGTTAGAAAAAATAGTCGGGCTCCATTGAGCTCAATTATAAGTCTGACTCTTTTTTTTCTTAGACAAAAGGATATGCAAAATAGCTCTCACACCTATTGAGCAAAGAGATATCCCTTCAAGTCAAGTCTTACTCAGTCAAGGAGCCGTAGAACATTGACTGGGGATTTTATGCCAAGCCAAACAATCTCTCTAAAAGGAAAGATTTCCCATCTGCAGACAGCTGTTTCTGGGTTTTTGCCCCTCATCAGTGCAGAGCAGGATGTTGGCTGGCTAGTGAGAGGCCTATCAACGTGGGTCAAAGGGGTATTGACTCTCCTTAAGGAAAGCCTGTCATAAAGACGTGTGGAGACTTACACACCATTGCTGCTCCACTGAGAATTCTGGGGAGAGGATGCACTGCAGCACGGTCTTCTCCCGGCTCTATCCCCCGATCAGTACAGGTGTGAACACTCAGACCCCGACCGATCAAAACTTTTGACATGTCTCTATGGTATGTCAATTTTTTTTTTTTGTAATGACAGGTACACTTATACATCTGTTGTATACGGCTGGCGTATGTTTCTATTGTAGCTAATGAAAAATTGGTATGGCGCAAACGTAACCCTTACTGCCTGGCTCTCCCACAGATTCCATCTTATCACTGGAGGTCCCAGCAGGAGGGCTCTATGTCATCCAATTTTCAATGGACCCTTATAACAAACGGGGACTGGTCATACTCTATTGAATGGGAACAAATCAGATTGCAGATTCAATCTAATCTGGATTTTTTTGTAGCTCATTTTATTTTTTGTCATTGACTCTAAAGACTATTAAAGTGATACTGTCACCCCCCCCCCCCCCCCCCATAGTCTATGTAAGGTTCTCCGCACCATCCACAAGCTTAGGTGCTGCACATGTGATATATACCTGTATAAAACTTGTCTGTGTCTTATTTTTGCACTAAAATTGCTTCATTTCATTAGTGGACAGTGTCACCTGGGCGGGGCTTCCTGACAGGTGGGCTGTCTCCCCAGCAGGGAGTTGGGGCCCAACGGCCTGGAGCCTCACCTAGGTGACACTGTTAACAGATGAAATGAAGTGAGGGTAAAGGGGGTGACAGTATTACTTTAATTGATGCAGGGTAACCTTCTGGACACTAAATTGGAAGCCAAAGAGAAAGATGCTGGTCTGGGCCTGGCCACAGGTAAGTTTTCTGATACTTCTGATATTTCTCCCACCTGAGTGCCTTATTCAACTGTGATTGTGTCTTTAGGAAGGCCAAAAGGTTAAATGCCAGGGATACTGTCTAAAAGGGAACCTGGCTGTTGGGGGTACTACTTACAAGGGGGGAACATGGCTACTGTGGGCGACTATCTACAGGGCTGACCTAGATACTGGGGGGGAGACTACCTACAGGGGGGGACCTGGCTACTGGGGGGGGGGGCTTCCTAAAAGGGGGGACTAGCTACTGGGGGAGACTACCTACAGGGAGGACCTGCTGAAGTCCTGCAGGAAGTGGTATATTCTTTCCAGTGTGACACAGTGCTATCTGCTGCCACCTCTGTCCATGTCAGGAACTGTCCAGAGCAGGAGAGGTTTTCTGTGGGGATTTGCAACTGCTTTGGATAGTCCCTGTCATGAACAGAGGTGGCAGCAGAGATCACTGTGTCAGACTGGAAAGAATACACTACTTTCTGCAGCACACACAGCAGCTAATAAGTACTGGAAGACATAAGATTTCCAAATGGAAGTAATTACAAATCTGTATAACTTTCTAAACCATTTTTCCCCCAGCGGAGTACCCCTTCAAACCTGTTACCTGTTTCAAGCTAGCTGCCAACCAATACTGTTCCTGTAAAAGTTGCTTACCTAAAGTACCTGAATAGTTATTTGCTGTACACAGTATGTACAATGGTTTACATGGAAGACATCCTCATTGCAATCGATGATAACCAGTTTATAAAGTAAAATATTCCCACGCTCTTTCATGGCCATTTCACCAATTCACCTTGTTTGCTAACAATAAAGTCCTACATAGGTGTCAATATCCAGCCGCAAAAGAGATAGGATTAACTAGGGCCCTCTATAGCCGGCCATACATGTAATACACAGTTACAATAGGTTTATTCATTGGAAAATCCCTTTAAGGACCCCAAAGCAGCTTAGCAGGATTGTCATTTAGGCAGCCCCTGTGGGAGATGTAAATGCAGCTGATGTAGTCACCTAGTTCTCCGAGAGACGTATATAACATAAATACAATGGCAAGTAACATGACAGATGTAAACAAATCACCTATATAGATTTATGTAGATTTTTTTTTAAATTACACTTTAAATATTATTTTATGCCATATATATGGACTGTAATCCTGTGTCCGCCATCAACTTCCTCCCTCTGTTTCATTCCATGGACTGGCCGTATAATTGCCCATGTATATGTAATATATAGGTAGATAGGGGGAGATTTATCAAACATGGTGTAAAGTGAAACTGGCTCAGTTGCCCCTAGCAACCAATCAGATTCCACCTTTCATTTTCCAAAGAGTCTGTGAGGAATGAGAAGTGGAATCTGATTGGTTGCTAGGGGTACCTGAGCCCCACCATGTTTGATGAATATCCCCCATAGTGTATGAAAAAGTGGTGAGTTAAAATTCATTATATGACTCGGAAGTTGTCATCCTTGACAGGATATTTATTAGACTATGTAATAAGTGTAATGCCCTGCGGAGGTTTCTGGGCCATACAAACAGCATAAGGATATGATACGATGCTCAAAGTGACACAAGTCAACAACACCCCCCCCCCACCCCTTTAAGGGGTAAAGAGTCCTCCTGACGCTTCCCAAAAAATGAACTGTAGTGTGAACTGTACATAATACTGATACAGTAATACCTTCACAAACTCTTTATTAGCGGACAACCCAAGGACATATGCATCATATAGGGATCCATGAGGCTACTATAAAATCCTTGGAGTTAGAGGGGGAGGATAGGCCTGGATAGGCTCATACCTTATTGTTGGATGACAAAAACCTGTGAATGACCCCCCTCTACAGAGAAAGTGAATTGTTAGCAAAACGTAGATGAGGAATTGGACCATTGACTAGAAAACAAACATCTGGACATTTTGCATTAAAGGAGATGTCCGGCGAAATAAAAAACTACAGTGCAGACAGGGGTGGGAGGATCATAACCAAGAATCTATACTTACCCATCCCTGTGCCCCTACAGCGCTGCAATAATGACCCCTGACCCCTGCTGGCCTCCTCCAGCTTCCCCTCCTGCTGGTGGATTGCTCGCTCAGCCAGTTAGTCTAGTGAGGCAATCCATCAACCAGGTTGGGTACTTCCCCTGAGTTGTAAGGTAGCAAGAATTCAGGAGAAAAGGAGTTCTGACGGTCAGATGGCTGGTGATGCTGCTCTGTAGGTGCATGGGGATGGTAAGTATAGATTCTTTATCCATCCCTGCCTGCACTGTAGTGTTTGACTTAGCTGGACTTCTCCTTTTTATCTTTGGTGTGGGGCCACTCTGAGTCAATCTGCTGCACTGCCAGGGCCTCAAATGTACTGTAGCCCTTGACCTTATCAAAGGGCCATGTCACACAATTGAACAGTATTTGTGACTGTTACTTTTTCCATGTATATCATTTGGATAAAACAGGTCTGGAGCAGAATTAATGTTTTTCCGGGATTTAAAAACCAAAAAAACAAAAAATATATAACGCATACACACACATATGGAAGAGACACATATCATAGTGATAAATAGCCTATGCATACATACAACACAACCTTGGAGGTGGGGAAGGTACCACAGTTTCCCCAAAACTGATGTTCTTTTTTTAGGGCATTCCATTGACCATACAAGAGTACAAATGTTTGATTAGAGAAGAGTGAAACCCATGGACATAAAGTTCTATTATATATGGAACTAAAGCCAAGTGAGATGTCCTGGATATGGGGGTCTCTCTGGGTTCCTCTTGTACGTGAGAGAGAATTGGGGCCCCAATATGACATAAGGGTGTGAGGGCTGGATGGGTGGCTAGAATATAGAGGACGATACTGGAATGAATGGATGGAGGTAAGCAGTTCCGAGACTCCCCTCTAACTCTTACAAGAATAATAGTCGAATAAAGAAAAAAACAATAAAAAGAAAAAAAGGAATGAGTTATTCTCCCAATATGCAGTTCAGAAGTGATTCGGTGAATCTGTCAGATTTGGATCCAGAAGTGCCCTGATATTGCTCACTCAAAGTATATACAGAAGCAGGAACAGGAGTCCATGTTCCTGTACGGTACATGGAGTAGGTGGGCCGAGTGCAGAGTAGCCATCCAGTTAATGTTGTGAGTAGAAGCCCTGATGCATTGAGCCAACTCTTACCTCTGGACTGCTCATTGTACAGGGGGACAAAATGAATCCAGAAACAATATCAAAAGTTACCATTCTAATGAATCTGAATGTTTTTGTGATGCTTGGACTGAATCTGATTTGTACTGAATATATCTCTATGCCTGATCATAGTACTAGGGATGGAAGGGTGACCATATGAAGTTGTCTCTATCTTCCAGAACTCCTGATGGACATATGTGGTCCCCAGGCCCTGAATTCCTGATGGACATTTGTGGTCTCCAGGCCCTGAACTCCTAATGGACATTTGTGGTCTCCAGGCCCTGAATTCCTGATGGACATTTGTGGTCTCCAGGCCCTGAACTCCTAATGGACATTTGTGGTCTCCAGGCCCTGAACTCCTGATGGATATATGTGGTCTCCAGGCCCTGAACTCCTGATGGACATTTGTGGTCCTCAGGCCACCACTGCTATAAGCCCATAAAGATGATGTATTAATGTCACTGGTGGCCACCAAGGCCTTGTTGTATGGGCTTCCTGTCATGTTCTCTGTGGTCAAAGATATTAATGTTTATATTATCTTTTCCCTGACCAGGCAGACTGTAACACCATCCCTTGAACCACCAACCTACCAACCATTATAGTTTACTGCTTACATCATGGTTACCATAATAGCCATGTAATGCCTCAAAGACTACATTTATATGAGAACAGTGCATCAGGCTTTATATCTATATATGTCATAGTGCACATCCAAAGTGGGGGTAAGGATTTCCTTCACCCAAGGCCAAGACTCTATCGGCACCCCTGACCTTGTATCTGGATACTCATGTTGGCTCCCCCATCCCTACAGCATATGGTTCCCCAGCCCCCTATCTTGCTATGCTCCTGTATACATTGTCATATATTTTGCCCTTCTTTATATATGTAGTTCAGATAAATGGATAAAATTTAAGCTAGAAAAATAAAAAAATAAATGTATTATATTTTTGTAACTGTTTTCATAGGTTTAGCGCTGTTCAGGTTTTGGCATAGTATGATTATTAGACGTTGCTATGATGTGTATGGAAAACGAAGGGCAAAATTCTGCTTGGCAGTAAAAAAGAACTTATAGGGTATAAATATATGCATCCTCTTGGTCCCCTTTAGCCTAGATGGCTGGTCTATTTCCCCTCTGATAGTGAGAGGATAGATCAGGATGCATTATTCTCTGTTAATAGCTATGTCACGACGTCCACATCTGACCCATTGCTTAAACACAGCAATAGATGTCACTGAGTGAGACCTGACTGCTGCTCTAGCTGCCATCCCTGCAATTCAATGACATGGAGAGGAACAATTGTCTTCATAATAAATTTCTGAATATCCTGAATACACCCATAGTATTTTAACAATAATATGTGAACTAAGACCAGAAATAATTTGCCCTGATATGGATATATATATATATATATATATATATATATATATATATATATATATATATATATATATATATATATACACATACAGTATATATATATATATAGGCTTTTCAGCCCAGCCACATGGGAAGCTGATTAAGATGTGAAATGACAAGTACAAGTGTGTGAAACTAAAAAAGAAATAGGAATGACTGACCAAAGGGGAGGGGTAGGTTAGATACTTAGGAGATAGATAGATAGAAGATAGACAGATGATACATAGATAGATAGATAGATAGATAGATAGATAGATAGATAGATAGATAGATAGATAGATAGGAGAAAGATAGGAGATAGATAGATAGATAGATAGATAGATAGATAGATAGATAGATGATACATAGATAGATAGGAAATATAGATAGATAGATGTAAAATAATATAAAATGCAAAAACATGTAAAATAGTAAGAAACACAAAAAATGGCATAAAAGGGCATAACAATGGAAGTAGATAAATGTATCAATGTAAAAAATCTAAAATGCAAAAAAAATCTAAAATATTGTAAATGTAAAAATATATCAAATAATATAAAAGGATAAATAGTATAAAATATACATGTAAATAAATATAAAATAGGAAATGAAAAAAAAATCTGAATATATTATGAAAGTAAAAAATATAAAATATAAATGTAAAAAAATGTACAAAAAATATGAAATAATAGCGCAAAAAGTATAAATACGAAATGTACATACGCAAAGTGGTAATGAAATGATATGGCTAAAAATGTAAAAGAAAAAATTTAAAAAAGGAAAAAAAAAATTGTGTGCAGTACAAGAGTACATAAAAACTAGTAACAGTGATCCTGTGAACTGTATTGGAAAAACTTCACATCCTTGTTGAGTTTTTTTTCCTTGTCCAGTAAGAAAAAAAATTAAGATTTTTTTTCACGCAATAGTAAATGTAGATTATATTTATTTTCCAAAAAAAAAATAAATAACTAATGATAAACAAAATAAAATAGAATTTCACTGAGGAAACTTTAAAAATAATAATAATTATAAAATAAAAATAATAATAACTAAAAAAATAAATAAATAAAATAAAGAAATATAGATCCTTATTCTAAAATGTGTAAAAAAAACAAAAACAAAACACTATAGGCAATAGGCTCTTAATAGGCAATGACTCCTTTCTGGCAAGGCAAATGTGATTAATGGCCCTTTACCGTCCCTCCACTGCATCGCTGATTTTCATGGTGAAAAATAGTGCTGGGATTCCGGCGAGGTGAACGTTTAACATTTGTATACCATTTATTTATAAACACTAAATATAAAAACAAAATAAAACATAATACATTGACCACTATACCAAAATAAACACAAATTCTAAAAAAAAAATAAATAAAATAAAATTGACGTCACATGGCAAACACCATGTCGCGTATTTGAAATAATCCTAATCCATCATCCCTCTCTGTAATAAGTCATCTAATTGATATTTCCTCTTCTCTCTCCCCATGCACTTATCTTACACAACCCATGCAGCACACACTATTGCATTGTTAATAAGGCTCAAGGTAACCTTGCCTATTCTCCGTAATGTATCTTTTCCTTTTTTTTTTTTCCCATTCTCCTTGCATGTCAAATGTGATCATATCATGATCCCTACGCCTCGCATGTAATATTAATATTCTAAAAAGCATGCTAAATGGGCATCTATAGAGACGAGACAGTGGCACGCGTAGCTGCAGTACCCCCAGACTGGCTCTAGTGGCCGCCCTCACGTTAAGAAGACTGGGCTGTTTTCATCAGCACTGCGGTTACAGATTTTGCAGCACTAATTACATAAAGTCCCTTAGTAAAGCAGCCAGTTACAAATTACACACAGTCCCCTGGATTATACGGCATGCTGTAATCCCCTGGCTTAACTGTAGGAACATTAACCCCTTCCAAAATCAACCCTAGTGCAATAGGGAATAAGCCTTTACCTGAAGAATACGAGGGTCTCCCAAAGGTAGATGCCCAGTGCATTGAGGCTGCACATGGTGTCGGCTGTGCGGCTGCTTCAGCTGGATAGATGAAAGTCCTTGCAATCCTTGCAGATGCAGAATAGAGTCTGGAGGCTGTAGTGCTGAAGGGACAGCTCCAGACAAGGGTGGCTGCTTCAGCACCACGGACAGCAGCTGCCTCTCCTCGAAGCCTTACTCCAATCACCTGCACCAAGGCGTTCTCTCCATACAAAGTGACTAGTATCCTGCCAAAAGGAGCAAGTCATAGGACCTGCTGAGCACTATGCTCCACTATGCACAAGGATTTCCCCCAGTTTCCTTATATTCCATGCAGCCGGATAGGGGAGCAAAGGGGGGTGAGGAGAAGAGGGAGGTGGGGGGGCACACAAACCCTTAGTAGTGTCCCCTCTTCTTCAGCATGGTCTTCTTCTCCTCCTGTATGCCTTCCCTGAGGATTGAGCTGCTGATGTTGTGGCAGGAAAGAGTCTGTCCCATAGCTTTGGGGGGTTAAAGTAAAAAAAAAAAAAAGAAGAAGGAGAAGAAGAAGAAGAAGAAGAAGGAAACACTCACTCCTTTAAGTTTCACTGTCTTGGGGCATTTTATGGTAGCAATGGGACCTCAGTATGAACATAGTGTGTTGGATCTTTCTTCTTGCCCCATGGTAAGCCAGGAGACATCAACACTTCTTAGCATATTCCTTACTGCAGTAATTTACTAAACTAAAAAAAAAAAAAGGTGAAATGTTGGACGGGGGAAGAAAAAAAACAAAACACCCTCTCCAGCCTTAGAAGGTCCTCCCATCAGCCTCTGCTATTGGTCTGTGGGAGTTTAAAATGGCCCAGGCATCCAGGGATTGGCAGGGAGGCTTGTTCATCATTGCAGTGGGTTAACCCTCGCCTGCCTGCACCCTTCTGTATCAGAATCCGTCCTGTGAAGCCGTTCCTAATTCCTGGTGGTAACAAAATAAATACAGTATAGGAGTCCTGCCAAATGTAAGGTGACATGTGCCCAGTGCCCGGGCTATTGTATCCCTTGGATCATGTGCTCCAAAATACTGTTATATAAGAAGTTTATCAGGGGATGGAGGGAGGGCGAGGGGGGGGGGGGGGGCTCAATCTGACCCTCTCAGAATTAATCACCAGCAGAGCGGAAATAAACCCTATGCAGCATTCACACTGAGCAGTTTGTCAGGTTATAATGCTTCTATCAGCAGCCGCCGCCGCATTCCCTTATCTATGGCTTTAACCACTTCATGGCCAGGAGGTCGATGGCTGACAATAAAAGTTAAAGCAGTGAAGTAAATGGAGCGCGGGATGCTTCTAGAAATGTCTGTATAGGTGACAAGCTCTCTATTGTCCAGGGGCAGAAATAAAGGGATTGGGGCTGATGGGGTATACAACCTGGGTGTTAGGAGCTAGGGGGATTACAAAAGTTACTCTGCCCTGGGCTACAGCAGCAAACTAAATGTTTGCCCGAAGTGGAGAAAAGCCTAGCTTACTCTATCTATCTATCTATCTATCTATCTATCTATCTATCTATCATCTATCTCCTATCTATCTATCTATCTATCTATCTATCTATCTATCTATCTATCTATCTATCTCCTATCTATCTATCTCCTATCTATCTCTCTATCTATCTATCTCCTATCTATCTATCTATCTCCTATCTATCTATCTCCTATCTATCTCTCCTATCTATCTCTCTATCTATCTATCTATCTATCATCTATCTCCTATCTATCTATCTATCTATCTATCTATCTATCTCCTATCTATCTATCTTCTATCTATCTCTCTATCTATCTATCTCCTATCTATCTATCTATCTATCTATCTCCTATCTATCTATCTATCTATCTATCTATCTATCTCCTATCTATCTATCTCCTATCTATCTCTCTATCTATCTATCTCCTATCTATCTATCTATCTATCTATCTATCTATCTATCTATCTATCTATCTCCTATCTATCTATCTATCTATCTATCTGTCTGTCTGTCTGTCTGTCTGTCTGTCTGTCTATCTATCTATCTATCTATCTATCTACAGTATCTAACTATCTTCTATCTATCTGTCTGTCTATCTATCTATCTATCTATCTATCTATTTCTCTCTATCTTTCCATCCATCTATGCATCCACCCATTACATATTATCTATCTATCTATCTGATAATCTTGCAGTCTATCTAATCATCTCTCCATTGTTTCTAAAAAAAAAAAACCCCAACAAAACACAGCAATCACTGAACTCAGAGAGAACAGTGAAAAATTCCAATGGAGTACTCATTTACGAGTCTCCATTGATTGTCCCATACAAAATTTGAATATGCAAAAAAGGGGTCCGTGGAGCCTCAGTTACGAGTCTCAAAACACGGGAATAGCCAGATATCCCTCTCTCCAGAGAAGGAAGCCCATTGCCAAGGGGTGCCTCCTAGTGGGGAGAGCACCAAACCACCCTGATACGTAGTCCCTCAGGTCCTCACTCTGTTACGAGCTTTGGGACCTAAATAGGGAAACACCAGGGTGGCCCCTGTAAGTCAAAGTCTAACTCTGTGGTGTGTATAACGACATAAGACAAGGGTTACCAAGGCTAGGCATCCATCCACAGACTGCAGTTTCGGGGTATTTGCCCCTCGTCAGTGTGGAGAAGGATTCTGGCTACTGGGGCAATGATAAATAGACCAACAAAACACAACAATCACTGAACTCAGGGAGAACAGTGAAAAATTCCAATGGAGTACTCATTTATGAGTCGCCATTGGTTGTCCCATACAAAATTTGAATATGCAAAAAAGGGGTCCGTGGAGCCTTTTTTCTAAAAAAAAAAAGTTATAAGCTATACCTTGCTAAATTGCTGTTGACCTTTTCATGTACCAGGAATCTAGTCACATGGTTGATGTCAGTCTGTTGTCTGTCAATGGGGCACAGGTCATAGACCATAAAGGGGTTATCTGGTTATGGAAAACTATATATAGATCATTGCAAATGTATAAAGAATATAATAAACATGTTATGCTTACCTTTCTGCACTCCCCTAATGTTCTCCTATGGGTCTCCGGTGTCCCCTGCTAAATGATGCCGCTTCTACTTTTAAGACAGACACATCTCTGGAGTGACAGCCTGCTCAGCCAATCACTAACTAAGATGGGACAGTGCCCCTGACAATGATTGGCTGAGCGGGCTTTCACCATCAAGTTGAGTTCTTCTCTGAAGTGGAGGTGGGATCATTCAACAGGGAGCACTGGAGACCTATAGGAGGGTACCAGGGAAGTGTGGTAAGTAGAAGATATTTATTATTTTCTAAATACTGATCTATATATAGGTTTCTCTAACCAGATAACCCCTTTAAAGTCACTGTCATATATATATATATATATATATATATATATATATATATATATATTCTTTTCTTTTTTTTTTAGAAATCAATAGTACAGACGATTTTAAGAAACTTTGTACTTGGGTTTATTTGGCAAATATGCCATTATCTGCAATCAAAAAGACTTTTCTCATGTCCCCCCCCCTCCTCTTTTCCATTCACTGCAAAATATCAGGAAATTGTGACTTGTTGCATCAGACACAACACTGTCTGTTCTATAGAGAGGGGGGGGGGGGGTGGACGAGAGAGCAGGGAACAAAGGGTTACACAACACGGAGGTGGGTGACATTGTATTCAGAGGTCAGAGAGGTCAGTGCTGACTGTTAGAGGAGATAGCCAGGTGATTAACTGTAGATTAACTCTTTGTTGTCCTGTTTTGGTGCCTCATCTCTCTCCACCCCTCCCCTCTCCATAAGCAAGCCATGAAGACAGGGGGGAGAGCTTCAAACTGTTTTTTTCATGATAAAAATGCATTTTCAGCTAATAAACCCAATTACAAAGTTTCTTAAAATCCCCTCTACTATTGATTTCTGGAAAAAAAAAAATTAAACGACAGTGACACTTTAAAGCACATTTGCCCAGAATCTGCTACCTATACATTCCAGTATAGCTACACTTCTGAATATGACTAATAGCAATGTATAGAAAATTGCAGGAAATGTTGCATAAAGTGATATTCCCATTTGGAACATTGATAACTTATTAGCATCAAGTGACTCCTTGATCCCTTTCATCTGGTTGTGGACATAGGATGTAACCAGAAAACCAAAAATAGCCAGGTCGGTTGATTTGACCTTTCTTTACATTAATGGTAATTTACAAGTTATGGTGCTGCACATGAGGGCATATGTCATGCCCGGCGTGCTGAGGTGGTGTACAGCAGGTGTGCATTTAGTGTTTACTCTGGGGCACTTGTCACCGGTGGTCAGGAGTGGCGTTACCCACCCACACACAGGTACCTGAAAGCAGGGCCGTTTCCAGGCTTTATGCCGCCTGAGGCAAACCTAAGCAATACAGGGTATAGTATGAGACAGCTCACCAGGTTCAGGTGTGGATGACAGTAGTTCTTGAGGTAGTGAATCAAAGTAGGCGTTAAGAAGAGAAGAGTTTATCCTAGAAGAGTTGTAAAGGTCCAACTTGTCGACCTTGTCTTTGTGGCAATTATCTCTGCCAAGATTGCATTGAGAATAATGAGTGTACTATTGTGAAGAATCCGTGTACTCACAGTTAGTTGAGAAAGGAGAGAAAGAAAATGTGCCGTTTCCCAAACCAGATCAGAAAGTGCCTGGTTTCGGACTACAAGCCCCAGGCCTTTACAGTTGGCTGTAGCTAACTCCTCAAGCCTTCCCATGGTAGTTAAGCAGTGATCAGTAGAATACGTCAGCTTAGACTCTTTGTCCTACTGGGGATCTTTTTGTTAAAGAAGAGATCTGCCTCTTGTTCCTGACAAGGGCTGTGGCTCTGAGCCAGGCCCAGCTATCTACTGCAGAAGGAACTCTCTGTCTGTGACTGTCTCTCTCCACCGTCCACTAAAGAACTCCCACCAGGGACTAACTAGCCTTATATAGGGGTGACCAGCTCTAACCTCCTATTGGTGGGGCAGTGTACAAAAAAAGGAGGGAAGAAGTGTGTGGGTGTTTGTGTGTGGTACCTGCACCTGTGATTGGTCAAACAGTGAACACAGAAAACGTTAGTTAACCATTAGCTTTCAGCTGTGCTCTTACAAGCAGATAGCGAACAGTGAGACACGAGGTGGTGAAAGTGCCAAAGGCAGCCATTATCCCAGAGTGTGTCACATAACAGAGTTACCTTTATCTGGGTGACAAAAGACTTAGAGGACCAGGGGCAGACACAGACTGCATAGGGCACCTGTGCAAAAAAATTTGCTTGGGCCCCCCATAAGCAAATCATGCCACCACATTCCTGGCTGACCCCCATCCCCATACACACTACCCCACCTGCCTTCCATTCCCACACACACTACCTATACTAGCTGACCCACATCCCTACACACAATACCCCACCCGACCTCTAGGTCATCAGGATGCCCGATGCCGTGATCACCAATGTAGGACCACCAGGTAATGTCACTGGTGCGCACGTCCCAAGGCAGGACATTGTGTGGTATGTGGGGCAGGCCGTGGCTGCTTACATCCCGCTGCTGGTGGGCCACGAGTGGCATGACATCTATTAAGGCACCTGGTACATGGGTGGATGGACAATACATATCACCTATGCGGCAGGGCCCGGGGCAGTGGAGCCTCTGTTGGCCTCGGCCCCTGTGCAGCTGGACAGGCTGCACAAGTGATATGTCCACCACTGTAGAGGACCACCCGTATAGGGACACTACAATTGTCCATATGGAATGATCAATACACCAGCTGGAAGGAAATGTGAGTGCACATACGAACAACCACTGATGCAACTCTTAATAAATTTATACAGACAAGATAAGCAAAAGACTGGCATATAAAACGCACACAAAAATTAGGACTTAGTTCTGGACTGTGTTCTTGCAGTCCATTTCACATATCCATTTAATAGAAAAAAATACAGATGCTATAAGGGATGTAAGTGTGTGTATCAGTTTGGATCCTTTTTTTGTTTTTGTTTAGCGTACCATGTTTTTGTCTATGTTAAAAGTAACCATTAAAAACAGATCCATTAAACAGACTACAATAACGCAATGTGGACCTACCCTTACAGTCAGCCGAGGAGCAACCTCTTTCTCATTCATCGGCTGATCGCTGGTCCTTTTACCTACTCCCATTGTTCCTATGGGCGCTCATTTGTAAAGGGCCTTTAGTCTGTAAATTACTGTACATGAGAAGCTTCTTTCCAATCACTAATTGACATTTGTGCAATCAGTTAGCCAAGCTCATTACTTTCCATTGGAGATCAATGAATGTCATAAATAGATTTATATCACTACATGTTAGAGGGATTCTCCACTAACATGTCATGTCAATAACCCATATTGTGGGAATCAGTCCATCTGGTCTATCACTGGTCCAAGTACCAGTACCTTACAGTTTCCATATCTTCTATTTGTTTCAAAGCAGATAACATATGAATGCAATCACTAAAGGTGGGATCACAGTGTTCACTCCATTGCACTCAATGGTGAATGTAGAAGAAAGGGTGGTTAGAAGCACAGATTAAACCACCATTAAGTTGCAAAGCTTTACCATTTAAAATGCAAGGGCCTGTAATTTATCTCCATCATAACACATTTTCCATGAACTTTATACTAGTTCCCAACCCCCTTGTTGGCTAACCCCAACTAATTGCCAACCCCCTAGATGCCATCATCAAATAGTATAGGGCATGGGATCAAACTAACCCCCATGTTGACTAACCCCCATTAGAATTCATCGCCCACTAGTATAGGGTATGAGATCGACCCAACCCCTTGTTGGCTAACCGCAACTAATTCCCAACCCCCTAGAAGTCATCACCCACTAGTATAGGGCATGAGATCGATCCAACCCCTTGTTGGCTAACCGCAACTAATTCCCAACCCCCTAGAAGTCATCACCCACTAGTATAGGGCATGAGATCGACCCAACCCCTTGTTGGCTAACCGCAACTAATTCCCAACCCCCTAGAAGTCATCACCCACTAGTATAGGGTATGCGACAGAGCCATGGCCGTATTTACCACTAGGCACCCGTGGTCCGGTGTCTAGGGCAGCAGGGGGGCAGCACCAGGGAGCAGGGGGAAGCAAACAACTTATTTTATTATTTTTAGTCTCCCACCTACTGTTCAGACTTGCCAGTAAGTTTGGTGTTTTTTCAAGGGGGAGAGGGGAGATTTGGTCAGGTCTGGTAGGGCATTATGACGCTACGATTTCTTCCTCAGTTGTCATATGCTGTTACCAGGAGTGGTGGCCATATGCCTATTGGTTACCCCATGATTGTCTGGCATCTGCTGCATGCGGTGATGTATAGTAAATGTGGGAAGGCGGCCTAAGACTGATCAGATATCAATATGATGTTCAGAAACTAGAAAATCCTGATGCTAATTAGTGAGTTAAGATGGGACGTCTGCAGGTGTAGTTCCTAGGGCAGTAGCAGCTGGTGATATGGCCCTGGATAGACCCAGCCCCTTTGTTGACTAACCCCAATCAATTCCCAATGCCCTAGGTGCCAACACCCAATGTTATAAGGCATGAGATCGACTTAGCCCTCTTGTTGCCTAACCCCAACTAATTCCCAACCCCCTAGATGACACCACCCAATAGTTTAGCTCCAAGGGCCCTACAGTAGCCATATAGTTTGCTTTCATGGTACATACAATTTTGACTATATCATGTCAGAGAACTGATATATTATTTTCTTCCTATGTATTCATTCTCTGAACAACATAAACCCTGGACGAAGAATTACTTGGAGTAGCTGCCGCAATGGAAGTGTTGCAGTCATTACTTTTATCCACAAAGGGTGAATTAGACTGATTTAGAAATATCAGGTATGCCCAGTACACATATAAATTATTAGCACAATTCTTGCTCCACTGTGCAGAACCTCAGCGATCATCTGGGTCTATAAATAATGAGGAGATATTACTCTCATCAGACACTTAGCAACACTAATAGGAATTACCCGGCGGAATCTCGATGATAACTAGTAGTGGAAAACTGCTACAAAATGGCCGTCTCTTGAGAAAAGTTATATATCATGTATTACCTAGAGGAGTCCGTATAGTAACAATTAAAGGGGACATGATAAATCACACTAATATCCAGGATCCGTTTGTGTGTAATTTAAAACACTGTCCCCAAATTCCATCTAAGCTCTAGTGGGCCATTTAGTTTTAGTTAAACGTCAAGGATAGTAGTGGTATATGTGTAAAAAAGATATTCCATGCCAATACTTTCGGTCTTCACTGTAATCATTGTCAGCAAGTTTTAGGTCTTGGGAGTCAAACTGTTTCGCAACTACAATTCCCATCAAGCCTGGGCAACCAAAACTTTCTTTGTCCAGGCATGAGACTTGTCGTTTTGCAACAGCTATAGGGCCGCCAGATTGGCACACTTGGTCTAGGCAACCATAAAAGTCAACAGCCAAGGGACCTTTGGAGAGATTTTTTGAGGGTGAGGGTTGGCACGGACATAGGAAGAATCAAAAAACCATAAAGAACAGTGGAAAAGGTTGAGGCTTGGTATGGATGAAGGCAAAGAGCTAGGTTTTTCTAAGTTTTAATTTCTGCCAGATAACTTATTGTAGGGTGTATAGGGTATTGGCTTGACTCTTTTCACTGCAATTTAATGTTTGGAAGGGGCAATGGATGTCTTCATGTAAAAATTTTAAATGTAGCTCCTATGTAGAACTGACATGGACTTAGGATCATAATGGGGTTGACTTAAATTTGAGATGACAATTACTGATGAGCACAACTTGAGCATTCTTGAGTATGATTTTTTGGCATTTGAATACCAGTTGCTCAAGAAGTTGGATGCAATCCGGGAAAACATGGGTACAGCTTATGGATCCATGATTTATCCATGGTTTCCCCATACTGCTGCATCCAACTACTTCAGCCACCGGTATTCATATGCCAAACATTCGGACTTGAACCTGCTCGAGGTTGCGCTAATCCCTAATGATGATACCATTTAACAGTACATTTATCGGCTTTGGGCACAAAAATATGTTGCCGGGGGAAGCATGGGAAAAAAAAAAGATATACTCATCTACTTGAGTCCTTTTCAGATCACAGCAGGAAGTTTTCAGGTCCCCACTTCTTCAACCCACTCCTAAGATGGCCTCCTTTCAGCAATTATGGCGCAATCATTAAAGGCAGCAGTGTCCCACCTCCATCAATGATTGATTGAACGGGCTGTCAGTGCCAAGACACATCAATCTCGTAAGTAAGAAGAAGAGCAACAAGTGGAGGACGGAAGACATCACAGTGGGAGTAGCAGGGATAGTTGTAGAGTCCCAAACTGATATATTGATATCATTGATATTGATATAAAATGGTATTTCCATGGAGGAGTCCAGCACAGCTCATGGAAGAAGGTGGCTCAGCTTAGTCCAGGAAATAGAAAGAAAAGAGACCGATGCCCCCTAGTGCAGTATCACCAGCACACCATAAGAATACAGATAGATACTCCAATAAATTACTGTCCAGACATGATGGGAATTGTAGTTTTGCAACAGCTGGAGGGCCAAAGGTGTGACACCATTGCATTTGAGGGTCACCTCACCAAAGGAGTAAGGGCCTTATTACATGGAGCCATAATCGTCCGAATCAGGCCGATTCGGCCGATTATCTTTCCATGTGATAAAGAGAGTGATCAACCGATGAAATGATCATTGGCTGATTGTTTCTTTAGGTTCAGGCCTAAAATCATCAGGGGTCGGGCGTGCATCGCTTTGTGTAATAGTGATGTGAGGCTGATTACAGTGTAAAGTAATAAATATCAACCCACCTTACCACATTTCCGCGAGTCCTCGGAGGACTTCCGTGCTGTGTACAGCTCTGCTTCTGCTCCAGTCTTTGCAGTGACAGGCTGCGGTCTCTCAGCCAATCACTGTCCGAGACTGACTGCTCAGTCAATCACTAGCCGGGGTCTGTTTTGACCACTGATTGGCTGAGCGGTCGGTCTTGGCCAGTGATTGGCTGAGCGTCCGGGGCCTGTCACTGCAAAGACTTGGGCAGTGGCAGAGCTTAACTCAGCGCGAAAGGCCCGAGGACACCTCGGAAACACGGTAAGGTGAGTTAATATTTTACATTAAATGCAAGGGCTGCACAGACATTGCTAACAATGTCCATGCAGCCCTTGCTGCCCGATAATCGGCTCTTGTAACTAGCAGATCGGCACTCATTTACTGTTTATTATCGGGCCGTGTAATAGGCCCCTAATACAAGCTGAATCTTAGTTGTATTGCCTAACCGTCATTATCTGGGTACTATGATGTTCCCATTGTCCGAGATAGAATGTATTAAAGGCTCATTTATGTACATAAGCATAATAAAAAAGGCAACACGTTTTGGTCTTTTGGACCTTCATCAGACCTTCATCTAGTGAATTGAGATTGAAATGCGTTGCTTTTTTAAAAAAATTATTTATTTGCTATGAGGTACCGTCTTGTACTGAGGATAGCTAAAGCTTACTGATATGACAATCTCAGGGGCCTCCATCACCCATGTCATCATTCATCTCTGACTATAGGATTACACAGACTGGCACAATGTCCACCTGTGACTCTAAGCCCATTATAAGGTGCAGTTAATATTTCCATGCACTGAAAACCACAAGTGACAGCTGCTCTGGGAGAGGGATTATTGTAAATGTTATTTGCCGGCATGCAATGCGTCACATGACATTTGCACTGACTTCTGACATTTGCAGGGACTATTGACTTGTGCCCCTAGACAAAGCATCAAATGAAACATGTTCTGGCTACGTGTAGGATCACCAGTTCTGTTACATTATATGTGTCTGTGGATATTGACTTGACCCATTGTTTATATTTATCATGTATACTGTTTATTTTAATTCTATTGTTTTTATCTCTATATTATTCTTGTTCGATCTCATTGGTTTCAATGGGAACCTGGGCAGTTCCTTCTGACTGACAGCTGTCTGTGTATATGTGTGTATACAGAGTGAGCTGTCAATTCCACAGAAAGGCTATGTGACTGTAAAGAGTAAAAAATGCTATATGCTTATATACAAAGAAAACAGTGACACAAATGTCAACAAGCCTTCTTATACTATGGGACCTTAGAAACATATTTGCTTTGTTAGGGTATGTGCACAGTACTGAATTGGTGCGGATAACTTCCACTGGATTCCGCCGCTCGCTCCTCCCTTTCCCGACTCCCGCTTGAAGTTCCACCCACCCCATAGGCTCCATTCTATGCTCAGGCAGATTCCGCCGTCCACCCAAAGAACAGTACTGCGCTGCAATACCAGACACAGGGGGAGATTTATCAAACATGGTGTGAAGTGAAACTGGCTCAGTTGCCCCTAGCAACCAATCAGATTCCACCTTTCATTCCGCGCAGACTCTTTGGAAAATGAAAAGTGGAATCTGATTGGTTGCTAGGGGCAACTGGGCCAGTTAGACTTTACCTCATGTTTGATAAATCTCCCCCACAGTCAATAGACAAGATTGGTGCTGGTGTCAGGAACTTACCTCACCTGGGTCCAGCGGCATCTGCCTCTGACGCTGCTCCGGCGGCCGGCTCAGGAGCGCACAGTCGTTCCGCCCGCCGGTGTCGAGTGACGTCACGGAGACCCGACGGCGTCCTTAGCAACCGGGGACGCTGCGGTCTCACGTGACAGTCAGCCGGCCGGCACACAGCTGGACAGCCCCTGCTCAGGCTGAGTGACAGATCACTCAGTCACTAGCCAGACCTTCCCTCCGGGAAGGAACAACCAAGCCAAAGCGTTCTCCAGTCAAGGAAACCACCTCAGCAAGGTATCCATCCACAGACAGCTGTTTCGGGGTTTTTGCCCCTCATCAGTGTGGAGTAGGTTTCTGGCTAGTGGGAGCAATGACTAGTAAGTGCATGCAAAAGGACGCTGGTTGACCTCAGGGAGATCAACCAAAACACCGCAGAGACACCATCACGTGTCTCAACGTCAGTGTATTCTAGAACATTGCCCCCTGGGAAATCAAATATGCAAAAGAACACTGCAGAGACACCATCACATGTCTCGACGTCAGTGAACTAGCCAGACCTTCCCTCCGGGAAGGAACAACCAAGCCAAAGCGTTCTCCAGTCAAGGAAACCACCTCAGCAAGGTATCCATCCACAGACAGCTGTTTCGGGGGTTTTGCCCCTCATCAGTGTGGAGTAGGTAGTGTGGAGTAACCCCGAAACAGCTGTCTGTGGATGGATACCTTGCTGAGGTGGTTTCCTTGACTGGAGAACGCTTTGGCTTGGTTGTTCCTTCCCGGAGGGAAGGTCTGGCTAGTTCACTGACGTTGAGACATGTGATGGTGTCTCTGCAGTGTTCTTTTGCATATTTGATTTCCCAGGGGGCACTGTTCTAGAATACACTGACGTTGAGACACGTGATGGTGTCTCTGCGGTGTTTTGGTTGATCTCCCTGAGGTCAACCAGCGTCCTTTTGCATGCACTTACTAGTCATTGCTCCCACTAGCCAGAAACCTACTCCACACTGATGAGGGGCAAAAACCCCGAAACAGCTGTCTGTGGATGGATACCTTGCTGAGGTGGTTTCCTTGACTGGAGAACGCTTTTGCTTGGTTGTTCCTTCCCGGAGGGAAGGTCTGGCTAGTTCACTGACGTTGAGACATGTGATGGTGTCTCTGCAGTGTTCTTTTGCATATTTGATTTCCCAGGGGGCAATGTTCTAGAATACACTGACGTTGAGACACGTGATGGTGTCTCTGCGGTGTTTTGGTTGATCTCCCTGAGGTCAACCAGCGTCCTTTTGCATGCACTTACTAGTCATTGCTCCCACTAGCCAGAAACCTACTCCACACTGATGAGGGGCAAAAACCCCGAAACAGCTGTCTGTGGATGGATACCTTGCTGAGGTGGTTTCCTTGACTGGAGAACGCTTTGGCTTGGTTGTTCCTTCCCGGAGGGAAGGTCTGGCTAGTTCACTGACGTTGAGACATGTGATGGTGTCTCTGCAGTGTTCTTTTGCATATTTGATTTCCCAGGGGGCAATGTTCTAGAATACACTGACGTTGAGACACGTGATGGTGTCTCTGCGGTGTTTTGGTTGATCTCCCTGAGGTCAACCAGCGTCCTAGTGGGTGGATTCAGATCTAGGGCCCACTGTCTCTTGTCCTGTCTGTACCTGCCAGTCCTGCCAGTTGGTTTGTAGAAACACAGTCTTCCTGTCTTAGTTTAAAAAGTCCCTTTAAAAAGCTATTCCTGCACCACTTCTATCATTTTTAATGACTCCTCCTCTGCTCTTTAAGGAGGTATGGCTATATCTTGTTCTTGAGCTCAAACCCCACCTCATGAGTGATGTCACCATCTCTGACACGTTCCCCCCCCCCCCCCCCCCCCTCCACCTATATCACCATCTTCCTGTCATATACACATACATACATATCTTTATTTGGACACTAAGGGATCAATGAGGTGTGATTGTGATGAATGATGCTACATAAAGAACAAACAGGAAGCTAATGCTGCAGGTGCTGAAACCTCTGAGGGAAAGCAATGCATTCTGGGAATCGTAGTGCTGAGCAACTGCTCAACCAGGAAGCACAGAAGTAAGACCCCCCCAAAATAAATGTATTTTAGTGATATTTAGAACTGGGGCAGACTGTTAAACAATGCTATATGCTCCTGCAGCATATTTATTATTCTTCCCTTATGTTGGAGTACTCCTTTAAGGATACTATATACCATATAGAAATGTTCTCTTTTAACAATGAAGAAAGAAAAAATTCTTTTAACAGCTCAGACATCCCGGTGGAATATAAGTTCTCTTTCTATTGATGCAGGGGCAGTATATAGTGAATCCAGCTAATGGAATTAAGCTTTTGTGTTCTCGGCTGCTGCAAAAGGAAAAAAAAAAACTTAAACAATGAAGCTGTTTATGGATTTTTGTGGAATGCTGAATCCATCCCTGTCATTTTATCCTGAGCAATAGAAGCTAATTATACAATAGCCTCCAAGACTTCATCCATTGTATCCCTAAGGTGGGTCTTAAAGGCGTATCACACAATCTCTCTTCCTAAGACAATTTGTGAAATGCATAAGGCTTTGAGATGACTATAAACTGAAAATCCTATTATATTGTCTATTTGAGGCTTCTCGGTATGTGTCCTGCTGATAAAGGCGCCGAGCTCTCCGCGGTGTACAGGAGAAGATGACATTACTATCTCACTGTGGAGCCGAGCTTCTTAAAGACTTCTTCTATATACAACTCCTAGTTAGAAAGCACGCTGTATAGCATTTTGGGCGATATGAATGCTGAACAAGTCTTTTTTTTCTCTATGGAAGCGTGTGCGTGGGGGGCTTCCGCATTTAATGCTGTATTTATGCACGGTATAAAACCGCACAGCGTGGGTTTTGTGCTCATAAAATATGCAGGGCGGTCTCTGAGCTGTTTGGGGATATTGAACTAATGGGATGTAATGCTTGAGTGCACCTCTAGGGGTTGCTGCAGCGAATGGCGGAAGAGTGATACTTGCGATGGCGTCCATGTTTATGAATGATTTATGCCAATTTCTGGGAAAACTACCAGCAGTTTTGATATTTGAAAGGGAAGAGGCTAGATAATTGTAACGTTATCACAGTGATACCCCCTAGGGTGTAAACATGAGACTGGAATACCAGTGATCAGTTAATGGAGGAATAAGAGCTTATTCTCCTGCAGCACCACCTCAGGAGAAATGAAGAATTGCACTCTAGGTCCTCCAGAATGAGAGATCTTCTTTGTAGTAACCGTTCTCTCTTTTACATTTTTAGGCTATGTTCACACTACGGAACAGACCGATCTGTGCCCAGATCATCGCGGTCGGTACTCAAGTACCGGCTGGATGATCCGTCCGGCCGCAGAGCTCTGATGCGGGCGCATCAGCGCGCTCCCGCATCAGAGCTTCCCATAGCCGCTCGCTTCACTGTGTGAACTGACAGGTCTTTCTGTGGCCCGCATGGGATCCCGGCCGGAGCGCATAGGATGTGTGTACGCTCCTGCCGGGATCCCATTGAAAGTAAGGTTATGTTCCGCCACTCAAAACTACGGCCGTAGTTCTGCGGTGAGAACTACGGCCGTAGTTTTACGTAGTGTAAACATAGCCTTATACCCTAACACAGGGGTAGGAAACCTTGGCTCCCCAGCTGTTGCAAAACCACAACTCCCATCATGCCTGGACAGCCAAAGCTAAAGCTTGCAACAACTGGAGAGCCAAGATTTCCTACCCCTGCCCTAAGAGGAAGTGTCCAAGACAGCTAACCTCTGACCTGTCATCACTCATTAGGAATGCCCCAGGCAGATTTTCTCCTATTCCTCACCTGTGTCAGCACGGCACATAGGCTGGATAGTTAAGGCACCTGTGCAATGTTCAGAAGAAAATGTTCTAGGAGCATTCCTAATGATGAAGAGGGTGAGGAGGAGGGACAAAGGGGTGGTGCAAAGTTAGGGCATTGATACTTCAAGCCATGGCCTTTTGACACAGGGCTACCAGTTTAAAAGTTGTTTTTTAGGACAATAACTGCATCACCTGCCGAACAGACCCCAGGACAGATCTTGGATTAAAAGCAGCTATCCGAAAGTACAAGTGGTTTGGGGGGACAGATTGTGGGTACAGAGTCACTTTTAACACTTGCCGAGGTAGTGGCCAGGGCACATAACATCTAGAGATTGAGTAAGCCAAGCTAACCCAGATTAGTTCTGAACTTTGCAAAAAAAATTTCGGACAGGTTTGGGAAGATGGCGGGCGTACATCTAAAAAAAAAAAAAAAAAGATATTCTCGCCTGGCTTCGCTCCCCTAACCGAGCTTTAAAGAAAATGCACCATCAGGTACACTCTCTTTAAAATCATACATGTATCGAATGGCGCTGGCACGGGGAAGCTAGTTCTGTGGTCCTATTTTTGAAACGCGGTCCGGTTCCCGCATACATTGCCGCTCTATTCATGATTACCAGGATGGGGGTGAAGCACTAGACACGGGCCGTCCCGCCCCCAGTGGGAGGAAACCCCCGCCCCTTCATGACGCGGCTCCATCAATCAAACTGCGCTAAAACAGCTACACACTTGCAGGCATTTGTAAAGGCCACCGATGTCTGTTTTCTCTGGTGACGGCCCTCTCAGCCTGTGAGTCTGTGAGACTGTCACTCTTGTTTCAGGGGTTACAGCTCACTCAGCCAATCACAGGCTGATTAGGACATTACAGCCCATAGGCCAGTGATTTATTTATTTCTTGTCCATTTAAATGATCATTGCACTTGTACATGGAAATGTAAGAAATTTTGTAACATATCTTCACTTTTCAGACTTGCACCCTCCAAACCTCTCCCAAACACAGTATTCACTAAAAAGAAAAAAAAAACTAAAAATTCTCAAACTAAAACTTCTAAAACTCAGGAATCAGGTTACATGCTCCCTACAGAAGTCTATGGAAAAAGGGAAGGGAGGGGGAGCTAGCAACAAAGTGAGACACAGAATGGTTGATGAAAACTGTAGAAACTCTTATTATTATACCTTTTCATACTGCTTGATACAGCTTACATTGTGGAGTGCTGCTCTAAAATGTCCTCCATGCTGCTGCTACTTTGGAGATATGTGAGTACTATACCCCCTCTTCTGTGTATGTGAGACATCCAGAAGCTCAGAGACTACTTAAAAATAAAGATTATACTTTCAGAGGGGAATACTGTTAAAAAAAAATGCCATATACCAGTTATATAATGGCCGGGAGTAGTTCCGCTCCTCATGTACTGGTACACTTGACGTCCAAAAATTAAAAGTAACACGTTGAAATCTAATCTTGAGCAGGTGGAGTACACTGACAACCTAATGCCTAAGAACTATGAGAGGCAGTCTATTAGAGGAAACAAGTGTCTGACGGGTTGGAATTTTACCTGTCTATTTCCATATTTTCTACATGGAATAAGAGGCGCCAGAGGCGTCTGGTAGCGCATTAGTTACACTATTGAAATATATGCATTTGGCCAAGCCAGACATGCCTTTCCAAGGGGGGAAATGAGGTTGCCGGTCAAATGATCATCCAGCCGACAGCTATCCAATGTCTACAAACCTGGAGGGGGGGGGGGACCGGATTTAGCTTTTTTTTTTTTACCCACTAACTACCAGTATTTTGTATACAAAGCTCACAGCACCATCCACTCGTAATGTTCCTTGACATGGCGTAGATTGCTACAGTCCACATCCAGATTGCTGCCGCTTCGCGTTCATCTTCCCCCGTGTAATTATTAGATAGAAAATGTGTTCTTAGCATAAAAAAAAAAAAATCTAAGTTCAATCACGAGACGAGTTTTTTTTTGGGTAGGATGAATAAGACGCGGCCTCCGTCAAGTTGTGTCTTACAAGAAATTGGTTGTTTTTGTTTAGAAGACTGGAGCTGAGGAAACAGCTGGAGAGAGACCTCTGGCGCCGCAGGCCTCCAATCATAGCTCCGTGCAGATGGCAGGGGCTCCATATTCACCAGCAGCCCTTGTTTGCCATTGTTGGAGCTATTGAAGGATAAGTAAATACATTAGCCCTTCCCTGCTAGACTGAACGGGAGAATATTGTATAATTTAGGCCTGCTAGGAGAGCGCCCTTTCATCCTTTAAACTCTCAAAGACCTTCAACATTAATAAAAAATGACATTTCATCCACTTAGGCTCTTCTTCGGCAGCGAAACAGAACTTAGCCGGATGAAGTACATAGCAAAGAGTAAATTAATCAGATTCATGGGAGATGAATGAGCCGAAGCGTTCCTCACGATTACAGAGTTAAAAATCAACTTTTTTTTTTTTAATGTTACTTTGTAAACAGGATAATGATATGAAATATAGATGGGGAATGATCTCCTGCACTATTAATAAGGTTTAAGCTTCAGGCGGGATTTTAAGGGGCACGATCATGTCATGCCCTTTTTTTCTGGAGATTAATTATATTCCATGACAGGCTGGGATTGTGCTTCTAGTGATGGAAAGTAGGACAAGGATCCAAATTTGAGCATAATGACGGGTGACCCATAGAGGAGACTTAAAGGGATACCGTAAAAATAAACCGAAGGTGATAATAATGGATAGGATCACAATGCATATGGCGAAAATGAGTGGTCTGGTATATGTGCCCCAGGAGATGATCATTCTGTCCCTTCTTCTTCGTAGACTTTGTGAGCAGTCTCTGGCTGAGAGGGTGGTTGGAGCAGTAAGAACCATGCCAGGGCCAGTTTACATGGAGTAAAACTGGTGGAATTCCGCGTCGGAATGCCGTCAGCCTCCGTGTCATACTGGCAGTATGTGGGAGGCTCGCGCGCCCCCTCTCTCCACGCGGAAGAATGGATATGTCAATTCTTCCAAGCAGAGAGGCGCGGAGCCTCCTCTAGACTTCCAGTATGACACAAAGGCTGTGTAACGCCTGGAGTAGTGGATCCACTGGACCGTCACTAGCGATGGCATTAACCTCACCAGGGAGCGGAGTCTAAGGGGCCGCTGGTCTTCACCAGAGCCCGCCGCAAGGCGGGATGGACTTGCTGCGGCAGGCGACCCCCAGGTCGCTACCCCTGGCTTGGTTGCTAGTGACGGCAGGCGAGGCGTGGCAGGAGCAGTAGGCAGGAGATGGTGCTGGCAGAGGTCTGTAGGCGTAACCGCAGGTGACAGGCTGAACACAGGAGCAATAGTGTAACAGAGGAGCAGGAACCAGGAACGAGGACTAGGGACCAGGTAGCGGACAGGAATCAGGAACAAGGACTAGGGACCAGGTAGCGGACAGGAATAAGGAACAACAGGGAGCTGGGCCAAACGCTATGGAAAGCATGTAGAGGCTCCAACACCTGGAAGGGGGCAGGGCTGGAACTTATAGGGGAGTGATTGACATACAGGCCAATTAGGGGCGGAACTGGCCCTTTAAATCTGAGACAGCCGGCGCGCGCGCACCCTAGGAGGCGGGGACGTGCGCGCCGGCCGGCACAGTGAGAGACAGGAGCGGAGGAAGGTGAGGCGCCCCCAGGGGCCGAACTAGCAGCAGCGCCGGGTCCCTGCACAAGGACCCCGGCGGCTGCATGGGGCAGGAGGAGGTTGCGGCGGCGTCCCGGAACACGACAGTAACCCCCCCCCCCTTTGGCCTCCTTCTCTTTCTTGCCTGCAGATGGAGGCAAATCAGTGATGAAGTCCATCCCTATGTGGTGCCAGGGAAGGTCTGGAACTGGCAAGGGCTGTAATAGGCCAGCAGGCCTTAGTCGGGAGGACTTGTTTTTGGCACAGATGGTACAGGAAGCCACAAAGTCCTTGACATCTTGGAATAGACTGGACCACCAGTAGTGGCGGGAGATCCGTTGCCCGGTCTTTTGGACTCCAGGCTGCCCGGCCACCAATGAGGAATGTCCCCACTTCAAAATCCTTCTTCGAAGCGCAGGGCGAACATAGGTCTTTCCGGGGGGTACTCTCTGAAGAGTAGAGGTGGCGACTGGCACTAGGCGATCGGGAGGTATAATGTGGCGAGGGGATGTGGATTTGTGGAAGAAATCCTTCTGTAAGTTCTCCCGGATGTAGGAGGACATGGTCTCAGTCTCGGGTACGGAGAGAGGGTACACCCGACCTCGTGGAGAAGAAGTACCAGGAAGGAGGTCTATGGGACAATCGTACGCCCGGTGAGATGGTAGAGAGTCCGCCTCCTCGGCAGAGAAGGCATCCGCCAAGTCTTGGTCTTCCGCCGGTAGGCTGGATAGAGGCTTGGCGGGGTCAGGTGACGACATAGAGTACTTGGTCTGAGGTGACTTCAAACACTGCTTGAAACAGTCCTGACCCCAACTGAGAATCTCCCCGGTTCTCCAGTCCAGCTTAGGAGCATGTAATTGCAGCCAAGGGAGTCCCAGGAGGATGGCGGGAGAAAAATGGGGCAGGACGTAGAAGGATATCTTTTCCTGATGTAAAGGGCCCACCTGGAGGACTAGAGTTGCGCTCTGGTAGTACACATGGTCGGTAAGAATCTCGCCCGTGACCGAGGAGATAGTCAGGGGTCTGGCTAGTTGGGTCACGGGTAGCCGCCATCTTTGCACCAATGTTGCCGCAATAAAACTGCCTGCTCACCCAGAATCGAGAAAGGCAGTAGTCTGGTGATTTTGTCCTGAGGGTGTCTAGATGGAAACTGTCATAGACAATCTTGGAGAGGTGGCGTTCACACCTAGGGAGACCTGTCCCACCGGACCTAGGTGCGAGCATTTCCCGGACGCTTGAGGACGTTGGGGACATCTCTGCCGAGAGTGATCAGGGCCACCGCAGTAGAGGCAGAGATTCAGCTCCAGACGACGAATTCTCTCATCAGGCGTCAGGCGAGCTCGTTCCACCTGCATAGGAACCTCAGGAGACGGCTGGGACACCGGAATGTCAGGATTCTGGAAGACTGGCGCCAGCTGGTGATGGCAACGGGACAGGCTTAGTCGTTGTTCATGCCGAACCTCCTCCTCCCTCTCCGAAAAACGAGTATCAACCCTGGTGGCCAGTAGGATGAGTTCGTTCAGGGAGGTAGGTAGGTCTCGGGCGGAAAGCACGTCTCTCACCCGACTGGACAGGCCCTTCTTGAAGGTGGCTACTAGAGCGGCCTCATTCCAGTCTAGCTCTGCTGCCAGGGTGCGAAATTGGATGGCATAGTCGCCAACGGAGGAATTCCCTTGTGAGAGATTAAGTAGAGCAGTCTCAGCCGAAGACGCACGGGCAGGTTCCTCAAAGACGGAGCGAAACTCGGCCAGAAAGGTTCGGAGATTGGCAGCAGTAGGGTCATCTCGGTCCCAGAGAGGCGTGGCCCAAGCCAGAGCTCTACCCTCCAATAGGCTGATGATGAAAGCCACTTTAGAGCGCTCGGTGGGAAACTGACTACTTAAAAGTTCAATATGCATGGTGCACTGAGTCAGGAATCCCCTGCACAACTTGGGGTCACCACCGTATTTGCTCGGGAGAGCCAGTTGTAGTTTCGAAGAGGCAGCAGTAGGTGGTGAGCGCTGAGCAGTAGTATTCTGCTGTAAGGCGGCAGTCAGTTGCTGGATCTGCTGCGACTGTTGCTGGATCTGTAGGGCCTGTTGAGTGACCACTCTGGCTACGTCACGGATGTCAGGCACCTCGCCGGGATCCATGGTTGGAGCCTACTGTAACGCCTGGAGTAGTGGATCCACTGGACCATCACTAGCGATGGCACTAACCTCACCAGGGAGCGGAGTCTAAGGGGCCGCTAGTTTTCACCAGAGCCCGCCACAAGGCGGGATGGACTTGCTGCGGCAGGCGACCCCCCAGGTCGCTACCCTTGACTTGGTTGCTAGTGACGGCAGGCGAGGCGTGGCAGGAGCAGTAGGCAGGAGATGGTGCTGGCAGAGGTCTGTAGGCGTAACCGCAGGTGACAGGCTGAACACAGGAGCAATAGTGTAACAGAGGAGCAGGAACCAGGAACGAGGACTAGGGACCAGGTAGCGGACAGGAATAAGGAACAACAGGGAGCTGGGCCAAACGCTATGGAAAGCATGTAGAGGCTCCAACACCTGGAAGGGGGCAGGGCTGGAACTTATAGGGGAGTGATTGACATACAGGCCAATTAGGGGCGGAACTGGCCCTTTAAATCTGAGACAGCCGGCGCGCGCGCACCCTAGGAGGCGGGGACGTGCGCGCCGGCCGGCACAGTGAGAGACAGGAGCGGAGGAAGGTGAGGCGCCCCCAGGGGCCGAACTAGCAGCAGCGCCGGGTCCCTGCACAAGGACCCCGGCGGCTGCATGGGACAGGAGGAGGTTGCGGCGGCGGCCCGGTCATAGTTAGGTCATAGTTGGGTTACTCTGGGTCAAAATGAAACTCCATCCACTGACCTTAGCTACATCATAGTGTAATATGACAATCGCTGGCGAAATCTGAGGTCAGAGGTTCAGAATGATCCCAGCACTGGACCCAATCTAAACTATCTAAATAATAATTTTTTTTAGTTAGTTCACCATGGCAACGTGCACTGACAGAGAGTTCCACAGAATAACTTTTATTACTTTGGTTGCTGGTCTTTGAACCCACTTGAACTAGCAATTGTTTGATTCAGGCCTCTAGGGAGAGAGGGTTGGACTTAGGGGACACCTCCTACAGAACTTTCCAGGTTTTCTTAGGTAGAAGCTTGTCTGGGGGAAGGTCATGCGACCTGCTTCTCATACTTGTTTACAGAGTATTCTACCAATGGTAGCAAAAGAAAAGAAGAAAATTACCTATGACTTCAAATCATATTAGACATGTTTAATTCATGATACCCTGACAGGAAATTAAGACCATCTACAGCCACACTACTACCTATATCCTTCAGCATGTAGACAGGTACTGGGTCACTGCATTGCAAATTTGAATATTATGACCATTGCCAGAGAATTAGTCGGATCCTGAGTTATAGTAGGAGGTAATAATACACTAATATACTGTTGTAATGCACATATGTTTTTATTCTGTACATCAGACCTGGGGGTGTATGTAGACAGGGGCAATTTATCTAACTTAATATTTTTTTGCTCCATAAATCTGTTCAAACAGATTTTATTAAAAAAAAACAAAAACCTTTTGCTGAGATATTTCATGTCAGCATATGTCAAAGTTAGAGGACTGTAGAAATTGTGCTGTCATCTCCAGCCACTGTACTCTCTACAGGATTGCTATGGCGGGGTTTTTTCAGGATGGGTCTCTAGAGATGATGTACTAGCTTCAACTCTTGGTATCTGTAATATTCTGTGACCCATCTGTAAAGCAGGATTCTCCGCATGTTGTTGCGAGGCACAATGTTTTATAACTTACTGTATTTCTCGGTAGAGCCTGTTTATAATATGATAATACTCAAGTCCTTTTTTCCCTACACGTTCAGTGCATTCACCAAAATAACTCAGTGAATCCATTGGCTCCCATTAAGTTAGCATATGCCAAAAGTTTACTCTTTTGGGATAGACTAGGACAGTATACAGTATGTCGGTATGGTTTTAGCTTTAATATACAGGAAAGTATCGTCTGTGACACTCTTCTATATAGGGGTCAAAAATATATATACAATGCAGTTTATGTTTATGTACAATAGGAGTCAGTGGCCAATGTTTGACGCTATATACATACGCTTATACTTTGTCCCTGTTAAAACAAAGATATAGGAAATTCAATGGTTGACCCTAGTCATGTCAACTAAAAAAATATCCCAAATCCCCCAAAAAATAATAAAACAAAAACACTACAAAGAAGTCCCTGTTGGGACTTCCCTGTTGCAAGAACTCCTTGGGATTTACATTTGCCTTTCTTGCAAAAAGTTATATACTCGCTGTTGCTATGAATTAGGCTGGTAATTTTGGCTGCAACCAAAAAATGTTACTACTGGAGTCGTGGATCCACTTTACCACCTCTAGAGATGGCGTAAGCCGCATCAGGGAGCGGAGTCTAAGGGGCCGCTGGTCTTCACCAGAGCCCGCCACAAGGTGGGATGGACTTGCTGCGGCAGGCGACCCCCAAATCGCTACCCCTGGCTTGGCTTGCCAGAGGCGGCGGACGAGGTTTAACCGGAACCAGGTAGGCAGGCAGGAGCACAGCAGAAAACATGGTAGGGACCGGGATAGCAGTCACCGACAGGAGGCGCAGACGGCAGGAGACATGGGCAGGGAACAATGGGCAGGAACAACGGAGAGCTGGGACCAAACACTAAGGAAGAATGCAGAGGCTCCAACAGAGGGTTGAAGGAGGATTTATAGGAGAGTGTAGGTGAAGTTAACCAATTAAGGGTGTACCGCCTCTTTAAATTTAAGCAATGCTTGCGCGCACATGCCCTAGGAGACGGGGCCCGAGAAGGAGGAGCCACCAGGGGGAGCAGGAGGCCGCCCAGGATGGGAGACGGACGGGAAGAAAGCTGCAGCCGGGAGTGACAGCGCGGCTGCGGCTGAAGGTAGGAGCCGGGAGCCGTAGCCGCGGCTGTAACACTCAATGAGCTTATTTTGTTAACTACAAGGGGCTGCTACCAGACAACATTGCCTAGGGCAGGTTTACAGACAACTGTATTGTGGGATTGCTTACCGGAGTGGCAATAGTAGCAGTTAATAAAGTACACTGGTTTGCAGCTGGAGACATAGCTGGGCTAGAAAACTCCTGGTGTAAGAGTGGACCATGAGTAAAGATGTTCAAAACACAAGTTCAAAACACATTCAGAGAGGTGGCGGCCACACATCTAAAAATAAAACACAACAAGAAATGGATTTCGCAACTGTCCATGCTCCGCTGTTGTCCCCCTCCAGGTCTCCAGTGTCTCCAGCCACCTCCAGCCCATTCAGCCAATCACTGCCTGAGATGGGAAAGCACCATGGCCAGTGACTGGCTGAGCCGGCTGTCACTCCCAAGAGATTAGCTAAATGGGATTTTGGCAGCTACAGGGGACACAGGAGAGGGAGGAAACTGGGGGAGCGCTGACAGGTAAGTATAGATGAGCATTTGGAACGCACTAAAAGCCTGCAGTCGTTTAGCTGTTTTAGTGCGCTTCCTTCAAGGCTAATTTCGGACAAACTGCAACTTTGCGTTAAAGTTCGGTGAACCTGCTAAACCGAGCTTTTAAAAAGTTTGCTTGTCTCAAAATAAAACCAATAGTCACAACCGAGTAAGTGGTGCTGACTGTAGAACATTGTGTACTGAATCTGGGACCTGCGAGTATACAGACTGTGGGGGGGATGGGAGATTTATCAAACTGGTGTAAAGTAGAATTGGCTCAGTTGCCCCTAGCAACCAATCAGATTCCACCTTTCATTTTCCAAAGAGTCTGTGAGGAAAGAAAAGTGGGATTTGATTGGTCGCTAGGGGCAACTGGGCCAATCCTACTTTACACCAGTTTGATAAATCTCCCCCTGTGTGCATTAAGCCCCAAGTTCAGGGGATAGAGACTGTGGTGGTAAAGTGTTATCACCCCAGAATTATATGTGTGTGTTCATATTCGTGTTACTGTAACCACCAAGCTTACAGTGCCTCAACAGAGTAAAGACTGTTTGAATTTAACTAAAAAGACTGTAACTTCCTGTGCCATATCCTCAGCTTCACTCAAAGCCTGCAGAGGGTTAACCCTTACATACCACCTGCCCCTTTTTCCCTTATCAAAGATGGCTTCATTTGGGTTAGAGAAAAGATGGTTTGAATTATTACGATAACATAAATGCCTACATTCCTCCCACCCAAGACTGTGTCTATAACAAGGAGGCCTTCTCTACATAGTAGGGATTCTTTACTGTAAGAGCATATTTATGGTAAAATTCTTAAAGGACACTTTTGTAGATCAGAATTGTCTTGCTTTGCCTTCCTCTATATGTACGCTTCTCATGAGTAGGTTGAACTAGATAAAACTATGTCATTGCGGCAGCAGACAAATGTCTGTGCGGTCGTGTTTGGTTCTGCAGCTTAGCCCCATTCAAGTGAGCTATTCCTCTAGGGGAGAATACAGTCGCCTAGGTAGCATTGTGCCTCTGTACTGACAAAAGAAATGTAAGTGTAAAACAGATTCCGGGACACATCTGAGCCCCTGACTGCCAGATTGTAAAATTCAGCTGTGAACAGATGATAACCAAGGCAGCTCCAATTCCAAAGGGGTTGTCTGTGATGATAAATCCCTTTTAGCTACAAGTAAAATGGAGGTTAAATAAACATATACATATATATATATATATATATATATATATATATATATATATATATATCTTAGCATTGTGCACTAACGAACATGATCTAATGAAAGTTGGTGGAGGCCATATATATATATATATATATATATTTTTTTTTTTTTTTTTTTTTTTTATTTTGCTATGTAAATACTTTAAATGGGTTCTTTACATTGAAAAATTTCTACTTTTTTACCATCAGCATCAGCTGTAATCTGTGGCTAATCCTGGCAGGAAGTGGTTTATTTCTCTGCAGTGCCACCACATGGGGAAATTAAGTATTGCACCGTGTGTATTCAAATTAGAGGGTGACTGTGTAATGCAGGACAGGACAGGTCCTCCAGAGGGAGAGACACTCTTTGTAACCATGCTAACCACAATCTTGAGAGTAGACACCATTCTTTCTTCTAAAAGTACCCTAATAGAGTATAAGACAGTGGGTTTTCTACATTATAAAACTTTTATGTTGTTGCATGGTAAACTTTGCAAACTCCTATGTCTAGGACAGTCTGTATGGGAACTAAATGGTGGAAGACTCTTGGTCATTGTGCCTTTTGCCCATTCTTTAAAGGGGTACTCTAGTGAAAATCTTTTTCTTCCAAATCAACAGGTGTCAGAAAGTTATATAGATTAGTAATTTACTTCTATTTAAAAATCTTGTCTTTCCATACTTATCAGCTGCTGTATGTCCTGAAGGAAATGTTGTTTTCTTTTCAGTCTGACACAGTGTTCTCTGCTGACATCTCTGGCCGAGACAGGAACTGTCCAGAGCAGCAGCAAATCCCCATAGAAAACTGCTCTGGATAGTTCCTGACATCTCTAAATAAAAGAAAATTACAAATCTGTATAATTTTTTGAAACCAGCTGATTTGAGAGAAAAAGATTTTCACTGGAGTACCCCTTTAATTCATCTTTTCCAAAGGGCCATAATAGAGTCAGTAAAACAAATATATCTTACACTGGTTGCTACTAGAGATGAGCTAATCTTAATAAATTCTGTGGTGGTTTTACCACAAATTTCATAAACTTTAAAAACCGAGCATAATGAATCTATACTTACCTGTCCCCCGGTGTCTTTAGCCGCCTCTAGCCCGCTCAGGCATAGGGATGGTCCGAACCTGGTTCGGGTCGGGTTCGTACGAACCCGAACCCTCAGAAATTATTCCCGCTGTCTGCCCTCTCCGTGGAGAGGGTGGATACAGCGGGAGGACCGCCTGGAAAACTGGGATACAGCCATAGCCAACGGGAATCTGATGCAGAGCGTTCAGTTTCATATGAACCCGAACCTCGGCAGGTTTGGACCATCCCTACTTAGGCAATTACTGACTGAGAAGAAAAGACCAACGGCCAATGATTGGCTAAGCAGGCTGTCACTCTGGAGATACAAGAGTAACAACCTGCTCAGCAAATCACTGGCCAAGGTGCTGTCCCTTCTTAGTTAGTCAATGATTGGCTGAGTGGGCTCTCACTCTCTGCTCAGCCAATCACTGACTGAGTCATGACCAGTAACTGGCTGTGGCCAGCAATTGGCTGAGAAGGCTGTCACTCATGTGTGAGTGTGAGATTGACAGCCGGCTCAGCCAATCACTGACCATGGCAATGTCCCTTTTAAGTCAATCAGTGATTGGCTGTGTGGGCTGTCACTCTCGCTTAGCTAATCTCTAGTTGCTACCAAATAGCTACTTCCAATTAGAGTTCATTATTGAGCTATCATTTAGAAAACTTTATTGCATTTGTGATACTTTATAAATCTTATTTCCCCATCATCTTCCTTTCTTTAAAATGTGAAAAAAATGCTATGAAAAATGTATAATCTGTGCCT
Source organism: Dendropsophus ebraccatus (assembly GCF_027789765.1). Lineage (NCBI taxonomy): Eukaryota > Metazoa > Chordata > Amphibia > Anura > Hylidae > Dendropsophus > Dendropsophus ebraccatus. Next base: position 24,141,967 of record NC_091454.1, on the reverse strand, counting down.
TTGTAAAGAGGTAGACAGCTTTGCCTTGGAGCCCTGTCCCTGTGATCTGTGTTTGGAAAATTGCTATAGTTGGCAATATTCCATCAATGAGATTGGTGACACAAGGGACATCTCAGGGGCTATTAGGGTAAAACCTAAGTAAACATAGCCCGACTGTGGTTTAAATTACATTCTGAACGTCAGTTCTGTTGTTGGCTGTGGTTAGTTTCTGCATAAAAGTAATACAGCCCTAGACACAACTAAACTTTTCTTAGGGTGCCTTCACACGTACCGGATCCGCAGTGAATTTCCCGTTGCGGGTTTGCAGTGAAATCCGCTGCGGATCCTGGTACAGTGAAGGTCTATGGGTTACATATCCGCAGTGGAAGCAGGAGCCTGGAGCAGGTGATGTAATCTCCAGAGCTGCCCCCGGCCCGAAGCATACATTACCTACTCGGCGCCGTGGCAGTGTGAAGCTCCCGGCTTCCCTCGCTCCTCATCAGCCAATCAGTGCACGGCAGCACTAATTGGCTGATGAGGAGCGAGGGGAGCCAGGAGCTTCTCACAGCCACGGCGCCAAGCAGGTAAAATATGCTTCGGGCTGGGGCGGGGGGTTAAAGGGGCCGGGTCCCATATCTGCAGCGGAATGAAAATTCTGCTGCGGGTATGGGACCCCATAGAACTTCACTATACCCAGATCCGCTGCAAATCGCAGCATGAAATCTGCTGCGGATCCGGTACGTGTGAAGCTACCCTCAAACTACAGTAAAGCCCCTAGTGCATGGGCCAATAGTGAGGAGCAGGCGAGCGCCGACCTGTCAAATCAGGGCTCACTTGCTCCTTGTTCCCCACTCGCTTCCGGGACTATTACACATGCCTTCAGGTAAGAGCATGGGGGTTGCGGGGAGCTGGGGAGGGCCTAAAGATTGTCCATGGAGCCCACCACTTCTACTACACGGAGCAACGGCCAGCTGACCATTATTATTGTTCAAAAATCTTTCAACATGTTAAAAGTCAAGGATCAGCCGACATTGTGCATGTTGACTGATCGTTGCCTTTTAACAGGAGCTATTACACCAAGTGATTATCCGCCGTAATGGCCGATAATTGGCAGAATACGGGCGGTAATCGTTTGGTGTAATAGGGCCTTAAGGGATACTTTATATGAAAAATAGCAAGACACCGCTGCTAATAATTGAATACAGGATTGCAAAATAGGTCCACAAAACCAAGCACCCAACCCTGAAATCTCTATGGACCATCAATGGTAGAAGTATGGGCCATACTGAAGGGTTGCAGTCATGGTGCCATCTTTGCTATGATTTTCAATTGTCCCCTCGCAGTGCTAGTATTGCAAACTGGATATATCTAGGAGTAAGAACTAGTGTTGATCAGACTTGCAGAACGTTCGGGTTTGACAATGTTTGTCTGAACCCGAGCGTTTGGCATAAAACACCCGACGTCTGAAGAAGTTGGATGCCTATGGCTGTATTCATGTTTTCCAGGACTCCTTAGGGCTGAATCAAACTTCTCCAGCCACTGCGAGTCAAATGCCAAGTGTTCTTTGCTGGTAACAGCATTTCAGCCATAAAGATTAGGCAAGCCATTTGTTGGAAAAATAACATAACTGGGTTATCCAGTGACCTCCGATCAGCCGCCATCTTGACTTTCAGATTGCAAACTACATCCTCTCCCTTTCTAATTTGCTACCAGTCCCATGATGCATCAGCACAGCATGGACAGTTAGAGCCAGTACCACCTCTTCAAACACTTTATTAGGGTTGTGTTTCACGGCCCACCATTGAATGTAAGCCAGCACTGATTAGTTAGAACAGTCCTCATCAAGATGGCTCGATGATCGTGCAGCAAGGGCTGTACATATATTGTTAGCGATGTCCGTGCAGCCCTTGCAGTATAGAGTAAATAATAAAGTATATACTTTATCTTGCTTTTCTGGCTAAATTGGATGGATCCAAACAAGTGCAGCCTATAGGAGTCTCTTGTGCAGTAGAGAAGATGTCCTCTGGCCACTTCTTCACTAGACACACTAAGGGTCCTATTCCACGGGTTGATGGGGGCCTGATCAATAATGTAAAGAAGTGCCGATCTGCTAGATCTGCGCTCGTTTACTGGGCCAGATAGTTGTTTAGCAAGAGCTGCATGGACATTGTTAACGATGTCCTTGCAGCGCTTGTTTAAACACCATACATTACCTAAGCATGTTACAGGGCTTCTCCTGCGCTCCTTCTCTCCTGATCCCGTGCACAGCAGCAGCTTCGTTGCGGCCTGTCTGGGCTGACAGACCGCTCAGCCAATCACTAGCCGCGGCGGTCCTGGCTAGTGATTGGCTGAGCGGTCTGTCAGCTAAGACAGGCGGCACCGAAGTTGCTGCTGCACGCGGGACCAGAAGGAGAAGCTCTGCAACATGTGTAGGTAATGTATGGTGCTTTTAAAATCATCGGTCGCCCACTGCGCATGGCTATTCCAAGCAGCAATGCACGGTCGGTACCCGATGATTTTAGTTTTGAGCCTAAATGAACGATCAGTCGATGACACGATCATCGGCTAATCGTTGTCTCTATTCCACAGAGCGATAGTCGGACGAATCGGCAGATTATCGCTCCATGGAATAGGCCCCTAATTCTTGTTGATCTCTATACACACTAATACATGGATGACTTTTTATGTCAGCGTAAAAGCAGCTGTTAGATGACTTTTTGAAGCCAAAAGCAGCTGTTAGAAAATAAAAAAAACTCTGAATTGTGGACCTATAAAATACCTATGAGTTGAAGAATTGACATACTCTACAAGTCTTCCCCATAAAACATCATTGTGTAGAACCTAGTCTGATCTGCATTCCGGTGTCTTCCATATGACAAGCAGATATATGGGGCATTTTACATCCTTTACGGTAATATCCTGGTGTAAAGGAAATTGGAGTTATATAAGGTCACAAGGACACATGCGCCTGCCTCCCCCGTATTGTCATATAAAATCACTTCTCGTATGCTTTTATGGCCAACATAAAATGACGTTTTATCGTTTTAATACAGAAAGTGTTTACTTTGCAAGTTTATAAAAAATATCATTGGTAAATGGGAATTAATGATTATTTAAATAAAACTTGACTGAAATGTAACAGCGTAGTTCCCAAATTTTACAAATAACGTCCTTGGATACTTTGCTGAGCCAGTATGTGAGACTATCGGAAGTAATACTGTCAAAGGGGACCAGGAAGAACTCCTGCCCTCAGTTGCAAAATACCAAATTTTCCGACGTAAAAGATGACTTTTTAACCCCAAAAAATCTTCTTAGAAGTTGGGGGTCGTCTTATACGCTAGGTATGGTCGCTCCCTATAGTAGGGGAACTCAAAAATGGCCGCATGCCCACCGTATGGGGCAACCACTATAAAAAAACAAACAATTCTACTCATCTGTGACCCATTCCGGCAGCCGCATGTCTCCTGTCCCGTTCCCGGTGCAGGCAGCGTGACGCACACTGCCTGCGCATGAGATCTCCGAAGCTTCTCCGATCAGGCATTCGGCTGCCCGGGAGAGCTTCAGTGACCTCCGGCGCAGGCAGTGTACGTCACACTGCCTATGTCTGGAACGGGACAGGAGATGCGCGGCTGCTGACAACGGGTCACAGGTTGAGAATTGTTTTTTTTCCCCTTTAGCTGCAGTAACCCCTGCCTGACCACAGCAGGGCACCATTTAGTAAACCCTGCTGCAGTCAGGCAGGGGTCAACATTTTCCGGCGTATAAGGCGAACCCCTGACAATCTTCTTAAAAGTCAGGGGTCATCTTATACGCCGGAAAATACGGTAGATAAGGAATAGAGATGAGTGAACCTCGAGCATGGTTGGGTTAGTCCGAACCATGCAGCAGTGGATTACCGGTGGCTGCAGAAGTTGGATGTAGCCCTAAGGCTGCTGGAAAGCATCATACAGCCTGCTGTATCTATGTTTTTCAGAACTCCCTAGGGCTGTATCCAATGTTGGCTGCTGACATAGCAGTGATTGGCCTGCTGTATCAGGTGACCTGGGTGTATATATGAGTAGATAAGCCACGGCACACAAATTTCAGATGCAAGTGAGAATATTTATTTACAGTGCAAGTAGACAATTAAAGTCTTTACTACCTGCCAAGAAAAGTATACAGATACAGAAAGTGAGACCAAAATGAGTTACAACGTTTCGGTCCCAGGACCTTCCTCAGGTAATCAGGTCGCTGTGAGAAGTAGAAGTCTGATCCGGTGGAGTGTCACACTGCTCACTATTTTTATGGGGGGGTCTTTAATGCCTCCATGCACGCTCCCCCTGCGAGCATTTCAGTACTTTGCTCATTTCTATAAAGAAGAAATGTTTCTTCTCAAAAAGACTGCCAAGTTGATGTACACACATTACCAGTTGGATCTTCCTCCTTTTGGAAGAGATTCTGCTTTGGTTGGTAATCGTTAACCATGTTTCAATGCTTTTTTATGGGTCAGGCACTGACTTATTGTTTTGGATGTTATACAACTCTATAATGTTCTATAAAAAATGTAAATTTAATGGAGATCTATGGTATTAGAAAAATGTGGTTTCTATATCCAGAAACCGGACCACTCTTGTTTTTGCTGTTTGAGTTCAATCCAGTTAACTTGCATAGATCTTAAGGCGCCTATACATCTTTAATCTCTGTGGACTGAATGATCATTCGGCTGACAGTTATCTCTCCCCTCCTACCCATAAACATGAATCTTCAGACAGCCACATGTTTGTGTTCTCTATAGGGTGGGGAGGCTAAGCCACAGCCAGTTAGCTCTGGTGCCGGCTTATCCCTCTGAGAACAAAAGGATAGGGCAGTCGAAATCCATCATGCCTGACTGTTATCACCACCAGCTTAATCTGTGCTGTGTCGGGAGACCCTCATACACTTTGTACTTTTATCTGTGGTGGGTTCGGCTGACTTTAGTATAAAGTGTAGTTAAAAAAAAGTTGGGTTGATGGTTGAGCAACCGTTGAATTGATGATCATCTGGTGAATGATTGACTTGACCATACACAAGTTACTGTTGTTCAAATTGGCCACTTGTGACCAGTGACACTGGGGTAAGGATGTATGACCTTTCTGGGAGTGTCCTCTGAATGCTCATAGTATGCTATTTTAGGAAAGATCTTTCATGGATGAAGGGTCTTTCCAGAACAACAAAAAATTTACAATAATTTGACTATTTCTAAAAACTTTCAAACATGAGCAACTGTGTCATTGTGTCAGAAGCCGGCTGTCACTCTAGGTGACACTGCCAGTTGTTAGGGGTGCATCGATGGCGTCCTTGGTTTCTTGCCGCTGCAGCTTAGGTGTTTGCCATTATAGTAATGCTGACTGGCGGCCAGCTCTGTTAGGGGACTGGAGTCTTTGCCCCAATCACACCCTGGGACTGACACTCCTACTGCCCCCATCATGCTCCCTTGCCTGTGGTAGGGCCTTGTTTGAGTGTGACTAAGCTACCATTGTATCCGTACTGTGTTATTCTTGGTTTCCTGATCATTTGGCTTGGCTTTCTGACTACTCCCTTTGTCTCCTGATGTGGTATTGCTACAACTCTTTGCTTTTGACTCGGCTAGTGGACTTCCTTATTATTGTGTTTGTATTGTCTTGTGTTTCACATCCTCCAGCATAGTGATCAGTCTTCAAGTTAGGACCGACCTTATAAAACAATCATAGAGATTCTAATGTCATTAGTTTTAAATGGAATCCTCTATTGTCATCAACTTTAATCTAATGGGTAACGGGAACCTTTAGTTAGAGTACCAGACACAGAGGCCGTAGACAAGTGTCGCGCTGGTTCTGGAAGAAAGCAGCCATTGGACTTTTATAAACACTTTGTTGCTTTTAATAAACTTTCTGGATATAAAACTTTTTGAAAAGTTTTAGTCAACAATTAAGCCTAATGAATATTCTTGCAGCCATGGGGGCGGTCTTGCTTTATTGTTCTCTAGAAATCTATAAAATCCACCTGTAAAATGCTTAAGCGCTGTAATGAATGCTTTATTATTATGTCCCTTCTAGGAAAGCGATCCCCATTGTGCTCTATACAACTTCCCACAATGTCTCTGCAGATGCAGAAATGTTAAGCCAGTAGCTATCTTGGCTTGAAACTCTGTGTAGTCATAAAATAAAACTTTAATATTATAGAAGCTAGTTATAATTAGGTTGTTATAGGCAAAGTCATGTAAGAGAAGGAGAATTTTAGTGTGGTGTAATAACAATCTCATTAGGATGTGTGTAGGGACTTACGTATTTTAAAGGCCACTGAACATCATCTGCAGAGCTGGGATCTAAGCTCCCTGCAGTGGGCTTCATCCAACAACCACATATGCTCTCACTCACAGCTGGGAGGTTTTTCAACGTCTCTTCAGACGGATATGATTCCAGTACATTGTGCTTACTAAAAGAAACAAATTGTATTTCATGTAATTAAAAGTTATTGATTTCCGGAACGTAATGTCACTTAAAAGGACCTACGGGGAATGAGATGGTTCTTCATCGTGTTAAGAAATAGAAAATTTGTTAAAACTACTAAATCTTGTTTAGCTGTTATAGAAGGTTATATTTTTCCTTGAGTTGAAGCACTTAATTATGAAGATCAATTCTAGAAAGTCCACCATTTTCCTGAGCTTTGGTGTAAGGTTTTCGATAGTGTAGCTATGTTTTAGAAGACTCTCCACTTCCTTGAGATCTAGTGGAAAATTATTTATCGTTTAGTTACATTTTAGAGGGTTCTTCCCCATCCTAATATGTACTGGAAAGGTCTCTATCATGGAAGGTTGTCTGCCAAGTAGAAGGTTCTGTTTTATGTAGGTACAATTTAGAGGATTCTCCACCATCCTGATATGTACTGGAAGGTTCTCTATCATGGAAGGTTGTCTACAAAGTAGAAGGTCCTGTATCATGTAGGTGCATTTTAGAGGATTCTCCACCATCATTATATTTATGGGAAGGTTCTCTATCATGTAGGTAGAAAATTATCTTGACACCAAGTAGAAGGTTCTGTATCATGCGGGTACATTTTAGAAGATCCTCCACCAAAGGTACACTATTATATAGCTATATTTTAAAAGACCCTCCACTTTTTTGACATCTAATAAATGATGTCTATCATGTAGATACATTTTAGTGCATTCTCCACCATCTTGGCACCGAGTGGAAGGTTCTCCGTCATGCAGGTACATTTTAGAAGATCCTCCACCAAAGGTTCAGTATTACTGTGTTTCCCCTAAAATAGGACATCCTCCTAAAATAAGACACCCCCACTATCCTACCAACTAGTCTAAAGTAAGACATCCCCCTGAAAATAAGGCACCCCCACTCAAAACTAAGACACCCCCCCCAAAAGTAAGGCCGTGACCCCGCACTACTTACCTAATTTCCTCGTGGACCTTCACATCTGAGCTGTCCTTCCACACGTCACCTGCTTCACCGTACGTCCCACCGCACACTCCACCATAAGTCCCGATGCATGTCCTGCTCCTAGTCCTCTCCTACACCTTTGACGTTGATGAGTGAGCCGGGGGGTGAGAAATATGACATCCTCAAAAAATAAGACAAAGTGCCTCTGTTAGAGCAAAAAATAATATAAGGCACTTATTTTGGGGGAAACAATGTATGTAGATACATTTTAGAAGACCCTCGACCTTCTTCAAAGTGGGGACACATTAGGATTATCCCACCTTCTTGACACCTAGTAGAAGGTTCTCTATCGTATTATTAGTATACAGTATATTAGAAGGCTCTCCTCTATCTTGAAATCGAGTGGAGAATATTCTATCATGTAGACTTTTACAATCTATACAATTTATCTTTAAATGATCATATATGAAGATATGCTTTAGGAGACTCAACGTCTTTTTCAAATCTTGTAGTAAGTATTGTTATGGATTGAAATTTATTATACTCTGCCCAGTATCTTTTTACGATGAGGTAGAAGGTAATGCATCATGCACAACAACCTGAGATGATGATCCATATTGACATCAAGTAGGATCTATTGTATCACGTAGACAATGTTTTACATAGTGAAAGTTACTCAATCATGTAGAACAGTTTTAGAAGATTCTGACTTTCATGAGATTGTATGAGATATTGTTGAGATATGTTACCATCCTTATTTCACTATGATGTAGCTGGTACTTGATCATGTAGCTTAATTTTAGAAATACCCTGTCTTTCTGAGATGTAGTGGTATGTGCTTTGTCATGTAGATTTCTCTCTGTAGAGATTTTTGAGTCTTTAATTTATTTCACACTACTCTTCATATTGTTGAGGCCTGGAGATATTGTAGATGTTGAAGGCCCCCATCTTCCTAACGTGTAGTAGAGAGAACTGCATTCTTCATCTTCTTCTAAATTGTACCCTACTGAGTACAAACACCACTGAAGTTCTTCCATCCTCTTGTTACCCTGGTATAAAAGAAATAAGACATTGTTCAGATTAAAAAAATTAAATAGGTGGCAAAACCTGAGCAAGTATGAGTATTATGTAGTGTCTTAGAGCAGGTGTGCTACTACGTTCTATCACCACCTGTCGTCAGGTATTTCTGTTATGTGTCACACTCTGGGCTGAAGGCTGCCTTTTGCTGCTTCACCACTCTGTGTCTCACTTAATCTATCTCTTACAGAGCTTAAAGAGGTACTGCAGGCTGGGGTTATTTTTATTGTACGGCCGGGGAGGGGGTGGATATAGAAGCTGCCAGTCACTTACCTCCCCAATTCCAGCACCGGGTCCCGGATTGCGTCGCGGGACTCCGCTATGACTGCTAAATGGCTAAGCTGCCTTGAAACGTCAAGTCTCAAGCCACAGCCGAGACCAGGAAGCAGCAGCTGGACGGGAGAATGGGGCGGTGCGATCCGGGCCCCCGAGCTGCAATTGTGGAGGTAAGTGACTGGCGGCTTCTATGTCCACCCCCTCCTCGGCCATACACTAAAAATGACCCGACCCCGGAGTACCCCTTTAAGGTTTACAAAAGAGGTTAACTATGTAAGTGATGTGTTACTTTGTTGTCCAATCGTTAGCCTGGGTACCTCACACCACATAACCTATCACACACTTAGGCCTTGTTCTTCCAGTACTTTACTTGCCAATGGGAGTTTAGTCCCGGACAACACTACTTCAGGCCTGGTTAATTCCTAGGTTTGGTAGTAGTTGAGAACTAGTAGAGGAGAGTGAAAACTCTTATGTTGTTGTGTTATTACAGAGACTATGTAGTCCAGGTGGGGTAACTGCCTACCTGGGATATCTTGTCTACGTCAGGGGTGACATTTCCTAACAAAGAACTGCCCAGCGGTCATAGGGGTTTGTCTGGAGAGGAGCAAAGTGCAAGTAAAGCCGACGTTAATGTTAATATCTGCTTGGCCTGCTCGGTTGTGCAAGGCAGGACTCGAACTTCTAGATCTGGCACTCCGTGAGTTCTTATTTGAGGAGGCGGTATAGTCAAAACCACGACTGCGAATTTCTTCTATCAAGTCCCACTTATTCAGTCTAAGTTACCCCAGCAGAGTTCTGTGCTACTAGACAAGGCCTCTGGGCAGCCCCTTTAGCCTTCCTACAGAAACCCAGACCTACATACAAGCCTGTTCTACTACTATACACGGATACCTCCACTACTCTGTGTTGTCCATCAGGAGAAAGGACTGTTCTTTTTTTGTCATATCTTACACCGTGCTACCAAAGTATATATTGTATTGCACTGAAGATTCTCCTAGTAAACTGTACCTGGTTATGTGCTGGACTCTGTGGTTATTCTGCACCTAGTGCTAGTGCTAGTATACCCAGGGGCATACACTCCTGACCACAGTGACAAGTGCCTACATCGGTACATCCTAACACCTAGCCCACTGCTAACAACACCTAGCAACCCCAGGTTATGCCAATTAGATTTTTCATGGGATGGACCCAAATGGTGCCCGATGCTACCCTTTGACTTATAATGTGGTCTGCCAAATTGTCTTTGTCAGAAAAAATAAGGAACCTGTGAACAGAACCTCAAGATAAATGTGCCATTCTGTGTTCTGTGACTTGTTTTGGTGCTGTTTATGCACTGTAACAATACAGACTATGGAGGAACTGAAATGTAGGACTATGTAGGATATGAAATCTTTAGATGCTATTTAAGGCCTTACCTAGAGTTTTATGCAGAAAAAGACAGCATTATCACACCGACATATTTGCTAGATTTCACTTTTTTTTCTATGCACAGCACCAGATGGGCTTCTCTTGGCAGAAGTTTAGAAAGACAACTCAGGCCAATACTAATAAACTCTACATAAAAAGTTTGGTAAAATGTGTTAGTGGCAACTTACTGGACATTGGGCTCAGAAAATTATAGGAACACTAATTTATTCCTCATTGACCTTTTGATATAATGTAGCAGTATCTCTGTGATATCTCTCCTCTAGCTCTTTGGTGCACAAGTCACGTAACTCATGCAGCTCACAGAGTAGGGCTGCTTCTGTTTCATCACCTTCCGGTGGGAATGTGCCTATATGGGGGTTACCTGCAGGAGGGATGTCTACAAGGGTATTACATTCATAATACTGTTTGGGGGTGCAACAGCCAGGGCGACTACCTACACCCCTAAACATAGTCCCCCAGACAGTTTCCACCCCCCAAAAAAATAATGCCTACATGGGAACTGTCTTCATTAGGGATATTATTTAGTTAAAGGGGTCAACAAACCACAAGGAGAAACTAGACAGGGATACCTACATCGCAAATACACTTTACTGGGGGCTAACCACTGGGGCCTACCTATTTATCTAAACATACATACAAATACACATACATATATATATATATATATATATATATATATATTTATATATATATATATATATATATATATATATATATACACACACAGTAAATGTGTATGTGTATTTGTATGTATGTGTAGATAAATAGGTAGGCCCCAGTGGTTAGCCCCCAGTAAAGTGTATTTGCAATGTAGGTATCCCTGTCTAGTTTCTCCTTGTGGTTTTTTATACATATATATATACATACATACATACATACATACATACATACATACATACATACAGAGAGAGAGAGTCAGTGCAGAGATCTCTCCCATGATCTACCTAACTCAGAGGACCTGTGCCCTGAAAGTTTTTGGACCGTAGCAATGCGCTCACCTGTGATCAACTTATAGAGACACACAGAAGACAGTGGCTTCTGGTTTAGCCCAATGCCCTCTACATAGAGAGTTAGAGCTGTGCTGTGATATAAGGATCGGCACAGGAGTCCTTATTTAACACAGTCCGTACATCTTCCTGCGCTCAGTTACTATAGTCTGTCATTTACCTGACCATGCCTTTAAGTATTAATGTCAGTCGACCTTATTCTGCCAATTCACGTGCCAAGACACCAGAGGGGGCAACGTAGATCTCAGCTGCCGTCCTTGTTTGTATAGGAGTGTTGGAAAAAAATGTGAAACCAATGAAGAGTAATACTGTAAATTGAAAGCGACAAATAAGTCATAAAAAAACTGCTGAAAGGGGGCAAATACTTTTTGGTCAGGCATCACTATGGTTTTAAAAAGCCTTCTTACATTTCCCAACAGGATCTCGTACACGCCATCACACGCACCTCTCACTTCCTATCAAGCCACTCTCCATATGAAAATATTACAATAACCTGTTCTTTACACTGAACGCTCGGATCCTCGAGAACCATAGTATAAATAGAGGGGCATTTAAATATCGTGTGCACAAAAATCTGAGTCAGGATGTTCCGTTTTAGCTCCGTCTATTCCGTGGGGACAGAATTCCCTGCAGCCCTGTTCTTCTTTAATTACTTTCCTGCCATGTCTAGACCTAGGTTTTTTTTTTTTTCATAAGGAGACTCTTGGGAGCGACTTTTGGAAAGACTGTACGACACAGAAGCGAGATTACATTTCCATCATTCACTCGCTGAATCCCCTGATAATGACTTTTTATTAGGCCTCCTGGACATATAGATGCATATTAATCAATGTGCTGAGGCTGGCATAATGTAAATTAGGGTGCTAAAAGGTTAAAACTGGAGACAAAGGGGGAGATTTATCTAGCTGGTGCAAAGTAGGATTGGCTCAGTTGCCCCTAGCAACCAATCAGACTCCAGTTTTCATTTTCCAAAGAATCGGTGAAGAAAGAAAAGTGGAATCTGATTGGTTGCTAGGGGCAACTGAGCCAGTTTCACTTTACACCCTGTTTGATAAATATCCCCCAAAGAGTCTTCTTGGATACTTACATTGCTCACTTTTATTGGTTAGTGGGTGGGCGGAGGAGGCCGACAATTGGATGTTCTAGAACAGTCAAGCAAAACCACTGAATGTTGTCAGGCAGCAAACTGTGTACAGCTAGAACAAAAAAATAAATCTGTTGACCAAGAAGCCAAAATATGCTTGGTTTCTAAAGGGTTGAGAGTCCAGGAGAGTCTACCATATTGATATTTGAAGGCCAGTATGATACATGAATAGAGTTGAGAAGAGATGCCGAACTGTTCAAGCTCGGCAAAGTTCTTTGAACCCGAACGCTCGGGATTTGACTTTGTCTTTTTGTCAATAGCTGTATCCATGTTTTCCATGGATCCAACTATAGCCATAGGGAGTCAAATGCAGAGCATTTGGGTTTGGAGAACGTTGCGAACCCAAAACGTTTGCCAACACTATACATGAACAATGTCTCTATAAATGATGGCAAGGCTACTAGATAAAGGATACCACCTGATGGCTAGTTCCCATTATGGTGCGATGTGGATAAACATGACCTTTTGCTATCTTAATTTTCATGGTTATTAGAGATGAGCAAACCTTGAGCATGCTCGAGTCAATCCGAACCCGAACTTTCGGCATTTGATTAGCGGGGGCTGCTGAACTTGGATAAAGCCCTAAGGCTATGTGGAAAACATGGATATAGTCATTGGCTGTATCCATGTTTTCCAGACAACCTTAGAGCTTTATCCAACTTCAGCAGCCCCGGCTAATCAAATGCCGATCGTTCGGGTTCGGATCAACTCGAACCCGAACCTGGTTCGCTCATCTCTAATGGTTATCCATATTTAACAATAACTAAAAGTTGCCATGAAGCTTTAGCTTGCCCATTGACCTTTATAAGGTTTTCTGTCCCTTTTCCCAAAAGATCACCATGTCACAGAAAATTGCAGGGCAAAAAATCCTTCATAACCCCCTCTACTCACTCCTGGTCTCTGACTTCGTGATGAAACTGACGTAGTCACCATACACTGTGTACACGATGCTTCGGGCCTCAGTAGTCACATACAACAGCTAGTACACATGATCAATGATGCCAGTAATTGGCTGGTGTGTCCTGCGCACTCTTTGTAGCAAAGATACCGAACAGTTCTGCCGGGTAGTCCAAAGAAGCAGAGGTGGCATGGGAGCAGGAGTGAGGAGATGAGGGAGTTTTTTTTTTTTTTTTTGTTCTCTATTACCCAGAAAGCCCCCTTAGAGGGAACATCCACCTATTTTTTTTTCTAAACAGGCATGTATGGATATTACCTATGCTTCCCTGTATTAAACACTAGAAAAATATAAATGATTCTCTCCAGCTCTCTAAAATTCAATCCATTATTTGTGTAATTTTAAAAGGCTGACGCGTTTTGGCCTTACTCGCCCTTAATCATGGCTCTGTTCTACTGGCTCACCTGAGACTCCAGAGATAAAAGGCTGTCGCCTATCATGGGGTGGGAAACAATCACATGCCATTCCCTACAGTGATATACGGAGTAGCGGCGTATATATATCATTGCAATACAGTAAACAGCAATACAAAAATGACAGTCCCTGCTCTCTACTACCCTAAGATGTATGGATTCTACATACTCAGCAGGAAAAATATGCTGCTCTGTGAATATTAGTACAAGGAGCTAAGGGACGATGCACGGCATTGACACCTAACTTCTTTGGGCCAGGGACAGTAAGCAAAAAAAAAAACAACATATATATATATATATATATATATATATATATATATATATATGTGACTCCTGTCAAAAAGATAGAAGTCCCTGAGCCTCTAGAGTTAGTGTGAGAATACTCACCTGCTCCCCTTCCCTGTCTGTGGCCAGGCCAGAATTGGTGTCTACCTTTGCAGTCTCTAATGACCGAGTCACTAAAGGAGTGCAGAGGAAAACCCTAAATGATCAGTAGAGGTGACAGAGAAAGATGCTGGTCCGAACATGGCCACAGACGGGAGCTGGGAGCAGGTGAGTATTGTGATAACAGATCTTCATTGTTGAGCAGGAAGGCATGGAGAACACACCTGGCTGCTCAGTGAATCTTTTAGCAAATTGCTAAAATTTCTTGTAAAATTTTGAAACAATCTGATTTGTTTCAAAATGCTCTTCAATAGTTATCTTTGGGGAACCAAACACTTCATCATCAGTTTCCTGAGGCACCTCCACAGGGCAAATCAAGCAGTACACAGTATATATAGAAATGAATTAGTAACATATGGACATACTTGCCACTCAAAAGCCCTAAATATTGGGCCCACCTCAACTCTAAATTCCGTAAGGAGACTCTGTCAGTAGGTTTATGGTGTCCTATCTCAGGGTAGCATAAACTAGTGACAGAGAAGCTGAATAGAATGATGTTTCACTTACATTGTTCTGTGCAGATGATTCAGAGTAATCCTCCTGAATAACCTGGACAATAAGTAGTCCTCTCCATTATGTGCATGAGCCCAGTAGTCCTGGATATTCATGAGAAGCAGAAAGCTCAGCCCACCATCTGCTGATTGGCAGTTATCTATCCATGCTGTGTATTAGCAATCAACTATCAATCAGCAGCTAGAGGGCGAGGGGAGGGATGTGGCAATACTCTCATTCTCCTGCATATTATGAGAACAGTTAAACAGAAGGATTTAACTAATACACCAATCTGTTCTGTTATGCTGCCCTCATTTAAGGCAGCATAAACCTAGTGACAGATTCCCTCTAACCTGGTATTAAAGAACAGATTCAACTACATTGCCTTAAATCCAGATGTGTAAAATGCATAGGAATGATGGGATATTCCTGTATACACAGCCAAAAATCAGTAACTTATGATATACATACAGTAAGTCTCTATTCAGTTCCCTGTACTTATATTTCCATTTGGTAACACTTGTGAAAAGGAATCAGATTTGCAAAGGTGTTAAATGTTCCACCCAATGGCTCAGGACACTACATAGGCTTTATGATTATGGAAAAGGCCCCCTTGTTTCACCATCGCAGCAACCTGAACCAGTGGTAAGTAATGATGATTAGATTCTCCGGGGTTCTGGGCTGTATTCATTGCTCTCAGCACAGGTTGTTGAATGGTGATTTGTCCTCTAAATTCAATTTTCACTCCTTTGCACACTGACAGAGGTGACAAGGCAAACATAATCACAATGAGGCACTGAGCTGAGAATGAGATGAAATTCTGGGGTTAGGAGGAGGGCGCTTAGGTGGCAATGTGCCTGGGTTCTATCAAGGATAATGAGTTGGATATTTAGTACCTTACTTTTAACACTTTCCTGCCAGGATTACACTTTGTGTTGGTATGCATTGCTGAGTATGCAGAAATCATAAAATAATGGTTGGTTGGCGTTTGCTTTAGCTATATAAAAGTGAATGCTAAATTAAAATGATCAGTCTTAACATTAAAGGGGTTATCTGGAGAGCAGAAAGGTTCCAACCACTTCTGCTCTCCAACGGTTCACTTCCTCCATCTGTCCGTCCATACTGATAACTTCTGATAGTGGTGACATTGGGCAGCTATTGGTCATTGTCTGCAATTTGCTTCTGACCCCTTCTTGCCTGTGGAATCACAGATGGGCAGAGGGAGGAAATGGAGCACTGGAGAGCAGAAGAGGTAGGACCCTTTCGCTCTCCAGATTGGGAATAACATTAAGGGTATAAACCCACACACCGTATATGCAGCAGATATGCAACAAATACGCAGCAGATTTGTTGGTACAGATTTGATGCTGTGTTCAGTTATTTAGATCTAATCTGCTGCGATTTTGCTGCGATTTTGCTGCGAGTTTGCTGCGTATCGCAGCAGTAAATACGCTGCATATACGGTGTGTGGGTTTATACCCTAAAGGAGTTTTCCGGAGAGCAGAAAGGTTCCAACCAATTTTGCTTTCCGGCGTTCCACTTCCTCCATCTGCCTGTCCATACTGATAACTTCTGATAGTGGTAATGTCGGCCAGCTATTGGTCATTGTCTGCAATTTGCTCCTGTCCCCCTTTTGCTGGGCAAAGATGGGTAGAAGGAGGAAATGGAGCACTAGAGAGCAGAAGAGGTAGGACCCTTTCTGCTACCCAGATCGGCCTCAACATTAAAAGGGTTATGCGAAGAGCAGAAAGGTTCCAATCTCTTCTGCTCTCTGGTGTTCCACTTCGTTCATATGCCCATCCGGGCTGATAACCTCTGACTTTGGTAACATTGGGCAGATATTGGTCATAGTCTGCAATTGGCTCCCACCCTTGCATGTGAAATCACAGATGGACACAGATGGACAGAGGGAGGAAATGGAGCACTGGAGAGCAGTAGAGGTAGGACCCTTTCGGCTCTCCAGATCAGCCTTAAAATTACAGGGGTTATCTGGAGCGCAGAAAGGTTCCAACCACTTCTGCTCTCTGGCGGTCCACTTCCTCTATCTGCCTGTCCATACTGATAACTTCTCATAGTGGTAACATCGGGCAGCTATTGGTCATTGTCTGCAATTTGCTCCTGACCCGCTTTTGCCTGTGGAAGCACAGATGGGCAGAGGGAGGAAATTGAGTGCTGTAGAGCAGTAGAGGTAGGACCCTTTCTGCTATCCAGATTGGCCTTAACATTAAAAGGGTTATCCGAAGAGCAGAAAGGTTCCAATCTCTTCTGCTCTCCGGCGTTCCACTTCATCCATCTGCCCATCCGGGCTGATAACTTCTGACTTTGGTAACATTGGGCAGCTATTGGTCATTGTCTGCAAATTGCTGCCCTCTTGCCTGTGGAAACACCTATAGGAAGAGGGAGGAAATGGAGTGTCGGAGAGCAGAAAAGGTAGGACCCTTTCTGCTGTCCAGATAACCCCTTTAATACATAATATTATGTAGGTAGATCTCATGCTGCTCGTTTGGTATCTGGAACCAAGATTTTATTTGTATAGCACACACAGATTCCGCAGCACTTCACCTACCTGTATGTTTTTAGGATGTCAGTAGATCCTCTAAGTTAGGCGTGTCAAACTCAGGCCCTGCAGCTGTTACAAAACTACAATTCTCATCATGCATGAGGCATTAGGCCTTATGGGAATTGTAGTCTTGTAACAGCTGGAGGGCCTGAGTTTGACACCTATGTTCTAAGTTGGGTGCTTAGAACCAGGGCCGGCGTTAGGGGGGGCAAAGAGGGCAGTTGCCCAGGGCCCCCATCCCCCAGGGGCCCCCTGCCCCAGTTACAGTGAGTGTTAGGTGCAGGACCGCACAGACAACGTCCTGCAGCCTCTGTCACTGATCCCTGGCTGCAGCTTATGGCTGCTATCAGGGGTCACACAGAGGCTACAGGACGCTCTGCTCAGGAGTGTAGCTTCCCCTCCCCCTCCCTTCTGCACCATGTGACCTGGTCTTCCTGGTGAGACTGGTGTGGCAGTCGGGACGATGGAGGAGAGGTCTGCAGGGTGAGGATCCCAGCCTCTTGCTGCTGCTGCCATGGACAAGGACAACTACACCCAGCATGCTGTTAGAAGGGAGTAAGTATACTGTACTGTAGTGTGTGTATGAATGCTATGTGCACAATGGATGAATGTAGTGTGTGTTACATGTCATGTGTGTAGTGTGTGGACTGGATGGTTTGGATCTGTATAATGTTTTCATGGATGTGTGTGTGTGTGTGTGTGTGTGTGTGTGTATATATATATATAATTAGTGTGTGCATTACCCCTGCTGACTCCACTGTGCATTAGAAATGTTGAGGTAAATAGACTGTGTATAGGAGCTGCAGCCATTCTCTGGCCTCATCCGTCCTATGTAATTGCTGCCGGTGACCACTGAGGCCGGTGATTGGCTGCAGCTCCTATGTATAGTGTATGATGATGTCACTAAGGTAATACTGTGTATTTTATTGAGAAAAAAATAAGGTGGTGTTCAGTCCTTAGGTGGTGGTCACTGTATGGTGGTAATATTGGTCTGTATATAGTGTCATTATGCAGTGGTCAGTCTATGGCAGTAATATTGGTCTGTATATAGTATGTATATAGAGTTATTACCGCCATAGAGTGATCGCCACATAATGACTCTATACACACTATATACAGACCAATATTACCCCCATAGACTGACCGCCACATAATGCATAATGACTCTATATATACACTATATACAAACCAGTTTATATACAATAGCTCCAATGGACACTCAAACAGTATTGGTCTCACCACCACGGAATCAATTGACCATAACATAACTAGTCCAACATAGTTGATTAGCTTTTAATAAATAACAATTATACCACACAAAGCTAATTTTAAAATATATTAATTTTTATTAAACATGATTAAAAAATCAATAAAACCATTAATCTATTTCTAGTGCAAAAGGGAATCCAGCAGTAATAGGTCACCAGACCACCATATCTCTAATGATAACTCTAACATATATCACTATATCATATAAACGTCACAATCAATCTTCATATAGCCCTGCAGTGTATCTACACAGCCTCGGATCGCTGATAACAATGTCAGCCTATATCCGCAATATAAATGATAGTGTCATGAGACGCTTACCCATCGTGGTGTCTGGTAACCGCAACCCCGACGCACGTTTCGCCTTTAAATCGCTTTATCAAGGGGCGTGGGGTCCCATTGATAAAGCGATTTAAAGGCGAAACGTGCGTCGGGGTTGCGGTTACCAGACACCACGATGGGTAAGCGTCTCATGACACTATCATTTATATTGCGGATATAGGCTGACATTGTTATCAGCGATCCGAGGCTGTGTAGATACACTGCAGGGCTATATGAAGATTGATTGTGACGTTTATATGATATAGTGATATATGTTAGAGTTATCATTAGAGATATGGTGGTCTGGTGACCTATTACTGCTGGATTCCCTTTTGCACTAGAAATAGATTAATGGTTTTATTGATTTTTTAATCATGTTTAATAAAAATTAATATATTTTAAAATTAGCTTTGTGTGGTATAATTACTATATACAAACCATTATAACCGCCATAGAGTGACCACCACATAATATTGGTCTGTATATAGTGTATATAGAGTCATTGGGGGAGATTTAGCAAACATGCTGTTAAGTGAAACTGGCTCAGTTGCCCCTAGCAACCAATCAGATTCCACCTTTCATTCCTCACAGAATCTTTGGAAAATGAAAGGTGGAATCTGATTGGTTGCTAGGGGCAACTGAGCCAGGTTCACTTTACACCATGTTTGATAAATCTCCACCATTATGTGGTGGTCATGGTGTGTGCTGGTCTGTATATAGAGTCATTATGTGGTGGTCATTCTATAGCGGTAATATTGGTCTGTATATAGTGTATACTGTATATGGAGTCATTATGTGGCGGTCACTTTATAGCGGTAATATTGGTCTGTATATAGTGTATATAGAGTCATTATGTGATGGTCACTCTATGGCAGTAATATTGGTCTGTTTATAGTGTATATAGAATTGTTATGTGGCGGTCATGGTGTGGTGCTAATATTGGCGTGTATATAGAGTCATTATGTGGTGGTCACTCTATGGCGGTAATATTGGTCTGTATATAGGGTATATAGTGTCATAATGGGGCGGTCACTTTATGGTGGTAATATTGGGCTATATATAGTAAAGTTTTCATCAATAACGGTAGTGAGGTAATATTTGGTCCTGATATAGTGATTTTTTAATTTTATTTTTTAAAACAATGCATATAAATAGTTTTTGTGTTTACACAACTAGTGACAGTCCCAGCATGTAGCGGCAGTCCTGGCATGTAACCTTCTGAATTGACTCAATGTGACTAAGGGCCATAATACATGGAGCGAAAATTGTCCGAATCCGGCCGATATCGCTCTGTGTATATAGAGACAACAGTAATTCAATGATCATTGTCTTTTGGCAAGTGTAAAAATCATTGGCTGATTGTGCGTATAACATAATAAAGCTGTTACTTACCTGATCACGTTCCCCGGTGTCCTCAGGCCTTGTCTGTTTGTTACGGCCAGTGACTGGCTGAACGACCGATCACTTCAGAGAGAGGACCAGAAGTGAGAGCTGGGACTGGGGGATCGCACAGACAAGGACACCAGGGAACGTGATCAGGTAGTATATATCTTTATTGTTCACTATATACAGCAAGGGCTGCACACACATCACTAATGAGATAGAGATCTGGTGGCGGCTTGTCTCTCTGAGAACAAAGAGGTTGGGCATTGATTTTTCATCAAGCCTAACCCCCTATGTCCACTGATATCATCTGTCAGAGGACTGTCCAGAAAGCCTCATACTGCTTACACTGATGGCCGAACCCACCACGAGCAGCAGATACTACTAACAAAAGTGTAAAGTGTATGGGAACCTTAAATTGCTGCTACAATATTTCAGCATTTGGGGCCCCACCTTCAACTTTGCCCAGGGCCACATTTAGTCTAAAACCGGCCCTGCTTAGAACCTAGTTACCGGTTCATTAGTTGTCCTCTTCTGGCTCGTTTGCAGTAGATACAAACCTGCAGATACTCTGACCTACTTGTCTACCTATCAACATGGCTCTTCGAAGTCACTCAGTCCATTACACTTGTCCACCTTATATATCCTGCCCCATTGGAACACCATGATCAATGTTATTTATTTGATATTTCTATAGTGTTTTTTTTGCTATATCATATCATTGTATGGTCAAGGCCAGATTATTGGGATGGAACAATGGAGATCCCCATCTCATAGGGGTCCTTACCAACAACTCTCTCTGTTGGCGATTTAGTAAGCCTATCTAGCCTAGAAGAGGTTGGTGGATTTCTATTTTGATCTAAGGGAGTCTTTATACTGTTACTATACTCTTTATGGGTTTCTTACCTAACTTTGGATCAACAAACAGTAAACAAGACCCTCAAGTTACCCTCTCTTCCATTCACATACCCTCCTTTGGTTGAGCTTGATGGACGTTTGTCTTTTATCGACCATACTATGTATTTATCACTGAAGGTATTTTGTGAGGTTAGACATGGCTGCCATGTTTTATTATCCTCATACAACCCCTTTAATTATCACCAGTTGTAACTGGCCTTGCAGAGCGAACCGGTGTGTGAAGTTGGATTGGGCAGTAAGTATAAAGGCAATAAACAATTCGCTTGACAAGAGGCTTGAAATGTTAGGTTGTGGACACGCTGTTCAGTGTCGTGAGATTAAAAACTGGAAGAACAGGTGTGATATCTTTGTTATCCTGACACATGCAATTAATCTTATGGCAGAAACATCTGGTCTTCAAAATGTGTACTGAACTGCTGATCCTGAGTAACTCTTTATAGATCTCTATGCTACCTAAACCAACATACACTTATGGGTCAGTTATTTCCACTATAGTCCATCCATAGTGGACATTAGCCTTTTGGGATCCCCAGAGAGCTAAACAGCTGGAACCTCATTGTGAATGGAACAGTGGTGCACTTATGTAGCTACGGCTCCATTCACAAAGGGTAAACCGGGACCTTTGTGTCACGGCCGCGGTCCATATCCCGGGCCGCTGCCGCTGTGCCTGGCGGATGCCGGAGCCAACGTGCAGGTGCCTGGTGCCGCCTCTTTACCACCCCTGGCTCTGTGTCTCAGCCTACCACACGTGGCCCCACCACCTAGGGCGCACGCACACTGGGTGTCTCAGATTTAAAGGAACAGTGTGTCCCTAATTGGATGTGCACCCAATCACCTCCCCTATAAAGCTGTACCTGTCCTCACATTCCCTGTTGGAGCTTCTACAAGCTTCCCATAAGTGTGTTGTCCCAGCTCTCCTGTGATTCTTGCCCGTGGTTTCTGCCATTTCTGGTTCCTGCTATCTGTGGTTCCCGCCTGTGACTGCTGTCCTGGTCCTGCTGTGTCCCAGCCTGCCTGCCTGTCTCCAGCTGCACCTTACTGCCACCACTAGCAAGCCAAGCCAAGCCAGGGGTAGCGACCTGGGAGTCACCTTCTGCAGCAAGTCCATCCCGCCTTGCGGTAGGCACTGGTCCTTAGACTCCGCATTTTTTGCACTGGCATTAAAACCATTAGTAGTTGCCCGCACATTTTTCATGTTTAACGAGAATGTGTGGGTGACTGTCATGAAGTTAATAGGTCGCACAAAGAATGCAGCGATTGATTGAGCCTTGTAATGACTGCAAAGAAGCCTCAATCTGGCTGATTGGTGCTCATTTGTGGCAATACATCGGGACATGTAAAAGGGCTCATTGCTGCAGAAGTGCCTTATTGCATTCCTAGACTTTCCAAGGTTTCAGGCTGGGTTGAGAGAATAGTAGCTACCATGTCTCATAATTTATAAAGACCTGCATCCCACAGTGGACACTGCAGCACAAGTACATTTAACTCTATATGAATCCATCAAGTGAAGATTCTTTTAGTGAAGTAATAGAGGACAACTCCAGGCATAAGCACAAGGCAGGAGAGAATAATCTGTATACAGTTCAATTCTATCACATGGATTATCATGTTGCAGTTAAAAAGTAAGGTACCTCCTCATGTGCTATTGCTCTACTATGTACTAAAGACTGCACTTTTCAAATTGCTGTGAAGTAGTCTCCATATCAGGTCCCATCAGAACTGCTCATTTATCCATTAAAGGGGTATTCCTCCCAATTATTTCCCTATTAAATTGTAAACAACAAGCTTTTAATACTTGCCATGGGGTGGAATAATAAATTATTCTCCGACTTTCCGATTCTTTTGTCGATCACTTACACCATCAAGATGCCAAAAATCCTTATTCTGACTTCCACTCCATCTCGCTCTTTGTGCCCCCCTCCCATCCGAGACGTGGATCATGTGTCCTTAGTCTCAGCAGTTACTTCCAAGCCAGCCCACTTGTGATCCTGAGCAGTTAGATGGGTTATCACATATAACCTTGCCTACTTGCAAGACAGAGCCAGATGAAGTAGGAAGGTATCGGATGGAGGCGGAAGGAATCCGTAGGAGAGAAAGAAAGGGAGGAATCAGATGGAGGAGGGGAGAAATGGTTATGAGAGAGAGAAAGGGAAGAATCAAGGGAGGAATGGCTATTAGAAAGAGAAGGGGAGGAGTCAGATGGAGGAGGAAGGAATTAAATGTTAGAGGAGGGAATTAGAAGGAGGAGAAAGGAATAAGATTAAGGAGAGAGGAATCGCTAAGTGAGGGAGAAGGGGAGGAATCAGATGGAGGAAGGGAGGAGTTGTTAAAAGATGGAGGAGGAGGAGCTGTAGAAAAATATTCCCTGCATTCAAAAAACTTTGATCCAAGCAAAAGAGGGTCCACAAATGATGGGAAAGGTGTCGCAACACCGGAGAGTGGAGATGAGTGCAACTTGAGCATGCTTGAGTTCAATTGTTCTGCATTTGGCTGAAGAAGTTAGATGCAGTCCTAAGGATTCTGGGAACATGTGGATACAGTCATAGGCTATGTTCCCACTACGTATATTTTCGTAAAACCATTGCCGCCTATGGAATCCCATCCGGAGTGTATTCACATAGTATACACTCCGGCCGGGATCCCTAGTGTCGCCACGAGAAACTGACACTGAATAGCGTCTGCAGAAAACCCTGTCAGTGCACACTATGGAGCGAGCGGCTCCGGTCGCACGCTCCATAGTGTGCAGTGGGGCGTTCTGATGTGGGTGCGCATGGATGCGCCCACATTAAAACTCTGCGGCGCTAAAGATCATCTGTCCGGTACTGCAGTGGGGATGATTTTGTCTGAGACTGGCCATTCCGTGACCCGGCCGATCTCTTACATTGTATGAACATGGCCTTAGGCTGTATATATGTCTTCCTGGACTCCCTAGGGCTGCATCAAACTTCTTCAGCCATCTGTACGGTATTCAAAGGCTGATGATTGGACTAGAGCATACCCAAGAGTTGTGCTCAACTCTAATCGCAACTGGTGACCACAAGTAATACAGCTCTGTCACTGGCACCAGAATAACCATGTGCACTAGACTGGGTACCACTTGGAGACTCCAACCAATTGCTAAAAAAGGAGAAAAATTTTTTGCTAACCTCTGTGCCCTTTTGTTTCTGATCATTCTTCCTCGAAGAGCTGAACATGTGGTATACCGATTCATTAGTCTTTGAGACTTTTATGTAAATCCGTATACCAAGTGCGCTACAAAGAGACACAGCATCCAGCTCACTAATATTAAAAAAAAAAAAAGATAGATAGATATCCTTCAATGTATAAATTAATTTAAACTTTAACATCCGGACACCTGAAAAATGCTTTCAATAACTTCTATTTGCCGAGCGCGATAAGCTACTTCCCAAGTTTATTACTCTTGGCAAATCAACAAAGCTGAGATAGTCCATAGTTTCCCTCATACTGTCTGATAACTTGGCTGAGACCCAGTGCAACGGAAAGTCAAGAGGTGACTGGCAAAAATTCTACTTACAGCAAATGGGACTTCTAGATTAAGGACAAGCCCGAGGGCTTAGTGAAATATTTGAAAATACAATTTTAATACTGAGAAATAGCAGTAAAGAAAACCAATGCCCCCAAGTTACAAAAGAAAATAATAATAATAAAAAAAAAACAGCTGGCTCAGCTATCTTCATTGGTCCCAGTGGATTAAGCTAGGCATCACTTCATTCCTACTTTAAGAGAAAGGGAAGCCTAGGGCCATGTCTTGGTAACTTAATGATCTAGGGACAGACAGGTCAGATGGGTAACTTCAAGATCTTACAATTTATTGCACTAATGGAGTAGATGACAGCTTCTCTTTCTTCATTTCCCTATGCATTTATTCCAGGTTTTATTTTAGTATGTTCCTCAATTATTTTTAGGCAATGGCGTGTATCCTCTCATAAATGTGTGTAGTCCTGTTCAGGGAAGGAGAGATGAGATACTCCAGGTTAGAAGAGCAATAGAATGTAGATGTATAGAGATAGGGTGTATATACTGTATGAGGCTATGTTCACACAACGTATATTTTTGTAAAAGTACGGCCGTTGTTCAAATTAGCAACAACGGCCATACTTTTCATGAAAATATACTTTGCCTTGTCTTCTATGGAATCCCAGCCAGAGCGTATACACATAGTATACGCTCCGGCCAGGATTTCTCATGGCGCCATAGAAAACTGACATGTCAGTTATCTGCGGCCTCTATTCAGTGAATAGCGGATGCAGAAAACCCTGTCAGTGCACACTACGGAGCGAGCGGCTCCTGCCCCACGCTCCATAGTGTGCTGTGGAGAGTTCTGATGCAGGAGGGCACGGATGCATCCGCAGCAGAACTCAGCATCGCTAAAGATCATCCGGTCGGTACTGCAGTACTGGCCGGATGATCTTTAGTGCTGCTGAGATGATCTTTTCAGAGACCGGCCGTTCCGTGACCCGGCATTCCGCTGTGGAATGAAACCCAGCCCCTTTAACCCCCCACCGCTCACAGCCTGAAGCATACATTACCTGCTCGGAGCTGCGGCTGCATGTGAGACTCTTGGCTCCCATCGGTCCCTCTCAGCCAATCAGTGACTGTGGTGGTGCCATGCACTGATTGGCTGAGCGGGACCGCGGAACCCTATTGAAAATCATACTACCAGGATTCGCAGCGGATTTCGCTGCAAATTCGCAGAGTGAAATCTGCTGCAGATCCAGTACGCGTAAAGCTATCCTATTAGTTCATTCTGTCTGTGTCCCCATATGGTAATTAGGTCCCCTTTGTGCCCCCATATAGTAGTTAGGCATCTTTGTACAGTTAGGCCCCAAGTAGGCAGTATCCCCCATATAGCTTTCCTTCCTGTAGGTAGCCCCCCTCAGTTATTTGTCCACCCAATAGATAGTATCCAGTAAATTGTATCCCCTGTAGTTCCCCCTTACTAATGCGTGCTAGGGTAGCTGAATCGCTTCCTTTGTGTGTATGTGTACAGGTTATGAGAACAATTAGAGCTGATAACTCTCCAACCACTAGTTCAAATCTAAATATGTGAAAATCTGAGAAAAATACCATGTACAAGTTACACAATGTCCAGAAAAATTGCTGCTCCTCATTTATGAGAACATGACAACTTATCCTGAAAGGTTACCTGAAAGCGCGGGGAAGCTTTAATTCTCCCTACGGTGATGCTGCAAGAGGACGGGGCGACGGCTGTAATCATGACTCGGTGAGCAAACAACATCTCAGCAGCATCTCTCTGCTCTGACACCAGCTCTCTCCTGGACCCTGAGGTTTGCTGGGGGCTAACATCGGAAAAATGGAATTTCACTGCTCATTTTGACATGCCATACTTATTCAAGCAGCACTGTCGCATCTCCCACCTGAAAGCAGTGTAGCTTAAAGGGGGAGCTTGGCGATATATAGTACTCGTGGATCTAATTTATTATGTGTGCATGTTAAAAGCTATACAACTGTAAAATCTATTAATTTTGCTTCCTATCCCCCCCCACAGTAATATATATATATATATATATATATATATTTTTTTTTTTTTTTCCTTTTTTTATTTTTTGTTTCGTGCTTGTATAGAGGAAGACCTGTTAATCACTCTGTGTAGGTAGGAGTATATAACGCACAGGCTGTTCATTAGTGGGTGGGTAAAGCAGGACTCACAGGATGGTTATGAGTGGGTTGGGAAAACAGGACTCACAGGATGTTCATGAGTAGGTGGGTAAAGCAGGACTCACAGGCTGTGCATGAGTGGGTGGAGGAAGTAGGCCTCATAGGCTGTGTATGAGTGTGTGGAGGAATTAGGCCTCATAGGCTGTGAATGAGTGTGTGGAGGAAGTAGGCCTCATAGGCTGTGTATGAGTGTGTGGAGGAAGTAGGCCTCATAGGCTGTGTATGAGTGTGTGGAGGAATTAGGCCTCATAGGCTGTGAATGAGTGTGTGGAGGAAGTAGGCCTCATAGGCTGTGTATGAGTGTGTGGAGGAAGTAGGCCTCATAGGCTGTGTATGAGTGTGTGGAGGAAGTAGGCCTCATAGGCTGTGAATGAGTGTGTGGAGGAAGTAGGCCTCATAGGCTGTGAATGAGTGTGTGGGGTAAGTAGGCCTCATAGGCTGTGTATGAGTGTGTGGAGGAAGTAGGCCTCATAGGCTGTGTATGAGTGTGTGGAGGAGCAGGAATTTACAGGCTGGTTATGAGTGGACGAGGGAAGCAGGGATCACAGGATGTTCTTGAGAGGACAAGGGAAGCAGGGCTCACAGGCTGGTTATGAGTGGGCAGGAGAAGCAGGGCTCACAGGCTGTTCATGAGTGGGTGGGGAAGCAGGGCTCACAGGCTGTTCATGAGTGGGTGGGGAAGCAGGGCTCACAGGCTGTTCATGAGTGGGTGGGGAAGCAGGGCTCACAGGCTGTGTATGAGTGAGTGAGCAAACATTTTTTTTAATATAAAAATTCTGACCAAAAAAACTGAAAACTATATACTGTTCCCCAAGTTCAGCATCCAGCAGGAGGAGCTGAGCAGATTTTGTGGGAAATTAAATCAGCATAACTTGGATTGTATTCATTTAATTCTCTATATATTCTTAGTTGTGGAGTCCAGTGGGTGGTGCTACTCAATGATTGGCAGTTATTGCTATGCATGCCCATACAGGGATGGCTGTCAATCAATAGGTGAGACAGCCCACTGAACTCTTAAACCCAGAAAAAGCAGATTTTCCAATTAATAAAATTTAAGTTATACTGAATGTTTCCTCACAAATCAATGGTTTCAATCTGCCAAATTTCCCCTTCTCTATAACACGATGGCTGCAGATTACACAGCATTCTCATGGTGACAGGTTCCCTTTAAAGAGACACAAATTGCATACCTCCAGGCTGTACAGGAAAATCAACCTGGAAATGATCAGCTATAACATTGTGTCCGGAATACAGATATTCCTGTACATCTGCTTATACAGAGGGGACAGTTTATAATCCGCATCTCCTTAATGGCTGCCAAAATAACCTAAATCCATCTGGGCATGGATTTTACCAGCGTCCCCATATGTGCCAATCTAGTGCATGGATAGGAAGGTGGGGGCTGGTGGGACATGTGCCATGATATGTAGGTACAGGGCACCAAACTGCATCTATCTGTCTATCTACCTATCTAATATCTATCTATCTATCTATCTATCTATCTATCTTCTATCTATCTCCTATCTATCTATCTATCTATCTATCTATCTATCTATCTATCTATCTATCCTCTATCTATCTATCTATCTATCTATCTATCTATCTATCTATTATCTATCTCCTATCTATCTATCTATCTATCTATCTATCTATCTATCTGTCTATCTTATATCCATTATCCATCCGTCCTTCCATCCTTCTGTTCTTCCATCCTATATGAAATACAGTATACACAATTTTGATAATAATGTATGCTCTGTACAATATATATATATATATATATATATATATATATAAATATATATACTGTTAGGGGCTGTATAACCATCGCCTGCGACATTCAGGTGTGAGAATTGCTTGTATTTTGCAGTCTTGTGGAGTGTTCTGCCCTTTCCGCTCCTATATCAGACTCTTCTGTACGCAGATATATGTGCCATATTCCCCCAGGAGCAATTCTTTCACCCTTCGATCACTTAGTCGTATATTATACATGGCGTTGGCTCACACGGCCCCTTCCTCTCTCTGTTCCCTCCATCTTCCATGCCTGTGCTCTCTCTCCCTCCCTTACTATTCTCTCTCCCTTTTCTCTCTCTCTCTCTCCCTCTCTCGCTCAGTTCTTTTCCTTTACGATCTCCATAAAAATGTACCTGCATTGCAGTATGAAAGAAGGGAAATGGCACAAATCTGCTTGTGGCCAGACCAGGTGTGCTTACGTATACTGGGAAAGCTCATGAATACAGGACTGGGGGGATCAACTAGTGGGATCATTAATGTACATAGCGATTTATTACTGACAGAGATGACTAATTGCTTTGATAATGGTTCTGTAGTTTAATATTCGGCACAATTACAGGTATAGCAGAGCCGACTTTGCCATCACAGCTGACTCTCATTATGGCGGCCCCTGGTGGTGTGATGCATGAGGGTATAAGAACATGACATTGGGCGATAATGAAACATGTGATTCTCAGAGGCTTTATAAAACCAGACCTGTGATGTCATGGTTTGCCCCACACCTGCACACCTCGTCTAAGAAAGGGGCGTGGTCAAAAGGTGAATGTTGGTACACAATTATAATATTAAAAGGGTACTCGGGCGAAACTTTTATTTTCTTTTAAATCCACTGGGTTAAAAAAGTTATATAGATGTGTAATTTATTTCTATTTACAAATCTCAAGTCTTCCCATACTTATCAGCTACTGTATGTCCTGCAGGAAGTGGTGTATTCTTTCCAGTCTAACTCAGTGCTCTCTGCTGCCACCTCTGTCCATGTCAGGAACTGTCCAAAGAAGGAGACATTTTCTATAGGGATTTACTACTGCTCTGGGCAGTTCCTGACATGGACAGAGGTGGCAGCAGAGAGCACAGTGTCAAACTGGAAAGAATACACCACTTCCTGCAGGACATACAGCAGCTGATAAGGACTGGAAGACTTGATATTTTTAAATAAATTGCAAATATCTATAACTTGGCACAAGTTAATCAGATTTTTTCCCCCTCTGGAGTACCCCTTTAGGTAAGCCAACTAGTAGTTGTTCTTCACTAAGACTAGACAGTCTACATAAACTAATACCAAATAGTTTATTTATTTATTTATTTATTATTCATTCATTCAATTATTTATTTTTATTATTTGATTTTTCCCATTGAGGTTTCTTTCGTGGTTGTTTCACAGCAGCCTTCAAAATCAATGTTATATTTAATTTTTAATGAACATATACACAATGCAGAGGGGGACTAGTAGTGATACGGAGCCCTTATGGATTCATGATATATTTGATTCACTTGTATTGCTCCTTTGTTATTTAAAGGGGTTATCCAGCGCTACAAAAACATGGCCACTTTTCCCCCTCTCTTGTCTACAGTTCAGGTGCTGTTTTCAATTAAGCTCCATTTACTTCAATGGAACTGAGTTTTAAAACCTGCTCTCAAATTGAGGACAAGAGAGGTTCATAGGTGGCCATGTTTTTGTTGCGCTGGATAACCCCTTTAAACCCTAATCCTGTGGCTCCATCCATTTATGGTATAAGGTGGGAAAGACTATAAGGAGCCGAGCCTGCTCCTTATGTCACTGGCGCTGAGCTGCAATGAAAATAGTGACCACCCTATCTATGCTAGTAGACAAAGGGAGATGGCGCACGCTGAGGTGATGTGCTAATGGGTCGTCATAGCAGAGAACTAATGGCAAAGTAAAACAAAGCTTGACAAAAAGTTCAAAAATATTTGGAAGTTGTAAAATAAAAGTAATAAATTCCTTAAAGTGTCACTGTTGTTTAATTTTTTTTTTTTTTTTGCAGAAATCAATAGTACAGGCGATTTTAAGAAACTTTGTAATTGGGTTTATTAGCCTCAAAATTCATTTTCATCATAAAAAAGCAGTTTGAATCTCCCCCCTTGTCTTCATGGTTGTCTATGGAGAGGGGAGGGGTGAAGGGAGATGAGGCACCAAAACAGGACAACAAAGAGTTAATTTACAGCTACATCACCGGGCTATCTCCTCTGAAGTCAGCACTGATCTCTCTGACCTCTAAATACCGGCTTTCACACAGGTTCCACTGTATAATCATTTGTTCTCTGCTCTCTGCTGGCGACTAATCTCCCTCCTCCCCCCTCCATAGGATACACAGGGTACACATGGGCAGTGAAGGAGAGGAGGAGGGGGGGACCTGGGAAAAGTCTTTTTGAATGCAGATAATGGCATATTTGCCTAATAAACCCAATTACAAGGTTATTCAAAATCTATTTATTTCTGCAAAAAAAAAACAACAACAACAGTGTCACTTTAAATATATAGAATAAATGAAATTAAAGTAACAAGATATGAACTATAACTGCAACTTACCTTGCAAAAGCAACTTCCTATACAACTCCATCATTATGGAAATTTAAAAAGTTATGGGTCCGATAATAAGGTAACACAAATTCTTTTTCTTTTCTTTTTTTTTAATAAAAACATTTAGAAATGTTGTGACAAGATCTGAAGGGAACTTGAGCCATATAAATTGTGAGTTGTTAAAATTGTATCCACCTGCAGAACGACGCTCACCTGTTATTTTGACTGTTCAAAAAAGAAAAACAAGACAGATAAAAGGAAACGATAATCTTAATTAATTCTATTATTTACATATTTTATATATTTAATACCAAAAAAAGTAACTTTTTTTTAAAATACATATTGTACATTAAATAGTGCCAATAAAATCCAAATGGTCAGTCTATTCCGGGCACAATGGTTCCTACCATGTTTACAGCTGCTGTTGGTAATAGAATCCCCTCCCCTGATCTTCTGGCACAAATGCTCTGGGATGACTTACATGCATATGTGTAATAGATAGGGACATAGTATTACCTTAATATTTAGTGAATCTTTGACAGGGGTCAGGAATATTTATACTAAAGGAGGGAAGGAAAAAAAAGGTGAGGGGAAGAGGGAGGAAAGGAAAGAAGGAAGGGAGGGAGGAAAAGGAAAGAGGGAAGGAAGAAAAGGATGGAAGAAGGAAGGAGGGGAAAGAGGGAGGGAAGGAAAGTACGAAGGGAGGGAAAGAGGGAGGGAGGGAGGGAAAGAGGGAGGGAGGGAGGGAGGGGGGAAGGAAAGAAGGAAGGAAGGATGGGAGGGAGGAAGGAAGGAAGGAGGGAAGGAAAGGATGGAAGAAGGAAGGAGGGGAAAGAGGGAGGGAAGGAAAGGACGAAGGGAGGGAAAGAGGGAGGGGGGAAGGGAGGAAGGAAGGAAGGAAGGAAGGAAGGAAGGGAGGAAGGAGGGGAGGGAGGAAGGAAGGAAGGAGGGAAGGGAAGGATGGAAGAAGGAAGAAGGGGAAAGAGGGAGGGAAGGAAAGGACGAAGGGAGGGAAAGAGGGAGGGGGGAAGGGAGGAAGGAAGGAAGGAAGGAAGGGAGGGAGGGAGGAAGGAGGGAAGGAAAGGATGGAAGAAGGAAGGAGGGGAAAGAGGGAGGGAAGGAAGGAAGGAAGGGAAAGAGGGAGGGAGGGTGAAGGAAATAAGGAAGGAATTAAGGGAAAGAGGGAAGGAAGGAAAGAAGGAAGGAAGGAAGAAAAGAAAAGAAAGGGCAAGAGAGAAGGGAAGGAAAGGAAGAATGAAAGGAAGGAAGGAAGGATGAAAGGAAGGAAGGGAAGGATGGAAGAACGAAGGAAAAGAAGGGAGGGAGGGACGGATGGACAGAGGGTAGAAAAGGAGAGGGAAGAAAGGAAGGAAGGATGAGAAGGAGGGAGAGAAGGAAGGGAAGCTGGAAGGAGGGAAGGAAATAATGGAAGATGGAAGGAAAGAAAAGGGAAGAAATTAATGGAAGAAGGAAGGAAGGGTGGATGGAAAGAAGGCAGGGAGAATGAGAGAGATTGTGGAAGAAAGCAGGCAGGATAAGAGGGATGGTGGAAGAAGGCAGGGAGGATGAGAGGGATGGTGGAAGAAGGCAGGGAGGATGAAAGGGATGGTGGAAGAAGGCAGGGAGGATGAAAGGGATGGTGGAAGGAGGAACAGAAGAAAGAAGGGAATGGATGGGAAGGTAAGGAAGGGAGGGAGGAACTGCTCTTTAGATTTTGTTCCAAATTGGGTCATACTGTGCCAGATCAATTGCATGATGAATTCCAATGGTGCTCAATAAACCCTACTGACTTTGTGAGGGTTCTTCCATTGTTTCTGTCCTTTTGGCCCCTACAGGTTGTGCTATTCTTTCTGATAGAAGAGACAGAGAACTACCAACAGAATATTCAAACAATGCCCTGAAGAAGAGTGTGACCATTGCCCTATAACCATTCTCTTTTCCAGCTAATTGATGGAGATCCTGATCTAGTAACCTCCCCTTTATAATCATACAATGCACTAATGGGCTATTTCCAAAGCCGATGACCCCGTTAATTAAACAATCCCTCCCAGAGGATTGTACATGAGGTATTGTATGATATGTAACCCTTAAATACATCCATACCAGAGACCCACTTACTATCTGACACTACTGTAGCGGAGTCTCGAGCCGTCTGATCCTTTGCTACGTTCTGCCTCCTTTAGTTCTGTAAGACATCAGAACAGCAGAAGAATAGAGATGTTCAGGATAATTAGACTTCATGTTCATTGTCAGGGGGGTTAAAACGTTCTGTAGTACAACATAATTGTCTCCTTAGCATTAGACGAAAATATATGTTCCAA
Organism: Dendropsophus ebraccatus; assembly: GCF_027789765.1. NCBI lineage: Eukaryota > Metazoa > Chordata > Amphibia > Anura > Hylidae > Dendropsophus > Dendropsophus ebraccatus. Next base: position 24,108,553 of record NC_091454.1, on the reverse strand, counting down.
ACACACAGTTAACTTTGCCAAAGTCAAATAATCTTAAGAATCAGGTTTTTTCGACATAATGAAATTTTTATGAAATAATGACGGCATGTGGGACCTGTTAGGAAACAGTGTAATAAATTTCCTTGATTTTTAGCAGGTACAGGGGAGAGACGAGGGGTCGGAGGGGGGTGGGGGGTGTAGGGCATTTGTTGTATCTCTCGTAAAACACTGGGGAGAATCAGAAAATATTTGGCTTGTTCTTTACTCCCACGCATTATAAGATAAATGACCATTCCATTTGCCATCTGCATTAATCCAAAACATTATTAAAACCAAGGTTGAGCAGGACAAGAGCAGCGCTCCTGGCAGAGCATGGTGTGCTGCCAGACGGCTTTCAGGGGCGACTCCCTTCGCCTTACTCACCTGCAATGTCAGGAAGGATGGATGGACCTGGGGACCCAGGAAGGATGGATGGACCTGGGGGTAATAATTATAATTCTCTCAGGATATCATTGACTTGACTTCCCTATTACAATACCATTAGGTGGATTATGCCTTTTAGATCTCATAGGGGGATATTAATCTGGCAACAACTGGCAGGGATTTCCTATTCAGTCCTTCACATCTGTCAAAAGAAGGCAGACTGCTGTAAAACTGCAGACTCTTCATAAATGTAGTGTATTGTGCTTTACACCTTTTGGCATCCCATGACAGAGAGGTCTAAAGACTTCATCAGTGGACGTCCATACATTGGGCCCCCTACTGACTGCATGTATGAATTGGCCATGTACCATCCTTAAAGCAAATGTACCATTGGTGTGGCCTAGAGTGTCTGCGCCCTAGGCCTGCGATGCCTCTCCGTCCCTCCTCCTCACCCTCCTTATCATTAGGAATGCCCCTTGAAGGATTTCTCCTAATTATCACTTGTCTGAACACTGCACATGTGTTGGATCTCTAAGGCACATGTGCAGTGTTCAGACAAGTGATAATTAAGAGAAATCCTGCCTGTGGCATTTCTAATGATGATGAGGAGGGACGGAGAGGCGGTGCAGGCCTAGGGCACAGACACTGTAGGCCACACCGATTTAACACAGAGCTGCAAGTTTAAAAGTTGTTTTTTAGGACAATAACTGCATCACCTGTCGAACGGACCCCAGGACAGATCTTGGATTAAAAGCAGGTACAAGAGGTTGCGGGGGGGGGCAGATTATGGGTACAGAGTCGCTTTAACCCCTTAATGAGTGAGGTCATTGGTGCCCTGATGTCTGTGTCAAATTAATGCAATGTTCCTCCCGGCCTTCTAAGAGCCATAGCACTTTAAGTTTTCCACCTACAGGGCTGGTTGGAGTGTCATTTCTTGCGCCGTGATCCCTCCTTTTTATTGGTATCATACTGGTGTAAAAAAAAAATTTGGATTGCTTTTTATTTATTTTTTCCTGATATATAATTTTGAAAAAAAATCAGCAGTCCCCGTGTTTTCTTTTTCTTTTGTTTACGTCGTTTAATATGCAGGAACAATAATGTTACATCCTAATAGATCGGACAATTTCACACGCTACGATGTGTAATATGTTTAGTTATTTATTTTTTTAACATATCTTTATTTTTATAATGGGCAAGGAGGTATTTTAAACTCTTATGGGGGGGGTTATAAGGGTTTTTCTTAAATACTTTTCAAAACTTTTTTAATTACACTTTTTTTTACACTTTTATTTCACTGTAAAATATGCAATCATTAGATTGCATATACTGATCTATGCTATGCCATAGCATAGCATTAATCAGTGTTATCGGCAATCTGTGCATAGAGCCTTCCTGAGAGCAGACTCTATGCACAGATTGCCCATCTGACAGGACGGAGGTAAGTGGCTTACCCCCGCCCATTGGTACGCGTGATCGGGACCACGCAGCGTCCTGATCAGTCAGTGACAGGAGCTTAACCTGTCACTGACTTACTTATATGCTGTGATCACTATAAATTATGGCATATAGGGGCCTCAATTGCAGGGATCGCAGCTTCCTGTTAATATCTCCGGCCCCAGCCACACTGATGTGTGCAGAACCGCTCACACTGCATTGGTCCCGCACACATCTAAAGCCCCTGAAGTCAGGAATGTTTATATATACGCTCCTGCTGCACGGGGCATCGGCAGCAGTGTACAAACGTATTGTGGGCGCGAAGGGGTTAAGTGAAAGTTTGTGAAATAAATGCAGTACTAGGCACCAGTTCAATCATATGCTGCACGCTTACCAGTCTCTTATCTTAATATACACAAATATTCTTTCTCCGGAATAAACAATTTTCATCTACATTATGTTTTATGAGCTTGTGATACATTGATGAGTTTTTCTCTACCTTTTGCTGAGAAATGTCCTCGTACCACTGGGTTATATATTATCTCATTATCTCCCATAGACTGTTGTGCTGTGCTGGAAAATGTAGATTAGTTATGAATAAATGATGATGCAAAATAATAATCTCTTCATCGCTATACGGGGACAAAATATTAAACTTGCGCAACAACTTGGTTTTCTATTTGGAAATTCTGCAACTTTTTAGAAACTCCTCTTTATAGCTCAGATTTTTCAAAAAAAATCATTCCGAGTGGTTTCTTATTTAGGGGCTGTCTAGGATTAGATACACTGGGTTGACTTTACCCAGAGGCAGCACCACATCTCTGTATAGGTTCTTCCGCATACTGCTACTCCTCTCCATTAAATTATTTAGGGCTGAGCTTAAATGGCGTACACAATGGGCAGAAGATTTAGGCCCCCTTCACAAGTCCTTGAAATTTAAATTTAGCTCCAGAAGATATAGGACATGTCTTATATTAGTACAGATCTCCAGGATACATGCCCCCATAGAGACGTATGGGGCATCCAGAATATTGGATATCTCCAGATGCACTTTCAGAATCTGTCCGGAATTCCGAATGCATTGAATGCAGTTCAGGCAGTGGCGGATTATAATGTGGGCGGTTTGGGCGGCCGCCCGAGGCTCTGGGCGGGCCCATGCCACGCCGCCCACATTATAATCCACAACACAACTCACCTGCCATCCATTCCCCCATCGAGCCTTTCGCCTCCTGGTCTGTCCCCGGCTGATGTGCGGCTGCCGAGGGTGTCCTGTCCTATCCCCAGCAGCGCGCGCATCCGAGAGCTCTCCGTGCGCCGGAAGTCACAGCCACAGACCGCACGCTGCTGGGGATAGGACGGGACACCAACGGCAGCCGCACATCAGCCAGGGACAGACCAGGAGGCGAGAGGCTCGACGGGGGAACGGATGGCAGGTTGTGTTGTTTTTTTGTGTGTGTTATTTGCTGTGCACAGGGGGGGGGGGAGAGGGGGACCATCAATAAGGGGGAAGAGGGAAGAGAGGGACCATCTATGAGGGGGCCAGCTATGAGGGGGGAAGATGGGGAACATCTATAAGGGGAGAGAGGGAAGTGGGGGACCATCTATGAGGGGGCCAGCTATGAGGGGGCAAGAGGTGGGCCATCTATAAGGGGGGAGAGGGAAGAGGGGGACCATCTATGAGGGGGGGGAGAGGGGGGCCATCTATAAGAGGGGGCCATCTATAAGGGGAGAAAAGGGGCCATCTATAAGGGGAGAAGAGGGGGACCATCTATAAGAGGGGGCCATCTATAAGGGGAGAAGAGGGGGGCCATCTATGAGGGGAGAAGAGGGGCCATCTATAAGGGGAGAAGAGGGGGGCATCTATAAGGGGAGAAGAGGGGACCATTTATAAGGGGAGAAGAGGGGGACCATCTATAAGGGGGGAAGAGGGAAGAGGGGGACCATCTATAAGGGGGGGAGAGGGGGACCATCTATAAGAGGGGGCCATCTAAAAGGGGAGAAGAGGGGGACCATTTATAAGGGGAGAAGAGGGGGACCATCTATAAGGGGAGAAGAGGGGGACCATCTATAAGGGGAGAAGAGGGGGACCATCTATAAGAGGGGGCTATCTATAGGGGGGAAGAGGGGGACCATCTATAAGGGGGGAAGAGGGGGCCAGCTATAGAGGGGGCCAGCTGACATCCTCTGTGCTGCTGTGACCTCCCCTATAGATCAGCACTCTCCTTTCCTGACATCTTCTGTGCTGCTGGGACCCTGCGACTTCCCCTATAACATCAGCACCCTCCTCTTCTTACATCCTCTGTGCTGCTGTGACCCTGCGACTTCCCCTATAAGATCAGCACCCACCTCTCTTGACATCCTCTGTGCTGCTGTTACCCTGTGACCTCCCCTATAAGATCAGTGCCCTCCTCTCCTGACATCCTCTGTGCTGCTTGGACCTCTCCTATAGATCAGCACCCTCCTCTCCTGACATCCTCTGTGCTGCTGTGACCTCCCCTATAGATCAGCACCCTCCTCTCCTGACATCCTCTGTGCTGATGGGACCTTTCCTATAGGATGAACACACTTCTCTCCTGAGATCCTCTGTGCTGCTGTGACCTCCCCTATAAGATCAGCACCCTCCTCTCCTGACATCCTCTGTTCTGTTGGGACCTCTCCTATAGGATTAGCACCCTCCTCTCCTGCCATCCTCTGTGCTGCTGTGACCTCCCCTATAAGATCAGCACCCTCCTCTCCTGACATCCTCTGTGCTGCTGTGACCTCCCCTATAAGATCAGCACCCTCCTCTCCTGCCATCCTCTGTGCTGCTGTGATCCTGTGACCTCCCCTATAAGATCAGCCCCCTCCTCTCCTGACAACCTCTGTGCAGCTGTGACCTTGGGGGTGGGGGTGGGGGGCAACAGCAGGAAACCAGGTGGCAATATGTTTATTGGGGGCAACAGTGGGTGAACAAGTGGCAATATGTTTATTGGGGGCAGCTGAGGTGGGGTGGTCAATGCTTACTGGGGGTAGCAGCAAGGGACCAAACATTATGTTTATTGGGGACAGCAGGGAGGGGAGGCAGGCAGTGCTTATTGGGGACAGTGGGGGAGGGGAGGCAGGCAGTGTTTATTGGGGACAGTGGGGGAGGGGAGGCAGGCAGCGTTTATTGGGAACAGTGTGTGGGGGGGGGGGGCAGTTTATAATGTGGGCGGTTTGGGCGGATTGACCGGGGGGGGGGGGGGAGCCCGGGGCCCAGGGTACATTTAATCCGCCACTGAGTTCAGGTCAGCACCAGCACTGTAACTTGTTGGCTGACTGGTCTTGTGACACATGTTGGTTTACATATACAGTAGTACCTTGCCAATGGCAGACACAGTGGGGGAGGGGGAGGAGAAGTAAGGAGAAAAGTCCCCATCATGGCACCACGTTTTGCCATCTAAAGTGGAAAGTTATGGAGTCGGTTTCCCACTCTATGGATCATAAATTATTCTCTATTTCCATAAATTATGGGCCAAGTGACACCCATACAGTTAAAAACGGCGCTGTGGTTGACCAGGTCCTGTCCATCACTCTTGTTGCCGTAGGCAGTATTATACCTTCAGCCACAAGAGGTCGCTACCTTCCCCCAGCATTATACCACCCAGGTGGTGTAAGTCTTGCGCACGGAGAGTGAAGAAGAAGAAGGCTGGAAGCACCACTGCAGCCTGTAGCAGGTAAGTACACTTTTTCCTTTTTTTCCCCTTCGTTTTTTTTTATGGCCAAGAAATACTGATGGTTTCCAGAAGCCATCCTGATCAGTGTTTCCTGACTGTAAAGCCTAGCATAGATATTTCCACCATCCATTTAGTAAAACTTGCTCCTGTAGACTTTGGTTTAAAAGTTGTCCAAAATGACTGATTATAAAAGGTCTCACTCCTGAGGCCTAGTGCCATTCTGAGATATAAATGGGGGGAGAGCGCAGTAGTGTGACTTTTTTGTAACATTTTACTTTTTCGATCCATAGGCTGTAATGAAGTGGATGGGTAGGATTTTATTGACAGTCGAGGAGAGGCTCAATGGTGCTTGGCATCGCAGAGGGTCTCGCGAGAGAGACCAGGTGTGATCAGTAATTTTTGACATGTCATCAGACATAATAGAAAATAATGGGGTCCAACAGCAACGTACATAGGAGTCCAGCAGGGGATTTAAAGGGGTTATCCAGCGCTACAAAAACATGGCCACTTTTCCCCCTACTGTTGTCTCCAGTTCAGGTGCGGTTTGCAATTAAGCTCCATTTACTTTAGTGGAACTGAGTTTCAAAACCCCACCCAAACTGAAGACAACAGTAGGGGGAAAGTGGCCATGTTTTTGTAGCGCTGGATAACCCCTTTAAACAGGCAGCTAGGGTTTTATAGCTGCCCCTGATAGTTATGATTTTGCCTTCTACACTCGCTTTTGCATCTCTGACCAAGATAGAGTGTATCTGTACAATAACTGAATGTAAACCTGCCTGGGATAAACATATATCTATCCTAAGAGAATAAGAAAGAAAATAAATAGGACAGACTAGATGTACTAAGTGGTCTTTTCATGTAGACAATCTTCTATGTTTCTATTTGACCTTTTGATTCTTCTCCTCTGACCTCAGCTTTGTCTCCTGATTTTGTACCTCACTCCTGACAGTGTGTGTGACTTTGGCCTATTTTTACGGTTTTTCCCTTTGCTTCTAACTTTGTACTGCTTTGCTCTCTCGGTTTGACCTTTCGACTTGGTATTTGACTCGGGTTTTGATTCTGATTCGGTTCTGTATTGTCTCTTAGGTTCTGACCCTTGGCGTGTTTTGACTACCCTCTGGATTCTGACTTGTGGCCTATACCTTACCGACGATTTCTGACTCAGACTGTAGACTATTTGTCCCCATCACTTATTTGACAGCCCCATCACTTACCAGTGTAAGGACCATCGCCCAGTTGGGGATTGCCACTTAGGTCAGTAGGTCAAATAGGCAGGGACAGCAGGCTGGGTTCAAACAGGGCTCACTACCTCTCTAATGGGACAGCTTTCTATTTTTTGTTAAATTTTGAGTTGTCATGCCCACTATGCATTATGCTTAGTGTCCATTTTCTTTGAGACCCCCCTCCCCTCCCCTAGATCTCTGTTCAAAGCACTCTTGGGTGGTCTTCTCATGGTTTCACAGTTTATCAAAGTCAACATCCTATCTACCTTCAAGTAAAAAAACAAAGAAAAGGGACCAAAAAGAAAAAAAAGAAAACTTTGAGGTAAGCTTCTTCTTCTTCTTTTTTTTAATTATTATACGGTGTTTGGTAGGTACATTTTTTGTTGGCTGACTGGTCTTGTAACACATGTTGGTTTACATATACAGTAGTACCTTGCCAATGGCAGACACAGTGAGGGAGGGGAGGAGAAGTAAGGAAAAAAGTCCCCATCATGGCACCACGTTTTGCCATCTAAAGTGGAAAGTTATGGAGTCGGTTTCCAACTCTATGGACCATAAATTATTCTCTATTTCCATAAATTATGGGCCAATTTTCTACCCCATTGTTTGCAAACAATAAAATTTAGCTAGAGAAGGGGGTACTGAATGGAACACCAGCGACTGGGATTAGGGGTTGCGGTAAAGTGAACCAGCATTAGAAGAAGGCCCTAATTCATTTTATACCTCCGTTCTTTGTAAGATTCTACATGAATCTAAAACTTACTTAAAAACCAGAACAACCTGACCTATACAGACGTGATGGAGTTGAGCACTACTTCTCTTTAATGTGCCAGGTTGGCGGGCAGAGAAAACGTAAATTGCTCAGCATTTTCTTTACAATACCTGGTTTGCTATTCTATTACATGCTACATTCTGAAATGACAAAAACAATTCTTCCACTCTCATTTGCATTTCGCTGCTCTGCTGAACAAGCCAAACAAGACTCGGAGCAGGTGATTCTGTTTATCATACAAAGTATAGCTGCTTCTTTTCTGTGCCTGAGATGAGGATGTCGCAAGCCTGAAGCCTGAAGCCTACAGTCATGTAACAATACAAAGAAAAAGAATTCACAATGTACAAGTTAAAGTGCTGCATATTAAAGGGAAAGTAACAGCAGCCTAGAAGCTGTCCCTATAGTGCACGGGGTGCTGAGGATGAGGGTACGTTTCTTACCTTAATCCGTGGTGCCTTTTTTGTGTACTTTAGTTTATTCCATATGCTAACTAGGCAGTTTGGTGCACTGTGGGCTGAGCATATGGAATAAACTCTAAAGTACACATAAACGGCATAGAGGATGAAACTCACCTTCATCCTCAGCACCCCTTACGCTATAGGGAGATATCAGCAGGTTAGATGCCGCGCTCATGCTTGCTTCTCAGGCTCCTGCCTTAGTGAAATCCCGCTCAGCCAATCAGTGCGCTGCCCTGCTGCAGCCACTGATTGGATAGGAATCGCAGAGAGTGGTACAGTCGTGCTGACTGGGTTGTGTGCTGAGAGTAGAGAATCAGAAGAGTAGAGAGGAGGATGTCGTAAGAGTCCCAACCCAAGTAGTACTGTGCTCTGCCCGGAGGTCGGAGGTAGAAACAGAAGAATACTTGAGAAGAGAGAGAGCGAATACTTGTGCCTGTGTTTTGACTCTTTTGGTCTTTGCACCACCTATTGCTCTACCAGTGTCGGGGGACTCGTCCGAGTTGGTGACACAAGCCCCAGACCTCGTTACCTGGAATGAGCGGAATGCTGAGGGTTCCCTGCTTACACCCGCACTGCGAGATAGAGTTAGGGCCCTATTCCACCGGACGATTATCGTTAGCATAATCGTTAACGATTAACGATCTCAAACGACCGCTATTGCGACAGACCTGAAAACGTTCACTCATTTCCATGGAATGATAATCGTTACTTATGATCGTAATTGCGATCGTTTCTTCTTCCGTATTTCTTCGCTATTGCGTTCGTATCTATTGCGAACGACCGAACGATGTCTTATTCAATGCGAACGATTTGCGAACGTTTTGCGAACGAGCAACGATAAAAATAGGTCCAGGTCTTATAAAGCGATCAACGATTTCTCGTTCGGTCGTTAATCGTTACTGCATTTCAACCGAACGATTATCGTTTAGATTCGAACGATTTAACGATAATCTGAACGATAATCGTCCGGTGGAATAGGGCCCTTAATAGGCTTTTAGCAACTTTGCTCTATCCGGATCAGTTCCTTGCCTTGCTTTATGGATACTGTTCTGCACTGTGTCTCTCCTTGTCCATGAGATGCAGAAATCCTTTCCAAATTCCAGCAGGTATAACAGGCGCAGCTACTCCAAACAAATGAAGTATAAAACTACTTTATTAAAATTTGCATACCTCCTCTCCAAATTCCAGCAGGTATAACAGGCGCAGCTACTCCCAACAAATGAAGTATAAAACTTCTTTATTAAAATTTCCTTGTCCGTGGCATGGGTTGAGATGATCTCTAACTTGTCCTCTCTAGTGAAGGGTTTAACACTGCATAGTGTTGAGTTGAGTTACTTGAGAAGAAACTGTGGGTTGTGTCCTGTTTAGGTCTGCTTCTAGACTGCACACTGAGACTGGGGACCTGGCAGAGGGTCAGGGCCCAACTGGACCGCTGAAGAGAGCTTTCTGGCTTGTGTCATTCCTCTACAAAGTCCAACTACAAAAGACGCTACACTACCTCTACCCAGGTGACTTCCTATCTACAGCCCCTGTAAGGTGTGCTGTGAATGGGTGAAGAGTGCATATGTGAGAAGTAAAGAGAGAAATGATAGGATAGAAGAAAAAAGTACTCTCATTGGCTCACAGATCCATGTGACATTTAAACAAACAATAACCCTTTCAATACTACAGCTGTACAACACTGAATACACATACTTGCAATAGCGACATCTTGTGGCGAAACTTTAACACTACTACATCACCACTTACACTGGAAATAGTACAGGCTTTTACGAAGGGTGTAACCAATAGCAACACCCGTGGTGGGACACCACATATGTAATGCAGGAAGTGATGTATTCTTCTCAGCCTGACACAGTGCTCTCTGCTGCTACCTACCGCCCTCCATACCCCCCCCCCCCCCAATCTCTGTGTTGAGCCACAGATTCTGTGTTATAAATAGACCTGTGAGTATTGCATGTGACCTGTGGCTCTATTAATTCCTACGGAGCAACTGAAAGAGCAGAGTATGCCCACAGAATATTGTACTCGACTCTTTCTGTCGACTCCATAGGAATGAAAAGAGCTGCGGGTCACTGCTGTACTTGTGGCTCTATTCATTACACAGAAGCCGGGGCCCATTACAGAGGTTGGGGTACAGAGGTCAGGACCCTTGTGATCTCCTACTTTTCTCCTATTCTGTGGATAGGGGAAAAGTAGATTTTTCCTGGTTTATGATGTCCCTATAGAAACAAATGGGGGTGGCAGTGAATGTGCAATTGCTCTATGATCATTATCATCCCTGTTATATAAAGAATTCCCTTCCATATGGTCAATTTTTACAGTTATGCAGAATAAACACCGATGATGCAGCATTAGAAGAACAGGCTGATGAATTATCTGCAAGATTACGAGTGCGGGGTTATCCAGAGACGCTACATAAGGATAAACATCAGGATTGGAAATCTCTGTTGAAAAATAAAAGAAAGAAGCAAAATGACAGCTGTTTAGTCTTTTCGCTGCAGTACAGTCCTATGGGGGATGTAATACGTTCAGCTATTCGAAATAATTGGCATATTATTGAAGACAATCCCTGGTTATCGAAAGTGGCTTCAGCACAACTACTACATGTTTGTGCAGGATTTCTGGCCCATATGGGAAGGATCGCTTCTCACAGTTGACCCATATTAGATGTAAGTCATGATATATTCTGCACAGACAGTTCTACATTGTCCCAGATAGGTGTAGGTTCTATAGGATTAAAGGCGAACTCTGACATCAGGTGAAAAAATAAAAATGCCAAAGAAGCATGTAGAGCTGCTTGCTTATCTTCTCCAATTTTTTTTTTCAGGGGGCAGGGGATAGTGTCACGGCCGCGGCGGCGTCCCGTGTTTTGGGCCGCCGCCGCAACCTCCTCCTGCCCCATGCAGCCGCCTGGGTCCTTGTGCAGGGACCCGGCGCTGCTGCTAGTTCGGCCCCTGGGGGCGCCTCACCTCTCCTCCGCTCCTGTCTCTCACTGTGCCGGCGCGCGTCCCCGCCTCCTAGGGCGCGCGCGCGCCGGCTGTCTCAGATTTAAAGGGGCAGTGCGCTCCTAATTGGTCCACATGTCAATCACTCCCCTATAAGTTCCAGCTCTGCCCCCTTCCAGGTGTTGGAGCCTCTACATGCTTCCCATAGCGTTTGGCCCAGCTCCCTGTTGTTCCTGACCTTAGTCCTTGTCCCTTGTTCCTGTCTTCAGTCCTTGTCCCTAGTCCTTGCCCGCTGCCTTCCCATTGTTCCTGAGTCCTGTCCGCCACCTGCGAGCACGTCTACAGTCCTCTGCCTGCACCTCCTGCTTACTGCTCCTGCCACGCCTCGCCTGCCGTCACTAGCAACCAAGCCAGGGGTAGCGACCTGGGGGTCGCCTGCTGCAGCAAGTCAATCCCGCCTTGCGGCGGGCTCTGGTGAAAACCAGCGGCCCCTTAAACTCCGCTCCCTGGTGAGGTTAGTGCTATCGCTAGTGACGGTCCAGTGGATCCACTACTCCAGGCGTTACAGATGGGGACGTGTCTTATTTCTGAATCTTGTCATTGGACGACCTGGTTGAGCAGTTGCTCAGTGCTATAATTCCTAAAATTCTTAACTTTGCCATTTCATCACCCAAAGTTATAGCACAAAATTTCATGTAATAGGACGCTGATCCCGGGATTATTCTGATTGCCATCGTAGTTTGGAAGAAATTTTCTCCCTATGATAGAGCAATTGGGATCTGTGTTGAAAGGGTTTTTGCCTTCCTCTGAATCACACAGTAGGTTTTTTGTAGGTTGAACTAAAGAAAAACGCCGCACTACTCCTTTAATTGGCTCATGTCTTTTTTTCAATCTTATTAACTATGTTACTAAGTTACAGAAAGCGTCTGTAATTCTGTTTTCTACAATATATTTATTTCTTTTTTTTCGGTCAGCGATGACTGTCAGGAAATCCTGATGATTTCCTGAAGCCTCCTGACTGTTTCCTGATCATGGACACATGAAGAGGGCCTTAAAATGGCACTATGAGCAGGTTCTGCCCAATGAACCTGCTGATATGCCCCACAAGCTCATTCCTTTTTTAACTGCAGGGCTGTGAATGATTATTTTCTTCTTCCCCGCAGTCACTAATTGTCCCCATACTAATAAGCGGCTTAGGAGCTTTTTGGGTGTCGCCAGAGGGCCCGGAGCACCAGCTCAGCCCACCCAGTCCACCCCCTCCCGTGCCGCTCACTATGTATATATGAATATACATAGTTGGTTGCCCAGAGCACCCCCCTTGGCCCACCTGGCCCGCACCCTCCTGTGCTGACCAGCACACCCCCTCCCCTGCCACTCACTATGCATACATGAATATGTATAGTTGCCTGGCCAGCCTGCCCCCTCCTGTGCCGCTCACTATACATATATGAATATACATAGTGGGTGGCCTGGAGAAACCCTCTTGGCCCGCCCAGTCCGCCCCCTCCCTTGCCGCTCACTATGAGAGGGGGAGTGCTGGGCAGGAGGGGGCTGGCCAAGGGGGTTTCTCCGGGCCACCATCTGTGCATATTCACTTTGTATAGTGAGCAGCATGGTAGGGGGTGTGCTGGGCGAGCCGAGGGGTTGCTCCGGGCTGCAAACTATACATATTCATATATGAACAGTGAGCGTCACAGGAGGGGGTGGCACGGGAAGGGGTGGGCTGGGCGTTCCAAGCTGTTGCTCTGGGCCACCTGGCGATGCCTCAAATGCTCCTAAGCCCCTATTGGCATAAGGGCAGATAGTAAATATATACAGACTGCGGTTAGAAGGTAATGAGCTTGTGGGGCATATCAGCAGATTCCCCATTAACGTAAAATTAATTATAATAATATTAATAAAGTCATTTATAATTATTCATAGTAAGGCCAGTACATATTGGAAGAGTCCATTTGCTTCAGTGCGAAACAAGAAATTTCTTCTAAATAAACAAGGAAAGACAAACGAGATAAGAATATTCTGAGCTCCTATGGCTAGAATCATTAATTCCCATGCAAGAACTGATGACCAGTGCACGGGTTTCTAAGAAAACACACGGGGAATCAATAACAGTAGAAGCATTGAATACTGCAGAATTGATCTATTATTTCCCTCTTAACAACCTTTTTCCTTTTCCTTCGTAAAAAAAAACAAACATTGTGCTGCATTCACAAATATATCAACGCGAGAGTGCAAGGACAGCGTAAAATATGTGGGCACAGTGGACGGTCAGCTGCCTGCCGAGATGAAAACAATACTTGTTTCAGAGGTTTTTGCTGACTATGAACTAATTTTTTTTTTCTTAGTGTTGGAATCAATGTCTTGCACTTACAGAATTTCCTCAGATTCAAGGTATTGTTGCTGACTGGCTGGATGTAGTTTAGCTGCTGATTGATGCCTGAGATTTTGCTGAGACTTCCTGCTGCGAGAGAGGCAGGGAGCTGTCTCATTTTTTTTTTTTTGGACTGGATTTCACGTATAGGGTGTTTCAAAATGTTGCAAAACCAATGTATTTTTGCAATCACATATCGCGCTTGAAGAAAACATCTTCCACCGAAAGGGGCTTGACATAGAGCTTCATAGCTCCCTTCCCCCAGCCCTTCAGCCACTGATTGAGATTTTGCCGGCGCAGGTCAGGACAGTTTTACTAACAGTAAATCAGTGGAGCAATTGGGGTAGGGGCCTAATTTAATCCTGTCTTATGAGTATGCCGGTCTTCATAAATATCCCACATTACCTATATTGTTGCACATGTATATGTTGCAGTGAAATGATAGAATCCAGGGATTTGATCAAATCCCAGAAAATGATGGAATGACCGCGCCGTTCCAGAATTTCCCTAGGGATTTGATCAAATGCCTGATCCCTTTCAGGGAAATGATGGAATGAACGATCGAGGAGTCGCCCGGCTCTATGTTTTTAACGGTGGAGGCGGACAGAGGAGCAGAGCAGCACAACTCCCTGGCAGGCATATGGCAGTGAGGGCGGACGGGAACTCCCGGCAGGCACGGCGGTGGATGGGGGAGCAGACCTCCCCAGCAAGCATATGGTGGCGGGGCGGACAGGGAGCGGAGTGGCACGCCTCCCGGCAGGCATATGGCGGTGGATGGGGGAGCAGAGCGGCACACCTCCCCAGCAAGTATATGGTGGCGGGACGGACGGGGAGCAGAGTGGCACGCCTCCACAGTGTTGGGGCGGATGAGGAGCAGAGTGGACAGGCCGGGGGAGCAGAGAGGTGTGTAGCAGGGGAAATGAGTGGAACGGGGAGCAGAGAGGTGGCAGAGGCGGACGGGGAGCAGAGCAGACAGGCTGGGGGGAGCAGAGAGGCGATACGGTAAGCAAATTCTATGTTGCAGGGGGAAATGATAGAGTTCATTCCATCATTTCTCTGAAAGGGGACAGGGATTTGACCTATTCCCTAGGGAACTGATGGAACGGCGCGGTCATTTCATCATTTCACAGGATTTGATCAAATCCCTGATTCTTTCATTTCACTGCAACATATATAAAACAATAAAGAAGCTCTACTTACCTCTTCACCCTCCCCGGTATCCTTCTATGGCCTCTGGTGCCTACCATGGCCAGTGATTGGCTGAGTGGGCTGTCACCCCCAAGCCAGTCCGTCCTGGAAGTGGAGGCAGGATTGTCTCGGCGGGCCACCAGAGACCTGTAGGAGGACACCGGGGGAGCGCGGAGAGGTAAGTAAAGCTTCTTTTTTAAATTAAATACAGGTTTTATCATAAATGTGGGTCATTACATAGCACGAGTCCTGCAAAAAACAAGCCTCTACTTCGAAAATGGAAATCTGAGTTATGGCTTTTAAAGGGTGGGGAAAGATAAAAATTAAAAATGTCTGTGACCCCAAGGAGTTAATCCAAGACGCATTTATAAGCTGGAGAGGAAGTTCAATAGAAAAAGCTGGCAATGCTCATTAATATAGGGGTATTAGCAGCGCGGGTTATAGGTTATAATAAGTTTACACAATGCAGTTTATAGATGATGAAATAAATCAATAAACCTTAACTGAGCAATATAAATAATGGGCGGATGGGACATTTGTATGCGACCTTGTCTGATCTAACGTCATCCCTGTATCTCTGGATTAGCCCATAAATAGCCTATGATTGCCCCTAATCATCTCATCTCAACCTCTGCTGATAAATGTAATGGTCTAGGGACTCTGGTGCTAAACTGATGTATTGTGCTATCTAGGGAGAGTCTCCTCACTGATGGGGTAGGTGGCTCAATAGCTTCTTAAGAGGGGAGAGATGACAAAAATGTAACTAGAAGGATATGTGCACCTTACAAATGATGCCGGGGTACTGCGGTTATCATCACAGCTGTCTAGATGATAAAGTTCCACAATAGACAGCTAAGACTGTACGTATTTTTATAGCAGGCACTAAGGGATCTTATTCCGTTGAATAGTGAGAGCTTAGCTGTTTAAGGAAAACTAGGCTCCTGCCCTTATGATAAGAATAAAAGATATGTCTGATCCCAGCTGTTTAACCTCTTAGATGCCACAGTCAATGGCAAACGTGGCATCTAAGTTGTTGTTCTAAGGCGTTTCCCAACCATTGTAAATATTTGTAAAAGTAGCTAGGATGCCTAATATACTGAGTAATAATAATAATAATAATAATAATAATAATAATAATAAAAATAAAATAATAATAATATCACAACAAATAGTAGTTGTATGTAAAAAAACAAAAAATATGCATACTCACCTGCCCAATATTCCACCAATGCTGTTCTAACACTGACTACCCACTGTTCCTTGCTTCCTTGTGTTGTCCTTGTGACACATAGACCATGCCTGCCCTGCCCATCACCTGCCACAGTGGTAGCAGGTATCAGTCTATTGGTAAATGAGGAGTTTGAAATTGGGCACAAAAATGGGGGAAGAGGGACAGGTGAGTATTGGTTTATTTTTTTACTGAATTAAAACAGACACTAAAACACACAAATAACTAACTCACAATTTTTCTTTAAAATTAATTATTAAAAATAAAAATTATATGGTTTGCATAGTGACCCAATCTGTAAAATCAGCAAGGTGAAAAATTACATGGTGAGAAATTAGGGTCCGTAGTTAAAAAAAAAATCTAAAAATTAAAAATAAGTTATGGTCCTTGAATGCGTCAGAATTGTTTATAGTATATTTATTGTTTGAAAGTAGTAAAAAAAATATTGCTGTACTTATTTCGTACCGTCTATTGTCGTAGTGAAAATCTACTTACAGAATGCATAAATTCTGAGCTATTTTTATTCTTTTTACTCTCAGTGTACACGTCAAGCAATGCCGAGAGTGTAGCCCTGTTTCTAGTCCGGCTATGAGACGTTCTATTATCCGCATGTTGTGACTCAGATGGTGATTCATCTGCGATCAGCGGTAATTGTGACTTCTGATTAGTAATGCAATTGCTGTACAGGGACAAAAGCTGGAGATATGGGTGAAGGATTGCTGATGTGAGATGGATGTGGATAAGTTTGTGTTCAATTCAATGGTTTCGGGGATTTTCCATTTTTCCATTCTGTGATGGTGCAGAAAGTCCCTATTGCCGGCCACAGTCGCACATGAACTGATCTGCATGTCGTAGCCACCCCCATTGCGAATATAACACAGAAGTCAAGTATCTCATAGCTGATCACATATCATGACCATAGACTTAAATGGAAAGCAGGTGCAATCTGAACCGGAGGTTCCACATCAATAAACTTAATGATTATTGTTAATGATTTTCAATCATTGAATTTTGTATTTATGGCCTCCTAAAGTTTATGGGGTGTGAAATGGGTTACAATTTTGGGGTTACGACCTTACCTATAGAGTGGAAAAGACTTCATTTAACTAGTAGAACTTACATGGCTTAGTTTCCGAGTAGTTGAGTTGCTCTATCTAACATAACATACATCAATACATGGATGCACAGCTTTAGGTGAAATTGCTGCAACAGTACCCTGAAACATGTGTTGCAGTGTCCCGGTACTAGGGATGGTCCGAACCATAGGCCATAGGCCATAGGCTGTATCCCAGTTTTCCAGGCGTTACTCCCGCTGGATCCGCCCGCTCCACGGAACGGGCAAACAGCGGGAATCTGCTGCCGAGCGTTCAGGCTCATACAAACCCGAACCTCGGCAGGTTCGGACTATCCCTACCCGGTACCTATCTACCAGCTGCTTTGTTGTATAAGGTTGTTGTGTGGCTTTAGAATGTATCCTGATTGCTTAATCCTGCTTGGGTATCATGAGTTTAAAGGGGTTATTCAGCACTACAAAAACATGGCCACTTTCTTCCAGAGACAGCCCCACTCTTGTCTCCAGCTTGGGAGGGGTTTTGCTGCTCAGTTCCATTGAAGTGAATGGAGCTTAATTGCAAACCACAC
The DNA here is from genome assembly GCF_027789765.1 of Dendropsophus ebraccatus. Lineage (NCBI taxonomy): Eukaryota > Metazoa > Chordata > Amphibia > Anura > Hylidae > Dendropsophus > Dendropsophus ebraccatus. Next base: position 24,091,193 of record NC_091454.1, on the reverse strand, counting down.
CTGACCTGGAGACAAGAGTTTTATTGTCTCTAAAAGAAAGTGACCATTCTTTTGTAGGGCTGGATAACCCCTTTATCATACAACTGCATACACAGGAATTAAAATGTGCAAGAGTTACCGACACTCTACTGCCACCATTGGTGGATATCGTGTGAGGATGCATGAGATTTTGGTCACATGACCTTTCTTAGAAGCCACACAAATATTCTGAATGTTCTTCCTTGAGAGTTCAGAACCAGTTCTGTCTGATCAAGCTTAGGCTAGTGAGCAGACCAATCTGTCTCAAGCGAGGAAAAAAAGATTTAGCTCTAGTTCAATGTGTATGCCTAGCATACAAAGCCTGCTGTATAGCAAGTTACCTTATCCCTAACTCTGATAGAGAATTTTCAATCAAGTTTCAAATTGAGAGAATAGCTCTACAAGGGCTTTTATACCAATATCAATGCTGGACTCGGTCAGTGCTGCGTAGCCTTACACCCTGCAATAGGATATTATAATACACCCAATCTTGAGTAAGTTCTTGTAAATATATTCACCCAAGCAGTGGTGAAATTATTTACTCAAAGTGACCTTTTATACAGCTTTAGCTCACAGGATAAATTTAAGGATGAAAAAAAAAAAAAAAAAACATACTCGCCCTCCACTCACTCCCAGTTTAGCTCCCCAGTAGAAGTGCCCTGATAATGTCCTGTGCACTCCACACAGAACTACTGTAGCCAATCACTTTCCTAAGTAGTCTGTCCATTCTCTTTAGTATGTTTGTATTGTATTTGTCTTCACTGGATACTATGGATACTAAGGACTGAAGGACTTTTAAAAAAAATAATTTTTACTTAAATTTGCTTAAAAATTTGCCGAACAACAAATGAAGCTTGAATCCTAACCCAAGAAAATTAATACACCAGACAATTCTCCAGAGTCTCACAAATATGTAACTATGGATTTATTATTAGATAAAAGCACAGGAATGGAAACAAGCGTAACTTACAGTATTTGTGACTCATAAAGGTGACCTTTCAAATAGAGAACGCAACGAGAAAACTGAAAAGCTAATAGCGTAGAAAAGGCAAAAATTGACCATCTGTAAGAAAACAGCTTACGTGATGTCACTTTAATGAACCAGAATGGAATGAAAATTTAGAACAGCTGAACCCTATGATGATGTCCTCCCATGGGGCCTGAGCATGTTGGGCACCTCTTCTGTATATGACAATATCATGTAGGTTTCTTGTTTTACTACTATTGCACTGTGTACAGTAAAAAAAAAATTGTGTTTAAGTGCTGATAGTCACAAGCAATATTCTGCCAGTTCAGGACGATGGCTTTGGCAATCCCATTAGAATCATAGTGTCAAAACCAAACTTTGAGTGAGCTGCTCAACATTATCACTTGAGATGAGCGAACCGAACCTAACGAACCAAAAATTTGCTACGAACTTTGCAAAAAGTGCGGTTTGATAGAGAACCAAACTTTTTGCAAAGTTTGGAACGAGTTTGTAAAGATGGCGGCTGCACATAGAAAAATACACATAAAATTAAAAAAGAGCCTGTCCGCACCGACCTGATGTCCTCCTATGGGTTTCCGGTATTTCCTGATGATTGTAGTTGCCTTCAGCCCAATGAGCCAATCATAAACTGAGACGGGACAGTGCAGCGGCCAGTGATTGGCTGAGTAGACTTTTACTCCTGAGGAGAGAGTGATAGCCAGCTCAGCCAGTTATAGGCTATCCCGAAGAAATGCAGATAAAGGACAAGAAATAGAAAAGGCATGACTAGGATGCAACAGTGAGGAATAATAAGGATAATAGGTCTATTAACACAATAGTCCAATAGAGACCATTCAATACTAGGATTCCATGGTTCCAGGATTACTAATTACATAGATCCTACTAGCCAAGCACTTTGGTCTGGTGTCCAGTGTTTTATCACAGATTCCTTATTTACTGTATGTTCTCAAGGTCGTAATATCTTCATCTTCCTCCACACTTTTGTCTTTTAGTTTATGTTAGAGTTAGTTAGAGTAAAGGTCCCAATACACATGATACTTCTATTGGCCACACCTGCCGCACACAGGTAGTATTAAGTGTACAGGGCTCTCCCAACACTACACCGACAGATGTTGTCAGTGGAGATAAGGGTCGGGCATGATGGAGAGTCACTCTCAGACCCCTTTGTTATCTAAAAGAAAAGCCGCTACTAGAGCTGTCTGGCTGTGTGCCAAACATTCCTGTGTATGGGGAGGATGGGAGAGATAGCTGTTGGCCACCATAAGGGATATGTCTACTTTATTCTTTTTGATTGACCCACTGACCAACCTTCAACCTTCTTATAACCTCAAGGGTACAAGTAGTAGAATGACTAGTGGTCAGCTCACCCAGCTCGCAATCCCGAGACAGGTGCATGGCAAGACCTGGAGCAAGGGTCACACATAGGAATAGGAAGAATGTCCTGATTCTTGGATTAAAAATTCTGCTTCTTGATTAGAAAAATCTTCACAAAACAGGAATACAAAAACAGACTACGCGTTTCGGCACTTCCCATGCCATGTTCACAACTGAGTATCAAGGCTGCAAGGGTTTATCACAGTGGGCCAATACAGGGCTGTATCTGTGGGGATGCCAGGGGCATCAGTTACATCTGGACCATGTTCGGTGGTGGTGGTGGGGCAAGGCTCATTTATCACATAAGAACCCCACAAAATATCACAGTTTTTAAGACAACGTATGGTAAGAGGAAATTTTATTGTGATGTCTTTGGGATGATATGACCTATAGGGTACCAATATCCTGAATAAAATAACCCATACAAGAACCAGAACAAATAATACTCAGACAAAAGTGCATGAGTTTCTAATGTGAACTGAGGAGTAATGGTCCAATGGACACTTGTTCTGGATAATTGTCCCATGTAAAATTGATGGGCTGAAAAAAAAATGAGAAAATAGCTTCTTCTATACAGTTATTAAAGTCATTGTTATAGGACAAATATCACCCCATGGAAGGGGCCACCAATTGTTTATGTATGATAATTGCGTCATAGGAAGGATAATTAAATAAATCTGTGAACCAGATCTGTAATCACTATCGGAACCTACCTAACCCCTCTAAAAGGGTCCTAAGTCGTAGACAAGTTGAAATCCACCATACCCAAGCCTTCTACTACCTTCTTCATCATTTGTCTCGGAAGAGTTAAAAGTCATATCCTGACTTCTCCAAAACGAACGGGGGCCTTCTAAAAGTGTTCTACCCCCTACATCTACTGAGAACATCTCCCCAACAGAGTGCCACTATGTGTTAATCTTTTACCAAGACTCTATAACTAATTATTCATTAGGGTATATTTCAGGATCCAAGTGTACTGTAATAATTTAATATGAAAGATCGGTGAACTGTAACTAATAATGCGATTCGCTGAACTCTGTGACACTGGTAAAGCTCAAAATCCTCATGTATAAGTGGAATTTGATAATTACACAAAGTATTCAAGACAAAGACGTAACTGGTAGGGACATAGGGGGAATTAATAAAGACCATCATCATCCATACACAAGGGTGTTGGAGTCATATGTACCAAGTGGGTGTGAATAAATGTGTGTGTAAATAAAATTGTTAGAAATCTGTTATGTGGTGGGAGGCCATGCGGAGGTGGACCTGCTGTTCTACATCTGGGAGTTGAGCCTATTGAGCCGCTCCTAGATGTGAAACCTGGACTTTTACAGCTGGAGGCCTCCAGGTCGCTCGACTATCGTGGTTCAGGCATGGGTTATGACTGGTCCAGTGAAGTAGATGGTTTCAGTGGCTTGTATACTGGAGATCAGATAGGAAGGTGTGCTAGGAACCAATGACACTGAAGGCCCTATTCCATGGGCCGACTGTGAGGAGCAAACGAGCACTGTCAGCGCTCGTTTGCTCCTCGTTCCCCGCTCGCTGCCACCGCTATTTCACGCGGCAGCCAGGGGGCTGCCTGGGTGATCACTAGATCGGCAGCCCATAGAGCATAGTGGTGGTCTGCTGCTGCCGCTCCTATTCCACGGAACAACGTCAGTAGATCGCTGCTATCACAGTCATTGTCTTTCAACATGAACAATGTCGGCTGATCGTTGCCTTCTATAACGGCCGATATTGGCCGAATTTGGCCGATAATCATTCGGTGGAATAGAGCCTTTATGCATGGGATGTCAAGGGTGGATAGAAGAAGAAAGAGGAGGAGCAGAAGAGGAGGAAATAGTAATGTGTTAAATGTGTAGAGAAGTGCACCGCCAGCCCTTATAGCCAGGACAAGGAAGTAGGGGAGGATGACGGTTTTGATTTCAATATTGCCGTGCCAGTGGCCCCTTTAGTTCCCTATTGTACTGCTCATGCTTCTCCATTTCACTCTGAACTGATAGGCATACATTTTTTTTTATAAATGACATTTGCCTTAGATCAGTAAGTTACTCAGCTGCTAGCCAGTCAGCATTCATCTTCACTGAGCAGAGGGACAACCGACATCACGTCCTGCATTTTGTCTCTTTTTTGCTGTTACTAAAGACAAAACGGTCTTAGTGAGGAAGTCTCGACTGCAGTTTTCCAGTAAGAGAGACACCTAGTGGCCGAATGTATAGCACTGTATTTAGTATAGAAAACAGACAAAAAAATAAATAAAGTAAATTGCAGAGATGTAGTATACAACCTCCCCTGCTGATTCAACATTATTTATTGGTAATGACAGTGACCATTTAAGCTTGGAAGTGAAACATGATTTGATAACTTGGCAAACAGCCATCAGCTAAGAGACACATATCAATGATTTATCTCCCTGTCAGCTATCTGCCCATGTCTGCAGCTTTGAGCATATCATACAGCTGGCAGATTCCCATTAAAATCAGATTTTGGCGTGGACTCTTCTCCGTTCTCATAACCAAGTGGTAACATGGTATAACAGACCGACCATTAGGGGTCCGGGCAAATCTCTGATTTGAATACAATGAGCTTGATGGCTAAGTAGAATATTTATATAGTTGTGCGTAATATGTCTTTTTAGCCAGGCGTTCATGTGATGCTTAGTACTATAGCACGGGTCTTCTCCGTCCTTCTAGCGCCAGCCTTTATCTTCTCTGTTGCAGTGTGCCGTGGGATGATTGATGATTGACAGGTAATGATCCATCCCCACATGAGCAGAAACATTTCCTCCCACAGCAGATGGATCACAGGGGATCAGGGAATCCTCAGGATGGTGAAGAAGCTCTTTATATATCACAGCTTCACCTACTCAGCAGGGCATGAAGTTCCCCAGCCAAAAATCTGCAGACCGAAGCTCGACGTGACAGTGCCCAGATGGCACCTGAATTAGAGGCACGCAGAACTGCTAGACAAAGCAGAAAAACGAGCGAGGAAGAGAATGAGAAACACTCAGGGTACAGAGTCTATTGTTCTTGTCCTATGTATACAACTTTTCTTTAACCATGTCACTATCAGACATGCTACTGCCTGCAACATCTTAAAGGGTATTACTCTACTCTGCTCATTGTCTAGGTTACTGCCAAAAGTAGTAGTGCCCCTTTTCCAACCTTAGGGACCATGACAAGCCTTCTCCCTTTGGTTAATTGAAATACCTTGCTTATATATCCCCTCAAAAAATGTCATCTCACACAAGCACATAATAAATCTGAACATTTTATTGAATCTCATTGACTTAAAATAAGATTGATGCGTCACAATGAGATACACAAAAGTGTCCAGCAAAAAACAAGCCTCCAAGCTACCTGCCTTAATAAGCCATAAGTGGAGATAAAGTTACACCTTTCTTTGTAATAATCTCCATCAACATCATTTAACAGACTAGGAAAGTTCAGGACATAATAATTTATAACATTCAGCCAAGATATGGTTAATTTTCATAGGTAGAAAGGACATCTGCAAGGAATTGTACCCCCACATGTGTTTCACTAAGGTCTTCCTCAGGCGTTGCATGACTTTAAGGTGGAAAAGAACACACTGAAGTTATTTAGAAGAGAGAATGGTAAATATCTGTTGTGATGTTCCATGTTTTCTATGGGCCTCATGAAGGTAGCCATGTTCTGAGGTATTCTCATCTTAGACGTTCATGGCATATGATAAGATATATATTGAAACACATCTATGCTTGCCAGACTGAGAAACTCAATCAAGTACATGGCATAATAAGCAATATTCAGTCAAAATGTGCTTATGCATCATGTGTTATCAGGGCATGTGTCATATCCTGACGTGTTTCGCACACATGTCTTCCTCAGGGGGTGTATGATATGAAAATGATAAAAAAAGTGAATAAGTTGTCTGAAGTTATTTAGAAAGAGTGATGAATATTCTTTGCAGTACCCCATGTTTTCTATGGACCTTGTAATACCTGGGGTATTCTCCTCTTAGACAATCACAGCATATTCACAAGATATGTCATAAATGTTTAATAGGTTCGGTTCCCCATTGTGCGAAGGGATATCTCTGGCCCTTATCCCACCTTTTCGATGAAGTGGCTGGTAGAATTATGGAAATAACCAAAGGAGCTGTGCTAGTTATATCCATAGCTCTCCTGGAAGTCAGTATGTGTGTGTCGGGGGTCGGGGTTACAGACACAATGATGAGACCTATGTTACTTCTATAACTTGGGAAAACTATAGCCCAAGGAGTTTGGTTGTTTCTTTTATTCTGTGGACACCAACCAACGGGATGAACAAGTTCAGTTTCGGAGGTGGCATCCATCTCTATTACACCTTTAAGACATGTCCTGTGAATATGCCAGGATACCCCCTTAAGAGAACCATCATCCCCCACCGTATACCAATGCTTTACTCAATACAGTTACAAATGTGTTTGTGTTTCTTCAGATTGCAATGATACAGGAGTAGAAGATTACTATGCAGTCGTATGGTTGTGCATTGCAAGGGTTAAGCGCCGTCTGACGATATGAGTCAGATTGTCAGCATAGCAGTGTCTGGAAGCCTTTCATTCCCCGGCACAATGTCCCCGTGCCTGCTGTGTTATGTCCCTCAGCCAGTGCTTTGTGCTGCATTACTACTCAGTATTCCAGTCATCTTGGAATGGGGTGAAGCGAGCCGCCGCTGCAGCAGTGTCAGCCTGACAGACAGGGACCTCATAACGCCCCTCCCTGGGCCACTACTACCCTCCGTATGTGTCTTCTCCTAATACCGATCCTTGACCCTGAGCCGAGAATAAGGCTTCTGTGTAATAATTCCCTCCGTCCCGCTCCTTCCAGATCTACTCGGCTACGTTACCCTTATAAATTGCGCAGACAAGGACACGGTTAATGTGATCATTGGTTCACTCAGAGGGGCCGCTGCCCTGCCATTGAGGAGACTTCTGTCACCTATGTAGCTTGTCACTTGTGATACATCATTGTGGCACTTTGCCCTTGACCAGGCTGTGTTCACTCCACGCCCCGTACATAAATCTCTCTCCACTCCTGGCGTCCGCGTATGTCCCGGTATCTTACAATGATTGTCTCCTTAACCATCTCTTCCCATCGTAAGCGTCTCCCTTTGTTTCTACGCTGTGTTTCGCCTTATCTCCTCCATGTATCGCTTGTATCTCATCTTTTGTCTGAGTTGCGTCTTCTGGCCTCACCCCCCCCCCTCCTTTTTTCTCTGATGTCATAATGGTTGCATGCAACAGCTACAGTGTCTGCAATGCCCCCCCCCCTCTCCGATCCTTCCTCATCATCAATATCCAAAGCACATTATATATTCAGACGGAGTCGCTTTTTCTTTTTTTTTTTGTCTGATTTGGTCTATTAGAGACTGCAGCCAAGTAAAACAGCAGACTTGCTTACAAACACATACTGCTCTGGTACTTTGCCTCAGTCCCGACCTGCGGCATCCGCTGCTGTTCCAAGGCTGACCCCTCAGCATATGGCTGTCGGGGCATGTCAATCAAGTCGATATCTGGGCCCAGCTGGCAGTCTGTAGACTGACGGCGTAATATCTTTACGGCCTGGACGAGCATTAGTAATGGATCATGTATATACAGGAAATGGTGGGTTAACCATTGGTCTGTGGCTCTTGACGATGCATCCTATAGGACTGTGCATGCGGCTTTGGTAGCATGAAATGAGATTTTGTAGGTTGGTTCCTACGGCTGCTGCAGAACCTCTAGAAAGGGCAAATGTATATAGGTCTATTAATTAACATAAAAAACTATATATAGTAAACAAATAATACAATGTATTCAGGTTCCAAGACCAGAACCAGGGCTAAGGGGTATAGGGGGAGATTTATCAAACATGGTGTAAAGTGAAACTGGCTCAGTTGCCCCTAGCAACCAATCAGATTCCACTTTTCATTCCTCACAGGCTCTTTGGCAAATGAAAGGTGGAATCTGATTGGTTGCTAGGGGCAACTGAGCCAGTTTCACTTTACACCATGTTTGATAAATCTCCCCCATAGTTTTCAAACTTCAAGGTTGGTCATGCCCCAGATATATCCTAGTAGAAACTACTTAAAGCTGGCCATACACATTCGATAGCTGGCAGATAAATGCTTGTTCAGCCCCTAGTTATAGCCCATACCCATACATGCCAAGAATACGTTTGTTTTCAATGGACGGAGAGGTGGTAAGCCGCTGTCAAATGCCAAGCACAGTAGCTTTTCTCTACAAGAACAAAAAAGCATTGGGCATGTTGAAGTCTAACTGACTGATGCCTCTCTATCCAAATATCACCTGCAATGAATCACCAGGTCCCTATGTACATTAGTTGGCAGTTCCCGACAAAATTTATAGCCCAGTTCAAATATGTTTTTTTTTTAAATTCTTATAACTAACGTTACTAACGCGATATAGTCCAAGCTGAGGTCTACCTATATCTTTTGCATTGTTAGCAACATACTCAGATTTCCCAAGCATAACATGCAGATTTAATGAGAAGTCCGGTGGGGCAACAAAAGTTCAGTTTAGGAAGGGGGTGTGGGTGGGGGGGACATAATAAAGAATGAATATTTACCGCTCCCTTTTCCCGCTTTGCACCACGTCCCACTCGAGGGCACCCATACGCATTCTCCAGCTCATAGATCTTCTACATCACAACCTGGTTGATGGATGCCCTACTCAGACAATCAGTGACTGGGGTAGAACACTGCTACAGTCAGTGATGGGGCATCCATCAGCTGGGTCAGGCATTTTCCCCTGAGTCGTGACGTCATTATAACTCGCAGGAAAATGTCTTCTGATGGGGGTTGCGGACCTTCTGACACGGTGATTCGCGGATACGTGAGGGTACATTCCCACTATGGTAACGTGCCATCATTTATCGGGGAAAGGCAGACATCTATTTTGATAGTGATCATGATCATTATTTGCAGCCGCCATCATCAATAGACGTCCGCCTTCTTTCTGATAAATTCCTAAAGTGGGAATATAGCCTGTGTTTTTATTGGATTTAATTTGACAGCAAATAACGGCCATTATTTTAATACAGCGGTCTTTGTTAAACGTCCAATAAAAATGGTGTGTGTGAACATAACCTATAAAGTTTTTCCAAGGGTTCCCAGTTTATGCACTTTAAACAAACTTAACGAAAAATCGTCCTCACTAAGGGACTCATTTTTCTCAGTGTAGTGTCCCGCTACGAGTGGTCCACTAAGTCTTATGTCACCCGAGTAGAGGTAACTCTGTCAGGTGTCACACAAAAGGAATGAAGCTGCCTTTTCACCACTTGGTGGCTGACTCTCCCCTAACTGTACTATCAGGGCACAGCTGAAGGTGAAGGGTTAACTATGCCACTGTATGTTTTCTGTTCTGACCAATCACAGGTGCAGGTGCTTCACATGGTTGCCAGCCAACCACACTTCTCCTTTCTACTCTTTCCTACACCCCCCCCTCCCAAAAGAAGGTTAGGCCCAGTCATCCTTATGTACTGTAAGTACAGTTAGTTCTTGGTGGGAGGTCTTTTGTAAGTAGATGGTGGGACAATAGACAGACAAAGAGAGAGTCCCTGCTGCAGTGAAATCTGGGCCAGAGCCCTTGTCAGAGACTAGAGAGACAGAGAGATTTTTCTGAAGATGCAGTGCTAAACCCAAAGGAGGGGTAACTATCCTCTAGAGACCACCTTGTCCACGCTAGGGAAGGATCCTTCTAAAGTTTCAGGACAGTCTAAAGAAGGTACAGGACTGATCCCCAGTAAGACAAAGCGCAGCAAGCCGAAGTATCTATCTGGTTTCGTACGACTATCCTTGGAAGTCTTGGGAAGTCTGCTACGTCCAGTTGTAAAGGCCTGGGGCTCGTATTACCCAACCTGGCACTCTCTGAACTGGTTGGGCAGAAGGCGGTCAGATAGATGTATATGAGATTACAAGTGTTCTTCTTCTTTTCTACTATTCTCCACACTGATCACGGCAGAGTGCATTTCTACCTTGGACAAGTGCCCCCAGTACAAACACCAGAGCCCACCTGCTGCATAACATCCTCAGCACCCCGGCCACGGCATCAGTACACCAACATTGTGTTTTCAGCTTATTTACTATAGCTCCAGCTGAGAGCTACAGATGTCAGACGTCAGTTTCAATGTGTTTCATCAGTCCAAGCCATGAAGTCAAAAAACACATTCCAAGACGGAGACTAGGTGAGGCTTTGTGGTTCTCATCTGTACCAGCATCCACAAACCGGAAGAAAAAACAATGACTACTTTATACAACTTTAAGCTATGTTCCTACAATGTCTTTTTTTTGTCTGTTTTACAGACGGCCATCATTTTGGCGCCAAAGTGCAGCCATTTTATGCAAATTGCAGTCTTAATTTGCAGAAATCAGATGCGTTTTAGCTCCAAGATGAAGGTCGTCCAAAAAAAAAAAACGGCTGTGAAACAGCCTAAAAAGAACATTGTGGAAACATAGCCTTATACTCCCTGAGGCTATGTTCACACTGCGTATGTTTCCGGCCGTAGTGCGAACCGCGAATATACGCACGTAGTTTTGAGGTTGATGCGTTCGCTTGAAAGTATACGATATATGGCCGCACAGTTTACACTACGTATGAGCTTACGCCCGTATCGTATACGGCGTCGTGAAAAATGAACAAGACCATTGTTTGAGGATGAAAATGTTGAAACTCACGGCCGGTCCCGTACGAAGTACTTATTTCAGCCAAATTTAACTTGATTTTTCGATCCAAAAGGTTCTGTGTGGTTTACGGGACTGGGCGAAGATTTCCAAGTAAATGACCTGTTTCAGATCGCTTCGAAACAAGCTAGGGAAGCATAACTGTACTACGGGCGTATGTTCGAGGTTCGTGCGCATCCGGCCGCATGTCTATTTTTCCCACGGCCGTAGTTTCAGCCGCACATGTACAGCGGCGTACGAAATGCGGCCGGACTCATACGCAGTGTGAACATAGCCTAACTCTGTACTGCAGGGCAGAAACCCAAATTCTGTTTCTGTAGCTCTCACCTGTGTACTGATCTTTATGAGAACACAAAGAACACATTTTAAGTCACAAGCTCTGTACCCAGGCTAAAAATAGGCTCAGAGTGTCACGAAAAGAAATAAAAAAGACTGTAAGATTAATATAGAGACAAAGTACAGAGTCAAGATCACTATGCGCCTGGCACAAAGAGACTACACATAAAAAGGTTGTATATAACACATTACTAGGAGTATTGCTGAGTTCTCTTCAGTTATGGCTCAAACCCTACTTCCCACCCCTGAGTATCTACCCACCATGTCCTCCTCTACTCCCACCTTTTACTTCCAGCTATTTCGCAAATGAAGTCGCACTCAGGTTAGGAATAGATGGCCATAATAGCAATACAATACAAATAAATTAACAAATTACATTGATAATATCAGTGCAAAACCTTCAGAGATCAGGAAGGGCCATCGAGCAGGACAGAACCCAACTTGTCTACCAGCCGCACTATGCTGACTCGGGAGCTGGCAACCAGTCATATGGTACTGCAACACTACCGTTCCCCGGGACCTATCCCACCGGGAATAACCAAATCCTTTACTCCAAATGATGGGGTACCCTTCCTTTTATGGGCCCCTTTTTTCCAAGCTCTGAAGTGCCCCGAAAGATGTTTTGCCGCAGGCTGTCATGACAAAGAACAGAGACCTTCACTTGGCCACCATAGTAGTCACAGCTGATATAACATGACCTGCAGGCTGCTGCTTCACCTCTTACCCCCCCCCCCCCAATTCCCCAGCTGTCAGTGGATTCCCTTGTCATTACAATGACTTATAGGGCGACTTGGTGATTTTGGTGGTTTCCCTTACAGGAGCCACCCCTTGGCTGGGCCCTTCCCAGAGCGATATCTGTCTGGTCCTGTGTTTTGAGACTCTTAAATATGGCTCTACATGCTCTTCTTTCCTATAGTCATCTTTCCTTTGCCCAGAACCATCACAGAACATGGTCCGTGAATACTTAATATGATTGCAACCTTCAGCCAGTATAGAATTCTTATTACTTTTTTATTGGAAGACTACTATGTTACGGTTGAGAAGATATGGTAATCCATTGATGGCAGTAATGATAAAGTAGACTCTGCTTACAATGACTGGGAACCTTGCCTTACTCCGACACCTGCCTTCATTTTATGCGGTTCAGACAGATGCACACAGCTTGCCACCAAAGCCATAAAGTCATATTACTACGGAAAGTACCTAGCCTTAATGGCTGTGTGTTTGCTACCGATGCCTCCATCTGTGTGTGCACCGATACCTGCTCAAAGTGAGAGCAAATTCTAATACTGATGCTCGAGGGGTAACATAAAACAGTGGCGGTAACAAACGACACCTCCATTATAAGACGGTACTTGAGTGTAGGTGGAAGCTTCAATTGTTTGGACAATCACCAAGCGCTTAACTATAATCTATACCACATCTAACTCATGGAAGAAATTACAGTACAAAAAATTCACTTCTTTTGGAAGAGTTCCCTTGATCTACTCTGGATAAATTTCCAATTCCCTCCTTGTTCAATTTTTTTCTCTTTATTTTATATACATATTCAGTTTTTACAGGAATGTTTAATTTCAAAATAGTCTTGCAAAACCAGTACCCAAGTACTGTAATACCTTCAAAGAATGCTTAGGGAGGATAGTGACAACTTCCTGCAGCCACGTACCTCATCTTTCCATCCCTGGTCTTCTTTTCTTAGTTGGTCTTGGTGTTTTTTGATAACTTTAAAGGGGTTTTCTGGGTAACAAAAACAATATTCTAAGCGATCCCCCTTCCCAATACCACCCTCTGCCTAATATACATGTATAACTTATCTTACACCCTTTCCCTGATTTTTTTCTCATTCTTCTCTGGATGTCTAAAATCCTCTACTCTGGGTACACTCTGACCACGGTGAGCTCCCTCTTCCCCCCTCCCTTTGTAGTTACAGCATATGTGATCTCTATGGGGGCTGGGTTAGCTGTCAATTGACTTGGTAACCCAACCCCCAGGAGAAATTATCTGCATCATCTCCATGCACCTGTGCTCCTTCCATAGACTTACATGTGTCCCTGAGTCTAGGTTTCTGTTATATGAAAAGTTATAGCTCTATCTCTGTTTGCTGTCAGTAAATACAGGCATATGTACTTGTCTGTGTGTCACAGCTCTGTATATTGTAAGTGTTATAGATGTTTTTAGAGTCTGGATGGACCTAGAATGTTTTAATTTACAGTCAGCAAGCAGAGATTTAAATCTACACTACACCCCCCACCCTTAGTAAACAGATGCCCGTTATGCAGCACATAGCTACACCATGTACGCGTCAGCTTTGCTTCATCATCAGCTAGTATGGAATACATATTGGGGTAATGTGATGCAAAATCGGTGAAAAAAACTGTCCCGTGTTTGCTGTGCAATAGTAATGACAACAGTGGGCAGGATGGAAAGCTAAAGTTAGCTGCATGATGGGAAACTTAATTTCCTGGCCAGGGCCATCTTGGATATAGATTGGCTTTTAGAAAAACTTGTAAGTCAGGAATGGCAGCAGCTATAAAGACAAGAGACGTCTCAAAATACTCACGGGGACTTGGTGAGTAAGACCAGCTAGCATTTTTCCCCCCACTTTTTAATCAAACAGAAATATGTAAAATCCCGTCAAGTTGACTCCTGACGAAGCCGCAATGTAGCGGCGATACACGTGGAACATCTTTTCCGCTACTTGGGGACGTGTTATCGTTTGTGGGTATGATACACCTATTATATAGGACTATATGTTTACTTTTATATTTTGTGTCATCTCTATATTCCCCTCTTGAGTCCCATCCTTGTGGGTCCACCTGGCCTGTAACATTGTAGCAGTGCGGTTTACCTTTATTATAGGTGCTGCAGTGTTTTCTTTTCCCCTTATGGGATTTTAGATGTTTTTAACTATTCTTTGCCGGTGTTCAATAAAGTTTTTTTATTACTGCAGTTATTACTGGTGTGCGCCTGACTTTTTTGCCCCATTCTTCTTCTGTCCCTCTCTCTATTTACATTGTTGCATATATGGGGTAGTCACCCACATTCATTACTATTTTTACGTTAGGTGGTGCCCACCCTACCCCTTGTGTTCTCCAAGCAGAATTACTATACAATGCCTAAACACTGAAGGGACCATCGATAAAGGTTTGGTGATGTACGGCAATAATTTTACTCAGATTATTATGGGGGCAGCCATCTTGTCTGAGCTTTTTTTTTATCAGTATTTGGTGAAATGCTCATGGACCTAGACACAATGAACATCTCCAGACCCTGTTCTTTGTATGGGACTATGTGACCTTTGGGAAGCTCATTTCATAAATAGACGGAAGCAGAGTGGTGATTGTCTCCTCTATCTAGTGGTGTCAAATTTTGCAGTAATGCTGTATAGATTACTTTCCAGCTGCCTCCTCCTTATCATCACACACAGAAGTGTTAGCTTAGTTTGAAGTCAAGCGGCCAAAATTAAAACTAAAAGATATCAGCATAACTCTATAAGAAAAAAGGCTAAGTTCACACAACGTCAGAAATATTGAAAAAGCAGCCGATTTTCATATTTAAAAAAAGTCAGTTTTTGCTGCGATTTAACTGACTGCCATGGCAATGCTTTGAAGTCAATGGGAAGACGGATGTCCAATGCACACAATGCAATGAATAACCGAAGTTTTTACCACGGCCGTCAAAATAATGAACATGATCATTATTTTCGGACGCCTTTTGCAAACAGCGGACATTTTTTATTAGTTGTGCACACACAGTTATTCTTTTTCCACCGTACTTTCTTCGTTTTTACTATTTAATTCAATGCACTTTTCGATTAAGACACATCCAAAGGCCAATTAGTAACCCCAAACTAGAATAATGTACAAACACCAGTCATTGTACTAAAGGAAGGCCAGGCAGCTAAATAACATCCATTATTTTAGACTCTAAACAACGGACGTAATTTTAAACGAAGCTTAAAAGACGTTGTGTGAACATAGCCTAAGACAGCAGATTTGATGGTAAATATCTGTGTTTAGTTATTTAGATCAAATCTGCTGCGATACGGTGTGTGTGAAGCTACTCTAAAAGTGAATGTACCATCATTCTTTACATTACCCGGTCAGTGCTGGCACAGGGGATACCGGTGGTGCGGTCCTTTTTCCAAAATGCTGTCCGGTCCCATTACTTGACGCAAATTGTTTCCCATGCACCGATCCGGCTCTATGTACTCAAGGCGGACCCGGTGACCCCCTCCACAGTGGGGTGATATCCCTTCCCCTCTCTGACACGCCCTAAGGTTGACTAGGGACTCTAGGATGAAAGTGGAAAGTGGAGGAGGGCGGTAGCTCTGTCTGGAGGTAAAAGACATTGAGGGCACAATAGGGCAATGTCAGGGACCGGATATCCGATTATATTATTGTGATTATTACTTCCTCATCCACTATTATAAAAGTGAACTCCTCTGCCCACTGAATATTGAAGCCATCATCTGCATATGTATCCCTGGACTTATTATGATGCACGTGCTATATTCACCCAGATTGTCTTCACTATCATCTGAGAGGAGTAAGACTTTTATGCTTTTATTAAAATAGTGGAGATTCTTGTAATGATATGTTCTACTGTAATAACATGGAAAGAGTAGCTATTCATCAAGCTTCATAGGCGAGCATAAGGCGCCTTCTTTGTAAGAGAACATTTGGCATTTGGTTCATCATATTGCTGTGTTCCGACTCTCTGGAGTCCTAATAACATTGGGTCATTACATCAGTGATGTGCCTATTAACTATTGAACTGATATGCTTCATTCTGATCATACTGGAACACATTATGGGTGTACCCACTGTGTGTAAGTAATGGGCAGACTACTTTATTGAAATTAACAAAGCCTTTTGAAGATGTTCAGACTACATGTCAGATTTCCACCATAAAACCAAAATCCTTTGGATCAGGCACCAAACAGAAAATTTTCATTAAAGTATTGTATTGCCCCCCAAAAGTTATACAAATCCCCAATATACACTTATTACGGGAAATGCTTATAAAGTACTTTTTTCCCTGAACTTACTACTGCATCAAGGCTTCACTTCCTGGATAACATGGTGATGTCACTTCCTGGATAACATGGTGATGTCACTTCCTGGATAACATGGTGATGTCACGACCCGACTCCCAGAGCTGTGCGGGCTGTGGCTGCTGGAGAGGATGATGGCAGGGGGATGCTCAGTGTCCCTCCAGTGCCCTGTGTCCCTCAGTGTCCCCCTGCCATCATCCTCTCCAGCAGCCACAGCCTGCACATCTCTGGGAGTCGGGTCGTGACATCACCATTTTATCCAGGAAATTACATCACCATTTTATCCAGGAAATGAAGCCTTGATGCACCAAGATATTAAGAAAATTGTCCAAAAATGTGAACTTTAGTTCAATACAAAAAAATTTACAGTATTTAGTGGCAGTAACAAAAAAAATTATACTTTTTCACATGGTGGACATCACAGATGACTTGAGCTGGGTGCTATGGTATAAAGATATATAGACTTTGTAGACTTGGATTTATAGGATAAGCTTTACTTTACTTTAGGCTGTACCTAACCTTTTGTTACGTCCTGACTCAGAAGGGATAGTAACTCCAGATGTAGACAAGGTTTATCCCATTAGCAGTAGTTACCCCACCTTTGGCTATAACACAGCGTAATAGACTTGTAGTACTTTTGAAGAAAACTGGATCTTTCATAGATTCCCTTTCAGGGGACCTGGCCTCCAGGCCAGGCCCTGAAGTAAGCTTCACTAGGAACAGGCCTGTTATACACATCCTCTCTGACAAAAAAAAACAAATCTGAACTCAACCTAAGGACCTTCAAGAAACTTTTATATGAGCAGACAGGACTAATCTCTCATTAGTGAGGAACTATCTGGAAAGAACTATATCTTAATATGTGATAGTTGGAGAGGTGTAAAGTACCTGGCTTAGCCAACACTCACTTGGCAGTAAGCGATCTCTCTAGACTCCCCCATAAACGTGAATGCTGAATAATCTCAATGGGTTAAAGGGGTTAACCAAATTTTAAAAAACATGGCCTCTCTTTGCCAGAAACATCAACACTCTTGTGCTCAGTTTGGGAGTTGGTTTTACAGCTCAGTGCCATCAAAGTGAATGGACATGAATTGTAATACCACACACAACCTGAGGACAGGGGTGGCACTGTTTTTATAAGAAAGTAGCTGTGTTCCTTATGATCCCAAATAACCCCTTTAAGGGGAATAGACTGCTGTCTGACATATTGTGTTGCTATTTAACAGGCCGAAGGGAAGAGTCAGGTGGCTGCAATACACATTAGGTGATTGGCCAATCCCTCCAAAACCATTGGCCAATCTAATGTCTATGGCTAGTTATATTTTAAGGTGCTCTTGTCTGTCAAGCTCTTCCTTGTATAAATCACAAAAGACCACAACACGCCCCACAGGGTTAAGCAAGGGATTTCCAAATGACATAATCTGTAGACAGTTGTTTACAAAGCAGATTAGCCATTTCACTGCCAAAAAGGCCCTGTAATCCCCTGGCGGAGCATGCGGTGCACTGCAGGGGTTAAGCAGTTTTCTGCCACTTTCTATTCCAAAGATCATGTTCTGGCAATTATTTAGATGACATTTATTAAACAGCAGCGCGCTCCAGGCACCTCCATTAGGGATGGCAGCCTCGGAATAAAAAAAAAAAAAAAAAAGTTGCGCTCCTAGCTAGAAATAGCCATCAGTAATCAGTCTCATTTCACGAACCTTTTGAAAAAGGAACAAATGAACGAAATAAATGAAACACAAAAGGAATGAGAATGAGTTAGATGGCGCACGTCAGCAGTTCTACTCCAATGGGCACGGCTAGCGTTTGGCAGCTGCGAATAACCTCCCGCCCACAAACAGCTCCATTAGGAACGTCCTGTGTTGTCAAACACTATAACCAGGAGCTGAGCTAAGGAAAACTGTGAGGAATTCATCAGAAGGCGGATGACATCTTCACTGTATTACAATCATGGCTCATGAGTGAAGCCGAGACGCTGCATATATGTAGTTACCCATACAGTGACTGATGGTTATACTCCCCCATGTGTTTTATCACCTCGGCATTGGTCAGTTATAAATGGCCGTTAACCTTATTGGTTAGGGTTGCACCCCCATAGGTCTCATTTAACCCTTTATAAGGGGTTGTCTCATTTAACCCTTTATAAGGGGTTGTCTCGTTTAACCCTTTATAAGGGGTTGTCTCGTTTAACCCTTTATAAGGGGTTGTCTCCTTTAACCCTTTATAAGGGGTTGTCTCCTTTAACCCTTTATAAGGGGTTGTCTCATTTAACTTCAGTTCTCATCATGCCTGGAAAGCTAAAGCTTTAGCTGTCCAGGCATGGTGGGAATTGTAGTTTTGCAACAGCTTGAGGGCCACAATTTGACACCTGTATCCTTGATAACCTCTGTAAGACTGGTGTTTGAAACACTATTCCTGACCAATTCCCCCTTATACTGTATGTTCTTAAGGTGACGTTAAAAGTGTTATCTAGTTAGGTAAAATACATGTTCAGCAATCCCCCCTCTTAGAGAATAATATTCTGCCACATACTTGTTATTATTATATCAGTCTTCCTCCCAAGTTCTGAATCTGCTGCCTTCTGCTGAAGACATAGAAACTGTGACTGAGCTGTTCTCTGTGTCCCCGCTCTGATCTCCCTCTCTCCTTCACAGGCGCTCATAGAAACAGCATCCCTGGACAGCTGTGTCTGCACTCTGTGATGCCGGGAGGGTTAATCACAGTGAGGTCACCAGCAACTTCAAATCAGAGGGTGCCCTCTGGCATAACAGAGTGCAGAGACAGGCATAACATGAGAATCTCCGGAGTGAGTGGGAGAAGAGAAAGTTCAAAGCAGGGACAGAAGGATCAGCTTACAGACAGTTTTCTGTGTCTTGAGTAGAAAGCAGCAGACTGAAAAGATCTAACAAGTATAAAACAGATTTTTTTTAGTCTCCAGGAGGGGGGATTATTAAACATCTATTTTACCTAATCATATAACCCCTTTAAGGGTTTTGCTTCTAAATTAGAGAATTTAACAAAATGAATGAAATTTAAATTCTCCTTTTGATGGACCTTGTAGCATCTAGCTGAAATTACACTATGTCTGGTACAGTATACAGTGGCATACTGGCTGGCAGAATGATAACCCTGGCATGCAAGCCTTGATAAATCACCCCCACTGGCTTTAAAATGGACTGAATGGACCTGGCGCTGATACTCCGTAGTATTCATCCTCATTCTGCTGATATATACCATGGACGTCATGTAATTCCCTTTGAGCACATAGAGTGTTTTGATAAAGTGGATGAGGAGGGCCCATATTTCCACCTCTAAAATTATAGGCAACCACCGAGAACCCTTTGTAATGTACAGTCATTTTTAACAGCAGCCAAGGGACTGTGAAAATTTAATTAAAATTGATAGCTGAATGCACTCGATA
This sequence comes from Dendropsophus ebraccatus, assembly GCF_027789765.1. Taxonomy (NCBI): domain Eukaryota; kingdom Metazoa; phylum Chordata; class Amphibia; order Anura; family Hylidae; genus Dendropsophus; species Dendropsophus ebraccatus. The sequence continues at coordinate 24,071,295 of NC_091454.1, read as the reverse complement.
AAAACATCTGTTTTCTTTGCAAAATCATCATCAGCATTCCACTAAATTATCTTTGTCATTTCAAAAGCTTCACCATCAATTATGGAGCCGTACACATCATAAAGAGACGCTGAGAGTGCGCTAGCCGCTTCATTAGTAGTGGTCCAAGTGCATTACAGGGAGACAATAACAAGAGCCAACAAAAACTTATGGAAAACAGGGGGAGGGGGGTATACTATCTCTTCTTCACACTTACCGTAAGAGGGTCAACTGAGGACCTTATGCTTTGCTGTAAATGAAAACTGTAGAAGGTCCCTTAGCCCAAAACTCTTTTCTCCATGAGTAATGGGAGAGTATTATTACTCCGTCTATAGGTAGAAATTTATTGTTAGGCTGGGTTAACACTACGTTTTTCCATCCGTTTTTTCCAAAAGAAACAGATGAAAAAAAGGATGCCTTTGTGTGCATCCATTTTGATCCGTTTTTCCCTTCACTTCCATTATAAAAAAAAAAAAAACGGATCAAATCGCACCCGGTTTTTTTTTTTTAACGGACACAAAAATGAGGTCGACCACATTGTGTACGTTAAAAAAAAACTGATCCATTTTGATCCGTTTTTTTTTTTTTATAATGGAAGTCAATGGAAAAACGGATCAAAACGGATGCACACATAGGCACCAGTTTTTATTCAACCGTTTTTCATCTGTTTTTTGAAAAAAATTAATGTGCAATGCCTTATTTCACCTGTGGTGGCACCATACAGAAATCCCGTAATGCATAGAGCGCTGCTTCATTTACCTGTTTATAAGCCGAATGGAAAATAAAAGTAGTTTAGAAAAATGATTGTTGTGCTCGGTGCTGCACTGTAATCATTTTCCTTCTAGAAAATGCTTACTGCTGGAACCCCCATAAATTTCAGTTGAATGTTGGAAACCAAATTATAGCACATAGCTAAAAGTGCTTTTACACCTTCAATAACTCGCGAATGAATTTGTGTGTTCTCCGTGGGAAGGGGTAAACTGTAAGACTGCTTTAGACCTGGCTTATATTTCTGTAAACAAAGGGATCAGACAGAGAAAATCCATCACACCTGACCCTTATCTCCATTGACATAATCTGTTGGTGGAGACTCAGAGGCCCCCATACACCTTATACTGCCAGCTGAACAATCCACCAGCTTAAAGGGAACATAATACAACTGCCCGGACCTCACTTCCTGTGAAACTTTCCTCCAAGATGAAGATTCACAGGATTGAGAGCCAGGGAGCAACCATAGACAAATCTTGACAAATGTTGACAAGATGAAAGAGAAGAAGCTTCTTCTGCTCGCCAATGTGCAACTTCCTTCCTCTGACCTTCTTGGAGTATACAAGTGGGGGGTGAATGCATGGTGCAAGTGGGACAAGTGGAGGGTGAATGCATGGTGCAAGTGGGACAAGTGGGGGGTGAATGCATGGTGCAAGTGGGACAAGTGGGGGGTGAATGCATGGTGCAAGTGGGACAAGTGGGGGGTGAATGCATGGTGCAAGTGGGGGGTGAATGCATGGTGCAAGTGGGACAAGTGGGGGGTGAATGCATGGTGCAAGTGGGACAAGTGGGGGGTGAATGCATGGTGCAAGTGGGACAAGTGGGGGGTGAATGCATGGTGCAAGTGGGGGGTGAATGCATGGTGCAAGTGGGACAAGTGGGGGGTGAATGCATGGTGCAAGCACTGCATGCAGGCAAATTCACGGTTGCAGACCAATGTTACCAATGGTGGCATTAGGCGGCTTTTGGACATTGCGTGCAGGCGTATTTTTGAGCGAGCGAGGTGTGTAATGCTTCCAACATACATTCACCCCCCACCCCTTCCCTCTTCTTGGAATATACACCACTGAGAAGGCCAGAAAGAGGAAGTAGAGCGCCATGGGGCAGGTCCAGTAAAACTTTTTATGTTCTTTGGACAACCTCTTTGAAGTGTTGAAAAACTTTTTGAGGGGCATATAGTCAAACATATTGGTTTGTTGAGGTTTGGGTATTTAGACCTCCATGATTGGCTAGAGCAAGCACTCCACTGCATTGGAGAATAGAGGTTACATAGTAAGTATAAGAAGGCTTAGAGAGCAACGAGTCAGGGAGAGAAGAGTTCTGCTAAATGCCTCTCCCAGCTCTTTATAGTGATTGTTAAGGGATCTGAACACCCAAACCCCGAAATCAAAGCGGCCATTTTTGTTATTAGATTGGACAACCCCTTTAAGTTAAGCAAAGATGCTTCTAAAGTGGAGACAAACCTGAATGCGATTCTACAGTATAATAATTTACCAGGCATGCGCAGTGTTTTTTTTTGTTTTTTTTTATGTAGTAAATACAAATTATGTCAATATTTTTAAATATAGGCTGTCGGCATCCCTGGGAAAAGTGCCATTTTCTGACAACTGCTTTAATTTTAGGTCTCTGCTTGCAGCCAAATGTGCACAGCTTGTAACCAAGAACATAAAGTGTTATATTACTTAGGAAGGCACCTTGGTGAAACCGCTGTGTTTTTACCACCCACACACATAGACACAAAACTCCATCTAGCCCGATCTCTTCTTGATGTTTAGAAGCCACTAATAAGTGTTAGAATTGCTACCAGAGGGGACATAAACCACAGGTACAATGAGCAAAGTGGCCTTTTTGCAGCTCTGGGTGTTAAATGAATCTTAGCAGTTGTCTCTATCAATGAGTCACTTAGATTGTTTGAGTTTTCATAACTGGATGCAAAGTTTAGGAGGAAAAAAAAAATTAAATTTTTTTTTCCTGACATTTTTCACCCTTGTAGAGAAGATGAGGCATTTCTTTAAGCTTGCTCGCATTTTTATTTTCCATCTATTTATGGCTTCTTGCCGCCGCGTGCCTATGATACACAGGCTGTCCACTAGCTGGAATATTCTTTGGGTTATAAAGTATTCTTGGGCTCTCCATAAAACTGCGGAGCAGATTTACTAATCCCGTCTAATATTTCGACAGCGTAAACTTGGAGCAGGCAGTATGAAGATGCACCAAATATATCACAGTGGCTGTCCTACAAGGGGATCAGTGATTTAAAGGGGTTTTCCAGGCTAAACATACTGATAAGCTATCCACAGGATAGGTCGTCAAGTACTTAACGGTGGTGTGCTGACACCTAGCATGGCTATTCAGCGCCCGTTCTACACAGTGAACGGGATCGGAAGAAGTTGGCTTTGTTCACTGTGTAATGGTTGGGCCTGGTTACTGCAGCTCAGGTCCTGTTCACTTAAATGGGAGTTAAAGGGGTTATCCAGTGAAAATATTCAGAAAAAACAATCAGAAAGTTGTAATATTGTAATTTACTTCTATTAAAAAAATCTCAAGTCATCACATACTTATCAGCTGCTGTATGTCATGCAAGAAGTGTTGTTTTGTTTTCATTCAGACACAGTGCTCTCTGCTGACATCTCTGGCCGAGACAGGAACTCTGTCTCAGTTTTATATGAATCCCCATAGAAAACCTCTCCTACTCTGGACAGTTCCTGTCTCGGCCAGAGATGTCAGCAGAGAGCACTGTGTCAGACTGAATATAAAATATTTCCAGCAGGACATACAGTAGCTGATAAGTACAGGAAGACTTGAGATTTTTTAATAAAAGTAATTTACAAACCTATATAACTTTCTCACACCAGTTGATTTGAAAGAAAAAGATTTTCGCTGGACAACCACTTTAAGGTACAGTTATAGGTCACTACCACTTCAACTGCTTCCGATCTTGTAGTGTTGGGGCAGTTCTGGGTGTTCACCCTGCCAATCAGTGATTGATGACCTCTCCTATGGAAAGGTCAATGGTCTGAGTAAACCCTTTTAATTAGTAGTTGTCACTTTTATTAGGGTTAGTTCATCATGATCAGTTGCTCTAGGTTGTAGTTGGATACAGTCGGTTCTTCCCAGATCAGGTTAACTGGTTGTTGAAATCACAGCTGGTTCACCGCAGAGTATGTATTTTGTATTAGCTTTTAATTTTGTTTGTCTGTAACTCAGGGTGCCTTCACACCTACCGACTCGCAGCGTTAATAACGCTGGGAGTCGGCTAGGTCCTGGCAAATCACTGTCATTACATACACGCAGCGGTCTGAACGACCGCTGCGTGTATGTAAATCTGCCGGCCGCTTAACCCCTCGGCCAGTGTAAAAATGACAGCGATCAGCTAAGGACAGGCAACATGCCCAATCCTCAACTGATCGCCTGTTCAGAGCAGGCTTTAAAATTCCTCGCCATCTTCGTATGTAAACAGGGGGTGTGAGGCATCCTCTTCTCCGGCTTTCCGACCCAACCCCTGTGTCTTCGGGTCCCCTCTGCTCTGGCTGTCAATCATTCTGGAGGAAGCGGGGCCTAAAGACGCAATGCTAGACGGGAGAGCCAGCATGATATGGAAACTGACAGCAAGGATATGTGTATATCCATGCTGTCAGTTTCCATGGCTGCACGAATGATCCATGCATCATTCGTGTGACACTGCTGCTAGATTTCTATAGAGCTCTAGATAAGAACAGTAAGTTCGTATTCTAAGAATAAAAGAAACTGTTAAAACTGTTCAATTTTCTGAATTGCCAGATCTGGGGTGGCCATGCGACATATCATTTATATCATATCATTTATATATTTCTTGGAACCTTATGGTCTATTCACATCACGTTTTGGCCATATATTCAAGGTATATGGAGGAATGTGAGCATAGAGATACCGTGACGCAATCCTAATGGGGCCATTGACTTTAATAGATTGAACATAGCCGGTGAGCTACTACATTCAATCCATTTCTAGAGCGTGGTCTGTTGCTCTTTTGAGTCCGCAAAGAAACAGTATATGTTCTGGAAATGGACTAAGTGCAGTCATTAGTTGTACTGTTTAGTTCATTGAAGTGTCACTGTCATTGATAAACAAAACCATTCGACATGTCATAGAGATGTCAAAAGTAAAGATGGGCAAACATCGAGCACGCTCAGGTTTGTCTGAAACCAAACTCTTGGCATTTGGTTACCACTCGCTGAAGAAGTTGCAGTCCTAAGACTGTCTGGAAAACATGGATACAGCCATAGCCGTAGACTGTATCCCTGTTTTCCAGGACCTCTAGGGCATAGTTGCCAACATTTAAATTTTTTTTTCCAGGGACACTTTAGCGCTGACAACAAGGGGTGGGGTTTATTGTGGGTGTGGTCTTGGTGGGTGCTTGTCAACAGTGTTTTGGTTGTTTTTCTTTTTATTGTTTTTTTCCAGTTAGAAATTTACTGTCAGAACAACACAAAAGGATTAGGGCCATCTTCATTTCCTACAGGCTCTTCTAGCCCAGAGGCAGGAGTGGCATCCCTGCCACCTGTACCTGGGAGGAGAGAGCGGCATCTAGTGGCTGGAGGCAGAATATACAGCCTCCAGCCAATACTGCCAGCTTTTACTTTACTTCTTACGTAGGCTTATGGTTTGCATTGGGGGCCGTAACGGGGCGGGGCTTGCCAGGACATACTCGGGACATTAAATTTCCAGGACTACCCGGTCAAATCCGGTACAGTCCCGGAAAAACTAGGACTTTTGGCAACTATGCTAGAACTTTATCTAATTTATTCAGCCCCAGGTAATCAAATGCTGAGAGTTCCTAAACGTTTTCGAAGTTCTCTCATATCTAGTCTAAAGTCTTCATCAGTTAGTGTCTGGGTGCTGAGACCCGTCCTTCCCTCTCTGATAATTAGAATGAGTTGGGAGAAGTGCTCAGTTAACAGCTTCTCTCCACACAACCGTTGCAGAAGATGGGCTCTATAAAATTTCTATATAATCTGTCTCCTACAATTAGGAGAGAGAGATGAGGAAAGAAGAGCTTAGCTGACTGCTTCTTCCCACTAGTTCTTGGGATCAGTTAGGGCCTCATCACCCGGACCCCAACGAATCAAAACTTTTTACGTACCTCTATGGCATGTAAACTTTTGCTGGAGTGGGGCTCCACGGTTACTCTTTGTACTTGTAGAAGCAAACTTTTTTGCCAGTCCAACTGGAATATGAGGTATACTGTACATTGGCATTCCTTTTTGGATATATTCAGTTTCATATGCTGAAGTACGGCCCTAATGTGATGGGGATAAGTTATACCTAGTATTTTATTATGTATTAAAAAGGAATAGAAAATTCCATGCTGGAGGCGAAAAATTTGCAAAAAAAAAAGTAAAATTATTAGCATTGTGTAAATCATGTCAAAGTAGCACAGTATTGCATAAAGATATGTGTCCCTTTACAGCGAAGCCTGGGGGATATGGGAAGTATTTGCATTAAACTGTGCCGCTAGTGGCCTAATATTGGCAAAATGTTCATGTTTTTTTTGTATATCCTATAATTTAGAGGAATATTGTATGAATTTTTTTTTTATGTGTGCATTTAAACAATGCTAGATCACTGGCAAAAATTTGGTTCGCCAGGTTCATGAACATGAGAACCAAACCTTAACCTTAACCAAACCAAACCTAAAATAGCTAAACGATGGTACAGTTTTGGTGCACAATTCACCTGTCTGTGCTCCCCCTGTCTCTTCTTCTGTTACCGGTGTCTTCTGCTTCTCGGGGGTCCTATTCAATGCCGCCTTCATACTGATCAGCCAATTACTGACTGAGACAGGACAGCGGTGGCCATTGATTGGCCGAGTGGGCTGTCACTTTCCAGAGAAGAGTGACAGCCTGCTCAGCCAATCACTGGCCGCAGCGTTTCCCAACTTAGTCCCATGTTAGGACATGGTGCTTTCCCGCCTCAACTAAGCGGGCTGTCACTAGAGATGAGAGGGAGAGCGCTGACAGGTGAGCATGCCATTAATTTTTTTTTTTGTCAATGTCAACTTCGCTTTGCATCAATATGTTGGGGGTTTTCTACCTGTTCAACTCTCTCTGCTTTACGTTGCATTATCAGTACAGGTTGACTGCTTAAAATGTTCATTCCGGCGGGGATTGTACACTCTGGCCGGGATTCTAACCGGTCACACGAAAAACAGGACCTGTCAGTTCCCACAATAGAGCGTGCGGCCGGAGCTCCATTGTGTTGGCGGTGAATTGGGATGCGGGCTCACACAGATGCGCCCGCATCCCAATTCATCAGAAATGAAGATGATCTTCAGTAACACCGGCTGTTCTGTGACCCGGCCGGTGTTTTACAATGTGTGAACATGGCCTTATAAACAAACTTTCTATCCTGTGCAAAGAGTCCTAGTGAAGGTAACGCAGGAAATTATAGCTAATGCACAGTACGTCCCCACCATCATTCACTTATTAGTGAAAAAAGCAACAATTTTGGAAAGACAGAAGCTAAAATGGCCAATTACTAAAAATTGCCGGTTTTCCTGTTCGTGTGTCTGTATTTGTACCCGCTGCGGTACATTACTAGCAGTAAGAGCTGTATTTTCAGGGGCAATCATTTTACCTGACTCCTTTGAACAGCATAAGCAATAACACAGGGGTCTGTTTGGGGTTAAGAGAAACCAAACCCATCAACATTAACATTACATTAACACATCTTACTATATATGTGCACTCGGTATTATTGGTATTTATTAGCTGGCTAGTTTAAAGTGGACCAGTTACTTTTTGTTGTGCTGTATTCCCTATAAATTAACAATGCTGGTACATGACTTGTGACATGAAACTGCCTTTTACAGCCTCACCTTTGTTCCAGAGTTTGGCTGTTCCTCTCCCTCTTTTAAGCCTCCTACATAGCTGTTTCAGTTAATGACTGCATTTCAGCCTACATATGAAAAAATGATAATCATTGCTACCTGTTTGTTATGATTGGCAGACACTTAGCAGAGTTTGGCTGTTCCTTACCCACTTTTAATTCTCCTACACAGTTAATGAATATGTTGAACGCATGAAATTGATGATCATTATTTGTCATTGATATAACTGAGTGAACATAAGGAGTGTATATAACATATCATTGAGTTTGCAGGCACACTGATGTTAGATCATAGAGCAAAGAACAAGTGCAAGATTCATATGGTGAAAAGCAACATAATTGAGCCCAAGGGGGTTGCAGAGAGGTGGGGAGGAAACATAGAGTGACATTGCAGGCCTAGGCCCCACCTCTTTGACCTCGCTGTCACCGGAATAAAATAACTTTTTTCTTCAAATAACATCCCCCTGTGTTGTGCTTCTACATAGTAGAATGCACTCTCTGTGCATCCAGCAGAGTTAGGGTACTATTACATGGAACGATAATCGGATGAATCGGCTGAATCGATTATCGGGCTGTGTAATAGGCCCAGTAAACGAGTACCGATCTAGCAGATCGGCCCTCGTTTACAGGTATTATCGGGCCCCCATCGGCCCGTGTAATAGTACCCTTAGACTCTCTAGTGATATAGTAAACCGTAAAAAAAAGTGGTGCAGTCCAGTAACGCATTGCCAGGAAGAATAACTGAGTCGTAGCAAATTTCTCTAAAAATGGCTCCAGTGTTGTTATTTCCTGGGAAATCCAAGTGTTTACTAAAACAACTACAAGAGATGATCGTTCCACTTTCACATAAGACAAATAATAAGTGACCCAAAGAGTGTAGTATATTAGTCCCATTCTATAGGTGACTATAAGGTCCTATTATTGACAGTATTAAAGGAGTATTTCACACACAAAAAAAAAAAATCTTTCAAATCAACTGGTGCCAAAAAGTTCCAGAGATTTTTTATTTACTTCTTTTAAAAAAAAATCTCAAGTCTTCCAGTACTTATTAACTGCTGTATATCCTGCAGGAAGTGGTGTATTCTCTTCAGTCTGGAGAGCCGGTGAGGTTTTCTATGGGGATTTTCCACTGCTCTGGACAGTTCCGGACATGGACAGAGGTGGCAGCAGAGAGCACTGTGTCAGACTAGAGAGAATACACCACTTCCTGCAGGATATACAGCAACTGGTAAGTACTGGAAGATTTGAAATTTTTTGATAGAAGTAAACTACAAATCTCTGGCACTTTCTGGCATTAACCGATTTGAAAGATTTTTTTTTTTTTTTTTTTTTTGGTGAACAACCACTTTAAGTTAGATGTGAGCATAAGTTAGATTTTCCAATTATCCAAGCACTCCATACTTTATTAGGGTTACCAGGATGGAAGATTTGCTCAGCCAAGCAGGATCTAATAATTTCTTTTTATTATACTGTGCAACATTAAGCATGATGATCTTCTGCTTAATGGAAACTCATAAGACGGCTATTACTGGTGTTACTTTATGGCAGGGAACAGACATGACTCCTTGACTTGACAAGTTCCAAGAACATACAGTGTAAATAGCTAAGCAGGACCTTGCCAGAAGTACCATGTAATCATTCCTCCAGTATGGAAGCCTTCTGACTAGAGATGATTGAATTTAGGGAAATGTTAGGTTCGATCGAACTCGAGCCATCTCGAACCTTCAGCATTTGATTCCCGATGCCTTCCCGTTCTGTGGGGAAGGTGGAGTCTGCCCCAAGGTGGAGACTGCCCGAGTACCGCCTGGAAAACAGGGATACAGCCTAGGTGATAGTTTTCCAGGCGGTACTCAGGCAGACTCCACCTTCGGGCAGACTCTACCTTCCCCACAGAACGGGAAGGCATCGGGAATCAAATGCTGAAGGTTCGAGAAGGTTCGAGTTCGAACCTAACATTTCCCTAAGTTCGATCATCTCTACTTCTGACCTGCCACAGAGATATGCCAACCCAATTAATGTAGACCTCAGAAAGTTTCTGCTACACCTAAGTGGCAACAACAGTATGCGCTCAAAGACCAAACGCATTGGACGTAGATGAGTAATCTGTCTTGTGCAGATAGTGGTAACTCCCCTGATAGTGCTAAGCTCCCCTGTGCTGGTACTTTTACTGTCTAGCTGCTATGGAGACAATGTGAACCCATTCCCCTATCATTTCTTCAGGTTTGGCAGCGAGTCAAGATGCTGCGTTAAAGATCTAGGGTGAGCTTATAATGGAAAACTAGATGGAAGACATTAGCATAATGCAGAAGAACTGAAGCTTTTGTTTGCATATTGGAAAATCATGTGACCTTAAGGTCTGACATAAGGGACATTTGAGATCGTGACATACCATGGCATGTATAAAGTAGCTAGCGGCAGTCATGTATATATATCGGATGAGGGGAGCCTTAGCCAACAATATCAATGAAGCCCCTTTAGAAGGGTGCACTGGACATATTTTTTTATATATATATTTCTGGGGTTGTTGAGAAAATAATAAACAACCTATACTCTCCTAAAATTCTCCTCCACCTGTGGCATCTTCGGTTGCCTTGTTGGAAACTCTGGCCACTACTTCCGAGATGGCCCTGTCTCTGCAGGGACAGAAAAGATGTGGCCCCACTCACCGACTGCCACATTTTTTTTAATGGCCGGACTTCTCCTTTAAGGCCCCTATAGGAGCAACATAGCCAAGTAGTACAGTTAGTCTTGAGAGACTAAGAGAACTTGCATAACAATCACAATATTCTCATTTCATTGAGTGGACCACACAACACCCTTTTCCAGTCCACACTGCAAGGATTTTCTATGGCATTTTTTCTTCTTCAAAACCAGGCATGGAGAAATTGCTCAAGGGCCCCCTGGCATTGCCGACCTCTTTTAGGCCTCTGGTAATTTTCTTCTTACACCGTAGGCAGCCAAACATTGAATATCTTTGGCTTCTACACTGCCAATGGATTAGGGATGGAGAAGGAGATGGGACTGAACTGACTCCACATTGATCAAACTGTACTTTCACAATAGTGGTTAAACTCATATCCAAAGGTAAATGGGACCTCCTGTATGACTTATGCTTCTACAATGTGTGTATATTAGAGGCATCATGTCACTTCAATAGGAAAGGAGATGTGACTTCTTTTACTCCACCATACATCCAGCAAGGCAGAAATAGTGATTGTTTAGGCATATCAGACAGGGGGGGACGTTGCTTATATTAAAATAAAAGCTTCATGACTGACGTTCTAATGTATACAATGTTTAGCAAACTCAGCGTGTTGTGTTCACAGCTGTAACTCCCACACAAATCCTAATCATATAATATTGATCCATAAGATCACAGTGTAAGGCTTGCTAAGCCACACTATGGAGCGTCCTGCATTGATAAACCCCGTCCCTCTCCGGGCTTACCACAGTCTTTACGAATAATGGCTCTCTCCCCGTATTCCTGTGTCATCCTGCGATAATCACCGTTATCCCCATTGCATTCAGCGCTCGCCCCCCCCTGTATGAGGCAGGTACAAATGGCATCACGCTGTGTGATTATACGCCGCTGCCTATACTCTGCCACTCACAGCCACAGGATCTCAACACATTCATCTTACAAAATTAAAACCACTATGGATTTTCGCTTTTCAGGTGATTAACCCCTTTGCTTTGTACACATTATGTACCTGTCAGGCTCTGTAGGGGGGCACCTAACAAATAAAGACTGTTTGAGTCCAACTTCAGGACAAACTTTAGATTACACAGTATTCCGAGGCATAAACCAGAAAGTAAAATAAAAAATAAAAAAAAACTTAAAAAGGATATCTCATCTCAGCAAGTCAGCTATTGAGCATACAAACATTTAATGAATGGAAATCGAGACATATGAAGTGATGCACACTCTGTGTTGGGGGTCCCCTAAGTAACCCCAAAAATTAATAATGCCACCACGCATCCACATGCCCCCCCCCCTCCTGTGACCTCACACATCATCAATGCCCCCACACATTAATAATGGCCCTTTTGTACCCCCACACATTAATTATGGTTCCTTTGTGCCCCCGCATGTTAATCATGGCTCCATTGTTCACTTACACGTCAAAAATATTTTCCCTAGATATTATTAAAGGGATATTCCAGGCAGGGAGGATTTTTTGACTGCGGTAAAAGTAATTAAAAAAAAAGAAAAAAAAAAAAGGAATACTTACCTGGCTTGATTATCTACCACTTCTATTTTCACAAATGTCTGGTCACTGCTGCTTCTTGCTCCGTTAATTACTGTGCTAAGTAAGCAGGAACTGGTCGCATGACATATCACAGCACCTAGCACTTTAAGAGGTATTTCACTCAAACATAACTTTTCATACGTTACAACTGCACATGCCCTGTGCATTAGGGATGCACATATACATTCCTTGACTGAAGGCCGGCTGCAAAGCTAATGACAGGCAGTCGCGGACACGCGAGGGCATTCCTAATGATGAAGAAGGCAGGGAGTGGGGCCGAGAGGCGTCGCAGGCCTAGGACACGGGTACTCTAGGCCACGCCAGTATGACACAGGGCTGCAAGTTTAAAAGTAGTTTTTTAGGACAATAACTGCATCACCTGCCGAACGGACCCCAGGACGATCTTGGATTAAAAGCAGCTATCCAACAGTAGGTCAGATTGTGGGTACAGTGTCGCTTTAAAGATTTCAAGAGTAGCCAACAATGACCAACGTTATCTAACTTATCCATTTATAAAAAAACACTGCTATTACTTCTTATATCAAGATTGACTACAAAATTATATGCCAATATAAAAACTTGATACAAAGGTAAAAAAAAGGGATTCTATAGTGTCTTAGATTAGCTTTAAAGTGTGTGTATCTTCAAAAACTAATAAGCCCCCTTCTTATTTAAAGGATCGGTTACAGGTTGACCCGAAGACGCATTAAGCTCCTAGAGACTCTACCAGAGCTTTATTTTAAGCAATGTCATATATATATTGTGCGCCGTGGTGTTGACTTATCCCGGTTTCATATATCAGAACAAATCCCAAGTTCCCCTTTCCCTCTATTACGTTTAATAAAATATATCTCTCAGTCCTTGGTGTAAAAACGTCTTCAAATACCAGAGTAAGTGTCTGGATTCTGGCGGAAACATTGAAGAATTACTCTGTTTTCTCAAACACGTAATCATCACAACCTTACATGGATACTTTAATCTGTCCGTAATACGAGAACAAGAGATTTTACATGTAAGAATAGAATCAGATTTTATTTTTTCTGTTCCTTGACGTATATGATCTAGGGTCTATGCATGCTTTGCATTCGGGATCATAGGACTATTTTTTTTAAAATTTGCTATATAAAATTTTAGCAATTTAATAATAAATTATTTTTTTCACATGCCTAAACCGCCTGATGGCTGGGGTCAGATACCCCTAGGAAAAAAACGGATGGCAAAAACAGATGCAGTTGTATGTGTCCCCCGGCACTGCCGTTCCTTTAGCCTCTCGGGGTGCCTCACCTCTCCCCGCATTCTTCAGCGCGGACAGGGCAGGAGCGCGCACCTCCCATAGACTCCCATTATGAGCGGGAGGCTAACGGCATTCCGCGGCGGACAATTCAGTCGTGGAATTCCGCTACCTTTGCTCAGTGGGAACGGGGCCTTAGTATAGAGTTCCTTTTTGGCATATAAATTTGCGTACCGATCCTTAACAAAGTGCACTAACAGCTCAACAATTGTTTACCTGTTTTAGTGCACTATTGACAACTATGCGCAACTTACTTGTCTGCACTCCCTCGGTGTCCTCTTCCATGTCCCGGTGTCTCCAGCCCACTCAGACAATTACTGACTGAGATGGGACAGCGCCACAGCCAGTGACTGACTAAGCAGGCTGTCACTTTCTAGATAAGAGTGACAGCCTGCTAAGCCAATCATTGGCTACTGCGCTGTTCCATCTCATCTCCATTACTGATTGGCTATCACTCCAGAGATCCCTAGCTAATATATATATATATATTTTTGGGTTAAGCCAGTGATGCTTTTGCCAAGTCAGCACTGTATTTTTGTGTAATGTTTTAACCATAAGGCTACAGACATATGGACTATGAGGCATAATTCATGATTGGGTAGTCCATACATTTCGTAGGTACAATCCTAATAACATTCCAATGAATTTTTAATGTAATTTAACTTAATAAGATACATCATACAGTCCATAGAATTGGTCCACAAAATGATGCTAAGGGCCCTATCCCACCAGATAATTATCGTTCGCATAATCGTTAGCTATTAACGATCTCAAACAAACATTCACTCATTTCCATGGAACAATAATCGTTACTTATGATCGTATTTCCGATCGTTTTTTCTTCGCTATTTCTTCGCTATTGCGTTCGTATATACTGCGAACGACCGGACGACATCTTATTCAATGCAAACGATTTGCGAATGTTTTGCGAACGAGCAACGATAAAAATAGGTCCAGGTCTTATTAAAGGATCAACGATTTCTCGTTTGGTCGTTAATCGTTAACTGCATTTCAACCGAACGATTATTGTTTAGTTTTGAACGATTTAACAATAATGTGAATGATAATCGTCCGGTGGAACAGGGCCCTTACACAGTAAAAGTGGCTACCTGCTCATTAGTATTGTATGGGTGGTGGTGGTGGGGCCATTGATCGGCCATTATCGCCATTGTTCATTATAAATGTGCCCATCCAGTGTTGAATAATAATAATAATAATGTTGATAGCCTTAGCCATATATACATGCTTAGAAAGAGGATGAGGAAGATGACAGCTATCCAATATGTGCAGTCCCTTAATAAACTGCTATAAAGTCATTAAAGAGTAATAAGAGTGGATGCAAAATTCAATAGATGGAATACACAAACAGACCTCCGTGCTTGTTGTTCAGAGTATTTCCCTTGTGGGGCCATGGAAGGACACAGTTATAAATTATCTCTATTTCTGTATGATATAATATCATGCATCTAAAATCTATAGGGAGTAATATGCACTGCTCTAATCCTAACATTAACCGTCACACATCAGAAATGGCATGAAAACCAAAGCGAATTTAGGATATGGTATATATCCCTGAGGACAAATGTTCCCAACTGAATGAACAGTAGCAATGCTTTTCTCTTAAAGGGATAGGACAACATCAGTAGTAGATTACAATAGGGGCCTTTCGGGCGGCACCCAAAAAGACTTATACTTTCAGTGGTGTACTGTCTCCTGGCTACACTTCCGCCATGATTTGCAAAAAAATCACAGTTTTTTATGGCAATTTTGCACAAATCAGGACATCATGACATTATCTGTCCTGTACTATGAACGCCAGGCTAGTGCTTCCATAGTTACAGTGGGGTGGGGGGGCCCAGGCTTGGTGAAAAGCCCGGGGCCTATGGTAAAGTTAATCCGCCCCTGGACAACATATATATATATATATATATATATATATATATATATACAAATCAGAAGAATACCGCAGCACTCATGGGATAGAATTCAACACAACGTGTTTATTTCCCCAAACCGCGACGTTTCGCTCTCCACACTGAGAGCTTTTTCAAGCAGTGTGACTGCTTGAAAAAGCTCTCAGTGTGGAGAGCAAAACGTTGCGGTTTGGGGAAATAAACACGTTGTGTTGAATTCTATCCCATGAGTGCTGCGGTATTTTTCTGATTTATATTACCTATACCGGGTGGTCGCTGGTATATACCGCCTGGCACCACATCTATCGTTACACGAGTGCTGCATTCAATCTGAATTTCTCTTATATATATATATATATATATATATATATATATACATATATTTAAGACACTCCATTATTTATCATCACAAGGCATGGGGTCTCGACTTCAAGCAGGTAAGCCATCGGTGGGACCAAACATTCTCCACTTCCAGTGTCGGACTGGGGTATCTGGGGCCCACCAGAGGACATGATCCTGGGGGCCCACCAATGAAGAACCAGTGAAAAACAACATGTCAGTCAGTGTTTGTGCAGGTTCTAAAGGTGGGGTCTCACCGGAGGATTCTCTGGTCCCCTGATGGGCCAGTCCGACACTGCCCTCTTCCCACCATTATGACTTTGGGGTTGACACAGCATCCAATACAGAACTCCAGAAAAGTATAAGAAGGTCAACACTATTAAAAAAGATATGTATAGGCGATTGTAGGGTGCAGGATAAGTATACCAACAAGACCCAGTCTCCTAGTAGAGGAGGAAGTCCTGGGTAAAAAAAAAGGCTATGAATCCCAAACAAAAAGGGGGGATTTATGCAGACCGGTGTAGTTATATTAAGCCCTGCCCTCTTTTTCACGGCAGGATTCACTAAGAGGCGCACAAATCTGCGCCCAGCGTACTAAATCTTTACCTGCTTCCAGCAGGTGTAGATTTGCGTCATGATTTGCGCCTGCAGGCGTAAATCATAGTAAATGAGGCGCGGGAGGAGGCCACGCCTCCTCCCTGCCTTATCACTCCCCCGCAATCTCCGCCAGCCCCCCGTCGGGCGAGCGTAGCGCCCGGGAGGCGTACGCCAGGGAGAAGGGACGATTCTGCACCTTCACCCTGGCGTACACATCTGGCGTACCCTTCATAAATCCCCCCCATACTGCGTATCCTAATGGAGGTAGGCCAAAAGGGCAAGAAGACAAGCAATTTGGATCATGGGAAAAAGGAAGGGAAAAAGCACTGTCAGCCATTAAAGGGGCTCAGTTGTCGGGGCTCCTGGGCTCAAAATTCTTAGTGGTAAAAAAAAAAATTGTAAAGAAAAAAGAAGTAATAATAAATAAAAGAAAAATGGAATTCCCTCTCCATAACTCAGAAAATCTCACAGGTTTTTCTTGTGCTGTCGCTCTTAGAAGTGAGCAAACTTCGAGTGTACTTGGGTTTCTCCGAACCCTAGCATGCCGCATTTGATTACCAGTGGCTGAAGAAGTTGGATGCAGCCCTAAGGCTGCCTGAAAAACATGGATACAGCCTGTGGCCTATGGCTCTATTATTATTTTATTTTTATTTTTTTCAGGACTTCCTATGGCTGCATCCAACTTCTTCAGCCACCGGTAATGAAATGCTACTTGCTCAGATTCAGACAAATCCTAGCGTGCTCTGGTTCGCTCATCTCTATTACAGTAGCTCTTTTGGTCTTGTGTGCTGCACCAGTGCCCCATTCTCTTGCATTTCCTTCCTTGGACACATGTTGTGGTCCCCGGAGGAGAAAGCCAGGTCGGAGCAATAAAGTGACTCTGTACCCACAATCTGACCCCCCCAAACCACTTGTACCTTCTTATAGCTGCTTTTACTCCAAGATCTGTCCTGCGGTCCATTCGGCAGGTGATATAGTTATTGCCATAAAAAATTACTTTTGGGCTATGTTCACACTACGTATCAGACCGGCTGTTCCGTGACCCCGTACGAGTCATGGAACGGTCGGTCTGTGCCCGAATCATCGTGGCCGGTACTTAAGTACCGGCCAAATCATCCGTCCGGCCGCAGAGCTCTGATGTGGGTGCATCAGTGCGCACCCGCATCAGAGTTTCCCATGGTACACAGTGAAGCAAGCCGCTCGCTTCACTGTGTGAACTGACAGGTCTTTCTGTGGACGGAATTCACTGAATTCCGGCTGCAGAAAACTGACATGTCAGTTATTTGCGGCCCCGTATGGGATCCTGGCCGGAGCGTATACGGCCGCGATCCCATACCAGATAAGGTTATGTTGCGCTCCGCAAAAAGTACGGCCGTTGTTGCCGATGGCAACAACGGCCGTACTTTTACGTAGTGTGAACATAGCCTAAAACTGGCAGCCCTGTGCCCTACGGGCGTATCTGTGCCCTAACTTTGCACCACCCCTCCGTCCCTCCTCCCCATCCTCTTCATCATTAGGAATGCCACTGAAACATTTTCTCCTGTCTGAACATTGCACAGATGTCTTAACGATCCAGCCCATGTGCCGTGCTGACACAGCTGACGAATACTAAGCAATCTGCCTGGAGCATTCCTAATGATGAGGAGGGCGGGGAGGAGGGACAAAGAGGGTGTGCCAGCCTAATGCATACACAATCTAGGCCACTCCCGTAGGGCATGGGGCTGCAAATTTAAAAGTAATTTTTTATGACAATAACTTCATCACCTGCCGAACGGACCCCAGGACAGATCTTGGAGTAAAAGCAGCTATAAGAAGTTACAAGCGGTTTGGGGGGGACAGATTGTGATTACAGAGTCGCTTTAAAGTAAAGTGCCACTCTCTATGCTAGCTATAAATGTGGGACCCATGTACCCATGCTGTGCCCTGGGCCCCCATGTTGGTTGGCCTAAGAAAGCTGGCATCTGCAGGAAGGTAGAAGTCTGGATATTCCCAGCCTGGAAAAGCATGATATACCAACCCAAAGAGCCCCAAATACCACCAAGACCATCAGCCCCACCAAGGCAGGTACATTACCCTAACAGTGTATATACGAGACTGGTGTACAGTGTATGGGACACAACATTTAGGAGGGCACAATACTTACTTTGCTCCTGTACATGAAAATAAGGGGGTTTTGTGCTGGTATATCCCAGCATAGCGATGCTCAGATTTGCCATATAAGTGTACAGTATATACATTTGTAAACCTGAGTGCATTTGGACACATTTGTGTATTATTGTATTTTGTTGTGTATTATATTGTATATACAGCATGTACTGACTGTACAATATGGCCTGTCTACATTAAGCAATGTATGCAGGATAGTCTATACACTACAATTACATCTCTTTCAATTGTTTTGAATACTTTTTTTTTTTTATGTTCTATTATTTCTCGCCAAGGTCAACATGTCCTCTCTACCGATGATGTAAAGGAACCCTCCTCCCATCGTCTACCTCTTATTGATTATTGGGTTTTATACCGAATGGTTTGTCCTTCTCTTTGGACGTGTTTGCGAATGAGGCGACGTTACATCTCAGGGTAGTAGATGTTTTCTGCCGTTTTCGTTACAAACTATGTTTTTTTTTAAACTTTTATTAGAGAATTCAACCTACAAACATTAAAAATCAACCGATTTATGTCTAGATACAACCGCTATTTTGCTACATAGAAAAAAAAAATAAAATAAAAAAATAACATAAAGCCTTTTCTCTATTGTAAAGGTTCATAGTTGAAATAGAGAGGTAAAGTCACGTTTACCTGATCCTATAGAAGCTCCAGTCTGTCTCGGTAAGTGATTGACAGCCAGAATCTATTAGAATCTCATATTTCTATGAGATACGATACACTGTTGACTGCTTTTAAATAACGCTTCATTTTTGTCGTAGCGCTCCCTTTATTTTCCATATTTCATCGGGCCTTTATGTCCTTTTCATGCTCTCCATCTTCCATTCTCGGCCCCCATCAGAGGTGCCCCCTGTCAACAGTAACCTTGCATGCTTCAGACGGAGGCGGCCGAGAGAAGATTAATGGCCTGGCTTCAAGTGAGCGTAGCCCATGGATCACTCCGTGATGGAGCTGCTGAAAGCTGTATATTCTCCTCCATTGTCACAAACACAGGGACCATCTCACTCAAAACAGCCAGGAGCTCCATGATGAAGGACACAGCTTCCTATAGTATCCATACTCTGGTTTCCAAATTCTGGCCATGAGGTTACCAGTGTCCCCAGCAGAAGGTTGGTGTAATACCTTCATCTTGGCTACTACAATATAGATAAGTTGTGTATATACTTTCCTACTATTCTATAGTTTGAAATATAAAGGTGATAATCTACGACCTTTCAGGATACATTCTAATGGGCCAATGGATTAAAGTGTCACTGTCATTATTTTTTATTTTTTTGGCAGAAATCAATAGTCCAGGCGATTTTAAGAAACTTTGTAATTGGGTTTATTAGGCAAATATGCCATTATCTGCATTTAAAAAGACTTTCCCCAGGTCCCCCCTTCCCTCCTCTCTCTCATTCACTGCTCATTGTCAGGAAATATTGCCACTTTTACATCAGTCGGGCCCTGTGTAACCTATGGAGAGGGGAGGGGGGGAGGGAGATTAGTCGCGAGCAGAGAACAAAGGATTACACAGTGGGAGCTGTGTGAAAGCCAGTATTCAGAGGTCAGAGAGGTCAGTGCTGACTTCAGAGGGGAGAGCCCGGTGATGTAGCTGTAAAATTAACTCTTTGTTGTCCTGTTTTGGTGCCCCATCTCCCTCAACCCCTCCCCTCTCCATAAGAGAACCATGAAGACAGTGGGAAGAGCTTCAAACTGCTTTTTCATGATAAAAATGAATTTTTCGGCTAATAAAGCTAATTACAAAGTTTCTTAAAACCGCCTGTACTATTGATTTTTGCCAAAGAATAGAGTTGCCGAACCCCTCCCCGACTGGTGTCAGAAAGTTGTTCGGGTTTGTAAATGACTTCTATTTAAAAAATCTCCAGTCTTCCAGTATTTATCAGCCGCTGTATGTCATGCAGGAAGTGGTTTATTCTTTCCATACTGACACAGTGCTCTCTGCTGCCACAGCTGTCTGTGACAGGGGCTAACCAAAACAGTAGCAAATCCCCATAGAAAACTTCTACTGCTCTGGACAGTTCCTGACATAGAAAGAGATGAGCAGAGAGCACTGTGTCAGACTGGAAAGAACACACCACTTTCTGAAGGATATACAGCGGCTGATAAGTACTGGAAGATCTAAGTGGAAGTGTTCATGTGTCACACATTAAAAAAACACTTAGAGGAGGAAAAACAAAGAAAAAACAATTCCATGCCCCGGATGAAAATCAAATGACCCCTAGTATTTCCTGTAAACACAGAACTGCCCTAACGTGTTTCTCCCACTTGGATAAAGCGGTTCATCAGGGGAACAATTACAAGATTAAAACCTCAGCAATAGTAGATATGGTAGCAAAAATTACATAGATTAAACCACCATGCAGTAATTATAGAAAACTGGGTCCAATGATAGACCAGTCACTCAGACACCAGGTTGGATGACAGGCAGTCCAAGCCTTTCATGATTTTATGTGTGTGATAACTCAATGTTTTCGCTTTGTATTGTGCCTTCAGGACGTATGTAGTTTACTTTACTTTAAATACACGGTTATTAAACATTTTGTTTTAAAAAGAGGTACAGCACGCCATTGCCTCCAGCATTCCATCCAATAGTGTTAAGACATAGGAACTAAATAAAGAATGAAACAACCATATAAATTTTAAAATGTGTAAAATAGATTACTAAAATGTATAACTCAAAGTTGGATTTTTATTTTTCTAGCTACAATGAGGACTAAGAGAAAACAGTAGATGGACATTGTCATTGGGAGATGCCATACATCTCTGGTCACCCTCATCTGCTGGTTATACAAACTTCAGGCATGTCCAAATGTTATATACCTTGATCTTGTAATTTGAAATCTTGGGGCACATCATAAGACACTGACATTGGTCGAATGAGTATGGACCACCCATAACACTTATGGGGTATGCCCACCATTTCCCAGGTCCTGCTGTTGCCTCCTTTCATGTCCAAACATCAAAAAGTGCCAGGAAATTGTACACATGGGCACACACAATGTCATGGTGCAGACCAGACCAAGACCTGAGGAGAAAAGAATTGGTAAAATATGACTATAACCCCGAACCCCACTTCAACTAAACAACTTTGGAAGTGGGGACCAAAAAATAGTTGCCCTCTACAATCTTGATCTGGCCCTGACATGAGATAGCTGCAAAAACTGGTTTATTGTTGGTGCAGAACCCTGGATTATCATTTAGAAGTAATCCTTAAAGCGACTCTGTACCCACAATCTGACATCCCCCCCCCCCCCCAAACCGATTTTACCTCCAGATAGCTGCTTTTAATCCAAGCTGGGTCCTTAGGTCCATTCGGCAGGTGATGCAGTTATTGTCCTAAAAAAAAACTTTTAAACTTGCAGTCCTGTGTCAAATTGGTGCCGCCTCTCTGTCCCTCCTCCCCGCCCTCCTCATCATGAGGAATGCCCGAGGCAGGAGTTTTCCTATTCCTCACCTGTGTGAACACTGCTCATGTGTTGGATTGTTAAGGCACCTGTGCATTGTTCAGGCAAGTGATTAATAGGAAAAATGTTGCCCAGGGGCATTCCTAATGATGAGGAGGGCGGAGAGAAGGGATGGAGGGGCGGTGCAAGATTGGGCACACACACTCTAGGCCACGCCAATTTGACACAGGGCTGCCAGTTTAAAAGTTGTTTTTTAGGACAATAACTGCATCACCTGCCGAACGGACCCAGGACAGATCTTTGATTAAAAGCAGCTATCCGAAGGTACAAGTGGTTTGGGGGGGTCAGATTGTGGGTACAGAATCGCTTTAAGGATTACTTCTTAATGGTAATTCAGGGTTCCGAACCAACAATAAACCAGTTTTTGCAGCTGTCTCACGTCAGGGCCAGATCAAGATTGTAGAGGGCAACTATTTTTTGGTCCCCACCTCCCAAGTTCTTTACTTGAAGTGGGGTTCAGGGTTATAGTCATATTTTACCAATTCTTTTCTCCTCAGGTCTTGGTCTGGTCTGCGCCATGACATTGTGTGTGCCCATGTATACCATTTCCTGGCACTCTTTGATGTTTTGAGTCGCTTTTAGTGGGCTACTGGAATTCTTTCAGATGGATACCTTATAGAAAATCCGATAGACCCCATAGAATCGCTAATATAGTGGACACTATGGGGGAGATTTATCAGACATGGTGTACCGTGAAACTGGCTGAGTTGCTCCTAGCAACCAATCAGATTCCACCTTTCATTCCTCACAGACTCTTTGGAAAATGAAAGGTGGAATCTGATTGGTTGCTAGGGGCAACTGAGCCAGTTTCACTTTACACCATGTTTGATAAATCTCCCCCTATGTTTTTCTTGTTTTATCACCATAACATATGTTTTCCTTCACCCATCTTTCCCTCTCTTCTGTCACACACTGCCTTCTCAATGTCTTTCCGTCTCCTCCCTGTGTTTCCCTGAGACAGACGTTCATATATCTCCTGTTCTTCTACCGCAGTCCAAAGACTTCCCAGCTTCCCCTAACCCGATTCTGTCACGCGCTCCTGCTCCCTCCTGACGTACATTACATTGCAATAAAGTCCTCAGTGCGTAGGGCTGGCAGAGCAGGAGATGGGAATTTATCACTGCGGACTGAAGCCTTGGCTCCTTCTATATTCCTCTAGTCTACTGGCAGGCCGAGCACCATAGAAAAGCACTAATGCTTAATCTGTGGCCAGCACCGTCTACTTTATCAATTCACGTGCCAATGCTGCTGATCATCACAGGCGGCTCGAGTCGGATGCAGAGATTTTAACCCTTTTAGTTAATATTGACACTTTTTTTTTATTATTATCAAATGCAACGACACATCAGGCTTCATTCTCTGATATGTAAATTGCTACTGGAAAGGTTATAAAGCGTGTTCAGTGTTATTATTGATTTATATGATTAAAGAAACCAAGATCCCAATCCACTCGACAGACTGGAACACTTCATGTTATTTACATCTGGTTGTTGAAGGCCATCGAAATTTACTATCTGTCCTCCAGCCCTTTGTCCAGCTCCATTCGTCACTCTCAAGGAATCCCCACTGGCACCCATATCTATAACCAGTATGGGGGGAGTCATGAGTTCAAGGTGAAGTTCGCTAAAACCAGTTTAGTCTAGTGAATAATAGAGAGGAGGATCCTATCTCCTCTCTGACCAGGTCCTGCAAAGATTCTCTTAGGCCTTAGGGCCCTATTCCACCGGACGATTATCGTTCAGATTATCGTTAAATTGTTCGAATCTAAACGATAATCGTTCGGTTGAAATGCAGTTAACGATTAACGACCAAACGAGAAATCGTTGATAGCTAGTGATGAGCGAATAGTGAGATATTGAAATTCGTACAAATATCCCGCGAATATTCGAATATTTGATCGAATATTTGATCCTATTAAAGTCTATGGGAACAAGTATTCGATTAGTGAAAAACATCTATTTGACCATTTGGAGGGTGAAACCGGAAGCTGGGGAATTTGAACGCTTATCGAATATTCCATTGAATATTTGAATATTCGCGGGATATTCGTACAAATATCGAATATGCGAATATCTCACTATATTCGATTCGATCGAACAGTATTCGCTCATCACTATTGATCGCTTTATAAGACCTGGACCTATTTATATCGTTGCTCGTTTGCAAAACGTTCGCAAATCGTTTGCATTGAATAAGACGTTGTTCGGTCGTTCGCAGTAGATACGAACGCAATAGCAAAGAAAAAAAAAACAATCGCAAATACGATCATAAGTAATGATTATCGTTCCATGGAAATGAGCGAACGTTTTCAGGTCTTTCGCAATAGCGGTGGTTTGAGATCTAAAATGTTAACGATTATGCAAACGATAATCGCTCTGTGGAATAGGGCCTTTAGTCACACGTTCCGTGAAGTTGACCGTGAAATGTGTCAGGAGAATTTTCTTTGTCTATCAACCACGGGACACGGATGATCTGAATTGAGGATAAGGTTTATTACTTGTTAACAAGGGCACCCAGCTTCCACAAAGTGCTTCTACCAAGTGCAAAGAATTACAACATCCTTTTGCCTTATATACCGGAAATGTGCGGTTAAGACCGAAGTTTCAGTGGAAAACAAAAACATAAGTGAACTAGAGGTTCAGGGCGTTAAGCCTCCTGTCTAGAGGTGCAAAGAGCGGTCAACCAGGCGTTTTAGCTTTATTTTCCACACGTCTGCACCTTTCACAATCTAACTTCTCTAAACATCTTTAAAGTCCAACACTTAACCCATTATATACCTCTTCAGTAACACAGTATATATGTTAATTATATATATATATTGCCTCTACAAGCTTCTCAATACTTAGGATTGGGCGCAATCACTTAAGTTTCATTAGCGCATAGCTATTCTATAATATATTTTAGTATGATTAACCTATCAATATACTGGAGATAAGTAAATGAGTACAGATATAGAATTTTTCTAACATTCCCTCCTGTGCATACAAAATATAAAAACAGAATCATCAAGAATCCAGCACAAAATGTCCACAATGATATATGATTTCCAATTATACTTCATTTAGACATCTCCGAGTCCATACCCATTCTCACACATGGAAGGGTTGATCTGTTGATACATTGTTTCAGTCAGCGAAGTGTCAATTAGTCTCTGTATGAGTCTTCTTATGCATGGGATAGCGCAACATCCACAGGTAGTTAGGATACCTGCAACGATGCCTATGGATATTAAGGTCGAAGTTACCAGTCCTGACCACCTTCCGAACCAGCTTTCCATCCAAGAGGTAAACGGATCATCATATCCAGAATTTTCAGATAATTCATCGGACAAGGCTGTCAATCCTTTGAGGGCTCTTGTGATACTTCCATCTGGTGCTGTATTGCTAGGAATAAAAATGCAATAATACCTTCCTATCACACACACCTCCTCTTTCTGCTAGTAACATCTCTAAGGCCTTCCTGTTTTGCCAGGCCATCAATGAGGTAGGTTTTAGCTGCTCCGCTATTCCCCTAATTGCGTCTCTTGTATGGTTTACAAACCTCTATAGGTATCTCCAATCTACATTCTTATCTATGATTACCCACCAGAAGATGGACTCCCACCCTGCAGCAATCTGATTTCTGGCTTTATACTCGTTCGGAACACCTCGGAGAACTCCAATGCTGTCTATGTAGATACTAGAATCGAAAGACCCCCTTGGGGGAGTCTCTCTTCTGCCTCATGGTTCTACTCACCTGTTCTGGCCAACCTTCTGACAGTAAGTGGAAGGGCATGACAAGCTGTATCAAGGCACAATCCCCTTGAGAAATCTGCTCGATTCCAGCCCGTAGTCGATTATCACACATAACCACCATATGTCAGACCTCGGTGTTGGTTGGCTTGGCCAGATGGGCAAGCAGTTCCGATCGTTTGAGACATCAATTCTTTCTCTACAATATTTATCATGGAGCTTCCCATAGTTGTGTCCATTCCCTGGAAGACTAAAACAAGTATAGTTACCAGGATAAGCAATTACCTGTGGTGGTAGGTCCAATGTCTTGGTTGGTGGGAACAAAAGTGACAGAGTTTTACATTTCTCCTCTTTTTCAGTGAGTTTATATCTGTTATCATATAATTTTATCATGCATCATAGTCCCTCAGGATCGTTCTGATTGTTCAATGGAAATGGGACTGTACCAAGGTTCTAGCTGTTGCACAAGCTATGCAATTTTCTTTTTTAAGCTTCTTGCCGTATACCTGATCCATTCCAACCATTCATTCTTTTCCTCATATCCTACTTCTAGTGTTAATCTATCTTCATATGTCAAGTTGGTGAATCTAACAAACTGACCTATTTTTTCTATGGTGGCACCTCCTGGTATCTCTACTTTGGATTCTACCTTGGTATTGGTTTTTGCATCTTGTATGATGATAAAGAGATGTCCTACAGGGTCTTTCCCTGAAGCATCTGCCGCTATTGCATATGATCCCTGATCTTTGGTTTTTTTTTAACGTGATTAGTAATTCATTGCAATTATCAGACGTTGTACAAGGGGGACTTGTTTTTCTTTTTTATGGAAAATCTGTTATACAAATCTTTGTTACGAAAACTAAAAGAGTTACTATAAGGTTTCTCTCTGGTAGTCCACCAGGCTAACATCCACTTTTTGCACCATCCCATCATAATCAGTTGGGTCGTCAATAACACACATATACTTATCTACCTTTGATAAGGGCATAGTTTGACCTTGGGATTTGCAGTAACCGTTTAACAGAGTACAAAAATCAATCTGTATTGTGGCTTCTTGGCCTTCAATAAAAGTGATATTACCAACTCTAAGGCCTTTCAGATCTCTGTTCTCCTCCCATTTACCATAACTAGTTGGATCCACCTGTTTACTCTGTACTATCTCTTGGAGTATACATATCCCTAATAGATACATTCCTAATCTGTCTCTTCGCCGGGAGAGGGAAGTTGGATTGGATTCTTCGTCCACAGATTGTTCTGAACAATCACCCTTCTCGGTTGAGACAGGTTATCCCTTCTGAATAACCTCCCTCTGTAGTGGACTTCTGCAAAGAGAATGGATTCTATTCTTTCCCTTCCTGTTCTAGTCTCACCAATTTACAATGTGGCCGATGGATCCAAGAGATTCTTTCTGCTATCGTAATTGCGATGGGAGCAGTGAGTAGGATCTGATATGAACCTTCCCATCTGGGTTTATACCGGTGGTTCTTAACATGTCTGCCCATAATAAGTAGGGGAAGACTTCTCAAACTGCATTTTTTTCCCCCCTAGCCTGGACATTTCCAAATTAACGCTATATACCGTATTTTTCGGACTATAAGGCGCACTTAAAATACTATGATTTTCTAAGAAATTGTAAGTGCGCCTTATAGTCCGGTGCACCTTATATGTGGACCGGGACAGCTCCGGCCTCCATGGCACAGATAGACACAGCACAGCGCAGCGCTCCCTCACCTGGACTCCTGTGCTGTCCCGCTCTCTCCAGACGGGGCTGAGCGCTGCTGTGCTGAGGTGTCTGCATTCCGAAGGGGAGGGGGAGCCCGAGTGGAGGCAGAGGGAAACTAAGGCCCTGTTCTCACTGAGGAAAGGTAGCGGAATTCCGAGGCGGACAATTCCGTCGCGGAATTCCGCTACCTTTCCTCAGTGGGAACGGGGCCTAATGCTGCGGCTCTGCGGTAAGCTCGGCAAGGGTCCGGGGGAGACGGTATTTGCAGGCAGGCTGTTCTGTCAGGCACTCTTACCTGTCAGATGAGGGAAGAGTACGGGCTGCCATGGGCTCCCTGCGTGTCCCCGCTGATGCTGTGTGTGACGGAGCAGTCTGCCACACCGCTCCGCCGCCGGCATATGAGCTGGAGGGAGAGGGAGCCGCAGGGACTCCGGCGCCATGTTGCTTTGACCGGGCAGAGGGGAGAGAGGCTTCCAGCTTCCTCTGTGCAGCTTCCTCCGCCGCTCGCCTGGATCAATGAAGGGTTTAGAGTAAAATAAAGCCTTGCTGTGCAGTACAGCAGCCGTTCGAAGCGGGAGCTCGGCCAGGACACAGCCGCTCTCCTCAGTGGCTAAACCACGCCCCCTCTCTCCCACTGTCCCGCTCTCCCTGCTCTGAGGCTCCTAACTATGGTGGCCACAATGCTCCATGCAGAATTCTGACAACGGGATTCGCTGGCAGAATTCTGCCTATCCTGCATGGTGCATTAGGGCCACCATAGTTAGATTCCTCAGTACTGTGACATAAGGAGCTTCAGTAAGTACTGTGACAGGTGACAGGTGACAGGTGACTTGCAGCAGACCCCAAAAATGCCTCCTGTTAAAAGACATGCTTATAATGCTGATTTTAAGCTTAAAGCAATAAGCTATGCAGCAGAGCATGGAAATAGAGCAGCTGCAAGGGAATTTAACATTAATGAATCTATGGTGCGTAACTGGAGGAAACAAAAAGATGCCCTACGCCAGGTAAAGAAGAGCACACTGAGTTTCAGAGGACACAAAGCAAGATGGCCAAATTTGGAGGATAAAGTAGAACAGTGGGTTATCGAACAGAGAACTGCAGGGAGAAGTGTCTCCACTGTCTCTATCCGACTCAAAGCCACAGCGTTAGCACGCGACATGGAGATCAAGGACTTTCAAGGAGGTCCTTCATGGTGCTTTCGTTTTATGAAAAGGCGTAATCTCTCCATCCGCGCCAGAACAACTGTCTGCCAGCAACTGCCAAAGGATTATGAAGAGAAGCTGGCCATGTTCCGCACCTACTGCAAAACCAAAATAAATGAAAAGAATATTCAACCAGAACACATCACTAACATGGATGAGGTACCCCTCACTTTCGACATCCCTGTACAACGTACTGTTGAGAGAACAGGGACCAGTACAGTATCTATACGTACCACAGGACACGAGAAGTCTTCTTTCACTGTAGTCCTCGCCTGTCAGGCTAATGGCCAGAAGTTACCACCCATGGTCATTTTCAAGAGGAAGACTTTGCCAAAAGAAAAGCTTCCTGCTGGTGTCATCGTCAAGGCTAACCCAAAGGGCTGGATGGACGAGGAGAAGATGAGTGAGTGGCTAAAGGAGGTCTACGTCAAGAGACCGGATGGCTTTTTTCACAAATCCCCATCCCTATTGGTCTGTGACTCCATGCGCGCCCATGTGACCGATGCTGTCAAAGCCCAAGTGAAGAAAACTAACTCGGAGCTTGCCGTCATTCCAGGTGGATTAACCAAAGAGCTCCAGCCGCTAGATATCGGCATTAATAGGTCATTTAAAGTTAAATTGCGAGCTGCATGGGAGCATTGGATGACAGAAGGTGACCACACATTCACCAACACAGGGAGGCAACGCCGGGCAAGTTATGCTACTATGTGCAAATGGATCGTGGATGCCTGGGAGAAGGTATCAGTCTCCAGTGTCACCCGAGCTTTCAGGAAGGCTAGAATCATCACTGAAGAGCTAAGCAGCAACGAGACCGACTCAGATGATGATGATGATGATGATGAGGGGGACCAGAGAATGCTTGATGCCGAAATCGCCCAACTGTTAAACTCCGACACTGAAGATGAAGAATTTGATGGATTTGCAGTGGAGGAATGAATTGAGAATATACCGCAAGTGTACTGATTTACAGTTACAACTAAACAAGTTGTCAGTTAGTGTTAAAAAGTTAAATAAAGTACGGTATGATTTATGGTCTGAGTTTTGTTTCATTTAAAGAGAATCAGCATCAGATGCACATTATTGCCATAATTTTTTTTTTGTTTGTATGATCGTTTTTCGTTTGTTCAAACTAGATGCGGTGCGCCTTATAGTCCGGTGCGCCTTATAGTCCGGTGCGCCTTATATATGAAACTAGATGGCTTAGCAGGCTAAAATTGAAGGTGCGCCTTATAGTCCGGTGCGCCTTATAGTCCGAAAAATACGGTACCTGGGACAAAGCTCTGACTTTTGCCTAATAGACGACTGAGTGGGCTTGTAGCTAACGATTACTGGAGGACAACCATTTTTCTTGGTACCGGCTGCTGCTTATGCAGCCTCTCTCCTACTTTACCCGGTACCAGTGACCAATCTCATCTTCTGCTGCCCAGCAGGACGTTTCCCTGGTGTTGTCATAGGTGAAGCATCCCTTTTGCCCCTTCAGTCTTCCTAGCATCTATTGCATAGGGCAAATCTACCAGTTATATTGTGCTCGTCATCATGAGTCTCACATTTCCTATGGATCATTTCTTTTAAAAGTTACAAATTAAACAAAATTTCTAATAGTAAAATTTTATTTTAAGTACTGAACATCTTATAACATAATTTATACTTATTATATACCCTATATCACTTAGTTTCCACTTCCCCTATGCAATTCCAACCGCCTTTTCAACATAGATACTACACAAATGCTCTAAGCATTTACCATTTCTTATTATGCAGTGGTTTTTTTTGTGTTTTTTTTTAAACACACTTACCATATAGCATAATAATAACTACTAGTACCCTGATGCAAGCATCATGCTTCCCCAGGAACACCGACTCTTATGCCAATAGATGTACTATCACCAGCTTTATAATGATTAGCCTTTAAAAGACTCATAAGTTTTAGAAACCCCCATTGTCCTAAGCATTCAGTCGGTGCGTCTGAGAGAACATCTCATCCGCATCTTCAGCTTAAAACATGTTATAAATCTTGCTTGAGGCTATTCCTGCCCTCAGACAACATCTCTATCATTTTGGGATCATTAGCTGAACGCACAGATGGCCTCTGTGTCAACCATCTAATTTCCAATGTTTAAAGTAATAATAATATAGACACATAATAGGAAAGCACTGGGGAATGATCATACACACATACATATACTCACCCCTGTACTGCAATACTGAAAACTTTACAAACTTTCATTAAAAGAATGTTATTGCAGACTCTCATAAGGTTCCCCATTTACTTATTTACAAAAATCAATGATGACACAATGATAATAAGCCAAGCTAGCAGAAATATTTTGCTATCAAGTCACTGCAAAAAATATAATACCATTAAATTCTATTAAGCCCATTCAATATTTTTCTTCTTCTCTCTTTCCTCTATGTCTTAATCTAAGTTTCAAAGTTTCGATGTAGCATAGACTGTTCCTGTTTCACGAGGTCTGACCTGTGAGTATCTATAAATGCTTTTTCCAACTTGGCCTGGAAGGAGCCAAACAACTTTTCTTTTAAATCTCGACCAATAAAAACATAGAGGATAGGGTTAATACAACTATTAAGGATGACAAGGAGTATGGTGACTAAATATACAGAATCATCTACATAAGAAATTTATACGCTTGTCCCGAATATAAGGACAAGAAAAAATAGATGACTGGGGAACCAACAGACAAAGAAGACCAGTACTACAGCTCCAATAGTCCTTAAAGGTAGATAAGACACAGTGTTGTTTCTCCTCTTAACTCGCCAAACCCTCACAATGTAACAAAAAACAATAATGATAAAAAGGCAAGAGAAAAGAGAGCAAAAATTGTAAAATTGTCTTCCTTGCATAACTGGACTCATTCATATCAACTATACATACATTTCTACCATTAATATCAGCTGATTTTGAGTACCTTATAGCAACCACAGACCAAGCAGAAGATATCATCCATATTATCAGAACAATAGTATAAGCCGGCTTCGGCCTCCTGTGGTTTTGACACCATACTGGAAACACTAGACAGATACATCGATCTACACTGATCACTGTAATCTGGAGAACACTGACTCTCATGTTGAGGTACAATGAAAAATCAATTACCTTACACACAATGTTGGGTTTTTTATACCCAAAAAACATTTGTACATACATCAAGGGGCGGACCCCTTACTCACGCATGAGTAAGGGGTCCGCCCCGAAACGTCGCGTCACGGCAGTAAGGAATGCCCACTCCGTTCTATGCACACCCGAGAGAGCCCACAAGCTACCGGTATGAATCCATCATGCGAATACTCCTGAAATAAAACTGATAAACTTCAGCAACTGAAACGTGAGTCTACCTCTCTTCTATTTTAAAAAGATAAGGAATTGTAAACAGTATTTTACGTACTAATACGGCACTCCAGCACCTTTACACTTCATATTGATGCACATGCACGGGCTAGTGGCAGCCTGGGAGACTGAGAGTGCACATCACCTGTGCTGCTGATTGAGATGCACATGGGATAGAAGACTTAGTTCACACAGATATTTTTGCATTTTGATAAGGTTTATTACTTGTTAACAAGGGCACCCAGCTTCCACAAAGTGCTTCCACCAAGTGCAAAGAATTACAACATCCTTTTGCCTTATATACAGGAAATGTGCGGTTAAGACCGAAGTTTCAGTGGAAAACAAAAACATAAGTGAACTAGAGGTACAGGGCGTTAAGCCTCCTGTCTAGAGGTGCAAAGAGCGGTCAACCAGGCATTTTAGCTTTATTTTCCACACGTCTGCACCTTTCACAATCTAACTTCTCTAAACATCTTTAAAGTCCAACACTTAACCCATTATATACCTCTTCAGTAACACAGTATATATGTTAATTATATATATTGCCTCTACAAGCTTCTCAATACTTAGGATTGGGCGCAATCACTTAAGTTTCATTAGCGCATAGCTATTCTATAATATATTTTAGTATGATTAACCTATCAATATACTGGAGATAAGTAAATGAGTACAGATATAGAATTTTTCTAACAAAATGTAATTTGAAAAGCTTTGAACAGATCTGTGAAAAACACAGATGTGAAACGGATGTAATCATGGATGGTTTTTAACGGATTATGGAGGTAGATAGCGGAATTCATTCACGGACCTTGAAAATGACTGAACCTGTGAATAAGGCCTTATATCGTGGTGCTACAGCCTAGCCCTATCCTGGGAGAGAATAAAGAAAGAGAATGTGAAAGAAGTTGGACATAACCCCAAAAGGATCCTAGGACCCTTTAAGGCTTCAGGCTGGACCTAGAAACTACTTCTTACGCTGGGTATCACAGCTCAAGTATAAGTAGGAACTTTTTGGGAACTTGCTGGGAGCTAACAAGTATACCTCATGGAATCAGGGCCGGCCTTTGGGGTGTGCGATCTGTGCAATAGCACAGGGCACATCACTCATGGCCAGCTAGGGGGCGCTCTGGCAGACTGACAACTGCACACCTAACTTAGAAGTAGGAATCTGTAAGTTAGATGTGCTGTCTGCCCCCCAGCTTGCCGCCTGCTCTCCTCCCATGCTAGATGTGTAGCCTGCAAGCGCTCGCGGCCCACCAAGGCTCGGGACCCGGCAAATTATTGTTCCGGGTAAATCCCGGTATGCTCCGCCCCCTACCGACAAGCCCCGTCCCTGGCACTGACCGCGGGTGGGATACTGGGTCCCACCTTGCAGAGTGCACAGGGCCTGCATCCATTATCCTGCAGAGGGGCAGCAAGCAAGGGTAGGTAGATGGGCTTAAAATGGAAATAGTAAAGCAGGGAGATAGCAGCAGCCACATCCCTCAGTGTGCTGGAACAGACTATTGCTCATGCTATGGGGAAACCAGATCCATCAGCCGCAGCAGCAGCCTGTGATCAGCACTGATGTACTACTGCACTATGTTGCTGGCTGGAAGGATTCTTTCCTTGGCTAGTTACATTATATGGCATTTGTGATGTGATTGGCAATGATTTATTTAAAGGGAACCTTTCACCCTGACTGCTAGGGCAGAGGAGGTCACCCAGCTTTCCCAGCATATTGTACTTAGTGTAATGGAGGTCACCCAGCATCCTGTATAGTAGTCAGTGTAATGGAGGTCACCCAGCTTTCCCAGCATCCAGTATAGTAGTCAGTATAATGGCAGTCACCCAGCTTTCCCAGCATCCTATATAGTAGTCAGTATAATGGAGGTCACCCAGCTTTCCTAGCATCCTGTATAGTAGTCAGTATAATGGAGGTTACCCAGCTTTTCTAGCATCTTGTATAGTAGTCAGTATAATGGCAGTCACCCAGCTTTCCCAGCATCCTATATAGTAGTCAGTATAATGGAGGTCACCCAGCTTTCCTAGCATCCTGTATAGTAGTCAGTATAATGGAGGTTACCCAGCTTTTCTAGCATCTTGTATAGTAGTCAGTATAATGGAGGTCACCCAGCTTTCCTAGCATCTTGTATAGTAGTCAATATAATGGAGGTCACCCAGCTTTCCCAGCATCCTGTAGAGTAGTCAGTATAATGGAGGTTACCCAGATTTCCTAGCATATTGTATAGTAGTCAGTATAATGGAGGTCACCCAGCTTTCCCAGCATCTTGTACACAGTATAATGGGGTCACCCAGCTTTTCAGTATCTTGTACTCAGTATGATAGAGGTCACCCAGCTTTCCTAGCAACTTATAGTCAGTGTGATGTGGTCACTCAGCTAGATAGATAGGCATTGTAACCTGCTGAGGCAGTGGCGCCAAAAGAAAGTTTCGCACAGGGCGCCATCTACCCTAAGGCCGGCCCTGCATGGAATACAGCATATGAATATAGCCTAAGAGTAAAAAAAACACAATCAGGTTAGTACATTACAGTTAGTACCTGCATCAGCTTCGAATAGTAAGTAAGGCCATTTTCACGAATAACTGAAATTGGCTGTGATTCAATCAGATAACATACTCGCAGCGAGATTCACATATGTAAGTGAAAGCCCCATTAACCCCCTGCCAGCCAAAGCATACATTACCTGCTCCATGTTTCGGCTTACTTCTGGGGTTCCCAACTGGATGTCCCGCTCTACCAATCAGTGCGCTGCCCCGCCGCAGTACACTGATTGGCTAAGCAGGACGGCCACATCCGTGGCCCTCGAAGTAAACTAGATCGCGGATCGGTAATATATGCTCTGGCTGGGGGTGGTTAAAGGGGTTGTCCGGCGATAAAAAATTATTCACAGAATAACACACATTACAAAGTTATACAACTTTGTAATGTATGTTATGTCTGTGAATGGCCCCCTTCCCCGTGTTTCCCCCCACCCACGCTAGACCCGGAAGTGTGGTGCATTATACTCACCGCATGTCGTGTCGTCCACGGTCTCCGATCGTCAGCAGTGACGTCTTCTTCGGGAGCTTGGCGGATCTTCCCGAGTGCCGGCCACCCTCTGCAGCGTCATCCGAAGCTCAGCCGCGATTGGCTGAGCATAACTGTGCTCAGCCAATCGCGGCTGAGCGGCTGATGACGCGGCCACGTCATCAGCTGCTCAGCCGCGATTGGCTGAGCACAGTTATGCTCAGCCAATCGCGGCTGAGCTTCGGATGACGCTGCAGAGGGCGGCCGGCACTCGGGAAGATCCGCCAAGCTCCCGAAGAAGACGTCACTGCTGACGATCGGAGACCGTGGTCGGCACGCGACAGGTAATGTATAGCGCACCACACTTCCGGGTACACGGGTGGGGGTGGTGGGACACGGGGAAGGGGGCCATTCACAGACATAACATACATTACAAAGTTGTATAACTTTGTAATGTGTGTTATTCTGTGAATAATTTTTTATCGCCGGACAACCCCTTTAAGAGGGCTGTCATTTACATATATTATCTCATTGAAAATCACAGGCAAGGGATCCGCAGCGGATTTTGCTGCAAATTTGCAGAAACTGGCCTAATGGAAGAAGTTTATTGCAGTCTGATGCATTTTGATCTGGGATTATTCACACCAGAGAATGTGGAAAGAAAAGAGGAAAAAATATACGCACTGTCCAAGGGGCGGATCAAGTGGTGGAGTAAATGACGGGGTAATTGGATGCCCCAATGTGAAAAGGGGTCCACACCTGTGTAATGTAACCACCTCTACAGATTATAGGACTGGCTGCCAAGAGTCTCTGACTTCTCACTTACTGCATGTCTCCAAGATTTCTCAACATGAAAAGGAGCTTAAAGGAGATTGGAAAGAGCTTGCTCAGGTATGCCAGCTGTTATACAT
This sequence comes from Dendropsophus ebraccatus, assembly GCF_027789765.1. NCBI lineage: Eukaryota > Metazoa > Chordata > Amphibia > Anura > Hylidae > Dendropsophus > Dendropsophus ebraccatus. Next base: position 24,035,697 of record NC_091454.1, on the reverse strand, counting down.
TATGGGTCAAAACAGGTTATATGACAAAATAGGTTATATTGTGGTGTCCCACAGTTAAAGCGACTCTGTACCCACAATCTGACCCCCCAAACCACTTGTACCTTCGGATCTCCAAGATCTGTCCTGGTATCTGTTCTGCAGGTGATGCGGTTATTGTCCTAAAAAACTACTTTTAAACTTGCAGCCCGTGCCAAACGGGAGTATCTGTGCCCTAACTCTGCACCACCCCTCCGTCCCTCCTCCCCGTCCTCTTCATCATTAGGAATGCCACTGGAACATTTTTTCCATGCTGAACATTGCACAGGTGCTTAACGATCCAGCCCATGTTTAGTATTCACACAGCTGATGAATAGGAGACAATCTGCCTGGAGCATTCCTAATGATGAGGAGGGTGGGAGGAGGGACGGAGGGGTGGTGCAAAGTTAGCGAACATATACTCCCGTTTGACACAGGGCTGCAAGTTTAAAAGTTGTTTTTTAGGACAATAACTGCATTACCTTCTGAACAGACCGCAGGACTGATATTGGATTAAAAGCAGCTATTTAAAGGTACAAGTGGTTTGGCGGGGTCAGATTGTGCGTACAGAGTCAGAAAGTTATGTCTTCAGTGGTAATGAGGCTGCATTCCCTAATTTTACCATAAGGTGCCAGTATTGTTTTTATACATTGTTTTATGTTGCACAGCTGTAGTCACCTAAGGGTTACTGTTTATGTACCACCTGATCTGTACCAGCCTATGGGAGATGCTGTTCTTTACCTGCCTATCTCTGCTCTCCTCTCTTCTGTGCACTCTGTACTTAAACAACACAACCCCCAGCAGGACTGTTCAGTCTAGTCTAGTCTAGTCTAGGGTGTGGTAGTAGACATGACATGTATACTAGTTACTTTTCTAAACATTGGGGATATGGGAAAATAATAAACAACCTAAACTCACCCATCCCCGTGTCACTTTTGGGTCCAGCTGACAGCAGCTCGAAGTCATTTTCGGACGGAAACTGGGTACCTCACGTACCCAGCTCTTCCAGTTGCAACATCATGGCCCAGATGAGGGCTTGCCCGCTCAGCCAGTCATTGACTGGGACGGTGTCCACCCTAGTCACTGATTGGCTGAGCAGGTAATCACTCAGTCGGGTACTAGACATTGCAGCTGGAAGAGCTGCAGGTCAGTGGCATCTGTGAACAGGACCTGGGAGTGGCGCTACGGGGCACAAGGATAGGTAAGTTTACTTTGTTCATTATTTTCCTACACCCCCTGGCTTCCTGAGTGTTTTTTTTTTGTTTTTGGTGAGACTTCTCAATTAAAGGGAATCTGTCAGCAGTTTTAAATGCTTTAAAAAAGAGGTAGTCTCCGTGGCTTTTTTCCCACTATATACTGTATTATGTATAGCAAGAGACCTGTCAATCAAGCCAAGCTGGGCGGGATAAGGCTAGGGTATTGTTTCCCAGACACTTTTTCTTTTGCCTATATGTTTATTCTTTATTTTTTAAGTTCTATACATATGATACGGAGTTAACATATAGTATGTAACATAAATCAAGAAAATGACACAAGACCCTGCCCGCGAGGGATTACAATCTACAGGGTGATAGGAGGAGCTAGTAGCCCAGGGGACCTGCAGGGTTATTGTAGTCTATGCTAAAGGCATGGGTGTTCAAGTTACTTTTGATGATTGTGATGGTGGATGAGAGCTGGCCATGTTGGGGTAGTGGGTTCCAGAATATGGGAGAAGCTTGGGAGAAATCTTGGTGTTACGTGAGGAATGGACAAGGGAAGAGCAAGGCATAGTAATTTATACTATGACAGCTCTTCTGTGGGATTGGACTAGACAGGCTAGACTTTGTTCCCCATGTGCATCAATGACTCTTTAACCTTTTTGGAACACTTTTGGTATTCCACAAACTTCCCGTCCGGACTTATCCATTCATCTCGACTCGGTTAAAGTTACTCAGGCCCTTACACTTAGCCATTTTTCTTGCTTCAAACTAATCAATGTCAATGTTTTTCACTTCATCTGTAAATTGTTTTATGGCTGATCCATATACACGACTTGCATCCTGTACCTACCCAAAAGTCTTCCAAACCCACCAGGGCCAAAAATCCCTACTAGAACATACTGTACTGTGTCTTTTAGCTAAAGCCATTGGATTTTCTTCTCCTTTATTTCGACTCAAACACTATTTGACATTGCCAAGAACAAATTGCTAATCTAATGTCCTGTAGATTTGCATATTACCCATAAGTCCAATGGTACATGTATAATGCTGCTATAGAAATTCCAGTTCCCCAGGGTACTCCGTAAGCCATTGTCTTCTCTAAAAGTTACCTGCAGTGTGATGTTCTTTCATCATACAAATTACTCTCTTTAGAACAGAGTCAGCTCGACGTCTCGCAGTGCTAAAACATTTAGGGTCCTGTCATCGGTGCCTCGAACAAGCTTCGGTGCTTGTAAACGTTGAGCACAATTGTACGTCTTCTCTATAAAGTAAGCTAGGTTCATTTTATAGAGCCAACAAGGCGTGAAGCATATGGGTAACACATATCAATCAGGTGCCAGTGACATTAATTACAGACAACCTGCGTTCTCCTCAAGAACTGGGTTTGTTGACTAACCTACGTAAATATTGCATGGTCTTGGAAGGAATTGCTGTATACTGCGTTGGCAGCTGCAAAACAAACAGTGTTCTGATGCCACGGGGAGAAACTAACCCAACAAGACATCTGTTCCATTGTGGGAAGCTGAAAAGTTCAAGAGGAACTTAACCCTAATGAGGTACGCTAAACTCTTAGAAAGTGAAGGTGCATGGATGAGGAGATAGAATATACCTTATAATTGACGTCCCCAAGACTGTACAGTCTAAGTGACACAAGGCCAAACTTTTAGAGGTTCGGAATCTGCTAGGTTGATATCAATTTGACTAATATGAGGAGCATAATATTTATCCTTTAACCCCTGGACCGCACCGCAGAGAAAGACTAAGCCTCTACTCAGGGTACTCTCTGATAGCATGGTATCATAGGAGCAGATCAAAGACATAGCCGATCAGGCCAAAGAGGTCAGAACAGGCAGGTTCCACTCAACACAGATAACAGGCAGCAAAGGAAAAGAATGATCCAAATCAGAACTGAGAAACACTATCAGAATTACATGACTTTGGCATTGTAGAGCCCGGCCGTAACCCTGCTCCACAATCTCAAAGTAGACCGAGCATCATTCCCCTCCACAAATTGCCATACCAGCCCCCCACCCGGAGTCACCCACCCCACTCCCCCCGTGCCACCCAACTACCACTTCCCTACTGCCCCACAGAAAATTGGACACCGACACCAGGATTGGATAAATCTGGCCACAGCAGCCAATGTTTATTAACAAATAACAAACACCAAATATTAAAACATACCTTTAATAAAATACTTTGAAATATATACTCAAACAAAGCAAGGAAGGTCCTTGAAGCTACAAAGGCTGGCGCCCCCAGTTAGGGAACTTTACACTCTACCACCACTATCCTGCCCCAGCCGTCCACCTCCCGGCTCGGAGGCTCCAAGCCAAACTTTTGGCTACCACACTTCCCTAACTCTCGGTCGATACACCATTAGAGAGCCGAAAATTGCGCCAGCCGATCACACAGATGTTACCATAATCGAGATGGGAGGAGTCATCCCCTGTGATGCCCCGTCCCATCCCTCACCAATTTACCACCAACTTCAAGGACCTCCCCCGCCTATAACTGCTATGACAACCCAGCCAACCCCGCGGCCTCACCCAATCCCTACAAAAACCCCCACAAAAGAAATACAATATGAACAAAGAAGGGAGGGAGGGTGGGAACTCGTCACGGCTCCCGCTCAAACTGAGCCTGAGGCGGGAAGCCGGCCCCTTTTATCAACTTCCCCCCGCCCCCAGGCTCCCCAGCATGTGAGCAGGCCAGCCTACCAGCCCAGTCATGCGGGCCTGCACGCAAGCCTGCTGCCGCGCTCCGGCCCTTCTGTACTGAAGACATCAAGGCCAATGGAACTTTTCAAAATTTGGAATTTGGAATTTTTCAAAAATACTTGTCCCTGGTACACTGTTGGAGATTGCAGGAGGTCCATCCTCTGTGCTCCTTGGGGATGACCCGGCTCCTTTGTTATAAACCGACTCCATTCACGGCTCCATTCATTGTCTACGGTGCCGCCAGAAAGGGCCGAGTATTCTTGTATTCTTTGACATCTTACCGTATAAATTTTTTGCACATTTTAGCATTTACATTTCATATTCATCTTGTATATTAGCTGGGAGACAGGAATGGTTATGCATTTAGGGATAGTGGTAATATTGGTTTAGTGTTGCTATCTGGTAGCATGGTGCCAGCACATTGGAGAAGGAAGGGAAAGAACAGGGTGCATGTGCCTTTTTGTGGCCGTGATGGCAAGCAAACACGTATATGCCATAATGGGGGGCTCATATGCCAGTCTTATGCTGCATTTACACGAAACGACTATCGTTTGAATTTTCGTGATAACTATCGCATTTGAGCGATAATCGTTCCGTGTAAACACAGCAAACGATCAAGCGACAAGCGAGAAATCGTTCATTTTGATCTTTCAACATGTTCTCCAATCGTCGTTCGCTAAAGTCTTTCAAAGATTCTCCCTATGTGAAAGATGGGCTGAAGCTATCTTAAAAACGATCGCAATAACGATTTTTCTTACGAATATTCTAACGATTTTTCTAACAATTTATTGGTCTAAACATTGGTAGTTATAAAAACAAATCGTTGCTTCAAAATCGTTAAACGATCGATTGGGCGAATTATCGCTCCGAGTAAACGCAGCATTAAATAAAGAAGAGGCCTCTTATGGTATTTTTACACGGAGCGATAATTCGCCCGATTGCACGATTAACGATTTTGAATGAACAATGTTTTTTTTTATAACGATCAGCGTTTAGATGGAACGATACATCATTCGGAAAATCGTTTTGCGAACGCTTAAGCCTATCTCACACATAGGTGAAATAGTTGAAAAACTGTTTACACTGAACAATCTGCGAATTTTTTGCGAACAATTAACGATGATTCGAGAACATGTTGAAAGATCAAAATGAACGATTTCTTGCTCGTCGCTTGATCGTTCGCTGCGTTTACATGTACGATTATAGTTCGAATTCAATCGTTATCGTGCAAATTCGAACGATAAATCGTTCCGTGTAAAAGGACCATTAGTAAATCCGGCACACCTGTTGCAGGGCTCACACAGAAATCTACACCTGCTCAAGAGCAGGTGTAGATTTCTGCCATGGTTTACGCCTATTTCCATGATAAATTAGGCAAGAAAGGAGGCCATGTCTCTTCCCCACCTAGCCATAACTCCCCTTCCTGACTATTAGGCTAGTGGGTCTTACACAGAGAGGGTATGTTCACACTGAGCAAATAGGGTCGAATTCTGCCGCGGAATCCTGCTATGCTGAGTGTCATGTCTCAGTGAATAAGAGGGTGCGCGCTTATGTCACTTCTTTGGGCGGAGATCGGTGGCTGCGGAGGAGCGCGCGCTCTCCTATTGATGTGATATGACACATCAGGCGGAATTCCGCCCATCTTGCTCAGTGTGTACATACCCAAAGAACAAAAGTCTGCACCTTTTCCGTGGCGTACGCCAGGGACGCATTTTTGAAAAATGTGCCCCTGTGTACCCAAAACAATTTCAAGTTCAATATAGAACCTTAGGAAAATAATAATACTCTACTTCACTGGTAGGGACAGCAGTAGGTGGAACATTTCTTACGAAGAGCACATATAAAACTACTAACCCTCCTTAGATTTGCTCCATATCGATTTTATGATCATTTTAGATATGATTTTGTACAAAAACAGTACAAACCAACTATAGTATAACCTGTCTATAGCTGTTTTCTTTTTACTATGGGTTGGAGATCCCTGCAGGTATCCAGCTGTTGACTGGTATTCCAGAGAGTCTGAACACTGGGTGACAGATGGTGCTTTTCCCAACAGTAACTATGATAACTAAAAAAAACCTTAATTATGTCAAAATTTTTATAATGGGGGCATTGAATGAAGTTAGGACAATGCGGACACCAGCATAGTGTACCGTGCATACAGTATATTAGGGCACTAGAACCTAGAATATAGGGTGTTGATTAAATTTTCCCACTTTTTTCCTTTTCTGCTATCAGATGGCGGGAAAAAAGTGTAGCTATGCTATTCTTCCTGTCGAAATAACAGACACCACAAAGAAACCTGATAGACCTCATTATAAATCAGTGGAGTCCAACAGGCACAGTTTATGTCTGTTGTTTGATAGGGCCGGCACTGCTGTCATAGTTTCTGTTATATAAAAGTGTGAACGGAGACTTAAGGTGCACATACACTATACACTAATGTCAGCTGAACCCATCAACTGCAGCGTCTAAAGTATACGGCAGCCTCCCGAGTCTGACAAATGACGGCAACAGAAAGAAGGGTCGGGTGGAATGGATTTTTACTTTCTTACCCTACTGGAATACTTCCAAAATGGCGTGTGTGTGGGGGGGGGATAGAGTTCGGGAGCAGAACAGGTAAGAGCTACATACTTTCGGTTTGTCAGGTTCGCTAAACTTTGAAGCAAAGTTCAAGGCGATTCGGAAAAACTCAAACCTTTCTTAATCCCCTAAAATGATATAATGTATTTTATTTTAGGTGATTGGGCAGTTGCATACAGTTAATCTTCTGTATGCTAGCTTTTCATAGACACCTTTGGATAGATCCGATTGCTTTCTACCCCGCCAGCTTCTTTTGTATATATTTACTTATCTACTTATTCTTTCCAACGAAAACAGGCTGTGATGAGTAAATATACATAAAAGAAGCTGGCAGGGGACACTAAAGTCCCAAAGGAGAACACCAGGGGAGTGCAGACAAGAATCTTTTTTGTGTACAGAAATGTGTGCCCGCCATCTTTACGATCTGTTTATGAACTTTGCTGAAAGTTCAATTTGGTAACAAAGTTCGTAACAAATCTTGGTTTGAGAAGTTAGGTTTGCTCATCTATAATGTCTGCCATAAGTATGAACGTTCAAAAGTATATCTTCTGAGATGGCCACAGGGAGAAAATTTGCTGTCATGGAACGCCAGGGAGCAAACCTTTCCTGCTCCCCGGAGAACCCCTTTAAATGTCCAGTATAGTACACTTATACCTTGGAATCAGAAAAAGGTCCAAAGGAAAATTTTTGAAGTAAAATGACATTGAATAAAGCTGGTCTGAACCAGGTCTGCCAAGAAAATTTCCTCCTAATGGACAAGTGCAAATGACCGTTCTTCCAAGGAAAAAGGCACCAGTATCGGTGAATGGGCATCAGTATTGGTGAATGTGCACATAGAACACCAAAGCGTTCTGCATAACAGCGAATCTTGGAGTAATTATTAAAAGGGGTACTCCGGCCGGGGGGTATTTTTGAGGATTGCCGGGGATGGGGTGGAAATTGAAGTTGGAAGTCACTTACATAACGTCTCATGGGGCAGCTCTGACCAGGAAGCGACCGCCTGATGGGAGTACTGGGCGGCGCGATCCGGGCACCGGCGCTGGAACGGGGGAGGTAATTGAATAGAATAGAATGAATGGAGCCGCATCATACAGGGGAGGGAATTCCCTCCCACTGGGGGCGGCTCGGCCGGCCTCCAATGTTTGAGCACCGTTCGGTTCCGGTGCATAGAACGGCATCGTGTACGGGAGTCGGGCCTTGGTCCGAAAAACAGACCGCGGCATCGGCTTCCCCGTGCCAGCGCCGTTCGATCAGTGGGTTTAGGTTAAAGAGGATGTACCAGGTGGTACATCCTCTTTAATCAGGCATTATACACTATATATGACATAGTAGGTGAGGTCTCTGGGGCTTCAGATTTTACATCGGTGCCCAGGAGCCTCTGCAGTTCTCATCTATGGTTTGAGTTTACAGCCTAGTTGTGAATAGAATAAGACCGTTCACATAAATTCCTTGTCTTTACTTTGACACTAAACACAAACACAATAAATAACTGAGGTGTTGGTGGCGTTTTTGTGCTGGCATTGAAAATGAAATGGAACAAAAAAAATAAAATTCATCCCGAGCTGAATGACTGTGAATAATACAATATCAGAGCACATGCTATATTTGGAAATAGCAGCCAAGGGCACAATGGTTTAGGCAGAGGAAACTGCTGCTGCCTATTTGTCATACGGTATAACTGGTTCTATACGATTGAAAGTAGATTAGCGGTAAGATGTTTTACATTTCCTATGAATATAATTGTCTGCAGGAGGCGGTGATGTACCAATACAATACAATATTATATTTAGTGGAAAGGTGAACTATCGGGCGTAGAATAGAGGAATAGAGAAGAGTGAACATGCTTGTTTGAGCCCATTATTCGCAGTACTATCACGGCACTTGATAGTACTTGATACTTAGTGAGGTAGTGTAGGGCTTAGGGTACTATTACATGGCCCGATAATAACTGTAAACAAGTGCCGATCTGCTTGATTGGGGCTCGTTTACTGGGCCTATTACACGGCCCGATAATCGTTTGACAAGGGCTGCATGGACATTGTTACCGATGTCCGTGCAGCCCTTGCTTAAACTGCATACATTACCTATCCATGATTCAGGGCTCCTCTTGCGGTCCGCTTCTCCCCGGGTCTCACCCGCTGCACCTTCAGGTCCCGGCCAGCAGTGGCGGATTATAATGTGGGCCCACATTATTAGTATGCAGGGTGTTACACGGCAGCATGGAGTTGTTAGAAGGACCTGCCGTGTTTTCTGCAGAGCAATGGGGAAGGACCTGTGGTGATGTCATAAGGGGGCGAGGCTGAGAACGGGAGAGGATGCTAATGGATGAAGGACCTGTGATCATTGTCATGTGACATGAGGGGGCGGGGCTCACTAAACCTCCACTGTGTATGATGGGATTTGTAGTCCTTCTCTTATATCTTCTACTGTAATGTCCTCTGATCTCCCATAATAACAGGCTGTCCATGCTGGGAGTTGTAGTTCTCCTCTTATATCTCCTCCTGTAATGTCCTCCGATCTCCCATAATAACAGGCTGGACATGCTGGGAGTTGTAGTTCTCCTCTTATATCTCCTCCTGTGATGTCCTCCGATCTCCCATAATAACAGGCTGGACATGCTGGGAGTTGTAGTTCTCCTCTTATATCTCCTCCTGTAATGTCCTCCGATCTCCCATAATAACAGGCTGGACATGCTGGGAGTTGTGGTTCCCCCTGGTATACCTCATGTAATGCCTCCTGATAATAATGTCTGGCAACTCCTTCTAGCAACTCCATTCTGGCCTGCTCTATGGTGAAGAAGCTAGAATACAGACTCCAGGGGGAGGTCCTCCTTCTAACAACTTCATTCTAGCCTCATCCCTGCGTGGATCCGATCTCACCAGCAGACGCAGAGCGATGACGTCATCACACCTGCTGGTGAATCCACTAGGCGCACACAAGGGAGAAGAGGACCCCATCCCCCGCCCGAATTAGTGAGTATGATTTTATTTTTTTATTCTATTGTGTTGAGGGAGAACAGGGGACATTTCTATGGGGGCATGGCAGGGGGCATTACTATGGGGACAGAGGGCATTATTACTATATGGCGGGCACAGCATGCGGACATTATTACTATATGGGGGGCACAGCACGGGATCCTACATACGGGACCCACATACCTCCTTACTTTACTGCACATGACACCAAACACTGGAGTTACTACTTTATTACTACTACGCTCCTCCAGGTGGGCGGGACGCGGCGCTGCGTTGTGAAGAAGCTGGCGATGTGAGTCACGTGCTGGGACAGGAATATGGACCATTGAGGGCTTAGGGGAGGGGGGCTGGGCTGGCAGTGGAACCAGCTGCAATTGAGGCAGGTGGCAATATGTTTAGGGGGGGCTAGGGCAACAGAAAGGGACCAGGTGGCAATATGTTCATCAGGGTAGGGGCCCAGGTTGGGTGGACAGCCCGGGGCCCATGGTACATTTAATCCGCCACTGCCGGCCAGTGATTGGCTGAGCGGCCTGTCATGGATAGTGCCCGACAATTATAGGTCTGAACCTATATCAACAGTCCACCACGAGCATGTCCTGGCACATATAGCTGGGATGAAGGCTGTGCTTCTCTATGAGCACCTGTGGGTCACACCACTGCCTCCCGCCTTGAACCCCCCTCCCCCACCACACACACACACACACACACACACACACAGTCGCTATTTTTTGAGAGGGTCACAATGGGACCTCACCCACAAAATAGTTTGGAGGGTCATAACAGGATCTTGCCTCCACAATCTTTGAGAAGGTCACAACAGACTTTCACCCCCACAATTTTTGAGAGGGTGGCTGGGTTCACACTGCGTTTTTGCAATCCGTTTTTGCATCCGTTTTGATCCGTTTTTCCATTGACTTCCATTGTAAAAAAAACTGATCCGTTTTTTTTGATGGACACAAAAACGTAGCTGACACTATTTTTGTGTGCGTTCAAAAAAACGGATTCGTTTTGATCCGTTTTTTTTTTACAATGGAAGTCAATGAAAAAATGGATGCACACAAATGCATCCATTTTTTTAATCCGTTTTTCGCAAAAAACGGATGAAAAAAACGGATTGCAAAGGTGCCCATAGACCTTATACTAAAGTCAGCCACCTGCGGATTCAGCCAACTGTGTAAGGAGTATGGGGGGACTCCTGACATGATCTGTGGTAGAGATGAGCGCAACTTGAGCATACTGAATACCAGTGGCTGAAGACATTGGATGCGGTCCTATGGCTGCCTGGAAAATATGCATACAGCCATGTATTTCCAGACTCACTAGGGCTGCATCCACCTTCTTCAGCTGCTGGTAATCAAATGCTGAATGATTGGACTGGAGCATGCTGGAGTTGAGATCACCTCTAGTCAATGAAGATTCAGGAGTCCCCCATACATCTTATATAGGTTAACGCACAATGGATTTTTTTTACTCTTTTGTTTTGGGAGAAATAAGCTGCCACCACTGACTGCAGGGCACAGGGGGAAATGTAATAAGCAGTATTATAGTGTCAGTGTCCTGTGTTGCCCATAGCAACCAATCACAGCTCAGATTTCATACATGCATGACCTCTGGTAAAATGAAAGTGGAGCTGTAATTGGTTGCTATGGGCAACAGAATATTCTTAAAGGGAACATATCATAATAAAATCGCCCCCGCAGCTATAAATCCATTACTACATGGCCCCGAGCACTGTGTCCAGACATATAAGTAATCACTGTGAACATTACTTATATGGCCCGCTTGGCAGCTGTGACTAGTCAGCGTCCTGATGACTACATAGATGGGATTTACAAAGTATGTTTTCAGGCCCTATAAGTAACGTCCATAGAAATTCCTTATAAGCCTGGACACAGTGCTCAGAGCCATATAGTAATGGATTTATAGCTGCGGGGCGATTTCATAATTATTGGTTTCCTTTAATGTAAGATTCTCTGATGACTTTCTCCCAGCTGTGTGTAGGTCCAGGCTGGTGGAGCTATGACTGGGGCAGCCAGCAGGTGGCACTATCACACACACCTAGTACATGTAGTGATGCTGCCTCCTCCTCAGAGCAGGTTCTATACTGTTGTGGGGGGGGGTCTGTAGCTGTCACTGTTGTGGGGGGTCTGTAGCTGTCACTGTTGTGGGGGGTCTGTAGCTGTCACTGTTGTGGGGGGTCTGTAGCTGTCACTGTTGTGGGGGGGTCTGTAGCTGTCACTGTTGTGGGGGGTCTGTAGCTGTCACTGTTGTGGGGGGTCTGTAGCTGCCACTGTTGTGGGGGGTTTGTAGCTGTCACTGTTGTGGGGGGTCTGTAGCTGTCACTGTTGTGGGGGGTCTGTAGCTGCCACTGTTGTGGGGGGGTCTGTAGCTGTCACTGTTGTGGATAAGGATCATCTGATCATATCAGAATTAACCCTTTAAACAATCATTCCCATATATATTTTCCCCCTTTGCATTAGACTCCTCCATGCTTTACACTGCAGCTCACTTCATTTTCCTACCTGATGCCTTTTTTTAATTGCCGTGAGAACAGGGGTGGTGCTGTTTTCGCAAGAAAATAGCTGTGTTTGCCTTTAACGGTTTAACCAGAATTAAAAGAAACATCTAAGCATCTAACTAGCTGATATGTCCCTATAGCCATGGGGAACTGGGGATGAAGGTAAGTTTCTTACCTTTATCATCTGCTGTTTTCCATATATTAGTAGTTTATTTCATATGCTGGTGAGGCGTTTGGGTGCCTTGTGGGGGGTGATTACTGGGAGTCTGACTGCTGGGGTCCCCACCCATTCCAAGATTGCAATGAATGGAGCTCTCACCGTGTCTTACACTCCATTCATTCTCTATAGGGACACTGGACGCTTCTGAGTTCAGCATTTGGAAGTGTTCAGTGACCCCATAGAGACTGGATGGAGCACAAGCCGCGGTGGCAGCGCAGATATGGTGAGCGCTCCATTCATTGCAGGGATGATTGTGTCCCCATTGTTGGGGTTCCCAGTGATCAGCTTGTTATCCCCGATCCTATGGATAAAGGACAACAAGCTGAGATGGGAATACCCCTTCCCAGCCGCACACTTCATGTAAATGTCGGTCACCGCTCATTCACCTGATACTTCCCCCAGCTCCACCATATACATCCAGGATTATTTCAGTAGGGTCCAGAGAACAAGTGGCTCACACCCTACAGGAAGAATCATGTTGAATATTTGGGGTTTTAGTATTTTTGATGGAAAGAACAGAGCCGCACATTGTGCTGATGTTACCATCAAAAATATTAGAAGAAACTCCAATAGATCCCATAGACACAAATGTGAATTGTTAAAGGGGCTGTACAGGATTATAAGACATGGCGGCTTTTTTCCAGAAATAACACCACCCCTGTCTATGGGTTGTGAGCGGTATTACAGTGGATGATGCCAAAGTGCAATACACAATCTACAGACAGGTGGGAGAAAGCAGCCATTTTTTCTAATCCTGTACTGCCCCTTTAATAATTCCCATATCTCTATAGGAAATACCTTGTGCAAATGAAAAAATTTTTGTTCCATCAGAAAAAACGAGACGACACACAATATATGGGTATAGTACAGAATTTTATTTCTGAATTGATTATGTTTTTGTTATGGGATCCCTAAGCTGTTGATCCAGAAGAAGGCGAAAACCTCTGGACACCGGGGTCAATTTGTGTCACAGGGGGAAAATTCCTTCTTGACCCCAAATAGCGGCGATCGGTCCGAGGACCCTGGATCAAAGCTGCTAATGTGTGTAACTAACTGGGGGGCTGATAGTAGTGTAGTGGCGAGTGTCATGCGGTGTAGGGGCGGGTGTCAGGTGGTGTAGGGGCAGGTGTCATGTAGTGTAGGGGCGGGTGTAATGCGGTGTAGGGTTGGGTGACATGCGGTGTAGGGGCGGGTGTTATGTAGTGTAGTGGCGGGGGTCATGTAGTGTAGCGGTGGGTGTCATGTAGTGTAGGGGCGGATGTCAGGTGGTGTAGGGCCCGGTGTTATGCAGTGTAGTGTAGATGCCGGTGCAGGTGTCATACATTACCGGTCTGGATGATGTTGCTCCTCCTTCTCACGTTGTTTCTTCTGCCTGTCGTCTCTTCTCCTTAGCCATGTTGATCTTCTTCATGCTGAATCTCTTCGGAGAGGGACGAATGATGAGGTCTTCATAGAAGCAGGCGCACAGGAGTCTTGCTCTCTCAGATCTTCCGGGCTGGGGCCTCTCCTCGGTCTTGGGCGCTGGTCTGTACTTCTTCTGGGCGTCCTCGTTGGTCATCATGAAGCGCTAAAACAAAAACAGTAAAGTCAATGATAGAAATTCTTATGACCCTTCTAGAAGTATGGAGAGAAGATATTTAGTAACAGGGATCATAGTAGACAGTGTGGTGACTTACGTCCGGCTTGAAGATGGGAGACGGCAGGAACTTCGCAGAGTAGGCCAGAAGCTGGAGGGTCTTCAGATCCGAAGTCTTGGGGTCGACTAAACACAGAAGGAGATAATGGGATCAGTCATAAATATACAACAATATACAGTATACAGGCAATCCCCACAACAAGGCCACATGTGGAAGAGGGGCTCCTGGCCCCCCTGAGACACCAAGTCTCCTGGCCAACAGGGGCTTGTTGATGCCATCCTGGCACCTAGTACCCAGGGCACATGTCCCACCAGCCTCCCCCTTCCCAGCTACAGCCCTGAAATATCTTACCGGCAGCGATGTCTCCATAAAGCACGGGAAGGCGTTGATAGAAGATCTAAAGAGAAGAGAATACAGTGAATGTAAACTGTCCTATAGCAGGAATAAGGGGGGACATATCATATGTGTAACCTGTGCGGCTATATAGGGGTCCTATGGGCAGGGGGGCGACCATCATCTAAAGAAAACCAGTATTATCCCCCTACATATGGCAATACATGGTGGTAATGACACCATGGCGCTCAGTAACTGGAGGATTGGGGCCCTGGTGATGATGGGGGTTCCCTATGACTGGTTCCTGCTCTCCTCCCATTAGCAGCTGCACTGGGGCCTCTGGTTTCGGGGTCCCTCCCCCATACTGGGACATCAGGGGCTTAGTAAGAGCCATAAATTCACTGACCGGCAGAAGGGCGCGGGCGCCGGCCATCCTCCAGTACTCCTCCGGTGTGGCATCCATGTTCTGAAGATGAAGATCCAGGAAATCCATGGTTGAAGTCGCAATCCAAAAAATCGTAGTCGGTAAATCGAAAGCCAAAAGGTCAAAATCCAAAAAGTCCGAATCCAAAAAAAATCACAATCCGAAAAGTGCTAAAGATCAGCGGGGGCTGTCTGTCGCAGAAAGTCTGTCTTCACTCGGCGAGGAGATCCAACAGACAGAGGAGAGTTGCCTAGCAACGTGTTGTTGTTGTTGTTGTTGTTTATTTTCAAATCAAATGATGCTGATGGGTCATGTGACTGACATGTAGAGACCTGTTCACACCAGACTGCTGTTTTTTTTTTCTTTATTTATACACAATGTTATATACAACACATATTATATCTGTATAACTAAGGCCCATCTAGGGGATGGACATGGATCCCTTACTACTGTATGTAATAGAAGGGGTCATTCTACAAAATATTTTTAATTAAAATCATAATTTTCATATATATATATATATATATATATATATATATATATATATATATATGTGTATATATATACAATTTTATTTTTACAGAAGAAGCGCCCCTCTTGTACGTTGGTTGTATCTGGTATTGCAGCTCAGTGATGGACACCTGACTGAGATCAGTACCAGACACATAACAAACCAACAACCAATCACAGCTCAGCTGTCAAATATTAACGAGCTCTGGTAAAAATAAAAGCGGAGCTGTGGTTGGTTGCTATGGGCAACAGAGGAAATTGTTACTGTCAGACGGCTGATAACTCTCCCCTATGTAATAGTTACTGGTTTGATGTTCTCTCCATCCCAGTGTATACTGTATATTGGTGTCTATCATAGTATGGAGGAATATACGTCTATACATACAGGCCAATGGGGGGCAGTACAGGGGGCGCTGCCATATTTACCCCATGCTGGGCCGGATGAGAGTGACCTGAAGGACCAGCCAAGACATTGACTCCTATACCCATAGATTGCAGATACTTAGAAAATGGATGATGCTACTATACCTATTGTAGAAGTAGATATTTGGTATATGTAGTATGCTTCTATATACCCCTCTATAGTATTACCTTCATTCTGATATGTGCTTTTTTTGCTGTATATAATTGGTCTCATATCAATATTTTCTGTCTTCCACCTTATCGGTGCTGGTTATTTTTTAAAAAAAAAATTTAATCCTTTTTTTGGTATATTTAATATATTTATGTATTTATGTATTTATGTATTTACTTGTATAGGTTTTATATATTGTGTATGCCTAGGCTAAATATCACTTCTATGTTTTTTTTTTAATGTTTTTTTTTTTAATTTGTATAGCGCACACAGATTACGCAGCGCCTCACCTATCTGTATGTTTTTATATTTTTAACCCATGTTACGGGTTACATAATATTCCCATATTGGGTGATTCTCTGCATTATTTTTGGTGTTGTAACATAAATTAACAATTTTGAACTTTTTTTTTTTTAAGGAATTCTCTTAAGACCTGGTGAATTATGGGACAAACAGGATTACACATTGTAATAGTTACGCATAATTGCATATAATTTACAGCTGCTAAAAATTCACACATTTACCAAGAATACCCCCAGTTTATTCAGGTATTTGCGCCTTATTTTCTATATTTTCTTGCTGTTGCTGATGGCACCCAGGGCCGCTTTAACCAGAGGGCACATGGTGCACGTGCACCGGACCCACTGGTTAAAGGGGCCCCCCCGAGCAGGCCGGCCGTTGCTATGTGCGACCAGTGCGGTAGCACAGGGCTCCGGCCACCAGCCTGTCAGGGGGGAGCGCCATGAATGGGTAATCTACTTACCCCTCCATGGCGCCCCCTGCATGGCCCCCCGTCCGCCGCTGCCCCCGCCCGCTGCTGCTGCGGCGCTTCAGCAGCAGCGATACTGACAGAGAGAGAGAGCCATTGGCTCCCTCCCTGTCAGTCACTCTTGTGGCCGCTCTTCCTGCGGTCACAAGAGGCCGCACTCTCCCTCTAGCGCCCGACGTCACTGGAGCGTCGGCGCGAGGGTAAGGGGAGTGCAGCCTCTTGTGACCGCAGGAAGTGCGGTCACAAGAGGGAAGAGAAGAGGAACGCGTGGACCTAGGTGAGTAAGTGTTTGTTTTTTTCAATGTTATATGGGGGAGCGCATATACTATGGGGGAGAACAGGGGAGCTATATACTATGGGGGTGCACAGGGGAGCTATATACTATGGGGGAGCACAGGGGGCTATATACTATGGGGGAGCACAGGGGGCTATATACTATGGGGGAGCATAGGGGGCTATATACTATGGGAAAGCACAGGGGCTATATACTATGGGGGAGCACAGGGGAGCTATATACTATGGGGGAGCACAGGGGGCTATATACTATGGGGGAGCACAGGGGAGCTATATACTATGGGTGAGCACAGGGGAGCTATATACTATGGGGGAGCAAAGGGGGCTATATACTATGGGGGAGCATAGGGGAGCTATATACTATGGGGGAGCACAGGGGAGCTATATACACTATGGGGGAGCACAGGGGAGCTATATACTACTGGGGAGCACAGGGGGCTATATACTATGGGGAGCACAGGGTGCTATATACTATGGGGGAGCACAGGGGAGCTATATACTACTGGGGAGCACAGGGGGCTATATACTATGGGGGAGCACAGGGGGCTATACTATGGGGGAGCACATGGGGCTATATACTATGGGGGAGCACAGGGGAGCTATATACTACTGGGGAGCACAGGGGGCTATATACTATTGGGGAGCACAGGGGGCTATATACTATTGGGGAGCACAGGGGTCTATATACTATGGGGGAGAGCACAGGGGGGCTATATACTACTGGGGGGAGAGCACAGGGGGGCTATATACTATTGTGGGGGAGAGCACGGGGGAGCTATATACTATTGGGAAGCACAGGGGGCTATATACTATTGGGGAGCACAGGGGAGCTATATACTATTGTGGGGGAGAGCACGGGGGAGCTATATACTACTGGGGAGCACAGGGTGCTATATACTATGGGGGAGCACAGGGGAGCTATATACTACTGGGGAGCACAGGGGAGCTATATACTATTGGGAAGCACAGGGGGCTATATACTATTGGGGAGCACAGGGGAGCTATATACTATTGTGGGGGAGAGCACGGGGGAGCTATATACTACTGGGGAGCACAGGGTGCTATATACTATGGGGGAGCACAGGGGAGCTATATACTACTGGGGAGCACAGGGGGCTATATACTATGGGGGAGCACAGGGGGCTATATACTATGGGGGAGCACAGGGGGCTATATACTATGGGGGAGCACAGGGGGCTATATACTATGGGGGAGCACAGGGGGCTTTATACTATGGGGGAGCACAGGGGAGCTATATACTACTGGGTAGCACAGGGGGCTATATACTATTGGGTAGCACAGGGGGCTATATACTATTGGGGAGCACAGGGGTCTATATACTATGGGGGAGAGCACAGGGGGGCTATATTCTACTGGGGGAGAGCACAGGGGGGCTATATACTATTGGGGGGAGAGCACAGGGGAGCTATATACTATTGTGGGAGAGCACAGGGGGGCTATATACTATTGTGGGAGAGCATAGGGGGGCTATATACTATTGGAGAGCACAGGGGGGGCTATATACTATTGGGGGAGAGCACAGGGGGGCTATATACTATTGTGGGAGAGCACAGGGGGGCTATATACTATTGTGGGAGAGCACAGGGGGGCTATATACTACTGGGGAGAGTGCACAGGGGGGCTATATACTAATGGGGGAGCGCACAGGAGGGCTGTATATAACTGGAGGAGCACATGAGGGTCTATATACTACAGGGACACCTTAAAACTATGGAGGCACAGAGGGGTGTAACTATGTAGGGGTACAGAGGGGTGTAACTACTGTATAGGGGTACAAGGGACCTAACTACTGTATGTGTTGGAGCCTAAAATATTTGTCTGGCAGATTCTGGAGAGAAGATTCACAGCCAGGAGAAGACTTCAAGGTGGCCCAGGCTGGATGGAGAGAAAAAGAAAAGGTGACAGACTCTGATCGGAGAAGACGCCCCCGGTGAGTCACTGGATGTAACTGCACTCTGTTATAGGGTCTGTAGTGTTAGGGGTCATGATGTGGCGGTATTATGCAATGATATCATTGGTGATATCTTTCTGTTTTGTTTAGTGCAGTTTTTATGTAATATGTAATCACTGTATGGTGGAAATAGTGTTATAAGGTAACTACTGTATGTATTGGGGCTCTTGATACAGTGTAGGGGCAAATTCAGTACATTATACAATGTGCCGAAAGGGAAGGGGGGGGCCCACTCTTGAGGGCTGTGCACTGGGCCCACCAATGTATTAAAACGGCCCTGATGGCACCTGAGTGTATCGGAGCCGGGATCAGAGGAGAGGCTCCTGGGTCCCCATTTACCTTGTACCATTCATAATCCTGGTGATTTCTCATATGGGTCTATAAGACCCTGGTGTGATTAGAATATGTAAATGTACACTGTGTGGAACCGACAGGTCAATGTTTTTTTCCATGCTGCGTTTAACTTACATAGATCGAAGGGGTCTAATAATGTCAGAATATTGGTACTTGCTTTTAATAATTCAGCTTTATAAAGGCACTGTTATTTCAACAAAATTTGCATACATCAATAGTATAAGATACTTTGTAATATATCTTATCAGACAAGATACTTCCTTCTCCAAGCAAGCATTAAGCAACTCCTTTCTCTCCACCTTCCTGCTAAACTTCTATCTCACCCCATACATTTCAGCTTTGCCATGCCTCCCATGCTGCTGCTGCTGCTTTTTAGGCTGTGCACAGAGAGAGTACAGGATCTCCTCCTCTGTGTGCACCAGCTCAGGGAAAACTAATCACAGATGTAGCTTGCAGAGCAAAATGATTTAGAAAACCGCCATATATAAGAAGCATGATAGTCAAATATAGTGCTGCTTCTTATGTACTCACAAATGGCAGCTTATTCTGAAAATCCACCTGCATTGAGAGGTATATTTTAACCCTTTAAGGACAGAGCCCAAAATGTCCTTAAGGACCTAGACAATTTTCAGCTTAGCGTTTTTTCAGTAACGATCTAAGGTGCAGCTCACCTGTATCTGATTTGGCTGAGGTTAACTGGGATACACCATTCAATGCACACAGTGACTACAGCTTCTAAACATACCAGTCCTCAAAGCAAAGCAAAAAAAAACAAAAAAAAACGTATTTTCCGGCGTATAAGGAGACTTTTTAACCCCAGAAAAATCAGGGTTAAAATCGAGGGTCGTCTTATACGCCGGGTATGGTCACCCCATACGGTGGGGGGGCTTGAAAATGGCCCCATCCCCACTGTATGGGGCGACCACTATAAAAAAAAAACATTTAACTCACCTAGGGCCCATTCCTGGCCTCCGCGCTCCTCCGGTACTGTTCCCGGCGCAGGCAGTGTGACGTACACTACCTGCGCCAGAGATGGAGATCGCCGAACCTCTCCCGGGCAGCCGAGCGTCTCATCGGAAAGGCTCGGAGATGTCCGGCTCCCGGGGAGAGGTTCAGCGATCTCCATCTCCGGCACAGGTAGTGTACGTCACACTGCCTGCATCGGGAACAGTACAGGAGGAGCGCGGAGGCCGAAAACGGGCCCTAGGTGAGTTAAATGTTTGTTTTTTTTTATTTAGCTGCAGTTAACCCCTGCCTGACTGCAGCAGGACTGCGGTCAGGATGGAGTTAACATTTTCTGGCATATAAGGCGAACCCCTGACAATCTGCTTGAAAGTCAGGGGTCGTCTTATAGTTGCCTTATACACTGGTAAATATGGTATGTAAAAAAAAATGTAATGAAAGATAGTGTGAGGTGTTTTTCTGTCTTTTCCAGGGTAAAATACTCATAAACACATTAAAAGCATAAAACATACAAATGCATAATCCCCGGGGCCCTTATAGTGCAATAGATCAACACTGAGGGTTAGGGGATGCGGTACAAAAGCATATAAAAAATTGAGGAATCATAAAGGTGTATAAAACAACTAAATAATCATATAAATAGTCATATAGTCATTGAACACAGCAATATCCACTTTTCTAATGTTTTACTATTTTTTATTAACAGCAAAACTTTTTTTTTTTGCAAATAGATGTGATTACAATGGCCTTATTGTGACTCTTATAGCACTTTTATTTTTTCACGTACGGGGCTGTATGGGGTGTCATTTTTATCACCAAGATCTCTAGTTTTTATTATTACCATATTTGTGTAGATTTATTGATCGATTTTTATTTTCAAAATTTTTATTTTTAAAATTTGATACAAATTAAAAATCTTAAATCTCTGCAATTTTTTGCCGCTTTTTGTTTACGCTGTTCACCATGCAGAAACAATATTGTTGTATTTTAATATGTTATTATATGTTTGTTTATTTTTTACGTGTTTTATTTATAAAATGGGAAAGGGGGTGATTTAATTGTTTATTGGGGGAGGGGCTATGGAGTTCTTAAAAACTTTTTTTTTTACACTTTTTATGTCCCCTTAGGGGACTTTAACATTTTTACCTTGCATTTAATACACTCATCATTGCTATGCCATAGCATAGCATTGATCAGTGTAATCTGTGATCATTGCATAGAGTCTGCCTGTGGCGGACTCTATACAATGATCACCAATCCGGGTGGAAGATAAGGGACCTCCGGCAGTCAGATAAATTGATCGGAACCTCTGTAGTGGGACTGTGGACAGTAACAGGAGTTGCAACTCCTGTCACTGATGAAAGTGCAGCGATCGCAGCACAGGAAGGGGTTAATGGCGTGTCATTAACAGTGAGGACCTTCGTGCATATAGCAGCTGCCCCCCACATGCTAAGAAGTGAGCTCAGGAGCTGACGGAGCCACTGGCGTACCTGTATATCATGGCTCCTTAAGGGCTTACAAGAACATGTCTGCTTTCTTCCAGAAACAGCACCTCTCTTGTCCCCAGTTTGGGTGGGTTTTTTACAGCTCCGTTCTAGTGAATAGCACTAAATTGCAATACGACACACAACCTGAGGACAGGGGTGGCGCTATTCTTGCATAAAAGTAGATGTGTTTATTCTAATCCTAGAAGCCAGGTCATGTAGGGCAACTACAAGTAATTGTAAGGATATTTGTTTCTTACTATAAGGATTTTATCAGTGCAGGCTTATAATCAGTGCAGGCTTATAATTTATTGCTCTACCTCTTCTGCTTTTCCTTTTAAAGGGGAACTCCGGATACGAAAAACTTTTTTTTCTATTAAAAGTACATTAAAAGTTATTACTGTATCTGTGTGGTTCTGCCACACTGGTAGCTGATAGAAAATCCAGGAAGTGAAGAAAAATGGCCTCTATGCCGATTCCCATTGTCTCCTGCTCCCTCTGCTATCCCCCCTTAGGAGACAAATATTCCATGCCTCTGTCTCTGTGTTTTCTGATGATGCAGACAGGGGGCAGGGTGTGATGTCACAGGAGGCTTGGCTGGATCCCCCAATCCCTTGAGTGATTCACCATCTCTGACCGGCCAGAAGCAGCTGCTGCCCTAATTTTACTGATTGTAATGGGTGGGGGACTGTGATGATCACATGAGGGAAAGCATTGCATTCTGGGAAATGCTAAACCAGGATGTACAGAAACACAATACAGAGCAAAAAAACAACAACAAACAAATGGATTTTTGGTAGATTCAAAACTGGAATAGACAGGTAAGTAGTGCTTGATGCTTCTGCAGAAGTTTAATTTTTTTAACCTCTACCTGGAGTCCCCCTTTAAATACTGTATGTACCGATGTCAATCAATTGCTGCTGTGGTATCTGTAACTACAGGGTGGGTTATGTAGAAAAAAAGGTAGGATACAGAACCCATGTGATGTGGTGATTCACAAGTCTGTAATGAAATCTACTATTTGGTGGAACTATTAGGCTAGGATCACACAAAGTAGGATTAAAGGGGAACTGCAGGTAGAGGTTAAATTTTTTTTTAAACTTCTGCAGAAGCATATAGCATTACTTACCTGTCTATCCCAGATTTGAATCTACCAAAAATCTATTTGTTTGGGGGGGGTTTTGCTCTGTATTGTGTTTCTGTCCTTCCTGGTTTAGCATTTCCCAGAATGCAATGCTTTCCCTCATGATAATCACAGCCCTCACCCATTACAATCAGTAAAATTAGTGCAGCAGCTGCTTCTGGCAGGTCAGAGATGGTGAATCACTCAGGGGATTGGGGGCTCCAGCCAAGCCTCCTGTGATATCACACCCTGCCCCCTCTCTGCATCATCAGCCTGTGCTCAGCAAACACACACAATGTGAGACAGAGACATGGAATATTTGTCTCCTAAGGTGGGAGAGCAGTGGGAGCAGGAGACAATGTGGATTGGTGCAGAGGCCATTTTCTTCACTTTCTGGATTTCTATCAGCTACCAGTGTGGCAGAACAGCACAGATACAGTAATACATTGTATAGACACATCTATATAACTTTTAATAGAAAACAAGTGTTTTGTATCCGAAGTTCCCCTTTGAAGCAGATTAAGAGACTACCCCTTTAAGAATGTCTCAATCCACTTGGGACAACATTATGCGTGATTCTTGTCTCAAGGTGCCCATAGACCTTATACTAAAGTCAGCTAGCTGCGGATTCAGCCAACTGTGTAAGGAGCATGAGGGAATCCGGACATGATCTATGGTAGAGATCGGGGCGTAGCGAGGGGGGCAGCTGCCCCAGGCGCCAAGACCAGGGGGGTGTCAGCACAGAGAGGGGAGAGCAGGATGGCAGTGGATGGGGCAGCCTGGAAGCAGTCCTGCCATTTCTGTCAGTGTGGGGAGGCAGCTTACCAGCAGACCTACTTACTCCTCATGCTGAATTGTCTCCTTGCTGTAAATCTACCATGATTTTTACCGCAATTTTATTCTACAGCAGCCAGGAGGCAATTCACTGTATTTGTTGAAGGACCCATGACTCTGATGTCACCGTAGGTTCTGTACTGTACTATGGGGGAGGAAGAAACAAGTTATAGGTATGTGGAAAGGGGAGGAAAATCAGGGGTGACCAGTGTGGGGAGCACAGATAAACCAATCTGGGGAGGGGGGCACAGATTAACCAGTCTGGTGTGGAGAGGGGACAGGGATGTACAGGGCTATCAGTCTGGTGTGGAGAGGGGGGCCAGGTGGGGCACAGGGTGATCAGTGTGGGGGGCCGGGGGGGAGGGGCAGGACTGTACAGGGTGGTCAGTCTGATGTGGAGAGAGGGACAGGGGTGTATGGGATGACCAGTCTGGTATGAAAAGGGGGACAGGGGTATACAGAGTGGCCAGTCTGGTGTGGACAGGGGGGGCAGGGGTGTAAAGGGTGACCAGTCTGGTCTGGAGAGGGGGGCAGGGGTGTACAGCGTGACCAGTCTGGGGTGGGGGGAGACACCAGGGCCGGCTCCAGGTTTTTGTGGGCCCTTAGGCGAGAGAGCCTCAGCGGGCCCCTTTGTATAGCACACCTCGGGGCACACCTACCAAATAAAGTTTGACAAAATACTGAACAAAAAACATAATTCAGTAACTCACAGGTGATGTCTTCTTTGATCTGAGGCGATCGCTCTCCGTTTCCTCTCCATCTTGCCCAGACCTCCATGATGATATCTTCAAGCTACAATTCATCTCTTCGGGACCTGTCAGACAAACATGTTAGACTCCACACATTTGCACATTTCCAGCCACTTCCTTCCCTTTTTCCCACCCATAGACTCCCATACAGTAGTAACTCCACTGTTTGGTGTCATGTGTAGTAAAGTAAGGAGGTTTGTGGGTCCCGTGCTGTGCCCCCCATATGGTAAAGATGCCCTCTGTCCCCATAGTAATATCCCCTGCTCTGCCCCAGAGTAATATCCCCTACTCCCCATAGTAATGTCCCCTGCCCCCATAGTAATGTCCCCTGCCCCAATAGTAATGTCCCCTGCCCCCATAGTAATATCCCCTGCTCCCCATAGTAATGTCACCTGCCCCCATAGTAATGTCCCCTGCTCTGTCCACATAGAAATGTCCCCTGCCCCCATAGTAATGTCCCCTGCCCCCATAGTAATGTCCCCTGATCCCATAGTAATGTCCCCTGCCCCTATAGTAATATCCCCTGCTCCCCATTGTAATGTCCCCTGATCCCATAGTAATGTCCCCTGCCCCATAGTAATATCCCCTGCTCCCCATAGTAATGTCCCCTGCCCCCATAGTAATGTCCCCTGCCCCCATAGTAATGTCCCCTGCTCCCCATAGTAATGTCCCCTGCCCCCATAGTAATGTCCCCTGCTCCCCATAGTAATGTCCCCTGCCCCCATAGTAATATCCCCTGCCCCCATAGTAATATCCCCTACTCCCCATAGTAATGTCCCCTGCCCCCATAGTAATGTCCCCTGCCCCAATAGTAATGTCCCCTGCCCCCATAGTAATATCCCCTGCTCCCCATAGTAATGTCCCCTGCCCCCATAGTAATGTCCCCTGCTCTGTCCACATAGAAATGTCCCCTGCCCCCATAGTAATGTCCCCTGCCCCCATAGTAATGTCCCCTGATCCCATAGTAATGTCCCCTGCCCCCATAGTAATATCCCCTGCTCCCCATAGTAATGTCCCCTGCCCCCATAGTAATGTCCCCTGCCCCCATAGTAATGTCCCCTGCTCCCCATAGTAATGTCCCCTGCTCCCCATAGTAATGTCCCCTGCCCCCATAGTAATGTCCCCTGCTCCCCATAGTAATGTCCCCTGCCCCCATAGTAATATCCCCTGCCCCATAGTAATATCCCCTGCTCCCCATAGTAATGTCCCCTGCCCTCATAGTAATGTCCACTGCTCTGTCCACATAGAAATGTCCCATGCCCCCATAGTAATGTCCCCTGCTCCCCATAGTAATGTCCCCTGCCCCCATAGTAATGTCCCCTGCCCCCATAGTAATGTCCCCTGCCCCCATAGTAATGTCCCCTGCTCCCCATAGTAATGTCCCCTGCCCCCATAGTAATGTCCCCTGCCCGCATAGTAATATCCCCTGCTCCCCATAGTAATGTCCCCTGCCCCCATAGTAATGTCCACTGCTCTGTCCACATAGAAATGCCCCCTGCTCTCCCTCAACACAAGAAAATAAAAAAAATAAAACCATACTCACTAATCCAGGCAGGGGACGGGTCCTCATTACATGAGGTATACCGGGGGGAACTACAACTCCCAGCATGTCCAGCCTGTTCTCAGCCCCGCCCCCTTATGACATCAATGAGAGATCAGAGTGTATACTGTATACTAGAAGTCCCCCAGGGGAATAACCCTAACCCCAGGGGAATAACCCTAACCCCAGGGGGGCTTCTAGTATTAGTGTAAAAAAAAATAAAGTGTTGTTGTCAGTAAAAAGCTCCTCCCCTAATAAAAGTCTGAATCACCCCCCTTTTCCCAGGTTATAAATAAAAATAAATAAATAAATAAACATGTTTGATATCACCGAATACGTAATCGCCTAAACTATTAATTAATCACATTCCTGATCTCGCACTGTAAACGGCGTAAGCGCAAAAAAATCCCAAAGTTCAAAATTGTGCATTTTTGGTCGCATCAAATCCAGAAAAATTGTAATAAAAAGCGATCAAAAACATCATGGCGCAAAAAATGACGCCTCATAGACCATAGGATAAAAGCGCTATAAGCCTGGGAATGGAGCGATTTTAAGGAACATATATTTGTTAACAATGGTTTGAATTTTTTCTAGGTGGAAAAATGTAAGTGCTATAACCTTTTAAGCACAAGGAGGAAAAAAACGAAAACGCAAAAATCGAAATTGACTCCGTCCTTAAGGGGTTAACATATCCGTTTTTAAATGGTTACTTTTAATGTACACAAAGATGTGATCAAGTATGTTTTTGTGTATGCTAAAAAAAAAAAAAAAAAAAGGCATGGGCTTTGATCCATTTTTTTTCACGATGGAAGTCGATGGAAAAACAGATCCAAACAGATTGCACACAATTGCATCCATTTTTTCATCTTTTTTTTTTTTTTTTTTTTTTCTTCATAAAACATATATGTTGATTGGACTGTAAAAAAAAAAAGTAGTGTGAACCCGGCCTAAACAGCTGCTCTCCCCAATGACAGCCGCTACTTTTTCTGCAGCAGTTACTGTCAGTGAGAGGGACTGCCTGTCAGGAGGAGGACTCATCAATGGGAGAGCGGACAGACAGTGGGAGGACAGAGCACACAAGTTGAAATCCAAGAAGCCAAGAAGCAGACGGGGTGGGGATCGAGAGGCTAGACTGAAAATGAAAGCACTTAGATGGATCCATACCTTGAACAGCTTGGCCCCCAATGGCATGAACTTGGACTTTAAACTATGAATGAGTCTTTTTACATTGTTGAATGTCCCCAAGTGTTGAGGTAACAGTATTTGCAACACCACAGGACCTTTGCATCTTCCTACATTGAGTGAATTAACTCATATAGTGTACACAATATAATTATTGTAATTAATTTCGTTTTTCATATACTCACCTTTTTCTTTCTCTTTTGTAGATAATATCTTTGGATTGTCTACTTGAAGATTTAGAAGATACCCCCAACATGGCCTCATGACCTTATTCTCATATCTGTGTTTATTTAAAATAGGTTTTTCTGTAATTTGGGTTCTGGCTCCATCATCGTTATATAGTTGTTTTTTGAGCTACCAATAAATTATTTTTGGTTGGAGAACACCTTTTGAGATTTTGCCAATACTGTGGACTTTTTGAATTCATAATCTCATGTTGATGTCTACGACCATATGGGGTTGTTAATTGATGCACGGTCTGACACTGATAACATATACCTCTTTGAGCTGTCTCCCACGCGTCACCTGTAGGGAGGAGTCTCCATCTTGTACGAAGATCCCCCCTGTATGGTGCTATGGAGAATACGACACCCCCCCACGAGTGGAGGTATCGTAGGATCCATGAGGATGTGGTATGACGGCTCTGAGGTTTGTGCGACATTGTGTCGCTTTCTTTCATTTTGGGCAGAGTCCGCCTTGACCGGCATCACTTCCTATGTAGTGGCGTATAATCTATATTGAAACTTTGCCTTCCACATTCGAGTAGGGATTGATCATCCCCATGACCTCGCTTATTGTCCCCATACTTCCTCTGTCTGATCTAGCAGGATCTCCGTATATGACACTTAGTGTCCATTATCCTTCAGTATTCCAGCCCACAGTATTGGCATTTTCATATTCTTTTTCCCATCTCAAAGATGGCGCCCGCAACACAGGATTGTTCTCTGCGCATGCGCCGGCCGCTCCCCATGATGGGCTAGGGCCACGTAGTATGACGCATACAGAGACAACCCACACCAGCGTTTGATTTCCCCGAGTGCCATGACACAGAGGCATGAATGGCGGGTATTGTATGTTTTTATTACATTAGACTAATAAAGCACTGTATCCACTTAACTTTATTCGCCACATAGTTTGAACCGTTTTTTTGCCAAACACTTCTGCTTTCATATTTTGATGGCCATAATACACGTTGTATAATTGCTGTGAACCACATATAAGTGTGGACTTGTGCACTATATAGACACGCTTGAGAACGTTGAAACGTTGCGGAAAGTTCGATGTGAATAAACCACACAATTTTTTCACCGGAGTGCTGTCTCTACGCTTTCATTTCATTTTCTTCAGAGCACACAAGTTGTCACTCATTACTCCCGCTGCAGTGTAGTGAAATGACATCAAAGTTCCAGTCTATCCAGTAAGTGAAATAGTCTGGCTCCACCCTCCAGGCACTTCAGGTCTCTCTCCTCAAGTCCTCCCCAAGTTCCAGATAACAGTGGTGCCTGACCTGACGCCAGCTCAGTTCCCACTGCTGTACAGCCTGTCTGCAGTCTCCTTCTCTTGTTCCTGGACCTCCTGGCCGTTCTACCTGCTTAGATTGACTGAACTCCCCGGCCTGCATAAACCCTGCTTTGCATGTAAGCTATTCCTATCCTCATAACAATAAATAAAACAATTAACACACATGCATATTGAAAATACATTGCTTTAATGATGTTATATAACTTATTAAAAAAATTATAATAAATATATATATTATATATATATTATTATTTTTTTTGTTGTAAATTGAGTAATGTTATAAAGGGGTTTGCTGTAAAATGGAATCTTTGCCTCGGGTGCAGGAGAGCCTAGCTACACCTCTGCTAGAGATGAGCGCAACTTGTGCATACTGAATACCAGCGGCTGAAGAAGTTGGATGCGGCCCTAACACTGCTTGGAAAATATGCATTAGGCCATAGGCTGTATCCATGCATTCCCAGAGTCACTAGGGCTGCATCTAACTTCTTCAGCAACTAGCAATCAAACGCTGAATGATCGGACTGGAGCATGCTGGAGTTGTAAATGTAAGATAGTTAGATGAATGTCTCCCAGCTGTGTGTAGGTCCAGGCTGGTTGAGGTATGTAGCTGTCACTATTGGGGGGGGAGGGTTCTGTAGCTGTCACTGTTGCGTGTGTGTGTGGGGGGTCTATAGCTGTCACTGTTGTGGGGGGTCTGTAGCTGTCACTGTTGTGGGGGGTCTGTAGCAGTCACTATTGGGGGGGGGTTCTGTAGCTGTCACTATTGGGGGGGGGGGTTCTGTAGCTGTCACTGTTGGGGGGGGGGTCTGTAGCTGTCACTGTTGGGGGGGGGGGTCTGTAGCTGCCACTATTGGGGGGGGGGTTCTGTAGCTGTCCCTGTTGCGTGTGTGTGGGGGGTCTATAGCTGTCACTGTTGTGGGGGGTCTGTAGCTGTCACTGTTGTGGGGGGGGGGGGTGTAGCAGTCACTATTGTGGGGGGGTCTGTAGCTGTCACTGTTGTAGATAAGGATCATCTGCGCATCTCAGAATTAACCCCTTAAACAATCGTTCCCATATATATATATTTTCCCCATTTGTATTAGTCTCCTCCATGCTTTACACTGCAGCTCACTTCATTTTCCTACCTTTTTTGATTACTGTGATCGTCTCCATCCCAGCCTCACTATGTACCACGTAACCAGCGACTTACCAGAGACCAAACCTCTCCAAAGACACTGCTTTATATACATTAGGGAGGGGATTCCAAGTGTATTTTATTACATGTACCCCTAACACATTATTATGAGGGGGCGCCAATGCTCCCTTTATGCCCAGTCATCTGTGATGCCTGAAATCTAAATAAAGTTGTTCAAACTGCAAGATACGCCAGACGTCTCAGAACCGAGATGATTTCCTTGATCCCTTTGAATAGTCCTGGAATTTGGAGGTAGGTCTTGAAAATTGTACTGACTTTTTGTAATCTGACATCAGCCAAGAAGTCCAGCACTGTCCCCATTGTCCCCATCCCAGTGATCAATGTCTGTCTGTCACTGATTACAGTTTATACTTTTTTTTTTTTTTTTCATTTTCTTGTAGAAACAGCGCCAGGTGGGGTGAGTTGGGCCAAGTGTATCTGTGTGGAGGGTGGTAGCCCCGCCCCCAGGGCACCGAAACACCTAATAAGAATATGAAATAAACTACTATTACCCATAAATGTAAGAAAATACCCTTCAACACCCTGTGTGCTATAGGAATATAACAATAGGGGAGATACTTCTAACCTGCTAATTATTTTCCATTAAAGGCGTCTTCCCGCGTCAGCTTGTTATGTGCTATCTATAGGATAGGGGATGACAAGTTGATTACTGGGGGTCTGACTGCTGGGGTCCCCACCCATTCCAAGATTGCAGATGTCCCTGTAATGAATGAAGCTCTCACCGTGTCTTACACTCCATTCATTCTCTATGGGGACACTGGACGCTATGGTGAGCGCTCCATTCATTGCAGGGATGATTGTGTCCCCATTCTTGGGGTCCCCAGTGATCAGCTTGTTATCCCCGATCCTAAGGATAAAGGACAACAAGCTGAGATGGGAATACCCCTTTAAGCCGCACACTTCATGTAAATGTCGGTCACCGCTCATTCACCTGATACTTCCCCCAGCTCCACCATATACATCCATGATTATTTCAGTAGGGTCCAGAGAACAAGTGGATAACACCCTACAGGAAGAATCATGGCGAATATTTGGGGTTTTAGTATTTTTGGTGGAAAGAACAGAACCGCACATTGTACTGATGTTACCATCAAATATATTGTAAATGGATGCCAAAGATGCAAATGTGAATTGTTAAAGGGGCTGTACAGGATTATAAGACATGGCGGCTTTCTTACGGAAATAACACCACCCCTGTCTATGAGTTGTGAATGAGGCCAAGTTCAATACACAATCTACAGACAGGTGGGAGAAAGCAGCCATTTTTTCTAATCCTGTACTGCCCCTTTAATAATTCCCATATCTCTATAGGAAATACCTCAGTGTGTGCAAATGAAATACTTTTTATTTCAAGAAAAAAACGAGACGACACATAATATATGGGTATAGTATAGAATTTTATTTACAAATGTGTTATGTTAATGTTATGGGATCCCTACGCTGTTGATCCAGAAGAAGGCGAAAACCTCTGGACACCGGGGTCAATTTGTGTCACAGGGGGAAAATTCCTTCTTGACCCCAAATAGCGGCGATCGGTCCGAGGACCCTGGATCAAAGCTGCTAATGTGTGTAACTAACTGGGGGCTGATAGTAGTGTAGGGGTGGAGGTCATGTGGTGTAGGGGTAGGTGACATGCAGTTTAGTGTAGGGGCGGGTGTCAAGTAGTGTAGAGGCGGGTGTCAGGTGGTGTAGGGGCAGCTGTCATGCGGTTTAGTGTAGTGGAGGGTGTCATGTGGTGTAGGTGCGGGTGTCAGGTGGTGTAGGAGCGGGTGTCATGTAGTGTTGAGGCGGGTGTCAGGTGGTGTAGGGGCGGGTGTCATGCGGTGTGGGGGCGGGTGTCATGTAGTGTTGAGGCGGGTGTCAGGTGGTGTAGGGGCAGCTGTCATGCGGTTTAGTGTAGGGGAGGGTGTCATGTAATGTAGTGTAGATGCCGGTGCAGGTGTCATACATTACCGGTCTGGATGATGGTGGTCCTCCTTCTCACGTTGTTTCTTCCGCCTGTCGTCTCTTCTCCTTAGCCATGTTGATCTTCTTCATGCTGAATCTCTTTGGAGAGGGACGAATGATGAGGTCTTCATAGAAGCAGGCGCACAGGAGTCTTGCTCGCGGAGATCTTCTGGGCTGGGGCCTCTCCTCGGTCTTGGGCGCTGGTCTGTACTTCTTCTGGGCGTCCTCGTTGGTCATCATGAAGCGCTAAAAGAAAAACAGTAAAGTCAGTGATAGAAATTCTTATGACCCTTTCTAGAAGTATGGAGAGAAGATATTTAGTAACAGGGATCATAGTAGACAGTGTGGTGACTTACGTCCGGCTTGAAGATGGGAGACGGCAGGAACTTCGCAGAGTAGGCCAGAAGCTGGAGGGTCCTCAGATCCGAAGTCTTGGGGTCGACTGAAAAAAAGAGGGAGATAATGGGAACAATCATAAATATACAACAATATACAGTATACAGGCAATCCCCACAACAAGGCCACATGTGGAAGAGGGGCTCCTGGCCCCCCTGAGACACCAAGTCTCCTGGCCATAAGGGGCTTGTTGATGCCATCCTGGCACCTAGTACCCAGGGCACATGTCCCACCAGCCTCCCCCTTCCCAGCTACAGCCCTGAAATATCTTACCGGCAGCGATGTCTCCATAAAGCACGGGAAGGCGTTGATAGAAGCTCTAAAGAAAAGACAATACAGTGAATGTAAACTGTCCTATAGCAGGAATAAGGGGGGACATATCATATGTGTAACCTGTGCGGCTATATAGGGGTCCTATGGGCAGGGGGGTGACCATCATCTAAAGAAAACCAGTATTATCCCCCTACATATGGCAATACATGGTGGTAATGACACCATGGTGCTCAGTAACTGGGGGATTGGGGCCCTGGTGATGATGGGGGTTCCCTATGACTGGTTCCCGCTCTCCTCCCATTAGCAGCTGCACTGGGGCCTCTGGTTTCGGGGTCCCTCCCCCATACTGGGACATTGGGGGCTTAGTAAGAGCCATAAATTCACTGACCGGCAGATAGGCGCGGGCGCCGGCCATCCTCCAGTACTCCTCCGGTGTGGCATCCATGTCACGAAGATGAAGATCCAGGAAATCCATGGTTGAAGTCGCAATCCCAAAAATCGTAGTCGGTAAATCGAAAGCCAAAAGGTCAAAATCCAAAAAGTCCGAATCCAAAAAAAAAAAATCACAATCCGAAAAGTGCTAAAGATCAGCGGGGGCTGTCTGTCGCAGAAAGTCTGTCTTCACTCAACGAGGAGATCCAACAGACAGAGGAGAGTTGCCTAGCAACGTGTTGTTGTTGTTTATTTTCAAATCAAATGATGCTGATGGGTCATGTGACTGACATGTAGAGACCTGTTCACACCAGGCTGCTGTGTTTTTTTTTTTCTTTATTTATACACAATGTTATGTACAACACATATTATATCTGTATAAATAAGGCCCATCTAGGGGATGGACATGGACCCCTTACTACTGTATCTAATAGAAGGGGTCATTCTACAAAATATTTTTAATTAAAATCATAATTTTCATATATATATATATATATATATATATATATATATATATATATATATATATAGCAAAAAAAGAAGTTCATCACCAGATCGGCATATACCATTAAAATCCCATATCTTATTTGGAGATCTTCACATCAGGACAGTAATATTAAAAAGTTGACGCGTTTCAGCGCTCCTCGTGCCTTGTTCACAACTGAAGCATGCTTCAGTTGTGAACAGGGCGCGAGAAGCGCTGAAACGCATCAACTTTTTAATATTACTGTCCTGATGTGAAGATTTTCAAATAAGATATGGAATTTTAATGGTATATGCCGATCTGGTGATGGACTTCTTTCTTTGGTATGCTGTGACCCTGGCTCCGGGTCTTACTGTGCACCGATGGCAATACCACAGCAGGTGAGCTGACCAACAAACAGACTCTCGATTATATATATATATATATATATATATATATATATATATATATATATATATATATATATAATTTGTCATTTTTACAAAAGCAGCGCCCCTCTTGTACGTTGGTTGTATCTAGTATTGCAGCTCAGTGATGGACACCTGACTGAGATCAGTACCAGACAAATAACAAACCAACAACCAATCACAGCTCAGCTGTCAAATATTAAATACGATTGTTGTCATCATTGTGTTTATTACACGGAACGATAATCGGCCGCATTGGGACGATTCGTCCGATTATCGTTCCGTGTAATAGTACCCTCACCAAACAGTTAACAGTCCTTTTAAAGACTAGTAGTCTGTCAGTGTGACTAAAAAAGAGCTAGTTCTATAAAATATAACTGTATTGTACAGAATAGTATACTGGTATATAGCTTTTAATAGTCATATCCACAATAGTCCACATAGTCATATCCACAAGTATCAGGACAGTGCTTTTTATGATGAGTAGTTTCAGTGTGTAAAAAAAAAAAAAAAAAGCTAATTTCATAGAATATACCAGTATTGTACGGAATACTATACTGGTAAGTAGCTAGTGCTTGGGGGATCGGTGGACACGATGCTGGTGCCTCCTGAACCATAATTACAGACTGGGTGGTGGAAAACAGACTGGACGCGTTATCCACCATTCACGTCAACAGCTGCTCATGCTGCTCTGCATTCATTAGTGGCGTACTGGGTATACCTGTTTATTCCATCTCGGTATCATTCGGGGACCCACCACCATCGTGCTGACCACCACCAGCATGCCCTGGCACATATAGCTGGGATGAAGGCTGTGCTTCTCTATGAGCACCTGTGAGTCACACCACTGCCTCCCGCCTTGAACCCCCCTCCCCCACCACACACACACACACACTCACTATTTTTTGTGAGGGTCACAACAGGACTTCACCCCCACAATTTTTGAGAGGGTCACAGTAGGCTCTCAACCATACCTCCCAACTTTTGCAAAGAGCAAAGAGGGACATGTGTGCCGCGGTCTTCATAGCCACGCCCCCATAGTGACCCTCCATAGCCACGCCCCCATATCAACCCTCCATAGCCACTCCCCTACAGTCACCACATGCTGCTGACTGAATAGTGCCCTATACAGTATCCAATCCACCCAAAAATGCCCTATACAGTATCCAATCCCCCATTATAGTGCCCCACATAGTATCCAATCCCCCAATAGTGCCACACATAGTATCCAATCCCCCCAACAGTGACACACATAGTATCCAATCCCCCAATAGTGCCACACATAGTATCCAATCCCCCCAACAGTGCCACACATAGTATCCAATCCCCCCAATAGTGCCACACATAGTATCCAATACCCCATATAGTGCCTCACATAGTATCCAATGCCCCCATATAGTGCCCCACATAGTATCCAATGCCCCCATATATGCCCCACATAGTAGCCAATCCCCCATATAGTGCCCCACATAGTAGCCAATCCCCCATATAGTGCCTCACATAGTATCCAATGCCCCCATATAGTGCCCCACATAGTATCCAATGCCCCCATATATGCCCCACATAGTAGCCAATCCCCCATATAGTGCCCCACATAGTAGCCAATGCCCCCATATATGCCCCACATAGTAGCCAATCCCCCATATAGTGCCCCACATAGTATCCAATGCCCCACATAGTAGCCAATGCCCCCATATAGTGCCCCACATAGTAGCCTATGCCCCCATATAGTGCCCTACATAGTAGCCTATGCCCCCATATAGTGCCCCACATAGTAGCCAATGCCCCCATATAGTGCCCCACATAGTAGCCAATCCCCATATAGTGCCCACATAGTAGCCAACCCCCATATAGTGCCCCACATAGAAGCCATAGTAGCGCATGAGGAAAGAGGAGCTTATCCTCTTAAACATCCGCAGGACAACAGGTGGAAGCTGGGTGAATGATACAGCCTTGTGAGCGATTTTGTACCAGCACCCTGAATAAAGATGTCTACTTATGGATTCATGACCAGAGTTCAGGGATTCCTTTTATCTAAGAGCCCCGATATATGAAGGACAGCTGTCCAGAGGTGCAAAGGTACCGGGGTGAAAACACCAAGTCTTTCTCACTACTATTTTTAATATGGCCCCACATAGCAGCCAATCCCCCCATATAGTGCCCCACATAGTAGCCAATCCCAATATAGTGCCCCACATAGTAGCCAATCCCCCCCATATAGTGCTCCACATAGTAGCCAATCCCCATATAGTGCCCCACATAGCAGCCAATCCCCCATATAATGCCCCACATAGTAGCCAATCCCCATATAGTGCCCCACATAGTAGCCAATCCCCCCATATAGTGCCTCATATAGTAGCCAATCCCCATATAGTGCCCCACATAGTAGCCAATCCCCATATAGTGCCCCAAAAATAGCCAATGCCCCCATATATGCCCCACATAGTAGCCAATCCCCCATATAGTGCCCCACATAGTAGCCAATGCCCCCATATATGCCCCACATAGTAGCCAATCCCCCATATAGTGCCCCACATAGTAGCCAATCCCCCATATAGTGCCCCACATTGTAGCCAATGCCCCCATATAGTGCCCCACATAGTAGCCAATGCCCCCATATAGTGCCCCACATAGTAGCCAATGCCCCATATAGTGCCCACATAGTAGCCAATGCCCCCATATATGCCCCACAAAGTAGCCAATCCCCCATATAGTGCCCCACATAGTAGCCAATGCCCCCATATATGCCCCACATAGTAGCCAATCCCCCATATAGTGCCCCACATAGTAGCCAATGCCCCCATATAGTGCCCCACATAGTAGCCAATGCCCCCATATAGTGCCCCACATAGTAACCAATGCCCCCATATAGTGCCCCATATAGTAGCCAATCCCCCATATAGTGCCCCACATAGTAGCCAATGCCCACATATATGCCCCACATAGTAGCCAATGCCCC
Organism: Dendropsophus ebraccatus; assembly: GCF_027789765.1. NCBI lineage: Eukaryota > Metazoa > Chordata > Amphibia > Anura > Hylidae > Dendropsophus > Dendropsophus ebraccatus. The sequence goes on along the minus strand of NC_091454.1, from coordinate 23,999,111 downwards.
ATATAGTGCCCACATAGTAGCCAATCCTCCATATAGCGCCCCACATAGTAGCCAATCCTCCATATAGTGCCCCACATAGTAGCCAATGCTCCCATATAGTGCCCCACATAGTATCCAATACCCCATTTAGCGCCCCACATAGTAGCCAATCCCCCCATATAGTAGCCAATCCCCCATATAGTGCCCACATAGTAGCCAATGCCCCCATATATGCCCCACATAGTAGCCAATCCCAATATAGTGCCCCACATAGTAGCCAATCCCCCCCCATATAGTGCCCCACATAGTAGCCAATCCCCATATAGTGCCCCACATAGCAGCCAATCCCCCATATAGTGCCCCACATAGTAGCCAATCCCCATATAGTGCCCCACATAGTAGCCAATCCCCCCATATAGTGCCTCATATAGTAGCCAATCCCCATATAGTGCCCCACATAGTAGCCAATCCCCATATAGTGCCCCAAAAATAGCCAATGCCCCCATATATGCCCCACATAGTAGCCAATGCCCCATATAGTGTCCACATAGTAGCCAATCCCCCATAAAGTGCCCCACATAGTAGCCAATGCCCCCATATAGTGCCCCACATAGTAGCCAATGCCCCATATAGTGCCCACATAGTAGCCAATCCCCCATATAGTGCCCCACATATTAGCCAATGCCCCCATATAGTGCCCCACATAGTAGCCAATGCCCCCATATAGTGCCCCACATAGTAGCCAATGCCCCATATAGTGCCCACATAGTAACCAATCCCCCATATAGTGCCCCACATAGTAGCCAATGCCCCCATATATGCCCCACATAGTAGCCAATGCCCCATATAGTGCCCCACATATTATCCAATCCCCCATATAGTGCCCACATAGTAGCCAATCCCCCATATAGTGCCCACATAGTAGCCAATGCCCCCATATATGCCCTACATAGTAGCCAATCCCCCATATAGTGCCCCACATAGTAACCAATCCCCCATATAGTGCCCCACATAGTAGCCAATCCCCCCATATAGTGCCCCACATTGTAGCCAATCCCCCATATAGTGCCCCACATAGTAGCCAATGCCCCCATATAGTGCCCCACATAGTAGTCAATGCCCCATATAGTGCCCACATAGTAGCCAATCCCCCATATAGTGCCCACATAGTAGCCAATGCCCCCATATAGTGCCCCACATAGTAGCCAATGCCCCCATATAGTGCCCCACATAGTAGCCAATGCCCCATATAGTGCCCACATAGTAGCCAATCCCCCATATAGTGCCCCACATAGTAGCCAATTCCCCCATATATGCACCACATAGTAGCCAATGCCCCATATAGTGCCCCACATATTATCCAATCCCCCATATAGTGCCCACATAGTAGCCAATGCCCCCATATATGCCCCACATAGTAGCCAATGCCCCCATATAGTGCCCCACATAGTATCCAATACCCCATATAGCGCCCCACATAGTAGCTAATCCCCCCATATAGTAGCCAATCCCCCATATAGCTCCCCACATAGTAGCCAATCCCCCCATTTGTGTGGCCCGACCAGAAAATTAATAAACCAGTAACTCACCTGTCCGCCGGTCCCAGCAGCTCCTCTCCCGGCAGAGCGCGCACTCCTGTCATCCTCCGAGGCGGGCAGCTGGGTATACAGACACTGACTGTGCCGGAAGTAATCCATGATAGAGGCTGCAGGTCACTTCCGGCACAGTCAGTGTCTGTATACCCCGCTGCCCGCCCCGGAGGATGACGGGAGTGCGCGCTCTGCCGGGAGAGGAGCTGCTTGGACCGGCGAACAGGTGAGTTACTGGTTTATTGTTTTTTTTCGGTGGGGCCACATATAATGCGGGACACTGGGTGCCATTCCGGGACCACGGGACAGCACCCAGAAAACGGGACTGTCCCGTGGAATCCGGGACAGTTGGGAGCTATGTCTCAACCATAAAAGTTTTTAGAGGATCACAACAGGCTCTCATCCACAATTTTTAACAGGGTCACAACAGGTTAATACTAGAGATAAGCGAATACGATTCGATCGAGTAGGTATTCAAAAGATTGGAATTCAATTAAGTAGTGAGGCGAATATGCGGGAAACATTCAAAAGCCCTCCCATCACAGTTGCCACTTTTTTAATCTAATCACCATGCAGGGAGGCCGTGAGGGACCCTGGGAGTACGCACGCAGCATGAAAACAGTGTCTACCCTCATTGGATGGCTGAACCACATGACCTCGAATCTTAAATACTTGCCACCCGCTTCTCGACCGCAGATGCGCTTTCAACCTAGTCAGGAAAAGATCTTGCAGCAGGGAGAGATAGGTTTTAGTAGCGTTTTGGTTAGGCAGGATTACTACAGAACCCAGAAGTCCTTTTCAGGGCTAAGATCAAGCGAAAAAGTCATTTCTGAATCCAAAGCATTTCTCACTGCTAAGAAATAGATGATATAACAGCAGCAGCATCAGCAGGTGTATTCATTCCAGTACCCTGTGTGTACAAGTGACTTATAGTGTCCCTGGTTTAGGCCACTAAGGGCACGTTATACATATTGTTCCAGTAGCCCAGTAAAAGGCACGTGATACATACTGTTCCAGTAGCCCAGTAAAAGGCACATGATACATATTGTTCCAGTAGCCCAGTAAAAGGCACGTTATACATACTGTTCCAGTAACTTTCGTACAGCATGACACGTGATACACGCGAATAACATGACACTCTACAGACACACATTGGAATCATGTATGTACCGCTGTGCAAGAAATATGAAGGGAATGTGTGAACATTGCCGTAAATGCTCGCAAAGCGCTCGCATTATACTGCGATTTTGGGGTGTTGGGTGCACCCAGGCATGCTCCCCTTAATGTCCCAGTGTTATTCTGGAGGTGTTTGCATTGTTTAGGGAGGTTTCATGGGGGACTGGGTGCCTATTCGATTCGAATTCTCGAAAGTCGAATATTTCACTACTTACTCATCTCTAGTTAATACCCAAAGTTATAAGGAGGGTCACAACAGGCTTTTGTGCCAAATTTTCGACAGGGTCACAACAGACTCTTATTCTTGCAAGAAAGTAGTTGGTGGAACTATTAGGCTAGGGTCACACATAGTAAGATAAAAGCAGATTAAGAAAAAAAAATAACAACAACAAACAACGGCCGTATTTTGTACATTTAACTGTGTGTGCTCCTGATTAGATGTGCCAGTCCTGAAGCATGTACGTGCCCAGTACAAGCCTATGGGTCAGAAAATGTATTCAGGTTTCCTGTTAAGAATCCGAATACGTTTTCCTGACATGTTTATGGGGCCTAATACATTGTATATTGGTTTAGCCAGGTTTAAAAAACAAAAACAAAGCTACTTTCTTGCAAAAACAGCACCAACCCTGTCCTCAGGCTGTGTGTGGTATTACAATTTAGCTCCCTTCACTTCAATGGAACTGAGCTGCAAAACCCACATCCAAACCGAGAACAGGAGATGTGCTGTATCTGGAAGAAAGTGGCCATATTTTTCTACACATGGACAACCCCTTTAAGACTGTTTTTTGTCTCAAGGCGCCCATAGACCTTATACTAAAGTCAGCCACCTGCGGATTCAGCCAACTGTATAAGGAGTATGGGGGGACTCCTCCTGACATGATCTGTGGTAGAGATGAGCGCAGCTTGTGCATACTGAATACCAGTGGCTAAAGAAGTTTGATGTGGCCCTAAGGCTGCCTGGAAAATATGCATACAGCCATAGGCCATAGGATGTATCCATGTTTTCCCAGACTCACTAGGGCTGCATCCAACTTCTTCAGCCACTATAATCAAATGCTGAACGATCGGACTGGAGCATGTTCGAGTTGAGATCACCTCTAGTCAATGAAGATTCCGGAGTCCCCCATACACCTTTTATGGGTTCACGCACAATGGATTTTTACTCTTTTGTTTTGGGAGAAATAAGCCGCCACCACTGACTGCAGGACATAGGGGGAGATGTAACAAGCAGTATTACAGTATCAGCGGCCTGTGTTGCCCATAGCAACCAATCACAGCTCAGATTTCATACATGCATGACCTCTGATAAAATGGAAGCGGAGCTGTAATTGGTTGCTATGGGCAACAGAATATTTTTAAAGGTAACCCACCATTATAAAATCACCCCTGCAGCTATGAATCCATTACTACATGGCCCCGAGCACTGTGTCCAGACATATAAGGGTCCGTTTACACAGAAAGATTATCTGACAGATTATCTGCCAAAGATTTGAAGCCAAAGCCAGGAACAGACTATAAACAGAGATCAGGTCATAAAGGAAAGCCTGAGATTTTTCCTCTTTTCAAATCCATTCCTGGCTTTGGCTTCAAATCTTTAGCAGATAATCTGTCAGATAATCTTTCTGTGTAAATTGACCCTAATGCTGTGTTTACACGGAACGATTATCGTTCGAATTTTCGCAATAATGATCGCATTTGAGCAATAATCGTTCCGTGTAAACACAGCAAACGATCAAGCGACAAGCGAAAGATCGTTCATTTTGATCTTTCAACATGTTCTCAAATCGTTGTTCGTTCGCTAAAAATTCACAGATCGCTTCGTGTAAACAGTTTTTTAACAATTTACCCTATGTAAAAGATGAGCTTAAGCGATCTTGAAAAAGTTCGCAATAACGATTTTTCTTACGATTTATCTAACAATTTATTAGTGTAAACGCTGATCGTTATAAAAACAAATCGTTGCTTCAAAATCGTTAAACGATCGATTGGGCGAATTATCGCTCCGTGTAAACGCAGCATAATGCTGCGTTTACACGGAGCGATAATTCGCCCAATCGATCGTTTAACGATTTTGAAGCAACAATTTGGTTTTTATAACGATCAGTGTTTAGATGAATAAATCGTTAAAAAAATCGTTAGAAAACTCGTAAGAAAAAAACGTTATTGCGATCGTTTGTACGATCGCTTAAGCCCATCCTTTACATAGGGTAAATCGGTGAAGACTGTTTACACGAAGCGATGTGCGAATTTTCAGCGAACGACGATTTAAGAACATGTTGAAAGATCAAAATGAACGATTTCTTGCTCGTCATTTGATCATTTGCTGGGTTTACACGGTACGGTTATCGCTCAAATGCGATCGTTTATGCGAAAATTCGAACGATAATCGCAGCATTAGACGGTACAATATATCGTACGGAAATTCGTTTTGCGATCGCTTAAAGCCTATCTCACACATTGATTAAATTGGCGAACGACGGAACGATCTGCACACGGAACGATCTGCAAATTTTTTGCGAACGATCAACGACTATTTGAGAAAATGAACGATTTCTCGCTCGTAGTTTGATCGTTCGCTGCGTTTACACATACTATTATCGTTCGAATTCGATCAGTATCGTGCGAATTCGCGCGATAATCGTTCCGTGTAAACTTCCGTGTAAACGCAGCATTAGTAATCACTATAAACATTACTTATATGGCCCGCTTGGCAGCTGTGACTAGGTAGCAGCAGTTAGGGTCCATCTACACAGAAAGATTATCTGCCAAAGATTTGAAGCCAAAGCCAGGAATGGATTTGAAAAGAGGAGAAATCTCAGGCTTTTCTTTATGACCTGATCTCTGTTTATAGTCTGTTTCTGGCTTTGGCTTCAAATCTTTGGCAGATAATCTGTCAGATAATCTTTCTGTGGAAGCAAAATATGCTGCGTTTACACGGAACAATAATCGTTCGAATTTGCACGATAACGATCGAATTCGAACGATAATCGTACGTGTAAACGCAGCGAACGATAGAACGACGAGCGAGAAATCGTTCATTTTGATCTTTTATCTTGTTCTTAAATCGTCGTTCGTCGTTTGCAAAAAACCCCCACCGCACCGATCGCCACCCCCGCCGCCCCGATCGCCACCTCCGCCGCCGCTCTGATCCCCACCCCCGCCTCTCTGATCGCACCCCCCCACACCGCCGCTCCAATCGCCCGCCGCCGCTCCGATCACCCCCGCCACCCCCGCCACGAGCATACGTTACCTGCTCTGCATAGCAGGTCTTCGAAATCCCCGGCTCCCCTCTTTAGTGCATTGATTGGCTGAAGAGGGGAGGCGGGAATTTCAAACGTGCGCCTCTTCAGCACTGATTGGCTGAAGAGGAGCCGTTTGAAATTCGGATCGGAGTGGCGGGGGCGATCAGAGAGCGGCGGCGGCGGGGGTGGCGATCGGAGAGTCGGCGGGGGGGAGTGGTTTGGAGCGGAGGGGGTGGCGATCGGAGCGGCGGCGGGGGGGGGGGAGTGGTTTGGAGCAGAGGGGGTGGCGATCGGAGCGGCGGCGGGGGTGGCGATCGGGGCGGCACAGGGGGCTGCGGTTGACCGTGGGGCCGGGCTGCGGATGAGCGCAAAACGATTTTCCGTACGATATATCGTACCGTCTAAACGCTGATCGTTATGGAAAAGAAATCATTACTCAGACATCGTTAATCGTACGATCAGGCCAATTATCGTTTTGTGTAAACCCAGCATTACAAAGTATGTTTTCAGGCCCTATAGGTAACACCCACAGCAATTACTTATATGTCTGGACACAGTGCTCAGCCATATAGTAATGGATTTATAGCTGCGGGGGCGATTTTATTATGAGTGGTTTACTTAAATGTAAGATAGTCAGATGAATGTCCCCCAGCTGTGTGTAGGTCCAGGCTGGTGGAAGGTATGACTGGGGCAGCCAGCAGGGGGCACTATCACACACACACAGGCACCTAGTACATGTAGTCATACTGCCTCTTCCTCAGAGCAGATCCCATAAGTAGTGAATTACAGTAGGTGTGCTCCCTGATACTGCCGCCATGTTATGGGGTCCTGCTACACTACTGGGGGTCCTGGCACTCTCTATGTATGGGGGGGGGGGGGGGGGGCTATAGGAGACGCACTATAGAGAGGTTATAGTTGTCACAATTATGGAGAAGGATCTGTGGCTGTCAATGTTGGGTGGAGGGGAGGGCTGTAGCTGTCACTGTTGTGGGGGTCTATAGCTGTCACTGTTGTGGGGGTCTATAGCTGTCACTGTTGTGGGGGGTCTATAGCTGTCACTGTTGCGGGTGGTCTATAGCTGTCACTGTTGTGGGGGGTCTATAGCTGTCACTGTTGCGGGTGGTCTGTAGCTGTCACTGTTGTGGGGGTCTATAGCTGTCACTGTTGTGGGGGGTCTATAGCTGTTACTGTTGTGGGGGGTCTATTACTGTCACTGTTGTGGGGGTCTATAGCTGTCACTGTTGTGGGGGGTCTATAGCTGTCACTGTTGCGGGTGGTCTATAGCTGTCACTGTTGTGGGGGGTCTATTACTGTCACTGTTGTGGGGGGTCTATAGCTGTTACTGTTGTGGGGGGGTCTATTACTGTCACTGTTGTGGGGAGTCTGTAGCTGTCACTGTTGTGGGGGGTCTATAGCTGTTACTGTTGTGGAGGGGGTGTCTATAGCTGTCACTGTTGTGGGAGGTCTATTACTGTCACTGTTGTGGGTGGTCTATAGCTGTCACTGTTGTGGGGGGTCTATAGCTGTCACTGTTGTGGGGGGTCTATTACTGTCACTGTTTTGGGTGGTCTATAGCTGTCACTGTTGTGGGTGGTCTATAGCTGTCACTGTTGTGGGGGGTCTATAGCTGTTACTGTTGTGGGGGTCTATAGCTGTCACTCTTGTGGGGGGTCTATTACTGTCACTGTTGTGGGGGTCTATAACTGTCACTCTTGTGGGGGGGTCTATTACTGTCACTGTTGTGGGGGATCTGTAGCTGTCACTGTTGTGGATAAGGATCATCTGATCATATCAGAATTAACCCTTTAAACAATCATTCCCATTCCCGCCTTCTTGCTTTACACTGCAGCTCACTTTATTTTCCTATTTGATGCCTTCTTTTATGCCGTGATCGTCTCCCTTCCAGCCTCACTATGTACCACGTGACCAGGGACTTACTAGAAACCAAACCCCTCCAAAGACACTGCTTTATACAGTTTAAGGAGGGGTTTCCAAGTGTATTCTATTACATGTACCCAGGGGCAGATTAACTTTACTATAGGCCCCTGGCTGTTTACCAAGCCTGCCCCCCCCCCCCCCCACTGTAACTATAGCAGCACTACCATGGTGTTCATAGTACAGCATAGATAATGTCATGTTGCCCTGATTTGTGCAAAATTGTGGTAAAAAAGTAATGATTTTTTGCAAATCATGACAGAACTGTAACCCGAAGACAATACACCACTGAAAGTATAAGTCTTTTTGGGTGGCCATGGGCCTCCAGGACCCAAAAAGGGCCTATTATAATCCATAGCTGCATGTACCCCTAACACATTATTATGAGGGAGCGCCAATGCTCCCCTTATGCCCTGTCATCTGTGATGTCTGAAATCTAAATAAAGTTGTTCAAACTGCAAGACATGTCAGACGTTTCTTTTTTGCCACCGAGACGATTTCTTTGATCCACCTTATATAATCCTGGAGTTTGGACGTAGATCTGGACAATTGTACTGACTTCCTATAACCAAGCCCAGAAGTCCAGCACTGTCCCCATTGTCCCCATCCCAGTGATCAATATCTGTCTCACTGATTACAGTTTATCCTCCCCCCCCCCCCCAGAAACAGCGCCACGTCTGTCCAGAGGACATATCTGGTATTACAGCTCAGCCACATTCATATGAATCAGCCAATCAGAAATTTCCCATCAGGACATGATTGATGACATAGGATGCTGTATGAGAGGCTGCAGTGCGGTTCTGGCATCATTTCCTGCACGGAGAGTGGGCTGTACACACAGACCCTACACATCTAGGTAGGTGGGTGTTACTAGCGCGTGTTACTCGGCCCTATAACCAGTTACCTCAGTTATTAAAGGGCTATCCAGGCTTAGAAAAACATGGCCACGTCCCTCCAGATACAGCACGGCTCCTGTCCGTTCTGGTGGGAGTTTTGTAGCTCAGTTCCATTGAAGTGAATGGAGCTGAATTGTAATACCACACACAACCTGAGGACAGGGGTGGTGCTGTTTTTACAAGAAAGTAGCTGTGTTTTTTTTTAATCCTGGTTAAACCTCTTAAAGGGAAACATAAAGCATCTAACCAGCTGATATGTCCCTATAGCACGGGAACTGGGGATGAAGGTAACTTTCTTACTTTCATCCTTAATACTGTTTTCCATATATTAGTAGTTTATTTCATATGCTGGTGAGACATTTTGGTGCACTGGGGGAAGTACCACCCTCTGTGCACTGATCCATCCCCGGCCGTCCCGATCCACTTAATGAATATTGGGGCAGTGCTTTGCTCTGCTAATGATTGTTAGGAATGGTGAGCTGGCCCGGGTGTATCTGTGTGGAGGGTGGTAGCCCCGCCGCCAGTGCACCAAAACACCTAGTAAGAATATGAAATAAACTACTATTATGCATAAAACGGGGCCGAGGATAAATGTAAGAAAATTACCTTCAACACCCTGTGTGCTATAGGAATATAACAATAGGGGAGATACTTCTAACCTGCTAATTATTTTCCATTAAAGGCGTCTTCCCGCGTCAGCTTGTTATGTGCTATCTATAGGATAGGGGATAACAAGTTGATTACTGGGGGTCTGACTGCTGGGGTCCCCACCCATTCCAAGATTGCAGATGTCCCTGTAATGAATGAATAGAGCTCTCACCGTGTCTTACACTCCATTCATTCTCTATGGGGACACTGGACGCTTCTGAGTTCAGCATTTGGAAGTGTTCAGTGACCCCATAGAGACTGGATGGAGCACAAGCCGCGGTGGCAGCGCAGATATGGTGAGCGCTCCATTCATTGCAGGGAGGATTGTGTCCCCATTCTTGGGGTCCCCAGTGATCAGCTTGTTATGCCCGATCCTGTGGAAAAAGGACAACAAGCTGAGATGGGAATACCCCTTTCCCAGCCGCACACTTCATGTAAATGTCGGTCACTGCTCATTCACCTGATTCTTCCCCCAGCTCCACCATATACATCCATGATTATTTCAGTAGGGTCCAGAGAACAAGTGGCTCACACCCTACAGGAAGAATCATGGTGAATATTTGGGGTTTTAGTATTTTTGATGGAAAGAAAAGAGACGCACATTGTACTGATGTAACCATCAAAAATATTAGAAACTCCAATGGATCCCAAAGACACAAATGTGACTTCTTAAAGGGGCTGTACAGGATTATAAGACATGGCGGCTTTCTTCCAGAAATAACACCACCCCTGTCTATGGGTTGTGAGCGGTATTAGGCTATGTTCACACTACGTAAAAGTACGGTGTGCAACACTGCCGATTCTTCTATGGGATCCCTGCCGGAGCATATACACATAGTATACGCTCTGGCCGGGATCCCATGTGGCGCCGCAAAGAACTGACATGTCAGTTTTCTGCGGCCGCACTTCACTGAATTGCGGGCGCAGAAAGAACTGTCAGTTCACACAATGAAGCGAGCAGCTCCGGCCGCTTGCTTCATTGTGTGCTATAGGGGGTTCTGATGCGGGCGCACACTGATGCCGGGATGATCTTTGCAGAACCGGCCGTTCTCTTACGTAATGTGAATGAGGCCAAGGTGCAATACACAATCTATAGACAGGTGCGGTGTCATTTTTGGGAGAAAGTAGCCATTTTTTCTAATCCTGTACTGCCCCTTTAATAATTCCCATCTCTCTATAGGAAATACCTCAGTGCGTGCAAATGAAAATTTTAATTTCAAGAAAAAAACGAGACGACACACAATATATGGGTATAATTTAGAATTTATTTCTGAATTGGTTATGTTGTTGTAATGGGATCCCTACGCTGTTGATCCAGAAGAAGGCGAAAACCTCTGGACACCGGGGTCAATTTGTGTCACAGGGGGAAAATTCCTTCTTGACCCCAAATGGCGGCGATCGGTCCGAGGACCCTGGATCAAAGCTGCTAATGTGTGTAACTAACTGGGGGCTGATAGTAGTGTAGGGGTGGGTGTCATGTGGTGTAGGGGCAGGTGTCATGCGGTGTAGGTGACATGCATGCAGTGTAGGGGCAGGGGTCATGCGATGTAGGGGCAGGTGACATATGTAGGTTAGTCTCATGCGGTGTAGGGGCGGGTGTTATGCGGTGTAGGGGCGGGTGTTATGCGGTGTAGGGGTAGGTGACATACATGCAGTGTAGGGGCGGATGTCGTGCGGTGTAGGGTCAGGTGTCATGCAGTGTAGGGGTGAGTGTAATGTAATGTAGTGTAGATGCAGCTGTCATACATTACCGGATGATGGTTCTCCTCCTTCTCATGGTGTTTCTTCCTACCGCCTTCGCTTCCTGCTGGTGCCTTCTCCTCTGTCGTCACTGGTCCTCTTTCTCTTCAGGTTGTATCTCACTTCAGGGGGATAGTAAATGATGTCATCTTCATCCAGGCCGTCGAACAGCTGTCTTGCTCTCTCAGATCTTCCGGGCTGGGGCCTCTCCTCGGTCTTGGGCGCTGCTCTGTACTTCTTCTGGGCGTCCTCGTTGGTCATCATGAAGCGCTAAAAGAAAACAGTAAAGTCAGTGATAGAAATTCTTCTAAAACTTTCTAGTACAGTTAGAAGATATTTAGTAACAGGGATCATGGAAAACAGTGTGGTGACTTACGTCCGGCTTGAAGATGGGAGACGGCAGGAACTTTGCAGAGTAGGCCAGAAGCTTGAGGGTCCTCACATCTGCAATCTTGGGGTTGACTAAAAACAAGAAGGAGATAATGGGATCAATCATAAATATGCAAAATATACAGTATACAGGCAATCCCCACAACAAGGCCACATGTGGAAGAGGGGCTCCTGGCCCCCCTGACACACCAAGTCTCCTGGCCATAAGGGGCTTGTTGATGCCATCCTGGCACCTAGTACCCAGGGCACATGTCCCACCAGCCTCCCCCTTCCCAGCTACAGCCCTGAAATATCTTACCGGCAGCGATGTTTCCATAAAGCACGGGAAGGCGTTGATAGAAGATCTAAAGAGAAGAGAATACAGTGAATGTAAACTGTCCTATAGCAGGAATAAGGGGGACGTATCATATGTGTAACCTGTGCGGCTATATAGGGGTCCTATGGGCAGGGGGGGCGACCATCATCTAAAGAAAACCACTATTATCCCCTACATATGGCAATACATGGTGGTAATGACACCATGGCGCTCAGTAACTGGAGGATTGGGGCCCTGGTGATGATGGGGTTTCCCTATGACTGGTTCCTGCTCTCCTCCCATTAGCAGCTGCACAGAGGCCTCTGGTTTCGGGGACATTGGGGGCTTAGTAAGAGCCATAAATTCACTGACCGGCAGATAGGCGCGGGCGCCGGCCATTTTCCAGTAATCCTCTGGTGTTGCGTCCATGTCACGAAGATGAAGATCCAGGAAATCCATGGGCGAAGTCGAAATCCAAAAAATCGTAGTCCGTAAAATCCGAAGCCAAAAAGGTCAAAATCCAAAAAGTCGAAATCCGAAAAATCACTGTCCAAAAATCGCTATAGATCAGCGGGGGCTGTCTATCGCAGGAAGTCTGTCTTCACTCAGCGAGGAGATCCAACAGACTGAGTTGCCTAGCAACGTGTTGTTGTTGTTGTTTATTTTCAAATCAAATGATGCAGCTGTGTCATGTGACTGACATGTAGCCCGTTCACACCAGGCTGCGTTTTTTTTTTTTTTTTTTTCTTTATTCATATACAATATTATGTACAACACATAATACATAAACATATATATACTGTGTGTATATATATATATATATATATATATATATATATATTCCTTGTTGCCCATAACAACCAATCACAGCTCAGCTATCAAATATTAACAAGCTCTGGTGAAATAAAAGCGGAGCTGTGGTTGGTTGCTATGGGCAACAGAGGAAATTGTTACTGTCAGACGGCTGATAACTCTCCCCTATGTAATAGTTACTGGTTTGATGTTCTCTCCATCCCATTGTATACTGTATATTGGGGTCTATCATAGTATGGAGGAATATAGGTCTATACATACAGGCCAATGAGGGGCAGTACAGGGGGCGCTGCCATATTTACCCCAGGCTAGGCCCGATGAGAGTGACCCGAAGGACCAGCCAAGACATTGACTCCTATACCCATAGATTGCAGATACTTAGAAAATGAATGATGCTACTATACCTATTGTAGAAGTAGATATTTGGTATATGTAGTATGCTTCTATATACCCCTCTATAGTATTATCTTCATTCTGATATGTGCTTTTTTTGCTGTATATAATTGGTCCCATATCAATATTTCCTGGATTCCACCTTATCAATGATGGTTCTTTTTTTTTTTTTTTTTTTTTTTAAATCCTTTTTTAATATATTGAATAAAGTATTTTCTCTATTCATTATCATTGTTTGTTGGTCCAGCTTTCGTGTATAGGTTTTATATAATTGTATATGCCTAGGCTAAATATCACTTATATAATTCCTCACCCATGTTAGGGGTTACATAATATTTCTCTATTGGGTGATTGGGCGAAAATCTTTTTCTTTCAAATCAAATGGTGTGATAAAGTTAAATAGATTTGTAATTTACTTCTATTAAAAAATCTCCAGCCTTCCCCTACTTATTAGCTGCTGTATGTCCTGCAGGAAATTTTTTATTTTCAGTCTGACACAGTGCTCTCTGCTGACATCTCTGGCCGAGACAGGAACTGTCCAGAGCAGGAGAGGTTTTCTATGAGGATTCATAGAAAACCGAGACAGAGTTCCTGTCTCGGCCAGAGATGTCAGCAGAGAGCACTGTGTCAAACTGAAAATAAAACATTTCCTGCAGGACATACAGCAGCTAATAAGTACTGGAAAATTTGAGATTTTTTTTTAATAGAAGTAAATTACAAATCTATATAACTTTCTGATATCAGTTGATTTGAAAGAAAAAGATTTTCGCTGGATAACGCCTTTAACCAGAGAACAAAGTTGTGTATCTATGCTGCACAATGCAAAAAAAAAAAAAAAATGTATAACCCACATTCAATGCCCAATCTGTTAGATACTGGAGTGTACAACGCCATAAAAATTTGTCAGTTCCTGCATTTTATGCTTTTTCCTTCTGCATCTGCTTGCTGTTTATATCGTGCTACCTGAGAGCAGGTTTGCTACGTTAGCACAAGCAGAAAAAAATATTTGGATTCAGCAAAATGCTGTTCTATTATTCGCCATTGGCGGGACGCCAAGGGGACCTGGGATCCTTTAATTGCTCATAGAACTCTAATTTAGCTTCCAGAACATTTGTTTATTAAGTAGCTACATAGTGTACAATGCAGGATTTATTGAGCCGGAGCGCGCACTGTCACTAGGATTAATACCTGTTTTCTAAGCTGTCATTTTAGTCATTTTTTACTTAGAGAAATCTACCGAGTCGGTGTGAAAAGAAAGATCTCACTAGCGCAGTGTGAAACGGATTCAGAAAACATAATGAACTCAATTCATCAATTTAATTCCAACATAATAGATTTTTATTCGTCTGTGAGCCAAGATTCATTCATTCGCAAGTAATGAAATTTATCCGGAAATATATTCCAAAGAGAAGCAAAAATTTCTAAATAAGTAAATAAATAAAAAGTTGTTATTCCGAAGACCATTTCTTCAGTTATGAGGATAGGTTTTACAGCAGACATGTTCCTTAAAGGGGTTATCCAGGATTAGAGAAAACACAATTGTCTTCTTGTAAAAACAGCGCCATCACTGGCCTCAGGTTGTGTGTGGTATTGCAATTCAGCTCCATTTACTTCAACAACCCACTGCGGCAAGCTCGGCAGCTTGTGGTGCCTGTTGGTCGGAATAGCTTTAGCGGTGTTGTTGCTGCAAGGTGGGTTACTTGGGCACTTGTCATGGTAGCCTGGAGTGGTGTAGATACCCACCCTCGGTCAAATAGGCGCTGCGTCCACAGGTTTGGAAAACGCAAGTATTACCTGGTGTGGGAGTCCAATAGCTTAACCAAAATATCATCCATTTACTGAGATACTTTTCCAGTGCAAGTATGGAATCAGGCTTTTTTTGTAGGTGGAGGTAATGGTAACAACAGAGGTGAGAGTAGAAGAGTGTCTTGAGGGCCCTGTCCAATGTAGCTTTGTACTTTGCCGGGATAGTGTGGTAGAGAGAAGAAGAAGAGAAAGCTCTTACTCATGTTTTTGACCGCCTAATTCCCTACAGTGTCGTGTTACCCATCCTATAAGGGTAGTAAAAGGCCCCAAGACCCTGTGCTGGGTAAAGCAGACTTCCTGAAACCTTTCAGGACAGTCGTGCATCAAGCAGTGGAATACGTAGGCTAGCTGCAGCTTTGTTCCACTGGGGTCAGTGCCTAACTGGATACAGCTCACTGCCCTGTACTGTGTTAAGCATATCCCTGGTGTTGACAAAGTGATCCTCAGAGGCGTCTAGCAGTCTATGCTAGCGGTGATAAACAACTCACTAACTCCAACTCTCAACTACCTCCACTACCTCCTGGTGCTAGAGGAGTGTGGCAGCCATATACAGTATCTTCTTATCTGCACAGAATAAAACATCATGTGTGTTCAAGGCAAATAGGCAGTGGCAGGTTGTTATATGGACTTAATATGCCCCCTTTCATAAATGCATGCTGTCTCTACTGTATTGTGCTGTGTTTCCACTATTTGAATATAGTTCAGTGTGTTAGGATTAGTAGCGTAGTATTGTCTCTTGTCACTAGATGTCACTGTTGTAGTAAATGTATACAGAGCTGTTTTACAGGAGGAAGCAGAAGGATTTACAGAAGGATTGTGGCTGAGACCACATGGTGTTCAGTGGATCCCTATACTAAGCTGGGGGACAAACCTAAAGATATAGCCGGGGTTAGTATTATCGTAGTGGTGTGGCATCTTAGGGCCAGAACTTGCACTGTTCTATGAACTTTCTTATACATCGCCGCTCACTTACACAAAAGTCTTTGACCCTATGCAAACGTAGAAACAGAAAACTGTAAAAAGACCACCTGGTCCTTCTACTCCCCCCTTATATTATTTCCTTTATTATTACTGGTATTAGTATCACTATTATTTCTATTAGGATGGACATATATTTATCTCAGGCAGATTTACATTCAGTTACTTTACATTTACCAACCACTTCTACTGGACATTTTTCCATGTATCTACTACTCTTTCAGTAAAGTAGTATTTTCTCATATTGCTTCCGATCTTTCCCCCAACTAACACCATAGAGTGCTCTGAAAACTTTGTAGATGGAGCAGAATTTCTCTAATCCAGCGAGACACCGGAAGTGAATATATTTGGTCTATAATTGTACATATCAAACACCTCATTGAGTATAAGATTAAAAAAAAAAAGTCCTCTCCTGGTCTGTGGGAAAAGAGGGTAAACCAAATGCGGGGAACAGGCTGGGCCTTTGGTGGACTTCATATGTCATCGGAATATGCACAGTAATGGAGGAGTTTGGGAAGGATGGTGATCAATTCAGGTAAAGGGGTGCTCCAGCGTGGGGGCACTTTTTTGGGGGGACCTCCCCGGTTCCAGCGGCGGGTCACTCATCGCAGCGCTCCGGTCCCCGGACGCTTCCTGGTGTCTGACGCTGCCCGAGACGCTACGTCTCAGGGCCGCTCAGCCACTCAGTGAAGGAGGCGGGATCCGAGCGGACTTCAAACGGATCCCGCCTCCTTCACTGAGTGGCTGAGCGGCCCTGAGACGTAGCGTCTCGGGCGGCGTCAGACACCAGGAAGCGGCCGGGGACCGGAGCGTCGCGATGAGGGACCCGCCGCTGGAACTGGGGAGGTGAGTGGACGTCTTTTATTTCAGCCACCTCCTCCCCGGTCCCCCCCAAAAAGTGCACCCACGCTGGATAACCCCTTTAAGGCCCTATTACATGGGTTGATTCAGAGGAGCAAGCCAGCGCCAACTTGTCAGGTCATCTATCGCTTGCTCCTCGTTTCCCGCTCACTGCCAGCGCTATTACCAGAGCCGACAGCAAGCGGGTAAGTGCAGGGGGGGTGTGGGGTACTGCAAGGGGGTGGATCGTAAGATCATCCGGGCATCCCATAGGAGATAGTGTCGGTCTGCTTCTGCCGCTCCTGTGGCATAGAACGACAGCAGCAGATCGTTACTAGGCTGATCATTTGTGTTTCAGCCTGTTGAAAGGCAACAATCAGCCTGCATCGTTCATGTCGGCTGACCGATGTCATGAAATTATCGTCCGTAACAGCCGATATCAGCCCAATACAGCCAATAATCGCTGCATGTAATAGGGCCTGTACTGGTTTAGCATTTGCAGCTGGCAGAGGGTTGAAGAATTGGTACGCTGTTAGGAGTTGGCAGTCTTCCCACACTAGGACGTCTGTAATCTGCTGTTTTCTGCCCTTATTCTGACCTCTGTATCCTCAGGTTTTCTCCACAGTTATCAGACGTTTATTGTCCGCGCTCACACATTATACACAGAGACAGATAAATGAATACGCTCCGGTCCTTCCCATTGTTACTCTATAAACACCGTTAAGGAACGACTAAGGACAAGGCCATCGAGTAAATCTTTTGTTCGGAGCTTCAATGCAGGAAAAACCCTGGGACTCCATATTGTGCATATTTATCTGGTGTATATAAAATAAACTGTTGGCATTCAGGTCAATGTGTTAATGTGCAACGGTCAGCTGTAACATGAAACCATTGGTGAATAACACTGGTGCCTGGCAAGTGGGTAAGTATATAAGGCGGCAAGATACTGTACCAATCAGGTCTTGAAGTTGATTGGTTAGAATGAGGATCAAGAGAGTTGTGCTGTAGCGTTATATTGGTCCTGAATTGTGATGGTTAGATGACTGGGTAAGAGCATCTCCAAAAAATCATTTCTATGGTCTATGGCAGTGATTTTCAACCTTTTTTGAGCCGCGGCACACTTTTTATACTTAAAAAAATCCCGGGGCACACCACCAACCAAAATGGCACAAAATGACACTAAAACAGTACATATTATACATATAGTTAATAATATAGATTCTAAATGTATTTATACTCACTCAGTGTGAAACCTGGGCCTGTTTTCTTCTCCCCCCTGTGCTTCTCTCCACCATACTTCTCCCCCCTACTTCTTTTCTGTGCTTCTCTCCACCATACTTCTCCCCCCTACTTCTCTCCTGTGCTTCTCTCCACCATACTTCTCCCCCCTGCTTCTCTCCACCATACTTCTCCCCCCTACTTCTCTCCTGTGCTTCTCTCCACCATACTTCTCCCCCTGCTTCTCTCCTATGCTTCTCTCCACCATACTTCTCCTTCTGCTTCTCTCCTGTGCTTCTCTCCCCCATGCTTCTCTCCTGTGCTTCTCTCCACCATACTTCTCCCCCCTGCTTCTCTCCCCCATGCTTCTCTCCTGTGCTTCTCTCCACCATACTTCTCCCCCCTGCTTCTCTCATGTGCTTCTCTCCACCATACTTCTCCCTCCTGCTTCTCTGCTGTGCTTCTCTCCACCATACTTCTCTCCCCCGCTCGCTCAGTAGTGTGCACTCACAGGGTTTTCTGCGCCCGCTATTCATTGAATAGCGGCCACAGAAAACTGGCATGTCAGTTTTCTACGGCACCGCTAGGGATCCTGGCCAGAGTGTATACTAAGTGCATTGTGTGAACATGGCCTATACATGTATAAATAGTGAGATATTGAAATAAGTGGCATATTAGAAAGTTGTAGAACTTTTTATTATACAAAAATTAAAGTCATTGTCTACTTTGGACAGTCCTTTATTGTTAGTATAGTTCTCAAATAATCAGCTGGTCATATGATGTCTCACTGTTCGAAACCCCAGAGATCAGCTGTAATCTGAAAGGGAATCCAGAAACTAGTCAAATTTTTCTGCAGCGCCTCCACAGGTAAAATACAACATTACACATAGCCATTAAAATCAATGTCCTGTCTGTGCAATGTAGAGATGCTGGGTCCTCCACAAGGAGAACTCCTCTTTTTGTAGTATAACCTATGGCCTATGGCTGTATCCATGTTTTCCAGGACACCCTAGGGATGCATCCAACTTCTTCAGCCACTGGTATTCAAATGCTGAACAATCGGACCTTAACATTTTTTTTTTTTCAATTAAATTCTATAACGTGTATGACTGCCATTGTTTACTAAATTTACTAACTTTGTCTATGGTTCTATGGTTAGGAATTCCCTAGTATATGTTTGGAATGGGAGGAGCTCAGATTTCTTGATGTAGAACTACAGATCCACAGTAGACGCAATAACTGATCAAATTAAGTGTACCTATAGTTACCACTAGGAAGAGCTCAGTTTTCTTGATATAGAGCTGCAGATCCCTTGCACAGACAATAAGTGATAAAATGTAGTGTGTCCATAGCTACCACTAGGTGGAGCGCAATTTTCTTGATACTGAGCTGTAGATCCCTTTCATAGACCGTACATGTTACCTTTTTTCGTGTGGCTATAGCTACCACTAGGTGGAGTTCAGTTTTCTTGAAACTGAGCTGTATATAATACATGATAACATTTTGTGTGGCTATAGCTACCACTAGGTGGAGCTCAGTTTTAATGAATTCGAGCTTCCGCTCCCTTGCATATACAATACATGATAAAATTACTCCTGGCTAAAGCTACCACTAGGTGGAGCTCAATGGTCTACTGCATACATTTAACTCAATACACTATGATTTACTAAGCTTCTCCTATTACCAGCTGTAGGAAGACGGAATTATATCATTTAACCATATATCTATATATAACTCTATCAGAAACATTTAGCTCTGTTCCCTATAAAGACACATTGGGGGAGATTTATCCAACATGGTGTAAAGTGAAACTGGCTCGGTTGCCCCTAGCAACCAATCAGATTCCACCTTTCATTTTCCAAAGAGTCTGTGAGGAATGAAAGGTGGAATCTGATTGGTTGCTAGGGGCAACTGAGCCAGTTTCACTTTACACCATATTTGATAAATCTCCCCATTAAGTATATATAAAGCCAATGTTGGACTGAAACAACATCATAAACTTTATGTACATGAAACTCTACATGGCAGATAGGTAGATATGTAATAACCAGCCTTTGCTCCCTGTGCTTTCCTGCTTCCCTTCCATACAAGCGTATCCAGTATTCCCATCCCCAGCACAGCGGTGTGGATTTTGCTCCATACCCCTCTGTATACAATCTTTTGATCACTGAGGAAGAAACACATTTCGGTTGAAAGTTGAAAGCTCCTTTTTTTCGTAGCGCGCTTCATTCCGTGGAGCTTTTATCAGCTTCCATGAGCTAATATATGTTTAAAGCTCTTGTCAATCCCTTGCTTTACTAAATAATGTTCTTTGTAGCTGCAAGCGAAGTAAGGGGAAGAAGAGAACGGCGCACAGCTAAAGCTGCACTGCAATAAAATCCTAATGTCACCACTAAATAATGCAGCCGGGCTATCACATCAAATTATTTTATCGCATAGGGTAAATGGCGGATTTTGGGGCTTTATTTAACAATTTATTTGTATTTCTAGCACCAGAAATGTAGCTCGGGTTTTTCCGAAGCCGGATCTGCCGCAATCAGCTGAATTTTGATGTTGTTAAAAGGGTCTGTATGATTTCCAGAATCATGGCTACTCTTTTCTTTAGGCTGTGCCTGGTATTGCAGAGTACAATTTAATGTAGCTAAATTGCAGTACCAGTCACAGCCACTAGACCTCTGAGTGGTGCTGTGTATGTGAATTTTTTATTTTTTTTTCTCTCAAACAAAGGGGTTTCCCAGGACTTACATATTTTGCCATGTGACCCTATTTATCCTCTCATATGCATCCTTGTGATTTTCCTTCCCTCAGTGTATGCATTGTTATTAGTGATGAGCGAATAGTATTCGATCGAATACTATGCTATTGACGCTATTCATTTGAGTATTCGAATGATAACGCAGTAAAAATTTGATTTGCCCTGCCACATCCCCTGGTGCTTTTTTTCCAGCCAATAAACATGCAGGGGGAAGGACAGGCACTAGGAATAGGCAGGACTTTAAAAAAAAAAAACTTTAACAGTGATTGGCTGGCTAAACTCTTTCACCTCCTGAGTTTATGAATAGGGGATTTCAGATTTGTGTCACTTGCTGATGGGAGTTAGAGAGGGACAGACTGTATACCAGGGAGAAAGAGCTTTTAGGTGAAGTTAGCTAGGAAGGGACCCCCAAAAGCCCTTATTAGGGCTAAAAGTATAAAAACCATATATTTAGAAGCTGTTGTGACATCTACTAATAGTGTATATGGCTGTATACTGTGAGTGTGAGATAATAACTGTTATCTTGCTACTACTGATTTGCGCAGTCTGCGTCCTGTAAAGGAGTAAAACAGCTCTTTTATTTTATTATTGTAAAAAACTATTATATATCCGGTATACGGTTGTATACAGTGATTGAGGGATAATACCTTTTATCTTGCTACTACTGATTTGTAGTTATCGTTAATTTTTGTTATTACGTATTTTACACTGCACCTGACCTGATACGTACGCAAGTGTGTACTGCTAGACCGACACATACGCTTCTACTTTACGTTCATAATTTGTTTGTGAATCTTCGGCGTACACTTGGGAAAATTGGGATGTTGGCTCATCACTAGTGTTAGATGCAGCCAGGCATGCTTCCCCTGCTGTCCCATATGAATCCAGAGGTGTTGGCATCATTTCGTGAGGTGTTATTGGGCACTTGGTGACCTCCTAGTGGTCGAATATTTCGAGGTCCCAAGTATTTTTCTCCTATAGACCATATTGGGATTCGATATTTGTTCAAATATATGAATATCGGGAGCTATTAGAATCGAATTTAGAATATTTCACTATTCGCTCATTTCTAATTGTTATGTAGATTATAGGCATAGAACCTGTGGCCCTCCAGCTGTTGCAAAACTACAATTCCCATCATGCCTGCACCAGCTAACGCTTTGGCTGTCCAGGTATGATGGGAATTTGCAGTTTTGTAGCAGTTTGAAGGCCACTGTTTAGACACCACTGATGTATTTGGACCCACTTTTATTATTGGAGGCCCCATGCAATATAATTGAATGATAAATTTATGGTGCCAAAGTGCATTGCCCAGTTGTGTAGGCGCTGGTGGGTTGCGATTTGTGATGGTAAAGCAAAAAGCCCTTACTTGAGATGAGCATAAGAAAAACATGGCCACTTTCTTCCAGAGTCAGTGCCGCTCTTGTCTCCAGATTGGGTTGAGTTTTCTAACTCATTTCCATTGAAGTGAATGGAGCTTAATTGCCAACCCCACCAGAACTGGAGACAAGAGTGGTGCTGTCTCTGGAAGAAAGTGGCCATGTTTTTGCAGCGCTGGATTACCCCTTTAAATAAATTCTAGTCTAGTCTAGTCTAGTCGTTTTGAATGCAAATGGTACAACAACTTTTCTTGGAGGCACAGAGGCTTGACAGTTACAGTATGAGAAAATATGTATAAGTATAAAAAGCATGAAGATTTGCACAAAAAGGCACAAACCTAGATACACAGTATGGCTGCAGTCCTAGTGGAGCTCAAACTAAACTCAAAGCCTCTGATTGTTACCCTGCTTAGGGGGATAACAGGCAACACTACAATTCCCATCATGCCTGAACAACGAAAGCTTTAGCTTTGGTTATCCAGGCATGATGGGAATTGTAGTCTTATATCAGCTGGCGAGCCTGAGTTTGACACCTATGGTATACATAGTCTCCTAACCACTGTGGCTATGGCTCTGTATATACACTCCCTTTCCCTTGTGACCAGTGTGGTCTATGATTTTAAAGGCTTTGGGCACATTTAAGCAATACTTTTTAAATTGTTGCTTTGTACTATTAGGCTGAAAAAAATAATAGGTCTTTATTAAAAATTTTGCTTACTTCTGCTTCTCCATTTTCTCTCTATATTTATACAGCGTATATGCTTCTTTCTTGCACACTGCCTTATATCTGCTCTCCTCTCTTTCTCCAGCTGATATGAGGTGCCCTCCAAGGTTGCTCTCCCACTGTCCGCTCTTTGGGCTGGTGTGTAACTTACTCACCCCTCCTTGCTGCTGTCTCTGAGGCTATGTTCACACTACGTATATGTCCGGGCGCAAATTTTACGCGGCCGGACATATACGTGTAAAACTCCGGCCAGGGGTTTACGTAAGTTGCGGCCGGCTACGTACGGTCCGCGAACTTATGCCCGTAGTCTACTTACGCTTCCTGAGCGCCGTACGTAGCGATCTGACAGCGGTCTTTTGCATGGATATCTTCGGCTAGCCCTTGTCACCCCACAGAACCTTTTGGATCGGCACAAAAAGCTGCAAAAATAAAGAAATCACCACTACGTACGGGACCGCATGTTACGCTACGGGCGTAAAATACAGCATTTCCGTCCTGAAACAATGGTCTGGTTCATTTTTTACGGCGCTGCGTACGATCCTGGCGTAATTTCTTACATAGTGTGAACTGTGCAGCCGTAGATCGTATACTTTCCATTGTACGCAAACTACGTAAATCTCCGGCCGCTTAATCACGGAACGCGCTAAGGCCGGAAACTTACGTAGTGTGAACATAGCCTAAAACTGAGAGAGAAGAAAAAACATGTTTATGATAATTTGGTATATAGGCACCTAACAAGACATCATTAGCAGGTCACAGTTTTCCCCACTTACCCTGCCTTGGATAGACAAGTATAGGCCAAGTTTACCCAGATAACCATGGGTCTCCCTAGTTAAGCGGATCCTGGCCTCTGTCTATGTTTGCCTGCTTCTTGTTTTCGCCACCATCACTGCAATCAGACGTTCCAAAGCTTTTTAAAGGCCTATAATGAAAATATATTGATACAGCCCATAAACGTGTTTACAGATGCCGCATCTCTGCAGGATCGGTTATTAGAATTTTTATAGTATTTTGCCATATGCAACAATTTTGGAATCAATATACAAAGAGACCATCCCTGAATTCCTAATGAAAATCTTCTCTGTACCGTAGCATTTACTATAAACTCTCAGTTGTCAATGCAGATGTTATTGTGAGTTATAGCAGCGCTAGCCTACTCCGCATGGCAGTGCTAGATTTAAGTGAGCTGATGCTGCCACCTAGTGGCCACAATGAGTAGGCACAATATTGCTGTAGACATGACTCAGCCGGCTATGCAGCAGAAGGAAAAGCAGAAGCTACATTTCTAATAACACAATGCACTGGAGAAACCAGTTACACAAGAAACGTGCAAACTGTATATAAGCCAGGTGATTGCTGCAGTTACCATTGTGTGAAATTGAGAATAGGGAGTCTCAGAAATGCAGCGTCCTTCCTTAGGCTATGTTCACACTACGTATATGTCCGGCCGCATATTTTTCGCGGCCGGACATATATGTGTAAAACTCCGGCCGGGGATTTACGTAAGTTGCGGCCGGCTACGTACAGTCTGCAAACTTACGCCCATAGTCTACTTACACTTCCCGAGCGCCCTATGTAGCGATCTGACAGCGGTCTTTTACTTGGAAATATTTGGCTAGCCCCGGACACCCCACAGAACCTTTTGGATCGGCAAATCAAAGTGCTAAAACAAAGAAATCACCACTACGTACGGGACCGCATGTTACGCTATGGGCGTAAGTTACGGCATTTTCGTCCTCAAACAATGGTCTGGTTCATTTTTTACGGCGCCACATACGAACCTGGCGTAAGTTCTTACGTAGTGTGCAGCCGTAGATCGTATACTTTCCATTGTACGCAAACTACGTAAATCTCCGGCCGCTTATTCACGGAACGCGCTACGGCCGGAAACTTACGTAGTGTGAACACAGCCTAAGGCTGGGTTCACCAGAAGTAGAACCAACAGACAAAACCTGTAATGGAAACAATATTTTGGACGGATTCCTGGTTTTAGCTAAAAATACTGAAAAAAAAAACAACAAATATTATGTGTGAACCCAGCTGCATTATCTTTTGCTCAAAATTAAGTCCATACACATCTTCTCCAGATCTTTTAGGTTTCGGGGCTGTCACTGGGCAACATTGAGTTTCCGATCCCTACAAAGATTTTCTATTAGGTTCAGGTATGAAGATTGGCTAGGCCGCTCCAGGACCTTGAAATGCTTCTTACAGACCTGCTCCTTAGTTGCCCTGGCTTTGTGTTTTGGGTCATTGTCATGCTGGAAGACCCAGCCACGACCCATCTTCAATGCTAAAATCTAAAGATACATATGCCTCCTCTGGATCATCCAGATGATCATTAGTGAACACACGGGCCTGGACATGTACATGTGCGGGGGTGAGCAGGGAGACCTTGCCTGCCCTGCAGGATTTTGATCCATGTGTACTTTGTTACTAAACGTAATAGTTGAAACTGGCCGCAGCTCATTTCATGTCATTGACCAGGTCCTCCTGTGTAGTTTTGAGCTGAATCTACACCTTTTTCAGAATCATACTTACCCCATGAGGCAAGATCTTGCATGGTTCTCCAGACGGTGGAAGATTTCGACAGTCATCTTGTGCTTCTTCCATTTTCTAATAATTGCTGCAGCAGTTGTTGCCTTCTCTGCAAGCTGCTTGCCTATTGTTCTGTATCCCATCCCAGCCTTGTGCAGGTCTACAATTGTGTCTCTGGTGTCCTTAGACAGCTCCATGGTCTTGGCCATGGTGGAAATGTTGGTGATTGATTAAGTGTGTAGACAGGTGTTCAAACAGGTGCAATTATTACAAGGAGAAATGCATTTTGGTTCCTAAAAAGTCTTTATTGCCATTTTTGCCCCCTCAGCCAAGTGTATCTGTTTGTGTGTGTGTGTGTGTAGAAGGGATCATGGATGATGATACCCCTAATACCCCTAAAATTCCATAGCTAAAAGTGGTTTATACCTTGTGTCTGACTCACAGTCTTTTTTCTAAGTATTATACATGCCACAATAAAAGTCTTTGGTCTTGAAAGAATTATAACTCCACAATATGTTCTTCAGCACATTCAGTTATTTTGTTTCTATTAATTCTATTGTTCATCAAGTACATCATAGATTGTTTTTCTGCAAGTTGCGTATCCTTGAACATCGATATGTGGGTGAATATATGGACACGTCACTTATGAACTCTCTAAACCTTTTTTTTAGTGTCTGGTTCTAGCTGCTTCTGAAAAACAGTAGGAAAGACAATGTATAAAGTCTCTTATTCCTCTGTATATTATGGCTCCAGCAGAGATGTAGCAAGTACATAAAGGGTCCTATATGGATGTTGGATTTCCCATTCATTCTGGAGAATTTGGCTCACTGAAGGACATGTTAAAGATGGGTTGGCTATCGATTTTTGTGGAGATGAGCAGCTTGAGTAAGGTTTGGCCCCTAACATGGGCCCTATACCAACTCTACACCAACCCAAAAGTCACCCACACCTACTGAGCTACATGCTATACTGTCTACATCAGGGACATTGCTAGAACAGATCTAGCTGTCTCGTTAATAGCTACCCACTAGAGATGAGTGAAGCAACTGAAAATTTGTTTCCAGAGGTTTGCAAATTTTTAAATTTGTAAAAATTTGTGAATCAAATACAAACAAATCTCCTTAAAACAGCCAAACTACAGTAGCTACAATAGTGGTGTCCCACCATGGGTGTTACCTGTCTTTACACCTCTCGCCAAAGCCTGTACTTTAAAGTATCAGTGGTGGTGAGGTATTACTTACGTTTCGCCACTAGATGTCGCTAGTATATGTATTGTATGCCTAAGTATTGCACAGCTGTGGTGTCTAAAGGGTTATTTGTTCTGTGATCTGTGCACCAATGAGAGCTCTTTTTCTTTTCTGCCTATCTCTATCCTTCTTTTTTCCTTGCACTCTCTTTTCACCCACTCACAGCACACGTAACAGATGCTGTAGGAAGGTGTCACATGGGAAGTTGTCACATTTGGATTCTGTAGAGGACGGACGCAAACAGGAATGCTCCCTACAGCGATCAAGCTGGGCCCTGGCCCCGTAACAGGTCCCCTGTCACTGAACTCACACAACTAGTCCAGTGTAGTGTAGTCTGAGGTGTGGTAGTGGACGCACACACATGGGACCAGAGAACACTTCTTTCTTAAAAGCAGCACTTCTACACACTATGCAGTGCTGAATGCACACTTAGAGAGGACAAGTCAGGGATCACCCCAACCCACGCTGAGAAGAAGTCTAAAAGTGCAGGACAGTATCCTGAAGAAATAGGAACTGATCCGGATAGAGCAAAGTTGCTAGAAGCTCGCAGCGTGGGTGTACCCAGAAAATTCTGACCACTGTGCTAATCCCAGGTAACAAGGCCTGGGGCTTGTGTCACCCTCTAGGACGGGTCGCCCGACACTGGTGGGCAATAGGTGGTGCAAAGACCAAAAGAGTCAAAACACAGGCACAAGTATTTTCTCTATTCTCTACTCATTTTTCTTCTCAAGTTCCGGCAGAGCACAGTACTACTTTGGGTTGGGACTCTCTTGAAATCCTCCTCTCTACTTCTCTGAACCTCTTTTACCTCTCAGCACGCAACTCAGACAGCACGAGTGTACTCCTTCTTAGCTCTCAGCACTGATCTGATCATTAAGGTCTAAAGTAAGTTGTCAAGCTGAAACTTACTGTGTATTCCTGTATCAAGTATTCTGGCAGGAAAGAAAGAGTTTATTTCTTTTAACTGGATTCTGTGATTCTTATCCCAGCACCTACACAACCATTGCATCTTCCTTGGGTCATCTCCCCTTTCTGTGGGTGGCGGTACCAATAGTCTGGGTGGGTCACAACTCCACACCGGACCACTGTGATACAGTAAGTACCCAAGGGACCCCCAAACAGCCTGGCGGGTTACTGACCACAGGGGAAAGGGTATAGCCAGCCTCTCTAAAATAGAAACAGGTGTGCCACCATCCCTGTATGCCCGACCGGCACTGGCATCATGACAGCATAACACCTGGCTGAGCTATATCTCGACCACCCACTACACTAGTGGAGTCACACAGCACCATCTGGCAAGTGACCGGTTGTGCCTCCCAGCGGGGCGACACCACTCAATAGTGGGACTATTACAGAGTAGCAATTTTTTCAACAGATGTTATTGTTACAGCGTCAAAAATTAGAAAGTAAAAAAATATGGCAATCAGACTGTCAATCATTCCAATTCCGCCATGGACAGTAGTGGACGTTGATGGATCAACGGCATAATATTAATTTTCTCCAAGGACAGCAGTGGATATTGACGGACCAGCGCCTAGTGAGTTATTATGATGAACACCGTTCACCGCTCCTAGTGAATTGGTATAACGCACTCTTTACAGCGCTCAGTGAATTATTCACTGCTCCCAGTGACTTTGTATAATGCACAACCAGCACGCAGTGAGTTATTAAGATCTATACCGTGTTCACTGTGACTTCCTATAATGCACACCCAGCACCCTGTGACTTCCTATAATGTACACTCAGCACCCTGTGACTTCCTATAATGTACACCCAGCACCCTGTGACTTCCTATAATGTACACCCAGCCCCCTGTGACTTGGTATAATGAACAGTCACCCAGTTACTTGGTATACTGGACAATGTCTTCACTGCTCCCACAGAAAACCAACCACAATCCTCCCTCCTCTCCATCCCTATCTCTCTGTATTTCTCTCCCTGCTCAAACTGCCTCCTGCAACCTGCTCTCCACTATACACAGCCGACTGGCCGCCTCCAGGAAGCCAATCACCTTATATAAAGGGTGGTGGTGGTGGTAGTGCTGACATCCCAGAGGGGCTTACAGGTAATTGGAAGGGCGCTAGGATTATGGATAACCCCTTTCTCCTGCCAAGTACTGTGAGCTAACATGTGCAGCCGCCATCTTGACCGCAAGATTTAGCGAATTTGGAACAAGTCACTGTGAATTTACTTCATAGAATGAAGCAGACTGACATCGTGATTCACAGCTTATCTTGATTCGCTAAATTTGCTTCACTCATCTCTACAACTCGCCAATGATTCCACCACCAAGTAATACAGCAGCACCATGATGCCTTTCACTACCACTATAGACTATACAAAAGTGATTGCAGTGTCTGACTGGTGAGCTCTTTCTGTCCCAGATTGCCAGGATGGGGTTCCAGCCAAACTGATCTCTGCAGAACCTGCTAGTGAGTTGCAAATATATTGAGGATCACATAGTGATCATATCGACTTTTTACTCTTTGCCCCCAGACCAATAACAGTCATGGGCACATCTTGGGCAGAGTGATAGTTTGGCAGATGGAATTTTCTAGTTCCATATTGGGGTGGCAGAAAACAGAAGCATCTGAAACCTAATGTGTGACTAATTGTAGTACATGGGCCATTACATCAGCAGTAGCAGCCTGTTTTAGTAGTTCACCAACCTTGCAACCCACAAACTAATATTTGATCCAGTATATATCAGGGCACCTAACGTTAGGAAAAGGTACGCTATTTAACACCCTACAAAGCAAGGAGTCCTATTGGCCATGACCTGGGAAGAACTCTGCCAGTGCCATGAATACCACTTGTAACTGTAATTATATAGTGTTAGTAAATCTGCCCCATTGTGTAGTATTACAATAAAGGTGGTAAAACTCTCTTTAGCAGAATATCATGTTGCCAACTTATCTGTACTTTCTGATACATCTACGATTAGATTAGAAGTTTACATTGTAAGTATAGCTACCTATGAACTAGAGATGAGCGGACCTCGAGCATGCTCAAGTCCATCCGAACCCGAACGATCGGCATTTGATTAGTGGCGGCTGCTGAACTTGGATAAAGCTCTAAGGTTGTCTGAAAAACATGGATACAGCCAATGACTATATCCATGTTTTCCACATAGTCTTAGGGCTTTATCCAACTTCAGCAGCCACTGCTAATCAAATGCCGAACGATCGGGTTCGGATGGACTTGAGCATGCTCCAGGTTCGCTCATCTCTAGTATGGACGCATCTAGGACTAGAGATGATCGAACAGCAGAAAATATTAGGTTCTATAGAACTTGAACCTTGTCGAACCTTCCACATTTGATTCCTGATGCCTCTCTGGTCTGTGGGGAAGAGGAGACAGCCTAGGTACAGTCTGGAATTCCGTGATTCTGCTTATTACCTAGGCTGAATCCTGGAATTCCAGGCGGTACCCGGGCTGTCTCCTCCTTCCCCACGGACCGGGAAGGCATCGGGAATCACATGCAGAAGGTTCGACAAGGTTCGAGTTCTATAGGACCTAAGATTTTCTGATGTTCGATACTCTCTAGGACATGAGCCAGATATGATCAGCTGGTGTGCCAAGCACCTTGGGGATTAGTTATAAAGGTCTGGTTTACAGCAATGCTAGCTGCACTGTACTATGGATAGGAATATTGGAAAAGTAGCTAATTTGAATATATTATGCGAGAATTATTAGTCAAATATTTGTTATGGCCTTAACCCCTTTGAGGAAGCATCACATTTTATTTTGCGTCTAAGTTTTTTTTCTCCTCACTTCGTAAGAGCCATAACTTTGATTTTTTTCCACTGACAGAGCTTGAATGGGGCTTGTTTTTTGTGGGACCCATTTTTTTTATTTTTCAATTGCGGTAGCCACAGGGTTACTCCCGCCCTTAGCGTGTTTAGCTTAGCAATGTTGTGGCTGATAGGTGGGTGTAGGGTAACTTGGGCACTGTAGCCTGGAGTGGCATTGTTACCCACCCCGGTCAGACAGGCTCTGCTTCTGCAGGTTTAGATAAGCCAAGTGTACGCTGGTGTGCTGGTGCAAAATGATAGACAGAGTCTAGTGACTTAACTAAATAACAACCATTTATTTAGTGCTTCAGTGAAATGCACAAAAAATATGGCTTCAATAACTGCAGGTGCAGACAGGATACAGAAGAAGTGGTATTCTATGAACGAAAGTACTTTCTATGAAGAAACTAGAGTAGAGGAGCGTCTTGAGGACCCTGTCCAATGTAGCACTGTACTCTGCCAGAATAGCGTAGTTGAGAGTAGTAGAGGAGAGGAGAAGATACTCGTACTCATGTTTACTGACCGCCAAATGTCCTACAGTATTGAGGTACCCGTCCTGGCAGGGTAATACGAGGTTCCAGGTCCCTGCGCTGGATGAAGCAGACTTTCCAAACCCTTCTAGGATAGCCGCACATTACGCAGTGGAAAATATAGACTAACTGCAACTTTGTTCCCCTGAGGTCAGTGCCTAACTGGAAACAAGTCACTGCCCTGTACTGTGTAGAGAGTATCCCTGGCATGGACAAGATAATTCTCAGAGGACGTCCTTTCCTCCTGAGGCGATTAGCAATGCATGCTTGTGACAGCTTGCTTACGAAAAAAAAGTTATATCTAAGCCAGGCCTAGAGAACTCCTCCCACCAGTAACTAATCTCCTTTTTATAGGGGCCAACTAAACCCCCCAGTGATTGGTAGGGGTGTGTGGTGCAAGAGAGAAACAAGAGGATAGGTCAGAAAAAGGAGGGAAAACAGCCTGCACATGTGACAGGAGAAAAAAAAAACACATAACATATCACAGTTAACCCATAGTTTCCTTCAGCTGTACACGGAACAAAGCATAGAAAAACACAGTAATGCCTCCTAGTGGGGAAAAGAAAAAACACACTCGAACTATATCCCACTGTGTGAACCTGACACAAGTTACTTTGCCCAGGTGCAATAAGAATTTAGTGGCACACCTGTGCTGGTACACTACATAACGATAACCTTCATTTAACCCTAAACTGTTCTGTGAAGGAATACATTTATTTTGGCAAATTATTAAATTGAATTGTGTGTGTGTTTTTTTTTATTCCATTTACTAAGAGGTAAAATGTATATGCTATCTTTATTCTATAGGGCCATATGAAATACCAAATGTATATAGATTTTGTTTTATTTTGATACTTTTACATTACATTTTTATGTATATAAATACTTTAAATAGTCCTTTTCATTTCAACCTCAGTAACTTTTTTGATTTTCCATCTATGGAACTCTGTGAGAGTATCATTGCTAGTACCATTTGGGGTTAAAATATATTTTTAATTCATTTTTAAAATTTAAAATTTATATATGGGGCATTTTTTTAAATTTTAAAGCATGATTAATGATTTTACAGATTTTTTTTTTCTTTTCTACAGATCAATGCAGCACTGTTGCACTGCAGTGATTCGTTAAATTGATTATCTACCTGAGGCAGACTATACTAACAGATCTACCATGACAAAAAGCCACTTGCTGAAGTGGTAACCCGATCATCACCCCTTGATTGTTTTGTGGGGTGCTGATCATAAGTCTTACAGGACAGGCACCTGTCAACCTCTGAAATGCTGTGATTGCTGCCTTCACATTGTTAAAGGGGTTATCCAGCGCTACAAAAACATGGCCACTTTCTTCCAGAGACAGACCCAATCTTGTCTCCAGCTTGGGCGGGGTTTTACTGCTCAGTTCCATTGAAGTGAATGGAGCTTTATTGCAAACCGCACCTGAACTGGAGACAAGAGTCGTGTTGTAACTGAAAGAAAGTGGCCATGTTTTTGTAGCACTGGATAACCCCTTTAATTGACTGGTATCAGAGTGATCACTGATGTCAATCCATCATGTAAGAAGCAAGTTCGGCTCCTGAGCTCCCTTCATACAGTTCCAGCATACATATACATATATAAGTGGTAAGCTCTATCTATTTGACTGAGCTGCAATACCAGACACAGCCTGCGTGAAAAGGTGGTGCTTTTTCTTGGGAAAAAAAAAAAAAAAAAAAAGATGCTATAAATTTCATACAGTCGCTTCTACTTTTGTTTAAACTAATATGTCACATTTTACCCATGCATTTTCATTTAGGAGATTTGTAGAAAAGATCATTTGATCCGATAATCTTCCATTATAAAGCTAAGTAAATGTGATATGTATGAGGTCACAATCCACAAATATTTAAACTTCCTGCCTCATACAGAATCCTGATGTCTCTGGAATCTCATCCCATTGTGGTTTTTGCAGTGGATAATTCTTGTAGCTAAGCAAGAGGTGGTTGAGGGTTATCTTCTCTGAATGATTACAGTCTTTGTTTCTTCACAAGGGGGCACAGCAAGCTTGAACGTTGCAGGAACACAGAGTGGCACATTATGCTTATAGGCACATTACTCTTTAAATGACACACATAGGCTTGTTGGTTCCTACCGTGTTTCCTCAAAAATAAGATATATGGAAGGATTTACAGGATAGCGAAAAATAAGGCACCCACCTTCAAAATAAGCCCCCCCCTTTGAAAATATGCCATCCCCCAAAAATAAGGCATCCTCAGAAAGTAAGACCTCCGCTACCCTCTGCCACCTTTCACCACCAGCCCCTCCATAGGCATACTGCATTTCTATGGCTCCCATGTCCTGACGTACACTCGAGGTCAGGTCCTGCCATATGCTCGAGGTTAGGTTGTGCCACACATCCTGCTGAATGTCCCGCCACACGCCCGAGATCACGTCCTGCTGCACGCCCGAGGTCAGGTCCTGTCGCACATCCAGACTGGGGTATCTGGGACCCACCAGAGGAAATAATCCTGGGGGCCCAGCAATTAAAAAACAGTGAGGAAAGACTGTTCAGTCAGTATTAGTGCAGGCTCTAAAGCTGGGGGCCCATCGGAGGATCCTCCGGTCCTCTGGTGGGCCAATCCAACACTGCGCACATCCCTCCAAACATCACGCCTCGCGCCCGAGGAACGTCCCGTCACACATCCCTCTGAGCGTCACGTCGACGCTCCCAAGGTCATGACCCGCAGTCCGCCCGAGGGTCCCACTGCAGCAAACATCTACTGAGGACTTTGGTAAGTATTCTTTTTCCTTTTAAAATAAGACATCCCCTGAAAATAAGACATGGCGCATCTTTGGGAGAACAAATTAATATAAGACGCTGTCTTATTTTCAGAGAGACATGGTAGTAGAATGGTTCATTGGTCAATAACACTTGGCGGTTGCAGTACAATCTCTTAGAGGCACAGTACTTGAAGGTTATCTGTATCTTGTTTACAGAGTTTTTATGCACAGCTGCTGGTGGTGGTTGGAAAGCCGATAATAGCCGCACCAGGACTTACATAAACAGTGGAGCTCACAAAGTTAAGGTGGTATTACACGGGCCAATGGGGGCCCGATAATACCTCTAAACGAGCGCCGATCTGCTAGATCGGCGCTCGTTTACTGGGCCTATTACACAGGCCAATAATCGTTTAACAAGGGCTGCAGGGACATCGTTACTGATGTCCTTGCAGCCTTTGTTTGAACTGTATACAAACCTATCCAGGTTTCAGGGCTCCTCTTCCTCTGTGCTTCTCCCCGGTTACCGTGCGCTCCAGTTTTACAGCGGCTTGTCTCAGCTGAAAGGCCGCTCAGCCAATCACTGGCCACGGCGGTCCCGGCCTGTGATTGGCTGAGCGGCCTGTCAGCTGAGACACGCCACTGTGAAGCTGGAGCGCACGGAACCCGTGGAGAAACAAAGAGGAAGAGGAGCCCTGCAGCCTGGATAGGTAATGTTTTCCTCTTTGCATATCGTCAGGGTCAGCCGCACACCGCTATTACACGTAGCGGTGCGCAGTCGGCACCCGACGATTATAGGTCAGAACCTATAGCAACATTCAGCCGATGACAGCGATCATCGGCTGATCGTTGCCTTTATTACACGGAACGATAATCGGCCAGATAGGGCCGATTCGGTCAATTATTGTTCCGTGTTATAGTACCCATACGCTGTTGATGAAAACCCCAAGTCAATAGGAGTTGTTTGAATTGCATAAAACAACTGACTTTGGCTTTCTGACCTTCC
Organism: Dendropsophus ebraccatus; assembly: GCF_027789765.1. Lineage (NCBI taxonomy): Eukaryota > Metazoa > Chordata > Amphibia > Anura > Hylidae > Dendropsophus > Dendropsophus ebraccatus. The sequence goes on along the minus strand of NC_091454.1, from coordinate 23,964,450 downwards.
CTCGTAGACACAGTCAGGCTGGAGACACCCTTTTAATTTTGAAATTCCTTTTGTAAGTGCTTCTTCCTTGGGACCAGGGTCAGTACAATCCTCCATTGACCCAACGAGAGTTGGCTGCCCCCTTCCAAGGTCTTCAGGAAGCTTACATTAACACAGTTGCACTCCCAGCAACATCAGAGGACCATGTGACAGTAAAGACACTATCTTTATATGAAGTCCTCCCACCACCTTAGGTAGCCAATGTGCAATCATATGCATTGCCCATTTCTTTGCAAAGTAAGAAGACAGTCTCAGACCACTGAATGATCTTGTGGTGATCTACCAGTCTATGACTGTTGTTAGATTTGTACTGTCTCTTTAACGCTCCCAGGCTTGAAGCCTCATAACCCACACCATTATGGCAGCAGTAATTGTTGTGTCACCTCATTGCCTGCTCTCCCACAATGATTTCTGGGTATTGCTGCACACTATCTCAATCACCCTTTCAGTCCTGTCATCTCCACAGAAGTCTAGATGGCCGCCCACTGTACAGCATTACCTTAGACCCTTCATCACTCTCTCCAACCTCCAGTCCAGTGAGTCCGTCATAATGGACAAACCTATGACTAACAGTTAAATCGCCCAACAGCAGGTTCTACAGGGATCTTATGCAGTCTAATCACTGGTACCAAAACACTCTCCTCTGGGACTTCATATTGCCCCACTGATGTTGGCACATCCTCCTATGAACTGGCACCTACTGTGTAGGATCTGGCAGCATTGCCAAAGATCCAGACAGATTATTATCTTATGCAGACATTCTTTACAGCAAGCCCCATGGACATAGACACAATGGCCTGGAACAGACCCTATTCAAATGAATAGGAAAGTTTTCTAGACATGCTCTGTGACCTATGCAGAGATCATTGTACAGAAAGGGGAAAGCTGAACTCTGAACTTTATCTACATTAAGGATTGTTATCTTATCTGGTCATCTCTCATTGTACGCCTGTGGAGGTGGAGGTGTGATGACAAGAAGGAGAGACAGTGATCTGTACAGTACAGGAAGTCTCAGATTAGTGGTCAGAATGAAAACTGCAAGATTTCAGGATTATTGTATAATATAGATAGCAAAATTGTAAATATTGTTAAGAAGAAAAATTTCTGACAGCAATTCCCTTTAACCTATGCCTCCAGCTGACCAGTATTCCATATGGTGCCTACATTTCGGCCTGCTTACTTCGAACACTTATAGGAGGTCTCTCATCCTATAAATGCATAGTCTTTTCATATTTTTTTTTTAGAAAACTTAGCTTAGAAGCAAGATATCTCTTTTTTGTTAACTTACACAGGAGTTTGGTAAGGCCTACTTTTGCTTAGACACAACTATCTGGGGCACCTGAGCCACACCGATCCTACTTCCTGCTGCTAGCTTCCTTATGGCACATACTCCGGGTCCCTCCTATAACACTGCTGTATATAGATGGACCCATGCCAAAAACGTTCATCCTCCATAGGCTGCCCAGATGTTTTAACAATCGCCCGGACATTGCCCCCACAACTCCACGCTCCCCAAGCCCCTGCTCTTACCCACTCGCTGTTGGTGCGTGTAATACCGCTGGCAGTGAGCAGTGAAGGAGGAGCAATTGCGCACTTCTGATTGCCCCGTGTAATAGGGGCTTTACTGATACCCAAATTACACTTTGGACTCAAGGATAACTTAGCTGTCACTGGGGCTAGCTGAGATAAAGGGCACAGTTAACATTTAGGTGATCTGGGGCCCTGTGCAATGAGGTAGAATACACATACAAATAGGCGATGCCTAATCTTCCATAATTATAGACAAAGGCTTGTTACATGCGAGGTGGTCACCATGGGAGATGGTTAACGGCACCAGTAGGAACTTAACGTCTGAAGGATAATTTAGTCAATTATGGATTGGTTAATGAATGACGTCTCTTCATATATTGTTCGGTTAATTACCGGTACTCCTTCTATTCACTGTGCTAGAAGCAAAGACCTGACCCATTTCACTAAAGAGATTAGCCCTTGCACATAATAACATTTTTATGACTAAATTAACCAGGCCGCAACTCATTGTCTAATGCAAAATGCTTGTTTTATACCGAATAATTAATTATCACATCGTTAATTGACATTGAGGAGAAGTTCATCCACTTAGGCCTGCTTTATTGCAATGAATAGCCCGCTGCTACTTTGGGTGTCCAGAAGCGAAAGAACTTAGAGAGGTGAAAATCCACATGGCAGGTCTGAGGTCTGTTTAATGGACTTATCTAGGGGCTTTGTAAACTGGAGTTTGTTAAAAGGGGGTCTGGTCTGGGGTCTGTATACAGCGGGGATCTTATTAATGGTATGTATAAGGGCTGATTTGAGGGGTCTGTAATAATTCCTTGGGTCTGTAGTTTGGCCTTTATGACTTTTTTGGACAATTTTTAAAAATGGTATTCTAGTATTTAAAAAAATAATAAAAACACACATTGATGGGACTGTACAGAAAAAAATAAATAAGCAATACTCACCTACCCCTGGTCCCCTGCAGGTCCCATTACAGCTCTGATTCAGCACCTTTCTATCCCGTTCATCTCTTCTCCCTGCTTGAGAGCTAGGAACATGACTCATTGGCCACAGTGGTGCCCTGTGTCGGACAATGGTTGGCTGAGCAGTCAGGTCCTGGTTCGAGGCAGTCGGGTACTGGAAGTTGCTATGGAAAACCAGTGACATTCCATCTTCCTTTCTCTGTCTAACCTCCTAGATGCCGCAGTCCCTATTGGTGAAGGCATCAAGGGGTTAAATGGCTTTGATTAAAGTTAGCTTTGCCCATTACAGACTGGTTATATTGTCTATTAAACAAAAGATACGGTTTGGGTCATATGTATTACTTATGTTAGGCCTGTCCGATGTACATGAACCCACTTTTTGCAAGTCGGCAAGTAAGGTTACATGCAATATATGGAAATATCCGGATACATAGGAGCTCTAAAAATAAGAACAAAATGTAGTACACAGGATTATAAAATACCTTATAACTCCATAAATGCATAAAATTAAACTGTCAAGTACAAATATACATACATTCACACCCATATAGTATCACCATTGCATTATAAGCTGTGTACGTCTTTGCTCTATACCAGGCATGTCCAAACTTTTTTCGAAGAGTGCCAAATTTGCTGAAGTGAACATGTGCGGGGGCCGACCATTTTGCTTGACATTCTTTGGACCATTAAAATGAATGCAAATAAACTTTTTTTTTTACAAAGTTTATTGAAAACGGCATACTTTTTATAATTAAAAAATCCCGGGGCACACCACCAACCAAAATGGCACAAAATGACACTAAAGCAGGACATATTATACATAATAATAATATAGATTCTAAATGTATTTATACTCACTCAGTGTGAAACCTGGGCCTGTTTCGAAAAACACAAAAGGGATATCCCCATGTTTCTCTCCCCCCTGCTTCTCCCCCATCCCCATGTTTCTCTCCCCCCTGCTTCTCCCCATCCCCATGTTTCTCTCCCCCCTGCTTCTCCCCCATCCCCATGTTTCTCTCCCCCCTGCTTCTCCCCCATCCCCCTGCTTCTCTCCCCTGTTTCTCCCCCATCCCCATGTTTCTCTCCTCCCTGCTTCTCCCCCATCCCCCTGCTTCTCTCCCCTGTTTCTCCCCCATCCCCATGTTTCTCTCCTCCCTGCTTCTCCCCCATCCCCCTGCTTCTCTCCCCTGTTTCTCCCCCATCCCCATGTTTCTCTCCCCCCTGCTTCTCCCCCATCCCCATGTTTCTCTCCCCCCTGCTTCTCCCCCATCCCCCTGCTTCTCTCCCCTGTTTCTCCCCCATCCCCATGTTTCTCTCCTCCTTGCTTCTCCCCCATCCCCATGTTTCTCTCCCCCCTGCTTCTCCCCCATCCCCCTGCTTCTCTCCCCTGTTTCTCCCCCATCCCCATGTTTCTCTCCTCCTTGCTTCTCCCCCATCCCCCTGCTTCTCTCCCGTTTCTCCCCCATCCCCATGTTTCTCTCCTCCCTGCTTCTCCCCCATCCCCCTGCTTCTCCCCCATCCCCATGTTTCTCTCCCCCCTGCTTCTCCCCCATCCCCATGTTTCTCTCCTCCCTGCTTCTCCCCCATCCCCATGTTTCTCTCCCTCCTGCTTCTCCCCCACCCCCATGTTTCTCTCCCCCCTGCTTCTCCCCCATCCCCATGTTTCTCTCCCCCCTGCTTCTCCCCCATCCTCATGTTTCTCTCCCCCCTGCTTCTCCCCATCCCCATGTTTCTCTCCCCCCTGCTTCTCCCCCATCCTCATGTTTCTCTCCCCCCTGCTTCTCCCCTGTTTCTCCCCCATCCCTGCTCACCTTCCTTGAGATGCTCGCCGCGGGCGCCGTCCCCCTCACCTACTGGCCCGGACGTGCTCCTCCAATCAGGGGAGACCCCTGATTGGAGGAGCACGTCCGGGCCAGTAGGTGAGGGGGACGGCGCCCGCGGCACACTGGTTGGAAAACACTGCTCTAGTGCACGGGAAAGGAAAGCCGAAATCTCGGACATCGCAAGATTTCGGCTTTCCTTTTCTGTGCACTAGAGCAGTGTTGCTGCCGGATACCTGGGGGGCCGCAAAAGTTCGGAACGCGGGCCGCAAATGGCCCGCGGGCCGGACTTTGGACATGCCTGCTCTATACAATCCCGCTGCAGGTTATCAGTTACCTCTGTGTATTGTAGTTTTATATTTCATAACCTCTATGACTGATACATCTGGGTCATATATTGCTGTTTGGTGCTGTGCTATGTTATATTCTCCCTTTAAAGCAATGTTTCCTCCTTTTTAAAAATCATGGAACATTAATATTTCATAAAAAAACAACAACTTGGTTTACCTTTCAATAAGCTACAGTATGGACTTGTATTAGAGCCTTATGTTAGCTCCAGTGGATCTGAAGCCTGAGGCTGTGTTCACACTTTTTTGTTCCATTGTAAGAGCTATAACACAGTCCAAATCAGCTGATTTAAATTTATTTTTTTGCACATTTTGGGGCCTTTTTATGTTTAAAAAAAATGGCCCAAAAACACAGATTTATGGTTTAGAAAATGTTGTGAGAACACTGTTTTATATCAAATTTTATTAAAACCAATGGAAATATAACTGGTAATTCCAATTCCGTAAAATTAAAGGGGTTATCCAGGATTAAGAAAAAAAACTAACAAAAAACAGCCACTTTTTTTTTTTTTTTTTTTTTTAGCAAAAACAGCCCCACCCCTGTCCTCAGGTTGTGTGTGGTATTACAATTCAGCTTGAAATTACAATTTTATGGAACGGAGCTGCAAAACCTACACTCACCTTAAGACAAGAGTGGTGCTGTATCTGGAAAAAAGTAGCCATGTTTTTCTAAGCCTGGATAACCCCTTAAAGAATTATCTAGGCTAAAGAAATTTTGTACATTTTTGGGGCCTTTTACATGTATAAAACTGCTTTGCAAATTGCATAATATCATTTGCTTCAGCAAAAGAATAGGCGCCAACTGCAAACATGATTCAAAAATGCAAAAAATAAATAAAGAAATAAATAAAAAAGTCTGTCTTTTTGAGGTTGAAAATACAGACCAAAAAATTGTGTGCACGAGGTCAAAGTTGTTATTTTGGGGTATATTGATTGACGTAGGGCTAATGCTAAATCTGATTTAGGGCCCTTCACTCACCAAGTATATGTATTCATACAGTATACTGATGATGTCATATATAGCGGAGGGGCACCGGGTTCCGATACAAATGCATCCTCTCTATCATCGGAAGCCATATAACTGGCACTGCATCATCTATTTCCCTCTATTTTCACATCTGTATAGTAAAAAGTGATATCTCTCATCCTCTGATCTCACACGCATTTGTTTCTAGCCTTGGTCGCAGATTTACAGGCCCCTTTAATTGATTTCAAATGTAACCGGGGCAATAGAAATCTCCATTTATAATTGCTAAATAAATCAATGGGGGGGGGGCTATGAATTATACAGGAGACACAAGCCAATTCATTACAAGGAAGGTGCATAAAAGATCCTGCAGACCGGATATATTTTAACCCGCAGGTTGTAAGCGGACGGCTCCTCTGATGCTTTGCACGATGATTTATCGTCAGTGCTGGGAAATGAAGAATGCAGACGGGAGCCGAGGAAATCCTTCTAGAAAGCGGCCTATGTTCATCAGATGAAATTGTTTTCCTTACTTATGTGGGGAAGATGAGAACATCTAGTACAAAGCTGTCTGGCGACTGAATAAAAAAAATTATGGGTTCACCTCGCGTTTATTTGTATTATGCATATACCCTCCTGCAACTTTGTTAATTACACATCATTCAGTTTATTATATATTGAATATATACAGATCTATATATCTCTATATATACAGATCTATATGTCTCTATATATACAGATCTATATATATATATATATATATATATATATATGTATATAGTGTATATATATATACACATACATATACACATATATCTATATTGAATATTCAGGCCTCATAGACATTGCCTTATTGTGAAGACCTTTAATCTTTAATGTGGCACCTTTATACTGCTGTGCAGATTACATATAAATCCCTCAGACAGATCCCTGTGTTGTCTTATACAGAGGATATGGAGGAGCCTCGTGTAGGAGGAGCTCTGTGTGTCATCATGCCACATGAATACTAATGGCATTACACTAGTGATGAGCGAATAGTGAAATATTCGAATATTCGATATTCGTACGAATATCTCCCGAATATTCGACTATTCGATCGAATATTCGATCCCATTAAAGTCTACGGGAATAAATATTTGATTATTGAAAAACATCTATTCGACCACTTGGAGGTAGAATCCGGAAGCTGGGATTTGAACGCTTATCGAATATTCTGCGAACTATTCGATAATATTCGATAGATCGAATACCTTACTATTCGATCGAACAGTATTTGCTCATCACTACATTACACTAATAGTTTGAATTCTTGCATTAGTTTTCTTTTTTACTCTATAGTCAGTAATCCGAATGGGGCACAGGTAACATTTCACACTTTAAGACCATGTAGAACCGTGGAAAAAAGAAGACAAGGGGGGAGATTTATCAAACATGGTGTAAAGTGAAACTGGCTCAGTTGCCCCTAGCAACCAATCAGATTCCACTTTTCATCCCTTACAGACTCTTTGGAAAATGAAAGGTGGAATCTGATTGGTTGCTAGGGGCAACTGAGCCAGTTTCACTTTACACCATGTTTGATAAATCTCTCCCAAGAAGTTTTCCACTTCTCCAACCCCCCACTGCTCTTCTAGTCCCTAAATCTCTGTGCCTAAGGATAAGGCTATATCTTAGTCAATGATCAAGAGTTTTCTTTTTTTTTTTTACAATTTGGTGCCCTTTTTTTGCGTACCATCATGGGTTTCGGCCACGTCACGACTAGACTTCAAGTTATTCCATGATGCTTTACCTATATACGTATATCTATTTCGCTCAAATACTTAAAGTGCCACTGTCTAAATCAACAGTAAATGTGATATAAAGCAAGTTTGCAATTTACATTCATTATTTTTATTTTTAGTTATCATGAAAAACATGGCACTTCCTGTTTTCTGACTTATTTTTCTTAAAGAGCCAGAAAACAGGAAGTCCTCTGTATCCCAGGCCATCTGAGCGCTCACAGAGAGAAGGCAGTCATGTGACTGATGGACACATTGAGCAGTGACTCTCTGTACTGGCCGGAATTCCTGAGTTTAGTGAGTTTTTTTTTTTTAACCAGCCTTCAGGAGACTGGACCTGGATTTCTGGTAAGTTCAACTTTATATTTAAGCATGATAACATCAAAAATTAATGAAGGTAAATTGCAAACTTCCTTTATATCCCATCTACTGTTGATTAAGACTATAAAAGTTGTAATGACAGTGACACTTTTATTGTCCTAAGAAAGTTTGATACTTTGGAAGACCGTACAAGGTTTGCCAACTGTTAAGGGAAACTATCAGCAGGTTACAAGAATCCCTAAAGCGCAAGGGGCGCTGAGGATGAAGGTAAGTTTCTTGCCTTCATCCTCTGTGATGTTTGCCTATTAATTAATCGTTTTGGTGAACTAGGGGTGGCATAAGGACTAAACTCCTAATGGCACGTCATAGGCGCAGAGGATGAAGGTAAGAAACTTACCTTCATCCTCAGCACCCCATGCGCTTTAGGGAGCTATGAGCAGGTTAGATTTGTCTAATCTGGTGATAGTTTCCCTTTCACATTTCATATATCTCTTATCACCTGCCATTGAAAATTTCAAGTTATGGTTTACCACATGCTGCCTACATTTCCTATGAGGCCTCTGGCTTTGCATAAAAAGGCTTCCGATCAGTGGGGAAAAAAAATCACGGCAAAAACTATGAACTTATACTGTAATTAACAGGTGACCTATTCCCCTGACACATTAAACACTGCAATTTTCTGTCAGGCTGTTGATCACATGACCTGGCTACAGTAATGAAATGCATGGATACGGCTGTGCTGGAATGAAACAGATGGCACTGTAGGACTAGTAATGGTGAGTATGCATTATATAGGTAAAAGAAAATCAAAACCCAAATGTTTGCTTCTTTAAGTGTTTGCAGTCATCCATACTAACAAATGAGTAAGACCTCATTTTTTTTTTTTCTCGGTTGAGGCCCTTTGAGGTTACATGTGAGTTGCAGCATAGAGGCCTGAAGCCATAGCAGTTATGCTTCTCTATCCTTAGCACCATTAGCATGCACCTAAGCTCTGTGCTATTCCTGTCATTGATTTCCACATACAGCTGCTCTCTGCATCTCATTTTCTACGCAGGCTGAGTACTAGGTCCCCCCGGGTTCAATGTATTAAGCTGATGTTACACATAGCCAGCAGCCTGGAGCTTGGATCAGACACTCATTTTGTACCTTTGTAGAAGGATTACTGGGATTTTCTTAGGCGAGTGTTAAAATCTTAATTGAAATTTAGGAATAAACATCGTTCAGCAATTTTACTCTGACATACTACTGGATGGTAATACGCAAGAATTCTGCAGCCAGAGAAACAATATAAAGGGGCCACAATTCATTTTAATATCCACTGCACCAATGCACAGGGGGAGTGACGGGGCACATATTGTCATATTTAGGCTGGGTTCACACTGCGTTTTTGCAATCCGTTTTTTTCAAAAAACGGATGAAAAAAACTGATGCATCCGTTTTTCTATTGACTTCCATTGTAAAAAAAAAAAAACGGATCAAAAGGATTCGTTTTTTTGACGGACGCAAAAACATAGCTGATACTACTTTTGTGTCCGTTAAAAAAAAACAGATTTGTTTTGATCCGGTTTTTTTTTACAATGAAAGCCAATGGAAAAACGGATCAAAACGGATGCACACAAATGCATCCGTTTTTTTCATCCGTTTTTTTTGCAAAATACGGATGAAAAAAACTGATTGCAAAAACGCTGTGTGAACCCAGCCTTAGTTGTAATAAAAACTTGCAGTATGGTTATATGTAATAATGCTGATGGGCTGTTAGACTGTAGAATTGGGCTGTAATAGGCAGCAGGGCTGAGTCTAAGTGCCCTCTAGGTCCTCACCCTTCTTTAGAATGAGGAAACCCTGTGTCAAATGGGCATGGCCAAGAGTGTCTGTGCCCTAGGCCTGCACCGCCTCTCCATATCTCCTCCCCGCCCTCTTTATTATTAGGAATGCTCCAAGCATTTGTCCTATTCATCACTTGTCTGAACACTGCACATGTGTTGGATTGTTAAGGCACCTGTGCAGTGTTCAGACAAGTGATGAATAGGAGAAGTCCTTCCCAGGAGCATTCCTAATGATGAAGAGGGAAGGGAGGGGGGCGGAGAGGCAGTGTAAGTCTAGGCATGGGTACTCTAGGAGGCCACACCCATTTAACTCATTGCTGCAAGTTTAAAATAACCTGCCAAACAGACCGCAGGACAGAACTAAGATTAATGGCAGCTATCCGATGATACGATCGGTTGGGAAGGGGGGGGGGGCAGATTGTCGGTACAGAGTCAGAGGCCAGAACAAAAAAAAAACAGGTAACATTATTGTTCGTCCAGCTTGGTGTACAGCAGTTTTCAGTTCATGCCAGAGATTCTCAGATGGATTGTGCTCTGTTCTTTGATTAGCCCGTCCCAAGACATTTCTGTCTTTCCCATTAAACCTGCCTGGTGTAGATCGGCCATTATTCCTCAACACTAGTCCGTAAGGACTAACAGGTCATGTTTTTAAGGACTTCCTTAGAATTTCATAGTTAAAGGACAACTCCGGCTAAAACTATTTTTTTACTATGTTATTACGTAGGGAAAGTTAGACAAGTTCCTAATATACACTAATTATAGGAAATGCACATATAGTGCTATTTCCCTCAATTTAGTAGTTCAGGCAGGGTTCCTGGACAGGACTTCTAATGGTATCGGGCGGCTGGGCGGGGTTGGGGGGGCTTTGGGGGATGAGTGCACTATGGGCAGGTAGCTGAATTTTGGGTAGAAAAGCACTGGAATGGCAAGTAGATGTAATTTATATGTATACTGCGCCCTCTGCTGGATCCTGCAGGTATAGACTGGGGAGTCGTGATGTCACTTTTTTTTTTTTAGAGAAATTGAAGCCTGCCTGATCTAGTAAATTGAGGGAAATAGCAGTATATGTGCATTTCCCATGATTAGTGTATATTAGGAATTACTAAATTCTAATTTTGCTTATGTAATAACATGAAAAAATGGTTTTTGTCCGGAGTTCTCCTTTAATCCAGTTATAGTCATTGCATCAGGTATTATCACACGTGTTCTCTGTATTGGATATCCTTCAATCATGACCTGTTGGTGGTCCTTAAGGACTGGGGTCAGGAATCATTGGTTTAGCCTTATGTTCTCTTTGTCAATCATTGTGAGAAAAGTCCAAACAAAAAGGATAAAATATGCAGCGTGTCTAACTGTTAATATGGGCAGGTTTATACATCTGTCATGTGGTAATTTGTAGCATAAATTATTTGCTGCTTTAATGAATTTGTCACAGATATCACTTAACCTATAAGTATATCTATATATCTGTGTTCTTTTCCACAAAGTCATCAAATTGTGGATTATAAAGATATCTGCTGCCACCTTGTGGTGATATTGTAGACTTCTAGATATTTAGCCTCCTATCTTATCTTTTCAATATAATCAAACCTGAGAGTTTATATACACAAAGGGGCCAGTGTGTCCCATTCATGAAGCAAGAGGCTTGGCATCACGTTGGCTTATTTTATATGTAGTTCATCTGTGCTTACATGTTAAATTTAGGGGAATTATCATTTCATATATTCTAGTATTAAAGTGTTTTGTACAACTTCTTAACCTATACTGATAGTGTACATCCCAGCTCACACGCAGCAGGTACTCTGACAGTATGGATCACATGGTGCCCCTGGTAATACACAGCAACTCAACATGTAGCATGGCAGTAGTCTCTAGCAGCATCTCACACGCTCTCTAAGGGGCCTATCCCACGGAGCGATAATCGGCCGAATCGGCCCGATTTGGCTGATTATCGCTCCGTGGAATAGAGACAACGATCAGCCGATGATCGTTTCATCAGCTGATCAATTATTTAGATTCAAACCTAAAATCATCAGGCACCGACCGAGCATCACTGCGTTGTATAGCGATGCGTGGCGGGTGACCAACAATGTAACAAACACCATACTTTATCTAAGCATGTTGCAGATCTTCTTCTGCGCTCCTTCTTCCTCCCAGTCCCGCGCGCAGCAGCAGCTTCAGTGCGGCCTGTCTTAGCTTATAGACCGCTCAGCCAATCACTAGCCAGGACCGCCGCAGCCAGTGATTGGCTGAGCGGTCTGTCAGCTCAGACAGGCCGCACCGAAGCTGCTGCTGCGCGGGACTGGGAGGAAGAAGGAGCGCAGGAGAAGACCTGCAACGTGCTTAGATAAAGTATGGTGTTTAACCCCTTCACGTCAGCCATCTGTATATATACGTTCCTATTGCACATGCCCCGTGCAGTAGGAATGTCAGGGGCTTTGTGATGAGAACGGGATCGCTGCAGGGACAGCGATCCCGCTCTCATCTGTGTACAGCACCGGAGATAATGAGGATCAGCTGCGATCCCGCAGCTGACCCCCATTAACCCCTTAGTGACCGCCGAAACGGCGGTCACTAATGGGCCGGTGCCGCCGCTGTATTTCATCTCCCCCCACCGTGAATCCACGGTGGGGGGAGATGAAATAAGTAAAAATCAGACCCCAGATCAGCCCCCTAGTGCCCCAGTCACTAACCCCCCCTCCCGCGGCGGACATCGGATCCAAGATGGCCGCCGCGATCACTGTGAACAGACTAATGTCTGTTCACAGTGATCAAGCAAGAAAAATGAATGAAAGCCCCATGCTCTCCGCCACCGCAGGTAGCGGAGAGCATGGGGCAGTCATCGGGACCCCCCCTGTGGGGTCCCGGTACAAGCGATCAGCGGTATATACTATATACCGCTGATCGCTTGTACCCTGTGCCGCCGGCACTTTTTATCCCCTGTCACCATGAAGTGATGTCCCCCCACCCCCCAAGTCGCCCCCCACCCCCCCTGTCACCCCCGTCCCCGAGTCACCCCCGTCCCCGAGTCACCCTCCCTTCCCCATATACTCACCGGATCCACGGAGCTCCTTCCTCCTCGACGTCCTGGCTGGTTATGAAGTACGCATGCGCTCCACAACCAGCCAAGCTCTGAAAATGTAAAGTGACAGAGACCAATTTGGTCTCTGTCACTGAACTATGATTACTGTGATAGAAAATATCACAGTAATCATAGTAATACAGTGAAAATGAATGTATAAAGTACAAAAAGTGACAAACATACAAAAAAATAAAACACACACTTTTTATTATAGTAATAATTACAGTTTACTCCCAAATTACCCCTAACCCCCCCCCCCCCAGATTACCCGTAACCACCGCACGTTGCCCGTAACCACCCCAGGTTGTCCGTAATCACGTCAGATTGCACGTAACCCCCCAGATTACCCGTAACCACCGCACGTTGCCCATAACCACCGCACGTTGCCCGTAACCACCGCACGTTGCCCGTAACCACCGCACGTTGCCAGTGACCCCCTCCAGATTGTCCGTAATCACCCCAGATTGCCTGTAACCACCCCAAATTACATGTAACCACCCCAGATTAGCTATAAGCACTTCACTCTATCCGTAACAATTCTAGATTGTCTGTAACCCCTCCAGGTTGCCCCTAACCACCGCAGGTTGGGCATAACCACCGCAGGTTGGGCATAACCACCGCAGATTGCCCATAATCATGCCAGATTACATGTAACCCCTAGATTGCACGCAACCACCGCAGGTTGCCTCTGACCACCGCACCTTGCCTCTGACCACCGCACGTCGTCTCTGACCACCGTACGTCGCCTATGACCACCGCACGTCGCCTATGACCACCGCACGTCGCCTATGACCACCGCACGTCGCCTATGACCACCGCACGTCGCCTCTGACCACCGCACCTTGCCTCTGACCACCGCACGTCGCCTATGACCACCGCACATCGCCTATGACCACCGCACCTTGCATCTGACCACCGCACCTTGCCTCTGAACACTGTACCTTGCCTCTAACCACCCCAAATTGCCAGTGACCCCCTCCAGATTGCCCGTAACCACGCCAGATTACAGGTACCCACCTCAGATTACCTATTAGCACTTCAGTTTATCCGTAACCACAGCAGGTTGCCTGTAACCACCCCAGATTGTCCGCAACCACCCCAGATTGTCCGTAACCACAGCAGGTTGCCTGTAACCATACCAGATTGTCTGTAACCACAGCAGGTTGTCCGTATTCACCCCACGTTGCCCATAACCACCCCTGGTTGCCTCTAACCACCCCAGGTTGCCTCTAACCACCCCAGGTTGCCTCTAACCACACCAGGTTGCCTGTAACCACCCCAGGTTGCCGTAACCACAGCAGGTTGCCTGTGACCACCCCATGTTGACCGTATCCACCCCAGATTAACCGTAACCACCCCAGATTACCCGTAACCACCCCAGACTGCCTGTAACCACCCCAGACTTCCCGTAACCGCCCCAGACTGCCCGTAACCACCCCAGACTGCCCGTAACCACCTCAGACTGCCCGAAACCACCTCTAGATTACCCGGAACCACCCCAGATTACCCGTAACCACCCCACATTACCTGTAATCTAATTTTTTTTACTGTATTTTAGTAACTGCGCTATTCTAATAACTGTTACTAGCTGCGGTTTTGCTCCAGCAAATTAGCGCTCCTTCCCTTCTGAGCCCTGCTGTGTGCCCATACAGTGGTTTATGCCCACATATGGGGTACCGTTGTACTCAGGAGAACCTGCGTTACAGATTTTGGGGTACATTTTTTCTCCTGTTCCTTGTGAAATTTAGAAATTTCAAACTAAACCAACATATTATTGGAAAAATTCAAGTTTTTCATTTTTACTGGCCAATTTTGAATACTTTCCTCTAATACCTGTGGGGCCAAAATGCTCATCCTACCCCAATATGAATTCTTTGAGGGGTGTACTTTCCGAAATGGGGGGACTTTTGGGGGGATTCTATTCTGTAGACACTACAGGGGCGCTGCAAATGCACCTGGTGCTCAGAAATTTCTTCAGAAAAATCTGCAGAGAAAATGCTAATTGGCGCTCCTTCCCTTCTGAGCCCGGCTGTGTGCCCATACAGTGGTTTATGCCCACATATGGGGTACCGTTCTACTCAGGAGACCCTGAGTTACAGATTTTGGGGTGAATTTTCTCTCCTGTTCCTCGTGAAATTGAGAAATTTCCAACTAAAGGAACATATTATTGGAAAAATTCGAGTTTTTCATTTTTACTGTCTACTTTTGAATACTTTCCTCTAATACCTGTGGGTTCAAAATGCTCACCACACACCAAGATGAATTCTTTGAGGGGTGCACTTTCCAAAATGGGGTGACTTATGGCGAGATTTTACTCCGCTGGCACTACAGGGGCACTGCAAACCCACCTGGCGCTCAGAAACTTCTTCAGCAAAATCTGCAATGAAAAAGCTAATTGGCGCTCCTTCCCTTCTGAGCCCTGATGTGTGCCCATACAGTGGTTTATACCGACATATGAGGTACCTTTTTACTCAGGAGAACCTGCGTTACAAATTTTGGGGTACTTTTTTTCTCTTGTTCCTCGTGAAATTGAGAAATTTCAAACTAAACGAACATATTATTGGGAAATTTGAGTTTTTCATTTTTACTGTCTACTTTTGAATACTTTCCTCTAATACCTGTGGGGTCAAAATGCTCACCACACCCCAAAATGAATTCTTTGAGGGGTGCACTTTCCAAAATGGGGTGACTTATGGCGAGATTTTACTCCGCTGGCACTACAGGGGCTCTGCAAACACACCTGGCGCTCAGAAACTTCTTCAGCAAAATCTGCATTGAAAAAGCTAATTGGCGCTCCTTCCCTTCTGAGCCCCGCTGTGTGCCCATGCAGTGGTTTATGCTCACATATGAGGTACCGTTGTACTCATGAGAACCTGCGTTACAAATTTTGGGGTACTTTTTTTCTCTTGTTCCTCGTGAAATTGAAAAATTTCAAACTAAAGGAACATATTATTGGAAAAAATTTGAGTTTTTCATTTTTACTGTCTAATTTTGAATACTTTCCTCTAACACCTGTGGGGTCAAATTGCTCATCCTACCCCAAGATGAATTCTTTGAGGGGTGTACTTTCCAAAATGGGGTGACTTATGGGGTTTTTTCTCTCTGCTGACACTACAGGGGCACTGCAAATGCACCTGGCGCTCGGAAACTTCTTCAGCAAAATCTGCAATGGAAAAGCTAATTGGCGCTCCTTCCCTTCTGAGCCTCGCTGTGTGCCCATGCAGTGGTTTACGCCCACATATGGGGTACCGTAGTACTCAAGAGAACATGTGTTACAAATTTTGGGGTGCTTTTTCTCTCATGTTCCTTTTGAAAATGAGAAACTTTAATCTAAATGTATATATTATTGGAAAATTTAAATTTTTCATTTTTTTACAGCCTAATGGTGAATACTTTCCTCCAGCCCCTGTAGGGTTAAAATGCTCATTATACCCCTAGATTAATTCTTTAAGGTGTTTAGTTTCCAAAATGGGGTCACTTATGGGGGTTTCCAGTATACAAACCTCCTAAATCAACTAAAAATAAGAACTGGTCCCCAAAAAAAATCAGTTTTGGAAACTTTCACGAAAATGTGGTAATTTGCTGATACATTTCTAACCCCCGTAACACCCTAAAAAAGTAAAATATGTTTATGAAATGAAGCCAGAATAAAGAGGACATATCGGTAATGTGACTTAGTAACTAATTTATGTAATACAACTTTCTTTTTTTAGAAGCAGAGAATTTCAAAGTTCATAAAATGCTACTTTTTTCAATTTTTCATGATATTTTGATGTTTTTTCACAAAAAACACACAAAGTAGTGACCAAATTTTGCCACTAATATAAAGTGCCATATGTGACGAAAAAACAATCTCAGAATCGCTAGCATACGTTAAAGCATCACTGAGCTATAAGCGCATAAAGTGAGACAGGTCAGATTTTGAAAAATGAGCCTGGTCTTTTAGGTGCAAATAGGCTCGGTCTTGAAGGGGTTAAACAAGGGCTGCAAGGACATCAGTAACGATGTCCCTGCAGCCCTCACTTAACGATTATTGGGCCGTGTAATAAGCCCATTAAAATTGTTTACATTATTGATCAAGCCCCCATCGACCTGTTGAATAGGACCCTAAGCCTAACTCTTTTAAAGCACCAGCATTAGCCAGTATGTGAAGGTGCCCTGCCCAAATATATAGAGAGCATGGGGACTCTTGCACAGTCATATATCCCCACAAACACCTCCCCTATAAAGGGCCTCCCATGTACCCCATGAGTGTGTGTGTGGTATTGGGCTGTATCGGCCATATTTAAAGCAAATGTACCACTAGGTACATCGCTTTGTGTTTTTTACATTAACAGACCAGCACAGGGATGCTGGTGGCACAGTTCTCTTTTTGAACCACTGCCCGGTTCCGATGTACGGCGCTGGTCTATTCCCGAGCAGCGGGCCGGAGCACTGGGGGGGCAGACCCGCCGATCCATAGTGTGACGATCTCCTCTCCCCCTCCATTGATTCTAGTGGAGCCATTTCACAAAGGGGGAGGAGGTTTCATCAGTCTGGGGCCAGCTTACCCGCCCCCTGTTCTCCAGGCCAGTGCTCGGGAATAGACTGGCACCATGTGCGGGAACCAGGCGGTTCAAAAAAAGGGCCATGGCATCCCCATCCCCACACCTGTCCATTCATGTGAAAAAAAAAATTAATGCAATGTACCTAGTGGTACATTCACTTTAATAATTGGTGGAGGTACTAATGTTCTTCTGTATGTAGATTTTTTGGGTATATGTGTTGCGATTGATTTACATTAGGAGTAAGTGTGAGATTAAGCTGTGAAGTGTTGTTTACCTCGTATGGTCTTATCTACATTTTACAGGTAGACAATAACATAATTTTTTTTAACTATGAATTGTTAAAACCCATGTGCTCCCTTCCTCTTCCAACCTAAAACTAAACTGTATGTACCTCATTCATTACATAAACACACTCAGTACAGTCATCTTTATTTTTGTGCTAGAATGTGCACCTGTAAAATCTAGAGTTGTATAGCATGTGTTAAATTCCTTAGTTTTCTGCCTCAGCCAACACAATACACAAGTTTAATGTCAGCATACAACATAAGTATCAAGCTGAATGCACCAGAACCAAGCACAGTACTTATGTGCAGTACCAGAACCAAACATAGTACTTATGTGCAGTACCAGAACCAAACATAGTACTTATGTGCAGTACCAGAACCAAACGTAGTGCTTATGTGCAGTACCAGAACCAAGCAGAGTAGTTAAGTGCAGCACCAGAACCAAGCATAGTACTTACGTGCAGCACCAGAACCAAGCACAGTACTTATGTGCAGTACCAGAACCAAGCAGAGTACTTAAGTGCAGCACCAGAACCAAGCATAGTACTTACGTGCAGTACCAGAACCAAGCATAGTACTTCATCAAGCCTGGGCCCCCCCACCCCACTGTAACTATGGCAGCACTAGCCTGGCATTCATAGTACAGGACAGATAATGTCATGATGTCCTGATTTGTGCTAAATTGCCATAAAAAAACTGTGATTTTTGCAAATCATGACGGAAGTGTAGCCAGGAGACAGTACACCACTGAAAGGATAAGTCTTTTTGGTTGGTCATTGGCCCCCCTGGAGCTCAGGGCCCCGGGCTGCCGCCCAAAACGCCCCTATTATAATCAATTACTGCGTGCGCACAGAACTTACGTGCAATACCAGAACCAAACATAGTACTTACGTGCAGCACCAGAACCAAGCACAGAACTTAACTTCAGCACCAGAACCAAGCATAGTACTTATGTACAGCACCAGAACAAGCTTATAGTAAAAATCCATTTCTAAGACTGATCTCAAAACATATATTCAGCACCAGAAACAAGTACACTATGTAAACTTAGCACCAGAAGAAGCTCATAACCAAATATATTACTAAAACTGAGCTCATAACCTTACCACAGCACCAGAACAAAGCAGGGCAGTTTATAAGGCTAAAGGGTTATACCTAAGAATACAATCCTGCCCTTCAACAGTGATTGACCTCAGCTAACAACTGGCTAGTGGACACTTGTGTCCTTGTGTCGAGAAGAGAGTAGGAAGTGGTGAGCAGCAGGACCCGAATGGCAATGATGGGACATTGCTGCAGAAGAACATTACTTTTTTTTTTAACACTGGGTTGTTTAACATTTTTTTTTTTTTTTTGCTTTCAATTCAACTGATGACAGAAAGCGCCAAAGATTTGTAGTTTACTTCTATAAAAAACATCTCCAGTCTTCCAGTACTTATCAGCTGTTGTCTGTCCTGCAGGACTTGGTGTATTCTTTTCAGTCTGACACAGTGCTCTCTGCTGCCACCTCTGTACATGTCAGGAACAGTCCAGAGCAGTACCAAATCCCCATAGAAAACCTCTCCTGCTCCCCAGGCTGGAAAAATACACCACTGCCTGCAGGACATACAGCAGCTGATAAGTATTTTTTTTTATAGAAGTACATTACAAATCTCTGACTGAAACTTTCTGGAACCAGTTGATTTGAAAGATTTTTTTTTTATTTTTGTGAACAACCCCTTTAAGCCCAGCCTGAGCATGCTGAGCATGTTTAAAATAAAAATATATGGCCAGACAGCCCTGACTGTTCTATGTTAGGTCTTGACAGTAGACGTCATATAGGGAGTTGTCATGTTTGCTCGAAGGGAACCTGTCACCCGAAATTACGGCGCAGAGCCCGCCCGACCCCCCGGATACTTACCCTTTCCTACAAGTCCCGTTTCTGGACCCGGGCCCCGGGCGTAGATATCGGCGCCGGAAGGTGAGCGTGCGCTGTATGCAAATTACCAAAGATGAGTCCGATGCTCATAGAGAATGACTGAAGCTGTCATTCTTTATGGGCGTAGGACTCATCTCTGCAGAGTGCGCGCACGGCTTCCGAAGACGATATCTCCATCCTGGGACCAGGTCCAGGAGTGGGACTTGCAGGAAAGGGTAAGTATCCGGGGGGTCGGGCGGGCTCTGCGCCGTAATGTCGGGTGACAGGTTCCCTTTAAGGCACCTAAGGCACCTAAAAGACTGGCTTCTGCTCTGGAGGGCAAATACTTTTAAAACTGGCCCCTTGCAATTCTACCTTTCTCCTCACCTCTTCCCCTTGGAGATAACAGTGGCTTTAGATACTGGACCTATGCAGATCAGCTATAGACACCATTCCACATCGTGAAAGACATGCCATAATGGGGCAGGTCTGCCCTTTCTGATTAGCAAACATATGCCCCTGTGGTCCCACCCTGAATATAACCTGGGGAAAGGGCAGGAATTTAAAGACTACAACAGATCCTACATCAGGTACCAGAACCTTGATACCTTTCCTTACATGAAATAAGAGACCAATATGGACTTGGTGCTGGACACTTCTTACTCTACAACCAATTGATTGCTTTGCTGATGCCTCGCCTACATATTTTGGCAACAGCCTGCTGTTGCAACCAATTTGTTTATTGGAACCTCTGAAAACATAGCTCTATCTCATTATCTCAGGTTGTTTTCAATTGTTTGGAATCTTAAATAGAAGATGACGATCTAACCAAGTCCAATTCCGGGAGGATGGACCAAGGTTTATGAGGTATGGAGGGAGACCCAATTTAAACCACAGTCATATTGAAGCTTGCCCAAATTACGGAGGAATAGGAATAGATTCCATACATGGTCTGGTATCCTGTCCCTATTCTTATATCTACACTTACCACTACAAGGGGTACCTCTTCTGGTACCTCATATGGTAGTAGCGGCCAAGAGTTGCATATTAACAAATTAGTTGCCCCCCCACATGCCAACTCGAGAAATGATTATTACCCAGTTGAAAAAATACATGACCTTAGACCAATTAAAAACATGATACTCGAAAGAAAAGTCCAGCACTTATTTTTAGTGTTGAGCGAGCTTGATTAAAGTTCTGGTTAGGCAACATTTGTCCGAATCCAAACGAATCAGCATTTGACTCTATTTGTCTGGAGAAATTGGATTCAGCTGTCAGATCAGGGAGGTACAGACAGGATAAGACGGTGGGCCCTAGGTCTCAACCCACCCACTGTTACTACCTACGTGCCTCAGTCAGCCCTAGGCGTCCGCAAACCACCACAAAAGCGTTCCCTATGCTGTATATGCGGAACACAGAACAAGACAGACAGACAAACACAATATGGGATAGTAAACAAGCCAAGTCAGAACCAAATGGGCAACGCAGTACAAAATCAGCAACCAAATGGGATAGTCTAAAGTCAGGCGGAAGGTCAGATAACAAGTCGAGCAATCAGAGGGAATTAGGAAGGAGACTGCAGGAATAGACACAGGGAAGCTGGGATCAGGGTATTACTCTAATAGCCAGCTCTGAGATACTGCCTCAGCTTTGTTTTATGCTGACCAAGAGCCTGGTCCGGATCCTCATTGGACCGGCGCTCTGATCCTACAGGCTTCAGACAGGCAGAGAAACCAGTCAATCAAACAGACCACCCAGCTGTGTAAATCAAGTCCCACAGCTTCTCAGCTTAACTCCTGCATTGCCAGGAAGCTGAGAAGCAAGCGGGCGTGTCACACAAAAGCAAAACAGGCCCAGTTCACACCAGGTTACTGCACAATCCTGACATCAGCCTTAAGGCTGCCAGGAATCATGGATAAAGCTTATACCTGTGCCGGGGCACTGGTTGCAGATATTCTGAGCAGCTGGTGGGCTCTGGTGTTTTTGGGGCAACTTGTCTCGGTGGCCAGAAGTGGTAATACCCACCCCCAACACACAAGCACAGGACCTTGGTAGAGCAAGTGTGAGGTGCAGGTGCAGGGTGCAGCGCAAGAGATGACGGAACTTCTGGGAACTAAAGCAGAAAATGAACTTTACTAGAAATATCTTCAATGCAATAAACAATACAGAGAAACGACTGCGTATAGGTACTAGTGTAAAAACACATGTATAATAGGCAAATGGTCAGCACTCCAGCAAATGGCGGTCCCAGGGAATGGACACAATGAACAGTAGAAGAAGTTCTCGGCACTCACCTATCTTCTGCAAAATTATTTATTACAAAATGTGAACAAGTCCACATACAGACAGACTGATAGGACTCGTTTCGGCAGAGTATTAGTAACAGTATTCTGCCAGGATGGGTGTTGGAGAATACTTGAAAGAAGAACTTCTCTCTGTCTCTGGGTTGAGCTCGAACTGAAGATTCCCCCAGGTGGATGAGTATTCGTCAGTTCGGTACGTCGGCTCTTAGCATCTTTGCCTTGCTGGGGATCAGTCCCTCTGCCTTTCCTTAGGGGGTGACTGTCCTGACTGAAAAGATCCTTGGCATAGGCAATGGTTGGTCCTTAGTGACACGAGAGAGTTGCATTCTGACAGGCGATAATAAGCATAGTGACCCCTGTACTGGGACACTACAGCTGTATCTGTGTTTTCCAGGACTCCTAAGGGCGGCATCCCAATTCTCCAGATGCTGTTCCCACCCAGTCGTCCAGGCATCACATGTCTTTTGGGTTAGACTTAATCTTATCTATGGTTGAGCCTCTTTACTAGTCCCAGTTAACCCTGCTCCTTCCTGGTCCTTACAATGAGAAAGCACTATGGCTGTACAGCACAATGCTAATGAAAATGATCCTTTCATCTGCAGCTTTTCTGTGTTATTAAATAAGCGCACCAGCGACTATAACATTTCCAGGAAAAATATCAGATGTCAGAACAAAAGATTCCTCTTATAATAAATGACTCCTCCAAGGTAGGTTCTCTTACGTAGATTTTTGAGTATTTATATCAAACGTCGAGTCTTGTGGCTCTTTAAATGAGGGTCTTACCATTTGTGGAGAAGCGGAGTCTATGACTCATCTGTTCTTCTAAGATCTCTGTCTCTCTTGTAGACATGAACATTTTGGCTAATTATGGTAATTAGGACCCAACTTTTCAGCAAGATAATGAGGAAATAAATCAGGAGAGATGTTCAAACAGCGACTGAGCTCCGAAATGTAAAATCAAAAGATGGAATACAATGAGTAGGAACTACGTAAGGCCTGGAGGGAATTTAAGGTCAAGCCATTCAGTTGCCCCAATATTTGTCCAGAGGAATTACATTGAGATCCTAGCAGCGGTGGATGTTGTAGCCTACGAGTGCCAGGTCATTCATATTGTGTGGCTTGTTGTATTTACTCAGCTTTGTGGCAATTGCGGAGCAAGAGGAGAAGGTTAATCTGAGGGTAAATGTCACAGCATGTGAGCTATGGCTGAAATACAACCATTGAGTGTTTGTCATCCGGAAGACCTTCTGTTCAAGTTAGTGTTGGCAATATTTTTTTTTTTACAAAATATAATTATAAAAAGGATGGAGCCCCTTTAAGTCCAATGTTAAATGTGCACTTGGTCTAAAAGGTGCAGTGAAAAATAGCGGTGGAGGCACAGTGGGTTGATTAGGCAAGAGCCTCACTCATTGTATTTGGGCCATATGAACTCACCACTATTATTCTTGTGGTGCAGGCAAGAAGGTGGAGGACCTGAGCCTGTGGCCTCATTACCCCGCTGTGGCTGCACTAATATAATCTACCATGGTTCTGCTTGTTGACATTAGATGAGTCTTAAAATAACCAGTTTTACCTTTACACTGTGGATAGAATATATTGTCAGCAGCTTTTTATTGACTGATTTAAAGGCAAAGTACAATAGGGCTTCTTATTCTGCGTCAAGAGATATCACTCTTATTTCGATCTATTGCTCCAGCACTGAGATATAACATTTAGACACTTTATAGAAATTATTAGATAAAGCTTATGGGGTGTTCCCTGATCTGCAAAAAGGTCTCAATTATAGTTAATAGGACTTGCCAAGCTGTTCGGGTTCGAAAATGTTGGTATTTGACTCTTGGTGGCTATGGAAGTTGAATGCTGCGCAATGTAGAGAGTATAGTGGCACTCACTGGGTCCATAAAAACTATGCTTTATTACAGGTATCTCAGAGCAACAAACAAGTGCATCCCAAAAGACAATGGAGCGACGATCGTTTCGCGCTACTGCGCTTCGACTGGCTCACTGATCCGACACGGGGTCCCGACAGAGGCTAGTACGCTGCCTAAGGACTAGGTCCGAGTGCCCACTCTATTTTGCTCACGTTGTGTATAGAGAAGTTGAATGCTGCCCTAGTGATACCCGTTTATGGCTGTATCCATGTTTTTCTGGCAGCCCAAGGGCAGCATCCAACTTCTACAGCCGCCGGGAGTCAAATGCTAAGTGTTCGGGTTTGGAGAACATTGCCGAACCCAAACAATTTGGCAAGTCCGCAGCATATCACTAGTGTTAATTATGTACTAGCAAAAATACCCAGTGCACCATCCCATTTCTGGACACAAGAAACAGATTAAAATTATTATTTTTTCTTGTGTTTGTCGCATACTTTTTTTATATTTTAGTCACTTAGCCAAGTCAACAGAAAGTCATCTTTTTCATCGCTAACCAAAAATTTTTCAAAGTGTAATTCCAGAGCAAAGCTGCCTAAACCTCTGGGAAACCCTTACATATTGAGAGAAAGAAGGAATGAGAATGATACATCCCTGCATAACAGTACATATATATTATTGTAGGTGTGTTAGCTCAGCAATGTTACCATGCAGCATTTGACTCCAGGGTTTGAAGTCCAATGTTGACATCATGAAGGCTTCACGTTTGTAAACGTTTCTGACTCTAACTTCAGACTGTAAGGGCCCTATTCCACGGGACAATTATCGTTCAGATTATCATTAAATCGTTTGAATCTAAATGATAATCGTTCGTTTGAATAGCAGTTAACGATTAACGACCGAACGAGAAATCGTTGATCGTTTAATAAGACCTGGACCTATTTTTATCGTTGTTCGTTCGCAAATCGTTCGCAATGAATAAGATGTTGTTTGGTCGTTTACAGTAGTGACGAACGCAATAGCGACGACAAGACGACTGCAAGAACGATCATAAGTAACGATTATCGTTCCATGTAAATGGGTAAACTATTTCAGGTCTTTCGCAATAGCGGTTGTTTGGATTGTTTATCGTTAATGATTATGTGAACGATAATCGTCCAGTGGAATAGGGCCCTTAGGTTAATTTGTGGCCCTGGCATCAGGAGATTAGATGTACTTTATCAATCCACTTTAGAAAATACGTCATAAAAGAGATCAAAAAGTCATATACATATAAAACTTGGTATCAATAGAAACCACAGATCTTCCCACAAAAAATAAGCCCAAGATGAGCTCTGTGGCGCAAAAGATAAGAACGCTATGGATCTTGCAATGTGGCGACAGTTTTTATGGGTTTTTGCTAGGAAGATAGTTTCTATTGCACCAAAGTGGTAATAGTTAGAAAAAACCTACACAAATGTGGTATCGCCGTCACCGTAGTGACCCAGAGAATACATGTATTATGTTATTAGTGACCGCCGAAACGGATTTTTACGGGGATCACTAATGGGCTCTATTCTGCTGCCATCAGCTCTTTACAGAATAGTGCAGCGGCGTCGGGAAGGCCCGCAACCCCCTCCTCTCAGCTATCGGAGGTATCAGTCCTGGCCACTTCCCTTACCGGTGATCGCCGTTATTAACAGTATAACGGCGGCCACCGGTAATGGGCATTGCCAGCCCAGCTGAACGCTTTCATCTCTTCTCACCGTGAATCCATGGTGAGAGGAAATGAAAACATGTCCCCCCCCCCCTGTCCCCAGAATTAACCCTAGTGACCTGGTCACTTACCCTCCCCTCCCTGGGCGGCCATCTGATCCAAGATGGCCGCCGCCATCACTGTGAACAGACTCTGTTCACAGTGATGGTTTCCTAAAAATGATCAAAGCTCCATTCTCTCCACCTCCAGAGGTGGCAGAGAGAATGGGGCAATGATCGGGGACCACCTAGGGGACGACCTGTGGTCCTAGTACAAGCGATCAGCAGTGTATACTCTATACCGCTGATCGCTTGTTCCAAATTGTGCCGCCACTTTTTTACCCCTGTCACCAAAGTCAAGTGCCCTGGATTACCCGTAACCCTCCCTGATTACCTGTAACACCCCCAGATTACTCATAACCACCCCAGATTACCTGTAACCACTCCAGTTTACCCGTCACCAACCCAGATTTCCAGTTACCACCCCAGACTGCCTGTCACTACCCTATATTGCCTGTAACCACCCCAGATTGCCCCAAATCTCCCCAGATAGCCCGTAACAACCCCAGATAGCCCATTACCATCCCAGATAGCCTGTAAGCATCCCAGACAGCCTGTAACCACCAAAGATTGCCCGTAACCACCACAGATTGCCCGTCACCTCCCAAGATTGCCCGTCACCACCCCAGATTGCCTGTCACTACCCCAGATTGCCTGTAACCACCCCAGATTGCCCGTAACCTCCCCTGATAGCCCGTAACCACCCCTGATAGCCCGTTACCATCCCAGATAGCCCGTAACCACCACAGATTGCCGTAACCACCACAGATTGCCACAGACTGCCTGTAACTACCCCAAATTGCCTGTAACCACCCCAGATTGCTCGCAACCACCCCAGATTTCCCGTCACCACGCCAGATAGCCAGTGAACACCCCCAGATTGCCCATTACCACCCCAGATAGCCAGTAAACACCCCCAGATTGCCCGTAACCACCCCATATAGCCAGTAAACACCCCCAGATAGCCCGTAACCACCCCAGATTGCCCATAACCACCCCAGATTGGCACAGACTGTTCGTAACTACCCCAGATTGCCCATAACCACACCAGATTGCCTGTGGCCACCTCAGATAGCCAATAAACACCTCGAAATTGTCCATTACCACCCCAGATAGCCAGTAAACACCCACATATTTCCTGTAACTAAAATGGCACTCCTTCTCTTCTGAGCCTGGCTGTGTGCCCATACAGTGGTTTATGCCCACATATGGGGTACCATTGTACTCTGGAGAACCTGTTACAAATTTTGTGGTGCTTTTTCTCCCCTGTTCCTAGTGAAATTGAGAAATTTCTAACTAAACAAACATGTTATTGGAAAAATTTAATTTTTTTCATTTTTACGTTCTAGTTTTAAATACTTTCCTCCAATACCTGTGGGGTCAAAATGCTCACCACACCCCAAGATGAATTCTTTGAGGGGCTTAATTTGGGGTGACTTTTGGGGAGGGGTTCTATTCTGCAGACATTACAGGGGCACTGCAAACGCACCTGGCGCTCAGAAACTTCTTCAGAAAAATCATGCACTGAAAATGCTTATTGGCGCTCCCTTCCTTCTGAGGCCTGCTGTGTGCCCATACAGTGGTTTATGCCCACATATGGGGTACCGTTCTACTCAGGAGAACCTGCGTTACATATATTTGGGGTGCGTTTTCTCCCCTGTTCCTCGTGAAATTGAGAAATTTCAAACTAAACAAACATATAATTGGAAAAATTCTATTTTTTATTTTTTACTGTCTTCTTTTGAATATTTTCCTCTAATACCTGTGGGGTCAAAATGGTCACCACACCCCAAGATGAATTCTTTGTAATTTCCAAAATGGGGTGACTTTTGGGGGGATCTATTCTGCTGACACTACAGGGGCTCTACAAACGCACCTGGCGCTCAGAAACTTCTTCAGCAAAATCTGAACTGGAAATGACAATAGGCGCTCCTTTCCTTCTGAGCCCTGCTGTGTGCCCATACAGTGGTTTATGCCCACATATGGGGTACTGTTGTACTCAGGAGAACCTGCGTTAAAAAAATTGGGGTGCACTTTCTCTCATGTTTATTATGAAAATGAGATACTTTAATCTTAACAAATATATTATTGGAAAATTTCTATTTTCCATTTTTTTTTACGGCTTAATTGTGAATACTTTCCTCAAGCCCCTGTAGGGTCAAAATGCTCATTATACCCATAGATTAATTCATTAAGGTGTCTAGTTTACAAAATAGGGTCACTTGTGGGGGTTTCCAGTATAAAAGCCTCTTAATCAACTTAAAAAAAGAACTGGTCCCTAAAAAAAGTTTTGGAAATTTAATGAAAATGTGATAATTTCCCCGTAACACCCTAAAAAATTGAAATATGTTTACGAAATGAAATCAGAATAAAGAGGACATATTGATAATGTGACTTACTAACTAACTTTTGTCATGTGACTTACTTTTTTTAGAAGCAAAGAATTTCAAAGTTCGTAAAGTGCAAATTTTTCTAATTTTTCATGACAGTGACCAAATTTTGCCACTAACATAAAGTACCATATGATAGGAAAAAACATTCTCAGAATCGCTAGCATATGTTAAAGCATCACTGAGCTATAAGCGCATAAAGTGAGACAGGTCAGATTTTGAAAAATTAACCTGGTCATTAAGGCCCAAATAGGCTTGGTCCCTAAGGGGTTAAGATATACTGGAAAATGTATCTTATACGTTTGTTTATTCCTTAGTTCTTGTTACTGGAAATGTTTGTGTCCAAATGTTTGTTTTTCTCAGAATGTCTTGAAGCTACACGAGCCCTGAAAGAATAAAGATATGCAATGATAAAGTTTGTTCTGGTACTGATAAAAGGAAGATGCGGTGTATGAACAGGGATGCTGCAGTGTTTTACATCCTGTAAATGACTAACCTTCATTATCGAGCCTTTCTCTGGTCCTATAGACAGTACTGCTGGGGTGAAAATTGGTACTGACAGAGAACATTAGTGGGAGGGATACAATGGCAAGCCATTCAGAGTCCATTAGAGAGAAGAAGCCATCTTCCTCCCAAGTGTGGCTAATCCATCAGTAGCATTTGAGGACAACGGCGCCTGCAATTTTTTCTCTTACCGCCAATCATATACATTTAAGATATCGGCACAGAAAGGGAAGGTAGAGTAATTGTATCATAGAGGCGTTAGACTGACCACATGCACACTAATATGTCTGCACTCAGCCCCTGTTATAAATAATAGGCATGGATGACACATGGGATAACACATGGCATGGGGCTGGGGGGGGGCTGGTCATCTGCGCCTAAATTCTCTTACTGGGGTCAGCCTGTGTCCTGGTTCCGGTATTTAGAAGAAAAACTACTTCTATCAATGCGGTGCTGCAGGCAATCAATCTGGCATGGCCTAGAGTATCAGTGCTCTCTTCCTCTGCCTCTATCCAGGCGGGGAGAGAGCAAAAAGTGAAGGGAGGCGGGGAGAGAGGCACTGTAGGCCTAGGGCACTGATGCACTAGGCCACAGCAGTTTGACTGCCTCCTATGTGGCATTGATAAAATGTGTTTTTCTTCTAAATACCTATTCTGGGATGGCAAAGTGCCGGTAGAGAGTAACTTTAAAGAAGTTGTCCAGGCAAGACTAAGTTTTTCCCTATCCACAAAATAGGGGACAAGTAAGAGATTACGGGGCATCCGTTCTTTGTACACCCTGCCAATCTCCGTATTGGCCTCCAGCTACTTTGTTATTAATACAGCTGCGGGTAGGGCACATGACCCGCGGCTCTATTAATTCCTATGGAGCCACCGGAAAGAGCCGAGTGCTGTACCTGGCTCTTTCTGTTGGCTCCATAGGTATGAATAGAGCCACGTGTCACATGCCATACCCACGGCTGTATTCCTAACAAAGAAGCCGGGGTCCGATACCGAGATCGTTGGAGGACACATCTGGACAACCTCTTTAACCGTTTCTAAATAAACCCCCTTTTTCATACCCCACCCCCACCAATCTCCCATCCCTTTTCTTCTTCTTCCAACTATCCCAACAAACTCCAAAGACGCCAAGAGAACATTGGAAAAATTGGCCATAACAGCCGCTTTATTAAAGTGCCATTGAAGAACGGAACTTCATATAAATAACATAACACTAAATAAAATTAAAAACCT
Source organism: Dendropsophus ebraccatus (assembly GCF_027789765.1). Taxonomy (NCBI): domain Eukaryota; kingdom Metazoa; phylum Chordata; class Amphibia; order Anura; family Hylidae; genus Dendropsophus; species Dendropsophus ebraccatus. Next base: position 23,934,959 of record NC_091454.1, on the reverse strand, counting down.
TGGTAAAGCCAAATCTACGGATGTCTGGTAGGCTCCATCCAGCAGCACCAGTACTTAAACTTATCCTCCAGCCGCACCACGCCGAGCTGACAATCTTTGAATTGGTACTGAATTTTCGTTCCCTGGGTCTTATACGCATTGGGAACCACACAATATCTCCACAACTAACACCAGCAAAAATAGTGGGAGTTTACCATTCCTCTGATGGGTCTCCCTCAGAACGACTCCACCCTGAAGTGCCCTGCAAGATCTCCCTACCGCAGGCTGTCATGACAAAATAAAACAAAACAAAATGTCAACACCCAGACACCAATACAGTCAAAATATGCTGCAACAGGGCGGACAAGTGGGAAACTGATGCTCCACCTCTTCATCCAGACCTTTAGCTCTTCTCTGGTAAGTGACCTCACCTAGCAACTCTCTCCTTTCCTTTCTAGTTCCTCCCTACCACATTGTCACTTAAGCATTAACCCACATTGCCCATCCTCATATCCCTCTATTAACCCCTTAGGTCGTATTCCAGCCAATCCGGTCATGCTGGGCCATGCTAATTCTGCCCCCCTGCTCCATGCCCTTCCTATTGTTTGGCACCAAGTCTTGAAGTCCTGCGTAGAGCAATGCCGTAACACATTGCATTTCACACACATAAATAATACATTTAGCAGAAACCTATGATATCATTGGAGAATAAAAAATAGGGACTGGAGAGAACGGAACGGCTGCACATCCCATCTATGGCTGATACTAATGCCGCTAGGCCTATATTAAAAATCAACACCAGAGTGTCTGTATATGATTTTATGAAGCCATAATAGCCCCGTGTACCAACGTGCAGGTCCTATGGTTCACACGGGTCCCTACGCTAACTCCACACCGTGTCGGTCAGTGACCGCCGCCCCCGAAAAGCATGCACGTGCAAGGAAGGGGGGCCTTGGAATTGCCCTGCAACCCCCATGTCACAGGACCAGACCCAAAAAGCCCCACCAGGACCCGGCCAGCACCACCGGCGGGGAAGGCTGCCCCCAAACGACACAAGTATGGATGTAGTGCTGGCCGGGTTCTGGTGGGGCTTTTTTTATCTGGTCCTGTGACATGGGGGTTGCAGGGCAATTCCAAGGCCCCCCTTCCCTGCACGTGCACGCTTTGCGGGGACGGCGGTCACTGACCGACACGGTGTGGAGTTAGCGTAGGGACCCGTGTGAACCAGAGGACCTGCACGTTGGTACACGGGGCTATTATGGCTTGATTAAATCATATACAGACACTCTGGTGTTGATTTTTAAATACAGGCCAAGCGGCATTAGTATCAGCCATAGATGGGATGTGCAGCCGTTCCTTTCTCTCCAGTTTCCGAGAATAAAAAATAGAAATGTACTGAATTGGATTCATATTTTTCTCATGATTAATGTTTCATTCATCAGATAATTTAAACGTGATCATTTTTGTTCTCAATAAACACAGATCTCGGGCTTCTAATTACATGGTTTCCTATGGCAACTGTAGATGCTCTCGCCTGGTCCCCGTCCATTTATTTGCATACAAGTGCAGCATTTAGGTTGGCAATACAGTCAAGTGTACAAGCGTTATAGATTAGGCTTGTGTTAGCTCCACACTTCAGGGGCTCTCCAGATCCATCTCACAGGCTTCTTCTATATACGTCATTTTCCGATATACGAGGGCTAAGATGCTTTCAAGAAAATTGCTAGAATGCTCAACTAATTGTATCTTCTTCCTTCAGCTTGTGTGTTGGGCCTCACAGGGATTTCCATTAGGGAATTAGACCTTGAAATATTGTGATCCCAGCGATAGGAAACAACGTTTACCTCCTTATAGAGGTTCTTCAGCTGTAAAACAAGTCATAATGAAGAATTAATCCAGAGACGTAATGCAATTCTGCAGAAGGTTTACAAGAGGTCCTTGGCAAAGGAACCTTACGATGAGTTATAGTATGATGAAAACCTCCTGTCAAGATGGGACCCAGAGCCACAGGACAAGTGAAGCTAAAAAATAAAACAGAAAAAAACAAGGGCACCGGCGCCTCGTGTCTTACTGTGGCAGACCAAAATAGAAAGAGAGTGTACAATTGCACTCACCTGAAAGCCCCTTGGGCTATGTGCATATCACCCCACTGGGGTATCCGGAGCTCTGTGCAGAGAAGGTGGCAATGGAAGCTGAGGACTGCAGCCAGGTGTATCATAAACGGGATACTCCCAAGACAAGGGCCCGTATAAGGATAAATGGAAAAACAAAAAACTTTGATACTTGCAAACAGCGCTGTCCCAGAAAAGGTCCAAAGTTACACCAAAGTAGTAGAAAACAGGTACATATTTATTGTAGAAGCACAAGGTTTACGCGTTTCAGGAGCTTAGTAATCTCCCTTCATCAGAACAGTGCATAAAGTATAATCCAGTGGTAGTGTGATTTAAAAGGAAGAAAGCAACCCGCCCAAACCGCCCATTTCCCAAGGGGAGGGGGAGGGAGGGGAGGGACATAAATAACATATAAGCATAACAAGTTTATAACATAAAATCATCATAATAAATCAACCAACATAGTCTTTAGAATGATCTCATTAGTCTTTCAGTATATTCAACGCATATTAAACAGGAACTCGGGTTCAGTGCAGCTCCAGCACTGACAAATACCGTTGTATCTATCTAAATACGCAAATTGCGTACGCTAATTGCGCACGCCACGGGACTCTTCAAGAGGAGAATCCCCATAGCGCCGTCGCGCTATTCAAAATAGGAGGAACCTAACTTGGAGCATTCCGTACATATCAGGGGGAGAGACCTACATCCACTGGCGTATCTATCTATATACGCAAATCGCGTACGCTAATTGCGTACGCCACGGGACTCTTCATAAGGAGAATCCCCATAGCGCCGTCGCGCTGTTCAAAATAGGAGGGACCTAACTTGGAGCATTGTGTACATGTCAGGGGGAGGGACGTACATCCACCGGCCAATCAGCAAGTCCGGACCAGACTGTCAAAACAACATCAAAAAATAAACAAAACACGGGGCGCTTACGGCCAGTAGCGGACCGCCGCAATAAACCTCCGGGACACACGGGCTGGAGCAATGTCTAGATGGAAAACACTTCATCCAGGAGTCAAAAAAAAACGCACGGTCCGAATCCAGCCAAAAGAATCCCGCTGGTAAGACTGGCTAGACGGTCAGCACTAATGATACATATTGTAACTATCATGACACAAATGGTACATATTGTTATTATAATAATAAATACAAATATATAAAAATATAAAATGCCCTTATTAGAAGCTAGTTTAAAATGTAGTTAGTAGACCATAACATGGGATCATTAGTGTAGTGAACATAGTTATATATGTAGAGATAGGTATAAATAGAAAGAGATAAACCTAAGTGAATTAAAAAGTGGCTTTCATGTAAAACCTTTTTAGAAGTGTCTATTGGCATACATTTTCTATATACTCATTTAGACCTTCAGGTACCAATGTTTTGAGTTTGTAAATCCAGTAGTTCTCACGTCTCCTAAGACTCTGATACCTCTGGCCCCCCACTGGTATCTGTTCAATGGGTAGCACAGTAAAGGAGGAAAATTTGGAATTATTACAGTCAATGGCATGTCGGGAAACACTATGTAGTAGAAAACCACGTTCAACATTAGACCTATGTTTGTTAATTCTCACACGAAGGGCTTGGGTAGTACGCCCCACATACTGGATCCCACAGGAGCAAGTGATTAAATAAACCACAAACGAGGAACTACAGGACATAAAAGATTTAATATTAAAGGATTCTCCCGAAACTTTAGAACTAAAATTGGTGATTTTGTTAGCAATGTTAGTACAACATTTACACCTACTAACCCCACATCTGTAACTACCCCTAGTATTAGCGAGAAAGCCACCATCCGCACCCCCTTTCTTCTTGGCAGATTTGAGTTTACTTGGCGCTAGTATATTCTTAATACTTGCTGCTCTTCTAAATGTAACACCGGGGCGGGTGGGCAAAATATCCCTTAAGAAGGGGTCTCGCTGCAATAGGTGCCAATGTTTAGTGAGGATAGCTCTAATATTGGCATTGTCCGATGTAAACGTCGTAATAAAATTAAGATTGAAATCTTTACCTATAGGGTCATTTTTCTTACCAGGTAAGAGGCACTGGTTTTGGCTGAGGTTAGCTGCCTTGATCCTAGAGTTGGTGACCAAGGACCGCGGATATTTTTTGGCTAAAAACCTCTTGGTGAGTACTCTACTTTGATCCCTATAGTCTTCTAATTTAGTACAGTTCCTTCTGATACGACGGAATTGTCCTATCGCCCTATCGCTGGCCCCTGCCCCGCTGTCCCTTCCTCTTGGAGTGATCGGCCCTTAGCAAGCTGTCCCCAACCTGAAGACTGGTCGCTATGCTGGTTTAAGTGAAACACAGAGACAAGACAAAACAACCAGCCTGGCCAGTTGCCAGGGATGCTGTCAGCACATCCTTCAGGCCAGTGGCACGCTCCGCTGCTATTAGTACTAGGAGCCAGTGCGATGCCCGGCGCCGGCTTCTGACACCTCCTTTTTATAACAAGCTGAACCCGCGATCAACTGCTCACTCTGGATCTGGTTTGTGAACCCCTACTGCCCTACTATCCAGATATTTAGTATAATATGCTGGCCATTCAAAACAGCCAGGTTGAGAGCCACTGTTCACTATGCAGTAATGCCATGGCCCCGGGGCGCTGAATGCAGTTGTTGTGGCAGCTGGTGGGCTCTGTTTTTTTTTGGCAGCTTCATCACGGTGTCCAGGAGTTGTAGTACCCACACAAGGGAACAGGACCTTGGTAGAATGGTAGTGAGATCTGAGGGTTCAGGTGCAACAGAAGGAAAGGTCCAGCCCTTAAACAAGGATTGAATCTTTTACTTGTAGAAACTTCAGTGCAATACAAAGAATACAATAACAGGACCACAGGAATGGTAGTGTAAGGGCAGTGTAAGGGCCCTTGTCTAATAATAAATAGTTGTGTGGTTGCACCTCACCTTGCCTCTTTACCAACTTTCCATAACCACCACCAGTTCTCCAAACTTCTGCCACCATTAAGCCACTGTAACCGGTTAGGAAATCCAGAACTACTTAGCTTCCTCTTTGAATATCCAAAAACCATGCACTACAGCTGTCGTGACAGTAAACACTCCCACTTCTTTCACGGGAGAGGTTCAAGTCTTTATTTTTAGGGAACGGAGCATTGTATCGAAGAAGGAACGCACTAGCGCTAGGACTAAGGAAAATACATTGGATATGTTCATAAGAATAATATTACTAGATTTGCAACGTGCTTAACAAGAGAAAATGCACAGAGATATCTAATGGAAGCTTTTACGGAGCTGATACTTTTCTAGAGCTGGTCAAAGACTTCCAATATAGTAAAGATCCCATATTATATAAGTTACACAGGTCCACAGGAGGAGCTACAGAGTCAACCAGCCACAAAGCCATCTGTGATATCACCTTTCTTCGAGAGACTACTGCCCTCATTTGCCTTGCACTGCTCCACCCCTTGTGGACACCACATCTGAACAGCCCCTACAGCCGACATCATCTTCTCACTGTAATATACACATACATAATATGGCACAAACAAATCACCCATGAATTCACTGTCCACATTGTATCACAGAAAGATTGCTATCAGAGATAAGCGCATCTGGAGCATGCACGAGTCAGACTTTTCCCGCATTTAAATACCGGTGGCTGAAGAAGTTGGATGAAGCCTTAGGAAATCCGGGAAAACATGGATACAGCCAGCCTATGGTCTATGATTGTATCAATGTTTTCCCGGACTCCCCAGCGATGGACGCCCCAATGTTCAGACTCAAGCATGCTCAAGTTGCGCTCATCTCTACAGGCTTGTGGCTACATAAGGCCAAGTTATTGCTTGGAGTGCTTGCATTTTTGGGAAAACCAATCATTTATAGCATCCGAGTGGTTTTTCGGGCCCCTACAGGCAGTATTGTAACAAGTATAATATATATTGATCTGATGCAGTTTATGAGTATGATAAGATTTACTTCTCCCCCATCCCACTTCCCTTAATACTCCTCCATGCTGGGCTGGTTGTATTCTCGAATATTCCCTCTTCTGGAAACAATTTCCTGTCTTTGTGATTTGTGTTGCGGTTGTCGGTGCTTGAAGGGATCCAATCTACAATAATCTGCTCATTTCAACAGATAGTTAAGTCAGTGGTTCACATGCAATTTCTTTCTACAAGGCACTTAAGGCATTCAGGCTGATGAGATGGTTCTTTGCGGTAGACGCTTCTTGCTGTGCCGGGAAGGACACGTTTTGCTGAGCAGAGTATAAGGTCACCATTGGATTTATATTCATCGTCTTTTAAGATAGTTTGGGTCCGGATAGGAAAAAAGAGGGACTCTTCCCAATCATGGCTAATCATAGGGTCTTATGCTAATGTATATTATCATAGGCAATGGAGAAGGATAGAGTTTTGGCACAAGATGTTGAATTTCTCTCTTTTTTTTTTTTAAGGTTTGTAGCAGCTAAATGTTGTAAAATGATGTCATGGCATGGCATGTGTATAAAAAAAGTTATGTCTAGTATCTGTAACACCTGTATGAGCTATTAAATGAGTACAGCTCTCATGTGTATGTGGCATTTCAAGAAGAGGCCACCACCAGGGCCGTCTTACCCATTGGGCATGGTAGGCGGCTGCCCGGGGGCCCTTGCGTCCTAGGGAGCCCCTGCCCGCTGTCACAGCGGGCAGGGGCTCCCTAGGACGCAAGGGTCCCCGGGCAGCCGCCTCCCATGCCCAATGGGTAAGACGGCCCTGCGCGCCCCCCCTTCCCCTTCTTTTGCGACCGCAAGCACTTTCTTGCTTGCGGTCGCAAAAGGAAATCCGGCCCCGGCTGATGCGTTGCTCCCCGGGGGATTCTCCGGGAGCGCACGCATCAGGAACCTCAGTGCGCGTCGCTGGGGCTTCCTGTACCGGAAGTCCCGGCCTGGGCGCACACTGAGCTTCCGGATGTGTGCACTCCCGGAGAATCCCCCAGGGAGCGACGCATCAGCCGGGGGCAGAAGAGGAGAGGAAGAAGCGACGGGGGAGTGCTGGTAGGTGAGTTGGGTGTTTGTTTTTTTAATCTGCTGTGCAGGGGGGAGCCATCTATAAGGGGGGAATACGGGGGAGCCATCTGTAAGGGGGGAATACGGGGGAGCCATGTATAAAGGGGGAATACGGGGGAGCCATCTATAGGGGGGGATACAGAGGGGAGCCATCTATAGGGGGGATACAGGGGGGAGCCATCTATAGGGGGGGATACAGGGGGGAGCCATCTATAGGGGGGGATACAGGGGGAGCCATCTTTAGGGGGGGATACAGGGGGGAGCCATCTATACGAGAGGGGGGGGTACAGGGGGGAGCCATCTATAGGGGGGATACAGGGGGGAGCCATCTATACAAGGGGGGGGGGGATACAGGGGGGAGCCATCTATAGGCGGGGATACAGGTGGGAGCCATCTATATGAGGGGGGGATACAGGGGGGAGCCATCTATAGGGGGGGATACAGGGGGGAGCCATCTATACGAGGGGGGGGGATACAGGGGGGAGCCATCTATAGGGGGGATACAGGGGGGAGCCATCTATAGGGGGGGAGTACGGAGGAGCCATCTATAGGGGGGGATACAGGGGGGAGCCATCTATAAGGGGGAATACGGGGGAGCCATCTATACGGGGGGGATACAGTGGGGAGCCATCTATAAGTGGGTAATACAGGGGGGAGCCATTTATAAGGGGGTAATACAGGGGGAGCCATCTATAAGGGGGTAATACAGAGGGGAGCCATCTGTAAGGGGGTAATACAGGGGGAGCAATCTATAAGGGGGTAATACAGGGGGAGCCATCTATACGGGGGGATACAGGGGGAGCCATCTATAAGGGGGGGATACAGGGGGGAGCCATCTATAAGGGGGGGGGATACAGGGGGAGCCATCTATAAGGGGCCAATACAGATGTGCAGTGTGTAGAGAGATGAGGATGGTGACAGAGTGTGGAGCCTAATATGTCTGTCTGGCAGATTCTGTGGATTCGTGGCTCGGAGAACTTCTCATAACTGCACAGGGCAAATGAAAAAGAAGATGAAAAGGGAAGAACTCCGATCAGAGAAGATGTCCCCTATGAGTCACTTGATGTATCTGCACTGTAATGTATATGGTGTACAGAACCTGTGTAGAGCTTTGTACCTCTATATGACTGGATGAGGTGATAGTGATCTGTGTACAGTGGATTAGTCAGTAGCAGCGGTGGTGTTAGTCAGTATGCGGTGGTAATATTTGTTGCTTGTTATCTGGCATATATATAGAGAAGGGCAAAACAACATGTCTCATATATACAGAGGGGCAACAACATGACTATTATATTATATATAAGCCATGTTGTTTCCCTGTATATTGTATTATACAGTATATATACATACAGGGAGACAACATGGTTCTCATATATAATAGTCATGTTGTTGCCCCTCTGTATATATGAGACATGTTGCACTGGTGTGACAATAAACCCTGCAGATTGCTGTTGGAAGTGCTGTCTCCATTGCGTTTTTTGGATACTTTGAAGCCAACCTGGTCTGGTTTGGTGCGGCACGCACGGTTATTTTTTGTTTTTGCGCTGCTGAAAGACTGTGTTGTGAATTAAAGTTTATGTTAACAATAATTTGTATTTTTTATTGTACGTAATTGTACTGGCTAGGGGCGGGGTTGCAAAGATGGGGGGGGTTTGATGGCGGCGGCCACGGGGGGTGGGGCCCAATTCGCACCTCTGCCCAGGGGCCCATAATGCTGTTAAGACAGCCCTGGCCACCACTATTCAGAATTGAATGCAAATTACCCCCTATCCACTTGACAGAGAATAACTAGTTGATCGGTGGTCCCATAAATCATAAGACCGGAGGTCCCCCCTCCCCCTCAGTAATAGCAGAGCTGTCTATGCGCCTTCTGAACATAGCCAACTTTAAAACTTGCTCTGGAAATCCCAAAGAGAGTAAATGAAGTAGCGGTCTAGCCCTTGTCGTGTCACTAACTCTAGTTCTTGTGATGTGTGGAAGTCTCAGTAGTAAACCCCCCACCCTTCCCCGCTAATCTGTCTATACTGTTCAACTTAAATTTTGGCATAATACCTAATTAACCAATTCACAATCCCTACAAACTGCAACTAAACAGGCCTTGACCCCTTCCCCATTCTTAAATGACCGTTGCTGAGCTGTCCCTTGCTGCTCCTGGTGTTGTGTATGCCTAAATAGTCATACCAGATACTGTACCAGATGGTAGAGACAGAGAGCATTGTGTACAGACACACAGCATCGGAACAGCCGAGTGTACAGTGTAGGTGTGGTTCTGCTACTCTCTACTACTGCTGGAATACAGAAGTACGGACAGTAGCAGGGACTTGCAGAGCCACCCCTGAACATTCCATATCCATATGGAGAAAGCACAAAAGAATTGCAACACTTACCAAGAAGTGATCTTTTTATTATTCCTTCCAGTAAGCAGATACAGCGGGGGAAACATGGAGCAGGTACAGTATGTTTCAATAGGCGATTTCCATTTTGCTTAGGTGCCCTATGTATCCCCCACTGTATCTGCTTGCCAGAAGGAATAATAAAGAGACAACTTTATACTTGGTGAGTGCTGCTATTCTTTTGTGCATTCTTCTTGTGGATATGGATTAAGGAATATAATCTGCCAAACACCACCAGAAGTCTGCAGAGTGTTTTGTGTCAGTATGGAGGATATTGCTGCACTAAAGTTGGCTACAAAGACTATATGAGCAGTGCCGGTTAACTTGTTTCTCTTTGGTCCCCCCTGAACATTGCCCTTGGCTTTTCCAAGTATTAAGTATTCCTTAATAGCTCTACCAGGTGTTGTACCAGCTGCTCTCCATCTCTGATATAGGTACGGCATCGGTATCGCTACTTCAAAATAAATTGCATCAAGGAACAGTGCAGCTATTCTGTGCTCATACACAGCTACTAAGTATGAATGCAGCATAGAAATGGCTATTTAGGATGGAGTGTGGGGGCGGTTTAGATGAAGTTTTCTAAGAATTTCAAATAGGTTATTGAATTTAATTTTAAAAAGTTGCCTAAAATCGCCTAAACAAAAAAAAAAAAATTACAATAAATAATAAAAAAAATTTACAGTTGCACTTAAAAATATTTGAATTCAAATAACCTGAACGTACAGTTTTCTTGGTGCCTTAATAAGAGAGTAGTGGTCCCCTAATGTCACTAATGCCTTCCATGTCTGAAATGTCATGAACATTATTTCGACATATTGAATTTTATCTCTTTGCCAAATAGGAGAAATGCTGGATATAATTGTCAGGATGACGTCTACTCTTCATGGCTTCCAGGCCTACACAATTACATTACATTGCTTAAGTGATTGCTGGGGTGCTATGGTAATTCAGGAAATTGGCCATGGCCCCTTCTGTCACCAATACAGAAAATAGCAAGTATTGTCTTCAATTACTGGTATGTAATGAAAAGCATTGGGCGGTTTTCATGCCTTTCTATCATGGTTAACCACATATCCAGAAATCTTTTTTTCATGTTGAATGTTATTACACTTTTTTTTTTTTTTCATGCGTCGCTTGTGGGCTTCGTCTTATACAAAGAATGAGAGGCGGCTATGGGAAGAAAATATTTCACCATTAATAACAGCTAAAAGGCGCAAGAAGGCGCAAAAGTCATTAGAACGGGTTCAGCGGAAACCAAATAAACCTTTGGGGGGGGGGGGGGTCATACACATGGTTTGGATCAGATTTTTTAAAGCAGTTTTTCAAAAAAAAATTGGCTTCAAAATCCTCTATAAAAACAGATAAAAGAAGAGGAAAAAAAAACAAAACAATTTTTGGCTTTAACTTCCTCAATTTAAAACAAATAAATGAAAAAAGCAACAACAAAAAAAAACGGAATGTGCATATTGATAGCTTTACTGTATTGGGTATTATACCCAGTTTTCAGACATGTATAATGGTTTATTGCTTTCAGGGAAAACAACCACTGCTGTGTTCCTTTGATATGGCAGCAGCAGTTGTTAATTCTTTACAGTCTGTGTTCTGTATTCCAGCTTTGAATATATGTATTCCAATATTTGAATATAGTGTAAACCACAAGTATTTACGGGAACCACAATTTGCCTGAGCAACACCTGCATTGGGAGCAGAGATTAAAGAGAGTTTGTAATTGACTACCACCCCTCCCCAAACCCCATGGTGACTGCTAGGCACAGCATAGGAGAAATGTGCGCAGAAGCTATAAGGTACTGTGGCTAGTTCACACTCTGCCAGCATAGTCACTGGTTCCCTAACGACTCTAGATCACTGGGAAATTATTTAGCAGTAATAGACCACACTAGACTACTATTGTTAGCCCAAAATCCACTTTATACAAATGTGTTGTCCCACCACTGGTGTTTCTTTCTCTTCTATGCACCTGTTAAAAAGTTCTCACTTCAGGTTAAGTGGTGGATGAGGTATTTTCAGTCTCCCCACTAGGTATCAGTATTTCCTATGTACAGTATTTATATGTATTGCACAGCTGAAAGAAAGTAATGGGTTAATGCCTGTTGTCTGTTGTTTAATGCTGACCATTAGGAGGTGCTCTTTTTTTCTCTACCCATCCTCTCTCTTCTTTCTCCTGCGCACACTCATCCCCACCACTCACAGGAAGGCACACAAAGGCCCCTGTAGTAGGAGTTTCACTGGTGGAGCAAGTGAGGTAGTTCTACTTAGGTTTTTAGTGAGAGAGTACACGAAAAAAACAAGTTCCTGCAGAAGCTAAGCTAGGGCCTGGCTTATGCCAGGACCCTTGTAAGGGACGCAAGTCAGTTGAGTCTAGCCACCGAAGTGAGCAGATGCAGATAAAGGTCAACAGTTCTTTCAGCCAAACTATTATATTTACTATGCAGTGCTAAGCACCAACAAGGGAGAATAGTAACCAAGGAACACCCTGACCCATGCCAGGAACACGTCAGAAAAGTGCAGGGCAGTATCCTGAAGTAATAGGAACTAGCCTCAGTATGAAAAAGCAACAAGTATAAAAAGTTCTACGTATCCTACTGCGTAGCGTAGGTAACTGGGAAGACTTGGATGCCTAGCTACACCCAGATAACCACGACTGGGACTTGTACTACCCTACTGGGACGGTACAGTCTACGCTATCAGAGGGCAGATGGTAGTCAGATAGTGTCTAAACGTTAGTACGAGTATCACTTCACTCAAGATATCTACTAAAAGTTCCAGCAGAGTACAAAGCTACACTGGGTTAGGGCTCCTCTGGCAAACTCCTCTCCTCTGCTCTACTCTTCACTCTAGAAGGACCGTTACAACTACCTCTCTTACTTCTCTCAAGCACCTCCCTCGAGCAGTAAGGTCAAGCATTCAAGTGTGTCAAGCTTTATTACTTGAAACCATGTACTGTAACCTGCAAAGTTCTACAGTAAAGCTGTTAAATTTTTATACTAAAGCACAGGACTGTTATCCTCTGTCTGCACCTATACACCCATCTTGGGTTATTTTTTTCCCTTCTGTGGGTGGTGGTGCAGACAGTCAGGGTGCCACAACAACTAACACCTTTGGCTGAGCTGACAAACACCAGTACCTACATCATACCTGGTGGTCACCACACAAAAATATGCAATGTCCCAGTACCTGCATCTCAGCCTAAAGTTGTTGTGTCTGAAACTGTGTCTGGGTATTTTATATTTCTTATACATACTGCTAATTTATTTATCAAACTGATAAAGGGCAGTGGTATTTTATCAGTCCAAGGGTTAACACTGCCATATGTAAAAAAAAAAAAAAAAAAAAAAAAGTAAAGGTCTGGTCCCGATACACTTCCTCAGGCACTACCCCACAATCTGTTCAAGTTACAGCTTTTGCTACAGGACAGATCTAGGCCATGAAACACAGTAAAACCACAGCATTGTGTGGAGTCAACAAACTATAAGCAAAAGTAATCATGACACTTTTCTGTGTCTTTATCAGAAAGCAGCAGCTCAAAACTGGGGGAAGGAGACTGAATAGATAATAACAAGTATGGAATAAATTGTTAGTTCTACCATGGGCAGCAACATATGAAATGTTATGTTTAAGTAGAATACCCCTTTCATAGTTTTCAATGAATAAATGATAAAGTGTGCAAAATCAAAGATAATTTTACCCTGTCTACCATGGGCACCGGTGCACTAGGGAATTGTTCAGTAAAATCCAGATTCAAAATATTAGCTTAAAATATGTTTTATCCAGTAATATTGAGATACCAATGCTCATGGTGTACGTAATGCACAGTGCTGGCTGTCCCAAAGGGGATGAACGTAGAGGAGGTCAACCATGCATGCTCCATTCTCTTAGTTGACAAGAGACTTCCATTCTTGCGATTGGTGGAGCTCCCAATGGTCAGAGTTCCACTCATCAGATACCTATGCTGTAGATAAGTGATGTGTTAATCTAGGGATGACCCCTTAAAGGGGTTATCCAGTACCACTTTCTTCCAGAGACAGCACCTCTCTTGTCTCCAGTTTGGGTGCAGGTTTTGGAACTCGGTTCCATTGAAGTGAATGGAGCTTAATTGCAACCCGCACCTGAACTGAAGAGAAGAGATGTAATGTCTCTTGAAGAAAGTGGCCATGTTTTTGTAACTCTGGATAACCCCTTTAAAGGGATTGTCCAGTGAAAAACTTTTTCTCTCAAGTCAACTGGCGTCAGAAAGTTATATAGATTTCTAATTTACTTCTATTAAAAAATCTCAAGTCTTCCCATACTTATCAGCTGCTGTATATCATGTAGAAAATGTTGTTTTATTTTCAGTCTGACACTGCTCTCTGCTGACATCTCTGGCCAAAACAGGAACTTTGTCTCGGGTTTCTATGAATCCCCATAGAAAACCCTCTCCTGCTCTGGACAGTTCCTGTCTCGGCCAGAGGTGGCAGCACAGAGCACAGTGTCAGACTGAAAATAAAACAACATTTCCTGCAGGACATACAGCAGCTAATAAGTATGGAAAGACTGGAGATTTTTTAATAGTAGTAAATTACAAATCTATCTAACTTTCTGATACCAGTTGATTTGAAAGAAAAAGTTTTTCACTGAACAACCCCTTTAAGGATGTCTCAAGGGGAAAAAAAGCATATTCTGAGAGCAGCAGGTATGAGGGGCTATATAACAGAGCTCCATGCACCTGTCTCTAATTAGTGATAATGCTGTAAATAACTCATAGGAACAGAATTTACAGGCAAACAGGAGAAAAGGAGCTAAAAAAAAAAAAAAAAAAAAGATAATCATGAAGATAGCAGCTAAATGAGGATATGAATTGGCTGTATAATAATTACAGGGCTCAGGTTAGACATAATAGACATAATAAGACTTATCTAGGCTTTTATTTAAGGGCTTTTTGGAAAATTTTGAGAATTTATATGACAGGTTTTGTAAACACCACAATAACTTTTAGGCCATGTTCACACTGTATGATACCAGCCGTTCTGTGACCCATCATAGAACGGCCAGTGTCACTAATTTAAGTAAACTTAAGCATCCCAATTCACCATTGCAGATGGCATTGGCCATCTTCTGCTTCCTTGACTACCTCCTTAACCCCTTAACGACATCGGGTGTAAATTTACGCCCTCGCGCCCTGGTACTTAACGGATCAGGGCGTAATCTTACGCCCGATGTTTCCACGATTGCTGTGTGTTCGCACACAGAGCTCGGGGAAGATGGCCTGCTATAAATCATAGCAGGCCATCTTAGCTTTTCGGCACGGGGGGTGGTTAACACCCCCCGTGCTTACGATCGCCGCTATTGGCTGATCAATTCATCGGTGACCCGATGACCCGGAAAAAATGGCGGTCGGTGCTGTCCGAGGACGGCTCCGACCGCCATTACTGTAAAAAGTAATGGTGGTCACGGTGCCATCGGCCCGATTGCCGTGAACGGCCGGCCGGTACCGGCCGGCCGTTCACGGCGATCGGGCCGGTGGCACAGCGATCAGAGTCCACAAAAATAGTAAATACCTGCTCTGGACCCCTAAGCTAGGTAGCTTAGGGGTCCAGAGCAGGTATTTGTACATTACTCACCTGTCCTGGGGTCCTGATCGGCGTCTTCCGGGTTCGGGGCGTCCTCCGTTATTCTGTCGGGTCTTCGGCTATTTCCGGTGGTCCCCATCTTCTTTTTTCGGCTTTTTTCGGCTCCAGCCTCGTCTTTTTCCGGAGTTTGCGCTCTGCTTCCCTCTGGCGGCTGATATGTGTAATACACTTATCAGCAGCTACAGGGATGTTCAGAATGTAGAAAAAGTTTATTTATTTTATTTTTTTTTTTCCAAATTTTTTTTTTCTATTTTCCGCACCCTATCGCCGCTGAGTGTTGATCAGCATCGCACGAAAGTGCGCTGCTAATCAGCAACTCCTCCTTTTTGGCGTAGGGTGTTTCTTTTCTATATTCTACTGCCACGGTCTGCTGATAAGTGCCACACATAAGTGTGGCATTTATCAGCAACTCCTTTGTTGGCGTAGTTTTTTTTTTTTATACTTAAGGCCCTATTACACCAACAGATCTGACGACAGATTATCTGCCAAAGATTTGAAGCCAAACCCAGGAACAGACTATAATCAGAGATCAGGTCATAAAAGAAAGACTGGATTTCTCCTCTTTTCAAATCCACTCCTGGGTTTGGCTTCAAATCTTCGACAGATAACCTGTCGTCAGATCTGTTGGTGTAATAGGGCCTTTACTGTAAAAAAAACCGTAAAAAAACACTACATTACACCACACTACATTGAATAAAGTTTGACACTACACCACTACATACCCCATATACTAGTCCCCGTATAAAGATGGCCCCCGGCGTGTTTTCGGTATCAGACGCATACGTTATTATTGCCTCCGACACTGAAACAGCCAGTGAGAATGAATGGGGGGATCCTTCTTTCCTCCATTCATCCTCATCATCCTCATCATCCAGTGGCGTGTCTGGGGGTAGCGTAGCGTACGCTGCCCCCCAGACACGTCTTTTCCGCCAGTACCGTCCCAATAAGAGATGACGGTATGAAATTCTCCAAACTCTGTGAGAGTACCTCAGGGTACACTTACAGATTTAGGGTACGTGCACACTGCGGAATGGCGAAGGATAACCCTTCGTGCATTCCGCAGCTGGCACCCGCCGGCGGACTAATGCGGGCGCGTGTCTCCACCCGTGTCATAGACTCCAATCTATGCACGGGCGGATTCCATCGTCCATCCAAAGAATGAACACGTTGGACGGAGAGCGGAATCCGCCAGTGCATAGAATGGAGTCTATGACACGGATGGAGACGTGCGCCTGCATTACTCCACCGGTGGGTGCCAGCTGTGGAATGCACGAAGGGTTATCTGTCGCAATTCCGCAGTGTGCACGTACCCTTACAGTGTATGTAGCAAGGGACACCCGAATCCAGTCCCAGATGCCCCAGATGCCCCCTCCCCCCCCCATCCTCGGAACAAGTGGGAAGATCGTTCGGGAACTGATCTTCCCACTGCTGGATAAAGGTTACCACCTGTACGGGGATAACTTTTATACCAGCACCTCCACTTCTGGTCCCTCGCTGCCTGAGCTACTGTAGCTTGCGGCACGATCCGAAAATATCAGAAGCAGTAATAGCGCCCTAATATTTAGCAGCCATAGAGCGGACCCAGCGCTTCTGGATATGAAGGACCCCGTATTGCACCAGGACAACATTCTCCAGGTGACGTCCCCCACACTGAAGAACAGGAGACCCCAGAAGAAGTGCAGAGTGTGGCGTAACAGGGGGATCAGGAAGGACACCATTTTCCAGTGTGACACCTGTCCTGATCCCCCCGGCCTCTGCATACTGGATCGCTTCAAGGCGTACCACACGTCATTGGGATTCTACATTATCTAAATTCTGTCCCTTATTCCTATTTCAGGGGTCACGTTGATCCAGGGATTATTCTGATCGCCATTATGGAGTCGGGAAGGAATTTTTCCCCTGTGATGAGGCTACAGTTGTCTGCCTTACGAGGGTTTTTTGCCTTCCTCTGGATCAACACAGATTGAGTTTGATGGACACCTGTCCTTTTCAATCTTATAATCTAATAATTGGCCTAATGCCCCCAAATAAATTAGAATGGTCCCTTTTCCCCAGCTAAATAGGTATGGCCGCCATTCCCATTAGAGGATGCCATGATGCAATTACAAAGCCTCTGTGCGGCCAGGACAGTAGAAACCCCCCACAAGTGACCCCATTCTGGAAACTACACCCCATAAGGAATCTAACAAGGGGGGCAGCGGGGATATGGCCCCCTGGTGACGGCCACATTTGGGACGTGAAAATGAAAAATGGTATTTTTTATTTTCTCGGCACATGTTCTACGTAAGTGCCCGTCACCAATGGGGTCCATATGCTCACTGTACCCCTCGTTAGATTCCTTATGGGGTGTAATTTCCAGAATGGGGTCACTTGTGGGGGATTTCTACTGTCCTGGCAGCACAGAAGTTTTGTAATTGCGACATGGCCTCCATCCTCCATTCCAGCCTCTAAATGGCGCTCTGCCCCTTTGGTGGCTTTCCCTGTGCCCATATGGCACATTATGCCCACATGTGGGGTATTTTCATACTCAGGGGAAACTACCCTACACGTTTTGTGTTCATTTTCTTTTTTAACCCCTTGTGGAAATGGAAAAAATCAAGGCTAGACCAACATTTAGTGTAATTTTTGTAAAATTTTTACTCTAAATCATTAATCTTGTCATGATTTTTTCATTTTCACAAGGGGCTAAAAGATAAAAAAAAAACACTAAATGTGTAGCTCAATTTCCCCTGAGTACGGAAATACCCCACATGTGGACATAAAGCGCCATGCGGGTGCAGGGTAAGCCTCCGAAGGGAAGGAGCGCCATTTGGTTTTTGAAGGCTGGATTTGGATGGAATGGATTTCGAGGGGCCATGTTGCATTCAAAAGGCCCCTGTGTTGCCAAGACAGTTGAAACCCCCCACAAGTGACCCCATTATGGAAACTACACCCCTCAAGGAATGTAACAAGGGGTGTAGTGAGCATATGGACCCCACTGGTGACGGGCACAAATGTGGAACAATGTGGCGTGAAAATGAAATATTACATTTTTTACACTATAATGTTGGTTTAGCCTTGAATTTATTATTTTCACAAGGGGTTAAAAGAGGAAAAGAAAAACAAAATGTGTAGAGCAATTTCCCCTGAGTCCGTAAATACCCCACATGTGGACATAAAGCGCCATGTGGGCGCAGGGCAAGCCTCCAAAGGGAAGGAGTGCCATTTGGATTTTGGAGGTTGGATTTGGCTAGAATAGATGATGAACTCCATGTCGCATTTACAGAGCCCTCGTGCTGCCAAAACACTGGAAACCCCCCACAAGTGACCCCATTCTGGAAACTACACCCCTCAAGGAATCTAACAAGGGGTGCAGTGAGGATATTGACCCCTTGATGACGGGCACATTTGTGCCATGAAAGTGAAAAAATGAAAATATTCCCTTTCACGTCACATTGTTCCACATTTGTGCCCGTCACCAGTGGGGTCCATATGCTCACTGGGGTTTCCAGTGTCTTGGCAGCACGAGGGCTCTGTAAATGCGACATGGCCCTTGAAATCCTTTCCAGTGAAATTCAGCTTCCAAAAGCCAATTGGCGCTTCTTCCCTTTGGAGGTTCGTCCTGCGCCCCCTTGGCGCTTTATCGCCACATGTGGGGTATTTCCGTACTTGGGAGAAACTGCGCTACACATTTTGTGTCTTTTTTTTCCTCTTATCCCTTTAAGAAAATGAAAAATTGAAGGCTAGAACAACGTTTTAGTGTAAAAAATATTTTTTTCTTTTTTCACGCCATATTGTTCGGAAAATCTGTGAAGCACCTGTGGGGTCCAGATTCTCACCGCACCCCTTGTTACATTCCTTGAGGGGTGTAGTTTTCTAAATGGTGTCCCTTTAGGGGTGTTTTTAAGGTTTTGGCAACCCAGAGCCTCTGCCAACCTGAAGTGGTACAGTCAAAAATGACCAAATATAACGGAGGCGTTGAAATTCACTAGGCACTCCTTTATATCTGAGGCTTGTGGTTGCGTCAAATAGCGCAATAAGGCCACATATGGGGTATTTCTATAAACTGCAGAAACGGGCCAATAAATATTGGGGTGCATTTCTCTGGTAATAGGTTCATAATTATGAAAAATATTGGATTACAATAAAATCTCTGCACAGAAAATTAAAATTTTCAAATTTCTTACACACTTAGCTTTTATTTCTGTGACTCCCCTAAAGGGTTAAAAAACTTTCTTGATATGCTTTTGCAGAGTGTGGGGGGTGCAGTTTCTTAAATGGGGTGCTTTGTGGGGCTTTCTAACATACAGGCCCCTCAAATACACTTTAAACCTGAACAGGTCCCTAAAAATATCTGATTTAGAAATTTTACTGAAAATTTGGAAATTTGCTGCTAATGTTTTAAGCTTTCTATTGTCTAAAAAAATGAAAGATCGTTTAATAAATGCCGCCAACATAAAGTAGACATGTTGCTAATGCTATTTAATATATAATTTATGTGGTATAACCACTTTCTGTATAAGCAAAAAAGTTTCAAAGTTGCAAAAATGCATTTTTTCACGTTATTTGTTTTTTTTTCCATAAACATTCGTTATGAGTATCGACTCCAATTTTCCAGAAATGTAAAGAACAATATGTCACGAGAAAACAATCTCAGAATCAGACGGATAGGTAAAAGCATCCCGAAGTTATTAATGAATAAAGTGACACAGGTCATATTCATAACATTTGTCTCTGTCATTAAGGCCATTTCAGGCTCTGTCCTTAAGGGGTTAAAGACAATCTCCAACTATGGAGCCAGTGACTTGCCTTTAAGGTCTTTTTATGGAATTATTCATCAGAACCTGTAAGACCTATTAGATATTACTGATGATATGTCCTGGAAATAACAAAAAGTGGACATACATATGTTGTGTACATGCCTTCTGGGGGTCTCAGCCAAGTCCTTTTTGACATAGCTAGCTAAAACTACAACTTTTGGAAGATTGTCCCATTCCTCTCCATGTCACAGTCACAATGGTTAAAGAAGATGAGATATGAGGAATTTGATGGGGTTTTAAAGTATTAGGCTATGTTCACACTACGTAAGTTACGTAATAATCATGACTGTTGTTGCTGATTTGCAACAATGGCCGTGATTACTGCGTAGCTTACGTAGTGCTGCCTTCTATTGAAAACCGGCCGGAGTGTACACACATAGGGGGGGGATATATGAAGACCAGCGTACAAGTACGCTGGTTTTATATAAGGCCCCGCACCCTTTTTCCTCGGACGTACACTTCGTAAGTGCCCCCATAGTATACACTCTGGCCGGGATCCCTAGCGGTGCCACAAAAAAAATGACATGTCATTTTTGCATCCCAATTTCCCGCTGCTCCATTGTGTGAACTGACAGGTTTTCTGCGGCCACTATTCAATGAATAGCGGCCGCAGAAAACCTGTCAGTTCACACAATGGTGCATGCAGCTCTTGCCGCATACTCCATTGAGAGCAGCGGGAAATTGGGATGCAGGCGCACACTGATGCACCCGCATCCCAATTCAGCTGCAGTGAAGATCATCCGGGCGGTACTGCAGTAGCAGCAGGGATGATCTTCTCTGACACCGGACGTTCTGTGACCACGCGAACATGGCCTTACTGTGTTTACCCTACATAGAAAATACCATGGTGATCTATAATTTTCTATCTTATATTAAAGATAGGTAGGTAGTGCTGGAAAAGAGAAACCAGTATGAGGGGGTCTTTTATTGAAGGTGAACAGCAGTAGGAGGATCAGCACTTCCCTTCCATCAAGTCATCTGTGGCATCCCACTCAAGATATTGCCTTCCCTTTAGAGAACAATTACATTTTGGGGGATAAAATGGCCTAGCCCGTGTGCTCCAACAATGGGTTTTCTTAGACTTTCAGCCTCTTATTGTTCATACATTTAAGGCCTAAGAACCGAGTTGCTTGAGGAAGGACTTCAGAGAGTTAAACTTACACTGAAATAGAAAACAGTTTCTTGACATCTTTGCATCCACGGCATTAAGAAACATATGACCAAGTTTTCCATTCAGACACAACTTTTCATATGTTGCTGCCTATGGTGAGACTAATCACTCATTCTATACTTGTAATTATCTCTTTAGTCTCCTTCCATGGAAACATAGAAAGTTGCCAGCAGAAAAAGACCTCTGGGTCCATCTAGTCTGCCCTTTTAGTATTTCCCTTCTTATTATCTTAGGATAGATTTATGTATACACCAGGCAGGCTATTGTAGACTTACCAACTACATCTGTTTATTCCAGGCATCTACTACTCTTTAAGTAAAGTAGTATTTTCTCACGTTGCATTTGATAGTTCCCCTAGTTCTAAGCCGTTTCTTCCTGCTGACGACACAAAAAAAAAAAAAAACTGCGTGTGAGCTGGTCCGTTGAAGTGCATACCAGCGCAAAACGGTCTGTAACCTGCCTCCGGCTGGCGTCTGCCCTTATGATGTCCACGCTGTATAGAAAATAAAGAATCTTCACAAGTATCGGATTGGTAAGTGCGGCTTTCTATTTCTTATTCATATCTTCATGTAAGAGAAAATTTGGTTATATTGAGCACCGCCAGATACCCCCCAACTACTCAGATGTGATAGTACCTTCACCTCAAACTGTAGTGCGGATCAACCCTACTATTGCTATGAGCTGCTCTCTGTCTCCCCATCCTCCCTTCCGAGACGGCAGATGTAAACAAGTCCCTATCTGTAACTTTGTACCTTCTCTGTAATGCCAAGAGTATTCATTTTGGGTCAAGTTGCTGATGAACTCACTGTGATGAATGTTCTCGGCATTACAAAGTTGCAGATAGGGACTTGTTTACATCAGTTAACTCGGAAGGGAGGGCGGAGCAGGGGAAGTTCACACAAATTTTTTGTGTCTTCATCAGAAAGCAGCAGCTCAGAACTGAGGAGAGGAGACTGAAGAGATAATAACAAGTATGGAAGGAATTGTTAGTCTCGCCATGGGCAGCAACAAATGAAAAGTTATGTTTAGGGATGAGCGAACGGTCGGAATTTTGGTCCCACGGCATCTTCGCTCAATTAGTATGCCTGCGATCTCGGGTGCATAGGTGTGATCCCTGGAATCTGCGGGCAGGATCTTCCAGGGAATTCAAGATACATTCCCTGGATTTCCAGGGAATGTATCTTGAATTCCCTGGAAGATCCCGGCCGCAGATTCCCGGGAGCGCAACTATGCACCCTGGATCGCAGGCATCCCACTGGAGTGAGCGGCTTTCGGACAGTTCCGAAAGTTCCGCTCATCTCTAGTTATGTTTGAGTGGAATACCCCTTTAAGGAGTTATCTGGGGAGCGGAAAAGGTCCTAACTGTTCCACTCCCTGTTGCTCCACCTCCACTTGGAAGTATACTCTGAGAACAAAGTAGGGGGATGCATGTTGTGAGCATCCGATGCAGGTAAAACCATACAGGTACTATATGTTTAATGCTGCCCGATGTTACCAAAGTCACATGACATCAGGCAATTATTGGATAGTGCTTGCAGACACACCTTCGCTTGCCCGCAACATGAATCCAACCTCCGAGATGGCCAGTGAGAGGAAGTAAAGCCAAACAGGTAGGCCCTTTCCTGCTTCCCTGACAAACCCTTTAAGGTGACAGAACCCATTCATGACAAAGGAAGAGTTAATTTAATTTACATTACGTTTATTTCTTAAATAAAATAAATTTTTACGTGTGTATAGCACATTGTATGAGACAAGAGGATATCGCGTAGGTTACACTTATATATTCAAATGATTGGCAAATTGATGAGAGCCTGCACTTGGAATATATATATATATATATATATATATATATATATATATATATATATATATATTATATACATATATATATATATATATATATATATATATATATATATATACATATATACTGAAGAGAGGTAACAACCCACCATACTTATTTATTCATGGTAAAAATGCAATGTAGTTATACATATATTGGAGAAGATTTATCAAACATAGTGTAAAGTGAAACTGACTGAGTTGCCCCTAGCAACCAATCAGATTCCACCTTTCATTTTCCAAAGAGTCTGTGAGGAATGAAAGGTGGAATCTGATTGGTTGCTAGGGGCAACTGAGCCAGTTTCGCTTTACACCATGTTTGATAAATTTCCCCCATTGTCTTTATAAATACTTAAAGGGGCTATCGAGGACTGGAAAACATAGCTTTCAGAAACAGCACCACTCCTTGCCCTCAGTTCTTTTGTGGTATTACAGCTCCATTGAAGTACTGTACCACACACAACTAATCCCGGATAAACCCTTTAAGGCTCTGTTTACATTAGTATCATGTCGGCAGCAGAAATCTAACAATGGGCCACTACTCATAAGGGAAGGTTCATCTTGAAAAATCTTGACAGAGAGATGTCAGAAGATGTCATTGGTGGAGAGATGTATGCCGTGACCCTCAATGACGGCTAGGACATGGTACTCATCTAAGCCTACTGCTCTTTAGTCTGTTTTGTGCTGCCCGAACAATGAGTTAAAAGATGATCCCTGGCAGCTTCTTCCTACCCCACCAGCCATGATTGATATATTTCTCCTTGTTTGGGTATAGGGAAAAATCTATCAAAAATAAATCAATCAAGATCAGTGGGTGAGGAGAATCTGTCGGGGAGCATCTATGGTTCAGACAGCATGATAAGTTTCATTTAAAGCTCCGGTACTTCAATGCAAAGTTTGTAACAGGCGCCCACCCATCCAACATGTGCCATTTACACTACTGGTCCCTTCTAATATGATAAAGAGGCGCTCTGACCCCCAGAACTGCACAGTTGCCCCTGCCACTCCTATATGTTCCTATGTGGATTCCCCATTCTATATTAGGAAAGCTCACGTTCACTTCATTCATTTTTGAACCAGTCTTATTATGCCCGGATTTGCCCGAAAAGTATTGAACACGATTTAAAGGGTTTATCCAACCACAAACCTTTTTTTTCCTTTTTCTTCTTCCTTTTTTTAATTTTTTAATTTTTTTTACAAACAGAAATAACAAAATGCTATAAAATAACAAAGTGAATCATATTAATCTAACCAGTCCCCCTCCCCTGCTGCTCACTTAGCGATGCTTCCTTGGCTTCCCGCCAGCCTCTCTTTATCATGCTTCAGCAAAAACATGGCACCTCGACAGATTATCCATGCAGACAATCGAATTATTGGCTGTAACACTGACCTTTGGGGTCACTATTGTGATGTCGTATTGAAACATCATCGTTGGAGTCCATTGATCTGAGGCCAGCAGTAGATCAGGGGAGCATCAGCATGGGAGTATGCCTAAGAATGCTGCTATTTTATATGATATGGTTGTGTAACCCCTTAAACATATCCACATTAAAAAAATATACATAAATTGTAAAAAAAAAACAAAAAAAAAAAAACAATAATAAATGAATTTTAATTTATACTGTGTAAAATCTCATGTAGTGGTATCTTATAGGTAATAGTTTAACAAATAGACGGAACTATTTCTTTCAATAGAGAATCCTTACGGTTAAAGTGTACTTGCCGCAAAATTTTAATTTAGGAAATAAACAGCTCTGCAATATATTCGCTTTATTCTTTTTTTTATGTTTAAATCAATGTTATACATACAGCCAAACTGTGCTCTATGCTCCCTCTGTGCCGATATTTTGTCTTTGTTCAAAACAAAGACCAAACACAGGAAGTCCCAGTCCTTTGCAGCTCACACAAGAATAGACACCTGTTCATCATGCAGGTTGTATATCAACTGAGGGAAATTAACTTAGGCTACTTGTATTATTAACTACACATTCTTACCAGGAGACAATGCTCTTTGTTATGTATCACTTTAGTCAGTATAATGTCGCTGTGTGGTTTTGGTGCTGTAACAGGAGAGCTGACCATACAGTGCAAGCACCCTCAGGATTCTCTGCTACTGAGTGTGGGTGTGCAGCAGCAGTACACATGTGTCGGGAAGAGAGACATCTAGTGGCCATACAGTATGTATAACATTGATTTAAACATAAAAAATAGAGTATATTGCAAAACTGCTTGCGACCACGACCCCTATTTATTTATTTTAAAAAAAAAAAAATGTGACAGTCTCTCTTTAAGTCTATTTATTTTTTATAGTTAAGTCCTTAACTCTTATATAAAGATATACCTGCCAGTCATATAAAAGCATACATGTTAAAGCCATGCAGTATGTCCGCTTTAGGCTTGATGTATGAGAAAACACAAACAGTTTCCTATGATGGTCTGCAGGCATAGAACAAGATATTTCAATCCACTTTTGCAATGAAATAATTAAAGAGACACTTCCGTCTAAAAAGGACTTTTTTTTTTTTTTACTATTTTTGCTTCTCCCCCCCCTATTTTGACGGAACAACCTTAGACGAAAATAGGGGGAAAAGAAAAGAGAAAAGATAGTAGAAAGGAGTCAAAGCCAGACATATGTTTTATATTTTTATATTTTCTTTTGCTATTACACACCTCAAATCCTTAGCAAATTGCAATACGATATAAGTGGATGGGGTTTTGAAAACCACATATGCTTCTTGTAGAAAAATCCCATACAGATAAACAAGGTCACTATGTCTGGAACTGACCCTTGCACCTACAGTACAGTGTATATAGGTGTATTCTTTCCAGTCTGACACAGTGCTCTCTGCTGCCTCCTCTGTCCCTTACAGGAACTGACCAGAACAGCAGCAAATCCTCATAGAAAAACTCTACTGCTTTGAACCTTTCCTATCACGGACAGAGGTGGCAGCAGAGAGCACTGTTTCAAATTGGAAAGAAAATACCACTTCCTGTAGGACATACTGCAGCTGATAAGTACTGGATGAGAAGTGGTTTAGAAATCTATATATCTTTCTGGTACCATATATATATATATATATATATATATATTTTTTTTTTTTTTTTTTTTAAGGTATTTAAATGTACCAATATTTATTATCCGTCTGACACAGTGCTCTCTGCTGCCACCTGTCTGTGAAAGGAACTGTCCAGAGCAAATTGTGTTTTCTATAGGGATTTGCTACTGATCAGATTTGAAAGAATAAACCACTTCCTATATGACATACAGCAGCTGATAAGTACTGTAAGACTTGTATTTTTTTTGAATAGAGGTAATACAAATCTTTATAACTTTCTCATACCAGTTTATTTAGAAAAGAAATTAATTACACCAGTTTTATATACCATAAAGAGATTACTGTCTCATTTCCTGGATTCCAATGATTTGTTGGATATTTGCAGTTTTTATTGTACTAAAATGTGTGTATTACTTTGCGCTGTGTTTTAGCAACTTTACCCAATGGGCCCATTTTGTAGAAAAATCTACATTGTAGGTAAGAGATTGTCAAGTTGCCAAGACTTTACTATCTCCTCATATTTAGCGGAAGTGTGATGCTCTCATTTTAGTCTTCACCTCTAACTCCTCCTCCATTTTGTTAAGTAGAAATTTCCGAATAAAATGTCATGTCCAAATTGATGGAATCATCCATTGGGTTCCATTCAGTTTGGATTCATTAATTCCAAGAGGCAGACACTTGATCGGAATCCCAGCTCTTGCACTCACTTTGGGTCACTACAACCTCTGCTTCTGTAAGTACCCCAGTAAGAAGTTTCATATGGCCACCTGAAAATGAGCAAATTTGTCGAAACCAAATAAAAAAAAAATAAAAAAAAACAGAATTTCAATTTTTTTGGGAAAAAAAAAAAATCATATTTCTCATCTCTAGCGTTAGATAATCCTTTGTGAAATGCTATCATTGTCCAAAGAGAGGACACTCCAAAAAACACTGAGCAGGAACTGGTTTATAGTTTAAGAAATTATATACAGTAAAAACCAGTCATTTGTTTTATTACATACAATAATCATGTATCTCTCAGTAGTTTCTGGAAAACCCTTGACGGAAGTGTACCTTTAGGCTGCCCTCATGGTTCCATTATGAGTCAATTATGGTCTGAGCATGAGATTTAGCATTTGCAGCTGGCTATGGTCATTCCCACAGAGGGGAGGTTCAGTTCTCTTTGACAGTATCCCGTTGACTACTACTGACATGTCCATCGTTCATGCTGTTTGAGGACCAGATACTGCCCAAGTAGCCACAGACTAGTCATAGCACGGTAGAAAGATGAGAGCTGCAGACAGAGGTACGATGAGGAAACGTAGGACTTCCTTCTTCAGCCGAGTCTTTGCGGATTCGATTGGCCAAGATCAAAGTGCTCTTCTGGGGTACAAGTACCTGTACAGGGAGTTTGGGGGTCCAATGTTTGAAGAGAGGGGGTAGAAAGTTTCTGAATGCAGAACGAAAGCGCCTGGAGAGAAGGTTGTAGATCAAAGGGTTGACAGCCGAGCTCAGATAGAAGAAAACTCCTGGCAGAGGAAGAAAGGATAAAGAAAATATTTAATACCACTATCGCCTCAGAACATTATGGATCCATTCTGGAATGTTACCCCCCCCCCATGTAAACATCATACATAACAATTTGTATAAATTCTGTAGGCTCTAAATGAAGGGAAAGTCTACCAAAGGTGACCAATTTCTCCATTCGATTAGTCAGTCAACATTGTGAGATAGTCTTATGATCATCTATACACCCAGTCCTTTTCATATTCACTTATATTCATTCCATGCCCCGCTGTCCTCTCCAGGCCACCCGCCATTCGGAGGTGCTGCTTTGCCATGTCTTGCCCATAGAGTGTTCGTGTTTGTTCTTGCTACCAATTAAAGGGCCAGCATGCACACTCCTCCACCTGTCCTCCACCTATCACTGGTATGGACCCCCCTGAGTTGCCCAATCTGTTTGGCATACAGTAGATGCACACTCAGGAGTGGAGTACACTTTAGCTTTTCACCCTTCATCCTGCTTTAGGATATGGAAGCTGGACTTCTGCTTCTCAAAAATGGTCCCTATGAGAGTAGCGGCCGGTCCCCTCAGACCAGAAGACAACAATCTAAGGGTCAGGCTTGGTAGGTCGGAATCAGGCCATAAGTTTTGGGGTAGGATGCTGGACAGCATAGTCAATAGAGGTAACCCTGGCTCGGCACAGCAGAGTTGATACATGGGGGTCAGACAGAAGCAGAATTCATAGAAACTTCACTATGGACATAAGGGAACCACAATATTGCTAAAGCACAGGTAAGTGGACAGAGCAGCCTTAACTAGGTAGTGCTGGGCAGAAGTAGGTGGGGGACAGAGAAGGAGTGCACATTTTGTTCTTCTCGATGGCAACAGCATACACACCCTATGGGGCAGACTAGGCCCAGCATCATATCAGGAGAACCCACTGATTTGAATAGGCACCATGTAATGCTGTGGTAATGCTACAAGGAATAGATCTATTGTATGAATAATTCTCAAGTCAGTACGCAAAGACCAACAGGACCAGCTGGACAGTTATTCCTCTTCGAACAGTACTATAATCTACGAGCAATCTCATGCTTGAGAAAGGTTCTTAATTTGGAGCTGAAACGCATTGCAGCCAATAAATACTTTATCAATGTCACTACTGATTGCCGCTGTACAACTGTTCACACTGAAATGGTAACAAAGCGGTTTGGAACTTCCTCTTCCATCCAACTTGGTCTGTTCGAAGCAGAATTACTGTCCAGTTGGTCCTTTTGGTCTTTACACATTGTGTATCTCCCCCAATCTATAACGTAGGAGACCCCGAGCAAGTTGCGGTGGAACTGATGTTAGGAAGTGCTCCGTAGAGTTGTGCCTATTCACTAGCACAACTCGAAAAGGAGAGTGCATGTTCATGCACCACTAGCAGAACATCACTTACAAAAAGCCTTAAAATGATACACCACAAGGCTCCTCTTTCGGTCTTTCTTTTCTAATTCTCTAGCCACACTCCCTTTCATCTGTCTCCTTCATTTTTCTAACATGGAATGTACACTAGCAACATCAGGGGGCCGATGGAAGTTGGTGACTGTAGGATCAGACTACACAAGGTTTATTTGTTGTCTGTTACCGTGGAGACATAAAGGTCTGCACAGAAGCTGTAGACACTGATCTGTAGTAAACAATGTGCAAACTTGCTTTATTTTTTATATTGGATGCGTTGGAGCAATACAAAAATGGTTGCGAGTATGTACGCAGCATATTTAAGGCCAAAAAAAAAGGAAATTTTTGGCACTTGCTATAACAAATATAAAAGTTATAGTGGTGTTTTCTATGAACATTATCCATAATATGACACGTGTCTAATAATATTAGCTTCTACTGTAATGGGATCATCACTATATGACCCAACAAAAGTACTAACAACAGCTCCATATGTAGAGCGGCATCTGCCATGAGATCACAAACAGACACAGGAAGAAGGACGCAATGTCCTCTACATCGCAATTACGTAGAGAGGATGAGCCTGTCTCTGGATCTCTGGATACTGGAAGGGTCTGAATACAATGGACGTTCCAAATTCGTTACATCATTGTCCGCTTGGAAGTAGCAGAAAGCCAAGAACAAGGGCTGTGTTGTGTTAGTACAACTGCCGATCCCTTACTACAGAAAGTAACACCACAAAGCACACAGATCATGATGCTAGGAGATATAGTACACTGTGGTAAGAGCGTTCGGCTATCAGTGTTGTTTCAATGGTACATTCAATCTTCAAGAAGTTGTTATTGGATTGAGCCCATCATGACATCCCCTCAGGGCAACTCATTCGCAGAACACATCGAGCCATAAAAAGCACCTGTTTAGTTATTGTTAGAACATTACCAGTGATTACATTATATTCCAGAATTATTGGTACAGACGTACCCTTCCTTAACTTTCCACTTGATTTAACATTTCTTAAGATAAGAGACAACTTTCAAGATAATAATTTTATAATTTCAGCCCATTGCTAGCATATTGCTATTGAGCATATTGCTATATTTCAGCTATTGCTAGCATATTGCTTTACTATTTTTATGGTATTTTTTTTTTACATTTTATGCTGGTACTGTATTTGGACCGATTTCTTGGATGTTATAAAATATATTTAAAGGGATTATCCAGCTATTAAAAACGTTCGATATATTGCTGCTCTTATTATTATATAACATAATAAGCATTTTATACTTACCTCTTCATGCTCCTCCTGTGTCCTCCTGTGGTGTTTCCAGGTCCCCACTGAAAAAGTTTGTCTTGGAATTGGCGGCGGCATCATTCATCGGGGACCCAGAGAAACCACAGGAAGACACTTTGGGAGCGCCATGAGTATAAGATGTTTATTATGTTTTATATAAGGGCAGCAACATATCAAAACTATTTAATATTGCTCTAGCATGTTTTTTTGGGTGGTGTTTTTTATGCACCTTTTAATGCCCCCCCCCCCCCCTCAAAAAAAAATGCAGCTTGCACTCACTTTGTTGATTGATGGATCTTGTAGTTGGTAGCAGGAGCAGGCAGGATCCAGCACCTAAGATTCTTGCCCCATCTAAGCTCCACCTGAGCCCCGAACCTCAATCCCATCCCTTTGTTAACCCTATTTAGCCCTGCCCCTTTAGTGCCATGTTTTTCACATAAAAAAATCTTCTGCGATTTGCACACCTGAGGACGTAGGGCCTGCTGGAGACCTGTAGAGGAGAATAGCATACAGTGTGATGGCTGCTCTTCCTTTCCGCTGTCCTGTCTGCTCTATACAGGCTCCTATAGCCAGTGATTTACTAGGCTGTGAAGTGCAGGGAGGTTGTGTAGGTGAAGAGGAGACTGGCTCACTCAGCTAAATGGCCCTTATGGCATTTGCCCAAACTGCCAGATGGCCAGTCCAGCCCTGATAGGACCCATTAAGGCTTCAGGCTGGACCTAGTGCAGTATGGCTTTCAGGGAAACAAGCAATCAGTATCCCTGCCTCTGAAACAGGAAATAGATACTGGTAAGACATGTAGACTATCACAGGTATCCCATTTACTCAGGCAGACACTATACGGGATATTCTATTGTCATTGTATACAGAACAATTCAGAAAAAAACCCCTGAAAAATCTTTAAATGTACCTTTAGCCGATCAGACCCCATTTCTGTTTTCTTGTGCATACTGTCAGTATTTGTTTATCCTTTTTTTAAATGAAAACTTTTATAATAATTTCCTTGCAGAGATCTTGTGTACATGATAAATGGGCCTGTCAGGTTATATTTCCCCTCACAAATGGTTATCAGGAGGACAGACTAGATAGATAGATAGATAGATAGATAGATAGATAGATAGAAAATCTTTCCTTCTCTAAATATAAATCCGTCACCCTACCATGTATAGTAAAGCTCATACACATAATCATATATTCCTATTCCTCCACAGCAAATAAAATTCTCTCCTCTGTATAAATGACTACAGAATAGGAATCCATTGGAGCAGAATCTTGGCTGTATTCTTGGAAAACCAACCTCATAGACCAGGTGTGGAGCCAGCACCAGTAACAAATGCAAAATTGTTCCCTGTCCCCAAACCCTCAGCTACTTCTCAAAACTAAAACCCCATCTCCTAGAGGACAGAGATAAAGGGCCAGGTGATAGTTCAGAGATATTCCGCTTCCAAATCGTCCTCCTTTTTCTTCATATTACTGGAGGCCAACATTTCGCAGGTGTCAAAACATTTCTTATTACAAAGAATGTCTGGCAATCCATCGGATCTCATACATTTAATCAAGACGCGCTCCATATCAAGACGCCAGAGGGTTTCATGCTTCTGAACCATTCTGCACAGCAGCCAAAAAGCCGCAGACAATGTCTGTGTATGTGTGAGAATGGATTGAATGTAGTTACAGTGCGGTGGCTTAAAAAATAATTCGATATATAAAATAAAAATGGGAAAAAAAGTGATTTTGAAAAATTCTATGTATGTATACTTATAGGCACAATAGGGAGACAGATTCTCATAATACATAGCACTTAGTCTATGAGCAAACTTTTTTTTTTGTCTTTTTGTTTTTGGGTAATAAACAGTCACCCCCCCCCCCCCCCCCCCAATTGGGTTCTATTAAATCCAATAGCAAAATTAAGTATTAGTTTAATGAAGTATTAGGTTTCATTCTGTCTATAGAAAACCACAGGAAGAGGGAACTGCAGAATGAGAGAAGCAGAAAGACATACAAAGGCCCTACTGAACTATATAAATGTTTTATCTCACCCCAGTATTGGAATCACAGCTTACTCTGCCCAGTGCTGCTCTATAATGTCATCCATGCTGCTGTTGTGCTACAGAAGTATTAGGAGGCAGTATCCCTTTTTTCAGTTTGTTTGCAGTATATGGGAGCTATCATAGCAGCAAGTGTACACCTACTAGCTTAGTGACAACAGAAAATTAGAGCTAAAGCTTAAAAATGGGAAAACTAGTAAAATACACCATGTACAAGTTGTCCAAAAATATTCTTGTTCTCCATGTGCACGCAAGATAAAGTTAAGATGAGTTAATATCTTCAATATTTGAAGACTTATGAACCATCAAAGAGTAGAAAGCAATTGTCTGAAAATAAATAAGCCTTAGGGCCGGATTAGACGTCTCGATATTCAGGAAAAAGGGAGCGCTGACCTGTCTGGTCACCAATCGCTTGCTCCTCGTTCCGGGAGGCCTATAGGACAAAGCAGCGGTCTGCTGGCACCCCTCCTATTACACAGAGCGACAGCCAGCAGACTGTTTCTATCAGGATTTTGGTTCATGCTTTGAAACAACGATCAGCCGGCATTGTGTATGTTGGCTTATCGTTGCCTTTAAACATGAACTATTACACGAAACGATTATTGGCCAAGTACAGCCGATAATCATCTCGTTTTATAGTACCCTTAGAGTACTATTACACGAAGCGATTTTTCAACGATCTCAAACGACCGCTATTGCGAATGACCTGAAATCGTTCGCCCAATTACACGGAACAATGATCGTTCTTAAGGTCTTCTTGACATGGCTCTTGCATTCGCTGCTACTGCGAACGACCGAACAACATCATATTCCATGCGAACGATTTTCAAATGATCAACGATAAAAATAGTGCCGAATTCTATCAAATCACCAGCCATTTATCGTTGGTCGTTTAATCGTTATCTGCTATTACACAAAACTATTATCGTTTAAATCCGAACGATCTAACGATTTTTCGAACGATAATTGCTCCGTGTAATAAGGCCCTTAGTCATGGCATGGATTGATGGCTTTCTACAGTTTATTGATGCTCTATCAGCCAGACAGTAGAGGGTCAGTCAGTGATTTTATTTAGGTGTTTTAAGCTTC
Source organism: Dendropsophus ebraccatus (assembly GCF_027789765.1). NCBI lineage: Eukaryota > Metazoa > Chordata > Amphibia > Anura > Hylidae > Dendropsophus > Dendropsophus ebraccatus. The sequence continues at coordinate 23,901,614 of NC_091454.1, read as the reverse complement.
TCTAGAAGTTGACCTGGCATCCATATTTCGACTTGGCTTTGTTTGACTCCTCTACTATCTTGTTCCCTCCGTTCAACAAATCATCTAATTTGTTTGTTTCCTATTTGGTTTCCCGACATCAAGTTGATGTTCGGACCATGGTACTATCTTAAAATTTTATGGCACTATAGAGGACACCCAACTGATGACCACCCATATCATGGCACACCATGTCACCCTACTTCCTGCTTCCATCTTTCTAGACAACAATCATTCGGAAGTAGTTTCAAGGAAAACTACCTTGTACCGGTAGAAAAAACGGTGACAGAAGTCAAAGTAAATAGTCAAAGGTGAAATTATGCATGCAAATACATTTACATTGCATCAATGGCAATAGTATATGTATTAGGGAATTTACCAGAAATAACATGGATGAGGTTAAAGACGTTGGCAAGGGGTTCGGTCCAATCCACAACAAAGCTAAAGAAAAGACGGTCCACATGGAAGGGGGCCCAGCAGATGGCAAAAACCATGACTAACACAACTAGTAAGAAAAAAAAAGTATATTAGTATATAAAGAAGTGTCAACAATCGGGTTAGACATTAAAGGGGTAGTCCTGCGATTTTTTTTATTTAAATCAACTGGTTTAAAAAAAAATACAAGGATTTGTAAATTAGTGTAGTATTCCAGTACTTATAAGCTGCAGTACTCCCTGCATTCTCCCTGCAGGAAGTGCTATAATCTTTCCAGTCGTACACAGCGCTCTCTGCTGCCACCTCTGTCCATGACAGGAACTGTCCAGAGCCATAGCAAATCCCCATAGAAAACATTTCCTGCTCTGGACAGTTCCTGAAATGGACAGAGGTGGCAACAGAGAGCACTGTGTCAGACTGGAAACAAAACACCACTTCCTGTAGGACACACAGCAGCTGATAAGTACTGGAAGACTTGAGATTTTTAAATAGAAGTAAATTACAAATCTATATACCTTCTGATGCCAGTTGATTTGAAAGATTTTTTTTGTCCCGCCGGAGTACCCCTTTAAGACATTAAGAGAAATTAAGACTGGAGAAGAATACATATTCCATATGCCATCTTGGCACATTGATAGTCTATTCTACTCTATCTTTTAGAAGTAATAAATATGTATGACTCGGTTGTATCCCATCTTTTTTTTCTACGTCTAATGAAAAAGAGCAAATTATCAGCAGAAGATATCACAACTCCCAGGAGCGATGCGGCAGTGTAATTAAATCTGTGTTGTCACCAATACACTGCCGGGTCTTCCTTTTATTGGCAGCTTAGGAAGAGAGGGATGAAACCAAGGTTGTATTTAAGCAAAATTGTCATTTTCATCAGGGCCTGACGCTTAAAGGAGAAGTCCGGCAAAAATTTTTATTTAAGTATTGTATTGTCCCCAAAAGTTGTACAAATCCCCAATATACACTTATTATGGGAAATGCTTATAAAGTCCTTTTTTTCCAGCACTTACCACTGCAACAAGGCCTCACTTCCTGGATAAAATGGTGATGTCACTTCCTGGATAACATGGTGATGTCACGATCCGACTTTCAGAGCTGTGCAGGCTGTGGCTGCTGGAGAGGATGATGGCAGAGGGATGCTCAGTGTCCCTCCAGTACCCTGTGTCCCTCACTGTCCCTCTGCCATCATCTTCTCCAGCAGCCACAGCCCGCACAGCTCTGGGAGATGGGTTGCGACATCACCATGTTATCCAGGAAGTGACATCACCATTTTATCCAGGAAGTGACATCACCATGTTATCCAGAAAGTGACATCACCATGTTATCCAGGAAGTGACATCACCATTTTATCCAGGAAGTGACATCACCATGTTATCCAGGAAGTGACATCACCATGTTATCTAGGAAGTGAAGCCTTAATGCAGTAGTAAGTGCAGGGAAAAAAGCTCTTTATAAGCATTTCCCGTAATAAGTGTATATTGGTGATTTGTATAATTTTTGCGGGACAACACAATATTTTAATAAATATTTTCACCGGACTTCTCCTTTTTGACTCACATCATGGTGTCTGTTGTGGTATTATTTAGAAATTGTGTAACACTGTTATTTGAGCACTACATAGCAGTGTTATTTTGGAACCACATGGCACTTACATAAACAATATAACGGGATATTGTAATGGATAGTATTGTTAAAGGGGTACCTTGGAGAAATATATATACTGTATAGATAGTTATACGGTTAGGCTATGTTCACACATTTTTCAGCCCCGTATAAAATGACGTCCATCATTTTAAGTCTAAAATAACGGACGTTATTTAGCTGTCTACTATCCTTCCCTTAGTGCAATGATGGCTGCTGGTACATTATTCTAGTTTGGGTTACTAATTATCCTTTGGCTTAATTGAAAAGTTCATTGAATTTAATAGTAAAAATGAAGAAAAAGCTGTGACAAATGAAAAACTGCGTGTTAATAAAAGATCGTTTCATTGGCTGATCGTTGTTTCTATTACACGGAGCGATAATCGCTCGATTCGGCCAACTATCGATCCGTGTAATAGGGCCCTTATACTATAGAGTAATAGTTCTCATAGATTCTCAATTATACATCTCAGTACCACCTCCATACAATGCTTTTAAGAGGGGATTAGGATAGGATATTGGGATTTTTATTCAAGAATTGTTCTTAGTAGACTAAAGAGCCTACGAAGGTTCTGGACCTTCAGATTTTCTATTCTACTAGCAAACACCAACTTGGACCAGGTCCCATCTTTCCAGAACTTCATGGAAGCCATGGTGGTATGTAGGTCTCTATTAGAGATGAGCCAACCGGTTTGGCCGGTATGGGATCCGGTTCGGATTTTTCAAAAAATCTGAGTCTGATCGGATTCGGATTTTTGGAAATCCGCTCCGTTTTTTGTTTTTTTTTTAATCCGAAGAAATCCGAAATTCAGTCGAACCGAACTTTACGAAAAAATCCTGAAGTCCGGTTGGCACAAACTTTTGAAAAGTTCGCTCATCTCTAGTCTCTATGACCAAGGCCAAAGGAACTAAAAGAAAGAATGGCTATACTAAAATACTAAAAGGGCGGACTAGATGGACCCAGTTGTCTTCTTCTGCTGACAATCTTCTATGTTTCTATAACAAAGAGCTGTTTTTTTTTTTGCCTTTTCAATACCTTGTACTTATTCCATTTGTTTTTGCACTTGTACTCCATTTGTTAGATATAATTTACATGTGTTGGTTACACGCCAAAAAGAAAAATTTCCATTCATCTCCATTAAACACAATACATAAAATAAAAGTTGAATTCATACTTACAAAGCATCTTTGTGACCGATTTCCGTGATGGCCTCTGTATGTTAACAGACATCTTGTCATCTTTCGGTGAATGATCGCCCCTGAGCTGTACAAAACAAAGTGGAAAAAAAAATCCTTGAAATTGCTGACTTACATTTTTTTTTCTGCACGGTGCTTTAAATATAACCATTTTATCATTTACCAAAAAGAATGCAGCCACTGGTCTGACAAGTAAAATATGAGTCCATAGATATTGGAAGCCAACAGGAAATCAAATGAACCATTCCTGTAAGAACTGCTAAAATGTGATGTATCGTTTTGATGATATATTCTATATACTTTCTGCAATCTTTAAAATAGTAACCATGTCCTGCATACAGAAAGAGAAGAAAATGATGACTAAAGCAGCAGCACAGATAGTCTCTGGAGGACCCAACAGGTGTAATGCTTCATTTTCCCTGTGGTGGCGCTGCAGGAAAAAGGAACTCTTAACAGGTAATTAAAGAGAATATATAAGGGTAGGTAACGTCTTCCATAATGGGAGTTACACTTTGAAATGGATAACTACTCTGGCAGATAGGACCCTTAAAATGATATTGTTTTCTCTTAGAAAATATATTCTATGGACAGGGAATAGGAGGCAAAATAAACTTACCCTTAGACTTGCCACCATTGCACTATGCCAACACTACTATGGAGGTTTTTTTTTGGAAGTTTAGAAAATCCCTTTAAAAGGAACCTGTCACCAAGACAATGCCATCTAATCTATCGGCATTCACGCTATAGAGCATGAAGAGCTGAGCAGATTGATATATAACTTTGTGGAAGAAGATTCAGTGTAACTTGTTGATTGGAATCCCTGATCATTCTGTGATAAGGAGTCCAGTGGGCGATGTCACTCAATGGACTGGACTCTTTAGCCTGGAAACATCAAAGATTTCAATCAATAAATTACAGGTCATACTGAATCTTTTCCCATAAAGAATATACAGTATATCTATCTGCTCAGCTCCTTCTGCTCTATAACATGATGCTAATAGCTTAGGCAGCAGTTTCAAGGTGACAGGTTCCCTTTGAGGACTAGACTCAGTGACAGAGATAGACAGTTTTCATAGAGGTGATGATGGTGTTGAAATAAAGAGGCTAAATTGTTTGTCTGGCAGATATTGCAGAGTGTAATGGAAAACTACCTTCTAGGACAGAGATCCTAAACCTGTTGTACCTTTAAGCAGTAGTCAACTGCCAAGGTGGCACCAAGGTAAACTTAATACTATATGGGGGCCTTATACTATATGGAGATAAGACGGGGAGGTGATACTATTTGAGGGCACAGAAGGGGCCTAATACTATATGGGGGCACAGAGGGGATTTATACTATATGGAGATAAGACGAGGAAGTGATACTATTTGAGGGCACAGAGGGGGCCTAATACTATATGGGGCCACAGAGATGGGTTTAATTCTATATGGCGGCACATAAGTGGCCCAATAAAGGGTTAATACAGAAGAGGAGTTTGTATAGAGGTGAAGATGGTGCCCGAGTAAGCAGCTTGAGAGTAAAAACATATGGAAAGAATTGTTATGTCATTTCTTTTTCATGTGGTTTATCATTCCCCATTGAAGTCAATAGTAGAATTATTATTATTATTATTATTATTATTATTATTATTATTATTATTATTATTATTATTAGTTGTGAAATTGTGGGGTTTTGGACATGGAAACTAGCAAAAGTTAATAATATGTATATAATGCTCATGTGAATATTTCCTAACAATGCTGTTACAAAAAAATGTGGAGACTGAAAGGTGAGCTCCAAAAATGATTTTCTCTGGTGCTTCCATGATATTCCAGGTCAATCTGCAGTATAGTGAGGGTTGATATTGTCATGTAACCAGTACCTATGGCCATGACTGAGGGCCTCTATAGGGACCACTGCCTTAGTAGTTTGAATTGTCCTAATAGGTCATTTGGGAATGGATTATCACAGTCTACAACCTTCAGGAAGGTCTTGTTTGTGGATTGTGGATTTGTATGGGTTCTATTATGTAGATTTAATTTTACATGTCTTCTTTGTGTTATGTGGCAGATGACAGAAAATCGATATGTTATTTAAATAAATGAGCTGGGGCTGTGTGCAAAGACGTTGAGTTTACACTGGCATACAGATGGTATTGTCACCTACTGTACATTATTTTTCATAGAGCGTAAATAAAGTGGCATGATGAACCAGTCAACTCACATCCACTCCAATCCTGTGGGGGGTCTTAAAGCGACTCTGTACCCACAATCTGCCCCCTCCAAACCACTTGTACCTTCAGACAGCTGCTTTTAATCCAAGATCTGTCCTGGGGTCAGTTCGGCAGGTGATGCAATTATTGTCCTAAAAAACTACTTTTAAACTTGCAGCCCTGTGTCAAACTAGCGTGGTCTAGAGTGTGTATGCTCTCTAGAATACCCCTAAAAAAATTTCTGCTATTTATCACCTGTGTCAACACTGCACATGAGTCGGATCGTTAAGGCACCTGTGCACTGTTCAGACAGGTGAGGAATAGGAAAAATCCTGCCCGGGGGCATTCCTAGTAATGAGGAGGGATGGAGGGGTGTTTCAATCCTAGGGCATACACACTCTAGGACACACCAATTTGACAGGTCTGCAAGTTTAAAAGTTGTTTTTTAGGACAATAACTGCATCACCTGCCGAACAGAATTCAGGACAGATCTTGAAAGCAGTTATCCGAAGGTACAAGTTGGGGGGAGGGGGGGTCAGATTGTGGGTACAGAGTCGCTTTGATGGTCAGATCTCCACCGATCAGACCCCAATGGATCAGATACTTCTGAATAGATTTTAATTTAGGGACAACCTCTTTAATAAGTTGGGTTGTACATTGAAACTGGTCAAAATGGGTCCTCTATTGTTTTGGCAAATTTTTCCACCCAGAACTAAAGCATCTGGTGTTTTATCCCCCTTCATGACCTTTCCATGGGCCATTTCCTTCCTCTGTTTTGGATAATGCATTGGTTCTGACCATCCAGTAGATGGGACCAACCTTCTCTCCAAGAGCCTCATATTGGCCATATGGTAGGTTTCTATGTTAAGTATTGCCTCTCTTAGTAGACTTTTATGTACAATATATGAAGATAGGCACCTCATCTGAATACAGAATGGTCCGAATTTTGGCATCTCTCCATAGGACTACCATGAGATTGGGCCTTTGTCAACAATAGTGAGGTCGGCATCATGGGTGACTTTGAAAGTCATTGGCAATTCCTTGATATATATATGGCTAGGAGAGGCAAGAGTACTCTAGGGTTTTGCTTATGTCTAAACAACTTTGACCATCAGTATGACCACCACATACTGTACACCGATTTTGTTCTCAAAGAACAAACGGGACAATTATTAAGAGTTTTATTGTCCTACAGGAAATCAGGTGTGAGGATATACCATAGAGACACACAATGATGACCAGTGTGGGGTATAGTACTGAGAAGAGTTTAGAAGGTTGATATTTCTAGGGTGTACCTGGTTATGTTAGAAGTCGAGTACAGGTACGTATATGGGTTAAGTATGGTCACAGGCTTTTTGTACCATAGTTATATTCTTGGCTCCGTGGAGAATGAGCTCTTCATGAATCTTACAAAATGGCATTTACCTAACAAATTCATTATTTCGCATCATTTCCTGACCGCTGATTGGAAAATTGCATGGTGCATGGCAGTCTTTATAAATGCTGTCTTTGTGGTGTCCTTTTTGGATATTGGAGACATGTAAGAGAACATTTTTTTTTTTAAATTTCTCTACAGCACTGTACACTAAAATTATCCAGCCCATTAGCAAAAGTCAGAGGGGGGGCTCACTCCCTACTGATGACTCCATATTTCCACCCTGAGGACACATGGTTCAGACAGCATAAAAAAGTGATAACAGGTTCTATTTATAGTGTAATATTTTGTCCTTAGGTCTAAAATATATCTGTATAACACTATATATATGTTACTATTACTATTGATGCACAATTCTTCCCCAAAAACTGATAATCATTGCAGTGGAACTCCATTGTAAACCAACAGGGTTCACCGAGCTCCATTTGTGTCTGTTTTACAAATCTGGCACTGCCATATTGGTTACAATGGAAACCATGGCAGAGATGTGAACTAAAGACCGATAATCGGCAAAATCGGCCCAATTCTGCGATTATTGTGTAACAGAGACAACGATCACCCGATGAAACAATCATCGGCTGAACAATTCTTTAGCTCCCGACCTAAAATGATCGGCCACCATCGGCTGACAATTGAACAGTCAATACATTACCTGCCATGTTCTCAGTCTTCTCCTGCACTCGGCATGCATCACGGCACCGCACACTGCAGCTTCAGAGCAGCCAGTCTAAGTCAATCACTGGCTGCAGCGATTCTGGCCAGTGATTGGCTGAGCAGCCTGTGAGCTCTGAATCTACAACCTCTGGACCGAGAAGCATGCAGAGCACAGAAAAACACCAGGCGTGTGGGCAGGTAATGTAGTAACTGTTTGGGCAAGGGCTGCACAGAGATCACTAACAGTAACAAACCCAGTAAACAAATGCTGATTTAGTAGATTGTGATTGGACCTTCATTTGCTCATGTAATAGTACCCTAAGGTAGTCCCCCCCCCCACTACATAAAATGTATAATCCTTTATAAGACTTGGGAACGCCTTCTTGACACTTTGCACACTAGAATAAAAAAGATTCTTTATGGTATGGAAGCACAGACAGATATATGAAGGGCACCATGTGTCACATTGACCTAATAGCAATCTAACAGTGTAATCAGTTTGGAACCTGAAATATAGCTGATTCACTTTTAGACAAGCAAGGAAAGCAGTGGCAGAACCCTGTTTCTACAAGCCTTGTAACCTCAGAGTGATCTGCCTAGATGTAAGCAGGTAATGTTAAAGGAATTGAAATATTTTTTTTTTACGATTAAAGAGACATAAAAGTTTTGGGAGAGATGATGGGAAAAGGACTTTTATTCTACCGATGCGCTTTGATTTACAGCCAGCAAAAAAAAATAAAAAATAAAAAAATGTAAATTTTATTCTGTTATTCAGATTTTAGATTTTTAGATTAATCCATCTTTCGATGATTGATAAATAGATTTACCATACTCCTTCTATCAATGAGATCAATTCCCAAAGCGCTTATTTAGTCCCTATTTTTTGTAGAGGATGGGGAGTAGAATAGAGATGCGGATACGTCACTGATGTTAGGTACGGCTAATTACAGATGGATTATGTCAGAGACACATGTAAAACTGAGGGAGCAGAATTGGGGATCAATGTACACAGGGTGTTGACATTACCATGACGTGGGCTATAGATGCATGCAATAGCTCCATGTACACAAGTAGTTAATTCCTGCATATTGCGACAGACACCAGGATTACAGCACCGGAGGCTCCCAGTGTTCCCATTAATGCTCACTAAATGACTGTTACACAAGCAGCCATTCACTAAATGACCTCGGCTTGTTAAGAGCAGTCTGGTCTGAAAGGCATCTCTGGCCCTTTCCGACCATTTCATCTACCTGTCAATGATGGGGCACAGCTGTTTATTTCATATTTACAAGTGTTATTTCTTACACTTACATTAGCACACATTGTGTTTCTCTAAAAAAAAGTCATGGTCTTATTTTATTTTTGTTTCCTCTGAAAAAAAAGGGGGGGCTAGGGCTTATTTTCAGGGTCAGTCTTATTTTCGGAGAAACACAGTATGCCCCTACACTGTAGACCCAATCTATACAGTAGGTTGTGTGGTGTCCCACCACAAGTGTTGTGTACGTGCACCCCAGTAAGTCGTGCACTCAGGTAAAGTGGTGGATGAAGTATATAGTTTCCCCACTAGGTGTCACTGTTCAATATATGTATGACTACTATTGCACAGTTGAGGAAGGTTATAGATTAAGTTTTCCGTGTCATGTTATGTGCTGACCATTAGGAGGTGCTCTTTCTTCTCTCTCCTATCTCATTTTCCCTCTCTCTGTCCAAAGCATTCACAAGAAGGTTTAGATAATTCCTGTAGGAAAAGTTACACTGGTGGAGGAAGTGAGTCAGTCTTAGGGCGGGTTCACACTATGGAATTCTCGCGGACAATGTCCGCGGAATTCCGTCAGCTGTCCGCCTGCACGGGCACGCGCTTTTCCGCCGGCTCCATAGACACCAATTTATGGGCCGGCGTATTCCGCGATCCGCTAAAAGAAGTGACATGACACTTCTTTCAGCGTATAGCGGAATACGCCGGCCCATAGAATGGTGTCTATGGAGCCGGCGGAAAGGCGCCCAGATGTGCGGGCGGACAGCTGACGGAATTCCGTGGACTTTGTCCGCGAGAATTCCGTAGTGTGAACCCGCCCTTACTTAGTTTTTGAGGGAGAGAGGACACACAAAACCAAGTTCCTGCTGTAGTTAAGCCAGGGCCTGACTTTCGCCAGGACCCCTGATAGGAATCAAGAGCAGATGCCGCAAAAGACAGAGACTTTCTTTATGCAAACCACTAATTATACTATGCAGTGCTAAGTTAACAGTAGGGGAGAGCAGTCACTAAGGACCACTCTAGCCCACGCCAGGAACCGCAGGGCCATTGCTGCAAGAAAGGGCATGTCTGAAAGGAAACATTGCAAGAAGCAGAAGGTATGTCTGAAACGACGTCTTTAAAATACCCAGCTGAGGGAACTCACACAAGGCCCTTATTCTTACAGTCTGTTCAGACATAGGTCTAAATGTGAGTCCGAGTATCACTTAACTACTTATACCACTTCACACCACAGTTCTGGTAGAGTACAGGGCCTACATTGGGCAAGGGCTCCTCTGGCAAACTCCTCTTCTACAAAGCACTACTACTACTACTTCTACTCAAGCTTCTACTCTTTCCAAGCACCTACTTCAAAGCACAAAGTCAGCACTTAAGTCTGTGTCAAAATTATTACTGTCTACAGAGCGTGTACTGTTATCTTGCCAAAGTTCTACAGTAAATTGTAATATTTTTACATCAAACATACGGACTCTGTCTAAGTCTCTTTGCACCTGCACCTATACAAACACCACTGCACACCTTGAGTTAGTTTTCCCCTTCTCTGTGGGTGGCGGTACCAACATCCCGGGTGAGTTAGTCACCACTTTAGTTCATGACAAGAGCCCAAGGAACCCACAGCAAATCCAGAGGTAACCAACCATTATAACCTTACAACCATACAAAGCAGGTGCCAACATCACACCTGTGTGCTGAACTAGCATTGGCTTCACTACAAATAACATCACTGGCCAACAACAACAGTATCAACCCCCACAGTTCTAGTATAGTTAGGCCTCTATACTATATACCTCCCTCCATCTCTGTTGTTTCTATTCCATACTGTTTACCCCCTCCCCCCATAGTCCCCCTACTGTATACCCCCCCTTCAGTTGTTTCCTCATATTATATACTTCCCCCCTCAGCAGTAAGGCCTCTCATACTGTAAACCGCCCCCTTACCTCTGTAGTTTTTCCCCCACACTGTTTACATCCCCCTCTGCAGGTAGTCCTCATACTGTATACCTCCCTCCTGTCTTTGTAGTTGTTTCCCCATACTGTATACATTCCATTCTACTGGTAGACAGAAAGTTATATAGATTTGCAAACTACTTCAATTTAAAATTCTCAATCCTTCTAGTACTTATCAGCTGCTATATGTCCTGCAGGAAGTGGCGTATACTTTCCAGTCTGGCACAGTGCTCTCTGCTGCCATCTCTGTACATGTCAGGAACTGTCTAGAGCAGTAGCAAATCCCCATAAAAAAAAAAAAAAAAACTCTCCTTCCCCTGACAGTCGCTGACATGGACAGACATATTTCTGATATTTTTGGTTTCTTCAGAATGTTCAGCTATTAAACATTGTGTTTTTATTTTATGATTTGTTTATTTGCTATGACGTAAGGAAACCCGCTGACTATCCTGCGAGTGTAAGGATTATCTTATTTTGCCCGGGGTTTAATGTGTCTCCTGTGATTCTTCCAGACTTCGTACTGACTATGAATTGACTCACCTCCTCCTCCTCCTCTGAGCGCTTTACATATTAACTGTATTCGATATACAGACATGCATTGCATTGGACAAATGTGGCCTCAGCAAAGTTGACCAACAGGCATAAGGACTTGTCTTGGATGGCCATTCAGGAGGGACTACCTTTGAGGTCACTAATGCATGATCGCAACCTGTCCAACATGAGGTACTGCCCCAGGTGCCCCTTCTTGGAGGAAACATCTATGCACATCTTTTTGGCAGTGCCCCCTTGCTCAGGGCCTGTTGGATGCCCTGGAACTCAAACTCAGGGACTCTGTACCTAGAAACAGGCTGACGTACCAGTCAGTGCTATATGGTCTGTTTCGTGGGAAGCATACAAATGAGGCAATCCAGAAGGCTTGGCGCCTTATGAACTGTTTTAAGGATGCTATATGGCTGGTACGGAACCGCCTAATCCTGAACAAGGAGAGCATGACCGCTCTGGATCCAAAGCCTGCGTAGAGACTATTCCATCATGGATGGTCTGGACATGGAAGAAGAGGATTGATACCATTCTGCTTTCTTTCCTGTTTTGTCATCTTTAAATAAAACTTTGGGCCTGTGATTTCCCCTCCCTACCCCCCTTTTTTCCCTCCAGCCTCCCCTTCTACTTCATGTCGAGGTGTTGGATGGGTTAAGGTCCAGTCAAGTTCTTCCACCGTAGACTCTCCCAACCATATCTTTATGGACCTTGCTTTGTGCACAGTCATGGTGGAACAGAGAAGGGCCAAACCCAAACGATTCCTACAAAGTGAGAAGCGATAATTGTCCAATATGTCTTGGTGGTGAAGCATTAAGATTTCCCTTCGCTGGAACTAAAGTACCTAGGTTGAACCCTGAAATGAACTTCCATACAATTATTTTCCCCCCGCCATACTTTGCCAAGCCTAGACTCATCCGTCAGATGTCACAGAGAAGTGTGATCTATTACTCCACAGACTATGTTTCCACTGCTCCAAAGTCCAGTGATGGTGGCTTTATACCACTCCATCCAACACTTACTATTGATTGGTGATGTAAGGGTTGCATACAGCTGCTTGGCCATGGAAACCCATACCATAAGGCTCCTGCTTATGCCAGATGAGGTCTGGAGTTATGGAGTCTGCAGAACATTTGTGACTTTTACCCATTACACAATCTCTACTGTGGTTCTCCACTTTTCAGTAATTCTACTCATGGATGATCATGGAAGATCTAGAAGGGAATGACATTTTAGGAACTGGCTTGTTGCAGCAATGGGTCCACGGGATCCATTACAGGACCACGCTGGAAGTGCCATTCTTTCAGCATCAGTAGACGTGGATCCCAATACTTTTCTCCATATAATCTCCATTTTTTTCTCCATTCGGAGATTTTGCAACAATTGGATGCATTCCCTTTAAATCAAGAAGATGGACGCCTTTGACCAGCAACATCTTGAGCTGCATCACTAATGTAGGAGTCTCTGGCACACAGCTAGGTGACATTACACGATCACTTGTAGTATTGACACTTTATTGACTGGGAGCCAGTGCTGGTAGCTAAAGACCAAGGCTGAACAGAGAACATTGTCAGGATATATGGGAACTATGCAGGGGGGGGGGGGGGATACCACCCGTAGGGGAAGGCAGCGTCCCATCACACCATCTCAGTGACCCCTTAGGAAGAAGTCATTTACCTTGATATGTCTCATAGGCATAAGCACCTAAAACTTTATTATAAAGGGGTCCTATCTATCTATCTATCTATCTATCTATCTATCTATCTATCTATCTATCTATCTTCTATCTATCTATCTTCTATCTATCTATCTATCTATCTCCTATCTATCTATCTATCTATCTATCTATCTATCTATCTATCTATCTATCTATCTATCTCCTATCTATCTGTCTCCTATCTATCTATCTATCTATCTATCTATCTATCTCCTATCTATCTATCTATCTATCTATCTATCTCCTATCTATCTGTCTCCTATCTATCTATCTATCTATCTATCTATCTATCTATCTATCTATCTATCTATCTATCTATTATCTATCTCCTATCTATCTCCTATCTATCTATCTATCTATCTATCTATCTATCTATCTATCTATCTATTTATCTATCTACCTATCTATATCCGATCTATCTATCTATCTATCTATCTATCTATCTATCTATCTATCTATCTCTTTAATAAAATTATATAGCTTTGCAATATAACTTCATTAACTACACGGCCTCTGTGCTGCCACCAAGGTCTGTGTGAGGAACTGCAGGGCTGTCCAATCCTTGGTCCCTGTTCGCCTGCTGTGATCCCCTTTAAACTGACAGTTTGATACATTTGTAAATTACGTCTATTTAAAAATCTCAAATCTTTCAGTACTTATCAGTTGCTGTATGTTCTGCAGGAAGTGGTGTATTCTTTCCAGTCTGACACAGTGCTCTCTGCTGGCACCTCTGTCCATGTCAGGGACTGTCCAGAGCAGGAGAGGTTTTCTTTGGGGATTTGCTACTGCTCTGGACAATTCCTGACACGGACTGGAGAAAATACACCACTTTCTGCAGGACATACAGCAGCTGATAAGTACTGGAAGATGTGAGATTTTGAAAATAGAATTAATTAACAAATCTATATAAATTTTCTGACACCAGTTGATTAGAAAACATTTTTTTTTATTTCCGGAGTACTCCAAAGTAAATGATCAACAGCATTTGCCAGAATACCATTGTTTAAACTACTATAAAAACTTATAAACATGTATGAATTAATAGAGAGTCATACATATATATATATATATATATATATATATATATATATAGCAGAGCAGGATGTAGTAAGACAGCAATAGCCTGCAGTCTTCTGGAATCCCTCCAATACAGTTATTACTGTAGCGTGGCTAGCACCTGGCACTTGCCCCGGGACTCTTGGCGCCCGTCTGCAGTTGTCTCTACATCCTCCCATTTCATTAGTGCCCTCGGTATCATTACAGCTTACAAACAGCTAATTCTCAATCAAAACCAGCTGACCAACTCAGCTCTGCTACATCTGTATTTTCAGAAATAATCCAGATACAAGGATAACTCCAGGATGCCTATTCTTTATGTGCATGAAAGCTAGGACTGTGGTCATTTTCAGGATAACAGGCAACACTTTGCCAGGGAGTATGCCAGTAACCCTGGGAGTATGCCAGGGTTGGAGGATGGCAAGAGTCATGTGACTGTCGTGTTTTTATTTATTTTTATTTTTTTTCAGAAATCAATAGTACAAGCGATTTCAAGAAACTTTGTAATTGGGTTTATTAGGCAAATATGCCATTATCTGCATTCAAAAAGACTTTCCCCAGGTTCCCCACCGCCTCTCTCTCATCTACTGCTCATTATCAGGAAATCTTGACTCTTTTACATCAGATGTGCCCTGTCTGTTCTATGGAGAGGAAAGGGGGAGGAGGGAGATTAGTCGGTAGCAGAGAGAAGAGAACAAAGGATTACACAGTGGGAGCTGTGTGAAAACTGGTTTTCAGAGGTCAGAGAGGTGAGTGCTGACTTCAGAGGAGATAGCCCGGTGATGTAGCTGTAAATTAACTCTTTGTTTTCCTGTTTTGGTGCCTCATCTCCCTCCACCCCTCCCCTCTCCATAGACAACCATGAAGACAGGGGGGAGAGCTTCAAACTGTTTTTTCATGATAAAAATGCATTTTTCTGCTAATAAACCCAATTACAAAGTTTCTTAAAATCGCCTGGACTATTGATGTCAGCAAAAAAACAAAAACAAAATTAAACAACAGTGATACTTTAAAGGGGTTATGCAGGATTAGAGAAAAGCACAGTTACTTTCTTGCAAAAATAACGCCACCACTAGGTGCTACATTTACTTCAATGGAACTGAGCTGCAAAACCACACCCAACCTAAGGACAAGAGTGGTGGTGTTTTTGGAAGAAAGTGGCCATGTTTTAGTCCCCCCCCCCCCTTTAAAGGGGTAGTTCGCAAAAAAAAAAAAATTAACTGGTCCCAGCAATTGTTAGAGACTTGTAATTTACTCATATTAAAAAATTTTAAGTCAGTACTTATCAGCTGCTGTATGTCCTGCAGGAAGTGGTGTATTCTTTCCAGTTTGACACAGTGCTCTCCGCTGCCACCTCTGTCCAGGTCAGAAAGTGTCCAGAGCAACAGCAAATCCCCATAGAAAACCTCTCCTGCTTTCCAGACTTGAAAGAATACCACTTAGTGCAGGACATACATCAGCTGATAAGTACTGGAAGAACTTGAGCTTTTTAATAGAAGTAAATTACAAATCTTTGGCACTTGCTTGATCAGCTGATTTGAAAGATTTTTTTTTTTTTTTTATGAACTACCCATTTAATATCCGGACAACCACTTTAAGAACTCTGTTATATAGTTTTGTATTACCTACGATTTACAAATCTCAAGTCTTCCAGTACTTATAAACTGCTGCATGTCCTGCAGGAAGTGGTATATTGGTCTCTGCTGCCACCTCTGTCCATTTTAGAAACTATCCAGAGCAGGAGAGGTTTTCTATAGGTATTTGCTACGGCTCTGGACAGTTCCTGACATGGACAGAGGTGGCAGCAGAGAGCACTGTGTCAGTCTGGAAAGACTAGACTACTTCCTGCAGGACAAACAGTAGCTGATAAGTACTGGAAGACTTGATATTTTTAAACAGAAGTAAATCACAAATCTATATAAATTTCCGATACCGGCTGATTTGAAAGAAAGCGATTTTCAACAGAGCACCCCTTTAAAGTGTTTATATGAGAATGGAGGACAGAATCTTCAAAATAGCTCCACCTTTGGCCATAGGCTGTTTCTGGTACTGCAGCTTATTCATGTTAAAGTCACTGGAACTAAGCTGCACTACCAGACACAACCAATATGCAAGAATGGCGCTGTTATTTTCATCTCATACAGCTCCTTTTATTGCTAGTTCTGGTCTCCTAAAACCAATTCTATTAGACATCATAAAAAAGCTCTCTCGGTGGGTTATAAATAGGACATTGGTATAGAATATAGAGCAGTAGACGGACTATAAGAAATCTACTTGTGGCATTGTGGGTATTAATAGTGTGAACAGCCATAGCCATTTCCTTCAGATTATCAATACTTCCCACCTGCTACATTATAGGGATAGTGCGCCTATTACATCCCATACCTACTGAATTCAATTAACACTGCGGTAACGTGATCGTCTGGAGATGGAGCTGGAGGCAGGAGACGACCACTAATGGGATTTGTTTCATATTGTTACCTTCCAATGCCGACTATCAGCTGAATGAATTCTGTTACATAATGCGTAGTGTGTGTCCGCCTCGCTGGGTAGAAGTCAGGCGATAAATTGCAGGTACCGCAAGTAGCGGGAGGTTACACGGGGAGGAGGATTTAGATAAGATGGCTCTGTACTACACAAAGCGCTGAATACATAGCAACAGGTAGTTTGCTGTAGCAGAGCTGAGTTTGTTATTGGGATTAGATATTATGGGGGAGATTTATCAAACATGGTGTAAAGTGAAACTGGCTCAGTTGCCCCTAGCAACCAATCAGATTCCACCTTTCATTTTTCAAAGAGTCTGTGAGGAATGAAAGGTGGAATCTGATTGGTTGTTAGGGGCAACTGAGCCAGTTTCACTTTACACCATGTTTGATAAATCTTATATTTTTACTAGAATATCTATCTATCTATCTATCTATCTATCTATCTATCTATCTATCTATCATTGGTCTATTCCATTTCGTAGAATTCATAGTAGCTAGATGGCATTCAAGTTAAAGGAATGGAATAATGGCATAAAGTCATGGTTATTCTTAAAGGGGTTGTCCACTTTATAGTAAAATTGTTCAGTGTACAGTATTAGTAAGTGTACTCACTGTATATACTGACATAGAGCTGTGTTGTCCTGCTCTGTGGTGAGTTTGTGCATAAGATGGCCAACATGGAGAAGCATGTGACCATGCCCCCCCCCAGTGTCCTTCATAGGCATATAAAGGCTCAGTAGTGGACACTGGGGGGGGGGGGGGCATGGTCACATGCTCCTCCACGTCAGCCATCTTATGGACAGACTCACCACAGAGCAGGACAGCACAGCCTGGAGGAGGGGTGTGTGATTTTAGCTCTATGAGGTACATAGGGATCTGCTGTCAGTATATACTGTGAGAACACTTATTAATACTGTGTATTGAAGTATTTTACTATAAAGTGGCCAACTCCTTTAAGGCTATGTATAGCCTCCATTAACCCATTTCTTGAATTATAATATAGCCATAAAGAGTTAAAAGACAAATTCAGCTCTGCTATATTTCTCACTGATGAGTGATCAACCAAGAAGGAAGATATACCCTTTCTAAGAGGTTATATAGGAGCAGAAAATAATGGCTGCTTTCTTTCAGAAACAGCGCCACTCTCATCCTCAGGTTGTGTGCGGTATTGCAGCTCAGTTCCATTGAAGTGAATGGAGCCGAGTTGTAATACCACACGCGACCTATAGGGCAGGTGTGGCACTGTTTTTGGAAGAAAGTAACTATGTTTTTCTAATGCTGCATAATCCCTTAATGTTATTTCGTGTCTCCATCAACATTTCCATCTGGTAAACTACTCAAGTTACAATATAGCCACAAGGATTTAAGACAAGTTCAGCTCTGCTATATCTAGAAATGATGCACCATTAGCTGGGTGATAATAGTTGGTGTCACCAAAGAACTAGATATAATTCACAATGTCAAGGTAAGAATGGAAGAGTGGCATCAAGACCTTCCAGTCCTGGTATTCTGTAACACAGTGTCATAGACAAGGTTACAAGGTTGCTGCATGTTGTTCAAAGACAAATTCAGCTTTGCTACATGTGTAAATGATGTATCAGTTGCTGAGTTACAATCATTTGTAGTGAAAACATAAATCTATCTATCTATCTATCTATCTATCTATCTATCTATCTATCTATCTATCTTCTATCTATCTATCTCCTATCTATCTATCTATCTATCTATCTATCTATCTATCTATCTATCTATCTATCTTCTATCTATCTATCTCCTATCTATCTATCTATCTATCTATCTATCTATCTATCTATCTATCTCCTATCTATCTATCTATCTATCTATCTATCTATCTATCTATCTATTATCTATCTATCTATCTATCTATCTATCTATCTATCTATCTATCTAGTATCTATCTATCTATCTATCTATCTATCTCTATCTCCTATCTATCTATCTATCTATCTATCTATCTATCTATCTATCTATCTATCTATCTATCTATATTCCAATATATAATTAAAGATTTTATATATATATATATATATATATATGTGTGTGTATATATATATATATATATATATATATATATATATATATGTATATATATGTATATATATATATAATTGTAATTTTATCTCTAGTCTACTCATAAACTAAACCGGACTCTAGGAACTCTCATAGACTACTGAAGTGATGATATACCCACAATGGTTAAAAAACAAATCCAGCTCTGCTACATCTGTCATGATAAATTGTAATGTTATTTCTAGTCTCTAATAAACTAGACTGTCGCGTACTAACAGACTATGGTAGTCACAATATAACCCCAAAGGGTTAAAAGACAAATCCAGCTCTGGTACATCTGTAAAAGATGCAGTCATGATAAATTGTAATGTTATTTCTAGTCTCTAATAAACTAATCCCTAGTCTACTCATAAACTGGACTCTCGTGTACTAATAGACCACAGTAGTCACAATATAACCTCAGAGGGTTAAAAGACAAACCCAGCTCTGCTACATCTGTAAATGATGCATTGTTTATTTAGATGACTAAAGTCACAATAAAACCGCAAAGAGTTAAAAGACAAATCCAGCTCGGCTACATCTGTAGACATTGCATGATTTATTTCAGTAAAGTTTATAAGAATAAAGTAGAGATTGCTTAGTTATAGACCTCATGTATCCAATAAACTACAGTATGTGCCATCTGCACTAAAGTCCTCCCCACCTGCGTTCCTTCCATCGGTATGGGGCACCTTGCATAAGGTTTTTTTTTTTTTTGCCTTCCTCTGGATCAACACAGTAGGGCTACAAGTTTTTTCCAGCCTTATCAACTATGTAACAACCCAGTATATTAATGGAGATTCCCAACCGTTTGTACACCCTGATGTGTACCATCTATCGTAACGTCACGTCTCACCACCCATCAGCTCATTGACGGAACTAATATTGCCATCATGTTTATTGTTTTTGAGCTTTTTGAGTTGTGGGATAGTATATGTCTACTCTATGACTTCATAGTCAACTATAAGTACAATGAAGGTATTAGGAGATGACACTTACTTTAATACCCATGAGACAGTACAGGACACTGATGACTCCCATTGGTAACACATAGAAGAGTAGAGAGGTGATCTGGATGATACAGTTGTAAATCCACAAGGGTTGAACCACAGTACAGGTAGCAGAGTCGGGAATAAGACTTCCATTGGGGAAGGAATGGAGCAGGATGCCGTGGGTGCTGGTATTGGGAATGGAAAAAAGAATGGAGAAGATCCAAAGTGTGATGAGGATTCTGAGCGCCCGTCTTCGCGTGCTCTTGAGTTTGGCTCGAAAAGGGTGCATGATGGCCACGTATCTTTCCACGCTAACTGTGGTCACGCTAAGGATGGAGGCGAAGCATACCGTTTCGAAAAGCACTGTCTTAAAGTAACAACCCCAAGCCCCGAAAAGGAAAGGGTAGTTGCTCCACATCTCGTAGACTTCAAGAGGCATCCCAAGAAGGAGGACCAGGAGGTCCGAGACAGCCAGGCTGAACAGGTAATAGTTTGTCGGAGTCCTCATGTTATGGTGCTTCAGGATCACCAGACACACCAGCATGTTGCCACTGACCCCCACCAAGAAGATAAAGGCGTAAACTAGAGTCATGGGCAGCGATAAGCGACTGCGCTTTGGCCCGCACAGGTACGCCAAGTATTCTTCAGTGCTGTTTAGATACCTTGGCAAAGGGTTGTCCGAAGGGAAGATATGACCTGGCCACGTGGTGTTGATGCTCTGCTGGTCATCCATGACTATGGCTTTATAAGCTCAAGAGAGTTCGAACAGTTTGGTTGTAGGCAATGATTAGAAAGCCAAAAAGAAAAAGACTCAAGAATTCAATGGGTCAATGGTTAAAAACCGAACACAAATGACATAAAATACACATAAAATACTCAAATGAGTAAATGTAGATACATATAGGAGAGGTCAAATATAGATAAAAGAATGAATGAACAAAAAGTAAAAAAAAAACAAAAAACAAAGAAGAAATTCTAAATAATTCATAAAAAGCCACAAAAACAACATAAAATCTTCTTCCCCAGGCACTCTCGATGGCAAAATGCTGCTTAACTCTCAGTTAGTGCTGCTGTGATTCCGTTCACCAGTTGCCTTTCAAAGATCTGTGTTTTCTGTAGAATTTCTCCTCCCCTAAAGGATGCTGATTGGGTGCTGGGAATTATTCAATATTTTCACAATGACTCAAGGCTGGATTCACCGCGGATCAGAGACGAGGAGACTACATCCCGGCTGCTGCAGGTGGTTCGCTTTACATGACAAAGTTCCATTGACTACAGCAGTGATGTCAATGAAAGGGTTAAATCCGATCCTTTGCGTCCTGTGCTCTTACCATCCTTAGTGAGAATGCTGGCTATGACTACAATGACTGATAAAGCTAATGACCTGAGCCAACATACAGCACGTCTTGTAAAACATGATGTATGTCTGGAATCTACATGCAAGGAATAGGCAAAATCAATATTGTTGTTGTCAGACATGAATTTAACTTGTAAACCATCTCTATCCTTTATGATGCGGGATCTTGCTGATTTTTCAAGTGGTTATTTAGTTTGAAAACCTATTTTGTACTTCCTATTAGGGAATTAAGGGTTAATGTAGAACAAAGAGGGGTTACGAGGAGCTCGTCCCACTGTGGAGGACCTGTCCTGTGTCCTGTGCTGTTTTATGTGGGCAAACACTGTTTTAAATAGGCATTATGTTTTACTTAAAGGGGTTGGTCACTTTGTAGTAAAATAGGTCAGTGTACAGTATTAGTAAGTTGACTCACTGTATATACTGACAGCAGCTCCCTGTGTACCTCATAGAGCTAATACACTCCCCTCCTCCAGGCTGTGCTGTCCTGCGCTGTGGTGATTCTGTCCATAGAAGCATGTGACCATGCACCACCCCCTGTGTCCTCCATATACATATACAGGCTTAGGGGTGGACAGAGGGGGCAGGGCATGGTCACTTGCTCCTCCATGTTGGTCATCTTCTAGACAGAATCACCACAGAGCAGGACAGCACAGCCTGAAGGAGTGGTGTCTGATTTTAGCTCTATGAGGTACACAGGGAGCTGCTGTAAGTATATAAAGTGAGTACACCTACTAAGACTGTACACTAAACTATTTTACTATAAAGTGGCCAACGCCTTAAATTTCCCCAGTGGTGGCACTACGTCGTCTCCTACTCAACTATCCCTCGCTAGTACCCCAGTATTATTAGTAATAATGTCTCCCACTGTAATTTGCCCTCTCTTTGTGCCCTACACAGTAGAAGTAAATAGTTAAGTGAAATAGGTGGCCCCCGCAGGTAAGAAGAAACGTCTTCCCCATTAAGTACTACGTGTAAATCCTCCCCATTATGTACATCGATCTTCTAATTAAGGTCGGTAGATATATATGTATATATGACCCGGTAGGTCAGTCCTCTCATTAAAGTGAAAGTACTATTAGGTACAGTACATTGCTTTGGGTTTTTTACATGAATGGATCCATTCCTGGCTTTGGCTTCAAAAATCTGTCAGATAAATCTGTCTGTGTAAAGGCACCCTTACATGATTAGAATGTTAATGGTTATAACAACATTATTATTACTATAAAAATAACATATGGTCTTATATACAATTTACATTAAGGCCATGTTCACACAACTTATCTTTTACATAAAATGCAAAAGATACGTGGTATTTGAATGAATGGGATCCCAGCCGGAGTGTACACAGATACTCCAGCCGGGATTCCAACCGACCTGACGGAAAACTGTCAATTTCATTGAATAGCGGCCGCACAGACATGTCAGCTCACACAATTGAGCGTGCCGCTCCTGCTGCATTCTCCATTGTGTACTATGGTGAATTGGGATGCGGGCGCCCACATGCACGCCTGCATCCCAATTCAACAGAAATGAAGATCATCTGGCCGGTATTGGAGTACCGGCCAGGATTATCTTCTCTGACACTGACCATACTGTGACATGGCCGGGTCACAGAACGGCCGTTCTCAAACGATGTGTGAACATGGCCTAACACTGTATTTAGCGCCACTAGGGTGCAGTGTGGTTTATATAAAAACAACATAGAAATCTGCCCTCAGCTCTGCTAAACAGGACTACTTTAATTACCTCATATCCTCCTTATCTCACAGTCCTAGGCAACTGTCTACCACCTTCAACTCTCTTCTCCGCCCCCCACTGCCACCCCCCACATCTCTCATCTCTGCTGAGGACTTTGCCACATTCTTCAATCAGAAAATCGATGACATCAGAGTAAGCTTCACCTTACAGTCCCTTCAGCTCCCCCTCATGCCCGTCCAGTGCTCTTCCCCACTAACTCACCTCTCCACCATCACTGAAGAACATCTCTCCAAACTGCTCTCCACATCACATCTCACCACCTGCGCACTTGACCCAATCCCATCCCACCTTATACCCAATCTTTCCTCAGCACTTGTCCCAGTGCTAACACATCTCTTCAATCTATCACTAACTTCTGGAATCTTCCCATCTCCATATAAACATGCAACCATCACACCGATTCTTAAAAAGCCATCCCTTGACCCTACCTCCTTATCCAGCTACCGCCCCATCTCGCTTCTCCATTTTGCCTCAAAACTCCTAGAACAGCATGTCTACCATAAACTATCCTCCCACCTTGCATCCAACTCACTTTTTGACTCCCTGCAATCTGGCTTCCGCCCCCACCACTCCACAGAAACTGCCTTAACCAAAGTGGCCAATGACCTGCTAACTGCCAAAACCTCACGCCAATATTCTGTGCTCCTTCTCCTTGACCTATCTTTTGCCTTCAACACAGTCGACCATTCTCTCCTCTTACAAATTCTCTCATCCCTTGGCATCACTTGCTCAGCCCTCTCCTGGATCTTCTCTTACCTCTCCAACCACACTTTTAGTGTCTCCCACTCTCACACCACCCCCTCTCCTCGTCCGCTCACAGTTGGTGTTCCCCAAGGCTCTGTACTTGGGCCTCTCCTCTTCTCCATTTATACTTCTGGCCTGGGACACATCATAGAGTCCCACGGCTTCAGGTACCACCTCTACGCTGATGACGCTGGTCCGGATGTCACCTCTTTGCTATTCAGGATTTCAGAGTGTCTATCGGCCATATCTTCCTTCTCTTCCCGCTTTCTAAAACTTAACACGGACAAAACAGAACTTATTATCTTTCCCCCATCCCGCTCTACCCTGCCGCCTAATCTGACAATCACTATCATTTGCTGCACTCTATCCCCTGTCCGCTGCCTTGGGGTCACCTTTGATTCGGCCCTGTCTTTTAAACCGCATATTCAGGCCCTGACCACCTCCTGTCGCTTTCACCTCAAAAACATTTCCAGAATTCGCTCTTTTCTCACTCCTGACTCCACCAAACTGCTGGTTCATGGTCTGATTATTTCCCGCTTGGACTACTGTAACATCCTCCTCTCTGGCCTTCCATCTAACTCCCTTGCTCCCCTCCAGTCTATCCTTAACTCTGCCGCCCGACTAATCCACTTTTCCCCTCGCTTTGCCTCTCCCCCTCTGCCAATACCTCCATTGGCTCCCCATTGCCTAACGTATTCACTTTAAACTGTTGACCATGACGTACAAGGCCATCCACAACCTGTCCCCTTCATACATCTCCGACCTGATATCCCGCTACTGTCCCTCACACAACCTTCGATCCTCCAGTGACCTCCGTCTGCGCTCCCCCCTTGTTCGTTCCTCGCACAACCGCCTTCAAGACTTTGTCCGAGCCTCCCCCATACTCTGGAACTCGCTACCCCGACACATCCGTCTCTCACCCACCATCAAGTCCTTCAAAAGTAACCTGAAAACCCATCTCTTCAAACTAGGCTACAACCTACAATAACTCTGCATCACACTTGACTGGCTGCAGTTTACCTCGTGTTTCTCTCCCATTACCTTATAGATTGTAAGCCCTCGCGGGCAGGGTCCTCTTCCCCATGTATCAGTCTGCCATCTGCCTTCATGTAATGTGTTTTGATCTTGTAATGTTCTTGTTTGTTACCCCTGTAGCCTGTATAGCGCTCTGGAATTAAGTGTGCTTTATAAAGAAATAAATAATAATAATAATAATAATAATAATAATTAGTTTCTTGCATAAAGATTTTTATGCAAACCGCACTGCACCCTGGTGGCGATAAATTAGCCTTCAGTGCGGCAATGTTCTATAAATGCGGTGTGAATCATTTTGATACCATTATATTAGGCATGTTTTTATCATCTAAATGCAGTATAATGCTATTGATACCATTTCCATGCTAACATATTATAAACCATATTGCAGTATGGTAAACTTGTGCGATACTGCTGGTGGAGATAGAAAATATATAAACAATTATTACATGAAAGGGATCCCCTAAAGGGTTAAAGAGTTTTTTAATTATTATCCCCCCCCCCCCCTTTGTCACGGCTCTTCTGACCCCTCTTCTTTCCACAGGTCTATTGAAGTTAGGGTCTCCTATGTATCTCTATAAAAGCGCTCTTATAGAGATGCATTGGGGACCCTGACTTCCGACCTCCTGAGCTGCAGAGCTAAAGCTGAAGAGGTCAGAGGAGGGATCCAAGCGGCAGACGATCAGCATTGGTACGTTAATGTGCCAGTCTGCAGCGGGGAAAGAATAAATAAAAAAAATAAAAATAAAAAACTGAATGCTTCTTTAAGCTCGGGTGCAATTGATTTTTGTAATTGAACTTTTACACGTCATGAGCCAGGTGATAGCCTAAGACAAAGTTTGGATGCTATAACTAAAATGCATTTAGTTTAACATTTATCAGACATGTTCTTTACTATGAAGAAATACAAGAAAATATATACCATAAGGGATATCTACTATACGTGCTGGCTTCATGTTTTATGTTTTATGAGGATCCATTGCACAATAGGAGAGATTACATTACTGCACTGATATGTCCAAAAAGGGGCATCAGAAGAGATTAGAGTACAATGTATTTAGTGTAGCAGAGCAAGTGCGCCATTACTTCTTAGCGCCACCTGTTGTCAGGTATTTCTATTGTCTGTTCCACTTTGAGGCTATCTTCACGCGCTGTGAACATCCGGCCGTTCTGTGACCCTGGCCGGGTCACGGAACGGCCGGTATCTGCCCGGATCATCCCAGCTGGTACTTAAGTACCGGCCGGATAATATGTCCGGCCGCAGAGCTCTGATGCAGGCGCATCAGCGCGCGCCCGCATCAGAACCTCCCATAGCACACAGTGAAGCGAGCGTCTGGAGCCACTCGCTTCACTATGTGAACTGACAGGGTTTCCTACGCCCGCAATTCATTGAATTCCGGCCGCAGAAAACTGATATGTCAGTTATTTGCAGCCCCGTGCGAGATCCCACACATCGTTATTTGCGGCCCCGTGCAAGATCCCACACATCGTATGCGCTCCGGCTGGGATCCCATAGCTGAATAGGCTATGTTGCACTCCGCACAAAGTACGGCCGTTGTTGCCGGTGGCAACAACGGCCGTACTTATACGTAGTGTGAACATAGTCTGAAGGTGATACAAGGGGTTAACTTATGTCTCGTTCTGTTTATTGTCCAATCGTTAGCCTGAGTACTTCACACTACACAGACTATGATCCACTCTTAGCCCTTCTTTTCTAATACTTCCCACCAGTGGGAGGTTAGTCCAAGCTTCCACTATTTAAGGGTTAGTTAGTGTTACATTCAAAAAGTATTCCTTGTCTACACTAGGGGTAATACTTATTAACCAAAGTTAGGACAATCCATCACCAAACAAAAAGGGATTTTTCTGC
The DNA here is from genome assembly GCF_027789765.1 of Dendropsophus ebraccatus. Taxonomy (NCBI): domain Eukaryota; kingdom Metazoa; phylum Chordata; class Amphibia; order Anura; family Hylidae; genus Dendropsophus; species Dendropsophus ebraccatus. The sequence continues at coordinate 23,875,210 of NC_091454.1, read as the reverse complement.
ATCAAAACAAAGTTAAGCTGATGCACTTTGTTGATATCTGCTTCTCATACTCAGGGAACCTTGAGGGGCTTGCTGTGCCCGGTCAGGAAATCCCGGAACTCGTACTATCAGACCTGGCACTCAGTGAGCTCTTCTGTCAGGAGGCTTATAAGTCAAAACCATGAGTATGAGCTTCTTCTAGCAAGTCACTGTTATTCAGTTCAGTTACTCACTTATTCGGCAGAGTTCTGTACTAACTAGACAAGGTCCTTGGGCAGCCCCTTCCTATAGAAAGCCAGACCTATTCCTAAGCCAACCACCTTCTATCACTGCAACACACCTATACCTCAAGTACTTTGGTTAACTCTTCTGGGTTTTCCATCTGGAGAAAGGACTATTCTGCTCTGTGTTATACCTTTTATTGTCAAATTATCCTATATTGCGTTGAAGATTCCATTAGTAAAGTGTTCCTGGTTAAGTGTTGGACACTTTGGGTATTTTTGCTCCTGAAAACAAACTTGTTCTAAACTTTCAAAGCCCAGTGAAAGTACATCCAGGGGTGGGTATACCACTCCTTGCCACAGTGATAAGTGCCTAGTCGATACACCAACAACCAGCCTACTGAGAAAAAAACACCTAGCGACCCCAAGTTATGGCATGTGTAGGAGGGGGCAATTATAAAAATCTTGTACTGGAGCCTTTAGTGTGGTAAAATGGCCCTGAATGGCACATGGGAGGTAGGGGGCTCTATTAAATGTAAATGTCAGCTAGAGAAACTGCTTTGCATCCGCCAACACATAGCTATGTTAAAGTACCTGTCACAAAAAATAATTTGGGACAGCTACTCTGTTTAGGCAAACAATATTGGAGCCATTGGTAGAGCAGCTCTTTCGAGGATGTTGTAGGTCCGAGAGGTAGCCTAGAGGAATAAGAATTGATACCGTCATTGTAGCAGCTACATGGGATCAGTATAGGTGAGTACATCTTTTTTATTGTTACACCTTCCCCAGGCATATGTAAAAAAAAAAGGTTATCATCGTTTATCATAGGGCCTAGGAGTATATGTCTCTGAATGCCTTAAGTTTACGCAGCTGTAATACGGGCATGTGCACGAGGCTATACAGTAGTTTTATGATAAAATGTAAATTTCATTTATAATGCTTTTTATGCTCTTTTTGATAGATAACATGTCAAGAATCCTTCAAACCTTTTTGTGTATTTATTTGGTTTAATTAAATTTACTATTTATAATTTTACTATTACAAGATGATGTCACCACTTAGATTTTGACAAAATCTCATTAATTTTTATTAAAAGAGAAGGGTTTGTCACCTTTGATAACTGTAACATTCTAATTGGTGCCTGGCCATTGTGCATCCCAATAATGTCTGGTGAACGTGGGTAAAAAAAAAAGAAAATTCACGAACAAACTAAGAAAGCAATTAGGAAATATGGATTTTGAGTGGATTTACCAATAACCTTTGAGTAGAATTACCATTACAAAGATCCTGTTATCATCTAATTAGAAGTCTATAGAGATGAGCGAACCTGGAGCATGCTTGAGTCCATCCAAACCCGAACGTTCTGCATTTGATTAGCGGTGGCTGCTGAACTTGGATAAAGCCCTAAGGCTATCTGGAAAACATTGGCTGTAGTCATTGGCTGTATCCATGTTTTCCAGACAACCTTAGAGCTTTATCCAAGTTAAGCAGCCCCAGCTAATCAAATGCCGAACGTTCGGGTTCGGATGGACTCAAACCCGAACCCGGTTCGCTCATCTCTAGAAGTCTATTTAAATGGGCCAAATAGTCCCAACATGATTCATTTTTCAAGATATCTTCAGAGGAGTTGGCGATCAATTTTTTCTATTGCAGAGCTCAAAAATCACCATCCTTCACATAAGCATGCAGTAGGTAGGCAGAGAATTTTATCATTTAAAGGAGATTGCCCCCCAAAAGTTATACAAATCACCAATATACACTTATTATAAGAAATGCACATAAAGAGTCCCCCCCCCCCCCTGCACTTACTACTGCACTTACTACTGCATCAAGGCTTCACTTCCTGGATAAAATTGTTATGTCACTTCCTGGATAAAATGGGGATGTCACAACCCGACTCCCAGAGATGTGCGGGCTGTGGCTGCTGAAGAGGATGATGGCAGGGGGACACTGAGGGACACAGGGCACTGGAGGAACACTGAGCATCCCCCTACCATCATCCTCTCCAGCAGCGACAGCCAGCACAGCTCTAGGAGTCAGGTCGTGACATCACCATTTTATCCAGGAAGTGAAGCCTTGATGCAGTAGTAAGTGCAGAGAAAAAAGGCACTTAAAGTGCATTTCCCGTAATATGAATAACAACCATATAAATAATGATTGTGTAATTCTAAGGTGGCACTCATGAAATTGAGCACTATTTGGTTTTTCCTTCAAATTAAAGTTGACTGTTGGAGGTCCCAAAAAGGGGGAATTTTGATCTGTATACAGACCCCTTCATTGGAGATTAAGCAAAGTGGAGAATCCATTTAATAAAGGGAATCCGTCGCCAGGTTTATGCTGCCCTAAGGGAGATTCTTGTAGTGTCTCAAAGTACTTTGAAAGCAATTTTAAATACCTGTATGTTTTTGTTAGAATAGGACAGGGACACTTGCCGTGTAATCACAGGTAAATGTAGCCGACTATGAGTCACTTAAATGTATCTAAATCAGGTGTGGGCCAAATTGTCTGCGAACGTTAGAAAGGATCCTTGAAGAGTATTAACCACGGATTATGCCGTTCCTTTAGTTACATTTGTTATCACAAGACTAAAATAATATTTGACTTTCACCTCCTTTAGCTGACAGCTTTTGGTATCCAGGCTAATTGGTATGCAATGAATTACGGGGCATTCTTACAGAACGAGCTTTGTCACAGGGATCAGGCGGGTCTCTGGGCCCATATTTCAAAGTCTTCACTCTGGTGATCTCTATAAGCTGTAATAAATGGGAAATGCTAGTTTTCTTCTAGCTGATTTCGGCAGAGCTCTTAATAGATAACCGGGTACAGAATGCCAATTACAGTACTTTGCTTTACCGAGGATGCAAAATTCTGATAACTGAGATGACTTGCAAAAAAAATCGTTCATTGGTTTTCCACTGAGACTGTGAAACTGCCGTGAAACTCCAACTCCCAGCATGCTCCAATAGCTTGGGGCGGTCAGAGCATGCTGTGTGTCAGATCTTCACAACAGCTGGGGCTCTATCAATTGAAGATTAATCTTCTACTACAGTACTGGCTAACAGATCCAAATTGCCAGAACCTTCTCAATGTATTCAGGGCAATGTGCTTGTGGACAGCTTTATAGACCCCAGCTAGAATAGATCAGTATTTTAGAAGAAGGAAAAACAGATGTGGTGTCCCACCACGGGTTTTACTGTTGGTTACACCCTTCGTAAAAGCCTGTACTTATTGTACTCATGTACTGATGAAGGTAGTGATAAAGTTTCGCCACTAAATGTAAAAGTTTATGCTGCACGGCTGAAGTATGAAAAGGGTTATTGTTTATTTGTGTGTCACATGGATCTGTGTACCTATGGGAATCTTTTCTTCTTCTCTCTCTTTACTTCTTCTACTGCACTCTTCACCCACTCACAGCGCACCTTAGATAAGCTGAGGAAGGAAGTCACATGGGTGGAGAAGGTTCATGGGTCTTTCGTGTTGGACATTGTAGAGGAAGGAAGCAAGCTGCACAGCTCTCTAAAGTGGTCCTCTCTGGGCCCTGGTCCTCTGCTAGGTCCCCCTATTCTCAAGCTAGTCAGAGACAACCTCAACCCATGTCGTGGACTAGGAGAGTTACAGAGCAGTACAGTATCCACAGACAGCAGTAAGCTAGGAACTTATCCGGATAGAACAAAGTCATAGGAACTCTATCTCGCAGCGCCGTTGTCAGCAGGGAACCCTCAGCATTCCACTCATCCCAGGTAACAAGATCTGGGCCTTGAGTCACCCTGTAGGATAGGTCCCCCAAATCTAGTGGGCATAAGGTGGTGGGAAGACTAACAGGTCAATACACGGGCACAAGTATTCTCTTCTTCTAAATATTCTTTTATCTCAGCCTCCAACATCCCAGAAGAGCACAGTACTACTTGGGTTGAGACTCTTACAACATCCTCCTCTCTGCTACTCTGCTTCTTTGTATCACTCAACACGCTACTCAGTCAGCACGACTGTACTCCACACTCTATTCCTGTCACAGATCTGGTTATTGTACTATCCAGTGTCTTATCTATTGCTTTATCAAGGGAACTATCGAGTGTATATTATCTTGTTAAAGTAAAGCTGTATAAATTGCTGCACTCAAGTACCATTCAAGTAAAACGAAGAGATTCTTTGATTCTTCAACCCGCACAGTGTTTACCACATCCTTGGGACACTTCCCCTTTCTGTGGGTGGCAGTTCCGATAGTCCGGGAGGGTCACTACACCACTCTGGCCATCTGTGACTACACTAACCCATGGGATCCCGTAGCAGCCCGGCAGGACACTGTCCACTGGGGAAAAGGGTACAATAGGTCTTCTAAAATAAAAGCAGGCATGCCATCACACCTGTGTGCCCCGCCGACACTGGCGTCACAAAGTAACATCCTAAGGTTCGGCTGTATCTCGGCCAACCACCACCGGCCGTGTCGCCTCCACACTAATGCGGGGGTGTACCACCACACAGAGCTGAGGAGAAGGGTGAGAGCCAAGACAGAGACCAAATGTAAAGGGAAAAATAAGGGGAAAAGTCTGGAGAGGCGAGCTGTACACAGGCAGGCCTCAAGAAGAAAGCAACACATCAGGTGATTTCTACCTGACTCCGCCCTGGAGGATCTGTGGCCATAGCTATAGTATGTGGTACCCAGCTTTCCCTCCACCACATATTTGGTTGCGTTACTATTTAGCATTATAACTGTCTGCAGTGGAAGAGACCATCTACTACCAGAATCTTTACCTCTTTAAAGGTGGACTATCAGCAGGTTAGACTAAACTAATCTGCTGATACTGTATGTCCCTACTGCACAGAGACACAGAGGAGGTAAGTATGTGTCTTACCTTCCCTCTCGGCGCCGTTCTAGTTCAGTTAGTTGTGTGCTCCACAGTCCGGTGAGACCTTTAGGAGCACTGCCAGCCCAGGGCAGAGCAGGGGTATTACTATGGGGGCATGGCAGGGGGCATTAATATGGGGACAGAGCTGGGGGCAGAGCAGGGGCATTACTATGGGGGCAAAGCAGGGGGCATTACTATGGGGCAGAGCAGGGGCATTACTATGGGGCAGAGCAGGGGCATTACTATGGGGGCATGGCAGGGGGCATTACTATGGGGACAGAGCTGGGGGCATTACTATGGGGGCAAAGCAGGGGGCATTACTATGGGGCAGAGCAGGGGCATTACTATGGGGGCATGGCAGGGGGCATTACTATGGGGACAGAGCTGGGGGCAGAGCAGGGGCATGGCAGGGGGCATTACTATGTGGACAGAGGGCATTTTTACTATATGAAGGGCACAGCATGGGGACATTATTACTATATGGGCAGCACAGCACAGGATCCTACATATGGGACCCACATACCTCCTTACTTTACTGCACATGACACCAAACACTGGAGTTACTACTGCATGAAAGTTTATGGGTGGGGAAAAGGGAAGGAAGTTGGTGGAAATGTGCAGAGCCTAAGATGTTTGTCTGACAGGTTCTGAAGAGAATCATTGTAGCTTGAAGAAATGATCAGGGTAGTCTGGGCAAGATGGAGAGGAAATGGAGAGCGATCGCCTCAGATCAAAGAAGACCTCACCTGTGAGTTACTGAATTAAGTTTATTTCGGTATACAAAGGGGCCCACTGAGGCTCTCTCGACCAAGAGTCCACACAAACTTGGAGCCGGCCCTGCCTCTGCCTCCATAAATAATTTCCCGACAGTCAACTTAAAGGGATATGCACAACAGCGCAACCATGAACCCGAGTTTGTGAAGTTTGTTTGAACTGTTTATTTGTTACGTTAGAACAGGTGCTTGGTTGTTTTGTGTTCTCCCTTAACTAAAAGGTTATCTTTGAATTTGAAATAAAAAATAAATAAATAAATAAAAAACTGTTAAAAAAAAGGGTCTGACCCCTTCTCTTTGAGTCCGATCGATCAATTAATGGTTTATAGATACTACCCAGAATATACGTTACCCAGAATATAAGTTACTTAAAAACACAGAGAGTCTCTCATGGCGACGTTTGCAGCCAAGAAATATTGGGAAATCTTTTTATGAGATAACCTGAAACAAAGTCATTTTTCAACATTTTGAGATTGACGTATATTTTATTTTGGAGGATTATTGTTTTCCAATTCGGTTTGATTTCTCTGCTTTTATCTCACATCTACTTTTTATTTCATTTTCTAAACGTTACTTTTTAGAGTTCCTTGTAAACTGTGAATGACAAATAGCCGCACAAAAAATGCATTAGCCGCTCTATCACTGACTCTTAGAGGGTCTAGTCGGAGCTAAATGCTTTTAAGCTCAAAATCTACGCCTGCTTACATAAAGCGTATGTTTACCCTAAACTTGAATAGACACATTAACACATATCTCCCTGTGGGTGTTCTTTATCCTTCACTTAAATGTAGGAATGCAGATCGGAGAACAAGGACGGAAGTAGGCCAAAAAGTAGAAACTGAGAAACTTATGATTACGAAAAAGTTATGTGTTTAGAACTTGCCATTGAGGGGCGGGGCCTATGCGCCGATGACAAGGGTGGGACAAGCAGTGGTATTGTGGGAGGGGATAAATGGCGTTTCGACTGTGATAAAAGATCACTTTTTACTGGAACAAGCACCATGACGTATGATATAAAATAAGGTAATAAAATAAGGTTAATTCACTTTAAGTGTGTCACATGAATAAAATGGCGCTGGTGATGGAAAGCTAGTGCCGTGGTCCTATTTTTAAACCACGACCTAATTCCTATGCACGGCGCCAGTCTATTACTGAGCACCGGCCTGGGCTGAAGCACTGGATTTGGGCCGGCCCGCCCCCAGTTGGAGAAAAAAAACCTCCCCTCTGTAACACAGCTCCATTGGAATCAATACAGCTGTGTCACAGGGGGCGGGGATTTCCTCCCACTGAGGCAGGCCGGCCCACATCCAGTACTTCAGCCCGGGCCGGTGCTCAGTAATAGAGTGCCCCGCATGCGGGAATCAGGCCGCAGTTCAAAAAAGGAGCCATCGGCTTCCCTGCACTGGCACCATTCTACCATGTGAAACACAAGTTAGAAAAACAAAAAAACAAATAGTATATATATATATATATATATATATATATAGCTAGTATTGCATGTTTTGTAATACCTGGCTTGAGAAAGATGGAATGTAGCCCATCGAAGCGCATCGTCCTCTGTACTGCTTATTGATCGTGGAAATAAGCAGACTTGCCGATGTTCGCTGACTGCTATCAGTTTTACTACACTGCCTACCTGGAGGGGGGTAAGATTACTCATGTGAGATCTTCTCCTCCATGATAAAGTCCTTTTCTATACCTATCATTGGTGCATATCCATATTATTGTTGTGAGTTTCCTTGAGCGCCGGGCTGCTCTTTTTTTTTATTTTGTTACATAAAAAATAAAATCTACACATTTATATATTAACAAAAGTCTACATGGGGGCATGCTCGCTATAAAATGAATATAAATATACTATAGTGAAACTATAGTGAAAGATGCCCATACATAATAAATTTGATTATATATGTAGCTTGACCATAATAGTCGGTATATAATGCAGGTAATGGTCTTTGTATAACAGCAAATAAAGTGTACGTATATTGGTGCTATATACCACAAAGCTTGGTATTGCTGAAAAATGTCTTATATTTGGAGGGTTTGTAAATAATGAAAATTCCTTTTTTTAGTTGGGCATGACAGCTGCATTTGCAAGTCTTCTATGGCCCTTTCCCTGGTGCCTAGTGGGGGGATCCCCCACCCTCCCGCGCGATGCGATAGTGGAGGGAGGATCCCTTCATCTTACCAGCCCGGGCCTCAGCGTTGGAATGACACTGATTCCGGCTCGGTATTCTATTGATCTGGTTTGCAACAGACCAGACCAATAAAGCACCGATCTAATGGATTGGTGCTGTATTAAGTATACAACACTGATCTCTATAAGAGTTGTATTAGAAGTCCCCCAGAGCCCATGTACAGGGACACTATTAACACTAAGCTAGGGCTGCATAAATAAAATCCTTATGCTTACCTTTTTTTCTTGCTTCCAATAAATCAGCTTTAGGAGCTGACTGTTCACTTGCTGCCTGATATATCCCAGTCCTCGTCAGCCACCGTTATCGTTATGGCATAAAGGAAAATACAAAATGATATTTTTCCTTTAATAATACTATTCACATGTTTTTGTTTTTTTTCCCCTTTAAAATAATAGACCTGCTATTGAAGCAAGGGTTAAGTTTGCACAACTTTGAATATTTCTATTCTCCAGACTGAATGGGTCATTTGTGACTCTGTAGAGCTTTATATTCAAGTGTTCCACTTTATAGTCTGCCATACAACAGGGAGCGTGGGCACAGAGCATAGGCATTAGAAAAGGCTTTACAGATACCAGAGCTTAACCTGACCCATTAGTTCTGGCAGAGTTTGCAAGTGTTTTTCTTCTTTTGCATTTTACATTTTTTTAAGAAAAGTTTTTCATTTTACAACCTCAAGTCCATTTTTGAGTGAATGCTATAGTTTCCGATGCATAATAAGGATCCATGTAAATGCCCGCATTACTTTAGGAATAGGATTTGTTTCCATACGATACTGTTAGGGCCCTATCACACGGGACGATTATCGTGCAGAAAATCTTTATATCGTTTAAATTTAAACGATAATCATCCTGTGGAATTGCAGGCAACGATCGAAAAATCGCTTGTGTGTTGTTAATTATTGTTAATCGTTCACTGTAATTCCACATCCGTTCGCTGTAGTTCCACATTTGGTCACTAATAGATCAGTGTAATGGTGCGTTTACACAGGCAGATTTATCTGACAGATTTTGTAAGCCAAAGCCTTTGGCTTCCAAAATCTGTCAGATAAATCTGCCTGTTTAAATGCACCATAATTCCACATCGTTCATTCTTTTGCTGGGATCAGATGGAGTAAACGATCGTAGTAATGATCGTTGTAATGATAGTAACTAACAACCATCATTCTGTGTAATATGTTGAACGATTTCAGGTTAACTATACACAATATCGTTTGTGATTGTTTGTCGTTAATCGTTAAAAATTGCTTCATCTAAAAGGACCCTTAGGGTACTATTCCACCAAGCAATTTTTTGACTACTAACAACTAATGAGCGCTATGCTAAATGAGCCGAAATCGGTCATCCAATTACATGGGCCGATGAGCGTTACTTATGATCGTTCTCGCGGTCGTTTTGTCGTCTGCTACTGCGTTAGTTTCAGCTTCGATGTCTTATTACACCGAACGATGTGCGAACGATTTGCGAACCATCAAACAATAAAAATAGGTCAAAACGCTATCAAGCGACCAATCATTTCTCATTGTTATTTAATCATTGTCTGCTATTACACAAACCGATTATCGTTCAACTACAAACGATCTAGCGATTTTTTTTAACAATAATCGTACCGTGGAATAGGACCCTTAGTTTGAGGCACTATTCCAGCAGTCAGGGCAGGGTGGTAGTACAGGCACAATATTATTATGCACGAGCCTGGAAGACAGAAATGGCTGCACATCATGGTTGATACGAAAGCCTATCAGCTACATTAAAAACCAACATCAGAAGATAGTATATAATTTTATCAAACCATATTGCCTCATGTACCACATGCAGGTCTCTGATACACATGAGTCCCTACGCTAAACGACACTGTGCCGGTCAGTGAATGCCAACCCCACAAAGCATGTACAAGCAGGGAAGGGGGACCTCAAAATGGCCCTGCAACCCCACTGTCATAGGACTGCAGGTGCTGCTGACGGAGAAAGAGGCCACCAAGCAACACAAGTGGGAACAAGGTCTACTACTCACCAAACCATCAGTAGATAGAATGGAGAAAAGAGGAGGTGATTTCCATATGTACACAGGTGCTTCCTGCTAATTTGGATCACATGAGTCTTACAAGGGAGGAGTGCTAGCCTCAATGAAAAAAAGGCCTCCCTTCCCTGCTTGCGCATGCTTTGTGGGGTTGGCAGTCGCTAACCCGCACAGTGTTGTTTAGCGAAGAGACCTGCACGTGGTACATGAGGCAATATGGTTTGATTAAATAAACTAACTTCTGATGTTGGTTTTTAATGTAGCTGATAGACTTTCGTATCAAACATGGGTGCGATGTGCAGCCATTTCTGTCTTCCAGGCTTGTGCATATTTTATGTATTCTGTCCCTTTTTTCATTGTGGCTACCACGCCTCCCTTGTAAAACCCATGTTATCCAAATTAGCAGGAAGCATCTGTGTACATATGTACCTCCTCCTTCTCTCATTCTACCTACTGGTGGTTTGGTAAGTAGTAAGACCTTGTTCACACTTGTGTTGCTTGGTGGCCACTTTCTCCGCCAGCGGTGCCTGCGGGGTTTGAGGGGGCCCTTGGGGTTTGGTCCTCTGACAGTGGGATTGCAGGGCCATTCTATGGCCTCCCTTCCCTGCTTGCGCCTGCTTTGCGGGGCTGGCGGTCGCTAGCGTTTAGCGTAGGGACTCATGTGTATCAGACACCTGTACGTGGTACATGAGGCAATATGGTTTGATCAAATTATATACTAACTTCTGATGTTAGTTTTTAATGTAGCTGATATTTATGTGTTTTATTGCTGTCACTGAATCATGTGATCAACAGCCTGACTCACAGAAGTTTACAGTGTATAATAAGTACTAGGAATTGGTCTGTCCTGGGTCAGTTGACTTCCTGTGAACTACATTTTTTTTACCTATAAGATCCCTCCCAAACCAGTTGCTGCTGTTATTATAGATTGGTTGGTTCAGGCTCGTGTGAACCAGGTTGCTTAGTATTTGTATCCAGGTGGCTGGAAAAGATGGATGCAACTCTAAGGCTGTCTGGAAAACATGGATACAGCCATAGGTTATAGCCGTGGTGTTTCCTTTCTCCAGTGGTTCCATAGCATTTTTATCTCTTATATGTTGCCCAGGTGTCAGGGATTACAGCTACCATGTTAGTAATAAATCAGAGGAGTCCACCAACTTACAGTATGCTCAACCATACGAGGTATAGTTATTGTAAGAAATAGATATTCTTACAATAGATACAATTTACAGCCATGAATCACCAGTCAAAAAAATAATAAAAATCCTGACGTAATACATGACAAAAAAGCACAGTCCTGTGACACCTGTAAATACTTTTGGTGTTCAAATTGTTCTGCTCTATGCGGCATGCATAATAATAATTCTGCAAAATGAAATTGTATCCGCATAAGGACAATTTGGAAATTTCTTTTACATTTTTTTTTTGTAAAGCAGAAAGTGAGAAAATAAAATCTTGGCAAGTGTTCCATTAAATCAACAAGATATCACAACATGAGAACAAAGACATAGTCACACAAACACCATGTGTTTCCTTAGGACATAGACATTGACGGGGCAAGAAATGATTACTCATTATTACCCATTATTATTATTATCCTGAATGCACGTTTGCATATGGAGAAAATGTTAATAACAGCTGTTCCATCTGCAGTGATAGACTAAGCAAAACGGAAGAATAAAACAACTTTGGGGAAAGATAGAGGCGGCGTTCTCATCTAATAACGTAAGTCTGGACTGAAGACCAGAGGCTCAGAGGAGGACTAAAGAGGGATCGGGAGTAGGATTTGGAATAGAAAGGGTTAGTTTAGTTGGGTGATGGAATGTCTTCTCTAGAGTTGATCAAACCTAGGGAAATCCTAGGTTCGATCGAACTCGAAGATTCATGAACCTTCTGCATTTGATTGCTGATGCCTTCCCGGTCCGTGGGGAAGGAGAAGACTGGCCGGGTACCGCCTGGAATTCTGGGATTCAGCCTATTACCTAGGCTGAATCCCGGGATTCCAGGCGGTACCTGGGCACTCTCCTCCTTCCCCACGGACCGGGAAGGCATCAGCAATCAAATGCGGAAGGTTTGTGAATGTTCGAGTTTGATCGAACCTAGGATTTCCCGAGGTTCGATCAACTCTAGTCCCCTCTCCCCTTGGTGACTTGGTGAGTTGGGGGATATTAGGGGATATTGTTCTACACACACTGCTGGAGTACCAGCCAGAACTAAAAATCGTTCCCCATGTTGCACAGAGGTTTGAGGAAGAGATGGTAATTCTACCTGTAAAGGGATGTGGGATGACTGTGTGCTTATTCCCACATTTCGTAAACCATGGAACCTACGGATGGGGAAGTTCACTCGTAATCTTGTTTTAATATGATGCCGGGAGCGAGAAGAGTGTTTTAATCTTCACAGTCTTGTAATGACAGAGCCATGCGGCTGTTTCATTACTAGTGGAAATGGGAGCCATGGGACTGACAATGGTGGGGGCCCAAGTTGACTACTGACTATGTTATCTGTTCACTTGGTTGGATTTCACTTTATATTCTTGAAGAACAGTAGCTTTTGCTCTTTTGAGAGTGGGTCCATCCCCCTGTTGGTTAGGTTATTACTCTGACTATAACTTCTGGCTCTATTCCACCATTAGCTAGGGTATCTGACAAGGATCTGCCACAGAGGAACCTCTTTATTACCAATACCTGTGTGGCCCCTTTGCTCTGCGATATTACTGGGAAAAGGCTCTGGCATACCACAACTTCCATGGCAAAGCGTGTCATCAACTTGATAACCTGTGTAGAACTGTCTGCTCCAACAAGTACTCTCCACTTAGCCGCAAAGGGAATAATTTTACAACTCAGAAAAAACAAAAAAAGTGTGAATTCCCATTAGTTCTTTTTGTTTATCTCCTTAGCTGGAAAGTTTTATGCATTTGCTCTAATTGAAAGAATAGGAAGTAATGCCTCTGATGTCCCTAGTTGTATTATTTAGGAATGTTCTCAGTTATTTGTGGTTGCGGCATCTCCTACGGGAGAGACTTCATGCAAAGTATTATCACGTGAAAAAGAAGAAGAATCGTTTAGGGGGGTTTTATGGGACGAAATAATGTGAGATAACACAAAACATTGTCTTTTGTATTACTGTATATCAGCAATTCCTCTAATGAAGATAAACCTCATGAGCTCCATTTTTACTAAAAACAAAAGTACCATTTGGTCGTCATACTCGGAAAGGAGTTTTGCCTGGATAAAAAAAAAGCCACGAGAGAGATTGCTTAAAGGGATATTCTGGACAGGTAAAATACATGTTGAATTCTCCCCCCTCCTATAGAATTTCAATTTGTTCCATTCTTGTTATTATCTTTTCAGTCTCCTTCCCTCAGTTCTGAGCTGCTGCTTTCTGCTGAAGACACAGAAAACTGTGACCCCCCTCTTCCCCCCTCCCTTCCGAGATGGCTCATGTAAACAGCAACTCTGGCGGCTGTCTCTGCACTATGTAATGCAGGGAGGGTTAATATGAGGTAAATTTGCTTGTGATTAACCCCCTGGCACTATAAAGTGCAGATATATGAATGTTAACATGATCTGTCTCAAAGGGAAGGGATAAGAGTGAACAGCTCACACAGTTTTATGTGTCTTCAGCAGAAAGCAGCAGGCTCAGAACTGAGGGAAGAAGGCTGAAAAGATAATTACAAGTATGGAACAAATTGTTTTAAAATTAGGATTTAACACCACTGACCGGAACACCACTTTAGGAGTGAAAAGCATGCCATGTTAGAGTTTGACTACATTTGTCCCCTCTAAATCAAGGGTGTCAACCTATGGCCATTGGAAAAGGGCATAGGGAAGTATCATAGGGAAGATGGAGAGAGAAAATGTGCTAAAGGCGCCATCCTCTATTAATAGAGAAATAGTCATTACCTGGATGACTCCATCTTTTACACCCGGGGATTTTGTTAACGGATGTTGATGAGAGAACTTCTTATGGTCCGTTTACATAGAGCGATAATTCGCCCAAATCAAACGTTTACCAATTTCGAAGTACCGATGTGTTTTTTATAACAATCAGCATTTAGATGGAACGATATATCGTTTGGAAAAATCGTTATTGAGATCGTTTCGAAATCGCTTAAGCCCATCTCACACATAGCGTGAATCGACTGAAAGACTGTTTACACGAAGCGATCTGTGAATTTGAATGATTTGAGAACCTGTTGAAAGATAACGATGAACGATTTATCGTTTGTCGCTTGTTCGCTCACTGTGTTTACACGAGACGATTATTTCTCAAATGCGATCGTTATTGTGAAAATTCGAACGATAATCATTCCGTGTAAACGCAGTATTAGGTTGGGATCACCTGTTGTATTTGGTCAGTTCTTTTATTTAGCTAAAGCCGGAGTGGGTCCATAATAGAAAGGTGGACATCTTTTCATTATAGTTCTTCTCTGTCTCATATCCATTTCTGATTTTGGCTATAAATTATTGACTTTTAGGCTACATTTACACATAACCAGGAAGGTCACTTAAGTCAGCATGAATACTTATATAAAAAAAAAAAATTGTATGAGGGTGTTATCCAGATTTTGCGGGAGAAAAGGACTTCTCCTTTAACCCCTAGGCGACCCTGGGCGTACCCGTACGTCCTGGGCCGCCTAGGGACGTTCAGAGCGGTGCCATGGGGTGGCCCCGCTGTTATCCACTGCGGTCCCGGGTGCCGCTTGTAGCCAGGGACCGTGACTATTAGCGGGCACGGTCCGATCACCGTGCCCGCTTATTAAGTAATCGGATGCAGCTGTGAAAGCATCCGATTACTTACTGCAGCCCATTCCTGGTGTCTAGTGGGGTTGTCCCGAAGGAGCGATCCACACATCTGGCTCGGGCCGGGGTCTGTGCCTTAATGGCGCTGATCCCGGCTCGGCACTCGATTGCTTCCGGATGCAGCATCCGGAAGCAATCGAGTGCCTATCTCATTGATCTATGCTGTATAACTATACAGCATAGATCTCAATGAGAGATCAGTGTGCTTATACTAGAAGTCCCCTAGGGGGAAAAACCCTAACCCCAGGGGAAATAACCCTAATTCCAGGGGGAATAACCCTTACCCCCGGGGGGAAATAACCCTAACCCCAGCGGGAATAACCCTAACCCCAGGGGGAATAACCCTAGGCCCAGGGGTGCTTCTAGTATAAGTGTAAAATAAATAAAGTGTCATTAATAATAAAAAAAAAAAAACCTCCCCGAATAAAAGTTCGAATCACCCCCCTTTCCTCATGTTATAAATAAAAATAAATAAATAAACATGTTTGTTATCCTCGCGTGCATAATCGCCCCAACTATTAATTTATCATATTCCTGATCTCACACGGTAAACACCGTAAGCGCGAAAAAGTGAAAAATTGCGCATTTTTGGTCGCATCAAATCCAGAAAAATTGTAATAAAAAGCGATCAAAAAGTCGCATATGGGCAGTCAAGGTACCGATAGAAAGTAAACATCATGGCACAAAAAATGACATCTCACAGCCCCATAGACCAAAGGATAAAAGCGCTATAAGCCTGGGAATGGAGCGATTTTAAGTAACATATATTTGTTAACAATGGTTTGAATGTTTTACAGGCGATCAGATAATATAAAAGTTAAACATGTTATATATCGTAACAACTTGAGGAACATGCATAACAAGTCAGTTTTACCCCAGGGCGAGTGGTGTAAAAACAAAAACCCTCCAAATAAAAGAAATGCTTTTTTTTCCCAATTTCACCACACACTGAATTTTTTTCTGGTTTCGCAGTGTACTTGATGAAAGTCTCATGTGGGTCTCTAGGTAAAAAAAAAAATGGCCTTTTAAGCACAAAGAGGAAAAAAACGAAAACGCTAACATTTAAATTGGCCCGGTCCTCTAAGGGTTAAGTGCCTGTGGGGGGCGTCAACTGGAAAAATGACTTTTTCCATACCTCCATATGCATTTAAAACCCTGTTGTAGTACTCTCACAACAGTGATCCATACACCTGGTAAGCAATTCTTTTCTATGCTTTTATTGCCTCAAACACAGTGTTTATTTCAATAATGACAGTTACCAACCCGCATTGCACACTAACAACAGCAATCTATGTAAAACAAAAACAATAAAAGTAATACAATATTTTCAGCTGATTTAGATTTCGGCATTGAACAAAATAACAATTAAACCCAGTACAAAAACTTCACCCAGCCCAGGAAAATTAATGAGTTAAAAAAAAAAACAATTACAGATTGCTATACATCACCACAATCCATGGCCTTACCTAATAATTAAATAGAGAATCAGGCATCTGATCGCATTGTAATGTCTAGAGAGGAACTGATCGCTGCCGAGCCGAGAAGATAATTAACAAGAAGCTTCACATTACACAAAGAAGTTTTTCAAATAAATTAAGCGAGAGCTGCTGTTAGGGAAAAGAGTTTTATCGGATCTCTCATTTATACAAGTTATTACCAGACAAGGAGAAGTGCAGGCGCCAGTCGATTTATGGTTATAAATAGAGATGAGTGAGCATGCTCGTCTGAGCTTGGTACTTAAGTATTAGGGTACTCGACGGTGCTCGCTACTCAGATGAGCATCTTGCGATACTCAAGACAATGGCATCTTCCTCTTCCTGCATGTTTGGCGCCTTTTTCTCAGCCAATCATCATGCAGAAGAGTCTTTGGGAGTTCGTAGTATCACGTGGGAACCCTACATGTCAATAGCAGTGATTGGCTGGCCAGATCAGATGACCTGGACAGATAAGAATCAGGTCCCGCGATGCTCGCTTCAGACGCAGGTTGGAAGAGATTAAGTAGAGAGCTGCTGTCTGTCAGGGAGAGCGTTAGTGTGCGGTAAGGCAAGAATCCGACAGGAAGAAACCAACAGTCCTTCTACGGGCTTAAAATTCTTAAAACATATTTTGTTTTTGCTACTCTTGGCTGCTGGCTTGGACTTGTAGTGCAGCTCTCAGTAGTCAATTTGTCCTGTTGCTGACATTCCCTTGGTTGGCTGGGATCTGTAGTTCAGCTACACCTATCCTCACTGTGCTGT
The DNA here is from genome assembly GCF_027789765.1 of Dendropsophus ebraccatus. Taxonomy (NCBI): domain Eukaryota; kingdom Metazoa; phylum Chordata; class Amphibia; order Anura; family Hylidae; genus Dendropsophus; species Dendropsophus ebraccatus. The sequence goes on along the minus strand of NC_091454.1, from coordinate 23,858,135 downwards.
TTCTTTTGAGTAGTTCAGCTGCTACCTTAGTCTAACTTGGTCACTCTTTTGTCACTTCGATGCTTCGTTGCACCTAGTTGGGTGCTTTCCTAACATGTGCCAGCACATGTGCCTTGACCATCTTGGTCTGGGTCAGCAAAATTGTATTGAGGGCCACCACCCGGCTGTTGCCCATAATTTGGTGTAATTTTGCGATTAGCCAGCCCCAGAGGCGTCCATGCATGCTGCCCTCGCTGTTTCCTGTCCATTTCCGTGTTGATTCCATCATTTTCTGAGGTTTCCAGGTTTTCAGGCGCCTTCCCTGTGCAGAGTTTGGTCCCCTGCAAAAATGCTCAAGTTTCCCATTGACTTCAATGGGGTTTGTTACTCAAAACAAGCACCCAAGCATCAGGAAATATTCGTCTCGAGTATCGAGCACCCAAACATTTTCGTACTTGCTCATCTCTAATTATAAAGGCATCTGCTATTCTGACTCCTCTTGTCGACTTATATGGGGCAGTTGCTTTTCAAATGTCTCGAAACTAGGTCTATTGCTCTGGATAAAGTTATCATGATTGCTCAGAACAGAAAGAACAGAGCAGAATTATATATATCTTTGTGGGAAAATATTTAGTATAACTTGTTGATTGAAATCCCTGATCATATTGTGGTAAGGAGTCCAGTGGGCGGTGTCACTCAATGGACAGGACTCTTTAGCGTGGAAGCATCAGAAATTTCAATCAATACATTACAAGTTATACTGAATCTTTTCCCATAAAAATATATATCAATCTGCTAAGTAACTTCTGCTCTATAACAAGATACTGATAGCTTAGGTAGCAATTTTATGGTGACAGGTTCCCTTTAAGTGCTTGTTATTTGAGTCAAGCATTTTTTAATGCTTGAGTGCTGGACTCGAGTAATGATCCTCATGGAAATCAATAGGAGACTTAAGCATTTAACCAGGTTCCCCGCTGCTTGACAGAGTGCAGGGTGTTTGGTAACCTATAAAAAAAAAATTGTTCAGATTTTTGGATATTTTGTCCCTTCAAGGGATGTAATATACAAAAATTTGAACCAAAAATTTGTATGCGTTTCTGCAAGACACATTAGAACTCTGGCGGGATGTCAACAATTTAAACATCCCTTTAAGCGACGAAATATCCAAAAATGTGAATGAAAAAATTGACTAGGTTACTGCGGTGGGAATAAATATAAATGACAGCTATCAGTTATTGCAAGTGTATGGCCACCTTTACCACGAGGTGCTCGGTTGAGCATTGAGATCGATTGAGCCCCCCGAAGCAAGCATGCTTGCTCAAGACTAGTGAAGATCCTATTGGTTAGAATTTGCAGCTTGGTGTGGATTATAGTGTATGATCTACGACCAATATTAAAGTGGTACTGTCATCCATGATTACTGATTAAATACCCCTTTAATATTAGTGGTAGACCATCCACTATAGTCCACAGAATAGCGGCTGCTGCACATTGCGGCTATATCTCTGTTAGGTATGCCCAAGGAATCTTTAGGTTAAAGACAAGTTTGGTGCCATTGGCTCTTCTGTCGCTGAGTGCCCTCTCCCTGCCTCGGTCCATGGCTTGTTTCATATGAATCAGCCTGCTCCCCACCGTGCTCAATAGTTGGTGGAGACTACCTCTAGGGAAATAGGGAAATTCTATGTCTTTCTTGATATACTGGAATCTATATTACACGCTTGTATGCACACACATTTTGCCTGCAGTATCTCCGTTTCATCATATGGTTGGATGCACTCTAGTCTCAGTAATGCCAGTACAAAGGGAACCTTTACAGCAGCTCAAAGTGACTGTGAATTGCCACAATTGCCATAGTTCCTCATGTGTGAAGTAGTTTCAGATCCATACATCAAATGAATTGTCACATTGACAGAAGCTGAGTGTAAAGATGGCCGTCAGATGTCATGTAATAAAAACAAGTTCTCGTTGAATTGATGGAGAGGAAAAAATATTGGAGAAGATGCCAACATGCGAATCCAGGTTTGACTTTGATGTTGGATAACTTCAAGGAAATATGTAATGAGTTGGACATTTTAAGGTTGACTTAAAGTGGGTTCCCAATTCTGGAGGGATCAAAAGATTATAAGAAAAAATCTTCATGATAATAATAATTGATACACTTTCTTTCTCCTTGATGATGTTCTATAGAGCAATGACAACTAACCAGACCCAGACTATTGGATATGGGGCAAACTAGGATACACCTTTACGACTACTGTAGTTATCAGGAATAGAGATGAGCGAAGCGAATCTGACGAATTCCGATTTGCAGGGAATCAGGCTTTTAATTTCGCTCATTGCGATTAGGGAATTCGCCAGATTGGCTTTGCAAATTTTCTAAACATTACGCAGTTGAGAATATTACGCAGTTGCGAGATTCTCGTTTGCATGTTAAAAAATGATATAACCATTCGAACATAAAAACATTTATGAACATGTTCGAGCGGCACTATTTTTAATTAAATTCATTTGTATGCAATTCACGAATATTCACAAATTTGCGAAATTTCCGAGTGATTCGCTCATCTCTTATCAGGAATAATGGTTGTCGCCCAATATGTGTTTGTAAGAGTGGTCTAAGAATTGAACAGACATTTTAATATTAACCACTGGTATGATCTTACAATGACTGAGAGCCTTTATCGGTCAAAGATTTAACTATTTGGGTTGTGCCAAAATGGCACTACTGGCTCTTATAGGATCTTTCTGTACCACTATTGGTCTCAGGAAAGCCATTCTCTGCCAAAGGTTATGCAAAAAAACCACAAAAACTTTATATCAATTAATTTAGCCGATAATCTTTCCATGTGTATGTAGGCAGCGATCAAACAACTAAAAAAATTTGTTTGTATATCGTTGATCTGACCATAAAACCATAGTAAATAGTTTACTAATTGTTCGCAAATCTAATGGTGTATGTTGGTGTTTGCTCGTCATTATGAATGGCTCGTATTGGTCGTATAACAATTATTGTAATTGCTTCACTTGATGGGTTGATTGTCATGATATCTGGGTTAATGGGCGGGTTTTGCATCAATCTGGAGCCAAAGGGTGATTCACCTGCCTTGTAGTTCATGTTATTTTTCATGCCTTTCCAGTGGGTGGCAACCACAGAGGTTGAAGGTGTGACTTGAGATGGAGAAACTACTACAGCCAATTTATTTAACAGGCAGAGGGGTGAGGAGCCATGAGAAGACAATTACAAGAGAAACACCATTTTCTACCTATTGTTAGCTGGAAAGGAAGTCCATGTCACACATGCCCGAGGTGCCCAATAGCTTCGAAGATGATGTCGGGGCTACACCTGCCCTTCTGTCACTGCATTTACTTTTGTTCTGAAAGTTCTATTTTAATGCTTCATATCTGGTGTCTGTGATTTCAGAGCTCTTGTTGTGTTGAGGAGAAAAACATTCTATTGTAGGATTTGGACGGTGTCCTGAGTAGGTAATCAAGGATAGGAGAACTGGTAGGGTAAGATTAAAGTCTGTGTCCCCCAGTTAGGAAGAGCTAAGGTATGCTTGCTGTTGTGACTTTATCCCACCATTAGACTATAGAAAATGGCGGCATCTCTCGAAACTGGACTGACCACTTTGTAGTCTGGTAGGGTAGAGAATACCTCCCTATCCTCCCCCTGAGCAAAACTCCTTGATGCCCTCATAGGCCTACCCTAATAGCACTCTTATAGGCATACCAACAGCCTAACCAACACAGTGGGCAAAGAGCCTAATCAACACAGTGGGCAAAGAGCCTAATCAACACAGTGAGCAAATTAGACAGGGAGAGCTACACACAGACAGCAGTGACTGGGATTTTACTGCTGAGCATAAACATTCTTATTTTTTGTTACCCGCTGTTACTTTCCCCAGGTGGAGAGTGGTAGATGTAACACTTATCGCATTACCAATGACTCTATGATGTCATGTTTTTCAATTACTGACAAACACGCAAAGGAACACCGAGGGGCCGCGGCACTTCCTTGCTCAATACATAGTCGCAAATAAAACCAAGAAATTCAAGACGTGTGTATAGCAAGGTATTTAATGGGAGTATGTGAGGTCTTTTCACCTGGAAGGACAAAAAACTAATTTAGTCTTTTTTTTGGCAGCCATCCTGGATATATTTAGGGAGACTGGGCTATTCTTGCAATTAAATGATAAATTAATAGCCCTGCAGTATTCCTGCTCACCGCTGTTACAGTGGATAAAGAGGATTATTATTTCTGTGTTTAGCTAAAAAGCCTATTGAGCTTATATTAATTTTGCTTCATCCATATTAAAGCATTCATTTATTTGTATGTGTTGCTTATACAAACCATTATGTTGTATAAAAACTATCTTTATATAGAGTCTGTCGCCTGGTTCATAATTATCACTGTAATGAATATCCACTCTTAAAAAAAAAGGTTGTTTTTTTTGAACGTTATCTCAATAGACTCAGCATCCCGTGGTGATTAATTTCTTATTATAACTTCACAGGGTCAGAGCTATATTTTCCCTATGCAGATCACCTGCAAACACCTGTGGGCTGTGTGTAGTGTGTGAGTCGCATGTGTGTAGCATGTGTCTACCAAGTGAATGGTTGTGATGGTGTTCATGAGTGCTACTATTTAAGGGGTAGTGCGGCATTTAACATTTATTCACTAAATAACACAAGTATAAGTTATACAACTTTGTAATGTGTGTTATTTCAGTGAATGGCCCCCTTACCTGTGTTCCCTCCACCCCGGAAGTGTGGTGCAGTATACTTACTCAATTGCTGTCGTCCCCGGCCGCCATCTTGGGTCGACGGGGTCATCTTCGGGAGGGGCGCCAGACCGCTCCAGCCATCCCTCTGCCGCGTCATCAGCTGCTCAGCCGCAATAGGCTAAGCATAACTATGCTCAGCCAATCGCAGCTGAGCAGCTGATGATGTGTCGGAGGGGGGCCGGCATGAGGGAGGGCTGTAGTGGTCTAGCTGGCCTACCGACGATGACGTTGACCCAAGATGGTGGCCGAGGTCGCTGTGCTTTTTCTTATCCTGGATAACCCCTTTAAACAGTGCCACTCTTGTTGAATATAAGATCATTTAAGTCATTGAGTTTTTGAGCCTTTGGTAGGTAGACTTGCATTTGACATGGTATGGTAGATAGACTCACCATAAAGTAGTATGGTAGACTGCCATATAGTAGGAAAGTAAACCCACCCATTGGATGGGTAGACACCCCTATTATGTAGATTAGTAGGTCTCTCTTCATCTTAACAATGCCCCCTTTTGCAAGAAAAAAATCTGTAGCGCACTTTCTCCTCATTTCCATGGTCTTCAGGTAGTCCAATGCAAGAAGTCTGATATCGAGAAGTCGTCAGGCTGCTTGCATTGGATCACAAATGTCCTGAGCTGCTCCAAGCATTATATAGGCCTCAATTGCTAATGAGTTTCTGCTCTGCTACAGCATTTCATGATTTCCATGGCCTCCTTATTTTATTACTCCATTGTCAATTGCCTATAGTAGGTGCTTTTGGAGGTAGACAAGAGTCACTATTGGCATTCTCACTCTTCTGTATATCATTCAACCAGGTGGGCTAGCCTTTGCTCCCCACATACATCAATGAGAATAGGCCATCCATGACCCTACCACTGTGTTGTCCTTTCTTGGAGGACTTTTAGTAGGTACTAGCAGTTATGGAAATGGACTCCATCTTAACCTGGCCCTTGTCAAAGTTGCTCTGGTCAATATGAAGGTAAATTTTTCTTGATGACTTTTCACTTCACATATCCCACTCCATTGGCAGTTACCCTTGTTACAAGATCATAATGTTATTCAATCTCGGTCGTATAATGTGTATTCTATCTGTTTAATACTATGTGAATTTTGCAGCGATTTTTCTCATTATGTGTTCACAGTAAGATGGAATTATATTGTAAGTTATGACAATGGTGAGATATGATGTGCTCAGTGTTTTTATCTGTTACATGTTAACACTTTCAAATTCAAAAATGGTAAGAACATAAAAATTGTTGCTGTTAAAATTTAAAAACAACACTGGAATGAAAATATGCCGTAATAAACAAATATATAGTAAAATAGCTGGCGGCTTTAATGCAAAGGGAACGGCGTTTGCAATATAGCCGCCAGCTTTAATTGTAAAACAGCTTATTTATGTTTCAGTTTTGCTTTTGTAAATGAAACATAGCAAAATTAGAACAAAAATAATGCACTGAATTTTGTGAGATTCACTCATCACTAGATTTTTTTTTTTTTTTAAATCGTCAACTATGACTCCTTTTCTTTTGCCCGTGTATGGTGCTCCAGCTAGGACCATTGTTATCAATGTAACTGTAATAACTTAAGCATATTTGGTTAAGTACAAACAGAAGACAGTTTATCATACTAAACCAGATAAATCCCCACCAGGAAGCACTTTATGTAGTCTAGCTGTCACTTTTCAAACTGTTTAGTAGACGTTTTGGACAGATATAGCACACATTAGTGTTTATGGCTATTGTCTGTGTCAAGTATATCAAAACAACAATAATATTCCAATCATCACAAACAAGGGACCTGTTCTGACTCACTGATTGGCCATTGATTGGCATTTTGCTTATGGACTATTTTGTTCTAATTACTCTGCAGCTGGCACAGGATTTGTATTGTCAAAATAACTTCTGAAAGTTCAATTTTAATGCTTAATATCTTCTGCCTTTGATTCCAGGGCTCTTGTTATATCAAGGCCACTTCACCAGGCTCAATGTTTGCACAGCCCGAAACTGAATATTAACCCCTTAAGGACAGAGCCCAAAATGGCCTTAAAGTGACACTGTCACCTCGCCGGCCATTGTAACAGGCTGGCCGAAAAGTCTAGACCCCACCCCCTTTAAGTTGGCCAACCAATGGGCGTCAAGGGGGCTAAGTGGCGCTAATGCCGCGAGGCCACGTCCACTTAATACAATCAAATACAATAAACTTAATACAATAAAAGGACACTTTTTACTTGAACAAGCACCATGACGTATGATATGAAATAAGGTATGAAAAACACTAAATTTACCCTTTACACCTGTGTAGAGATGTCAGAATGCACAAAGGGGGTGACAGTGTCACTTTAAGGACCTGGACAATTTTCAATTTAGCGTTTTCATTTTTTCCTCCTTGCCTTCTAAGAGCCATAACTCTTTCATTTTTCCAGCTACTGGACCAGGTAAGGACTTGTTTTTTTCAGGAACAGATGTTCTTTGTAGAGGCGCCTTTTGGTCTACCATACAATGTATGATAGAACCCCTAAAATATCATTTATGGGGTGAAATTGTGGGGGGGGGGGATTCTGCAAATTGTGTGTGGGGGGTTTCCCTCTTTATGTAATGCACTTTACGGTAAAACTGACATTTTATTTTTATTTTATAGGTCAGTCTGAATACAGGGATATGCAGTTTATATAGCTTTTCTAATGTTTTACTATTTTTATTAACAGTAAAACTTTTTTTTTTGCTCATAGGTGTGATTACAATGGCCTTTCTTTGACTCTTATAGCGTTTAAATTTTTTCACGTAAGGGTGTGTATGGGGTGTCATTTTTTGCTCCATGATCTCTAGTCTTTATTAATAATACCATATTTATGTAGATTACCCGTAATGATCAGTTTTTTATTTTATTTTAAATAAATTGTAATAAAAATAATCAATCCTGGTGTTTTTGTTTTTTTTTACCACTTTTTGTTTACGCCGTTCACCGTGAGGAAACAATATTGATTTATTTTATTAGATCAATGATTACACACATTACAGTGTGGTTTAAAACGTAAAAAAAATTTTTTTTTACACTTAAAGTTCCCTAAGGGGACATTTAAACATTTTTACATTCGATCTTTTACACTGATTATTGCTTTGCCATAGCATAACATTGATCAGTGTAATCTGCGATCATTGCATAGAGCCTGCCTGTGCAGACTCTCTACAACGATCGACGAACTGACTGCCAAGAGGAGGGTAAGAGACCTCTGGCAGTCAGATACAACGATCTGAACCCTCACGCTGTGGGCGTCACAATCGGTCATTGACAGGAGCACAGCTCCTGCCACTGATGTAAGTGCCACGGTGGCCCATCATTAACAGTGAGGACCTGGCTGAATATAGCAGCCAGTCCTCACATGCTTTGAAGTGAGCTCAGCTCCTGAGCTCACTTTAAAGCACTGGCGGACTCCATGGCATACAGGTACAGCATGGGTCCTTAAGTGACAGGATTCCATGATGTACCCATACGGCATGGGTCCTTAAAGGGGTAGTGTGGCGATTAACATTTATTCACTAAATAACACACATTACAAAGTTATACAACTTTGTAATGTGTGTTATTTAAAGCTACTCTGTACCCACAATCTGACCCCCCCCCCCCCCCCCCAACCGCTTGTACCATCGGATAGCTGCTTTTAATCCAAGATCTGTCTTGTGGTCCGTTCGGCAGGTGATGTCCGAAAAACAACTTTTAAACTTACAACCCCGTGCCCTACGGGAGTATCTGTGCCCTAACTTTGCACCACCTCCTCCCCACCCACTTCATCATTAGGAATGCCACTGGAACATTCTCTCCATGCTGAACATTGCACAGGTCCTTAACGATCCAGCCCATGTGCCAGGCTAAACAGGTGGGGAATAGTAGGCAATCTGCCTGGAGCATTCCTAATGATGAGGAGGGTGGGGAGGAGGGACGGAGGGGTTGTGCCAGCCTAATGCATACACAATCCAAGCCACTCCCGTAGGGCACGGGGCTGCCAGTTTAAAAGTAAATTTTTAGCACAATAACTGCATCATCTGCCAAACGGACCGCAGGACAGATCTTAGATTAAAAGCAGCTATCCGAAGGTACAAGCGGTTTGGGGGGGGGGGGGGTCAGATTGTGGGTGCAGAGCTTTAAGTGTACAGCTTAAGGGTACAGCTTTAAGTGAATGGCCCCCTTCCCCGTGTTTCTCTCATCCCGGAAGTGTGGTGCAGTATACTAATTCACTTGCTGTCGACCCCGGCCGTCATCTTGGGTTGACCACGTCCCTCATGCCGTCCCCCCGCTGCCGCGTCATCAGCTGCTCAGCCGCGTTTGGCTGAGCATAGTTATGGGCCGGCATGAGGGACGGCTGGAGCAATTGAGTAAGTATACTGCACCACACTTCCGGGGTCGGGGAAACACGGGGAAGGGGGCCATTCACTTAAATAACACACTGCATTGAGCGCTTTAACCAGCAGCCGGTGGTGTTGCCGTTTGGCTGGTCTCCTTAAGATCAGCGATCTGTTTCTCTTAGAACTATTAAAGTGTCGCTGTCGTTACAACTTTCAAAATCTAAATCAACAGTAGATGTGATATAAAGCAAGTTTGCAATTTATATTCATTGTTTATTTTTTAGTTCTCATGAAAAACATGGCACTTCCTGTCTTCTGACTTAAAAAAAAAAAAAGGAAACAGTCAGAAAACTGTCTGTGTATCCCAGGCCATCTGAGCGTTCATAGAGAGAAGGCAGTCATGTGATTGATGGACACATTAAGCCATGACTCTCTGTACTGGTTGGAATTCCTGGGTTTAGTCTGTTTTTTACAATGAGCAAAAGTCAGGAAATCTGCCTTCAGGAGACTGGACCTGGATTTCTGGTAAGTACAGCTTTGTTTTACAGCATGATAAAAAAAAAAAAAAAAAAAAATAATGAATGTATATTGCAAACTTGCTTTATTTCATATCTATTTTTGATTTAGATTTTGAATAAAATTGAGCTGCAATATCGAATAAAAATCTGTATGTTTAGGATATAGGGAAATCATATGCAACTGTAATTTAAGGATTAGAAAACTTCAAGACAAACAAAAGCACAAAACATTTGAAGTTCTGCTATTTTTACACGATTTAGCGCCACTGTCTAGCATCCATTTTTTTTTATGAGTCGGTGAAATTTTCCTGATGACATAATAGGTATCAGCTGTATTGACAGATTGTACAAGTGAAGACTTTATTACAGAAGTTCCTTACTGCTATGGCCTGCTATATACATCATCTGACATATGTTCAGTCTAACCCAAAATAAAGCTTCAGCTTTGCTCAGGCGTCACATTTCCTCAGAAAAAAATATATATAAATCAATGGCTCGCAACTTTAGAATTCAGAAGCTATCTGAACAGGATTACATTTTTCTGGGAGTTATTTTGGTATGGGAGCTCAGCTACATTTGCTGGCATAGAGCTAAGCTGTAATACCAGACGCTGCCTGTAGGGTGGAGCTGTTTCCAGACCCTTTTTTCTGTGGTCAGGCAAGTACTAATCTCTATACTACATGCTAATAGACTCCTAAGCATCAGTTGAATCGATTTTCAGAATTGATTGAATCGATTTGATTCTAATTTATCCATCATTAAGAGTACTGTGTAGGACAATGTTGTAGGGCACCACAAAAAGTATATACAGCAGCAGGGGCTCTGTCAATTTAATGCATCCTCTAGGCGGAGTAGATATGCATTCAAGTTATGTACAGTCACCGAGATGTGATCAGTAATTCTGTATGTTGGAAATGAGCAAGAATGTATAGCCTGCTTAGTGCTGCCCAATGTACAGCACAGGAGCAGGAACTCCTGTTTTTTTGACAGGAGTCCCTGCTCCTGTATGTACTATCTGTGGTACCCTACTCTAATCTCAAGGAACCCGCCTGTGACAGAAGTTCCTGTTCCTGTAAGTACTTAAATGCTAAAATATAATGTCAAAAGGAGTAATTCATCTAAATGAAATCGTAAAAAATCTATTTTTTATGGGCAATTCTGAACAAATTTGAATTATTTAGAATTGATTTTCTCATTGCAAAAAAAAAAAAAAAATTACACTGCTCATACATTCAGATCAGCTGACAGCTACATCTCCTGACTGCTTACCCCGCTTGCATGCCTGGCTCGGATGATTGTAGATGCAGAAGCATCATTCATGCTGAAATCCAGTATACCTAATTTTTCTTTACCCAGGTGGAGAATTAGGGTGCCCTTTATATACACATTTAGGGGGAGATTTATCAAACATGGTGTAAAGTGATACTGGCTCAGTTGCCCCTAGCAACCAATCAGATTTCACCTTTCAAAGGTGGAATCTGATTGGTTGCTAGGGGCAACTGAGCCAGTTTCACTTTACACCATGTTTGATAAATCTCCCCCTTAGTGTTCGGCCAATGAGATGTTGACACAAATTTAATCTATATGATCGCCTTAAGTGTCAAAACCGCAGAATGCTGTATTTCAGCCAGAACCACAAAGATAGTCCCTCCCCCGAGGACCAAAATATACTTACCCCTATATAAAAAGTGAGGAATGGGCTAATCCCTTTAAAACTTTACTTTGATCCTCACTAATTCTATTTAAAATGAAACTGAAAATGATTTGTTCCCCCTTGAAAACACCTAATTTCCTAAGCAAAGTCCATCATTACAACCCAATAGTAAATGAAAAGACTACATTAAAGGAGAAGTCCGGCTTTTTTTAAAAAATCTGGCAGACAGGAGGGGCAGGGGGAATTTGATCAGGAGTATGAACTTACCTCTTCACGTGCCTGCGGTGAGTGGCAGGACCGGCCTTGGGATCCCCGCTGGGCTCTGGGATCTCCGCCACTGACATGTCACGACCCGGCTGATGGACTGGCTGATCAGCCAATCAGTGAGTGGTACAGGATGCTGCTTCAGTCACTGATTGGCTGAGTAGCCAGTCCATCAGCTGGGACAGGCATTTTCATGACATCATCACCCCCCCCCTTTCTGCCGGTTGCCAGATTTTAAAGGCAGCCGAACTTCTCCTTCAATACTTGAAAATGCTGAACCGATCTCAGCACATTGCCGTCCTATACAAAAAATACTATATTAAGACCCATGAGACCGACAGCAGCAGAAGTCATCAGTCATGACAGTGGAGATCTACAGCCCTAGCTTTGTCTGTGCTGTGACTAATCCAGCAATTCCTGCTAAAAAGGAACACTACCATCCCTGTGGGATTGCTGTTTATTCTCCGGAATTAGGTGTCTATTGATGAAATCCCCTTTGTGTACTCTATTTCCATGCATAATTTCATTAACACTAAAATGGTTACAAACTGTAACATACTCTAATTGTCTGGGTATTGTTTACAGCAAAAGTACATAAATTATGCATAAGGAAGGTTACAGCTCGGCTTCATTCACAAGAAACAAGGATGAGCTGCAATACCAAGCATGACCTGTGGACAAGAGTGGTGCTGTTTCTGGAAAAATAAAAGACCATTTTTAATTTCAGAAGATTCTTCTATATGTTAATATTGTTATAAATACTTTAAGGAATGGACAATGTATTTTCTGTTAGATCCCTAATCATATAATGGGGCATCTTGCTACTAATACCAGTGATAACATGTAAGTTGGTAAATTTCAGTAAGTGATGTAAACCTGCCTGCCTAAACATATAGCTATCCTAAGATAATAAGAAAGGAAATACTAAAAGGGCAAACCAGTGGTCTTTTTTCTGCCGGAAATTTTCTGTAATCTGTAAAAGGGAATCTGTCACTAGGTTTATTCCACCTTAAATGAGGGCAGTATAAACTGGAGACAGAAATGCTGAACAGATCGGTGTATCACGTACATTATTCTGATCAGCCGTTCTCTTAATATGCAGGAGAATAGGATTCTTGACGTACCCACCCCCCCCCCCCCGCCCTCCAGCTGCTGATTGACAGTTAACTGCCTAAACACAGCATGGATAGATAAATGGCAATCAGCGGTTGGTGGGCGTAGTTTTTGCTTCTCATGAATATTAAGGACTACTGGGCTCATGCACGTAATGGAATAATGGAGAGGACTCTGAAGGAACCCTGCAGCGCCACCACAGGAGAAATGAAGCATTACAAGCATTTATGAAGCATTAATGAAGCCTTGGCTGCCCAGGCATGATGGGAATTGTAGTTTTGCTAAAGCTGGAGGGCCGAAGGTTCCCTATCTCTGCTCTAGGTCTTCACAGAGTCAGTGTTAGGCACGAGGGGACAGGCTGAGTATATGAAGTCAGCAATTATGGTTATCAACCGGAGAGTCAGCGCAGTACCAGGGATGACATGGGTATCAAAGGCAGAAAGAGTCAAGGCAGGCAGCTTCAGAGGCAGGTCGAGCAATCCAAGTCGGCAACAGAAGAGGCTGGCAGTACGGATGCCGTTCAGGCAGTAAGTTTAATCCAAAACCCAGCACCTAAGCACTGGGCTAAAATCCTGAGGCTTTGGCTCTGGCAGCAGAGAGTACCATGTCATACTGGAAAGAATACGACACATCCTGCAGGACATACATCAGCTGATAAGTACTGGAACACTTGGGATTTTCAAATAGAAGTAAATGATAAATCTATGTAACTTTCTCACACCAGTTGATTTAAAAAAAAAATATATATTTTAAAAATGTTTTATTTTATTTATAATTTTTTTTAAAAATTATCCAAAATTCCCCTATAAACCTATGCAGGCCACTAACAATGGTAGGTTTAAGGCCTACTCTGTTTGTTTTGCAGGAATTGTCTTCATGAGACCCACAGAATTCTCGATACAAAAAAAAAAACAAAAACGCCATGCGCTCTAGAAGACAAAATAGTTTCATCCGTCATTGATTGTCGAGACACAGGATCTCGGTACAAATTGTGCTCCTTACCCGACCGCTCTACCCCCCTTTGTTCTGCCTGGGTCTCTTGTCGCAGATTTAACCTTCAGTTAATTAAATACTGTAAGTCGTGTTACAAAACAAGAAATACACTTTTCCTATGAATGATTATAAAGCGAGGTTGTCGTCTTCATCTTACAGCTCAGCCGAGGCTTTAAAACATCAAATACAGATTCATCTGGTTGGCGTGAACGCTGATAAGTACCATCTCAGTCCTCGGAGATGTTTTCCTAGTTAAATTACACGGTTTTAATTAACATGGAATTGACACCGCGTATTAATATTTTCTCATTCAACGGGATGAAATTTACATTTTACGCTCCAAACATTACAGTACCGATAATTATTCTATCCAAATGGTCTCACTGTGATTGAGCAACCATAAAAGCAACTCAAGAGGGTGTGTGAAAGTTCCTTAAGGTTACAAACCCACTTGCCGGATCTGCAGCGAGTCTCCTTGCTGCGTTTTTGCAGGGAGACTCGCTGCAGATCCCGGCCCTATACTTTCAATAGCAGAGAAACTCGCAGCAGGGATGTACATCCCTGCTGCGATTTTGTCTGCAGCCCGCCCCATTAACCCCCCGGCCGCCGGACATTATACATTACCTGGTCCCCGTTCCTGCTTGCTTCGGGGCTCCCGGTGTCTTCACGGCCCGCCCGGCCAATCAGTGCGCTGCGGCGGGGCAGCGCACTGATTGGCCAGGCGGAACGTGCCAGGAGCCGCTGAAGCAAGCAGGAGCCGGGATCAGGTAATGTATATCGCCCCCAGCCCCCGGCCGCACGATCGCCCCCAGCCCTGCAGCCCCCGACCGCATGATCGCCCCCAGCCCCGCAGCCCCCGGCCGCATGATCGCCCACAGCCCCCGGCCGCACGATCGCCCCCAGCCCCGCAGCCCCCGGCCGCACGATCGCCCCCAGCCCCGCAGCCCCCGGCCGCACGATCGCCCCCAGCCCCCGACCGCATGATCGCCCCCAGCCCCGCAGCCCCCGGCCGCATGATCGCCCACAGCCCCCGGCCGCACGATCGCCCCCAGCCCCGCAGCCCCGGCCGCACGATCGCCCCCAGCCCCACGATCGCCCGCAGCCCCCGGCCGCACGATCGCCCCCAGCCCTGCAGCCCCCGACCGCATGATCGCCCCCAGCCCCGCAGCCCCCGGCCGCATGATCGCCCACAGCCCCCGGCCGCACGATCGCCCACAGCCCCGCAGCCCCCGGCCGCACGATCGCCCCCAGCCCCGCAGCCCCCGGCCGCACGATCGCCCCCAGCCCCCGACCGCATGATCGCCCCCAGCCCCGCAGCCCCCGGCCGCCTGATCGCCCACAGCCCCCGGCCGCCCGATCGCCCCCAGCCCCGCAGCCCCGGCCGCACGATCGCCCCCAGCCCCACGATCGCCCGCAGCCCCCGGCCGCACGATCGCCCCCAGCCCCGCAGCCCCCGGCCGCACGATCGCCCCCAGCCCCGCAGCCCCCGGCCGCACGATCGCCCCGCAGCCGACAGCCGCACGATCGCCTGCAGCCCTGCAGCCCCCGACCGCACGATCGCCCCCAGGCGGGCGATCGTGCAGCCGGGGGCTGCGGGGCTGGGGGCTGCGGGCGATCATGCGGCCGGGGGCTGCGGGGCTGCAGGCGATCGTGCGGCCGGGGGCTGGGGGTGATCGTGCGGCCGGGGGCTGCGGGGCTGGGGGCGATCGTGCGGCCGGGGGCTGGGGGCGATCGTGCGGCCGGGGGCTGCGGGGCGATCGTGCGGCCGGGGGCTGGGGGCGATCGGGGCTGCAGGGGGGCGGGCAGGATATACATTACCTGATCCCGGCTCCTGCATGCTTCAGCGGCTCCCGGCACGTTCCGCCCGGCCAATCAGTGCGCTGCCCCGCCGCAGCGCACTGATTGGCCGGGCGGGCCGTGAAGACACCGGGAGCCCCGAAGCAAGCAGGAACGGGGACCGGGTAATGTATAATGTCCGGCGGCCGGGGGGTTAATGGGGCGGGCTGCAGACAAAATGTACATCCCTGCTGCGAGTTTCTCTGCTATTGAAAGTATAGGGCCGGGATCTGCAGCGAGTCTCCCTGCAAAAACGCAGCAAGGAGACTCGCTGCAGATCCGGCAAGTGGGTTTGTAACCTAAAGAAGACCTGTTACTATGGTCCACCTCTTTATATCAGGGTTATTGGTGAGTAAAAACTTTAGCACTTCAAAGTCTCAAAATGCCAAAGAATAAGCAGTGCCAAGAGTCCCTTTTGTCCCATAAATCCATATTATTCGATAGTCCCACATACAGTAGGGCCAATAAGCACCTTCTTTCATCTTCTTTCATCTATTCGAATATTCGATATTCGTGCGAATATCCTGTGAATATTCAATCGAATATTCAATCCCATTAAAGTCTATGGGAACAAGTATTCGATTAGTGAAAAACATCTATTTGACCATTTGGAGGGTGAAACCGGAAGCTGGGGGATTTGAACGCTTATCGAATATTTATCGAATATTCGCGGGATAGTCGTACAAATGTCGAATATTCAAATATCTCACTATTCGATCGAACAGTATTCGCCCATCACTATTCGGCACCCAATTTTGGTGTTATACTTTGATGTTATAGCACCCTGTAAATTGTGAGTCATCGCAATTTAGCACGAAAATTTGACATGAAAGGATCACAAATTAGTAGCCCCCCCCCCCCCCCCCACACACACACACACCAATCTCGGAAGGCTTGCTTCCGAGATATGGAATCTCAGAAAGTGGCAACCATAGGGCAGAAGGCTTCAGCAGTCATCTGCCCTTTGTTGCCGAGTAAAGTAAAAAGATCCAAAGAGTATCCCCTCTGGGCTAGACAGGGGTGTAGTGCGATGCCCTGGCCACTTCCGCAGTGCTGGTGTTATGAGCGGGCAATGACCGGGGCAGCTGCAGGGGTTATACTTGTCACGGTATAGGCCTGAGGGCGGCACAGCTTTAGGGCCGGTCTGTGGAATCTGCGGGTGATGATGGGCATGCGATTCTTCGCTGCACTTAGTCAGGGCACCAGTTAGTGGACACCAATGCCAGGGTTCAGTAACAGCGGTTTTATTATAGATGAGGTAACTAGTAGCAACAGTTCTGTCCGGATGCAACCGGGTATATAGCAGGCTTTGACAAATAAAGCAGGAGTGGTGCTGCATAGGCTGTGAGAATACGTGCCCGATGATGGGAGTAGGAGTATGAGAGAAATAGCGTTGCTGGGTGGATTAGCTTGAGAATAATACTTGCTGTGAATCCTTGCAGCGATGAGGAGAGATAACAGAATGACACCCAGATGAGAGAGAAGACTCCGGACACTTGAGCAGGCAGATACAGCCGAAGACCTGAATACAGCAGAGCACCTGATCCACACTTCTAGTGGTGAAGTGGGACCTGCCATATGTCCAACTCCTGTGAGGTAGGAGAGGGACGACACACACCCTCCTTGCTTGGGAGCAGGGGGAAGACTAACTTGTTAGGAGGAAGTGGGAGGTCACATGGTTGCTCCTGGCCAGAGCTAGTCAGCAATTGGAGGAACCATGGTTACAGGGCTATGGCACGGTCACATGATCAACAGCCTTGCATACCACTGTACAATGTAATAATACACAGGAATACATGAGAATACACATGAGAATGCACATTACCAGAGAATACTAGGGGAAAACCAGCAGCAGTTGCAGTGCAAACACTTACCAGAACAGGCATTGACACAGCAAGAGAAATGGCCATAATAGGAGTAGTAGTCTGCATGTTCTGGGACACTGCAGTAGCAATAAAGAGGAAAAGAAAGTCACATCGCTACCCGGTTTCCTGTAGGGGTCTAAAATATATCTTTGGGACAAGACACATTCTTGGAACCAGGAGTTTGTCTATGAAGACTAGATGAGGTTGAAGATTAGACAAGAGTCCTGTAACATCCTTACATCTTCACACTCCAGTGACGTCTACTTTGACATCTGAATTGCTGCCCCATGCTCTCAGAGGCCCACCATGGCAGCTGAATGCTGCAGGAGCACACCCCAGTACTTGGCTCCAACACCGCCTGCTGGGTGACGCCATAGGTACCCAAAGGCGTCCCTGGTAACTGGAGATGATGCGGATTTGTGTCACTGTCCAGGGTGCTGAGCCTGACGGCAGCTGTGCTGCATCCAGGGTAGTTTCCCATAGGCAGCAGGTGTTCTGATGGTGGGTCAGGGGTCCGGTCCCCTGACCTCCTGTAAATGTATTAGTATCCTGGTCTCTATGCTGGCTATTAGACCTAAGTGTGCTCAGCGTATCCCTGTTGCCTATTTTTCCTGTATTGTTATACCTGTCTTTTTCTGACCTCTGCTCTTGTTACCTTGACTACTCTATTTGGACCTGCATTTTGTGCTGCTTTGTCCGTTTGGTTTGGCTTGCATGACTAACCTTGGTGTTTGTCTGTCTTTTCTCTGTTCCATGTTATCACCATAGCTTCAGGTGAGGGACCATCACTGTGGTTTTCCACAGTCGCTTAGGGCTGTTTGAGGGAACTAGGCAGGGTCAGTTGGGTTAGACCAGGCTCGAGCCCACTGCCTGTGTCCTTTCCACATCCCTTCTCTAACCATACACCACTTCTGGTTGTGACAAGTCTATTAAGTTCAACTTATAACCCTACTGTGTTGATCCAGAAGAAGGCAAAAAACCTTTATCACTAAGATGCTAGTTGCCCCATACAAGGGACACAAATATGGCAATCAGAATATATCCTTAGTCTCAAATCCATAAGTCTAGTATGCTTGTAATATTATATTTTTCAAGCATGGTACCCTAGTACTCTTGTACATGACTAGTTCTACTTATTCCATGTCCAAACTGTAAAGTGGTATTCTATGGTGAAATAACCCAAATATCCACTTACATGTGAATGATACTAATGTTCTGTAGCTTGGTCCATCTACTACCTCTTTACTTCAAATACCTATATCTACGTCTGTTGACTCCTATTCCGATGCTCCTCAGCCAGCACAGTTCTAGGCGACATTTCTCAACAGAAACCGATCTGTTTATTAGTATAATTAATAAGCGAAAACAAGTTGGAACATTGCGTCCAGTCCAGGGACATTGTACTACGCCAAGATCGAAAGAAGAAAAGAACTGAAGATTGATTTCCTTGTCAATATTTCACATTATTAAGCGGCACAACATTCACTGATAGCTACACGTTTATTCTTTCCCCTGAGCGATGATAAGAGACACGTTCTCTCCTAGCAACTCACTGACAGCTTCGGATCTAAAGGAATTCCATTTTCTGAAGTGGAAGACAAAAAACAGCGTTGAGCTTTTGAGGTTCTGAGCCGTCTGAAGTAAACAGGCTGAACATGACCTTCCCTTATAGAATATCTGCCTAATAAAATCCGCACTTACTGACACCACTGCATCGGAACACCATTCTTTAGTCTGGTAAACCAAATCGGGTGACAGCTGGGTCACGGAACGGCCGATGTTACTGAAGATCATCCCGACCTGTACTGCAGATGATCTTCATTTCTGGTGAATTCGCATGTGAGCGCATCTGTGTACGCCTGCATCCCAATTCACAGCTGCACACAATGGAGAGTGCAGCCAGAGCCGCACGCTCCATTGTGTGAACTGGCATGTCAGTTTTTTATGCGGCCGGATGGAATCCCGGCCGGAGCGTATACTTTGTGTATATGCTCCAGCCGGGATTCCATTCATTCAAATACATTGTATGTTTAGCATAAATCACGGCTGTTGTTGCAACAACGGCTGTGATTTATGCCAAACATACGTTGTGTGAGCATAGCTTTAGGGTGTTATTACATGGGACGGTTTTTCAGTGATTAAAAATAAACGATCTCAAACGACCACTTTGACAAATGATCTTAATCGCTCGCCCTATTACACAGGGCGATGATCGTTACTTATGGTCGTTCTTGCTCTCGTCCTTTGCTGGCAGATCAGGGAACGACCGAATGACGTGTTATTACACCGAATGATGTTCTAATGGTTTGTGAACGATCAACAATGTAAAAAGGTCCAGATTTTATCAAACAATCAACGATTTCTCATTGGTAGTTTAATCACTGCCTGCTATTACACGAAACGATTATCATTTAAATCCGAACACTCGTACGATAATCGCCCCGTGTAATACGGCCCTTACTCGAATACTTTTTATGAAGTTTAGACTGAATCTGATTATTACTGAACTGATTCCTCATCTCTTGGTATGATTTAATAAAAGTCTGTAGAAAATTGTATGTTTGTGGACCACACTTAGTCTGGGTTCACACTTCCATTTGGAGAGTTCTGTTAGAAGAAATACTGCAAGCAGTAATTTTTATTTTTTTTTTTCGTTCAAATCCTGCAAAATAAACGAACACCAGACGGAAACCCAGCATACCCCATTGAAGTCAATTGGATCTCATAGGAATCCATCTTCATTGGTTAGTGTCTGTTCTTGAATGGACAGTCTGGCTCCGTTCTGTGGCGCTGGACGGGCTTGCTGATAAAGCCTCTGAATACTTAAAGGGTGGTGTTATGATTGGTGGTCAGGGAACGGATCAAGAAGACACACAAACCTTGTACTTGTCCCTGCCCACTGCCCCTGCCTACTTGCCACAATCAGCCTTAGGTGGCTGCGGACAACTGGGCGACTGTGCCTGATTAAAGGTATGTGGCAACATAGAACGGAGACAGAACAGACAAACAAGTAGGGATGGTCAAATGGGCCGAAGTCACAATGAGCAGGCAGCAAAAGTATTAAAATGTAATCCATGTCAAGTCACAGGCAAAAAGGTCAGGGCAGGTGGAAAACCAGGATAGTCAGAGTAAATTGAGCCGAGGTCAGATGAGCCAAATGAAACAGGAAAATCACAGGAGGAGCTGAGCTTGCTAGAGGTGATCTAGACTCAAAAGCCAGTAAGGTATAGGCAGACACTCATATAGTCCTCATATAGGAGACCAGAACCTGGTCCAGAAGGTGATTTGGCCACACATGGAACAGAAGTGGCCAGAAGGAGTTGGGAGAACACGGGTGAAGCAGAGAAAACAATTAACGAGGCAGTAGGAGTAGGACAGTGTTCAGACAGAGCTTAGACAAATGCAAACAACACACAGAATAAACACATATTCACAGCACAGCAGTCCTGGTTGTACCTTATCAACTGAGCATTGTGACAAGGTCCCAACAGGTACAGTGTTAACGGGTGGATAATTTTTATTTTACCATAATCCCCATTATTTATTGCAAGTTGTAGCGGCTGTAGGGTTATAGAGATGGAGTCTGGTTAACCTTGGCTACCCCAAGGTTAACAGCTTTTCAGCTAGGGTGTCAACTATAAAGGCCCTACTATACCAAATGATTATTGGCCGTACTTGGCCGTTCTGGACGATAATTGTTTAGTGTAATAGGACATGTTAAAAGACCATGTTTAGTCAACATGCATGATGTCTGATGATCATGGTCTTCCAACATGTTGAAAAATCATGATCATATCAGCGATGGACTGCTGCTTGTGGCTCTGCATAATAAGAGCGGTTGCAGCAGACTGCCACTGACTTCAATGGGCAGCCCAGATGATCCTTAGCCCCTCCCGCTGCTGCCTGCTTATTGTCTGAGCATGTAATAGCAAAGGCAGTGAGTGCTGACCTGATAAGTTGGCACTCGCTTCCCCCTCAATATTGTGCCGTGTAATGCAGCCTTAACAGGGAGTACATGTATAGAGTTGATCGAACCTCAGGTAATCCTAGGCTCGATCGAACGCGAACATTCACGAACCTGCAGCATTTGATTGCTGAAGCCTTCACGGTCCGTAGCGAAGGAGGAGACTGCCTGGGTACGGTCTGGAATTCCTAGGCTGAATCCCGGAATTCTAGGCGGTACCCGGGCACTCTCGTCCTTCCTCACAGACCGGGAAGGCATCAGCAATCAAATGCGCCCGGTTTGTGAATGTTAGAGTTTGATCGAACCTAGGATTTCCCGAGGTTTCATCAACTCTATACATGTACACCTACACATATAACTGCCCCATGCTAAAAAGCCACAATACCCTCTAACACATTATTGCCCCCCCCAAACTTAAAGGGGTTTTCTAGGTAAAGTGGATTGCATCTGTGGTGCTTGACCAGTCACTTACTAAGTTGTTATGGGTAACTCCACTTCTATGGTGGTTGGTCGGTGGTGTAGTACAACTCAGCCGGTAATAGTTCTGTTGTGACGCCAGTGCTAACTCGGCACACAGGTATGATGTTGTACCTGCTTTTAGTTGTTTGTTTTTTTGGTGGCTGGCTGTATTGTCCCCTACTGATCGGTGACCTGTCGGGTTGTAATGGGTCCCTTATCACAGTGGTCTGGAGGGGAGACCTGACCCACCCCGACTGTCGGTACCGCAGCAACAGAAAGGGGAAAATTACCCAAGGACAGTGTAGCCTGTGTATGCGGGTACTGGTGCAAATAGTACCTCAGTTGAATAATTAAGCTGATCTTCACTAACAAGTCTCAGGTAATACAGGAAAGTAGAGCAAATAGGTAACTGATACAGACTTGTTTTCACTGGATCTTTACTGAGAGTTGCTGAAGTGCTGAGGTAGTACAGTAGCACTGGTTTGGTTGAGTAAAGTAGAAAGTTCAGAAGAGTAGATAGGAGTGTGTCGAGAGAGTCTCAACCCGATTTATGAATGTATTCTGCCGGAACTTTAGTAGAAGAGATAATTGAAGAAGAAATACTTGAAAGAAGAAGAAGAATACTTGTGCCCGTGTTTCGACCTTTGTCGCTATAAACCACCTTCCGTCCTGTAGTGTCGGGGTGCCTGTCCTACATGGGTGACACAAGCCCCAGTCTTAGTTACCTGCGTTGAGCAAAGTGTCCGAGTGTGTCCCGGTGTCACCTGCGCTGCGAGATAGACGTAGGCCCTTGGGTGCTTTGCTCTATCCAGATCAGTTCCTCTGTCTAGGATACTGTCCTGCACTGTGTAGTTGAGGTGGGTTGAGGTGTTCTCTGACTTCCTCTCTTTAGTGTTTAGCACTGCATCTTGAGTAAGAGGGTTGCTCTAAGAAAGAAAGTCTCTGTACTTTACTTTATAGTACAGGACTTTTATGACATGTGCTTAAACTAGAAACACCCGTAGTGGAAAACCACACATCTTAGGTCCTATTCATGGTCTCATGCTTCTGCATGGCAGCCATCTTATGGACAAAATTACCAAAGAGCAGTACCGCACAGCCTGGAGGAGGGGAATATAAGTTTAGCTCTATGAGCTGCTGTCAGTATATACAGTGAGAACAGTTACTAATACTGTACACTGAACTATTTTACTCTAAAGTGGCCAGCCCCTTTAAGGACAGATCTTGGCTTAAAAGCAGCAATCTGATGGTACAAGCTAAAAGATTTAAAGCAAAAATCTGAACATCCAGCAACACTTTTATATTCTTGTAAAAGTTTCATCCTGCAGAAGACAAACACATAAATGTCATATTTAATTTGGCACTTTATGTACTTTCCATATTGCACTCAGAATTAACACTGTGAAGGCTATACTTTTCAACTTCAGCAAGAGGTGTTTATAATCTCAGCAAGTGATGATCTGAGTGTATGAAATACTTATAGGTCAATTATTTAATAGCATGGTTACACCGTACAAACACATTTTCTTTTGTCGCAAAATTTTTTATTTATTTGAATTGTACAAGTGAAAAGTCTCCACGCTCCATGTGTAAACATAACTGTAGTTGAGGAAGAACAAGGTACAATCTGGATAAGCTTGTCTTATTAAAAGATGTATGTGTGTATATATATATATATATATATATATATTTATTTTATTTTTTTTTTTAAATAAAATCTTGACCTAGTGTAAAAATTTATATACTGTGAGGGTAGCTTCACACATACCGTATCGCAATGGATTTTCTCCTGTGGATCCGCAGCAGATTTGACTATATGAATGAACAGCATCAAATCTGCACCATTAAATCTGCTGCAGATCTGCAGCAAATTTTACAGTACGGATTTGATGCTGTGTTCATTCATATAGTCAAATCTGCTGTGGATCTGCTGCGGATCCACAGGAGAAAATCCATTGCGATACGGTACGTGTGAAGCTGCCCTGAGAGGGAAAGAGAGGGATATAAAAATAATAATAATAATAATAATAATAATAATAATGATAATAACAACAATAATAACTTACTCACCTAATCCTGGGCAGCTTTGGGTTGTTACACATGGCGTAGCATTGGCCGCTCTGGGACATGGTTGTGTCACAGAGCAGCCGCTGTCTGAGATGGTCAACCCGGCCGGGTGAACATCACTTTAACTTAATTGGAATGCGAGCACATTCAGGTGTGCCCGCACTTTAATTAATCATAGCACACAATGTAAAGTACGTCAGGGAGCTGTAATTTAAATTGCGTGCACAGTCTATTTTGTGTGGCCGCATGGAATCCGAGCCAATAGAGTATACAGAGTGCATACACTACGGTTGTGGTTCTATAGGGGTTAACGCGATCGACTGCTGTGATTAAACAACGGCCATTGTTTAATTTAACCCCTTAACGACACAGGGCGTATATTTACGCCCTGTGGTCGCCTCGGGGTCTTCAGAGGGGGGCCGCGCTGCGACCCAGCTCTGAACAGTGGGGCATGTAACCCGGGACCGCAGCTATTAGCGGGCACGGTCTGATCGCTGTGCCCGCTAATCAAGCAATCAGATGCAGCTGTCAAAGTTGCTTGCTGTCCCTCATACCTGGTGGTCTAGTGGGATGGATCGCCCCCCGGGACATTGTCCTGGAGGAGCAATCCACACATCCTCTGCCGGCCGGGGGCTGCAGCAGACGAAAGCAATCGAGTGGCTTTCTCATTGATCTATGCTGTATAACTCTACAGCATAGATCAAGGGGGCTTTTAGTATATGAAATAAATAAAAAAAAAAAAATAAAGTGTTATTATTGATTAAAAAAAAACCTCCCCTAATACAAGTCAGAATCACCCCCCTTTTCCCATGTTATAAATAAAAATAAATATGTGTGTTATCGCGCATGCATCATCGCCCAAATTATTAATTTATTTCATTCCTGATCTCGCATGGTTAACGGTGTAAGCGTAAAAAAAGTCGAAAATTGCGCATTTTTGGTCGCATCAAATCCAGAAAAATTGTAATAAAAAGCGATCAAAAAGTCGCATATGCACAATCAAGATAGCGATAGAAAGAACACATCAGGGCGCTAAAACTGACACCTGACACTGCCCCATAGACCAAAGAATAAAAGCGCTATAAGCCTTGGAATAGAGCGATTTTATGGAACATATTTATGTTAACAATGGTTTGAATTTTTTACAGGCCATCAGATAATATAAAAGTTATACATGTTATATATCGTTGTAATTGTAACGACTCGAAGAACATATATAACAAGTCAGTTTTACCCTAGGGCGAATGGCGTAAAAACAAATACCCCCCCCCCCCCCAAATAAATAAATAAATAAATAAATAAACAAAATGTGTTGTTTTTTTTTTCAATTTCACCACATATTTTTTTTTTCTGGTTTTGCAGTGTTTTTTATGAAAAAATTCAGACTCTCATTGCAAAGTACGATTAGTGGTGCATATAATAAGGGCTCATGTGGGGTTCTAGGTGAAAAAAAATGCAACTGCTATGGCCTTTTAAGCACAAGGAGTGAAAAACAGAGGTGCAAAAATCGAAATTGGCTCTGTGTTTAAGGGGTTAAAAAAATACATTGTGTAAGCCTAAAATTGTATAGAAATCTGTGTAGAAACTGTATTGAAATAGCTCATGTCAATTTATTTTCTGCCGAGTGCAGAAACCTTGACAAACTCATAAGAAAGGCATGGTGGATATTCCCTTATTAAGTCATGAATACTTTCCTGTTAAAACAGCACCACCCTTATCCTTAGGTTCTGCCTGGTACTGCAATTAAGCCATATCAACTTTGATAGGTCTGAACTGCAATGCTAGATACTGTTGTATTTAGCATCTAGAGTGGCACTGTTTTCAACAAAAGTAACATCATACAATACCTTTTACTTTTTATCCTCCTCAATTTTTCTTTCCTTTAGCTTCTTGAACTTTGTGAAGTATTTAAACTTCTCATTTCTTATTCTATTTAGTACCAATTTTTTTTATACTTTGTTAAGTTTCAGGTATATGGAATCAGGTCTGACGGGTTACAGCACATTGAGCTCTGAAGATGTACGCCTGTATCTCCAGCGATTTCATTACCTACCACATTACCTTTGTATTTCCCCACTCAGAAACTTATTACAAACTTTTACCTTCTGCTCATGAAACTTGACATTGTTTAATATTGTTGTCAAAATCATATTATCTTTTTTGTGCTGTGGTCATATTATATATGCATTAAGGTTCTGGGGTGTTGCCGGTATTCTTTGCTGAGTTCAGTCGGGGTCTTTCCGAAATCTCACTAGAAGTGTGATGAAAAACCACAGCTTGCTGGAGGGGGCAAAAAAATAATTTTATGCATGTATAAACTGAACAAAAGGAAGGCTATGCACTGAATACAGAACAAGTACCAAATAATTTCAGCATGCTTCAAAGCACTATATGTTCCTAAAATTAGTTTTACTTGCTTCAATAAAATTGAGGTTATTTCATATTTGAACTCAGTCTAAAAGGCGAGTCTTGTTAGTGTATTTTATTCTTTTATGTTTTGTATGAATGTTTTAATGCATTTACAAAAATAAGAAAAAAAAACAAAAAAAAAAACATATAGGTTCTGTTCACAGCTTAGGCCATCAGGCCATTTCATATCTTACCGTATAAAGGATTTCTTTGTGGTCACTCCCCTCAAAAAAGCATGTTATTGCTGGTGGACAATGCCATATGGGCGGGGCTTAATGGCCTTGGGGCTTCATTTTTCCACCCACATCTGTCTAGGCCTCGCCCCCTTGCAGCCGTTCGACCTATGCCTCTAGGTCAGCCCATTCCAATGGCTATGAAGGGGTGGGATCTAGACACTTAAGGTATCAAGGAGGTGGTATCAATGTTCCTGGATCATTCCTAATAATGAGGAGGGTGGGGAGGAGGGACAGAGAGGTGGTGCCAGCCTAATGCATAGACAAATGTAAGCCCTGGCTGTTAGACACAGCGCTGCAGGATTAAAAGTTGTTTTTATGACAAACTGCATCCCCTGCCGAATGGACCCCAGTACAGATCTTGGATTAAAAGCAGCTATCTGAAGGTACAAGTGGTTTGGGGGGGGGGGACAGATTGTTGGTACGGAGTCGCTTTAACTAAAACATCATAGATCACAAAGACTGGGCCAATACTTGCATCCATAACAATTACATAAATATGTGTTCATATTATAAATGGTGTAAACTGAACCTTATACTGGTGACTTGTTAGATACCTGACTGGTAACATTGACTGCTGTGATAGATGGGCATACAGTAGCTGTCAAGATATATTTTTATGCCATTATCCATTTTCCTATTAGGGTTTCCTGTAACCAAGTTTGAAGACCATTCCTGTAAAATATCAGTCTAATGGAGTCTCATCCTAAGAACTCTACAGGATAAAATACAACGAACTGGGTTTGGGTTAGAGTCGATCCAAACCCGATCGTTCGGCATTTGATTAGCTGGGGCTGCTGAACTTGGATAAAGCTCTAAGGTTGTCTGGAAAACATGGATGCAGCCAATGACTATATCCATGATTTCCACATAGCCTTAGGGCTTTATCCAAGTTCAGCAGCCACTGCTAATCAAATGCCAAAAGTTCGGGTTCATATGGACTCGAGCATGCTCCAGGTTTGCTCATCTCTAATAATATCAGTATATCATCAGTAAAATGAATATTAATCTTGATTTTACATATGTGGAATGCAAACATTATATCACTTGCGATGATTTTGCTTGCACTAATGAATGACTTGGTGCCTATGCTAATGCCAATACAAAGATCTCTGTTACCGTGTAAGTCAATACTCGGATAGTCAATACACTGAGTGATTGTTAACTAATAGCCATCTTGTTAATGGTCCTAAATAAGGACCTTAATGTTTTAAAAGACTATTGATATGCCCCTTTAGGGGAAAGGTTTGAAGTGTGTTTCGTGAATATATAATGTAATGAAGATACTGAGTTTTTGGTATGCCCCATACATTGTATAAGCACCTTAACTGCCATGTAATATGGTAGACTGTGGTATGCCTAGGTGTAGTCATGCCTTGACAGAGTCACTGGGAAGCAGGAATGGTAGGTTTTTATGGCTGCCTTTCTGCAGAGATGGGAACCCATAGGCCCAGGTCAAACTTAAAGGGGTATTTTGCCCCAAATCTTTACTGCAGTATTGAACTGTATTCGCAAGCTGTACAAACTTCCAATTGTCTCTGCAGAGTTCTGGTGCTTTAAAAGCTTAATCGCCCCTATAAAGATGCTTCCACTCCATCTCGCACCTTGTCTGGTCCTCCTTCCCATGGGAAACATGGATTATGTGTTCTAGTTAGAAGCCAGCCCACCTCCGAGATGGAGCACGTGTGATCCTAAGCAGTGGAACGAGTTATCACCTATAACCCTGCCCACTATCAAGACAGAGCCCTTTTGGAAAAAAGTCCTTGCATTACAAAAACTTTGATCGGAGCAACAGAGGCGCCAAAAACAGCGGAAAAAATATCAAATCACTCAGGGCCATAAAGTAAAACAGGGGGGGCTTTGGTAGTATTTTTTTGTGAATGGGCAGGGCACTTACCCTTTTAGGGTGCCTGAAGAATGGGCTGTAGCCTCAGAAAAAATTGCCTGGGCATGTTCATGTTGAGAAATCTGATGGGCTGGACTTCAGATTGGCTTGGTCATCGTTGGAAGGACAGTGAGCTGGGGGCAAAACAGTAGCTTTATGGGGAATGTCTGAAAGCTTTCAGTGCCCCCGAGTTTAGGAAGTGCTAAAGTGGTCCGGTGCAGCCAGCTATGGCTAGCTAGTTGATTCCTTTGTAATGTAAATAATGAAGAGAATCTTTAGCGGCACTCACCGTAAAAAAAAAACACCTTTATTTCTGTCCAAGCACGCTAGCAGCAACAAATGAGGATGC
Source organism: Dendropsophus ebraccatus (assembly GCF_027789765.1). Classification (NCBI taxonomy): domain Eukaryota; kingdom Metazoa; phylum Chordata; class Amphibia; order Anura; family Hylidae; genus Dendropsophus; species Dendropsophus ebraccatus. The sequence goes on along the minus strand of NC_091454.1, from coordinate 23,829,427 downwards.
TCCCTCCCTCTCGGCTCCCTCCTGGCCTTACTTATTAGTGTCCTGTGTATGGCTGAGTTTTAGGGAGACCTTGTCCATAAAGGAGAAGCTACATGGATTGATCTGTAAAGTATGGGGCAGGGGTGGAAGAAGATAGCATATGGCATATGTACTATATCTCTTACAAGTAAAGCCATTGTGAGTCCTACATTTCAAGCACCTACCTTTATTCTAATATCCATTATTTTGTGCCATATATTCTTAAAGAAGAAACTGGAATCCTTCAGCTCATTTAAAACAATACATTTTTATTGTAGAATCTTTAAAAAGCGTTTCCGACGCGTTTCTAGCCCACCTGGCTCTTAATCATGGCATCTGGGTCTGTAACAATCATGGAAAAATCACATCCTGACCCGGCCGAGTGACGGAACGGCCGGTCTCTGAAAAGATCATCCCGTCCAGTACTGCAGTACTGGCCGGATGATCTTTAGCGCCGTAGAGTTCTAATGTGGGCGCATCCATGCGCGCCCGCATCAGAACACCCCACTGCACCCTATAGAGCGTGCGGCTGGAGCCGCTCCCTCTACAGTGTGCACTGGCAGGGTTTTCTGCGCCCGCTATTCATTGAATGTCAGTTTTTTACGGCGCCGCTAGGGATCCCGGCCAGTGTACACCCTGTGTATACACTCCTTCCGGGATTCCCTCAGAAGGCAGCACTACGTAAGTTCCGTGTAACAACAGCCGTAATTCCCACGGAACTTGCGTTGTGTGAACATAGCCTGAGGGTGTGTGGTTGATGTCAATCAGGTCTACCACAGCCTTTTTAACAACTTGTTTTTTTGTCATCCTTCTAATACACATACGGTGTACAATAAAGTAGCCATAGTAGAAAAACTAGTCACATAGATTGGGAGTCGTGGAGTCGGAGTCGGAGCTAGTTTTGGCTGGAGTCAGAGTCAGAGCTGGAGTTGGAGCTAGCTTTGGCTGGAGTCGGAGTTGGAGTTGAAAAAAAAATATACCGACTCCGGCCCCAGCTTTAAAAAAATCTTTAAAAAATGTAGAATTGAATTTTGTTATGAATTTTACAAGTTTTGCTCATGAATATATATTATAAGCAACATTCTAATAGGACACTGACCCTATTACATAAGGGTGGTCGGGGAATATATCAGTAATAGGACACTGGCCCTATTACATAAGGGTGGTCATGGAAAAGTTGTCAGTCACTATTTGGCAGTTTGTTTCTGAGCTGGAAGAGTCCATTGTGTGGGGGGAGACCTGTGCTGTTCTCTTCCTGGATGCTGGATGACTGTATATGAGCAGCAGTGTAATATGAAGATATCCTGTGTAATATAGAGGAGGAGGAGAAGACATAAGTAGTATAGCAGTAACCTCTGTCCTAAGTGTGGTGTTTTCTCTCTGGAAGAAGATTGTGTGTTTTTCTTCAGTGTTCAATGGCTGCAGCTGTGTGTGTGTGTGTGTGTGTGTGTGTGCACGCGCACTATGGCTGCAGTAGACTGTGTATGTGCTTTGACTACAGCAGGGTGTGTGTGTGCTATGGCTGCAGTAGACTGTGTGTGAGCTATGGCTGCAGCAGGCTGTATGTATGTGTGCTATGGCTGCAGCAAGCTGTGTGTGTGTGTGTGTGTGCACACTATTGCTGTAGCAGGCTGTGTGTATGTGTGCGCTATAGCTGCAGCAGGCTGTGTGGGTGTATGCTATGGCTTCAGCAGGCTGTGTGTGTGTGCATGCATGCTATTGCATGCCCCCACAGTGACCTTCTATTTCGCTATGTGTGACCTCTATATCACTATGTGTGACCCCCTGTATATCACTATGGCTGACCTCTATATTACAGGTATCTGGCATTGCTAGCAGTGTTTCTGTGTATATGGTGAATATTTAGTTAGAAACATAGAAGACTGCCAGCAGAAAAGACCACCTGCTCCATCTAGTCTAGTTGTGAGTAGTTCAAGACATGGAGGCTGGAGACTGGCTGCATCCACTGCACACACAGGAGAAGCTGCTTTATATACAGGATTCCTTTATTCCCTCAGAAGTTACACCAGGATCATGTAGGACATTAGGGAGAAGCTGCTGAGCCAGTGTGATAAATAACTCCCCTGGTATATGACCGTTTATAAAGGAGCAGGAGTCGGAGTCGGAGTTGGAGTTGGTCCTGATAAAATTCAGGAGTCGGAGTTGGAGTCGGAGCTGCGGCTTACCGACTCCATAGCCCTGCATAGTACCATGTTATTATAATAAAGGAGTTCTGATACCTTTAATCGACAACCACATTTAAAAAAAAAACAGGAGAATTGGGTATTGAATGGAGTGGATGGCTGCACTGATGACGCATGGGGAAGCTCTATAAAATAGGAATTTCTCGTAATTGTCCACTTGCATGCTCAGGAAAAGCCAATGCTATTCGGCGCTCATTATTTTTAATACAATGATCTATATTTACTTCTCTCTAAAGATTTCCTTTAAATGAGGACTTGTATGAGAAGGGGGGACTCTCGCCTGTCTAAAGTCTTCATTCTAATGCCGTTAGTAATATGGATATTTACGGCCCTTCTTAGACATGGCATTTAATTGGCTCATTACGTTCACTCTCAGGTTATTTCTTATATCCGGAGTCAGAACTTTTCTGATTGCTTCTAATGCATCTTAAATGGTGTGGAATTTGAGGATTTGTAATTCTGACACAATACATCAATGAATCCCAGATATGTTATTAAGCGTCTTCTTCAAGCAACTTACTGTGACTACAACCTCAGGCACATGGCAATGCCATGTGCACAGGAGCCGTATAGTGGTATACGGAGAAATCGTGCCATCATATGGGGTATTTAACCCTGGAGGCCACTCTCCTATTGGCTATTTTATTGTACGCTATTACCGTACGTGTATTAGGTCAACACGGTCTGTTTGGATTTAAAGGGGTTTCTAGCCATTTAGGAAAAGGGGAAAGATGTGTCATTTTTTGTAGAAAAATTAGGCACGGGAGTAGGCCATGCCTTGCTGCGCCCACCCATTAGGTGATTTGGGCTTAAGCCTGGCATACACCACAAAAAGGGAAGAATCTGTGCCTTTACGGTTGCATACGCCAGCGGAACGCAATGATTATTGTACCCCAAATGTTTAAGAGGCCTAAAGAGAATTGATAGAAGAAAACCATCTGTTACGAAGACAGCCATAGATCTTAACTAGGCCTCTGTACAAGCCATGGTATCTCTGATAGAACAGTCTGCTTCAGGTAGGCTCTTCCAGCAGATCAGTAATCTACTTGATCAGTGCTATAAAATATGCAATCGCAGTAGCCCTTTCTTTCAAAAGTTCAAAAGGTCACACTGAGTTTTTTCACTAGGCCAAAAGGGAATCCATCTCTTTGGTCAAATGTGTCAACCGGACACTGCGCCATACCTTTTGTTGTGGTCATTCCTAGTACTGCAGCTCTGTGCAGCTTCGTCACATTTAAATAAGTAGGATTTTAAATTCATGCCCTGCTCTAAGGACAAACTGAGTATACATTCCTTTTTTCCCCCTCTTATTATGCAACTTTTCTTTCCTCTTTTTTTTTAATAGATCATTATAATGAAATATGCCACACTTGCCTGTTATACAGACCACAAGGGGGAACATATTGTTTAAACTACCGAGGATATGTTCACATGTTTTATGCTAATAAACTGTCTGTAATCTAATCCGCATTAAACATTGATAAATATGTAAACTACAACCAGTATAAAGACAAAGACCATTCAATAGCAAAAGTAATTATCACCAGGAGTTATCATGTAACTAGAGGTGTTATCTGCCCCCATAAGAAGGCAATGAACTAATTATGTAATGAGAATAACCCATACATATAATATTTCAGATCCTATTATATTAAGATTTTTCTAAAATGTAATTTAAGTTAATCTGTTATCTATTTGAATGTTAAAAAAATACATAGAATTACATGAATACACAATTACACATGACTATAATGTAATTTATTTGACTAGTGTTAAACCCAATGAGAATTGTTTTTATTGCTTAGCCATTTCTCTTGGACGATGGGGGAAGAAATATTTCAGCCTCCATTTTCTGACGTGCAGAAGATAAATCTATGGGAATGTTGTAAGTAAATGCGACCACTAGAGATGAGCAAGCTTGCTAGTCCAAGCTTGGTACTCGTTCGAGTATTAGGGTCCTCGATGGTGCTCGATACTTGGATGAGCATCTCGTGATACTCGAGACAATGGCATCTTCCTCTTCCTGCATGTTTGCCGGCTTTTTCTCAGCCAATCATCATGCAGGAGAGTCTTTGGGAGCTTGTAGCATCACGTGGGATTCCTACATGTCGATAGCAGCGATTGAGCTTAGGGAGAGAGCTGCTGTCTGTCAGGGAGAGTGTTAGGGTGGGGAAAATAGTGTCTGTTAGGTAGGAATCATCCACAAAGAACCCAACAGTTCTTCTAAGGGCTACAACTACATTTCTTTTGGCCTCCTCTTGGCTGCTGGCTGGGACTTGTAGTGCAGTTACCGCCATCTTAACTGCACACTGTGCAGAGCAACTGGTGCCAGAAAGGATACAGCACGTGGTCCACTTAGACCCCAAAGAAATTGCCCAAAGTCCTCTCAGTACTCATTTTTGCTGCTTCTGTACCTTGCCTTGCTGGGACCTGTAGTATAGCTACACTTATCCTGGCTGTGCAGTGTGCAGGGTAACGGGTGCTCTAAAACATACAGCACCTGGTATCTGGTACACACAGACTCCATAGACTACACCAAAAGTCCTCCCAGTTGCACCTAGTTCTGTGTTTTCCTAACATGTGCCAGCACATGTGTCTTGCCCATCTTGGTCTGGGTCAGCAAAATTGTATTGAGGGCCACCACCCGGCTGTTGCCCATAATTTGGCGTAATGTTGCAATTAGCCAGCCCCAGAGGCATCCATACATGCTGCCCCTGCTGTTTCCTGTCCATTTCCGTGTTCTTTCCATCATTTTCTGAGGTTTCCAGGTTTTCACGCAATCTTCCCTGTGCAGAGCTTTGGTCCCCTGCAAAAATGCTTGAGTTTCCCATTGACTTCAATGGGGTTTGTTACTCGGAATGAGCACCCGAGCATTGGGAAATATTTTGTCTCGAGTATCGAGCACCCGAGCATTTTAGTACTCGCTCATCTCTAGTCACCATTCAAAAGGTACTTAGTCAGTGACACCAATGTAAAATGGTTCTACATTTATTTATTGACAAATTAAACATACACCCGGACAGCACAGATAGACCATCCCTGTCCGCCAACACACATGAGCAGCTCCCACAGTTTGCTTGTCCAAAATTAAAACACAGGAGGCCCCTTCTTTACAGACCCCTGGATTTTTCAAGTAGTCTGTGGTGGAGACTTGCTGCTATGATGTCTCCCATACACTGCCCACACATAGAAGAGAGGATTTTTTCTTTATATTTATATAGATTATCATTCGAAACAACAGAACATTATAGGGTAGTACTGAGTAGTGTTAGCTGTGGATCCAACACAAAAGTGAGAAATAACATTTACTATCAGCTTCTGAATCTTTCTATATTTCAGCCACACACTCCCCCTTCTCACTTGTCCCCTTCCACACTGACATCAGAGGTTGAAGGTTGCGTGCACACATACTGTAGTCTCTTCAGATCATATTCAGTCCTTCTAATTGTTTTTAAAGCTTGTCATATGTCTATTTCCTTTCTTGGGCCCTTAAAGAGATTGTACAGAATCAGAAAAACATGGCTCCTTCTTTATTGTTAAGGGATTATTCAGAATTAGAAAAGCATGATTGATTTTTTTTTTTTTCCAGAAACAGCATCACTCTTGTCTCCAGTCTGTGTTTAGCCCAGTTCCATTGAAGAGAATGGAGCTTTATTGCAAAACCACAACCAAACAGAAGACTTGTGCTGTTTCTGGAATAAAATGGGTATGTTTTTTTTTTTTTAATAAAATCCTGGATAATACCTTTAATCAGCTTGACAATGTGTACATGGTAGGGTGCCTCCTATTTGAGGCAAGTGGGAGGCTCCCAGCTGAAAACCTCAGCAAATCTTTTTTTTTGCTGCCAGTGAGTGAGCTATATATGGAATTTCAGAAGTCCCATAAACTTGCATTGCAGTTCACTTACAATGCAAGTCTAAAGGACTTCTGGCAAACATAGGGTTTTGAGCGAAAAGGGTACCTCTCATTTTAAGCAGGTGGGAGGCCGCTTTGCTGCTAAAGCGAGCTGTATTGTCAGGAGCCAGCCGTCACAGATGGTTCCCAACACTGCTGGAGAGTGCGGCCGCCCCCTGCTAATGCCGACTGCGCCCTTGGCAACCGGATAGCTGGTTGCGGGGAGCACTCCAATGGAGTCCCTGAAAACCGACCCGGATGAATGCTAGGGACGTGGAGGCAAGATGGTCTTTGTTGTTGCCACAGCTGGGCCTTCAAGATCCCCGGTTGAGCAGCTCAGGTCCCTATATTGCAACTGCTGACTGGCAGCAGGCAATGCCATTTAACTACCACTCCCATCATGCTTCCTTGCCTGTGGTAGGGCCTCATTAGTGAGTGTGACTAAGCTAGCATTTGTATCCAGATTATGTTATTCCTGGTTTCCTGATCTTTTAGCTTGGCTACTCTCCTACTCCCCTAGACTTCCGACTTTTTACTGCGACAACTGTTTTGATTGCGACTGTTAGTTTTGACCTGGCTAGTTGACCCTGCGTAGATTGTGTTTGTTTCTGTGTTTTACTAATTCAGGTCAGGGACAGTCGCCCAGTTACCTGCTGCCACCTAGGACAGATAGTGGTAAAACAGGCAGGGACAGCAGGGCAGGTACCAGTGCAGTGCCTCAGCTGTCCTGTCTCTTAGGGTCCCAGTCTGACATGTATGCTGAAGTTCTATAAACTTGCATTACAATTCACTTACATTGCAAGTCTATGGAGCTTCCGTTAGTTCTTTATACATACAGGGGTTTTGGTACCCTTTAAATACAACTGCTACATCCCACCCAATAAATAAGTGGGGCACTGCTGGTTGCTCTGTTTTTCTAATCCTGGAAATGCCATTAAGAAATCTGTTTTGTATGCTGGAATTTAATATTCCCACCAGGAAACAGACATAGGACAATGCTAAAGCTTATTACAGGTATTCATTAATATCTTTGTAACTCTAAGAACTTGTGCCGAAGTAGTTATCAAATCCTTTAATTAAGTCTTAAGGAATCTTGATAGACCATAAAAGTAATAAAGGGGAAAAAAACATAAAACTTAGTTTTAATAGGGGAGCACTACTGGAGATTCCTTCCACAGATTGATATAATTAAATTAATTACTATAATTCCAACGTTCCATTGTGGATGGAGGGCTCTTCATTACAACCATTATGTAGAATTATTTTGTGCTGAACTCTAGGTATAATCTACAGCTAATCTTCGGGTCTCCTATTAGACGGGTGTTATCGTGCTCTGTACTTAACGGTTTCTTAACAAAGAGGGAATTAATTGTTCCAAGAACCCCACGTCTCATCGGCAGGGAAGATGTTAAGAGGTCCAACACTCAGACAAAGTTTCTAACACATGTCATTCTGTCTCCCAGCGACTGGCACAAGTGGTTTGGAATAATTTTAGTATATTGAGTTATTTCTGTTAGGAAATTGAAGGACTTTGTCAAGGAAGGCAATTTGTATGACTAATTACAGTTTGTGTTCAGGTTTACACGGTATCTAGTCATGCTCTTTTCTTCTATTCTCTTCCCTCCCCCGCTACCCTTTTTTCCCCACTATAGGGAGTCAAAAAGATTCTGAAAGTACAAAGCTTGGACCTATAATGGAATAAATAAACATTGCGTTGTTACAGACCTTCATCAAGAAAAACATTTACTTATAACAACACGTTAAGGTCAGGACACAGGAGAATAACTACCGTAACACCATAACATCACCCTTTTTTTATACCTTATAGAATTTTATTTTATCTTTTTATTACTCTTGCATAAAAAGGCAAATACAAAGACAAAGCAAGAGGTTATACAAAAAAGTAAACAAGAACAAGATATACTTAAGTATGAACACCTGTTCAGGGGAAGGCCCTCCGTCGGATGGATATCCAACATAAAGCCAGTTGGGAAGTAGTTTCCCAACATGGCTGCAATTGAGCAGCCAAGTTACGCATGAACCATTAGGCCATGTTTACACAACGTGTGTGTTGTATAATTCCCGGCCGTTGTTACAAATTGACTTTTACAAAACATACGTTCTATGTGAATCAATGGAATCCCGGCTGGACCATACACACATATTATAGGCTCTGGCCGTGATTACATCCGGCCGCAGGTTAAACTGACATGTCAGTTTTCTGCAACCGCTATTCATTGAATAGCTGCCATAGAGAACCTGTCAGTTCATACAATGGAGGGTGCTGCTTGAGGCCGTAAGCTCCATTGTGTGTACCGGTGAATTGGGATGCGGGAGCACATGAGTGTGATCGCATCTGAATTCACCAGCAATGTAGATCATCCAGTCGGTACTGAAGTACTGGCTGGGATGATCTCACCTGACACCGGCAGTTCCATGATACGGCTTGGTCGTGGAACGGCCGTTGTCTTACGCCATGTGAACATGGCCTTAAGTTGCAAAGAACCTCCTCTTGTGCTTCACGTACTGGGGTTTTAAACACTTTCTCTCAATCCCTTTTCGACCTTTCCAGAAAGAACCCTTCCTTTCTACTTTAGATTCGAAGAGGTACAGACCAGCTTAATGTGGTTTGGTAGATAATATTGATTCTCAAACCTCAGCAGGTACATGTCTAAAGTTATAAACCACCAATGAACCCTTCCCAATGAATTCCCAAGTAATAAAATATGCAGAAGACAAATAAGATAAGCCTTAGACTAAGAAGGGAGAAAAGAATGGAGACATTGGAGTATGTCTAAAAACTAAGGGTCCTTTTACACAGGTCAAAGAGCATGGCTAGAAATGCTCGTTCGGCAAATAGCTAGCCCATGTAAAAGTGTTAGCGGGAAAAGGGCTGCATCTTTTGAGCAGGCCGAACTCATCTAGGGAGTGACAGGCTGCTCAGCCAATCACTGAATGTGGTGGGACAGCGCCATGGCCAGTGATTGGCTGAGCGGGTTGTCACTCAAGAGACTCGTTTGTGAGTACAGGTAACTTTAACTATAACTAACTATAACGATAACCCCATTTAACCCTTTTATATACATTCCATCCATTCCATTGTAACTGTATCAAATTTAATGTGATAAAACTATTTTATTCTACTATACACAGCCATATGAGAGAGGGATGAGTTGTATATTGTTTTGTAAAAAGAGTAATACAATAACAAACCGAATAAGGCTATATTAATACAATGTCGCTTTTTTTTTTGGATGGCCGTCATTTTAAGGCTAAATACTGTACATCTAAAATTGTCAAAATACGGCAGTATTTTAGCCTCAAAATGATGTCTGTCCAAAAAGATGGCTGAAAATGATGATGCGTGAACTTAGCCTAAAAAAAAGTGCAATTTTGCCAATTTTGGGGGATTTTGATGTTGTGCCAATTGTATTATACAAGTCAACACAATTACAGGTTTACCAAATTTATAGTTTTTGTTGTGTTTTGCTACTTTTGGTAATTTGTCTGTGCAGTGGATAATGCGCAATCTCTGCTTTCTAAAGGTCCATTTACACAGAAAGATTATCTGACAGATTAGCTGCCAAAGATTTGAAGTCAAAGCCAGGAATGGATTTGAAAAGAGGAGAAATCTCAGGCTTTCCTTTATGACCTGATCTCTGTTTATAGTCTGTTTCTGGCTTTGACTTCAAATCTTTGGCAGATAATCTGTCTGTGTAAATAGACCCTTATGGTGTGTTTACACAGACAGATTTATCTGACAGATTTTAGAAGCCAAACCCAGGAATGGATTTGAAAAGAGGAGAAATCTCAATCTTTCATTTATGACCTGTTCCCTGTTTATAGTCTGTTCCTGGCTTTGGCTTCAAAGATCTGACAGATAAATCTTTCTGTGTAAACACACCATTACTTTAATGAAAAATCAAAGAGGAATTGTGGCTCAGAGTTTGTGCCGCATTCTGGCACGCCTCATCACTGCTTTCTCCTCCCTCTTCTTGATGAAAAACAATGCTGCCCGGTTTCCTGCTCACTTGTGCTGTCAGTAAGTGTCTGCCTACAGAGGACTGATCTGCAATCAAAAATAGTAAAATCTTCGAGCCTAGCTGTGTAGGAGCCTTGGTCTAGGGGTGAATCAGGGGTGAATTCCCCTGATGGAAATAAAAATATAGTTATTTCTTTTTTCCTCATTATTGTATTATTTTTAAAAGTACAAAGAAATCCTAATCAGGTTCAAATTAGTTTTAAAATTCAGGGGTTTTTTTTATACAATGATGAGAAAAAAATGAAAAATAAACAACTATAATTAATTTCCATCAGGGGAATTGAACCCAGGAAAAAAAAAATATTGTCCTGTAGACAAGCAATTTACCCCTAGACCAAAGGTGTAAAACTATTAGGTTTGGAGATTGAATAAACACTCAGAGACACCAACTGACAGCTGAGAGGGCAGGAGGCCGGGCTAGAGAAAATATTCATGAAGATTAGGGTGGAGCAGTGATGTGGCATGCCAGAATGCGGCACAAACGCTGAGCCACAACTCCTCTTTGACTCTTTATTACAGTAGAAGACCTATGATTAGGCATAATCCACTCCACCCACAAATTAAAAAAAATGACAACTTGCTCACAAGGGGACCGCCAGCTACAGCACACGGTCACCACCCCAGGTAGGGCCCAGTGCTGACAGGTTCCCTTTAACGGGGTTCGGTATCCTCCTATGTATACCAAAGTATACTAGAGACAAATGTAAAGCCATCTAGCTTGGCCAAAACTGAGTCATGCTACAAGACAATAATCCTGAACACACCAACAAATCTACAATAGCATTGCTGAAAAAGAAAAGAATAGAGGGGGCTCTCACAGGCTCAACAACAGCAGTGAGATCACTAAAATCTTGTCCCCATGCTTAAGGGTTAATAAAAGCTAACCATGGAGGATTATATTTTGAAATAACAGGTGCACTTTAATAAAGACCTTTTTTTTGTTTTAGTTTGATGTTCTTTCAAATAAGTTGAAAAGCTCCTTTCTATACAAGTAGCTCTTAGCTGGTGTTATTTATTGTAGGCAGGCTATTTGTACTTTGTTAGGTCTTGCTTTAGTTACAGTAATGTTACCCAGGAGTGTTGCATATTCATGTCTCAGTCTGACCTCTTGTTATAGCATTCTTGTTTCCTCCAGAACACTTCATGAATTTTTTTATTGCCGCTATAGTAAATTGAGCTGGCTAGGTGGAAATGCCTGAAATTAAATTTGTTGCATGGAATAAAACTTGTTTGTATAATGACGACCGCTGCTGCATCCCTGATCTACGGGGGGGGACTCTCAGGATGAAACATGAGCGAACGGATTCACCTGCTCCAGCTTGGTAAATTGTGTATTGAGGGGGAAAAAAAAAAACTCAATGAGGATTTCGAACGTATCTTAGCTTGATGAATATTTTTACACATTGCTTGCACATTTTTTTGTGGTATTTTCCCAGTGTTTTTGACAGTATTTTTTCCAGTGAAATAAACCACAGCCAGATAGAGAGTCATAAAACACGCTACAAACAGTATAGTTTTTTTTTCCCTTAGTTTTTATTGCATTGTTTTTTAATTATTTTTCAAAATACAGCATGCTATAAGGGAAGTCTCTGTAGGCATTTTCTGATAGGCTTCTCAAAAAGACAAAAGAAAAACTGAATAAAACTGATAAATTGCTTAAAGCAAATCTATATTGCCCAACACCACCCCGAAACCTTCAATCAGGTTCTTCAATCCATGCTTGGTCCCGGGCTTCCCTTGTCTTCTGGCCGACGGTATTTTATTATGGTGGTATGGTGTCAAAGAGGCAGAGCCTACAGCATCGCGTAACCTAGGACTACAGCTCCTCTTTTTTGTTGGCACACCCATGGGCTGGATATTCATCTTCGGCAGTCCGGGGGGCAAGGATGCTCTAGGCCCCACCTGTCATTTTTTTTTTACCCAAATATTGGCACCAGGAGACAAGAAAAGCCCTGTACCAGGCATGGATTGAGAAAAACTACAGGAGGAGATGGAGGTTTGGGGACGGGCAATACAGATTTGCTTTAAAATGTCTGTCTGATACATGTTGCTGACACCTTTAGATAGTTTTCAGGTCAAGAAGACACATGGTCATATATTTGTCTGTGTTTCCAGAACATAGAAAAATGTTTTTATTCTCCAGTGTAAGGGTATGTGCACACTACAGAAATCACACAGATTCCGTGCACACTCCCGCTTGACTCTCCATCCGTCGCAACCGACTCCATTCTATGCTAGGGTTGATTCTGTCCTCCACCCAAAGAAGTGACATGTCAACTTTTTGGGCAGACAACAGAATCCACCCGAGCATAGAAAGAAGCCTATGTGATGGACGGAACTTCAAGTGGGAGTCACGGCAAGTTATCCGTAGTGTACAGGTACCCCATGCTTCTCCCTGCTCAATTTCCTAATCAATGTGAGACCTTTTTTGATCAAAACTTTTGACCTTTCCCTTTTACGTCAAAAAAGATTTTTAAATAGTTTTTTTTTCTTCTTTATAACAGTGCCAGTTTAGCTGTTAGGATTCTGTGACGCAAATCTTAATAGTCCCATCAGTAAGTCAAGGAAATGATATGCTTCCTAAATGAGCTTAATGGAAATCATGTAGTTTCCACCATGGGACCCAGCTGTGCAAAAAACAAAAGTAAGGAATAAGATTTTAAAACATGGAGCAATTTTTCATTTCTAGAATATAAGAATTAGCATATTTTAATTACATGAATAAGTAATATAATATCTCGCTAAATGTGGTCATATTATTTCATTACCGTCAGCAGATACTGTATGTCAGTCTTCTGTCTCTTCCTCTGACCTTCATCATCCCGCTGGGACCTTGACAATTTAATTATTGATTTTCAACTACAAACCTGTTTTGTCTCGGAAAGCACCTTCTTAACGTTTTATTGCGCCTTCCCTAAGCGTCCAGCAGGGCTAACAAGATCAGAGGCTTCAGTCATATATCAGTGACAAGTCATAATAAATATTCTGGGAAAACACTTTTATCCTCAGGTGGTATCACAGTCCCATCACTCATCTTTGGAGCCCTATTGTCACTAAAAGTCTTGAAATTGAAAAAAAAATATATACGCACCGATGAGTGAACTTTTCAATAGGTTGGTTCAGCAGGTTTGTCGAAATTGTATGTAAAGTTCGGGTTTGTCTAAACTTAACTTTAACCTCTTAAGGACCCATGACGTACCGGCACGTCATGGATCACTGTCACTTAAGGACCCATGACGTGCCGGTACGTCATCCCTTTAAACGGGCGCCGCGGCCGGCCGGGTCCCGATCGGGGGAGATAGCCTGCTATAATACATAGCAGGCCATCTCTCCCTGTCGGCATGGAGGGTTGTTAACCCCCCCCATGCCGACGATCGCCGCTATTGGCTGATAAGCCCATAGCGGCGATCGGAACCTTTCCGGGCCATCGGTGGCCCGATGACCCGGAAAAAAATGGCGGTCGGTGCTGTCCGAGGACGGCACCGACCGCCATTACTGTAAAAAGTAATGGTGGTCACGGTACCACCGTCCCGATCGCCGTGAACGGCCGGCCAGCCGGCCGGCCGTTCACGGCGATCAAAGTCCCCACAAGTAATAAATACCTGCTCCGGACCCCTCAGCTAGGTAGCTGAGGGGTCCGGAGCAGGTATTTGTACATTACTCACCTGTCCCGGGGTCCTGATCGGCGTCTTCCGGGTTCCCGGCGTCCTCTTCATCTTCGGCTTCTTCCGTGAGTCCCGATCGTCTCTTTCCGGCTCCAGCGTCGTCTATTTTCGTATTTTTCCGGCTCCAGCGTCGTCTATTTTCGGATCTTGCGCTCTGCTGCCCCCTAGCGGCTGATAAGTGTAATACACGTATCAGCCACTACAGGGATGTTCAGAATGTAGTAAAAAAAAAAAATTTTTTCCCAATTTTTTTTTTTTCTATTTTCCGCACCCTATCGCCGCTGAGTGTTGATCAGCATCGCACGAAAGTGCGCTGCTAATCAGCAACTCCTCCTTTTTGGCGTAGGGTGTTTTTTTTTTATATCCTACTGCCACGGTCTGCTTATAAGTGCCGAACATAAGTGCGGCATTCATCAGCAACACCATTTTTGGCGTAGGTTTTTTTTGTATACTTACTGTAAAAAACACGTAAAAAAACACTACATTACACCACACTACATTGAATAAAGTTTTACACTACACCACTACATACCCCATATACCAATCCCCATATAAAGATGGCCCCCAGGGTGTTTTCGGTGTCGGACGCATACATTATTATTGCCTCCGACACCGAAACAGCCAGTGAGGATGAATGGGGGGTCCTTTGTTCCTCCATTCATCCTCATCCTCCTCATCATCCAGTGACGTGTCTGGGAGTAGCGTAGCGTACGCTGCCCCCCAGACACGTCTTTTCCGCCAGTACCGTCCCAATAAGAGATGACGGTATGGCGTGAAATTCTACAAACTCTGTGAGAGTACCTCAGGGTACACTTACAGATTTAGGGTACGTGCACACTGCGGAATGGCGAAGGATAACCCTTCGTGCATTCCGCAGCTGGCACCCGCCGGCGGACTGATGCAGGGGCGCGTCTCCGCCTGTGTCATAGACTCTATCCTATGCATGGGCGGATTCCATTATCCGTCATTCCATCAACACGTTGGACGCAGAGCGGAATCCGCCCGTGCATAGAATGGAGTCTACGACACGGACGGAGACGTGCGCCTGCATCAGTCCGCCGGCGGGTGCCAACTGCGGAATGCACAAAGGGTTATCCTTCGCGATTCCGCAGTGTGCACGTACCCTTAGAGTGTATGAAGGAAGGGACACTCGAATGCAGCCCCCAGATGCCCCCTTCCCCCCCCCATCCTCGGAGTTAGTGGGGAGATCGTCCGGGAACTGATCTTCCCACTGCTGGATAAAGGTCACCACCACCCGTACGGGGATAACCTTTATACCAGCACCCCCTCTTCCGGTCCCTCGCTGCCCGAGTTACTGTAGCTTGCGGCACGATCCGAACATATCAGAAGTAGTAATAGCGCCCTAATATTTAGCAGCCATGGAGCGGACCCAGCGCTTCTGGATATGAAGGACCCCGTATCGCACCAGGACAACATTTTCCAGGTGACGTCCCCCACACTGGAGAACAGGAGACCCCAGAAGAAGTGCAGAGTGTGGGGTAACAGGGGGATCAGGAAGGACACCATTTTCCAGTGTGCGACCTGTCCTGATCACCCCGGCCTCTGCATACTGGATCGCTCCAAGGCGCACTACACGTCATTGGGGTTCTACATTATCTAAATTCTGTCCCTTATTCCTATTTCAGGGGTCACGTTGATCCAGGGATTATTCTGATCGCCATTATGGAGTCGGGAAGGAATTTTTCCCCTGTGATGAGGCTACTGTCGTCTGCCTCACGAGGGGTTTTTGCCTTCCTCTGGATCAACACAGATTGAGTTTGATGGACACCTGTCATTTCCAACCTTATAAACTAATAATTGGCCTAATACCCCCAAATAAATTAGAATTGTCCCTTTTCCCCAGCTAAGTAGGTATGGCCGCCATTCCCATTAGAGGATGCCATGATGCAATTACAAAGCCTCTGTGCGGCCAGGACAGTAGAAACCCCCCACAAGTGACCCCATTCTGGAAACTACACCCCATAAGGAATCTAACAAGGGGGGCAGTGGGGATATGGCCTCCTGGTGACGGCCACATTTGGGACGTGAAAATGAAAAAAATGGTATTTTTTATTTTCACGGCACATGTCCTACACATGTGCCCATCACTAGTGGGGTCCATATGCTCACTGCACCCCTTGTTAGATTCCTTATGGGGTGTAGTTTCCAGAATGGGGTCACTTGTCGGGGGTTTCTACTGTTCTGGCAGCACAGGAGCTTTGTAATTGCGACATGGCCTCCATCCCCCATTCCAGCCTCTAAATGGCGCTCTGTCCTTTTGGTGACTTGCCCTGTGCCCATATGGCAAATTATGTCCACATGTGGGGTATTTTCGTACTCAGGGGAAACTACCCTACACGTTTTGTGTTCATTTTCTTTTTTAACCCCTTGTGGAAATGGAAAAAAATCAAGGCTAGACCAACATTTAGTGTAATTTTTTAAAAATTTTTACTCTAAATCATTGATCTTGTCTTGATTTTTTCATTTTCACAAGGGGTTAAAAGATAAAAAAAAACACAATGTGTAGAGCAATTTCCCCTGAGTACGGAAATACCCCACATGTGGACATAAAGCGCCATGCGGGTGCAGGGTAAGCCTCCGAAGGGAAGAAGCGCCATTTGGTTTTTGAAGGCTGGATTTGGATGGAATGGATTTCGAGGGGCCATGTTGCATTCAAAAGGCCCCTGTGTTGCCAAGACAGTTAAACCCCCCACAAGTGACCCTATTATGGAAACTACACCCCTCAAGGAATGTAACAAGGGGTGTAGTCAGCATATGGACCCCACTGGTGACGGGCACAAATGTGGAACAATGTGGCGTGAAAATGAAATATTAAATTTTTTACACTATAATGTTGGTCTAGCCTTGAATTTATCATTTTCACAAGGGGTTAAAAGAGAAAAAAACACACAAAATGTGTAGAGCAATTTCCCCCGAGTCCGTAAATACCCCACATGTGGACATAAAGCGCCATGTGGGTGCAGGGCAAGCCTCCGAAGGGAAGGAGCGCCATTTGGATTTTAGAGGTTGGATTTGGCTAGAATGGATGATGAACGCCATGTCGCATTTACAGAGCCCTTGTGCTGCCAAAACACTGTAAACCCCCCACAAGTGACCCCATTCTGGAAACTACACCCCTCAAGGAATCTAACAAGGGGTGCAGTGAGGATATGGACCCCTGGATGACGGGCACATTTGTGCCATGAAAGTGAAAAAATGAAAATTTTCACTTTCACGTCACATTTTTCCACATTTGTGCCCGTCACCAGTGGGGTCCATATGCTCACTGCACCCCTTGTTAGATTCCTTGAGGGGTGTAGTTTCCAGAATGGGGTCACTTGTGGGGGGTTTCCAGTGTCTTGGCAGCACGAGGGCTCTGTAAATGCGACATGGCCCTTGAAATCCATTCCAGTGAAATCCAGCTTCCAAAAGCCAATTGGCGCTCCTTCCCTTTGGAGGCTCGTCCTGCGCCCGCTTGGCACTTTATGTCCACATGTGGGGTATTTCCGTACTCGGGAGAAACTGTGCTACATGTTTTGTGTTTTTTTTTTCCTTTTATCCCTTTGTGAAAATGAAAAATTGAAGGCTAGAACAACATTTTAGTGTAAAAAATACTTTAGTCTTTTTTCAAGCCATATTGTTTGGAAAATCTGTGAAGCACCTGTGGGGTCCAGATGCTCACCGCACCCCTTGTTACATTCCTTGAGGGGTGTAGTTTTCTAAATGGTGTCCCTTTAGGGGTGTTTTTTAGGTTTTGGCACCCCAGAGCCTCTGCCAACCTGAAGTGGTACAGTCAAAAATGACCAAAAATAACGGAGCCATTGAAATTCACTAGGCGCTCCCTTATATCTGAGGCTTGTGGTTGCGTCAAATAGCGCAATAGGGCCACATATGGGGTATTTCTATAAACTGCAGAAATGGGGCAATCAATATTGGGGTGCATTTCTCTGGTAATAGGTTTATAATTATGAAAAATATTGGATTACAATAAAATCTCTGCACAGAAAATTAAAATTTTCAAATTTCTTACACACTTAGCTTTTATTTCTGTGACTCCCCTAAAGGGTTAAAAAACTTTCTGGATGTGCTTTTGCAGAGTTTAGGGGGTGCAGTTTCTGAAATGGGGTGCTTCGTGAGGCTTTCTAACACACAGTCCCCTCAAATACACTTTAAACCTGAACAGTTCCCTAAAAATATCTGATTTTGAAATTTTACTGAAAATTTGGAAATTTGCTGCTAATGTTTTAAGCTTCCTATTGTCTAAAAAAAATGAAATATAGTTTAATAAATGCCGCCAACATAAAGTAGACATGTTGCTAATGCTATTTAATATATAATTTATGTGGTATAACCATTTTCTGTATAAGCAGAAAAGTTTTAAAGTTGGAAAAATGCATTTTTTCACAATTTTTCACGCTATTTTGGGTTTTTTCATAAAGATTCGTTATAAGTATCGACTCCAATTTACAAGAAATGTGAAGTACAATATGTCACGAGAAAACAATCTCAGAATCAGCCGGATAGGTAAAAGCATCCCGAAGTTATTAATGAATAAAGTGACACTGGTCAAATTCATAAAATTTGCTCCGGTCCTTAAGGCCATTTCAGGCTCTGTCCTTAAGGGGTTAAACGAATCGCAGTAAAAGAGCTAATGATATAGCTGTTTTACTGCGATTCAAAAAGTTCGCTCATCATACTTACCTGTCCACGCTCCCCTGACGTCCTTCTCCAGTCCCGTTTTGTCTTCTCGGGCAACAGCCCACTTAGCCCATTCCAGTCAGTGAGTAATTGGATGAGCGGGCTGTCACTTTTGCCTCAGGAGTGACAGCCCCCTCAGCCAATCACTAGCTGACTGGGATGCAGACATACTACCGGACCAGTGATTGGCTGAGCAGGTTGTCATTGTTGCCTAGAGAGTGACAGACTGCTCAGCCAATCACTGACCGTGGGTGCTGTCCCACCCCAGTAAGCCAGTGATTGGCTGAGCAGGTTATCACTGTTGTTAGAAGGCTGACAGCCCACTCAGCCGATCATTGGCCACGGCGCTGTCCTATCCCAGTCAGCCAGTGATTGGCTGAGAAGGTTGTCATTGTTGGCTAGAGAGTGACAGACCGATCAGTCAATCACTGGCCATGGTGCTGTCCCATCCCAGTCCACCAGTGATTGGCTGAGCAGGTTGTCACTGTTGCCTAGAGAGTGACAGCCCGCTCAGCCAATCACTGACTGTGGGTGCTGTCCCACCCCAGTCAGCCAGTGATTTGCAGAGAAATTTGTCACTGTTGTTTAGAGATTGACAGCCCGCTTAGCCAATCATTGGCCATGGTGCTGTCCCATCCTTGTCAGCCAGTGACTGGCTGAGCAGGTTGTCACTGTTGTGCCATGGTGCTGTCCCTTTTCTGTCAGTAATTGGATGCGCATGCTGGAGTCACTGGGACGTGGAAGAGGACACCAGGGGAACGCAGACATTAAACAACAAAACAATTGTTTCATTTTTTGAAAGCGGTCCCTTTAGGTTCGGATAGCAAATTTTATGCCAAAAATTAAAGAGGATGTACCACCAGATACATCCTCTTTAAGCTGTACTGACGGATTGATCATGGGGAAGCCGGTGCCCCGGTCCGTTTTTCAGACCACGGCCTGGTTCTCGTGCACGGCGCTGTTCTATGCACCAGAACTGGGCTGTGCTCAAGCACTGGAGGCCGGCCGGGCAAGCCCCAGTGGGAGGGAATTCCCTCCACTGTATGATGCGGCTCCCTTAGAATGAATGGAGCCGTGTCATACAGGCGAGGAAATTCGCACCCATTGGGGGCGGCCCAGCCGGCCTCCAGTGCTAGAGCACCGGCCGGTTCCAGTGCATAGAACGGCACCGTGCATGGGAACGGGGCCACGGTCCGAAAAACGAACCGCGGCACCAGCTTCCCCGTGACGGCGCCGTTCGATCCGTCGGTTCAGCTTAAAGAGGACGTACATGGTGGTACATTCTCTTTAATAAAACTGGGAAACTGAATTTTTCAAAACGTTACCCAATTTTAATTAGAAGTAAAATTACGACAAAGAGCATCTTGATATGACAAATCATTCCCCCGGTTTTCCCAATAACAAGCCACCAGGTTCTCTGCAAACCAACCTATTTATTTTTTACTTACCGTCTGCACATGACGCAATGCTATTGATTATCTATGTCCTGCTTCTATCGGCATTAGCGTAGAAAATATTTGATCTCTTTCACACTGGTTAAATTAGTGATGAAGCATTAGCAAAATCTTTAGCTTCTTCTGAAAGTCCTAATAATCTGAGTCTGGTCCGCTCATTACACAGATAACTGCGGGGAAACCGACAGAAGATAGATGTGCCGTACTAATGCAATGACCAGTCATTTTTAATCATAAACTCTAACTACACACAGAGGCAAAAAGATTGAGTCTGCTGCCCATCATAGTATCCAGGACACAGCTAGATATACATTATCACTATGGAAATGACTTAAAACTTACATCCATCTTTTTTTTATTATTCTTGATGCAGTAAAATAATAAAAAAATAAATAAAAAAAGCAACTTTGCGGTACTCTGGTGAAAATAAACTATTTTCAAATTAACTGCTGTCAGATAGCGATAATTTGTAAAAATTTTTTAAAAAAACATCAGCTGTTGCATGTCCTGCAGGAAGTGGTGTATTATTACCAGTCTGACACAGTGCTCTCTGCTGCCACCTTTGTCCATGTCAGGAACTGTCCAGAGCAGTAGCAAATCCCTATAGAAAACCTCTCCTGCTCTGCACAGTTCCTGACATGGACAGAGGTGGCAGCAGAGAGCATTCTGTAAGACTGGAAAGAATACACCATTTCATGCAGGACATACAGCAGCTGATAAGTACAATCTGGCACCATTTGATTTAAAAACTATTTATTTTTACTGGAATAGCCCTTTAATTAAAATTATTTTCCTATATATGCCTATATGTTTCCATGGTAACAGACAACAAACCTTTTAGTCATACTCCCTTCCACCTGTCCCCTCCTTTTTTCCTGCTTAAATGTATGTTAAGGCTAAGGAGACCGATAGGTGGAAATATATATGCAGTAACTGACTACAAGGGCTTTACTGTCGTCTGTTACCATGGAAACATGTACACCTGTATAAGGGCTGTACGCATTGATATAAACTCATTGATATAAATCACTATAAACAAATAAGTATTTGCTTAGGTGGACTGTAACGACTGGAGTCATGAATCTGCTGTACCACTGTTAGCGAAGGCGTAAGGAGTGGAGTCTTAGTCCAAGTTACTACGCCTAGTTTGGCTTGCTATCGATGGCGGGTGAGGTACAGCTGAAGAAGCATAGACAGGTAGGCAGGAACACAGCAGGACTTACCGCTGGAAATGGGACAGCAGTCACGGGTAGGAACTAGGGATGGTTCAAACCTGGTTCGGACGGGGTTCGTACGAACCCGAACCCTCCGCAATGATTACCGCTGTCTGCCTGCTCCGTGCAGCGGGCGGATCCAGCGGGAGGAACGCCTGGAAAACTGGGATACAGCCATAGCCACAGGCTGTATCCCAGTTTTCCAGGCGGTCCTCCCGCTGTATCCGCCCGCTGCATAGAGCGGGCAGACAGCGGGAATCCGATGCCGAGCGTTCGGGTTCAGCCGAACCCAAACCTCGGCGGGTTCCGACCTTCCCTAGTAGGAACCATGGACACACAACCAATTAGGGACGTATTGTATCTTTAAATTTAGAGCAGCTGGTGCACGCACCAGCCGAGGAAGTAGGAGACCGGAGCCGGGATATGTGAGGTGTCGGGGGGAAAGGGGCTGAAGAGATGGCAGCATCGGGTCCCTGCATGTGAGCTCTGGCATCCGCCACAGGTTACAGTCGCAGGCAGCGGGTGCAGTGATGGCCGTAACAGATGTAGACTTTAAGAGAATTCTATACAGGATTATGCATGACCGACTGTAATATATATTGTTGAAGGTTTTTCCAGAAAAATAAAAAATATTCAAAGGATCAGCTGTTCAACATCCCTACTGCATTGAGAACAGACCATACTCAGTATAGTGGCGGCACAGAGTTTCTGCAACCTCGCCTCCTATTGGAGTTCATAGGATCCTGCAGAACCCTGACATTGCCGCTTGTTCGTCCTTGACTCGCTGTTTTTTTGTTTTTTTTTGCTTGGGTAAGTTAAAGAAGCAAAAAATTGAGAATAATAATAAGAATAAAGAAAATTAATTTATTCCTGCCCTGGACAGTGAGTTCTTGATTGTAATTTTATCTCTATGGGTCTAGGATCTCTTAAGGCATCTCAAAGTTCATGAGAGGAACAGCTTGGTCTAAAAACAACAGGATCGTAATCACAGGATATTGCCCATTTATCCTCATAAGATGTCATGATAAAGTGACGAAAATTTTATTGGTGACATTCAAATCTTCTCTCTACAGAGATTGGAAGTACATATACATATAAACGTAAACGTACATCTGTCTGTTCTTCTGAGGTGTTTGTCTTTTATAGCATTGCCCATAAAATATCAATTCTCTTAACTCTGTATTGTGTTGTTCCTCTATTATTTTTCCTATATATTTAAATTTATTATTCAATTGAGAACCATTGCCCTCATCAAAGAGATTTGTCCCTATACAGTCTATGACCAGCAGCACCAATTGGACAGTGACCTGCTCCTATGTCGTCAACAGGACCAGAACAGTACCAGGTATGAGACAGGAATTATAGTCAGGCAGATGGAGATGGTGAGGGCAGGCGGCTTCAGAGGCAGGACAAACAATCCAAATGGAGAGAGGCAAACGAGCCACACAGGAAGCGTAATCTAGAGGGCCAGGTCAGGATACACAGGAATTCAACAGGAATAGCGGACAAACACATTTGCTACTTATGCAGGATTGCAACAATGCTCAGGCAAGGAGGGGCAGGTGGGGCTAGTTTAAATAGGTGCAGATGGCCCTGGATTGCCAGAAAGCAGTAGCAGAAAATAGAATAGAAATACAGATTTATGAGCCCCGTTGGGGATAAGGATGAATGTGAATGATGAAAAGCCCTGTACACCCCTCTGTAAATAATTATATATATATATATATATATATATATATATATATATATATATATATATATATATATTCATCTGAGCCTTAATGTGGTTCTTGTAAAAGAGTCGTTTTATTTTACTCCATCCTCTTCAGACCTGATTTAAGTGGATCTTTGATGTCGGCCCCAGAAGGAAGAACTGAACATAAAAAAACAAATAATCTTAACTCTATACAGGTGTTAGTAACATTTCCACCTAATATATTCATAGATCTTTTTTTATTGTCCCCTAGTTATGCTTCTATGACAGATGATTGTTATTATACTATGCTGGATTCAGCCTAGCAATACTATTAAGTGTCTTGCTACTTCCCAGCATTCCCTACCACTGGGGAGAAGCAAATGCAAATTTAATGTTCGAGGTAAGTAAATCTTGAATTCAATTCATAGACAAATAAACATCTGGTTAAACACATTACGCTTTGGTAATATTAACCTGTTTTGAGTCTTCATTGGTATCCACCAATGGTGAATATGATAGTGTTTGCATTTATCATGGATCTCTATAGACTATAAATAATTAATTGATTGAGAGCCAAAACCCAGCACCCTTTCCAATTAGATATTTGGTTCCTTCGTTAAACTAGAATAGCTCCATATTCTATGTTGTTACAACCGCGTCCGCGGCCTTCACCTCTTCCGGCGTCCGCGCAGTCGTCCCTGGCGGCAGCCGGGCTCGTTCCCCCAGCTGCACATGGTCCCGGATGTCCCTAGCATTCTCCTCCTTCCCCCACATGAGTCGGCGTGTGCATCCCCATCTCCTGGGGAGTGCACGCGCCGGCTCTGCTTAGACTTAAAGGAACAGTGTATCCCTAATTGGCTGCGCACATAATCACTTCCCTATAAAGCTGCACCTGTCCTCACATTCCCTGTTGGAGCCTCTGTATGCTTTCCATTGTGCGTGGTCCTGGCTCACCGTGTTTCCAGCTTGTGTTTTCAGCCTGTGTGTTTCCTGCTCGTGTGTTTCCTGCCCGTGTTTTCTGCCCTTTGTTTCCTGCCATTTGGTTCCAGCTATTCCTGATTCCAGCTACCTGTCTGCTGTTCTGGTTCCTGCCAAGAGTTCCCTGTCTCCTGCTGCTCCTCGCCCGCCGCTACTAGCAGCCAAGCAAGGGGTAGCAACCTGGGGGTCGCCTGCCGCAGCAAGTCTATCCCGCCTTGCGGTGGGTCCTGGTAAAGACCATCTGCCCCTTAGACTTCGCTCCCTTGTGCGGTTACGTCATCACTAGTGGTGGTACAGCGGATCCACGACTCCAGTCGTTACAGTACGCTTCAACCATGGATCCCGGCAAGGTGCCTGACGTCCGCGAGATCGTGAAAGTGCTCAGTCACAGCAAATTCAGCAGCAGTCACAGCAGATCCAGCAATTGTCAGCCGCCTTACAGCAGCATCAACAGGTTCCACCAATGTCTCCACCTCCAGTGCAAGTTACTCCTCCTCTTGGTTCGACCTTACGCCTTGCGCTGCCGTCCAAGTACTGTATGCTGGAGACCTAAAGATGCGTAGGGGGCTCGTCACCCAGTGCACTATGTACATCGAGTTCTTGGCAAACCAATATAGCACCGAGCGCTGAAAGGTGGCTTTTGTCATCAGCCTCTTGGAGAAGAAAGCCTTGGCCTGGGCAACACCATTTTGGGACCGAGATGATCCCGTTACTACTAATCTCCAGGCCTTTCTATCTGAGTTCCGGTGTGTCTTCGAGGAGCCAGCTCGAGCCTCATCTACAGATACCACCCTTCTCAATCTTCGTTGTAAAAATCCTCTGTTGAGGAGTATGCGGTACAATTCCGCACATTGGCAGCTAAATCGGACTGGAACAATGCCTCCCTGGTGGCCACTTTCAAAAAGGGTCTCTCTTCCCGGGTAAAGGACGTGCTATCCTATCATGACCTCCCAACCTCTCTTAATAACCTAATTCATCTGGCCACCCGGAAACGTCCGGTTCTACAAGCGAGAGGAGGAAGTTCGGCAAGAATGCAAGTCACATTGTCCTGGCCGCTTGTATAGTCTGGCACCGACTTTCCAGAAGCCGTCCACTCCTGAGGAACCTATGCAGGTGGAGAGAGTTCGTTTATCATCAGAAGAAAGAACTCGCCATCGGGAACAAAATCTGTGCCTTTACTGTGCCAGCCCTGACTACTTCTGTCTGGACTGCCCTCAGCATCCAGAACGGCTGGGAAACTCACACACCTAGGTCCGGTAGGAGAGGCCTCCCTAGGTGTGTGTACTTCCTCTCCATGAATATCCTTCCCGGTAACGGACATCTATACTGCCGGTCAGCCATTTCTGTCTACTGCTTTCCTGGACTCTGGCTCTGCAGGCAGTTTCATCGCTGCATCGCTGGTGAAAGCGTGGCAGCTGTTGGTGGTTCCTCTGGCCAAACCACTGACTATATCCTCCGTCACTGGCGAGACCCTCAGTGATGTTGTCCGGTACCAGACCAATCCTGTGACCTTACAGGTAGGGGCACAACACTCAGAGAAGATTGCATTCTATGTCTTGCCCATTCTTCCTCGTCCATCTTGTTGGGTCTACCCTGGCTGCAGCTTCAAGCCCCCAACCTTGACTGAAAGACTGGGGGAATCTTGTCTTGGGGCCCAGACTACCGCAGCCGCTGTCTGAAGTCTCTTCAGATCCGGCCTCCTTCATCTTCGCCAGACTCCTCCAAACTTCTGCCTGGTCTACCGGCTAAATACCAAGACCTGGCAGATGTATTCTCAGAGAAAGAGGCTGACACTTTACCGCCTCTTTGGCCATACGATTGTCCTGTTGATCTCCGTCTGGGCGTCACACCTTCTCTCTTTTGGTCCCAGAGACTGAGGCCATGGCCACTTATATCAAGGAGAACCTGCATAAGTGCTTCATCCGTAAGTCCACCTCTCCTGCCGGTGCCGGGTACTTCTTTGTCAAGAAGAAGGATGGCTCACTCCGCCTTTGTATTGATCACAGGGGGCTCAACAAGGTTACAGTGAACAATCGCTACCCCTTGCCTCTGACTGTGGAGTTATTCAATTGTCTCCGGGGAGCTCGAGTCTTCACGCAGCTGGATCTCGGGGAGGCCCACATTTTGATCAGGATACGAGAGGGCAACGAGTGGAAGACTGCCTTTAACAGCAGAGATGGGCACTTCGAGTGTCTAGTCATGCCTATTGGTCTTTGCAATACCCCAACGGTCTTCCAGGAATTTGTCAATTATATTTTCTGGGATCTCCTCTATGTTAGTGTCATTGTGTACCTGCATGACATCCTGATCTACTCTACTGATTTGAAGACCCCTATAATTCAAGTGCACCAAGTACTACGACGGCTAAGGGCCAACCATCTGTATGCCAAGTTGGAGAAGTGCGTATTTCATCAGTCTAGCTTTCCCTTCCTTGGGTATATAGTCTTAAACCGTGGTCTTCAGATGGATCCACTCAAACTCTCGGCAGTCCTTCACTGGCTACGTTCTGTCGGACTAAGAGCGGTACAACATTTCCTGAGATTCGCCAATTATTAATCGCACCGACTGTGGCTCTTATAAAGAAGAATGCTGACCACCGATGGCCACCCGAGGCTTAACAAGCCTTTGCCAAATTAAAATCAGCCTTCGCTTCTGCTCCAGTCCTGTCTCATCCAGATCCTGCCAGGCCATTTTCGTTGGAGGTGGATGCTTCTTCTGTGGGTGCAGGAGCCGTTCTCGCGCAAAAAGACTCTTCGGGAAGAACTAGACCTGCGGCTTCTTCTCTAAGACTTTTTCCTGGCCAAAAGAAATTACACCGTAGGGAACCGTGAGCTGCTGGCGATTAAGTTGGCCTTAGAAGAATGGAGACATCTCCTAGAAGGAGCTAAGCATCCGATAAATATTTTTACGGAGAGCAAAAATCTCCTCTACTTCCAGTCAGCCCAATGACTTAACCCCAGGCTAGTCTGGTCGTCCCTCTTCTTCTCCCGTTTTAAATTTTGTCATTCATTTCCGTGCTGGGAGAAGAATGTGAAAGCTGATGCTCTCTCGCCGGCATCAGATTTCCTGGGCCACTCCTCGTCACATCATACCACCTAAACGTCTGATGCCCGTTGCCACCCCTGTTCTTCAAAATGTTCCTGCCGGGCGAACCAATGTACGCCCTGTACTTCGTAGGAGAATCCTAAGATGGGGGCATTCTTCCTTGTTCGCTGGACATCCTGGTACCCATAATACCAGACAGCTGATCTCCCGTCACTACTGGTGGCCGTAACTATCTAAAGATGTCAAGGACTTTGTGGCTTCCTGCTCCACATGTGCTCAAAACAAGTCTCCTCGTCAGAGACCAGACGGTCTACTTCAGTCTTTGCCAATCCCAGATCATCCTTGGACTTATATAGCCATGAACTTTATTACCGATTTTTCTCCCTCACAGGATAAAACCATCATCTGGGTGGTCACGGATCGGTTCTCCAAAATGTTCCACTTCATACCTCTTCCCGGTCTACCCTCTGCTCCTCGCCTGGCCAGCCCCTTCTTCCAGCATGTTTTTCGTTTGCATGACCATCCCCGTCATATTGTCTCTGTCAGGGGTCCTCAGTTTGTCTCCAGGTTCTGGCGTGCCCTTTGTTCCTAGCTCCAGGTCAAGTTAGACTTCTCTTCGGCTTATCATCCAGAGACCAACAGACAAGTAGAAAGAGTCAACCAGGTTCTGGGGAACTATCTTTGTCATTTTGTTTCTGCCCACCAGGACAATTGGTCGAGTTTACTTCCATAGGCTGAGTTATCTTCCAATCACCTGTACTCTTCTTCCACGGGCAACTCACCGTTCTTCATCGTCTTCGGTCGACATCCTGTGCCTCCACTGCCTCTCTCTACTTTCTCTGCGGTATTATCCATGAATGAATTGATAAAATACTTTAAGTCCATTTGGGAGCAGACACAGCAATCATGCTACCAATCGGATGAAAGAACAGACAGACAAAAAGAGGAGACCTGCCATGACTTTCACTCCTTGTGATAAAGTCTGGTTGTCGGCCAGGTACGTTCGACTGAAGATACCAAGTTACATGTTGGTTCCTTGGCCCATTCACGGTCCTGAGGTGCATCAACCCGGTCGCTAATAAGCTCTACCTGCCTCCCACCATGCAAATCACAAACTCCTTCCATGTCTCCCTTTTGAAGCCAGTGGTCCTTTTTCCAGTAAGCCCTCCTCTTCTCCTTTGAAAGCAGTCTCCGATGGCATCTACGCAGTTAAGGAACAGTGCATCCCTAATTGGCTGTGCACATAATCACCTCCCTATAAAGCTGTACCATAGTGTGTCATCCCAGCTCACCTTGTTTCCTGCCCTTTGGTTCCAGCCATTCCTGATTACAGCTACCTGTCTGCTGTTCTGGTTCCTGCCTAGAGTTCCTGCTGAGCCCCAGCCTGCCTGTCTCCTGCTGCACCTCGCCCACCACCACTAGTAGCCAAGCCAGGGATAGCGACCTGGGGGTTGCCCACCGCAGCAAGTCCATCCTACCTTGCGGTGGGTCCTGGTGAAGACCAGTAGCCCCTTGGACTCCGCTCCCTGGTGCGGCTTACGTCATCGCTAGTGGTGGTACAGCGGATCCACGACTCCAGTCATGACAGTAGTGACAGCAATGGGTACTAAAACATTCTACTAAGAGGTTCAAAAAAAAGGCCACACCACCGACATCCCCAATGCCGATGCCTGTCTATTGATGTATAAATCTTAAAGCGATGAACCTGCTGGTATATTCGTTTTAAGAGATGTGATTTTTTTAAAAAAAAATCTTTCTACAGTCTTTCTACAGTTACATTCAATAAAGTCATCTCTATTTCCTATCTCTGCCTCCATGTTTTCTTATCAGCCTTTTCCTTTTTAAGAATTCCATTAACATGAATAAGGACGGATGTTTTATATGTGTATTAGGACTGTAAGTGAAGCATCAAAGGTAGCACTTCAATAAAAAAAAACTAACACAAAAAAACACGTTCAAACAAATACAGCATTAAACAAAAACTTTCATGAAAGCTAAAAAAAAAAAAAAAAAAAAGTAATTATTCTTCCATGCATTTCATTGAGGTAAAATGGAACTCAAATCTTGTCTAATAACTTTAATAATACACGAGTCAACAGAGAGAATTAAACAAACTTAGCAATCGCTTCTCTGCCAATCCATATACTGCTGCTCTGATAAAGCCTTCATCTAAATGGAAATATCTGTGGAAAGAAAAAAAATCCTTTAGTGGTTTTCAGGAACAAATGAAAACAGGGGAATTTATCTATTAAGATGCATTTTATTCATATGGGATTTAGAGACCGGGTTAAGTATGTAAAAACACTAAGTTAGAATTCCACTTAACCCCTTAAAACTGAGTCAATTTAAAATTTTGTGCTTTTGTTTTTTCCTCCTCGTGTTTAAAAGGCCACAGCGCTGGCATTTTTACACCTACATGAGCCCTTATTTTTTGCAACACCAATTATACTTTGCAATGACAGGCTTTTTTTTCCCCTACAAAATATGCTGCAAAAACAGAAAAAATTATTTGTGCAGTGAAACTGAAAAAAAGTTCAATCCTTTTTATCTTGATAGCTCCATTTATCCTATGGGAAAACTAACATGTTATCTATGTTCCTTACGTAGGTACGATTACAATGATATGTAACTTGTATAACTTTTATTTTAATTGAAGGCTTTTAAAAAAATTTAAACTTAAAAAAAAAAGCTAAAAGTTCTTCAAATCGCTCTGTTCCCATCCTTATAACGTTTTTATCCTTTGGTCTATGGGCCTGTCTGAGGTGTCATTTTTTGTGCCATGATCTGTACTTTCTCTCGGTACCTTCCTTGCCTATATGCTTTTTGATCACTTTTTATGACAGATTTTTCTGGATTAAGGCTATGTTCACACTACATAAAACTACGGCCGTAGTTCTCGCCGCAGAACTACGGCCGTAGTTTTGCGGTGTGTGACATAGCTTTATGTTGAATGGGATCCCGGCCGGAGTGTACAAACATCGTATGCGCTCCGGCTGGGAGCCCGTGCGGCGCCGGAAAAAACTGACAGGTCAGTTTTCTGCGCCCGGAATTCAGTGAATTCCGGCCGCAGAAAGACCTGTCAGTTCACACAGTAAAGAAAGCGGCACCGGCTGCTCGCTTCACTGTGGGCTATGGGAAGCTCTGATGCAGGCGCGCGCTGATGCGCCCGCATCAGAGCTCCGCGGCCGGAAAGATTACCCGGCCGGTACTTAAGTACCGTACGAGATGATCCGGCCAGAGACCGGCCGTTCTGTGACCCGGCCAGGGTCACGGAACGGCCGGTCTCTTACCTAGTGGGAACATAGCCTAAATGTGACCAGAAATCAGCAATTGTGCACTTTGGCGTTTTTTTTTGCGCTTACAGCATTTATCGTGTCAGATCAGGAATGTGATATTTTAATAGTTTGGCCAATTATGCACGTGGCGATATCAAATATGTTTTTTTTTAATCTATTTTTATAAAATGGGAAAAGGGGGGGGGGGATTTAAACTTTTATTAGGGAACGGAATTTTTTCAAATGAATAAAAACACTATTTTTTACACACATATATTAACTTAAAGTCCCCCTGGGGGACTTCTAATACAATTGCACTGATGTCTCATAGAGATCAGTGCAGTATACTTAATACAGCGTTGATCGACAGCATGACGCATATACTTGTCATGCATCATTAAGGGGTTAAATAGTATTGCAGTTGTCATTTCTGTGGAGTACTATGTTATTATTAGCTAAAAAATGTGCCTTCTGTCATATAAAAAGACCTTATGTGTCCGAGGCTCTATTCGATACCCATGTTGTCTGGAACTTTTGTACAACACAGGTAAGGCTCCATGATTAACATGGTGCTAGGTAGTTTCATTGTATGGGCAGTATGCAACATGGACACAATGGGGGACACTCAGATTGTGGCGGCACATAGGGATTATAGGCCGTATTAGCAGTGGGGATACATCTATGGTATGAATGGTATTATTGTTTATCATTGTAGTTTTTGTCGTTAGGAATTCACAGGCTAGTTCTGCTTTATGAAGCCTGGCAGATTGGAGAAAGATTGGCAAGACCTGCCTGCTCAGCCAATCACTGAACACAATGGGACACTGCTGCAGCCAACGATTTGCTAAAATGGCAGGTGCAGCTTGTTTTAGACATAAGAGAAAACAGTGACCAGAAGAGGGCAAGAAGGAGCTAAGATTGGAGCTGTGAAGGACCAAGTAGGTAAGTATCACTTATTTAGCAACTTAAAGGGAAACTGACAGCATGAATATGCATGTATCCGTGCTGCCAGTGTCACGGAGGTGGATCTAAGACACTAGGGCTGATTTACTAACATGTTCCCATCAGAAAAATTAAGGGTTTTTGTCCATCATTTTAGTGTGCCGACATATTTGCTAAAGGTGTGTGACACAATCTGACAAAACCCAACATTTTTGTCCAAAAATCTGCCAAGTGGGCGTGTTGTGAATGTTTAATGGGTGTGTCCTTTAAAACCTGCCACGAACGACAGACTGACTCAAACTGGAGACAAGAGTGTCGCTGTCTATGGAAGAAAGTGGCCATGTTTTTCTAATGCTGGATAACCCCTTTAAAAACTTAAAGGGGTTGTCCAGCGAAAATATTTTTCGTTCAAATCCACTGGTGTCAGAAAGTTATATAGATTTGTAATTTACTTCTATAAAAAAAACTCCAGTCTTCCCATACTTATTAGCTGCTGTATGTCATGCAGGAAATGTTTTATTTTCAGTCTGACACTGCTCTCTGCTGACATCTCTGGCCGAGACAGGAACTGTCCAGAGCAGGAGAGGTTTTCTATAGGGATTCATAGAAAACCGAGACAGAGTTCCTGTCTCGGACAGAGGTGGCAGCAGAGAGCAGTGTCAGACTGAAAATAAAACATTTCCTGCATGACATATAGTAGCTAATAAGTATAGGAAGACTTGAGATTTTTTAATAAAAGTAAATTACAAATCTATATAACTTTCTGATATCAGTTGATTTGAAAGAAAAAGATTTTCGCAGGATAACGCCTTTAAAATTCTTTCTGTAGTAGAGCAGCTCCCTTCCACTGACTAGCATGTGCAAAGTGGAAAGCTATAGGCCTGCGTAAGTGAATTAGCTCTCCTTTTACTCTCAGTCAATGCAAGGTGCAAACAGCATAAAAGTACAAAAACTGTGTTAAAAAAATACAGTAAAAAAAGTGAAGTGAAAGCTTTGTAACATAAAGTGAATTGGATTTTAGTGACTGTAATGTACAGTATAGAATACACTGTAATGTAGCTACAGTACTGGTTCCTGAATGTATTACTACCTGCAAGCACATACACTGCCTCCTTCTGAGGTACAAACTACATGGGTTTAATCTATATAAAGGATATACTGTATATCTAATAAATCTGCAAAGGTTATCACTTAGAATTTGTCACGTTGCCAGTCTCCGGAGAACAGTCTACCCATGGCTCATGCCTAAGTATGAAAATAACACTTCTGTGAGTCTGGCTACTGAGTACATTATGAATCACTTTCTAAATAGAATAGACCGAACTGTTGTCATGTTAAATTTAGCTTCTCCTTCTGCTAAAATGTGGAGAAACCATAATAAATGACACAGCGGCCGTACACCCGGAGCAGTATTATTCATGCTGGGAGGACATTGGGAACTTAACAGCCCACGGGTCACCATACTGTTCTCCTCCGACTCCTATTACATTGTGCTATGGATCATTACCCTCCAGGAGAGCAATGCTTCTCTCTGTAAGGTCACAATCCTGAGAGCACAGCAATACACATTGTACTGTAACCTTCTCCTACAGGACAACTCAAGTCACTATACAGAACACTCACTCAAATACATATACAGTTGTACCTTGGTTTAAGAGCGTTTTAGTTTAAGAGCTCACAGTTTTCAAAATTGTGACTTGGTTTAAGAGCATTGCTTTGGTTTAAGAGCTCCCTGTACTGGGTAGGAGCGCGAGTGGAGGAGAGACATGGTCTGCATAGTGTGGTTTATAGCCCTGTACTCTGACCCAGGAAGTCTCCCTCACCTTCCAAATCATGGCAGATCCACTTCAGGCTGGGGCTTACATCAGAGGACAGGACTGTGGAGGTAATCTCTTCATAGCTGTAACCCCTCTCTCCCTGGACAGAGAGCGCTGCATGTATGTGCCCACATCTGCCCTGCTCATTCCTTCATGCCCCCTGCAGTCTCTGTCCGCCCTTGTGTTTCCCATCCTCTCCATTACTGTACAGTAACTTATAATATCACAGATTCTGCTGTTTCCGAATGTTTTCTTCATCTGTTTTACATGTTATTCAGAATAATAAATCACTATTTTTGGACGTGGAACCAATTGTCTGCATTTCTATGATTTCTTATGGGAAAATTTGCTTTGGTTTAAGAGCGGATTTGGATTACAAGCGCAGTCCTAGAACGAATTATGCTCGTAATCCAAGGCACCACTGTATACCCTTGTTAACACTTAAAAAGGGCACTGTTAAGAATTACTCGCTTTATTCATTTATTAATTTTTTTTACATTTTTTTTATATTTATCTTAAAATTATACATATGGCCACTAGGTGTCTCTCTTCCTGTCAAACTTTGGTCCATACTTCCTCCCTGACAATATTTGGTCTTTGTTAAAGAAAAAAAAAAAGAAACACACAGAGCAAACACAGGAAGGTTGTATATCAACAGAGGCCAATTCACCTAGGCTAATTAGATTATTAGCTTTTGCTAATTCTACTATCAACTCTGCAGCCTACCAGAAGACAATGCTTTTTGTTATGCAACAATTCAGTCAGTAAAGTACAGAGGTTTTAGTGCTGCGAGACAGGAGAGCTGACCATACAACGCAAGCACACCCACGATTCTCTGCCAATGAATGTAAACACGTAGCAGCTGTACATATGCGCAGAGAAGACTTGTCCTGCTCTATTCTCACTCAGAAATAGCTGTCAATCAATACCAAGCCATGTCTGTGTTTTTTTTTTTTTTTCCATTTTAATATTTTTATTGGTTTCAAACTTTGTACAAACACAT
The DNA here is from genome assembly GCF_027789765.1 of Dendropsophus ebraccatus. Lineage (NCBI taxonomy): Eukaryota > Metazoa > Chordata > Amphibia > Anura > Hylidae > Dendropsophus > Dendropsophus ebraccatus. The sequence continues at coordinate 23,795,482 of NC_091454.1, read as the reverse complement.
AATGTGCCAACACCTATGGACATGAGAACAAGATTATGCTGTGATAACTAAGGATGGTCCGAACCTGCCGAGGTTCCGGTTCGTATGAACCCGAACGCTCGGCATCAGATTCATGCAGCGGGTGGTTACAGCGGGAGGACCGCCTGGAAAACTGGGATACAGCCTATGGCTATGGCTGTATCCCAGTTTTCCAGGCGGTCCTCCTGCTGTATCCACCCTCTCCACGGAACGGGCAGACAGCAGGAATCATTGCCAAGAGTTCGGGTTCGTACGAACCCGAACCTCGGCAGGTTTGGACCATCCCTAATGATAACACAATGAACATACATTATACATGGTATATGGTACCTACGGCCTACGTTAAGTTCTGAGACAGTATTCTCTCCAGTCCTCTCAGGTATACTGAAATTGCTTAACTTCCTCTCTTTCTATAGTGACTCATACGTATAGTGCTGCAGAATTATCTCTAGCCTCATGACAAATGCCGCAGCGGTACAGTAACCCTTGCCCCTGCTAGATTTGGGGTCAAATTTTTCAACCTTTTGGATGCCTATAGAGAACAGGTTGGGATAATGGTTGATAACAGAGGACAGTCAACAAGTGCGGTTTAGTTCTGGCAAAGCCAGCCAATGTACCTACCTACCAAATTTGAGGTCAAATTTTACAGATTTTTCAGATGCCTTAGGCCCCTATTCCACGGGACGATTATCGTTCGCATAATCTATAACGATAAACGATCTCAAACGACCGCTATTGCGAACGACCTGAAATTGTTCACCCATTTACACGGAACGATGATTACTACTTATGATCGCTCTTGCGGTCGTCTTGTCGTCGCTATTGTGTTCGTTGCTACTACGAACGACCGACCGAACGACGTCTTATTCCATGCGAATGATTCGCGAACGAGCAACGATAAAAGTAGGTCCAGGTCTTTTAAAGCGATCATCGATTTCTCGTTCATCGTTAGATCAATAATTGCTATTCAACCGAACGATTAAAGCTTCCTTCCGAAGGATTTAACGATTATCTGAACGATAATCGTCCCGTGGAATAGGGCCCTAATACAGACAACCTGTGATAATGGCTGATAACAGAGAACAATGGTGAGAGCTGTATACATACAGTAAGGTTGGGCGTATACAAAAATTTATCAATATGCCAAGTGACTGAGACATTCAACATTGAAAAATTCACTTACATAATATAGATGTACAATTTTCTCTTGTTTGGGGGAGACTGGTGAATCTGGGGGTGCCAAGACTGCTAGTGTATACACCGCTTTGGAATCCTACAAATATTCTACAGATGTAGCAGAGCTGTAGTGGTTATTTAACCAGCGAATCTTCTCCCTTGATAACAGTTAGATAACCCAGTATACTTACCTGCAGTATTATATAAAAGCAGCCATAACACATGTTGTGCCAATTGACAAACAGCCCATCATGCAGAGGGAATTACGGCGGTTGTATACTATATCACTCTCTGCGCTGTCCCTGAAGGGAGCACAGTGGTATCATAGCAGTTTTAATATAAGTGGGTTAAAAAAAAAAAAAAAAACTTCTATTGTCACTGCATAAAAAAACAAGAGCACTTTACTGTAATGCCGAAAACTGTATGATTGTGCATAAGTAGGTTCATTTGTGTATCCTTGCAATCTCCGTTTTAAGAGAGATCATGCTTGTTCTCATCTGAATAATATCAAGAGCATCGAGGGCCTATTATTCTTATTAATATTAGTATTACGTATCAGTAAAGCCGATGGCCTGTTCTTTGCTATGGATGATGACCTTCTACAAACCTTGTTTGATTGCAGAAAATCTTCAGCGCAGCCTTGCTTAGGCATATGCTTCCTGTCACTTCAAGAGATTTTTTGAAAAAAACTAAATGATTTTTAGATTAACCCTCCAGACAAATGACATGGTTAGTCTAGCGCCTTCAGTGCTGTTACTCGGCCCCTGAGAGTCCCCTAAAAGTCTGGAACTGAGCAGTTTGGCAAGGAAAAAAAAAAAAAGAATACAATTAAAAACAGTTGAAAAATCTGTTCTTTTTATGTAAACTTGTACTTACCTAAAGAATACAGAAAAGATGTCAGTTTTACCACACAGTAAAAGATATTTAAAAAAAAAAAACAACAAAAAAAACCTTTAAGGGTAGCTTCACACGTACCGTATCGCTGTGTTTTTAATGGTGCACTTTCAGTGCGATTTTTACATGCGAGTTTTGATTTTCACATGAAAATCATGTGCAAATCAAAACACGCATGTAAAAAACGCAGCAAAAACACACCGTTAAAAACGCAGCGATACGGTACGTGTGAAGGCACCCTAAGGCCAGGTTCAGACTATGTAACTGTGCGGCTGTATTTGCGGCTGTAATTGTACAGCGGTATTTTTGGTGGTTCATGCGTATGCTGGAAAGTATAGGATATACGGCTGCACAGTGCACACTATGTATGAATCTACGGCCCGATCGTAAACGGACCCGTAAAAAATTAACAAGACCATTGTTTGCGGCTGGAAACGCGGCCGTGGATTGACAGGCGGTCCGTACGGAGTACTTCAAAAATAGCCGGCAATGATGCCGAATGCCAATGCCTCTAATAGTTAATATATTAAATTAATAAAACACATTTTCTTTGTAATAAAGTCCCTTTCGTTGTTCAATAATTTAATTCTAACGAATCCATCATTGTGCAATTAAATATACTGTTAAAATAAATATATATATAAATAAATGTATATTTATATATATATTTATTTTTTGACAGTATATTTAATTGCACAATGATGGATTCGTTAGAATTAAATTATTGAACAACGAAACTGAATTTATTTCATCGAAAATGTGTTTTATTAATTAAATAATAATTAGTACAGGAAGCTCCATAAGCCGTTAATTCATATTGCCGGCAATAGAGCATTCTGTACTAATCATCACTTTACTTTAATGAAAACATCAAATGTTTCTTCTAATTATGTTATCATAATAGCATTATTAGAAGAAACATTTAGAATTATATGTGCGCTCAGCTGATTGGCTGATCGGCTGAGCGCACATATAATTAGCGGGTCCGCAGCACAGTGACTTCATTGTGCTGCGGACCAGCGAAGAGGACACATCGGGGTGAGTATACAGCTCTCCCCACCCCCTCCCCAGCACTGCACCCCTCCCAGCAAGGAAGGGGGGGTCAGTTAACCCCTTCCTTGCTGGGATGGGTGCAGTCTGACATCAGTCTGGCCCCCAGGGGGTTAAGGGGGATGCAATACATCCTCCCTTAACCCCTTGGGGGCCAGACTGTAAGCAGCGATCTGTAAAGATGCTGCATACTGTAAGGAGCACAACACCGCTCACAATGATGGGTGTTGTGCTCCTGTTTGTGTGTTTTTTGTGTGTTTCTCCCTTTTTGTTTTTCAGATATCGGTATCCTGGGGATTACGTCGGATTCCATGGACTACGTCGATGACCAGCCTTTTTTTTTTTTTTTTTAATAAAATGGTCAATGAGGGGTGTGGGGGTGTTTTTATTTGAATAAAATTTTTTTTTAACTTGTGTCTTGTCTTTATTTCTTTACTTTATAGACTTAGTAGTGGAAGCCGTCTAATAGACGGAATCCATTACTAAGTTGGGGCCTAGTGTTAGCGGGTATAAAATGGCTAACACTAACCCCCTATTATTACCCCAGTACCCAATGCCACCAGGGGTACTGGGAAGAGCCGGGTGCCAGTGGTCCCGGAGCGTCAAAATTGGCGCTCCTGGACCGGGCGGCAGCAGGCTGGTAAGATTTAGGCTGGGGAGGGCCTAAACCAATGGCTCTTCCCACCCTGGTGTTACCAGGCTGCTGTCGTTTGGTTTTTAACCCGGCTGGTTATAAAAATAGGGGGGACCCTATGCGTTGTTTTTTTTTAAATAAATAAATAATAAAAAAAAAATGCATGAGTCCACCCTATTTTTATAACCAGCCGGGTTAAAAACCAAACGACAGCAGCCTGGTAACACCAGGGTGGGAAGAGCCATTGGTTTAGGCCCTCCCCAGCCTAAATCTTACCAGCCTGCTGCCGCCCGGTCAAGGAGCGCCAATTTTGACGCTCCAGGACCACTGGCACCCGGCTCTTCCCAGTACCCCTGGTGGCATTGGGTACTGGGGTAATAATAGGGGGTTAGTGTTAGCCATTTTATACCCGCTAACACTAGGCCCCAACTTAGTAATGGATTCCGTCTATTAGACGGCTTCCACTACTAAGTCTATAAAGTAAAGAAATAAAGACAAGACACAAGTTAAAAAAAAAATTAATTCAAATAAAAACACCCCCACACCCCTCATTGACCATTTTATTAAAAAACAAAACAAAAAAAAAACGCTGGTCATCGACGTAGTCCACGGAATCCGACGTAATCCCCAGGATACCGATATCTGAAAAACAAAAAGGGAGAAACACACAAAAAACACACAAACAGGAGCACAACACCCATCATTGTGAGCGGTGTTGTGCACCTTACAGTATGCAGCATCTTTACAGATCGCTGCTTACAGTGTGGCCCCCAAGGGGTTAAGGGATGATGTATTGCATCCCCCTTAACCCCTTGGGGGCCAGACTGATGTCAGACTGCACCCATCCCAGCAAGGAAGGGGTTAACTGACCCCCCCCTTCCTTGCTGGGAGGGGTGCAGTGCTGGGGAGGGGGTGGGGAGAGCTGTATACTCACCCCGATGTGTCCTCTTCGCTGGTCCGCAGCACAATGAAGTCACTGTGCTGCGGACCCGCTAATTATATGTGCGCTCAGCCGATCAGCCAATCAGCTGAGCGCACATATAATTCTAAATGTTTCTTCTAATAATGCTATTATGATAACATAATTAGAAGAAACATTTGATGTTTTCATTAAAGTAAAGTGATGATTAGTACAGAAAGCTCTTTTGCCGGCAATATGAATTAACGGCTTATGGAGCTTCCTGTACTAATTAATATTTAATTAATAAAACACATTTTCGATGAAATAAATTCAGTTTCGTTGTTCAATAATTTAATTCTAACGAATCCATCATTGTGCAATTAAATAAACTGTCAAAAAATAAATATATATATAAATATACATTTATTTTTATATATATTTATTTTAACAGTATATTTAATTGCAAAATGATGGATTCGTTTAAATTTAATTATTGAACAACGAAAGGGACTTTATTACAAAGAAAATGTGTTTTATTATTTTAATAGATTAACCATGAGAGACATCGGCATTAGTGCAGAGGATCGCAAACCCCGGTAATAGCAATTCATGTAAACTGTGTTCCCTGCTTTCCCAGATGCATCCAGAGGTGTTTGCATCACTTTCTTAAGATTTTATTTGTTATTTTTAGTTGAACCAGATTTCCAAGTAAATGACCGTATGTTTTGAGCCGCATGTCTATTTTTTCCCACGGCCGGAGTTTCATCCGCACATTTACAGCCGCATAAAAAATACAGCCGCACAGTTACATAGTGTGAACCTAGCCCCAATGTGCAAAATTTCACTTCACACTGTATTTTTTTAATGGAAAATTGAACAATGTCATTACATAAAATAATTATCTGGCAGCCGGCAAAGGCAAGGGGGAATTTTATCGGGATTATGAACTTACCTCTCCCCGTGCCCACGGTGAGTGGGGGGATCTGCCTTGGGACCCTCGCCAGGCTCCGATATCTCTGGTGCTAACACATCATGACCTAGCTGATGGACTTGCCCCTTAGCCAGTCAGTGACTCGGGCAGGACGCCGCTCCAGTCACTGATTGGCTAAGCCACCAGTCCATCAGCCGGGACAGTCTTCACAACTCGGGGGAAAATGCCTTCTGCCAGGGGTCCGGAGGCTGGTCCTGTTGCTCACCGCGGGCACGGAGAGTGGTAAGTGCGTCTGCCGGCTGTCAGATTTTAAAATTGGCTGGACTCCTCCTTTATGATAGAGATGAGTGAAATTCAGTTTACTGGGTTAGGAAATTTGAATATTTTTTGTGAATTTGCGAACCGCACGAAAACAGCTAAACAATTGTTTAACTGTTTTGGTGCAGTTTAGCTGTTCACTTATCAATACTTATGTGTACATGCTCCCCTGGTGTCCTCCTATGTGTCTCCGGTGTCTTCAGCTGCCTTTAGCCTGCTTCCAGCCTGGGCTGTCACTCTCCCGACAAGAGGCTGTCTAAGTTGAAGCATGGCAGCACTGGCAATGGGTTATCCCGTCTCACTGAGTAATTGGCTTAATGGGCTGGAGGTGGCTGAAGACACCGGAGACACAAAGGAGGACACAAGGTGAGCATATAAATTTTTCTCCAAAATTTTTGAAACAAAGCTTGCAAAAATCTGCTTTGTTTTTTTGACTGGATTTGCATCACTTATCCTTAGTTAAGGCCTCTAACCCCTTGATGCAAATTCACATTGCCGACAGCTATTGCAACTCCATGTACGTATACGGGAATCATTTAAACTGTCGCCTTCCTGCTCTGATCCTCTGTCCACTATTAATGCATCTAATGGTCGCCCCTGTCCTCTGTTGCTGTACCTAATAGTCTTCATTATCCAAAATTACTGTACCTGTAGTCACCCCTGTTGCTGTAGCTTATATTCATCTATGTGCCCTGTTGCTGTACTTGACCTTCACTCCTGTTACTGTACCTAATCATTGCCTCTCTTCCTGTCTCTGATTATTGTCGATGTTAGTGTACACGATTGCCATTCCTGTTACTGTACCCGATTGTTACGTAAAATCAGTAAAAATTTACTTTTACTGCGTTCACACTACGTATATTTCAGTCAGTATATGTATATTTCAGTCAGTATATTTCAGTCAGTATTGCAACCAAAACCAGGAGTGGATTAAAAACACAGAAAGGATCGGTTCACACAATCTTGAAATTGAGTGGATGGCCGCCATTTAATGGCAAATATTTGCTGTTATTTTAGAACAACGGCTGTTATATTGAAATAATAGCCGTTATTTACTGTTATATGGCGGCCGTCCACTCAATTTCACCATTGTGTGAACAGATCCTTTCTGTGTTTTTAATCCACTCCTGGTTTTGGTTGCAATACTGACTGAAATATACTGACTGAAATATACGTAGTGTGAACGCAGCCTTATAATTATAAGGCTATGTTCACACTGCGTATATGTCCGGCCGCGAAAATATTTCGCGGCCGGACATATACGCGGTAAATTCCGGCCGGAGATTTATGCTACTTGCGGCCGGCTACGTACGGACCGCAAATTTACGCCCGAAGTCTACTTACGCTTCCCGAGCGCCCTACGTAGCAATCTGACAGCGGTCTTTTACTTGGAAAGCTTCGGCTAGCCCCGGACACCCCACAGAACCTTTTGGATCGGCACAAAAAGCTGCAAAAATGAAGAAATCACCACTACGTATGGGACCGCATGTAACGCTACGGGCGTAAGTTACGGCATTTTCGTCCGCAAACAATGGTCTGGTTCATTTTTTACGCCGCCGCGTACGATCCGGGCGTAAGTTCGTACGTAGTGTGAACTGTGCAGCCGTACATCGTATACTGTCCATTATACGCAAACCATGTAAGTCCCTGCTGTCATGTAAGTCTCCTGCCGCTTATTCACGGAACGCGCTACGGCCGGAAACTTACGTAGTGTGAACATAGCCTTAGACTTCTAAACCCTATAACATTGTTAAAATCAAAATGACCTTTACCAAATAATGGTGGCATAAAGTAGACATATTGTTAATGTGACTATTACTATTTAATTTGTGTTGCGTGACTATCTTTCAAACCTAGTTAAATGCAAATCTTTCATTTTTTAATGACATTTTAAAGTTTTTCACAAAGAAAGGATTAATGTATCGACCAAAATTTACTACTAATATGAAGTACATTTAGTCAAGAGAAAACATTCTCAAGAAGTTTAAGTTTCACAAAGTTAGCACAGAAAATGCAACCGGTCAGATTTGAAAAGTACAGCCCATTCTTTAAAGTTAAAAATGGTTGCGGAGTTTACGAAAAAAAACGGAGAGTGCCAAAACGAAAAGAAAAAAAAAAGAAAAAATAATAATAAAGGCCTTTCCCTTATAGGATTAAAGACCCAGCTTTATCCATTTATGTAGTTCTACAGACAGAGAAGTTAACAGACATTAATATAGGAATTCTGAAGAGTGGTACTAGACCGTGACTAACCATGACAATTATGTCTGAAATGTGTCGGCCTGTCTGATGTTTCTATACTGACCTGCATTGAACTTTGTGCTTGCAACATTTTTCGGATCTAAATGGATGTATCTTTCATCGTTACACTAAAGAATTCAATTTCTATGAGGAAGACTGCTGGGGTTCAAGATGTTTCTAGTTGCGGTAATAAAGCTCGGAAATCGGTGCGGCGGCAGCAGACGGTGAGATGACACACAGCACTTTGTCTTGATTTACAGTTCTTCCATAATGGCATTGAACATTACAATTTTTTAACAGTGTAAGGCTAGGTTCACACTGCGTTTTTGCAATCTGTTTTTTATTCGTTTTTTTTTTTTTTCAAAAATGGGTGAAAAAAACGGATGCATTTGCGTGCATCCGTTTTGATCCGTTTTTCCATTGACTTCCATTGTAAAAAAAAAAAACGGCTCAAAACGGATCGTTTTTTTTTTGACGGACACAAAAACATAGCTGACACTACTTTTGTGTCTGTAAAAAAAAAACGGATCCGTTTTGATCCGGTTTTTTTTTACAATGGGAGTCAATGGAAAAACGGATCAAAACGGATGCACACAAATGCATCCGTTTTTCATCCGTTTTTTTGCAAAAAACGGATTGCAAAAACGCAGTGTGAACCTAGCCTAATAGTAAACTTTTTCTTCCCCCATGTTATCCCAATACCGACCTCTGTTTGGGTGCTCCATAGACCCTGAAAAAAAGGAGAAGTCCGGCCATTTGAAAAATCCTACAGCCAGCAGGGACAGAGGATAACACTCTATTACTTACCTATCCCTGTAACACAAAACGCCAGTTCACAGGCCCCTGGGCCCCTCGCCGGAAGGCATTTTCCCCCAAGTTCTGATGATGTCACAACTAGAGGGGAAAATGAAGTCACAACTTGGGGGGGAATGCCTCTCCCAGAGGATTCTGCACTCAGCCAATCAGTGACTGCAGTGGTGTCCTGCCCCAGTTACTGACTGGCTAAGCGGACTGTCCATCAACCGGGTCGGGACTTCAGGAAATCCAGCACTAGAGAGACATGGAATGGGATGAATTCTAATAGCCCTGCCAGATCTGACATTTTTCGAAAAGCCGTTCTTCTCCTTTAAGGCTGGGTTCACACTACGCTATTGCAATCCATTGTTTTGATCCGTTTTTGTAAAAAAACGAATGAAAAATGGATGGAAAAAACGGATGCATGTGTGTGCATCCGTTTTGATCCGTTTTTCCACTGAATTCCATTATGAAAAACAAAAACAGATTAAAACGGACACAAAAATGAGGTCAACTACGGTTTTGTGTACGTTAAAAAAAAAAAACTGATCCATTTTGATCTGTCTTTTTTATATTGGAATTTTGTATCCTGGATAACCGCTTTAAAACAATGTAAACGGACATCATCCCAATGTCACACATATACGCTAAAAAGATCACACCACCTTAAGATCCCCCTCCTTAATACTGAGCATTGAGAGACACTCTTAAAGACAAGTGCTGGCTGGTATCTAGTGCTGGTCTATAGGAAGACTTCCACATGCAGCTCTCAATACATGTATGTGAAACCTATTGTGAGAGTTCCTTGGAAACATTTCTAAGGACACTGCAGGGATAACAAGTAACGCTCAAGGCATCTGTGAGACGATTAAAGGAACAAATCACATGGTCATTGGGAAATGCTGATATTATGCTGATAGACTATAATATAAAGCTGCCATCATTAGGAGGGTCTTCCAGGCAAAATATACTAATGAGCTATCTACAGGATAACACATCAGTCATTGATCAGCAGGGTGCCCTCTGATCTTTTTTTTTTTTTTTTTAGGTTCCTTCACTACACAACAGATGGGGCTGGAGGCAGTTTGTGCCCATTTACTACAGTATGTAGGAGAGGTGATATATATATATATATATATATATATATATATATATATATATATATATATATATATATATATATATATATACTTTTTTGATGATCAGCAAGATACAGGAAATTAGTAAGTTTTTATGAACAATTAAAAATCTCACCCATAATAAGTCTTGGCTATACTGTTAATTGTTCATTGCTATCAGGGATGCGTTCAATGACATATTTTCAAAGATTACACATAAAAGGTTCTACACTCTTCCATAAAGTTTAAGATCCTTCTCTTAACATAATGAGAAATCCATCCTTAATTTTTATTTTCCCGGCAGTCTTTTGGTTTGCATACCCTTTAAGCTATAATGATGTGTTCTGTTAGGAAGCTGAATGCAATGTACATATCGCATTCAGCTTCCTGATCATAGAAAGTATTATGATGTAGGGAAAAAGAGAACTATGTAGCCATGAACTGCCTTAAAGGGAACCCATCACGTAAAAAATGAAAAATCATTCAGCACACTTCCCATACATATCCTTATATCCCCCGTCCCTGCAAATGAAAACGTATAATCTTACTTTTAAACATTGGCGCCCTGTATGGTAATCAGCCCTAAGTAGTCATCTGGGTGGTGGGCTGTGGACAGGTAGTCACGGTCCCCTGGGCGGTCCGGCGATGTTATCACGCTCCTCTGAGCGGGAGGGGCGTGATTCAAACTCCAGTGAAGTTGAGACATCCTCCAGAGATGTGCTGCAGCGTCCAGCGGCGTGCCGACGTTCTCATCACGCCGTATACAGTAAAGAATGGGACCTGCTGTACTGTGCATGTGTGGCTTAATAAGAATGTCTGCGCGCAGCCGGACGCTACAGCACGCCTCCGGAGGATGTCACAGCTTCACTGGAGTTTGAATCACGCCCCTCCTGCTCAGAGGGGCGTGATTACATTGTCGGACCACCCAGGGGACTGTGACTACCTGTCCACAGCCCACCGCCCAGATGACTACTTAGGGCGGATTACTAAACAGGGCGCCAATGTTTAAAAGTAGGTATGGTAAGAAAATGCCGAGGTTCGGGTTTGTATGAACCCGAACACTTGGCATCAGATTTCCGCTGTCTGCCCGCTCCATGCAGCAGGTGGATACAGCGGGAGGACCGCCTGGAAAACTGGGATACAGCCTATGGCTATTGCTGTATCCCAGTTTTCCAGGCGGTCCTCCAGCTGTAGCCACCCTCTCCACGGAGCAGCCAGACAGCGGGAATCATTTCCGAGAGTTCGGCGTATGAACCCGAACCGAACTCGGTTCGGACCATCCCTACTTAAAAGTAAGATTATACGTTTTCATTTGCAGGGACAGGGGATATAAAGATATGTATGGGAAGTGTGCTGAATGAATTATCAGCACACTTCCTGAGCTTAATAGCCATTTTTTACGTGATTGGTTCCCTTTAATTTCCTGTGTAGACAAAGCTTTATATAGAACCTGCCATAAACTGATACTATGGCATAGTACCTTTTCCAAAAAGTGCTCCTATAGAAATATTTGTAGATGCACTATGAGAAAATAAAACCACTTTGTATTATGTTTGCCATGTTTGCAACCCAGGACATTATGTTGGAGTGTTCCATTGCCTATCTGCATCTTTTTTCCATGACCATTGAGTCCATTCTCCACCTTCTTCCTATAGTCCAATGAAGTTGGAAGGCCCATATAGGTTCACACCAAGCAGAAGCAAAGTAGATGGGACTAATCAGGTACTTTTCAGCAACTCTAAGCTATATATACCCTGGCAGTCACTAAGTTGATGAAATTCTTTTTATTTCTTGTTGTCTCAGTAGACACAAAGCCTCAGCTGACGGGATTTCATTTACTTTCCAATGAATGTAAGAGATTCTGTGTACAATCCTGTCTATTTCCACATCCGCATCTTGATATAAAAAAGATCAGCAATGCGCCCATGATATTATTAATAATACGGCAGGAGATTCGCTTATGCATTCAGGGCAGTGCACGCCAGCCGCCACTATGTCTCAGCAAGATTGAAGATAAGAGAAAAGGGCAAGACATTCACGGCTCTGCTAGAAATGAGGAGCTTGTTTTAAAAGGCCAATTAACAAGCTGGAGAAATCTGACACTTTTCTTTTGGAGAGAAATATCCAAAATTATAGCGTGTGCGTATTTGTACCAATTATTCCGCTGTGCTAAATTACTAAATTGTCATTGCTAAGTTGCCTAGTAACTCATTCCATGCCAATGGTGGGTTCAGCTCGAAGACATATCTAAGACATGGGTTCAGGTTTAGCCCAAAGTTCATAGCCAAGACTCCTTCCCTCCTTCTTGTCGTGCACAAGGGTGGAACAACATGATACAGTGGAGCAGCTCACTGCCAAACAGGACCAGGGGGGTAGCTGACATTGGTCTAAAACAACATTTCAGTGAACCTTACTGTGTATGGGGCATCAAAGTAGATTGACAAAATTGCATTGGCAGAAAAGGCAGAAAGGGGGGGGGGGGGGTAATTCTATACTTACTAAGGAAGTTACATGGGGTATCTCTAATTACTGCCAGTCAACTCTAACTACTGAGGAGACAATTCCGTACCCATTGGGACAACTCTCTACTTACTGTATTTAGGGTAACCCACCTGCTGGAGAAGCCAATCTACAAAAAGGAGACTTTTAACTACTACTTTGGCCCCTTAATTCCCACCTGAGTGTCTGTGGGACCACTTCAATCATCAAGTTTTCTTTAACAGAGCCCCACCCACCCCCAACCACCCCCACCCACCCACACACACTCCCCATCCAGCAGTTGTGGGGTACAGTCAGCATGGCTCCGGATACCTGCAACAACCCAACAGTACTTTACTGATTCCCTCCAAACCTATCTAGCTGCTTTCCATGCTGCACATGGTTGTTAGTCTGGATATTAGATGCTGGTCATAATGGGTCATAACAGGACTAGGCTATGTATATTACTTGTGGTATATAACCAGTTAGTATGAATATAAGTATAATTATTAATGATTCCAGTAAAGCTTGACTGAAAAAAGAGTGGTGAAACTTTGTTCTCATAATCCTGGAGGACCAAAGTGCTGCACATAATATGTGTTTTAAATTTATTGCATAGTTTTGGTTATTGTTTGCCATGTATGCTGATTGTTTTCTACCCTGCCAGCTTGTTTTCTTGTTTTTTTGGATGGCCATTATTTGGTGCCAACGAGTGGCCGTTTTATGCAACAAACGGCCAACATTTGCATAAGTTAGACACTTTCTGACACCAAAATGATGGCCATCCATAAAATGTATACATAGGGGGGAGGGGGGAATTTATGAAGACTGGCGTACAAGTACGCCGGTCTTATATTATGCTCCGCCCCCTTCTCCCCGGCAGGATTATATCTGGCCGTTCGGGCTCCCAAACCTGCGCTTCTAGCAGGTGTAGATTTGGATCATGATTTACGCCTGTGAACAGGCGTAAATCATGATAAATGACTCACGGGAGGAGGCCACACCTCCTCCTCACCTTAACACGCCCCTCCAAGCTGCCCCAGCCTGCCCATTTGGGGAGCGGGGCATACAACAGGTGTATGCCAGGGAGAAGGGGTGAATCTGCACCTTCTCACTGGCGAACGCCTCGGGCAGACATTTCATAAATGTCCCCCAAAATGTCCAAATAAAGACATTGGGGTACATTTATCAAACTGGTGTTAAAGCGACTCCGTACCCACAATCTGACCCCCCCAAACCACTTGTACCTTCAGATAGCTGTTTTTAATCCAAGATCTGTCCTGGGGTCCGTTCGGCAGGGGATGCAGTTATTGTCCTAAAAACAACTTTTAATCCTACAGCGCTGTGTCTAACGGCCAGGGCTTACATTTGTATATGTATTAGGCTGGCACAACCTCTCCGTCCTTCCTCCTCACCCTCTTCATTATTAGGAATGATCCAGGAACATTTACTGCTGTTTGGGCTTTGCACAGGTGTATTAACGATCCAGCCCGTGTGCCGGGCTGCCACAGGTGGGGAATAGTAAGCAATCTGCCTGGAGTATTCCTTATGATGAGGAGGGACAGAGAGGTTGTGCCAGCCTAATGCATATACAAATGTAAGCCCCGGCCGTTAGACACAGCGCTGCCGGATTAAAAGTTGTTTTTATGACAATAACTGCATCCCCTACCGAACGGACCCCAGGACAGATCTTGGATTAAAAGCAGCTATCCAAAGGTACAAGTGGTTTGGGGGGGGGGGGTCAGATTGTGGGTACGGAGTCGCTTTAAGTAGAATTGTCTTAGTTGCCCCTAGCAGCCAATCAGATTCCACTTTTCATTCCTCACAGATTCTTTGAAAAAAAGGTGGAATCTAATTGGTTGCTAGGGGCAACTAAGACAATTCTACTTTACACCAGTTTTATAAATCTCCCCCAATGTGTGAACTTAGCCTCAATGTGAAGATTTCAGCGAAATCAGCAAGTTTATGGGGCCGTACTGCAATATCAAACACTACCCATGGAGAGAAGGGGTGCTGTTTCTGGAACAAAGGAGCCCTCTATTTTTAACCGCACACAAAGCCTTAGCTATTCCTAGCGCTGGTCTAAGATATAAAATATAATAATCAATTAAAGCGCATCTATTCTTAGCTTAACAAGAAAGCAATGTATTTTCTGCATGGCTTTCAATAACATGACAAAAAGAGCTAATTGATTTTTTTTCCCTTTTTTATCCTATACCTGGTTACAATAGAAATTCTGATGCAATTAGACCCTTAGTTACCAAGGACCAAAAATATCTTGCTCCATTGCTATTATGAGTGAGCTTTTGCAGTCAATACATTTGAGTAGTTAGCAAATTAGCCGAAAAATCTATATCCGTGATTATTTTGTTCACTTCTTCATTCTCCATAATATAAATTACCTTTACATTATTTTTCTATGAGGAAAGAGCTAATTAAAACCAGGTCTTTCTATGTATTTTGGTCTAGGAATAATATAGTTATTATCAGGAATGAATTACTTACTGTGCAGATCAAAAGGTCACATTTCCTATCGGAAATATGGAGTGGTATCCATTTTTGCAGACACTCCAATGTACATCTAAGGGAAAACCATGTTGGCTTTATCTCCTAATTTGCATAAAACCTTTAAAGCTTATATCTCAGCACTGGAGCGATGGATTCAAATAAGAGTTATATTTTCTGATTCAGGGTAAGAAACCCTGTTGTACATCGCCTTTATTTTAAAGGGGATCTGTCACTAGTTTTATGCTGCCTTCAGTGTCAGACTAAGGTATCTGGGGCCAAAGGAAATGAGCCTGGGTGCCCACCAATGAAGGACCAGTGAGAAATGACACGCCAATCAGTGTTAGTGCAGGTTCTTAAGCTGGGGGCCCATCGGAGGATCCTCCAGTCCTCTAGTAGGCCATTCCGACACTGGTCGCCTTTAGTGAGGCAGCCAGTGTCAATGAAGCAGCAGTGCTAACTACTTAGCCATCATGCTGCCTATGCTGCTTGGGTTAATCCAGGAGTTAAATATTGCTTTGTCCCCACTGGCGGACATATATTAAGTCTGACATACTTACACCCCAATCCCCAATTATCGCACCACACAGTGTCCCAGAGAGGGTGTTTCACCACTGTTTATGGCATGTGTAGGTTGGTATTCTGATTTATATATGTGCTCTGGGATGAAAGCTGTAGTTTGCACTCACACCACTGGGTGTCACTCTATCTTTTACTTTAACTAGCACAGCTGAGAGTACAAAAAAAGTTAACTGTGAACATGTGTTTTCTCATGTATTTTCTACTGTATGCCACTGTTAAGTTCAACTGACCGAGAGCCAATTACTGAGCTGGGTACCTCACAGATTCACTGTCTTGGTGTCTCAGGCCTATCAGAAGTGTAATTCTTAGTCTCCTGATGCCTTTCTGCTCAATCATATGGCTGCCTTAGGATATATAGTGGGAGGTGCAGCCAGTTTAGAGCAGTTAGTTCCCGATTTAGTGCGTTTCTAGGGCGAGACTACAGACAACAGTTGCTCCTGCTGGGGAGTGATTTCCAGGGCTGGCCTAAAGGCAACAACCCATTTGTGGGGGACTATATATGAAAGACTACACTCACCGGCCACTTTATTAGGTACACCATGCTAGTAACGGGTTGGACCCCCTTTTGCCTTCAGAACTGCCTCAATTCTTCGTGGCATAGATACAACAAGGTGCTGGAAGCTTCCTCAGAGATTTTGGTCCATATTGACATGATGGCATCACACAGTTGCCGCAGATTTGTCGGCTGCACATCCATGATGCGAATCTCCCGTTCTACCACATCCCAAAGATGCTCTATTGGATTGAGATCTGGTGACTGTGGAGGCCATTTGAGTACAGTGAACTCATTGTCATGTTCAAGAAACCAGTCTGAGATGATTCTAGCTTTATGACATGGTGCATTATCCTGCTGAAAGTAGCCATCAGATGTTGGGTACATTGTGGTCATAAAGGGATGGACATGGTCAGCAACAATACTCAGGTAGGCTGTGGCGTTGCAACAATGCTCAATTGGTACCAAGGGGCCCAAAGAGTGCCAAGAAAATATTCCCCACACCATGACACCACCACCACCAGCCTGAACCGTTGATACAAGGCAGGATGGATCCATGCTTTCATGTTGTTGACGCCAAATTCTGACCCTACCATCCGAATGTCGCAGCAGAAATCGAGACTCATCAGACCAGGCAACGTTTTTTCCAATCTTCTACTGTCCAATTTCGATGAGCTTGTGCAAATTGTAGCCTCAGATTCCTGTTCTTAGCTGAAAGGAGTGGCACCCGGTGTGGTCTTCTGCTGCTGTAGCCCATCTGCCTCAAAGTTGGACGTACTGTGCGTTCAGAGATGCTCTTCTGCCTACCTTGGTTGTAATGGTTGGCTATTTGAGTCACTGTTGCCTTTCTATCAGCTCGAACCAGTCTGCCCATTCTCCTCTGACCTCTGGCATCAACAAGGCATTTCCGCCCACAGAACTGCCGCTCACTGGATGTTTTTTCTTTTTCGGACCATTCTCTGTAAACCCTAGAGATGGTTGTGCGTGAAAATCCCAGTAGATCAGCAGTTTCTGAAATACTCAGACCAGCCCTTCTGGCACCAACAACCATGCCACGTTCAAAGGCACTCAAATCACCTTTCTTCCCCATACTGATGCTCGGTTTGAACTGCGGGAGATTGTCTTGACCATGTCTACATGCCTAAATGCACTGAGTTGCCGCCATGTGATTGGCTGATTAGAAATTAAGTGGTAACGTGCAGTTGAACAGGTGTACCTAATAAAGTGGCCGGTGAGTGTATACCTTAGTTATCAGCATTTAGGTAAGTGCAATGAAAGCCAAGAACTCTGCTGCAACTGGCTCATTTTCCTTAGGGGTATTCCCGATTTCCGCACTAGTTAGAGCCTATGTTTCTGAATTCGTGTCACTTAGTGCCCATGGAGATCATCATCCCACACTGCGTGCTGACATTATCCTCACCCATATGACTAGTTGCCGACAGTGGCACAAACTCTTGATGGCTGCAATTGGTGTGGAACCTCTGTGTTTCAATACAGTCTAGGTGGTGATATATGTATGAACATACCAAAGCATAATGTGAACCTCCTTCTATATGCAACAGCTATAACTCTCTCTTTGTCACTTTTAACTTCACAGGGACCTCAAGATTATGTTAACTTTACACAGGCCAAGAGACAAAAGTGAAAGTGACTCTACTTTTCAAGACATGAACAGGAGAAGGGTTACTACTATGGCCCAATTCATTGAAGCCGTTCCTCAGTTGACTACTGCTTCCACACTCTTCCTCCCATAGCTTAGAATCAACCAACAGCCCTGACCCATTCCCCTAAACTGTCCTATACCCAGGCTGACAACAAGCTAGTCCATGCGCCACTTTGGCAACAACCCACAGAGTTCCGCAAGCTATGCTCCTTTACAGATAACAAAATTTTTGTTCCTGTACACTGAGCAGCTCAGAGGTAAGAGGCAATGCTGTATGCATTGTAGCTTTCAATTACTACATTTGTTGGACTGGGCACCCTTGTCTTTGCCCAGGCACTTAATGTACTGTGCAGGACAAGGAACTCTTGCCTTCTACATATACTTTGCATGGGCAAACGCAGGGCGGTCAAGGCACTTCTGAATTTGAATGCATGTCTAAAATAGCTTTAATAGTCAGATTTGCCAAATGGAAATCAGAACAAATCTCAGGAAATCGATCATCTCTAACAAATATCTATATCAGCTCATCATCTGCTCTTAGTGATACTCTACGCCTTTCTTGGTGATACCCAGATGACAGCAATGGGTTGCTCAACTGCATGCTAGACAACCTACTATATAGTGTCTTCATAGGAAGGGCCGTATTAAGAGCTGCTGCTGCCCTAGGCACTAAACCTAAAGAAGCCCCATCTTCACTCAAAAATTAGCATCAGGATTTTCTTGGGCGTATTGCCAATAATCCTGTAATCAATGATTAGAGCCATCTGCATATTGTCTGAAGGAATTCTCACCACAGGATTGATAGATTGGTAGGTAATAGCTCCAGGTGTCACATTTAACACTGCCACACCAGACCTGAACAACACCACCACACTGTAAATGGATAACACCGCCACACTAGACCTGACCAATACCACCATACTGTGACTGGATAACACAGCCACACTAGACCTGACCAATACCGCCACACTGTGACTGGGTAACACCGCCACACCAGACCTGACCAATACCACCATACTGTGACTGGATAACACTGCCACACTAGACCTGACCAATACCGCCACACTGTGACTGGGTAACACCGCCACACCAGACCTGACCAATACCACCATACTGTGACTGGATAATCCCACTCCACCACACCAGACCTGACCAATACCACCATCCTGTGACTGGGTAACACCACTACACCTGAACAATACCACCATACTGTGACTGGGTAACACCGCCACACCAGACCTGACCAATACCACCATGCTGTGACTGGATAACCCCACTCCACCAAACCAGACCTGACCAATACCACCATACTGTGACTGGATAACCCCACTCCACCACACCAGACCTGACCAATACCACCATCCTGTGACTGGGTAACACCACCACACCAGACCTGAACAATACCACCATCCTGTGACTGGATAACACTGCCTTACCAGACCTGACCAATACCGTCATACTGTGACTGGGTAACACCGCCACACCAGACCTGACCAATACCACCATGCTGTGACTGGATAACCCCACTCCACCAAACCAGACCTGACCAATACCACCATACTGTGACTGGATAACCCCACTCCACCAAACCAGACCTGACCAATACCACCATACTGTGACTGGATAACCCCACTCCACCACACCAGACCTGACCAATACCACCATCCTGTGACTGGGTAACACCACCACACCAGACCTGAACAATACCACCATACTGTGACTGGATAACACTGCCTTACCAGACCTGACCAATACCGTCATACTGTGACTGGGTAACACCGCCACACCTGACCTGAACAATACAGCAATACCACCATACTCCCCCTTTGAAAATGCACCAGATTTACTGGCAAGTCTGCAAGGGATATGGTAGACTAAAAAATAAATAAAAACAAAACAAAACAAAAAAATTGTCCCCCCCCCCCCCTGGTCCCTGCTGCCCCCCTGCAAGGTGCTGCCCTAAGCACTGGACCACAGTAGCCTAGTGGTAATTATAACGCTGTTCATAGGCTCTATGTCACACACTCCAGCCTAACACCCACTGCTTCTCTTGAGGTGGACTCTTCAGCCCGCAGACCATCAATGTTTCCTGATGAGCAAACCCACTTTGGTCACCACTTCACACATGCAGTCCCAATGAACAGACCCCAGAACAAACAGTTTATCCCAAACCAATAGCAGGACTTACAATACACAGGGGCTTCCAAAACACACCATTTTATCTGCTCCTTTCTGTCAGCCTATGCTCTGTGTGGTTTAGTTCTCCACCATAACAAAGCACATGTCCATGTCAGTGTTACGACATGACATCTCCACCTATCAGCTAAAAAAAACAAACAAAAGTATTCTTGATGTTAGCTGTGGAGGAAGGGCATGGTGGTAGTACCAAGGGCCCACCTTTCTAGTCCCTGCAACATACAACCTAAGGCCATGTTCACATGGCGTATTGTACTGGCCACTCTATGACCCGACCGGGTCACGGGAAGGACCGATCTCTGCAAAGATCATCCCGACCGAATGATCTTTATGGCTGTAGAGTTCCTATGTGGGCGCATTGGCGCGCGCCCACATCAGAACTTCCCATAGCACACTGTGAAGCAAGCGGCCTGAGCCACTCGCTCCACAGTGTTCACTGACATGGTTTCCTACCGCTGCAATTCAATGAATAGCGGCCGCAGAAAACTGACACGTCAGTTCTTTGCGTCGCCACTTGGGATCCCGGACAGAGCGTATACTATGTGTATACGCTCCGGCCGGGATCCCATAGAAGAACATGTAGCATAACTATGCATACAAAACACAGCCGTTGTTGCCGATTGCAACAACGGCCATACTTTTACACTGTGAGAATATAGCCTAAAGGCGCAAAATAGCATATACAGAACTTAATATATACAGTAGAATATGCATACTGTACAATGTATTTACACTGAATACACATGGAATCAATAATAAAAGAGTAAAAACAGGGGAGTCATTGTCAGACATAAAAAAATGTAGCCTCTTTACCTGAAAGGGGGAAAATACTTTTAACCACCCCCTTCCTCAACCCCAATGCAAAACTACAGAAAATAGATCATTTACTGAGATCTAAAGAAACAGTAGACTGATATCTTATTGTTCTTTTTGGTGAGATTACAGTATGAAGTGAAAAGTAAATATAAGGCACAGAATGAAGAGAAGAACAGTGCTTCCCGCGTACTGACTCTCCTATAATAAACACAATTGCAACACATATCGCTTGACGTCCTCAGAGGTGAGTATAGCTGAATGTATAGAATGATGCCAAGCTCTTTGATCTTGAATTGTGTAGAATTTTTGAATTTCAGAAAGATGTTAAAATGAAGGTTAAACACAATGAATGAAAGAAAGACATAGTTATTGTTGTGGTATAGTGTCTGCTAGGCATGTGCTTCAGTTCTGAAATCACCAGAAATCCATATATTTTGAGGGGTCTTAGTTCTGACTTTTGTGGTTTTATTTACGGGTTGAGCTGTTATTCCCAAAATATGTTTTTTTCCCTTAGTTCTTAATCACAGTCCTCCCATCCTGCCTACTTCCTTCCCACAGCACTCATGCTAGTTCCTCGCTCAAACCTGTTGCAGAACATCTCATGCCACTGCAGACTATTACAGTGAGGTTGCAGCACCTGCTGCATCATTCAGCACAAGGCATGATGCTGCCCTTACAGCGCCCTTCCCATAATTGTTCCAATAAAAATATAGAGGGACATTTCTTACTCGAATGCTGGTATCCACAATCTGATCCCCCCAAACCGCTTGTACCTTTAGATAGCTGCTTTTATTCCAAGATCTGTCCTGGGGTCCGTTTGGGAGGTGATGCGGTTATTGTCCTAAAAAACAACTTTAAAACTCGCAACTCTGTGTCAAATTGGCGTTGCCTAGAGTACCCATGCCCTAAGATTGTGACACCCCTTCGTCCCTCCTCCCCGCCCTCTTCATCATTAGGAATGCCCCTAGAACAATTTCTCCTATTCATCACCTCTCTGAACACTGCACATGAGCTGGATAGTTAAGGCACCTGTGCATTGTTCATACAGGTGATGAATAGGAGAAAGGGGCATGTTCTAGGGGCATTGCTAATGATAAGGAGGGTGGGGAGGAGGGATGGAGGGGTGTCACGATCTTAAGGCACAGACTCTCTAGGGCACACCAATTTGACACAGGGCTGCAAGTTTAAAAGTTGTTTTTTAGGACAATAACTGCATCACCTGCGGAACGGGCCCCTGAACAGATCTTGGATTAAAAGCAGCTATCCAAAGGTAAAATCTTTTTTTGAGGGTCAGATTCTAAGTACAGAGTTGCTTTAAATTAGGCCCTTCTCCCTCTTCCTCAGCCAGATTCTCTAAGAGCTACACACCTCTTAGTGAACCCAGTCGGCCCTGTGGCCGACCCAGCATTCCTAGATTTGTATCATGATCTATACCTGTGAGCAGGTGTAAATCATGCTAAACGAGGCATGGGAGGAGGCCATGCCTCCTCCCGCCTTGCCGCCACCCTTCCTGCCCGCCCATTAGGCGAGCCGGGCATACGGCAGGCTTACACCAGGGAGGAGGGGCAAATATGTGTTTACTTCCTGGCTTACGTCATGGGCACATTGATAAATGTCCATCAAAGTATCTGTGTATGTGAGGAGATAGTCGTGTAGGCTGGAGGGGCTGATCAGAGATGGTAACATGTTTCAGATGGGTGAAGCTGGAGCTCAAAGACAAGATCCAGCCAAGTCGACCCACATGGGGCACAGATTGTGAACATAATGTGCAGCCATATTCTTAGATTTTGCTCTTGGCCCCTGCCTTGACCTGTACAATGGTCATGCATACCCAATCTATGAGAAATTACGTCACCCACTCTTCATCTTTGCATTTACTTTCAACTGTGCTCACAATTCACACGACTCATAAAAAATCCTCAATGTTTTTGGTGCAGTGGTTTGCAGACTGTGATGTCTGAACACATCCTCAGTTGTACAGTCTGTGATTTCTTTAAAAAAAATGTGTTTAATTTTACTGAACTCCATAGACTCATCTTAAATTTGTCTGACAGCAATTTAACAGAAAACGGCACTATGTTAAGTCCCCACTGTTGCAAGGGACCTTGCTGCTTTACTAAAGAAAATCCATGTTGTATCTCTTCTATTATTTTTACATTGAATGGCAGACATGGTGTGCTATATGGCCAATTACCATTTTATGCAAAACAGAATTGGTGCCCAAACCCCTCCCGAGAGCCACAACGTAACACAAAGATGAATGCAAAGTGCTGTGTGCTGTGAGAGGGTTATAGAAAAATAAAAATAGTGGCTTGCTATTGCAAATCACATTATTTCTGAAGAGCCACAGGAAATGCATCACCAGACCCTAGGTAGAGCTAACGGAGCTGAAAGGAACAATAGAAACGTTGCACACTGACAATCTAAATCACTGATGGTTAAAATCATTTCCCTCCATTTGATAGTATATGGGATCTGTAACATATTTGTGTAGCATTTACATTGCCAAAAATGAGTCCTTATGCCAGAAAAAGTGCTTTGAACTCTTGGCCACTAGGTGTCTCACTTCTCTGTAATCTGCTGTCCATTGCCTATTGTTAGGGAAATTTTGTCTCTAGTAACAGCTTTTATTGGGACAGAACACAGGAAATAGGGGTGGGGCTTAGCATGGGCTTTGTGTAGGAGAGGAAGAGAGATAAGAAGATTTACCCTGGGTTGGGTACATGCGAGCTGAAGTTTTTCCCATCATTTAAAGAAGCTGCACCATCCATGCAAGCTAGATAAAAACTACTTTCTCATCTCAGAAATAGTACAAGGTCAGTGCTTAATACAACCCCCTTTCTTGCTTTGCTGTCCATGAAATGTCAATCAAGGCTTCCTTCTCATCTTAGCAAGCTGTTTCTTTTCTTTCTGCTCACACAGCACCTTGTAAATCCAGTGCATCAGTAACCCCGTCTGCCTCCACATGCCTTCTATAGTAGTGTTTGTGTGCAATGGAGAGAAACGCTCAGCTACAAGCTTCTCCTGACATGTTCTAATATTCGATGGGGTTATAATTATGTAGCTATTTATAATTATATATATTGAAATCAATATATTTTTCCGCGCTAATAGGTTTCCAAACAACATGTTCACTTACCAAGATGTGCTGATAATGTACAAACTAACTAAACATCAATTAAAAACAGTGGGCTTATCCACATGACTACATTCTTGTCAAAATGCTCTCTTAGGGCCAGTTCACACGGAGTTAAAGTGGCGGAATTCTGCAGAGTAATTCTCCACTGTGGAATCCCGCTTGTCTCAGTCTGTCTGTGAGAGGGCTCGCGTGCCTCCGCTCTCTGCCCCTCTCAGCTCAAAGAACTGACAGAATAGACAGACTGTATGACACTGAGGCAGGCGGGATTTCTGGGCGGAGAGTTCCGCTGCGGAATTCCGCTGCTTTTACGCTGTGTGGCCCGTACACCCCGATACAAGGTGAACAGTTTCATTATCTGTTGAACAGTTATGATATGGATAAACCATCCGATGCCCACTAACCTTTATTGTATGAGACTGGTATGTTCCATTTATGTAGACAACCAGGGGCGGTCTTGGCATTTCTGGGGCCCCAAGCGAAGTTATGTCTGCCCCCCCCCTCGACACGCGTTCCAAAACAATAGACCGCTGTGTGTTGCCCCCAGTAGTATATACCCCTTGTGCGCTACCGCCAGTAATATATACTCCTTGTGTGCTGCCCCCAATAGTATATACCCCTTGTTTGCTTCCCCCAGTAGTATATAGACCCCTGTGTGTTCCCCCAGTTATATATAGCCCCCCGTGTGCTCCCCCCAGAAGTATATAGACCTCCTGTGTGCTGCCCCAGTTGTATATAGACCCCCTGTGTGCTGTCCCCTGTTGTATATACCCCTGTGTGCTCCCCCACTAGTATATAGGCCCCCTGTGTGCTCCCTCAGGGGTATTTAGCCCCCCTGTGTGCTCCCCCACTCGGATATAGACCTACTCTGTGCTCCCCCACTTGGATATAGACCCCTGTGTGCTCCTCCAGTAGTATATAAACCCCCTGTGTGGTTCCCCCAGTAGTATATAGACCCCCTGTGTGCCCCACCAGTATTATATAGACCCCTTGTGTGCTGCCCCAGTTGTATACAAACCCCTGTGTGCTTCCCCAGTTATATAAAGACCACCTGTGTGTCTCACAAGTAGTATATAGACCCCCTGTATGTTCCCCCAGTAGTATAAAGACCCCCTGTGTGCTCCACCAGTAGTATATAGCCCCCCTGTGTGCTGTCCCACTTGGATATAGACCTCCTGTGTGCTCTCCAAGTTGTATATAGACCCCATTCTGCTGCCCCAAGTAGTATATAGACCCCTGTGTGCTGCTTCCAGTAGTATATAGACCCCTCTGTGAAGCCCCAGTAGTCTATAGCCCCCCTGTGTGCTCCCCCTGTTATATAGCCCCCCTGTGTGCTCCCCTCAGTTATATAGACCCCCGATGTGCGCTCCCCAGTTAAACAGACCCCTGTGTGCTCCCCCTCCCATATAGTATATAACACAATAAAACAAACACTTATACTCACCTGGGTCCGGGCGTCTCCTCTTCTCTTCACTCTTGTGGCCACAGGAAGGGTTTTCCCTGCGATCACAAGAGACCGCACTCCCCTTGTCCTGGCGCCGATGCTCCAGTGATGTCACTGGAGCACCGGCACCACAAGGACAAAGCTGCTACTTGTGACCGTAGGGAAAACCCTTCCTGCGGCCACAAGAGTGACTGACAGGAAGGGAGCCAATGTCTCCCGCCCTGTCAGTGCTGCTACATGTAACTATGAGCGCTCATTACGAGTGCTCATAGTTACAGTTCAGATGGCAGCAGCGAGCTCGGCAGCTGCCCTGTCCAGCGGTCTTGAGCACAAGAGCGGGGCGTGGGGGCCTCCCTGGATGTTGGGGGCCCCAAGCGATCGCTTGGGGTGCTTGGTGCCAAAGACCGCCACTGTAGACAACCTATAGAATTTTGTTATTCTTCGTAAGTCTGTAGGTCAACCTAAAACCATTACATGTGAGGAGTGTGCCCCAGAGAGTGGAGCAAACTCTTAGACTCAAACTTGGGGTCTGTGAGGAATCTGTCCTCCATCATCATCATCTCTGCCACAGTTTCTCCATAACAGAGAAGCTCACAGAAAGTTCAGCTGCACCCTATGAATTGGCCTTTTAAGGGGTTAAAGGGGTTATCCAGCGCTACAAAAACATGGCCACTTTCTTCCAGAGACAGCACCACTCCTGTCTCCAGCTTGGGTCGGGTTTTGTTGCTCAGTTCATTGAAGTGAATGGAGCTTAATTGCAAACCGCACCTGAACTGGAGACAAGAGTCGTGTTGTCTCTAAAAGACATGGGCTATGTTTTTGTAGCACTGGATAACCCCTTAAAGCTGTATAAGGTTACCAGAAAGCAAGCAGATATCCCAACCAGGGTTATTCAGAACCTGTTCAGGGGTTCTTCAGTAGACAACAGTAAAAACTTTGTAACCCCCCCCCCCCCACTAAAGAACACTAAAGGGGGGATTTATGAAGACCGGTGTACAAGTATGCCGGTCCTATATTAGGCTCCGCCCCCTTCACCCTGGCAGGATTCACTAAGAGGCGCCCAAACCTGTGCCCGGTGTACTAAATCTAGATAAATCAGGTGTAGATTCGGATCATGATTTACATAAATCAGGATAAATGAGGCGTGGCCTCCTACCGCCTTGTCACACCCCCAAGCTCCCCCAGCCCGCCCATCGAGCGAGTGGGGCAAACAGCAGGCGTACGCCTGGGATAAGGGGCAAATCTGCATCTTCTCCCTTAACGCCTTGGGCGGACATTTCATAAATGTCCCCCTAAATGAACAAAATGTTCAACTTTTTCTTTGTCCAAAAAATTTAAATATTTTGAATGCAAACAAATGACCAGGAAGGGTCAATAGTACATAGCAAATGAATATACAGTTGTACCTCATCGTTATTGACATCCTTCTAAATACTATAATTTTAGAAAACCAATTCAAGAAAAAAAGATTTGGAATTATTATTATAGGCCAATATGTAAATTGATTTGGTTGTGGCTGCCATCTTCCCCAACCTCCCAGTCTATCTCTGCAGCAGCTGTTATACATTTCTTCCAATGCCAAGATGACTATTCGGTCATAAAAAACATAAAACATTCTTGTGGTCCAAGTTGAATTTTACAGAAGATTTACTCTCCGTAAGCGTCCATTCCTTTCGGCGTTGCAATACGGTGGATTACATTTTTAATTAATCGCGGTTATTACTGGATGCATTGAGCTGGAGTAACTCAGTGTCTGGTTTTAAAGGCCAATCATTTCATTTCTATTCTTTAGAAAATGTAAATTATAAACACTCAATGAGCACTATTAACACTATGGGATATTTTTGAGCATTGGGGAGCCAAAGGTATTACGATTATGTACTGTTTATGACCACTTAAAACAGACGCTGTCTCATAATGATGTTGTGGTTACATACTCACCTCTCCCTCTTTCCACTGGGGAGTCTTTTAGCTCTCTTCTCCGGGCCTCCTGACACCGCCATTCTTCTGCTGATCTTTGCGCACAGACTTACTCTTTTACATTTAGAGTTCGCCCAAACCCTTGGCATTTGATTACCAATGGCTGAAGAAGTTGGATGCAGCCCCAATGCTACCTGTAAAACATGGATGCAGCCATAGGCTCTTTCCATGTTTTCCAGAACTCTCTTCAGGACTTGTTCAGCCACCGGTAAACAAATGCAGAGCATTTGGGTTTGCTCATCTGTATTAGGATCCAATTCATACTGCACTATGCACCTATATCAAGCGACCCCTTCCTAACACTTGTGTGTGAGCAATAAGGTTCTATTATAGTAATGTCATGAACCGGGCTGCGCACCCAGCTCCTGAGACTACCGTAGCATGTGTTCTCCATAGCTAATGTGTGCCGTGGCTTCTCTGTCCCCCCGGCTGGCCTAGCTGTCTCCTATGATCATGTGCTAACTGGCGGCTGACACCACCAATCAGCTTTATAGTGAGCTGGGGGCTTGAGTCCCAGTACCTGAGAGTGACTAAACTAGTGTTTATCCAGATTGAATTCCTGGTTTCCTGATTCTGGCTTTCGGCTTCCTGATTTTCCCTTCGACTTACGACTTTGTACTGCACCCACCATCTTTTACCAACCTTGCTACCTGAGTCCATTTTATTGTGTTTGTTTTTCTTTGTCCGCTTTTGGGTTTACACTTGTTTCAGCTAGGGACTGTCACCTAGTTATCCGCTGCCACTTAGGGCAGTTCCGGTAAGCAAGCCGAACAGCAGGGTGGGTGTCAATGCTAGGGCCTCACCTGTCTTGTGTCCTTCAGTCCCGTACCTGCCAAGTGATCTTTGAAGATGTACTTGTATCGGCATCTCTTTTGTCTGATCAGCCTTGCTAGTTGACTATTTTGTCTGCTGCCTACCCTGACCTGTACCCTGACAATGAATGAACATCTCTTGTCCTGAACATTGTCTCTTTGCACAAAAACTTGCCAGCCCTACCTTACTGCCTGAACGACTATGCCTCCGCTACATCCTTCTATACCTCATTACATCCATTTAGGTAGCTGTCTATATGCCCACATTAAGGCTGGCAACCTGGGGATTCCCCACTGAACAAGCCCGCACCTCCTCATGGGTGTGAAGAACAAAGAGCTTCTTAGACTTCACTGCTTAAACTTCACTTGCACAGATAAAGTAGGAATATTGGGAAAGGATGGGGGAGGGGGGCGTAAATGAATCAGGCTCAGGGAGTATGAATATGAGGCTGAGGGGACATTGATAAGCTCGGTCAGATATGAGTATGAGGCTGAGGGGCAAATCAAGATCATTTAGAGCCATAAAGCATTTCAAGTCCATGACTAAATACCTTCAGGTGTGAAATATGTTAAAACCAAAGGGTACTTACCTTTACGAATACTAGCTGATTTTATGTTTGTATGTGTATTAAAGGGGGACTCCGAAGGAAATCATTTGGTGGCAGAAAGTTATATAGATTTGTAAATTATTCAAAACATGCAGAATGCAGGATAACAATGATGCTGAAATGACAATCCACACAGTTATGTAAGAGAGAAGCAATAAATAAAAATCAAGAGAATCCTATGTACAGTATAAGAAGCAGAAACCACTCAAAGAATACAAAGGAGGAAAAAAAAATGCTGAAAGAAAGTGATGAGGAATAAATCAATAAAACAACTTAGTGTTCTACATCAGTACACACAAGACAATGTTCATCTCCAATGTGTTCACCTTAAACTCTTTCTGAAATTCTTTGCCAATTCCACTTATGCTGTGATGAACACCGGGATGAATGTTCCACCCGTATTGATTCTGAGTACAAAATAAATTTGTCTATTTAAGTGCTAAAATAACTTTACACCGACCATAAATGACCCAATCTCATGGGTTAAAAAAAAATATATATATTATTTATATATATATATATATATATATATATATACAGTAACCATTTAAAGGGAACCTGTCTCCGGGGACGCGGGCACAGAGTCCGCCTGAACCCTTGGTGCAGCCCCTAGATACTTATTTTTCTACGAGTTCCGTTCCTGGTGCTGGTCCTGGGACGAAGATATCAGCACCCGAAGCTGTGCGCGCGTGCTGCTGAGATGAGTCCGATGCCCATAGAGAATGACGGCTTCATTCATTCTCTATGGGCGTCGGACTCATCTCAGCGGTGCGCGCGTACGGCTTCGGATGCTGATATCTTCGTCCCGGGACCGGCTCCATGAATGGGACTCGTCGGAAAGGGTAAGTATCCAGGGGCTGCACCGAGGGGTCGGGCGGACTCTGTGCCCCCGTCCCCGGAGACAGGTTTCCTTTAAACGGAATCAACCATTGGGATCAAGTTAATAAAGACACTAGCAGTGTTGAATAGATGTTTTATACCATATTTTATATTTGTGAAACAGTAACATTATATGCAGGGAATAATTCTTTTAATCTGGAACATGGGATATGCAAATCCCCCCTATGTAGGCATTTGGAGTAGAGACCAGATCTTGACTGCTCACAACTCTGCAAGACATAAAATCCTTTTTGCTTGTCAATTACAGGTGGAGACTAGTCACCTAAATAGAGGCATTTGTGCTGTGGCCCGGTGTGCTTCGGTGGTATACAGCAGGTGGGCTCTGGTGTTTTCTCTGGCTAGTGAGAGGTCTATCGATGCAGATCATAGTACTAACTCTCATTAAGGAGAGTTTGTCATAAAGACGTGTGGAGACTTACAAACCATTTCTGCTTCACTGAGAATACTGGGAAGAAAGGATATGCAAAATACAGTAGCTCTCAGACCTCTAAAGCAAAGAGATGTCCCTTCAAGTGAAGTCTCGCTCAATATAGGAGTCTTAGAATATTTACTGGGGATAGACCTCTCACTAGCCAGCCGACACCCTACTCTGCACTGAAGAGGGGCAACAACCCCGAAACAGCTGTCTACAGATGGAAAGTCCTTTTGGAGAGATTGTTTGGCTTGGCATAAAATACCAAGTCAATGTTCTAAAACTCCTAGATTGAGTGAGACTTGACTTGAAGGGACATCACTTTGCTTTAGAGGTGTGAGAGCTATTTTGCATATCCTTTCTTCAAGAAACTGTCAAGGAAGCAGCAATGGTCTCTAAGTCTCAATTGGTCTGTAAGTCTCCATACAACGAACTCTCCTTAATGAGAGTTAGTATCTCTTTGATCTGAAAGGTGGAATAGAAACTTGGTGTCACACCAGTACTGGGACACTACATTAGAACCTAAAGATGCAGACGCACAAAAAAATACACATAATAAACGAACAAAAAAGGATATGCTCGACTGTCCGCACTATCCCTGATGTCCTCCTATCTGTCTCCAGTGTCTCCAGCCGTCTCCAGCCCGCTCAGCAAATCCCTGACTGAATCGGGACACCACAACGGACAGTGATTGGCTGAGTGGACTGTCACTCTCATCTCAGAAGTGACAGCCTACTCAGCCAATCCCTGGTCGAGGTAATTTATCATCTCAGTCAGTCAGTGATTGGCTGAGCAGGCTAAAGGTGACTATGGGGGACACGAGAGATCGGAGAAGGAGTTCGCTGAACTAAAACAGCTAAACACCTGCAATTGTTTAGCCTTATTAGTGCGGCTGGCTTAAAGTTTGCTTCGGTAAACCTGCCAAACCGATCTTTCAAGAAGTTTGCTCATCTCTATCTGTCATCTCCATATCATGTTAAGAGTTCAAGTGTCAATAAAATAGTGCTTAGCTGCAGCTAGCTAGCAACAGTAGTCAACATGGAGAGCAGGCAGGATCAGCAGTAGCCAACATGGAGGCCAGGCAGGAGCAGCAGTAGCACAATTGGAGGCCAAGCAGGAGCAGCAGTAGCCAACATGGAGGCAAGGCAGGAGCAGCAGTAGTCAACATGGGTGCCAGTTAAGGCCCAGCAGTAGTCAACATGGATGCCAATTAAGGCCCAGCAGTAGCCAACCTGGAGGCCAGAAAGGAGCAGCAGTAGCCAACATGGAGGCCAGGCAGGAGCAGCAGTAGTCAACAATGATTGCCAGTTAAGGCCCAGCAGTAGTTAACATGGATGCCAGTTAAGGCCCAGCAGTAGCCAACATGGAGGCAAGGGCAGGCACAGCAGTAGTCATCATGGATGCCAGTTAAGGCCCAGCAGTAGTCAACATGGATGCCAGTTAAGGCCCAGCAGTAGCCAACATGGAGGCAAGGGCAGGCACAGCAGTAGTCATCATGGATGCCAGATAAGGCCCAGCAGTAGTCAACATGGATGCCAATTAAGGCCCAGCAGTAGACAACATGGAGGCAAGGGCAGGCACAGTAGTAGTCAACATGGATGCCATTTAAGGCCCAGCAGTAGTCAACATGGATGCCAGTTAAGGACCAGTAGTAGCCAACATGG
This sequence comes from Dendropsophus ebraccatus, assembly GCF_027789765.1. Taxonomy (NCBI): domain Eukaryota; kingdom Metazoa; phylum Chordata; class Amphibia; order Anura; family Hylidae; genus Dendropsophus; species Dendropsophus ebraccatus. The sequence goes on along the minus strand of NC_091454.1, from coordinate 23,763,717 downwards.
AGGCAAGGGCAGGCACAGCAGTAGTCAACATGGATGCCAGTTAAGGCCCAGCAATAGCCAACATGGAGACAAGGGCAGGCACAGCAGTAGTCAACATGGATGCCAGTTAAGGCGCAGCAGTAGTCAACATGGATGTCAGTTAAGGCCCAGAAGTAGTCAACATGAATGCCAGTTATAGCCCAGCAGTAGCCAACATGGAGGCAAGGGCAGGCACAGCAGTAGTCAACATAGATGCCAGTTCTCCTCTCTATAGTAATTTATTTTTTCTCCCTTTGGGAATGGTGAATGAATTCACACAGCTTGTTGCGTTACCGTGGGTCTAGTAGTGTGGCTGCGTCAGTGGCAAGACCTGTTCCCCCTCGCCACTGAGTCGTATCAGCATCAGCTCCAGTACATGAAGCATGGGTATGATGGGGCTCAGTCCTGTGTCTTGCCCACTGACCAGAAAGGTGGCCTTCTCAAAGGGTCGTAGCAAGCGGCAGGTGTCAGGCATGAGCTGCCACTGCCCGAGCTCCAGGTTACACAGGGGAGTCGCTGTGTCCGCCTGCATCAAGAGGAAATCAGTCAAGGCCTTCCTCTGCTTATAGAGCCGGTCAAGCATGTGGAGGGTAGAGTTCCACCGCGTGGCTCCATCGCAAATGAGACGATGGCTCAGCGAGTCAGCAACCTTTTTGCAAACATAGCTATACATGGCCGGTATAGCTGTGTTGGAAAAGTAGTGTCGACTTGGCACCTTCCACCGTGGCTTCGCACACAACATCAGTTCACGGAAAGGTGCCGAGTCGACACCTTTAAACGGCAGAGCCTGAAGCACCAGCAACTTGGCCAGGTGGGTCTTCAGCTTGACTGCTGTGGGATTGCTAGGTGCATATGTCTGCCTCCGGTATAGGGACTCCATGATGCCAGGCTGCCTACTGCTAGCAACACAGGGGCCACCAGCTAAAGAAGGGAGTGAAGACACACTTCCTTTCCACAGAGGAGGTCTGACTCTGTGAAAGGCCCTCCTGACTACTGCTGCTTCCTGCTGCTGTTGACCGTGGGTCTGCCTGGGCCTGCTGTGACCCACTATCACCCCATCTCTCCCAGGCAGAAAGGTGGTGACGCTTCATATGGGCAGCCATGGCGCTGGTGCCAGGATGGCAACTCTTGCCTCTTTTAATGCACTGTCGCACAGGGGACAGATGACCACATAGGTATCCTCCTGGCACTTATTAAAAACTGCCACACAGGCGAGGTGTAGAGTCTAGTACCGACAGGCTGCGAGGATAGGCGGGCGCTGCCGATACTAGGACCTGCAGTGGAGGAGGTTTTCCCAGTGGTCATCTGCTTGTCCCAGCCACGCTTCCGACTTTTTAGTTGACTACTGCTGCCTGTCTGCTTCTTAGTTGTGGCGGGCCTGCTGGCGGACGGATTCCTGGTTGACGAATCGGTCGAATAAGCCAACTCCTGCCGTGGATCCCATGTAACATCTGATGTAGCATCATCCTGTTCCAGAATGATGCTATCATCCTCATCCGACGCCTCCGACACAGCTATGCCCTCCCCTTGATTGGCCCATGACTCTTCCTCCACGTGCTCATCATCATCAAAGAGCAGTTGGCTGCTCATAGACGCCAACAGTTCCCTGGCAGGCAGCGGTTCAAAAGTTAGCGGGATGTTGCTGAGGATGTCATATGGAGGACGTGGGGGAATTGTTGCGTGCCCGTGCCAAGTCAGGGTCGTGTCCGAGGTACCCACAGATACCTGGCTGGCTGTCTCACTACTCATCCTTGTGGACGTCGAAGTGTTAGCCAGCCACTCCAGGACTGTGGAATTAGACGTGTGGACACGATCCTGGTGTGACAAAGGAAGCTCAGGCCTGCCACTGGACCCTCTTCCTGCGCTACTTCCTCTTCTGCCCCTTGAGCCAGACTCTCTGCCCTGCCCTCTGCCTGAAACGCTTTGTAAGGTTTCCTGTTGCCGCTGTGCCATGACTTTATATTAAAATTATTTGTGTCTTAGGAGAACACGTATGTCATATACACTCTCACAAGGAGCCAACTATTGTACTTGGAATATCTGTAGAGACCTTTTTTTAGAGTTTTATTCTCCAAAAATGCACGAGGTATATTTGTGCCTCAGGATAACACCTATGTCATATACACTCTCACAAGGGAGACATTATAGTACTTATACATCTGTAGAGACCTTTTTTTAGAGTTTTATTCCCCACAAATGCAGGAGGTATATTTGTGCTTTAGGATAACACCTATACACTCTCACAAGGGAGACAGTATAGTACTTGTATATCTGTAGAGCATGTTTTTCTTCTGTGCACCCTTTGCTCTCCTATGCCTAATCTATCTATCTTTCACCCTCTCTATTTTTCTCTCTCAATCAATATATGTTTCTCCTCTCCACTTTCCTAATAATCTTGTGGTCTTTGCTTTTGTAAATATCTTCTCAGTAGTCAGTACAGCAGAGTACAGCAGCAGCGTTTTATCACTGACGAGCTGTGTGCAGTAACAGACTCCTTCCTCTCTCTCTCTCTCTGTGCAGACTGCGTCGTGCGGTCATGTGACCGCTCCTCCTAAAGCAATACCACGTCGCAGAGGGGGTGGGCTAGTGCAAGATCCCTGCTGATTGGATGTGTTCCGAGCATCATGGGAAAGCGCTTTTCCCGCCCTGCACATTCCCTGCTTTCTAAAATGGTGGCTGCCATTTTACAAAGCAAGAAAAAACAAAAAAAATCGGAGCGGACTTCCAAAAATCCGAATCAACCGGATTTGGACTTTTGGAAATATCCGAACCGGATCCCATACCGGCTGAACCGGTTCGCTCATCTCTACCTCTCACCCCAACTGCTCCTTGCTCTACATGATTCATGTATAGGGCTTGTCTTGGCATGGTGGGGTAGTGGAGTGAGGAGACATGCATGCTGTAGCTTAGCAACCCCACATTGACAGATTCCTTTTAAGTAATGAATAAGCACTATAGTAGCAATATTTAGATCACAAATTATAAAACACAACTGTGTTTAGGCAACAAAGCTACAAACAGAATATAAAAATAAAATAAATCATTGTACGCCATAGTTCCTATAAGGCGGTGCAAACAATTATTTAGTTCTTGTTAGAATGTCCCGCGGGAGATAATGGATGACTGATAAATCTTTTTGTTCTCAATAATTTCACATGTCTGGATGTACTTTTGTTGGTGTTTTCTTGTACATCCATTGTTTCATTGATAAAACACTTCAATGTGAATGGCGCATCAAACCTGCAGCTTTGAGATAATGTTTTTACATCTGAAGTTCATTAAATAGCTATGTTATGATCAGACACCTCCATGGTGTTCTTTTATTCATATATCTTTTTGTGTTCCTGACATTCAGATGTTTGTAACACAAAGGAGATGGACGTATTATTCAGCAGGAGAATGCAGAATTACAGAGATGAAATATAACCATCTCTATGAACCGTCACTAACACTGCCAATGTTCCATGTGAAAAGACCTAAAAAGGAGACTCCGGGAATTTCAGGTCCCATAATTATTTATTAGGAGTCTATCGGGTTTGTGGATGAATACATTTTTTGCACATTGGTGCTCATTTATGAAATCTAGTACATAGAAAAATAGGAAAAAAGTCATGTCTGCACTTGACCAGGAACATTACAAAATATAATGGTTGCTTTACCGAACTCCCACTCTCCTCCTTCTAAAAACCTTATCCTGCTCCCCACCAAGAAGGACACAAAAACATTGCTTAACAATAGAAAACTATGGCCACAGTAGCCTCTTTATTGAGTAAATAACATGGCAAAAATATATAACATCTTTGAAATAAAAAATTCTCATTACCATCAATGAAAACTAAATATATAACACCATATTTGAGGAGGTAACAGATGGCCCATAAAGCAGTACAGAATATCCCCAGTCTAACCTCGCTGGCTTGGGGCTGACAAATATGCAATATACTGCTATCCCCGTTACCTTTGTGTAAAATCTTCTTAAAGTGACTGTACCACCAGGCCCAGGCTGAAGCACTGGAGGTGGGCCGACCCACCCTTAGTGGGAGGAAACCCTAGCCCCTCTATGATAGGGTTCCATTGATTCTAATGGAGTCACATCATGGAGGGGCTGGGGTTTCTTCCCATTGGGGTCGGTCGGCCCGCCTCCAGTGCTTCAGCCTGGGCCTGGTGGTACAGCCACTTTAAGTGGTAACCACCAAAAACATCACCCAACTTAAATGCCAGATAAAGTGGGGAAGGTGTTCACCACCTCTCATATGTACCTCCAAAACCTCCTCAGTCAGTGTAAAAAAAAAATAAATAAATCAGGTGTTTGCCCAATCATTCTGCACCCAATAACGAGAATGTGATTATTGTTATTATTATTTAAAAAGGAAAAATTAAGCATTGAGAGACCGTCAGAAGGTCACCATCACTGAAGCCTCCACCAATCTGGGCTTTATAGTTCCAGAAAGAAGCTTCTCCTTAGTAAGGGCTGAGAATAATAACTTTCAGACTGTGAGAAACCAGATTCTCTGGTCTGATGAAACTAAGACTGAACTTTTTGAATTCTAAAAACATTTGTAATGTCTGGAGGGAACCAGGAAGTGCTCTTCACCTGCCTAATACCATCCCTACAGTGAAGTATTGGGGTAGGGGACAGCATTGTACTGGGGGTACTGGAAGACCAGTGAAGGTTGAGGGTAAGCCAAATGAACAAAGTATAGAAAAATCCCTAATGATCCACAGTGCCACAGTGATCTACATTCCATTCCACATGATCCACAGTATCCTGAAACTCAGACTGGGCCAAAAGTCATCTTCCAACTAGACAATGAACCTAACCACAAAGGGGGACATTTATTAAGTCCGACGTTTTTTATGCCGGACTTAAAAATGTCCCCGCATCTCCGGCGCTACGGTGATTTATGTAGAGGCGTACTGCCTCTACATAAATCCTGTGCGCGTCGGAGCGCACGGCAGAAAACCTACGCCACCTGAAAGGTGGAGTAGGTTTTCGGCGTATCTTTTACCGGAGCAAAAGATAAATCACGCGGACTCAAATACTTCCCTCTTGAACTTATTTAGTCCTTTAAGATATTTAAAGGGGTTATCCAGCTCTACAAAAACATGGCCACTTTCCCCCTACTGTTGTCTCCAGTTTGGGCAGGGTTTTGAAACTCAGTTCCATTGGAGTAAATGGAGCTTAATTGCAAACTGCACCTGAACTAGAGACAACAGTACGGGGAAAAGTGGCCATGTTTTTGTAGCGCTGGATAAACCCTTTAAAGCTTTTGCTCTTGTCCCCCTTCAACCTTTCTTTCTTTCCTTCAGACTATACAGATTTAGGTCCCTAAGTCATCTCCAACCAATTTTGTAGGCCATCTTTGGTCCAGCTCTATTTTAGCAAGGCGAGGTCTCCAGTACTGGACATAGTATTCCAGAAATTGCACCCATGCAAACCAAACCATCTCTACTGTGAAGAGTTACTCATCACTAATGGTGCAAAGTATCTTCAATCCACTAGTCCACTTATTAATTTTGTATACAATTCCTCATTTCCTCTCCTGCATAGATTGTCATCTCTACCTGGGTCAATTCATCTTCTCCATTAGTGAACAGTTCTTCATCTCCACCGCACCATTGGTGGCAACTCTACCAGTGATAGTGGTAAAATAACCATATTATATTCTGTAGTTGTTCTCCCGGTTGTTGTTTTTTTAAATTTTTTTTATTAATTGGGCACAGTCCTAGCTAATAATCTCACATTTACAAATGGCAACAGCACGGAGGATGAGAAAGCAAGCTTCTTCAGTAGAAAGACGCAGGACAGCCTTCCATTCTTATTGATGTCATCCAGCTGTGCAGCCTTCCTCAACTCCATTCCATTAGGCAAATGAGACTATAATTATCACCCGCCGTATGAAATATTCCTGCTAATGGAGAGCATCTGTTAATATTAAGAAGGAGACAGGAACCCCTTAGAGAACATTACGGGAGCAAAATACGTGCCACTATTTTAGCTGCACGCAATACAAAGATGCAATTGTTCAATGTCAATCTGAATACCTTACCGCAATTACTTGCTGCCAACTTTATTGCATAGTAAAAATCGGTTGCAATTATTCAAAACGTTGGTCATAGGCAAATAGACATTTTAGTAATACATAGTCTCTGCTCAGCACTTTTGGCAGGGAGCAAAGGTTTCATTTAATACTGTGAAGCAATCAGTTCTTATTGTAGACTACATTAGCCGATATAGAGGAGGGGTTTTCAATTAATTCACAGGTATTTATAGTGATGGTATTAGTGCCTATATCAGGAGGGGTAGATGACCTAGTATTCTTTGCAGGCCCCCACGCTCTCTAAGTGCCTAAGTGCTACTAGTGTTCCGACTATTACTCTAGCACACAAATACTGTTAGAAACGTACCACCAGGGATGATAGGTAGAGAAGACACAACAGTGAGCCCTAGTGTTAGGACCCCCAACTGTCCCTACCTACTTACCCATCCAACAGTAGGTGGTCGGTGACAACTGGTCGACTGTCCCTTCCTACGGCAGACAAGACAAGACAAACACTGATCCACAGAAATGGATTGGAAAACCAAGAGGGCAAATACAGTACCAGATCAGCAGAGAAAAGTGCAAGCAAGAGGTCAGAGAATCCAAAATAGAAAGCCATGAGTAGAGGGCCAGAGGTATTCTTATGTGATGTCAGAGTTCTGGTCCAGGGCGTGATTTGACCAGTCCTCTGACCCTGACCCTTACAGTGATTTGGATAGCAAATCCAATAAGTGGGTCCTCACCATAAATGACGGGCAACAGGTATCAAGTTGCAGCCCGTCATTACCCCCCTTAAACACTGCATTTAGATGTAAATAAAAGGAGCAGCACCTGTCACTTAGATTTGCAGTGGTTCCAATCGATTTCTCTGACTGCCAGAGGAATAATACTTATCTCTGTGTGGTCAGATTGGCAATCTTTTCATAAAGTCTGCCTGGGGCAAAAGTGCAGATAACACTGATTAATGCTATTTAATGATTGTACGTAATAGTCCTCTTGGTGGACTTAAAAAGTGTAAAAAAAAAAGAAAGAACCCACCCACCTAGCTGCCACAACATTACCAAGCTAACCCCAACAGGGCCTTACCATCACCGCCCACACAGTCATAATCAAAGGAATGAGAACTCCATCAACATTGGGGGCACCTGTAATGTAATTCACACCATACTGCATTGTACAATCCCTCCTTCTAGTTGTTCCTTTTATTATAACCTCTTTGTAATCACAATTTTATATTTTCCTTCGACACTGGTGAATTCTGCAATTCTGGCATCTTCCTGTTTATCTGTTTATTGATCCATCTACATGAATTCAATTGAATTTCCCCTTGTCGTGTTCACAACTTTGTGTTTGTGAAACTGGTTCATTCATTAGTGTTGCTCAATTTGCTTTAACAAGGCTCAATGCAATGAGGTTGACAAATTGTACTGTAATCTATTGTTTTTAGTTATGTATGGTCTTTATATTATTATTTTACACATGTGTGCTTGGCCACAGCGTAGGCAAAGTGGAAGCTGAAAAAGGTACAATATATATGAATTATTATCAAATATGTCATAGATATCCAATATACAATACAGAATTAACAATTTCCCCATCATAGTGATTCTTCTTCTTCTTTTTTTACCTCTTACTTTACTAGAGCCCAGGCTACCATTTTCACAGTACCCCCTTACCAAGTTGTGTGAGAAGGGACGCTGTCAGACAGAGCACTCTTACCACCTTCATGTCATGGTTGGCTGATTTTGGCTGCTTATGCCAAGTGCCCATTGTACAACACAGCTAGCATCTGCCATATATTAAATGGCCTCAGTTCCTGAGCCTGCTCCATACTAACTCCCTAACATTTTGACGTAAATATGTCACATATTAGGAAGAGTTTAAAGATATACAAAGTCAATGGTAAACCAACTAGCCTGGTGCAATTTATGCCAAAAATCCTATTCTTCAATTTAAAGTAGATCTCGGCACTCACCAGTAGATGCTCAATGATTTATTACGAAATTCACATATTCGTTACAGACACAGGATGTTTCAGCGTGAGACAGTTGAGAAAGTTGAGACAGTTGAGAAAGGCTGAAGCGGAAATGTCCTGTGTCTGTAACGGATATGTGAATTTCCTAATAAATCTTTGAGCATCTACGGGTGAGTGCCGAGATCTACTTTGAATTGTGCTATTGGGACCTGTCTGCTCCACGTGACCACCCTTGTTACCCAAAGAGCCGTCTAAAATCGTATTTTCCCAACATCCTTTTCTTGTTATTAGTACTTGCCAGCACTGATTAGTGTTTTCTATGGGGTTTTTTTCTTGTGGTATTCATACACTTCAGCCTTACTGGAAGTCCTAGGGGTATTTGAGCACTGGGAGCCACTTTAAGCACCCAGGAAGGACGACTGCTACAGGTAAAGTTCTGTTCTGCAGTCTGGTGAGCAGCCAATGTCATTGCACTTTTTTAAGCTATGAAATGCAAAAAAGTAATAAAGGAGGGGGAAAAAGAGTAAAATAACTTTGTTGCATTGTATGGATCAATACAATAAAGGGAAATGAAGGTGAAAGAGAATTTCAATAGAAGCAAGTGATTTATTGTGGCAGGTTATAACATCATAGGCAATTTTCTACCTTTCTTGGCTCCCGAATTATGTTATAGGGCCCATTTGAGTTGTCACTTGAGGGTAATGTTCAAACAGTCTTGATCTTCTAAGTGCTAAACAACGTCTAAAAGCCAATGATAGACTTTGCCAGACATACTGTATGGCAAATATTATGAGTAACTGTAAAGCACTTTCTTGATTCATAGTGTAAAACTTACTGTTATGTGAACATCACTGTATATCATTAAAAAAGAAAAGTTGGGGATCCGTTCAATAGGAGGTGACTTTTCCAAAGTATTGTTCACTGAGAAGTCTCCCATTGCCTGTTATGTCTGTCAGATCCCATACCCAGGTGCTGTCAATGGCACTGTAGTAAAAATCATCGACAATAGAAGGTCTATGAATAAGATAAAGCAAATTTTTGCTAACTTTGTTAAAAAAATTCCCCCCAAAAAAGGTTCCTTCACCTGTCTGCGCTACCCCAGTGTCCTCTTCCGTGTCTTCAGCCGCCTTCAGCCAGCTCAGGCAATTTCCAACTCAGGGACAGAGCCACGGCCAGTAATTTTTTGAGTGGACTGTCACTCTCGAGACACAAGTGTCACAGCCTGCTCACCCAATCGTTGATTAACTGAGCAGGAACAGCACCTTAGCCAGTGATTGGGTGGCCAGTGATTGGCTGAGCGGGCTGTCACTCTTGTGTCTCGAGAGTGACAGCCCACTCTACTAATCATTGGCCATGGCTCTGCTCCTCAGTCAGTGATTTCCTGAATTGGCTGGAGGCAGCTGAAGACATGGAAGAGGACACTGGTGGAACACAGACAGGTATGTGTAGAGTCCTTAAAGTTCGCAAATTTTGTGGTAAAAATTTGCAAAAGGAGAGAACTGAATTTTGAAATGATTTGCTCATCTCGAATTCTAAGGCTTTTCCTCCATATATAAGTAAAAAGAAAGAGACGTGTGGCACTCACCCAAAAGTAGTGGGGTCTTCTATTTATTCATGGACACGAAGTGCAGGCAAGGAAGGGGGAAGATGGCAAGCGGGCACGTCTAGAGAGGCAACAGTTTCACGCTACAGGTGCGCTTTTTCAAGCCCAGTGCAGTGGTCGAATTTTGATTTCCAAGTGCCGCAAATTTTTTCCCCATAGACTATAATGGGATCGAATACTCGTTTGAATAGTCGAATATCGGTGCCTATTCGATTCGAATTCTCAAAAGTCGAATATTTCACTACTCACTTATCTCTAGTTGTTATCATTGTACATATAGTATCATTAGTCAGGTCTAGGTTCAGAATCAACCAACAAGGACAACACCCACGTGAAAAGTGATTTACCTCCAAAGCCACCTCTACATACTATTGCTGGGTCAGACTCCTCACTCACCCTAAATGTCCCAATAACGATATATGTATATATGACAGGTACATAACGATGTAGGCTGAATGGACTAGTCAGAAATGGCGTTCAGAGACAAATTTAACAACGCTTCCTCTGACATCAAAGGATGATGCATTCTCTACAAAGAGATGGAGGAGTTGTGAAGCTGGAGACAATACACATTTTGAAGTTTTTCTGTTTTCAGCATCCTGTCAGGGGTGAATCCCACAAAATCACACTGAAGCCAGTAATATTAGTAATAACACTTAGAAATTTTTATATCTATGGGTAATAATTTTATTTAAAGGGAACCTCTCACAAAAACAATGCTATCTAATCTATCACCATTATGTTATAAAGCAGGAAGAGCTGAGCGGATTAATACATATCTTTGTGGGAAAAGATTCAGTATAACATGTAACATGTTGATTAATCTCTGATCATTCTGTGATAAGGAGTCCAGTGGGCGGTGTCACTCAATGGACTGGACTCTTTAGATGTTGGAAACATCTGAGATTACAATCAATAATTTACAAGTTATACTGAATCTTTTCCCATAAAGATATATATCATTCCGCTCAGCTCCTTCTGCTTCATAACATCATGCTGATAGATTAGGTAGCATGGTAATGGGTTCCCTTTAAATGCAAATTTCTGACATCAAAATACCCCTTTAAGATGCTCTAGACCCATCCGAAGATATTGCTAATACATTTCACCTTAGCACTGTCACCAGAATAAACCAAAGACCTTCAGCTATGTATTAGGCAAATGCTTTAAGGCCAGACATATTTTTCCTTAGTGCTTACATTACATGGTAATAGTTTAAAAGGTTATTACTAAAATGATTGCCTGTTTTCCAATTGCTCCTTGAGACAGGTGTACGAGCGCCACATACAAATATCCAAGCGTACAGCATCAAGCTTCCGTATCACCGGCAGCATCGCGTAATGTTTGGATACATGCAGCATTATCTAAGCGGCCACCAGCTGAATGCAGAACGAGGTTAATATCACTTGTACCAGACTGACTTCTACATGATACAGCACCATCTTCCTTATCGAGCCTTTGTTTTTCACGACGCAGACAAGACCGATTGTTCATTGCGAGGCGTCTTTCAGTCCTATATTTTAATTACAGGAATTTAATTCAATTTTAAAACCCAGAAAGATTTTTTAAAGTGAAATAAGCAATAAAATACCAGATGTTTACTTCTGCCAGCCTGGTCTGCCAAATCTATTTCAAGGTAAAAAAAAAAAAAAAAAGTTTGTAAAGATATTAAAGGGGTATTCCATTAAAACATAACTTTTCATAGGTTGCTACCCGTGGTGTGAATAACAATTCCTTCCATACTTGTTATTATCTATTTAGTCTCTTCCACCCAGTTCTGAGCAGCTGCTTTCTGCTGAAGACACAAAAATCTGTGTTTTTCTCGTCATCTCCCTCTCCTCCCCCTCCCTTCTGAGAAGGCTGATGTAAACAAGTCCCTGACTGGCTTTTTCTTCAACTTTGTAACTTTGATTGGCACGTACCTGCAGCTGATACTGCTGTATCGGCTGCAGAAACATTAACTTTCTACAATTGAATTGCAGGCACTGTCGGGTGTGCCCGCAATTCAATTAACCATTCACTCCAATGTAAAGTATGACCGCCGGCCGTACTTTACATTGTGTGAACAGCTATTGTTCACACAATGTAAAGAAACAAACTTGAAAATAAAGAAGTCGGAACACAACGAGCAGCATTGCATTAAATTCAATGCAATGCCCCGGCTGCAGAAAAGAACGGATTTCATTGCAATCAATGTTCGTTCTTTGCTAGAAAAAAAAATGTTGTGAGAACATAGAAATAGCCCTCATGTATCAAGGGTGGAAAAAAAGAGAGAAAAAAAAGTTAGTTAGCTTTCTTGCTGCACTAGTAATTACCACATGTAGTTGTGCAGGTGGGACCTGGATTTGCAAGTCCTACGCCCTGTCTGCAGTCTACATTTGCTAGTCTGGGTGACTAGCACAGCAGGGAAAAGCACATTGCGGTGCTGAAAGGGTGGGTTCAGACTACACAATCCGTGCAGAACAGTTCCAGCAGATTACATTGCTAGTAGGTGCTCATGGCCGTGTGCCTCTCCGCCCGTGCCATAGACATCATTCTATGCATGGGCAGATATGTCAATTCTTTTGGCAGATAGCAGAATCGGCCCGCCCATAGAATGGTGTCTGTGGAGCTGGCGGAAAGGCGAGTGGCCGCGAGCCTGTACTAGAGACAGAATCCGCTTGAATTTATGCGAATTCCATAGTCTGAACCCACCCAAAGGCTGTGTTTTTAGTACATTAAGGGCCCGTTCACACTACATATTCGGCCGGATCCCTCCTGCTATGATTTTTAATGAGAGGGCTTGCGTGCCTCCGCGCCTCTTTGCTCAAAGAATTGACATGTCAATTCTTTGAGCGGAGAGTGGAGGCGTACAAGCCCTTCCATTCAAAGACATAGCAGGAGAGAATCTGTAGTTTGAAGTCACCCCTCCACACTCCTTGGTTTGGGTCGTCAACACTTAAAGTGCCCAGGGCAGCTTGAAACAGGCCTGGCTACCCCGTAATAATGTACAAAAAATTAAATAAAAAATTGCTAATAGAAAATTAAGGAGTTGTCTACTCTACCTATCCCATGTCCTAGCCCTGATGATGTCATAAGCTCAGTTCTGCTTCAATTATAATATACTGATACTATTGACACATCTCCATCCCAATAATCTGTGAGATATTCTGTAGTCAATAAAGGATTTACAGTAAGTGTGGTATTCAGGTTTTATTGATTAAACATGTAATAACAGACTGTCTAGCAGGTTTTCCATATGAATACATCTCACACTCTAACGCCATCCATCTCACAAATGCGCAAAATGAAGGACACATCAGCAGAAGTGATGCCCTGTAATTGCTAATTACAAAATCTCTCTGACTTCGGGTTTAGATAATCGGAAATCTGTCAAGAGTTAAAAAATCAAAACGATGGTACAGAATCCATCAAAGTAATAAAAGACATAATTAGGATTTATAAACTGTGTTCATCCTTGCTGCACATACTCGAATGGAATTACTTATCAAGAGATTCCTAATGAACATGATACCACTGGGGTAGGATGGATCTCATTAGAAGTGTTATCCTTGAGTTGTCATGTATTTTTGTTAATTATTTCTCAGAAGTATTCATTTTAAAATCTATCTATTCATTTAAAAATGATCTATCTATTATCTATCTATCTATCTATCATCTATCTATCTATCTATCTATCTATCTATCTATCTATCTATCTATCTATCCATCTATTATCTATCTCCTATCTATCTATCTTCTATCTATCTATCTATCTCCTATCTATCTATCTATCTATCTATCTATCTATCTATCTATCTATCTATCTATCTCATATCTATCTATCTCATATCTATCTATCTATCTATCTATCTCCTATCTATCTATATATCTATCTTCTATCTATCTATCTATCTATCTATCTATCTATCTATCTATCTATCTATCTCCTGTCTATCTATCTCCTATCTATCTATCTATCTCCTATCTATCTATCTATCTATCTATCTATCTATCTATCTATCTATCTATCTATCTATCTCCTATCTATCTATCTATCATCTATCTATCTATCTATCTATCTATCTATCTATCTCCTATCTATCTATCTATCTATCTCCTATCTATCTATCTATCTATCTATCTATCGATCTATCTATCTATCTATCTATCTATCTATCTATCTATCTTCATTTATCTATGTGTGCCCACAAGGATGATAAACTTTATGCCGTGAGCTAACAGGGACAAGCAGGGGTGCATCATGTGGCAGGTGGGCATAACAAACCCAGTGGTTCCCTTTGTCAAAATGGTTGCTTCACTGATGCTGCTTCATGAATGAGACCTCTGGACCACAGGATTCTGTCAAAACAATTTTAATATTTTACTGAGTCCCAAATCAGACAATGACCTCTTATACAGCCCAGCCTGCAAAAGTCAAGAAGTCTACGTTCTGCATGCCTCCCTCCTGTGCCAGTCTCTACACTATTACCCATTAAAAAAAATAATAATAATAAATCCTCAGTCCTGCACCTCCCTTTATCTATTCCCTAGTCTTTGTCTACCCTTCCCACATAGTCTCTATGTTCTCTAACAATCTAAACACTCAGCAGCAGTGGGAGATGTCCAGACGAGGCCCTGCATCGGTTTTATCTGTGCATGCAGGATATGCAATGCCTGAACACATAGCCTTTTTCACACTCAGTCCTCCGGCAGCAGGGAGAAGAGATAAGGCCAAGCTGCTCGCTTCCACAGGAGGATCTCAACAGTTCTACATGGTCCCGGATGGGAACACAGGGGGTCTCAAATTACGAAATCTTGCTCATTTACTGATTTAAACATTTTTAAATTGTTAACTTGTTTTGCAAAACGCTCTTATAACATAAGTTACTTGTAATCCAAGATTTCTATGTATACATATTGTCTGTTTGCCTGCTTACCCACCTTTATGTGCAAGACCCTATTTAAATACGAGGGCTGGACAATTATACCAATAAAGCACTTTTTGCCTTGGTCTCAACCCCATTGCTCATACATTGTAAGCTCTTTGGAGCATGGCCCTCACTCCTCCTGTATGAAGAATTAGTATGTAATTCTGCAATGTCGGATTGTCTATGTATACTGTACTATGGAATATATAAGGTTCTATGCTGTATAAATAAACTTGCACTGTTATTTTTACCGCCCCACACTCGACCATTGGCCTTCCGCCCTTCTGCAGTTTAGCGACTTCATTTTGACTTTTGTATCCTCCATTCCATTTTCTCAGCGTCTTCTGTTCTATTATTACCTCTCACATCTATCATTATGTTACATTAATGAGCTTCTTAGAGTCGCACACTTGAATAATTAAAATGCGCCATAACACACTCTTGTTTGCTTGTCTGAAAATATAATACAGAAAGTTACTTCATTTTAATTATCACTTTGCATTGCTTTTAGACTTTGGAATAATTGTACTTAAATAATTGGTAGAAAAAAAGTCAAGAATGTTCGACCTTTTCCGATTTACCTTATTTTCTCTGAAGAAGTCAAACTATGGGATGATAAGGAGCATGGCTTTTTTTTTTTTTTTTTTTTTTTTTGCTCCCTATCTTGGATTGTTCCACCTTTTGCCCTATTCATGTCTTTTATTATTCTTCACAGACTAACTTCAGATGAATAGACCAACATCATCCATTATTGATCATGCAGCTGGTCAACCAATATATAATTCAGCTATTATTACCTGATATATTTGTTCCTTTCTATCTGAAAATTCACAGAATCCTTTCCTTTAGTCATGTGATTACACGGTGACCCCCTGGAAATCGCATGTGTTTCTGTATTCTCAATAGTTGCACCATTGCAGCCAGCAGAACAACCTGTATAGTGAAGTTGCATGGACTGTTCTATTAAAACCCCTCCACAAGAGGAGACAGTTACTGATAGTGATTATACAGCTCCTGTTACACAGTTATAATGAACAGTTCAGCCTCTCTGTCTGTATACTTATAGGAGGAGATTTATCAAACATGGTGTAAAGGGAAACTGGCTCAGTTGCCCCTAGCAACCAATCAGATTCCACTTTTCATATGACACAGACTCTTTGGAAAATGTAAGGTGGAATCTGATTGGTTACCAGGGGCAACTGAGCCAGTTTCCCTTTACACCATGTTTGATAAATCTCCCTCATAGTCTCTTAGCTTATTAAAGGGGTTGGCCACTTTATAGTAAAATTGTTCAGTATACAGTATTGGGCTACGTTCACACTACGTAAGTTCCTCAGAAATCACGGCCGTTGTTACAACGGCCGTGATTTCTGCGGCACTTACATGGTGCTGCAGGCTGAGGGAATCCCGGCCGGAGTGTATACAAATAGGGGGAGATTTATGAAAGGGTGTGAATATACAACTGATATAAACTGCCCACACAACCAATCACAGCTCAGCTTTCAGCTCTGGTAAAATATAAGAGGAGCTGTGATTGGTTGCTGTGAGCAGTTTACACCAGGTGTCGTAGATAACTGACATGTTAGATTTCTGCCGCAGCTATTCGGCTAACTGAGATAATAACTAAAAAGGAGCGTTCCAGGCTGAGGTTCGGATTCGTATGAACCCAAGCCATCGGTATACTAGCTAATAGAGGAGAACCCTGAACAAGGAATCACCTTTTAGTAACTATACTATACTATAGTAACGTGCTGGGGAACAGACCTGCTAACCTCAACTCCCCCTTTAATTTCATTAAAAGTCTGTAAAATAAAAAGTGAGCTGATAGCAGTATTTCTGGTGATTGTGTTGCTGTTACAAATGATCACATTGATGTGACAAGGGAGTCACATATTTTGGAGAATCAATAGAGCAGGAAATTTCTAATGACTCGCTCATCTATAGAGACAGTAGAATCAATTTGCCAGATTGGAGATTTAAATCTAATCAAGGTGTTCATGTTTTGGAGAATCAATGAAGAGGAGACTTAAACAGGAACTGTCGTTTCAACCGACTCGGCAAAATCAATAGAACAAGCAAACTTAAGAAACTTTGTAATATACCTTACCAGACAAAAATAGTTCTTTCTCCAGCTATTAAAGTGTACTTGTCATTATAACTTTCAATATGTAAGTCAATAGTAAATGTAAAATAGAACAACTTTGCAAAATATATTCATTAATTATTTATTTTTGTTATCATGCTGGAAAACAAAACTATACTTACCAGAAATTCTGGTCATGTCTCCTGAAGACAGATTTTTAGTCTTGTGCTGATCTACAAAAAAAGTGAGTAAACATATTACCTGTACAGAGAGTCACGGCGCAATGTGTCCATCAATTACATGACTGCCTTCTCTGTGAGCGCCTAAAGGGGTACTCCAGCGGGGAGGGGGGCATTTTTTTGCTGGGACCGGGGAGGAGGTGGCTGAGGAAAAAGACGTCCACTCACCTCACCGGTTCCAGCGGCGGGTCCTGCATTTCGGCGCTCCGGTCCCTAGTTCCCGGCCGCTTCCTGGTGTCTGACGCGGGGCCGAGACGTGAAGTCTCAGGTCCACTCAGCCAGTCAGTGAAGGAGGCAGTTTTCCAGGCGGTCCTCCCACTGTACCGCCCGCTGCACGGAGCGGGCAGACAGCGGTAATCCGATGCTGAACCTCGGCGGGTTCGGACCATCCCTACCAAAAACCCATAAAAAATCTGCTATGTTTGAATGTGGTCTAAGGGGGTAACTAGTTCCTATAGACTTTATTAGAGATGGTCACATTTCTTCTATATGTGGCTATCATAAAGATCTGATGGGGTCAAGGTCTTCACTAATTTTATTTCTTATAACCTTTATCTGTACCAAAAATCCACAAGAAAACTGTCAAGTCTGAATGTGGCCTAAGAGTAGCACTGGCTTTGGGGGCGTGTCCTGCAGTGCATGGAGGAAGTCACATTCTAACTGAGCTCCTCCTAACTACAGCCCAAAATGGCGGACCTAACAGGCAAATATCACCCCAGAGAACCCTATAACTGGGGTGACTACTTTGGAAGGAATAAGAAAGGGAAAAAGCAAGAAGAAAGCTGCTATCCAGCTGATAAACTTCCTCCCAGCAGCTGAGAGCTCCCAAGATGGCAACGGCCCACCTCGGTCTGATCATGCTGTGCCACAGCCCTCCGGTTCACAGCAGACAGAAGCAAGTCCAGCTCGGTCCCTGCTGGAAGCACTTATGGAGGAGGTAAGCGAGCATCTTATCCTGCTCAAACCAATACTTTCCCTGCCTTCCTCCAACAACAGTCAAGCCTCAGACCGCAGACCATAACAACTTAGCAGAAGTTGCTAACAACTTGGAAGAGGAAGTGGAATCTCTAAAATTTAGCAGATGTAGAGGATGGCTCCCGACAAAATAATTTACTTATTTTGCCACAGATTTCTTTACTGCCTTGTTGCCATCTGCATCCGATTCAGATCTAGTAATAGACAGAATCCACAGGCTTCCTAAACCAAAAAATCTCCCAACTACAACACAGGGGGATGTTATCCTCTGAATCCATTTCTTCCATATAAAAGAAAAAATAATGGAAAATGCAAGGAGAGGAGCTGTCGTCCCTGATCGCTTCAAAGATATTGCTATATTTGCCGACCTATCGGCTGAGACTATGACGAGACGTTGTGCCTTTTCACAAAGCGCTAGAATCCTCCGGGTCAACGAAGTACCATAACCCTTCGGGATTTCCTGTTGTATCCAATTGGTGATCAAACCTTTCAATAGTGGTTGCAATCTGGTCCGATGGCATTGTACGAGTTGTAACAGAGGCTGATCTCTCTGGCGCTGTATTGTCTCTCTGTTCCTTCCATTTTTGTCTATCAGCTGTCGGGACAGGAGGTGGATCACTTTTTAGTCCTTCATATCTGAAGGGTGAAGGGAGTAGAGAAGGTCCAGAACGGGTGCGAGGTCGACCAGAAGGAGAGTTGACAGCTTTTTGTTATGGATATCCTTGCTGTGGTAGCTGCGTCATAGAAGAATCGGCGCCATCTTGTAGTTTGTGAGCCGGGATGAATTCAGGCACTTTGTAGAGTTTTCTGTTAAAATTCTACGGTGGTAGCATGATGGGGCAATCCTCGAGTGTTCAGGGGATACTCCAGGTGAGGTAAAGTAAAGAAGAAGAGGTTTAGCAGGGTTAAGTGGCTAGTTGTAGCTAGGAAGGACAGGAGCTCCTCAGATGTGCGACCTTCCTCTCCGGCTGCAGGCCATGTCCCTAGGGATTTCCTGTTAAACTAATCATTAACAGCAATGCTCCAAGATTCTTGCCAACAAACCTGAAGATGCTATAAAACTCTGTAAAGAGTGGGATCTCCAACTGCGACCACACCAACGGATGGGAAACAAACGATTTCAAGTCTTCCAGTACTTATCAGTAGAGATGATCGAACATCGAGAATTTTTAGGTTTGATCGAACTCGAACCTTCATCATTTGATTCCCGATGCCTTGCCGTTCCTTGGGGAAGGAAGAGACAGCCCAAGTACCGCCTGTAAAACAGGGATACAGCCTAGGTAATAGGGAATCAAATGACGGGAATCGTGAATCAAATGATGAAGGTTCGAGAAGGTTCGAGTTCGATCGAACCTGAAAATTTCCGATGTTCGATCATCTCTACTTATCAGCTGTTATGATGTCCTGCGGGAAGTGGTGTTTTCATGTCAGTCTGACACAGTGCTCTCTGCTGCCACCTCTGTCCATTTCAGGAACTGTCCAAAGTAGGAAAAGTTTTCTATGGAAATTTGCTACTGCTCTGGATAGTTCCTGACATGGAAAGAGGTGGCAGCACTGTGTAAGACTGGAGAGAATACACCACTTCCTGCAGGACATACATCAGCTAAAAAGTACTTCAAGACTTGATAATTTTGAATTAAGTTACAAATCTATATAACTTACTGACACAAGTTGAAAAAAAAAATCCCTTTAAGAGAGTCACTTATCTCCATAGACTTTAACAGAGAGCACCATTTACATTTCCAATATATATAGCCACAAAAGAGTCAAGGCCCAAGAATTAAGATGAGGGTCTCAACCAACCTTTCTTCTGCCCTATATTAAAACGAAGAGCTTTCTGATTTCATCGGAAGCATTATGATAGACAAGTCATGGTGCCCCTTTGTTGTTTGATCACGATACACTCAGGTTGTAATGCAATTTACTAGTTTGTCCATGAAAACAAACAATGAGGGTTTTTAACAAGACCTGGCCTAAAATAAATGCTCTTCTATAATTTGTCCTGCTATCTTCTCCCCACACCTGCCTCGAGTCTCTATGAGTTTTTCCTTTCATTCCATCCCCACTCTGCTTTTCTCTGATTTACAGAAGTAAATGGCTTTTTGCTCCCCCTTTATATATCTCTTCCTTTCATGTACTCAAGCAGTTAATGTTCCCCGGCACTAATTAGATCCTTTTTGTGTGTACGTGTATATGTATTTCTTTTTTTTCCCCCCTCTGTGACGTCCATTCAAGAAACGTACTTTGTTGGAAAACCTGTATGATCTACAGTTTCCACTCAGCTCTGGCTTTTAAGACCATGGAGCTGCTAATTAAAGTTTGATTAGTTTTAATCATAGGGAAAAAGCCAAGGATGTTCGTATTATACTTGGTGTGTGAAAGTGGGATATGCCTACACACAGTATGGCATGCATTATATGTGTCTGTGTAAGGGAGGTAAAAATACATAATCCCCTTTAGACTACTTGTTATACTGCACAATTGTTCAAAGAAAACTTTATTTTTGTGCCTAATTTATCAAAGTTAGCAATGGGTGTGGAGTGGCAGAAACTCACTACCCTGAAATCCTTCTCTTCTGAAGTCTTTGCTAACACAGAACTGTCAATTTGATACTCGGAGAGGGGATTCCTTCTCTCCAATGAATTATTTTACATTTGGAAACATTGAACTGCAGTTTGTTGTATGCAACACATACAACACAATTTTATTTCTTTCCACTAAACTCAGATAATGTTCCGGCCAGCTGTCCCTTGTGTCAATAATTATCTTTTATCTTATTATGTAGGCAGAGCTGCCGCAAGAGTGTAATACCCTTTTCCTACCTTTTAGCTTTTAGTCATCATCATAAACAGGAGCAACAGCAAAGGTTCATTTCTTAGTGTAACCCCTTTCTTGTTATGTCTAATATTTCTGTTCGCATAACACCTTGCAAAGCCAGTGCATCAGTAACTACTTTCTCCCACCACATACTATCTATAGTAGTTTACTGTGAATCATCCCCAGTGTGAAATAAGAAATAGTTATGCAGCATAAAGGGGCCTTTCGGCAACTTAATAACAGCACAACAGCATAAAAATCACTTGACATGCAAGTTTCTAAAATATCTATTATATCTGTGTTTTTTTGTTATTGTGATTGTTTATCTGGATTCAAGAACAAGTTTTTTTAAAATAAATTTGATGAATTACTTGTTGATAACAACCCTCACAGCCTAGATGAAGGGCAAACCTTCAGCAATGGCTCCCTAGAGGTTTCTTCCACAAGAGGTTTTTCCTCTCCTGAGTGCTAGAGTCTTTGTGTGTTTAGGGTTTCTCATATTTGGCCACAAATTATTACCTTTGCATAAAGTTATGTTTTCATAGCATGGAATAAAATTAAAGAATAAATATAAAATGTTTCTTAAGTTTGTGGTAAGTGAGACATAGTATATTTTATAAATGGTTACAGCTTTGGTTTGGCAATTCAGGTCAGGGGTAAGTTTCAGACAAGTTATAGTGGACTAATTTTAACTACTTGAAGATTCCTGATGGGCAACAGTCTGAGCACTAAAAGTGTTCAACTTGTTATAATGATAATGCAATACAGTGGTGGACAAGGTAGTAAGCACAGGAGTGATGGTCTTCCGTATAGTCACTAATGAGCTTAAAGTATAATGGCTCTGTTAGAATAGTTAATGGCTAATGGCTGGATATGCTCATTGGTCTGTGATGTGATTGAATTGCTAAAATTGACAGATAATTTAGTAAACTAACAGTACAGCCGGCACTATGAAAGACATCTCAGACTTCCGTG
Organism: Dendropsophus ebraccatus; assembly: GCF_027789765.1. Classification (NCBI taxonomy): domain Eukaryota; kingdom Metazoa; phylum Chordata; class Amphibia; order Anura; family Hylidae; genus Dendropsophus; species Dendropsophus ebraccatus. The sequence continues at coordinate 23,742,081 of NC_091454.1, read as the reverse complement.
TGAGTAGTAGTTCAGGTACCAAGCGAAACTGCAGAATGTTGCACCCTGGAGCATAGTCTGGAGACTAGAGACTGTTTATTGAAATAGAAAAAGTTTTCTTGGTCATAAGGTCACAAGAGTTTGAGGTTGTAGAGAGTTCATGCCGAAGCCAAAAATAGAGACTAAGCTATTTTCGCAACAATAAAGCCAGCCTAAAACTGGCTATTCAGAAGTGTGCACCTTGATCTTCATACAACCACCAGGCCTAAAGAATTACTCATCTGGATACATGTTAATGCCATACCATTAATCTTGAAGTGCCTCTACTGATTAAAGCCTGCTTGAGTGATCTTTAAGGACTGTGTATGTCAAGTTATTGCGGTACTACCTCCTACATCTAAAGCCTGCAGGGGTCTAGCATTACACCCCCATTTGGCCCCTCTTACGGAACTAGTTGTTAATGTTTCAGAGGAACAGCACAACACAGGGTTCTAAGAAAAAGTTATGCAGAATTGTTATTTTATGGGAAATCCAAGTATTTTATAGTACATTTAGTGCTTTAAATGTATTATAGCATTGAACAGTAAGAATTTTTTTTTACTTGCTAAAAAAAAAGTAATTGGCCATAAGCAAATATATTCTTAACGGCCATTGCCAGTGGCTTTACGTATGTTAGCAACAAGAGACATCTACTTCTGCTTTACATGACGGAAAATAATGTTCATTTGAAATTGCCTTTTTTGTTTCTCTCCTTCTTTTTTTTCTTGTCCCTCAGGTCTTATTATGGGTCAATGGAGCCATAATGGCTACCCCGCAGGCACTGTTGCATTTTTTACAATAGAAAGTCTACAACTTCTGTATTATAAGTGCAGGTGAGAAAGCTAATAATAATTTCAGGGCTTCACATGCTCGGGAGCGTGCAGCATGAGACACACACAGCCAAAGTTTCCTTGTCTAGCTTTAAACGCTCTTCAAAAACAACAAGCTCGGCTCCATTGAGTAGAAAGTAATTTGTTTCTTCTTAGAATAATTGAACTGAGCTCAGAATAGTCACATTTGTAGCTGCAAAGTGGTTATTGTCGAATTTAAAGGTATTTCTTCTCTGTGTGTGTGAAAGTGTGGTTATAGGAGCCACTTTGGGTCTCTGGGCGCCTCTTTAATCCTTGTAATCCTAGGATAGCCAATAGATAAAAAGAAATATAAGCTGATATTTTCATAAGATAATAATTATCGGATTTAAGTTGTCGTGTACTGAGTGGATTTCAGTTTGTACTGTACAAGGAAGTGTATTTTTGATTTTTTTTTTCAGTACAAAAAGTTTTATACCCAACTGTGAAACAACTCTTATTTGACTTGACAGCCCCATCTCATGATATTATTGGTTCAGGAATCACGAAACGTTATTGTTTTGCTGTTGTGTTGTAGACAGTCATCTGGGTCGCTAAGATATTAAAGAGAACCTTTCACCCCTGTGCCGGGGCAGAGCCCGGCCGATACCCCAGTGGAGACCCTTATACTTACCCCGTGCATAAAGTCCCGCTCCTGGACCCACTCCCGTTGCCGAGATATCGCCGTCGAAAGCCCAGCGCGCGCTCATCAGAGATGAGTCCGATGCTCATAGAGAATGATGGCTCCATTTATTCTCTATAAGCGTCGTACTAATCTCCGATGAGTGCGCGCTGGGCTTTCATTGGCGATATATTGGCAACGGGAGCGGGTCCAGGAACAGGACTTCGTGCACGGTGTAAGTATAAGGGTCTCCAACGGGGGGTTTGCCGGGATCTGCCCCGGCACGGGGGGGTGACAGGCTCCCTTTAATGCTCATAGGCCTCTCCGCTACCATAGAAATCTTACACAGTTAAAGAGGTATTCCAAGAAAAATAACTTGTCCCTTATCCATAGGAAATTATACACAGTTATGGGTGGTCCCAGTTTCTCCTTTTTAGTTCTATGTGTATCATTGTGTTGCATTATGAGTATAGGCCCATAGGAAGAACCTGAAATGCAATGATCCCCAAACTGTTTTTTTTTTTCATGGTGGAATTGGATTACATCTTTTCTGTTTTAATGTACCTAAGTGGAGACCATCACAGTAATGTTCTTCACAACATATAATTTTCTAAATAATTTGGTGTTCCCTTCACCTTCTAACCATATTGGTTTTGGATCCAAAAAGTTTCTCATTGATGTCCTTTGATATACAACATCTGTGTTTTTTATGTGGTTTTTCTCTGCTGCTTATTTCTTAACATTCAAATTAATTGCACATCATACCATTGGAGTGTATTGATCCTCTAAAGAAAGCCTCATATGTTTTTTTTTCTTTTGACAGCATGTTCTTTTGTGTCTAGTCTGGGAAAAATGTGCGTACGCTAATAAGTTTACAATATACTCAATGAACTCGGTATCCTTACATCAAAGAGCCAAAGATAGAGCATCAGGTAACAGACGTTCTGCTTGAAGTTTCTTGAGCTCACTCGGTCAACATGACTGACTGGATTTAGGCAGATCGGTGTTTCTTGGGTCCAGAAAAGATAATCCTACAGTCATATTTGTTAAACCATTGGAGCCTACAGTTGTTCCCAGCTTAGGCAGGTTGGAGCGCACTAATGGGCCTGGGTTACCCAGTATGCAGCTTGAGGTATTGTGTCCAAATCGTCTTAAAGAAGGTTTGCCAAGTTATTTTTAGTTGTGAAAACTATTTGAGGGGCTTATAAGGGACTACATTCAGGAATATGTAGTGGCTAATAGTGTTATAAGTGATAACCAGCATGGTTTTACTAAGGACAGAAGCTGTCAAACCAACCTAATATGTTTTTGTGAAGAGGTGAGTAGAAGCCTGAATGGGAGTGCAGCTGTGGATATCATGTACCTGGATTTTGCAAAAGAGTTTGACACAGTCCCTCATGGACGTCTGATGGGTATGTTAAAGTCTATGGGTTTGGAAAGTTTATTCTGTAACTGGATTGAAAACTGGCTTAATAATCATACCCAGAGAGTGGTGGTCAATGATTCCTACTCCGAATGGTCCCCGGTAATAAGTGGTGTACCCCAAGGGTCAGTACTGGGACCCTTACTGTTTAATTTGTTTATTAATGATATTGAGGATGGAATTAAAAGCAATGTTTCTATCTTTGCAGATGACACTAAGCTTTGTAGTATAGTACAGTCTATGGAGGATGTGCAGATGTTACAGGATGACTTAGACACACTGAGTGTTTGGGCGTCCACTTGGCAAATGAGGTTCAATGTGGATAAATGTGGAGAAGTTATGCACCTGGGTACTAATAAACTGCATGCATTAGGGATGGTCCGAACCCGCCGAGGTTCGGGTTCGGATGAACCCGAACGCTCGGCATCGGATTCCCGCTTTCTGCCCGCTCCGTGCAGCGGGCGGATCCAGCGGGAAGACCGCCTGGAGAAATGGGATACAGCCTATGGCTATGGCTGTATCCCATTTTTCCAGGAGCGGGCAGACAGCGGGAATCATTACCGAGGGTTCGGGTTCGTACGAACCCGATCCGAACTCGGTTCGGACCATCCCTAGCCTGCATCATATGTCCTGGGGGGAGTTACTCTGTGAGAGTTGCTGATGGAGAAGGATCTGGGTGTACTTGTAGATAATAGACTACAGAACAGCACACAATGTCAGTCAGCTGCTTCTAAGGCCAGCAGGATATTGTCATGTATATAACAGGCATGGACTCTCGGGACAGGGATATAATATTACCGCTTTATAAAGCTTTGGTGCGGCCTCATCTGGAGTATGCTGTCCAGTTTTGGAACCCGATTCATAAAAAGGATGTTCTAGAGCGGGTACAAAGATGGGCAATTAAACTAAGGGGAATGGAGCATCTTAGTTATAAGGAGAGATTAATAGAATTACATTTGTTTAGTCTCGAGAAGAGACGTTTAAGGGAAGATTTATTTAAATATATAAATGGCAAGAAATATGGGGAAAAGATGTTCCAGTTAAAACCCCCTTAAAGAACAAGGGGGCACCGCCTCCGCCTGGAAAGACAAGAGGGCACTGCCTTCGCCTGGAGAAAAAAAGGTTCAATCTCCGGAGGCGACAAGCCTTCTTTACCATGAGAACTGTGAATCTGTGGAACAGTCTACCACAGGATCTGGTGACAACAAAAACAGTAGAGGGCTTCTAAACCGGCCTAGACAAGTTCTTAGACCAAACTAACATAAATGCATATGTATAGAACCTATCATTATCCGCCCCCCTATCCTGTATCCATCCCCTCCTTGGTTGAACTTGATGGACATGCGTCTTTTTTCAACCGTATTAACTATGTAACTATGTAACGAATATCTCCTTCCAAGGATCACCCTGCTTCGTTAGTGCTTGGCGTCTACAATGTGGCCCTGGATGTCCGTAAGTTTTTAATGCACGCTTAAATAAGAGATCACGAATTTGGTGAGTGCCCTCATCTTTCTTCTTGTGATATGTAACTAATATCTCCTTTGCTCCAGGGTGGCTTCGGTATCATTTTCTATACAATACAAGATTCTTTTGTAATTATGAGCATATTTATATATACCCTGCATACAATGTCAGGAGCATCCTTATATATACCCTGCATACAATGTCAGGAGCATCCTTATATATACCCTGCATACAATGTCAGGAGCATCCTTATATATACCCTGCATACAATGTGAGGAGTGGTTCCATCTTGCAGAGAGAATACAGCGTTCCTAATCAGCATGCCTTTTCCTATGTGCAATCCATGTGACTGCTTATTATAGACCATGTCATTGTATCCTCTGTTATCTAGTATCTTTTTATTGCCTGCGAGAAGGTGATGGATATTATTTCATCTGTATTTCCCTTCATTGCTAAGGGCATTCTTATAACGGTCTTTGATTAGAATGCATAATGTCACATCATTATTAATTTAGGACCGACCAGATCCACAACCACTAAGAGATGTTACAATGACCTTGGAAAGGTTTACTACCCTCCTAGTGGCCCTCAGTAGAATATGTTAATTCTTATACATACCACAATTATTTGCTGTAATTATGTTTGTTTATTTATTTATTTATTTATATTAGCAAGAGTGTACAGACCATATTGGAAGACCCCACAAAAGCCTCTGTCTAAGATTGCACTATCCCCATTTAAAGGGATACAATGTATACATTGCTTTAAAGTAAATCTGTACGGCAGCCATCCCCCCAAGCCACCGATACCGTTATGTCGTTTTCATTAAGGCATGTCCAGTGACGGGGTCTGCCTGTCTCTTGGGGCCGGTATTCGGGCAAAAAACTATTTTATTCTAGCGTCGTAGCTTAGTGTCAATGAGGCGGGGCCTAGAGCATCTGTACCCTAGGCCTGTAGCACCTCTTTCCTTGCCTTTTTGGCAGGCCCCAGGGCTGGATCTTCATATTCGGTGTGCTGAGCATTCAGCCCAGGGGAGTGTTAAAAAAGAAGAAATGCAGGAAGAGAGGAGCTGCAAAAATTTGCCGCCATTGCTCTGTGTAATAAGAGCAGCAGCAGATTGCCACTATCTCCTTTGAGCTGCCCGAACAATCTAAAGATTATCTGGGGAGCCCACCTTCAGCTCCCTTTGCCCCCCCTTGCACTTACCCTCCCCCTTTCGGTGCGTGTAATAGCACCAGCAGCGAGTGGGGAACGAGGAGCAAGTGAGAGCTGACCTGACAGGTTGGCATTCGCTTGCTACCTCTGATTCCACTGTGTAATCGGGGCTTTAGATCTGATCCTAAAATCCTCGTTGATCCTTTGCTGGGGTAAATAATCATTGATACGATTGTTGTAACAATCGTAATTAATAACTTTCGTTCTGTGTAATACGGTGAACGATTTCAGGTTAACAATAAACAATCTTGTTTGCAATAGTTTATCGTTAATCAGTCAGCGCCAAAATCACTTTTTTTAATAAGACCCTAACTGACCCTAAAAATTACAATGACCAGAGCATATTGCCTTAATTACAGACAAAAAAACAGAAAGTGCAACAGCAACCTAAAGGTGCAAGTGCTTACCGTATATATGCTCCCCCCCCCCCCCCCCCCCCCCCGGTGTACACACGATAAATACCTGCTCTGTAGATATAAAAAAAAATGAGGATCTTAGCAAACTATTTGATCACACAGAGTTTACCATGAGCAGGTTTTTATCGTGTGTACATCGGGGGGAAGTATATACGGCAAGCACTTGCATCTGTCGGTTGCTGTAGCACTTTCTGTTTTTTTTTTGTTTTTTTGTTTTTTTTTGGCTGTACATAAGCCACATGCAGCATGTAACAAGCAGTGTGAACAGAGGCATAGAGGTACTGTCATTTTTTTCCTTTTTTTATATTTCCTTAATACCTTGAGAGATTTATTAATAAAAGCATAGTACTAGTTAGGGCTTTTGGAAAATTGATGTATCTGATCTGATGTTTCTAGCAAAAATGTACAATACTTGTAAATCATGAAAAACGGACTCCCCAATCAATCATCATCTAAAAAGTGTTTGCTACTTCAATAATGTTTTTTTTTTTTACTTTTTAGAAGAAACCTTCCCTATGATAGAAAATATGTTCAGAAATTACCCAATACCTGAACCTGGACTTATGTTTCAGTGATAAAAACGCCTTTCATCTCTCTGATTATCATCCAGGTTGTCTTTTGTCGTTGACAGGTTGTATTGTCTTGTCCATTAGGTAATCTGTCACATAAGTCCGCTAGATGGGGTCCCCTACTGAGCTTCTCTCAGGGATGGGGCTGCTAAAAGACACAGACTTAGGTTAACTGTTCACATGAACCAATAACATTATTGATTTCCGAATGACACATCTCCTCTATTCCCTCGACTGCTAAAGGAGCGTTAATCACACAACAACTCATGAGAAGAAACCTTTCCAGATAAGACTATGGCGTCTCAAGAATATCAAGAAGTATTATATAAAGAACAAGATGACGTAAAAAGCCACATGGAGCTCAATGAACAGAGGATGTACACCTTTACATGAAAGATTGTCCAATTATGGCCTGATAGTGAATTTGTTCCTCAAGCCAGGGAAATAGATATCCTATAAATGATTTGGGGCTCATTGTCAGAAAGGATAGAGCCTTGGCTGGTGCCATCCACTACTCGGTGGTAAGGACTATAGAGGACTTCACTCACAAAAGGACCTGCCTTGTTTTCAATGGGGTTGGGAATTGGGCAAAAATGCATGACATGGAAAACCAAGGACACCAAGAGAACTGTATCTTGGTGTCATTCATTACTGAATGTTAACAAACTGCACAGGACCTCACTATTCAAGCCAATGCACCATCAAGTACATTCGCTTTAAGTGTTGCACATGAATAGAACGGGGCCAACTCAGGGAAGCTGGTGCCACGGTCCTTTTTTTGAACCGTGGCCCAGTTCCCATGCATAGCACTGGTCTATTACTGAGCACCGGAGCTGCGTTACAGAGGGGAGGGGGTTTCTTCCCACTGGGGATGGGCCAGCCTGCCTCCAGTGATTCAGCCTGGGCCAATAGACCGGCTTCCCCGAGTCTTTGCCATTCTATCCATGTGCAACACTTAAAGTTAATGTTTAATCATGAAACAGAAATAGTAGTGGAAATAGTTGCAATGCTACTGTGATTGCGAGTCATTTTTGGTTTTAACTCTGTCCTAAAATTTTGCCACTGCTCAGATTCCCTCAGGACTTATCGTAGGGCAAAATATAGATAGAAAAATCTATAGAATCATGAATAGATGTGTCAGTTTTCGCCTTGTGCATTTTATGAGATTTTAAGCCTTTTACAACAACCTAAGGTCATTATCTTTTCTCTCGAGTTTAAACACTATGAACGTAACAGGAGTGACAGGGGACATATAGATTGTTATCAATATTTATCGGGTGGAAATATGGGAATGAGGTGGCAGAGGGGCCCACTCAGACTCCAGTACAGCACAAATGTCAGGACCCACCACCATAATTCTCCAGTGGGCCCCAACTTCTGTGCTGTGCTTCAGGGCATGAGTGACAGGTGAGGATTTTTTTTTTCATTGGGATACAGAGGGGGCATATATACTACATAGGACAAAAAAGGAATCCCCTATGTGCCCCTACGTAGCATATATGTCCCCTCTTTGCCCCCATGTAGTATATAAGTCCCAAGGGCACAAAGGTGTCCAATATACTACATGGGGACACACAGATAAGTAGTAGCAGCAGTAGTAGTAGTAGAAGTAATAGTAGTAGTCATTGTCTTACGACGTGCAAACAACAAAGAAGAACAGATGACCACATATAATAAAAGAAGTCTAACAGAAATAATCTTACAGGAAAAGGACCAGAATGCAAAAATGATGCTATACATCTATAAACCTAGTGCTAGATGATGACTGCACCACATTAACAGCCTGGACAAGACCAGACCCAGAGACCAGACATGGAAGCAGATCAATCAATACATCTTAAGCAATCAGTCAAGCACTATATAACCCACTGTTTAATGGATCCAATAAATAGACTGACAAATCCCCTTTAACTACACACAGAAAAAACCTGGCATGGACCAAATTTGTGGCAAAATTATCCCTGCCAGCAAGTGAATAAACTAAAATAAAAGTGAATAAAAAAGAGCAAAATACAAAAAACATGGTAGAACAATTTAAAGGTCCTACTAGGAGACCCTTTCTATACAAGTAGTACCTCTGCTGCTAGCAGGTTAAGTTAATACTAGACATGAGTGAACCGGGTTCGGGTTCGAGTCCATCCGAACCAGAACGTTCGGCGTTTGATTAGCGGAGGCTGCTGAACCTGGATAAAGCTCTAAGGTTGTCTGGAAAACATGGATACAGCCAATGACCATATCCATGTTTTCCACATAGCCTTAGGGCTTTATCCAAGTTCAGCAGCCCTTGCTAATCAAATGCCGAAAGTTTGGCTTCGGATGGACTCGAGCATGCTCCAGGTTCGCTCATCTCTAGTTAACACTTAACCTGCTTAATTAAGCAATAAAACTTAGGCCAACATTTATTTTACTTGGACTAGGTTATAATCTCTCGGTAGGTAACTTAAGAAGACTTGAGCCAAGTTGGGGACAACTATTTAAGGAATGTTTAGTCCAGTAAGGATTAGACTCTGCTTATGAAGCCCTATACCACCTTGGCTTGACTGTACTCACAGGGAACTGTGCAAGTGGTGTCACATGACACCCATGGGGTGTATGCAGGAGCGCAGTCACTGATGTGAAAGCTGGTTTACACCCTCCTTTGGTCAGAAGTTGCAAAAAGGAAACAGCAGAGCAGGGGGGCCCTTCGGCTAAAAGCAATTTCCCCAACCCCTTAATTGAGACTTAAGACAAATGGCTCTTGCAGCCAGAACTGGATACTGATACAGATCTTTCTTTGCAGATCCTTCTGCACATGCTACCGGTCAATGAATGGAGTACATGTTATGCCTACAACTGATGCTGGAAACCTGGCAAGGTGAGAGGACACAAGGACAGTGAGCCCTAATGCTAGACCCCCCCCAAGCTGTCCCTACTTACTTGCCTCAGCTAACCGAAGTGGTAGCAGACAAATTGGCAATATTCCCTTCCTATGTAAAAGGTGACTACACAAAACGCAGACAAGACAAACAAACAAACAAGTACAGAGAGTCAATAAGCCAAGGGTAAGTACCAGTCAGGCAGCAAAGTATTAGAACCAAAAGAATAGCCAAGTAGCAATACCAGAGGTCAGAATAAACGAGATATGAGATACAGAGGCAATGCCAGCATGCTCAACAAAGACTAATAGCAAGCCATAAGGTGTGGGTAAGAGACCTGTATATGGGATGTCAGGAATCTGACGCAGGCATGATTGAACAGGAGAAGGAGAAGTTAGAGATAAGGAAGGATGTTAATTACATAAGCAAAACTTAGGACCAAAGAGAACTCAACAGGGGAAGAGATGGGTGTGGGGGAGAATCAATACCAGACTGAGGGAATTGAGCTGGGTTCAGACAATGTACAACAAGAAACCACACAGCACAGACTGAAATAAGACAAAGTTCAGACTGATGCAAATGAAATATAGAATGCAAGCACTAATCATGGCCAAAAGCCCAGCCTCTGCCATATTTTACAAGCAGAGGACAGCGCTGAGGTCTAACTAGGCATGGACATTACAGTACAGTTCTAAGACACAGAAAGTGTTTTGCCGCCCTAGGCAATAGTACACTACAGCCGCACAGAATATGGGATCTGGGAAATGTTCCTAGAGAGGCAGTTCTAGGAACATTCCGAGAATTTCATCTCCAAGAAAAAGTCCATATAGATCCATGTTTTTGATAATTTACTGCATCCTTTCCTTGCTATTAGGCAGTTAAAGAGGAGACTATAGGACCTAATATGAGGGCTGTTCTGAAACCTTGATAAATGTCTTTGCATGATCCTCATGATAACTTTAAGAACATCAAAATCTATATTGATTGTACAGTATAATGTAAGATTCTCTTCACAACCTTTATTCCTGACAATAAAACCCTTTTAATGTATTTCGTTGCTAACAAACCAATGGTTTGATTGACCTAATATCCATTATCCTGGGGATATGGTTTCCATCTGGGTGCCCGATTTTTCTGCCTTAATTTATTTCTGTTCTGGAGTTCAATGATACATTGGGGGCCTGTATACTAAGTGGGTCAATTAAAGTTAATGCGTTGAACACAACCGCAAGATAGCGTGTAAGGCCATTAAGATAATAACAGGAAGCAAGACGGCAGAAGAAAGCCGAGAAGCTACTGTGTAAAATGTGATATCTATCTCTCTCAAAATCTCATCAATGTACCAATAGCTTTTGTCATTTCCAAACTGTAACTGTGCAACCCCACATTAGACAAGGTTGTATAAGATAAGAAGAACATTATTGTTGCCTTCCAGGAAAAAGCGCCACCTTTGTTCATGGACTGTGTCTGATATTTAAAGCAAATGTACAGTATCACTAGCTAGATTGCTTTGGATATCTACATTAAAAGACCAGGGCTGGCGTGGGGATGCCGGTGCCACGGTGCCACAGCATGAAGCACTGGGGGCGGGTCCACCTACCCCCAGTGTGACAAAACCCGCTCTGTGATTTGGATCCATTAGAATCAGTGGAGACGCGTCACAGAGGGGAGGGGACATTGTCACACTGGGGGGAGGTGGGCATCATGCCTGGCTGCTGCTCAGGAATAGACAGGTGTCGTGAGCAGGAACTGGGCAGCAGTTCAAAAAAGGGACCACGTCACTGGCATCCCTGAGCCGTTACTGGTCTGCTCATGTAAAAAAAAAAAAACCACAAAGGGATGTATCTAGTGGTACATACGCTTTAAAGTGAATGCATCTCCAAGATACATTCCACATACAGGGAGCCCAGAATATTAAGTTTACCCCCTTCCCCCAAAAATGATACAGTCTGGCCCCCAAGGATTAAGTGTGGATGCTATGCATCCCCACTTAACTCCCTAGAGGCCAGACTGTTACTTCTTGAGCTCAAAAATTCTAGTACCTATTGAATTCAATGAGGTCCAGATTCAGTTCCAAGTTCTGTTCTAATCTGGGTACTGGAACCTGATTTTTTTTCTGGTTCAACCAAACTAAGCAACCCCAAATATCTACATGTCTGCTTAACACAAAAGATAACTTTTGATACAAGGCTCAATATACAGTACGTCTTGAAAACATTTAGTTATAGGATAATATTAAAATGAATGCTAAGTATAACTGCTGGTACATTGCTGCTCCATTTAATACTAAACAATGGGTTGAAGGAAATTTAATATATTAATAACAATAATGTATTGCATTTATAGCTAAAAGGGCAATTATCACTTTGCATTGACTGCAGCCCAGCTGAGGGAACATATTGTATGCGCCGCACTCTCCGTTATGTAATCCTAAACCTTTCATTTTTTATCAAACAAATATAAAACCTCCAACAAACAGCTCCCTAAGCCTTTATATTTATAAACTGACATTTTCCCGATTTTAGGATCTGCTCAATACCTGTACAAATGAATACATGAATTGATCCTAGAAGCGTATAGGGTCAAATGAGGTGACCAAGGAAAAAAGTTTTACTTTATAAAAGAATGAAAAAAGCTACTTTTTAAGAAATCTATAAAATTGTAATATGAACTCCAAACTGTTTAAATGTTTGCGCTACTGTACTGACATAGAGCAAGCATTTAAACTTCATCATGATGCGAAGAACTCAGAACTCCGTAGCACATCACATCCATATTTACGGAGCTTGTGACTGCCTCCTAAGAACTGAGAACACTAAAATAATCTTGTCACCACTCCGAACAGTTATTCTAACAAAAAAATTAAGCACCCGGAGCAGCACAACACGCGCGTTGACCGGCTTAACTAAGGGTATTGGCTTCAGTTCCCCAGCGTGCATGCACTACTCATCTGGTCATGGTGCATGTGCGATTGGCAAGTGGCAAGTTGGTGTGCAAATTGGTGTGCAATGCCCTTGCCAGCAGAAGCACATATGCATACCACAATGATGACAGCATGGACCAGGAGGCTGGCCAGAAGTAGATATGCACCATAAAGGGGGAGGAGGAAGTAGTGAAAGTGCGGCACAAAGGCCAAGTCACTACTCCTCTTTGACTCGGTGGGAGACCCATGATTGTACAGAATCTACTGCATGGATGCATTTACTACAGGTACCGTGTACACAAGGGGCCAGTCATCTACACTACCTACACTATTAGCACCTCGGGTCCAGTCCGGATGCACATTCAGTGGTGTTCCTTCCACACTTTTCAGCCTAACTTATTGGACGGCAGCTGAAACAAAGCTCACCCTGATCCCATTAAAACATAGAGACCTTGGTGCCGCAAACATTATGGTTGGTAATTTGTAAAATGTCATGATAACATTTATTCCATCTGTAGGTGTCAAACACATTTCTTCCAGAATAACTATGGACATACATCATAGATACTTAATCTCCTTATGGGATTTCGTAGGTGTTACTATATTGATTAAATCTTACAGCCCTAAGATGTTAGTGATAGCCCCATGGGACATGACGGAAGTAAATACTGTATAATCAGAGTCATCGGACTTGAGCCTGAATACAAAATTGATATGATACCTAAATTATATACCGTTCTCTTTCGGTTCCACTTTGCAGTGTTTAAGTAGGACTATTCCAAGACCCAAAAGATGCCATTAAACAAATATCTTGCTTCAGGGCAGGCACAAAATGGGTACCAATTTACTCGTACTGAGTGTCTACATACAAAACAGGAGATATATTGCCTATTTGGAGCCATGACCGGTAAACAAGTTTCAACTCCTCGGGAAGAATTGTACAAAAGGTGCTGAAACAAATCCACTGCCGGATGCCAGGAGAATAATTTACTTTTAGAAAGACGGCAAAGTTCTCAGAAAAGCACAAAGTGGCCAGAGTTATATTGATGTCTTTGTTGAAGATTACAGCAGCGAATTCTGCATATATTTTCGGTGTGAGTCATATGATAACCATCTATTCAAGCTACCTCAGAATATAAATGATATCCATCACCATCCATCAATATAAATGATATCCATCAAACGCGAAAGTTTACAGAGAACAAAATAAAAAGTGGACCGAATCCAAGACCCATGTTGCTATTATTATTACATTATTACACTTAACATAAAGTAAGTGAACCCTTTGGGATTACCTGCATTGATTACCAATAAAGTGTAATCTAATTAACATTTTATTCTTTTTCAACTATTGACATTTTAATGGACAGTGGATGTGAACCCACTGTGGTACCAAACTGTTTAGGCATTGGACAACACCAGAGATGCAAGCAGTACAGAAAGCGTAAGACAGGCATGCATAATCCAAGAAACAAGCATGGATGGTCAGGATACATGGAATAGCAGTAGAATAACAAACATAGGAACCCACTTTTACTCTGGAATTCAAGGATCCAAAAATGTTCAGGTAAGGAGGACCCGGTGGAACAATCTTAAATGGGTGCAGGCAGAAGAGAATTGATGTGGGCAGAACTAAGTTTAGATACTCTGGCCCCTTCAATCCCAGACAAGAAGTTAGCGGCAGAGATTGGGAGAAGCGAGGATGCTGGTGGACACAAGATGACCCTGAATCAGCAAGGGGTGTGGCAGAGGAGTAGGCAAGACCAAGCAGAAGGTGGGGTGCAGTGCAGGCAGGACAAAGACCAGGATGGTACATTTACAGTAACAAAATCAATACCAAAAACTTGTGCCATTCAAGTCTTTTATTTAACACATTAGGGGAGATTTATGAAACTGGTGTAAAAGTAGAATTGTCTCAGTTGCCGCTAGCAATCAAATTCCACTTTTAATTCATCACAGGTCCTTTGGAAAATGAAAGGGGAAATCTGAGTGGTTGCTAGGCACAACTAAGACATTTCTACTTTTACACCAGTTTCTTAAATTTCCCCCATTGTGTAAACATCCAGATTGTAAGGAGTAGCACTGAACACTTTAATGTAATAACCTATTGATCCATCTTTGTAACGCCTGGAGTCGTGGATCCTCTGTACCGTCACTAGCAATGGCATAAACCGCACCAGGGAGCGGAGTCTAAGGGGCCGCTGGATGTGCTTGCTGCGGCAGGTGACCCCCAAGTCGCTACCCCTGGCTTGGTTTGCTAATGACGGCGGGCAAGGTGTGGCAGGAGCAGTAGAGAGGTGATAGTGCTGGCAGTGGTCAATAGGCGTAACCGCAGGTGACAGAGGCAGTGCTCAGGAACAACAGACTAGGCAGCGGGCAGGAACTAGAGACAAGGAGAGCGGACAGGAACAACAGGGAGCTGGGCCAAACGCTATGAGAAGCATGTAGAGGCTCCAACACGAGGAACAGGGCATGCTGGGATTTATAGGGAGTGTTAGTGTGTGCACACCAATTAGGGGCGGACTGGCCCTTTAAATCTGAGACAGCCGGCGCACGCGCGCCCTAGGAGGGGTGGACGCGCGCGCCGACCGGGACAGACGGAGACAGGAGCGGGGCGAGGTAAAGCACCCCCTGGGGCCAAGCTAGTAGCAGCGCCGGGTCCCTGCACATGGACACCGGCGGCTGCCTGGGACAGAGGGAGGTTTTGGAGGCGGCCCGGAACATGGGACGCCGCCGCAGCCGTGACAATCTTTAGCAACCATCACCTCCGCCAATTCTTTCCTTTGGATGCATTTGAACAACACTTCCCTTTCCTTTGTAATTTATTATTATTATTATTTCTGGGATGCTCAGCCCTTTGCAGGTCATGACACAGAATTTTCATAATGTTGAGTAAAGGACTCTAACTTGGATATTGCAAAATCTTTCTTTCTTTCTTTCTTTCTTTCTTTCTTTCTTTCTTTCTTTCTTTCTTTCTTTCTTTCTTTCTTTCTTTCTTTCTTTCTTTCTTTCTTTCTCTCTTTCTTTCTTTCTCTCTTGAAACTTGCATAGTATGTATGGCTATCTGCCTGAGACTCTCACTAAACGAATTACGCTAATAATTTCATTGTATTTTAGATTACTTCTTATTGTATTGAGGGTGCTATATATTTTTTTTTTTTTTGGTGCTGAGCTGCAGTCACAAAGTGAAATGTAGCTTCTCCCTAGCAACCAAAGCTAAAAGGTGAATTTGGAAAAAACAAGAATAGAGCTCTCTGAGATTTACTTATCACTAATTAGGGAACCTGAACAAAAATTAGTAGAATAGAAGTAGTATAAACTCCGTCCTGATAATTTGCTCCTTTACTTAACTGACATCATAGCACTTGTTGATGACTTGATGTTTCTTTATTTAGATATGTATGATGGCATTGATAATTATATCAAACCTTCATTAAAATGACCTTGATGGACCTAAAAGCCTCTCACTTGTATTCGGAAATAGCGTGACTATATAGGTACTATATAGTTACTGTATAGTTATCAAATGCTGCAAATACAAGACTGAAGGATACTGAGCATGTACCCTCTGGCACCCCCTCTGGTTCAGTGTCTTCACATAGATTCCTATTTTAGTTTTGAAATTAACTTTCAGAGGGGCGTGGTTTGTATGGCTGCCTGAGAGGACGTGCGACACAGGAGCTCCCGCCATCCTGCACTTATTACCCTGAAAAACTCCTGGTGCTTGCTCTCCGCGGACCCCTCACCCTCTAACCTGTGTTGGGGAAGACCTGCAGACCCCTCCGGTGTCCTCCAGTCCCGGCTCCGTGCCCTGTACCGGCCCGTCTGCGTCCCGCTCCTGCTGAGGCCTGCTGCCCTGATCCCCGCCGCCCGCCGGAAGTCTCCTGTGGTGCGGGAGATGGGCTACCTTTCTTGGCCGTGTCACGCTGTAGCCGGCCGACTGCTCCGGTGCCGCCGGGTGATAGCCGGGACCCGCTGAGATCGGTTAGCCCCTCACCTCCTGGACCTCGGTCCCCCGCTCCAGCCAGGCGCAGCCACGTGTGCTCGGCTCTGGAGTGCGCACGGCGGGTGTCCTCTGCGGTGTGTTCCTGCTCCCTGCCAGCCAGTGTTCCGTGCGACTGGTGCGCAGGAGGCCTGGCGGACTCCACCAGCGCCTACACAGTAAGACTCTGCCCCCCTGCCTTCTTAGCCCGCACTCTCATTACCACAGGCCCTCATCTACGGGGAGCAGCGGCCATCTTGGTCACGTGGCAGACTCTCTCCATCCACCCCGGCGTCAGGCCCAGCTCCCGTTATCTCTAACCAGCCTGCTGTGCTCTGGTGCACTTATCAGCATTATGGGGGTTACAAAAGGAGGCACAAACAAAGGGAAGCAAGGGGGGAAGAACTCCCAACATCCAGTGGTTATTGCTCCACCAGAGGCAGACTCGGGATCAGAGGCTATGGACGGCATGCCCGCCTCATCTAACCATGCGGTGGTCAGGGGTCAGCCCCAGGGGGCGAAACAGGGGGAGCGCTCCTCCAGGTCAGTGATTATGTGAACAATGTTCGTATTGTTGGCCTTCCAGAAAAATCTGAAGGTGATGACCCGGTGGCCTTCACAGAAGCCTGGCTGCGACAGATTCTCCCTAATGACACCTTCTCTGATTTCTTCACAATTAAACGATCTCAAACTCCTTCACTTCCGAGATCGAGATGCCATCCTGAGGGCTGTTCGTCTTAAAGGAGAAATCATGATGGATAATGCCAGAGTGTCCTTCTACCCTGACTTCTCCGTGAAACTGCGCAAGCAACGCACACTATTCACGGAAGTTCGCACTAAGCTAAGGGCTAAGGGGTACCAATACTCCATGATGTATCTGGCCCGCCTCCGCGTCATTGATGGGAACTCCACCAAGTTCTTCACCTCACCATCTGCGGCCTTGGAGTGGGCGGAATCTGCTCCTGACAACCACCCTCGTGGCTGACAGCGTTAAGGAAGCGGCCGCTGAGTCGGGATAAATGTTTGACGGGACTGGGGTCTCGCGGGGGGGGGGGGGGGGGGTAGGATGTATCCTTCTGTTGGCTTATATAATGTCTTTACTCCCCACTGCAGTGTTGACGGGTCCCTCTGTGGAGGCAGCGTATAATGCGGATGGCGGGTGGGCCGAAGTTAGTGTGTGTTTGGGTTAGTTTAGTGCCTCCAGGGAGTCCCTAGCTCCCCAAGATGGTTCTTAGTTAGGGTCAAGGTCTACGCTATTGGTTCTAGTGTTTTAGTGTTAGACAGGGCTTTGGGTATTTAGTTATCGTTAGAATGTATATGTGTTTTGCTGTATGTGTCTTTGTGTTGTATGTAAGGGAGTGTCTGGTTGGCTGCACCCTCCTCCCCCCCGCCTGCTCACTGTGGGGTCCTCCTCAATTCTCCCCCCCCCTTTCCTCTGGATCACTGGTGGCATCACTTAAAATTCTAAGTTGGAACGTTAAGGGGTTGAATTCAAAATTTAAACGAACCCTGGTCCTTGATTACGTTAAAAAACATTCCCCCCACATTATTTGCTTACAGGAAATGTATATAGTTGGCCAAAAACTCCTAGCCTTAAAAAGGGCCTGGTTCGCTAATGGGTACCATGCCACATACTCTACCAGCTCTAGGGGTGTCTCTGTGCTAGTTGCTAAATCTCTGCCAATTGCGGTCACCCAGGTTGAGTGTGATCACTTTGGCAGATATGTGATTGTCCATTGCACGTACAACTTACTATCCTTCACCCTAATTTCTGTGTATGTCCCTCCTTCCTTTTCTACTTCAATCCTGGACTCACTCTCCACTAAAATCTCTGCTTTTCCCTCAGGTCCGCTGCTTTTTATAGGGGATTTCAATGCTGTTCCCGACCCTATCCTGGACAGGACTAGTGGTGTAGACCCTGCATCCCCCCACGTTCAATCCTGGTGTGCTGCCTTGAACCTGATTGATGTTTGGCGCTGGAAATTCCCTGGGGCTGTTAAGTATTCCTACTTCTCTACAGCTCATAACACTTTTTCCATAATTGACCTTGCCTTTGCCTCACCTGATCTGTTGCCCTTGATAGGGGACATTCAGTATACTAGTAGGGGGATCTCAGACTACTCTGCACTTGTAATTTCCCTGAGGTTAGCTCCACCAACCCCCTCAAAACTGTGGTGTATGCACCTTCGCTGGCTGTCCTCTGAGGTGGTTCAGGGAGCCCTATCTGAGGCACACAAGGTATACTGGGAGCATAACGCCTCACACCCGGACCCCCTAATTCAATGGGACGCATACAAGGCGACTATTCGGGGGGTGTCGTCACTGGGGTGGCGGGTAGAGGGCCATTCACTCACAGCAGGAATCTCACCTCTCATCCCAAATTAGTATGTTGGAGGCTGAATATTTGGTAAGCCGCTCTGAGGATAAAAGGAGGGAGTGGGCCAGGGCACAGAGGGACTTGCTACTCTTGCAAAAGGAATGTACTCGGAAGAAACTCCTTGGCAAGGAAGCCTCACTCTTTGAGTTTGGCGATAAAAACGGCAAGCCTCTGGCGTACCTGGCAAGGGCGGACCGTCCTCCTGTTTCTATCCCTGGTGCCTACAACACCTCTGGGACTCTGGTGTCGGATCCGCAGACTATTAACACTGTCTTTCTAGACTTTTATGCGGATCTTTATTCCCCCCACTGTACTGTACACCCTGCCGAGTATGCAGCTTTTTTTAAATCAGTCCCTCTCACGCCCCTTGGGGCTTCTCAGTCGGAATCCCTGGACTCCCCTATCACTACTGAGGAAATCCTAGAAGCCTTTAAATCTATGCCGGTTGGGAAAACCCCTGGGATAGATGGGCTGACCATAGAATGGTATAAGAATAATGCAGACTCGCTGGCCCCTCTTCTCCTCAGCATGTATAATGACTCCTTGCAGTCTCGGGTTCTACCGGATTCCCTCAGAGAATCCTTAATTGTCCTATTGCTCAAGCCCAACAAAGACACGCTCCTTCCGTCCTCCTATAGACCTATCTCACTCCTGAATATAGATGTGAAAATCCTGGCCAAAGTCCTTGCCACTAGACTTAATGGGGTAATTCAATCAATTGTCCACCCGGACCAGACGGGTTTCATGTCGGGGAGGGCCACAGATATTTATTTGTCTCGGCTGTATCTGAATATTGCGGCCAGTAAAGATGATCCTGTTCCCGGCTGTGTGCTCAGCTTGGACATACAAAAAGCCTTCGACTCGGTTGAATGGCAGTATCTCTGGTCCCTCCATTGGTAGACTCCGCTTTAGGCCGGTCTTTCGGGCCTGGGTACGTCTCCTTTACACTACTCCTACTGCTAAAATCCGTACTAATCTAGACATATCAGCCTCCTTTCCACTTGTTAGGGGAACGAGGCAGGGGTGTCCAATTTCACCCCTTCTCTTTGCTCTCGCCATTGAACCGCTGGCGGCGGCCGTGCGTGCCTCCTCCTCGGTGGTGGGTATCTCCCAAGGGTCCCTGGTGGAGAAAGTCTCCTTATACGCTGATGACACCCTGGTCTACCTGGCTGATGCTGGCCCCTCCCTCCAGTCCCTTATGGAGCTTATAGACCGTTTTGGGGCTCTTTCAGGATTGGTGGTCAATTGGTCTAAATCTGTTTTGATGCCCCTGGACTCCTCCCTCCCCCTGCCATGTAACCTGCCAGGGCAAGTGTCAGCGGCACGGCAATTTAGGTACTTGGGTGCTGAGGTCACAGCCTCTGTAGAGGACTATATGTCTCTTAACCTGACCCCTCTCCTGACGTCTGTGGAACGGAGTCTCCGCAAATGGGAAACGCTCCCACTCTCTCTCCTGGGCAGGATTAATATTTTTAAAATGATCTTCCCTCCTAAATTCCTCTATCTTTTTCATGTCTCCCCTGTGTTTCCCCCTAGGGGATTCTTTACACGTTTGGACGGGTTACTGAGATCCTTTTATTGGCAAGGCAAGTCTCCTCGAATAAGTCTTATCTCTCTTCAGGCGCCCAAGCATCGGGGAGGCCTGGCAGCCTCAATATATGTACCAATATTTTTTGCCCTCCCAGTTAGTATATGCGCACTGGTGGCTTGACTTGGACCTGGGTAACACTGCGGTTGCTCTGGCGGGAGTCTTGCTGGGGTCTTATGAAGGCCTTGTCAATGCCCTGTACAGATTTACACCTTCCTCTGGTTGGCTAACCCCTATCCGTACAGTTCTCAGAGTTTGGTCGGTGGTGCACAGGCTTCTTCCTTCCCCTCTACCCTCCCCTAGAACTTCCCTGTGGCTTATCCCATGTCCTCCCCACCTGTTGAATTTACCAGGTGTGGTGCTGTGGGGTAAGCATGGTGTCTGTTACCTAGCTCATCTTTTTTCCCCTGATTTTGAGTTTAATTCCTTTAATATGTTACGGGATAAATATGACATCCCCCGTACAGCCTTTTCCCACTACCTTCAGTTACGTCATGCAATTAAAGCCCAATTTGGGAACCTAAATGTCCCGCTAAAATTTTCCCTGCTGAGGAGCTCCTGGGCACCACCGACCTCTCTAAGCCCCTGACCCAGGGTTATTTATTGTTAAACCCGCAAGAAGGTTCTTCTTTCCAAAAGGCATTCCTCCAATGGGTGAAGGACATCCTGTCTCTATCGGAGGAAAGATGGAAGGCGGTGATCCCACACGTATTACCCCACGGTGGTTAGTGCCAGAGACCGCCTTATCCAATTTAGGTATCTGCAGAGAACCTATTACACCCCAGAACGGCTCAGGAAAATGGGTGTGTTGCCTTCAGACTCTTGCTTTAGATGCCAGGAAGCGGTGGGAACATTTATGCACGCCGTCTGGGATTGTCCTAGGATCCAGCCCTTTTGGCGTTCAGTTCTCCGCTTCCTATCTGACAAGTTTGACTTCCCATCAGTTTGTACCCCGGCAGTGTGCCTGTTAGGTCTAATTAATGACATTACACAGAATAAGTATTATAGGATGTTTATTCGGTTTCTCCTTTTTTGTGCCAAAAAAATAGTGGTTATGGAATGGAAGAGCACGGAGCCCCCTGCCTTGAGCAGGTGGATTCAATTGGTCAACACTTACGTTCCCCTATTCCAAATACTGTATGAAAGTCGTAAATGCCCAAAGAAATTTAAAAAAATATGGATACACTGGTTGATGCTGGATGCCACAACAGGTTGAGTGCCTGGGTGGTTGGTGCTGGGGGGTAGGGGTGTGTGTGCGGTGGTATGAATGTGTGGGTGCCTGTGTGTGTTGTTTGTCCTATGTTTGTTCTTTCACTGGCTGGGATACAGCGTCTTCCTGTAAGTCTGTTCCGGACGGACTTGTGCGCATAGACTGCTCCTTATACTGATGCTCACTTACAAGACTCCTGTGTTGATTTGATGTTCCTGGTACAATGTCAATTGTTTACCTTCCCAGCTTGTGCATGTCTATGGTCTCTGTTCTTTCTATGCAAAAGTTGAAAAATAAAATCTTTAAAAAAAAATAAAAAAATTAACTTTCAGAAAAATATATATATTTTTTTTAAACGCATTCTGGCCGTAGTGTAAAAAAAGAAAAGAAGAAGAAGAAGAAAAACTTACTTGTCCAGCCTCAGTTCCTTACTACTTCCCTGCAGCTACTAAAGTAGAACCTTCTGGCTCAGCGAATGACTGATCACAGAGGTGTCCTGTCTCAGCCAGTGATCGGCTTATATCTCAAAAGGCATATCATGAATAAATGCAAAGTTTTCATTATGCACTGTTCATTATGCTCTATTTTAACTCTGTTTGTTGAACTTAATGAGCTGTCAGGTTTTGGAAAAATAATATTTATAAATGCAGATTATGGTTACAAACCTTCTACAAATGTCCGATCCCAAAATCTTTCACTCACGTCTGCCTAACAGGCTGTGAACGGAAACAGACAACCAAAGGCTGCCGTTCTTTCGCTTGCTGCTCATTACCCAGACACGATAGTAATGAAATAAAGTGATTAACTCAAGGTCAGACAAATGTCATCAAAATGATCGCAAATTTGTTTTAGTGGTTACTTAAGATTGGTGACTTCAGATGCACATGATCTTATTTATCCATCTCTTCTTTGAATACATTCCAGAATTCTTAATTATAGCTATGCAATGTAAAACGTAAAAATTGGAAGTAAAAAAAGATTTACATGTCCCTTCTAAATTACTAAGGTCATAATAAACTTGGTTGACTGCTGCAGCGGAAATATAGTATTACATGGTGTGAGACCAAAAAGATAATTTTTCTGCACAAGGAGAGTGCCAAAAAGATGTATGGGGACTAATAGGCCATTCATGCACCACTGGGAATTTTGTGAAGAGGGATATGAAGTTTTTCTTTCCGGTACTGCATGATGGTCATTCAGAAGGATTGTCAAATGCGAGTGCTCTACAACGTCTCTAGGGATTCCTGAAAACTCATACACTGTAGCTCTTCTTTTAAAAAAAAAGAAAAAAAAAAGTTTTGTACTTAAACCTGTTGGGGTAATCGAGAAATCTTTGATTGTTTGATAGAATCTGGATCTATTTTCATCGTTGACGTTCACAAAACGTTCGAGCATCGTTCGGTGTAATGACACGACATTTGGTCGGTCTCTGATCTGTCAGGAAAGGACGAGCGCAAGAACGACCGTAAGTAACGATCATTGTCCTGTGTAATAGGGTGAACGATTTAAGATCATTCATCATACTGGTCAATAGAGATCGTTTATCGTTAATCACCGAAAAATTGTCCCATGTAATACCACCACTAACAAGCATGTTGCCATGAAACACTGAGAATGAATGAATTGAATGTTGTCTACAAAGGTGACAATCTACAGATGGGCAACAAGTCAACAAAGTGAATTAAGGGGCAACCAGACGGGTGCTTAATACAACAGTTCAGAGAACCCTGGAGCTCTGAAGCAGGCGGATAATCACTAAACTTCTGCTAACTAAGTTGCATCATCAGAAAAGGCTTCAATCATTGTGCCAGCATAGGAATTGGACCTCCACTAATTTGCAAACGGTTGCCTTCTCCGGTCACATTTTCTGCTTTATAGAACAGACGGGCTTTAGTGTATCAAGTGAGAAACATCAAAGAATAAACACCCTGCAACCATTGTTGGAAGAACAAAAGCTGGTGGTGGCAACGCTATGGTCTAGGAATGTTTTTGTGAAATTCTCTTGGCCACTCATCCATGGCACTCTCAACCAATTTGGGTATTATTTCATCCTTGCAGATCAGATTCAGCCATGCTTACTGATTTTTCTTCCCTGGAGAAAATGGCATCTTCCAACAAGACAACCAGGTGTGTGCAGATTAAATGTATTCCCCTATAGTAGATTGCCCCATGTGTGGTCCCTCTATACTAGATGGCCCCCTATGTAGTCCCCCTTTAGTAGAGGGTCCCCCGTATAGTGCCTTCTTTAGAAGATGGCCCTTTGTGTAATCCCCCTTTAGTGGATGACCCCCTATGTGGTCCCCCATTAGTAGATGGTCCCCTATATAGTCCCACTTTAATACATTGTGCAACTCCCCTAAAGTTGATAAATAGAGAAAGAAAAAAAAAACTTGCTCTCCTGCCTTGTGAAAGTGCCGGACACCTATCAGCTCTCTATCAATTACACGTGTGCCTTAAAGCAAATGTACTATGAGGTACATGAGTTTTTTTTTTACATTACTTGGTAGGTGCCAAGAGCTGGAATCCCAGTGGTGCAGCCCTTTTTGCAAAATGTCACCTGGTCCCCACGCTCACTCTTGCACCGGTCTGACTCTATGCACTGGGGGCAGGTCCGACATCCACAAGTGTGACAATTTTCCCTTCCCCTATGTGACACTTCCATTAGAAGTGGAGGGGATATACGGTAATCACACTGGGTGGCACTGGGCCTGCCTCCAGTGAATAGAGCGCGGCTGACAAACAGAAAAAGAACGGAGCAGAACACGAGAAGTGGGCAGATTTTTGAAAAAAATACCACGCTGCTGGCTTCGACCTGGTATGTAAAAAAAAAGAAAAAAGCTATGTACCCAATGGTACATACATTTTAAAAGCACACAATTGAATAATGTGCTTACATGTGACTCCACTATATATAATGCCCCATTGCTTGCAGTGAAATTTAACGGTTGTTTCCAAATTTCCACAAAACAATTTACAACTAATCAGTAGGCTTCCATACAATCTACATTACTTCTAATAGAAAGGGATTTTCCAAAGTGGACATCCCCTTTAAGTATTATAGAATCCTCAAGCTGTGTTTCCTTTTAGATTAAAATAATTCCACTTAAAAATCTAGAATTAAACCTCACAGAAGAAAAAATAAAAAATAAAATAAAAAATTCCCGCTGCTTTCTTCCATTGACAAAAGAGAATGACTGAGGGGGTGAAGATTAGCTGAAACAATGAGCAGTAAGTATCAAGCTTTACATTGCAGGGAAGGTCCCTGGTTAAGAAAGCTGCCTCCATTTTTTTTTTTTTTTTTTAAAGAGAGTACAAGAAAAGAACACAAAGATATGAGCATTATTGGGGGAAGAAAGAGAAGGGGAGGAAAGAATGAACATATGAAGGGAAAAAGGAGGAATAAAAAGAACTAAAAGAAAAAAAAAAGAGAATTTTTCCATCTTCTTCTGTATGCAACATGTCTCCCCCCACAGCAGATGGCTTGTTATTCTACAAATTGTCCTGTACTTGATGAGGGATGCACACATCCTTATTTAGACACTAGCTTGAATGCATCATGAATTCCAATTGTTACAGCCATTTAATATCAGTCCGACATTGGCACACGGGCTGCATAATGAACTGCAACAAGTGAACTAGTTAGAATATAAATTAGACCTGACTATAATATTATGATAGATTGTCTTCTGAGAACCAAGACCGAAGCGATATCATTTTTCTTACGATAAAAAACAGTTGACCTTTTTCTTACTGGGAGACTATGTTGCAAATTTTTACTTTGGTTGGGATCAGTCTGAGGCTTTGTTCACACAACGTTTTTTCATCTCCGTTTAAAATGACATCGGTCATTTTGAGTCTAAAATAAGGGACGTTATTTAGCTGCATGACCTTCCCTTAGTGCATTGATGGGTGTTTGCACATTATTCTAGTTTGGTTACTAATCGGCCGTTGGATGGGGCTTAATTGAAAAGTCCATTGAATTTAATAGCAAAAACGGAGACAGAATGGTGGCAAAAGGAAAACTGTGTGTGAACTACAAATAAAAAACATCCGCTGTTTGCAAAAGACGTCCGAAAAAAATGTTTATGTTCATTATTTTGACGTCCGCGGCAAAAACGTCAATTTTTCAATGGATTGTATGCATTGGACGTCCGTCTTCCCATTGACTCCAATGCAATGGCATTGCAGTCAGTTAAATCTCGGCAAAAACGGACGTTATTTTAAATATGAAAATCGTCCGCCTTTTTAATATTTTTGACGTTGTGTGAACAAAGCCCAAGGCTATGTTCACAGAACGTCCAAAAAAGGAAAGAGGCGTCCTCTTTTTGTGTTTAAAAAGACGTCCGTTATTGAATCATTTTAAGTGACTGGAATAAAATGAATTGAAGCCTAAGGAATCACGGACATCCTTTTCACACATTGTATTGAATGACGGACGTCTTTTGAGGCGGACACATTCAATACAATGTGTGAAAAAAACGTCCGTTATTCTATAGACTTCAATGCAATTTATTCAGGCCAATTAAAATGATGCAATAACGGACGTCATGTAAACACAAAAAGTAAACGCTTTTTTTCCTTTTTTGGACGTTCTGTGAACATAGCTTAATGGCCATCCATGTAATACATCTATGTTATAAGTGGTTGGCCATGTAATAATTCCATTCAATAATCAGGTTCATGCATCTGTGTGCATCTGTTTTTCCATGGACTTCCATTATTTAAAAAAGAGGATTAAAATGAATCCTTTTTTTTTTAATGTACACAAAAACTTAGTTGACCATATTTTTGTGTACATTAAAAAAAACAAAAAAAACAGATGCGTTTTGATCCCTTTATTTTTATAATTGAACTCAATGGAAAAACGGATCAAAACGGATGCACACAAATGCATCAGTTTTTTCATCCTTTTTTTCTTACAAAAATGAAGTGTGAACCAAGGCTAAAACATCCATTCAGTAATCGGATGTTCAAGTAATCCATCCAATTTGTATGTGGGTGGTCATGTAATACATTCAAATTATAGTTAGGTATCCATGTAATACATCCATTCAATAAATGGGGGTGTCCAAGTAATATATCAAAGTTGCAATTGGTTGGCCAAGTAATACATGCAAGTTATAGTTGGGTGTCCAAGTAATACATCCAAGTTGTAATTAGTTGGCCATGTAATACAGCCATGTATTTTAGTTGGGTGTCTATGGATGGGTCCAGTCCACCAGCAGAAACTTGAGATACTTATGGGGTAGTGATGAGCGAATACTGTTCGATCAAATAGATATTCGATCAAATAGTGAGGTATGCGATCAATCGAATATTATTGTATAGTTCACAGAATATTCGATAAATATTCGATAAGCGGCCAAATCCCCCAGCTTCCGTTTTTTACCTCCAAGTGGTCGAATAGATGTTTTTCAATAATCGAATACTTGTTCCCATAGACTTTAATGGGATCGAATATTTGATCGAATAGTCGAATATTCGGGAGATATTCGTATCATCACTCGCTCACTCGTATCATTCGCTCATCACTATTATAAGGGTCCTTGCTTTTTCCCTTTAGGGTGCGTTCACACCTACAGGATCTGCAGCTGATTTTCTGCAGCAGATTTCAGTTAAATAACTGAACACAGCATCAAATCTGATGCTGTGTTCAGTTATTTAACTGAAATCTGCTGCAGAAAATCAGCTGCAGATCCTGTAGGTGTGAACGCACCATAAGGCTCCGTTCCCACTGAGCAAAGCTAGCGGAATTCCGCGACGGAATTGTCCGCCGCGGAATGCCGTTAGCCTCCCGCTCATAATGGGACTCTATGGGAAGCGCGCGCTGCTGCTCTATACGCGCTGAAGAATGAACATGTTCATTCTTCAGCGCGGACAGGGCAGGAGCGCGCGCCTCCCATAGAGTCCCATTATGAGCGGGAGGCTAACGGCATTCCGCGGCGGACAATTCCGTCGCGGAATTCCGCTAGCTTTGCTCAGTGGGAACGGGGCCTAAAAGAGACTTTTCCTTTATCATGTCTATATGTCCTTTAACCCCTTAAGGACGGAGCCACTTTTCGTTTTTGCGTTTCCGTTTTTTCCTCCTTGTGTTTAAAAGGCCATAGCACTTGCATTTTTCCACCTAGAGACCCACATGAGCCCTTATTTTTTGCGCCACTAATCGTACTTTGCAATGACAGGCTGAATTTTTGCATAAAGTACACTGCGAAACCAGGAAAAAATTGAAAGTGTGGTAAAATTGAACAAAAAAAACGCATTTCTTTTATTTGGGGGGTATTTGTTTGTACGCTATTTGCCCTGGGGTAAAACTGACTTGTTATTCATATTCCTCAAGTTGTTACGATTACAACAATATATAACATGTATAACTTTTCTTTTATCTGATGGCCTGTAAAAAATTCAAACCATTATTAACAAATATATGTTCCTTAAAATCGCTCCATTCCCAGGCTTATAGCGCTTTTATTCTTTGGTCTATGGGGCTGTGTGAGGTGTCATTTTTTGCACCATGATGTGTTCTTTCTATCGGTACCTTGATTTCGCATATACGACTTTTTGATCGCTTTTTATTACATTTTTTCAGGATATGATGCGACCAAAAATGCGAAATTTTTCACTTTGGGATTTTTTTGCGCTTACGCCGTTTACCGTGCGAGATCATGAATGTGATTAATTAATAGTTCGGGCGATTGCATACGCGGCTATAGCAAACATGTTTATTTATTTATTTACTTTTATTTAAAACATGGGAAAAGGGGGGTGATTCTGACTTTTATTAGCGGAGGAGGCTTTTTACTAATAACAACACTTTTTTTTTACACTTATACTAGAAGCCCCCCCTGGGGTTAGGGTTATTCCCCCTGGGGTTAGGGTTATTCCCCCTGGGGGACTTCTAGTTAGGGATGGTCTAGTTAGGGATGGTTCATATGAACCCGAACGCTTGGCAGCAGATTCCCGCTGTCTGCCCGCTCCGTGCAGCGGGTGGATACAGCGGGAGTAACGCCTCGAAAACTGGGATACAGCCTATGGCTATGGCTGTATCCCAGTTTTCCAGGCGGTCCTCCCGTTGGATCCGCCCGCTCCACGGAGCGGGCAGACAGCGGGGATCATTACCGAGGGTTCGGGTTCGTACGAACCGGAACCGAACTCGGTTCGGACCATCCCTACTTCTAGTATAAGTGCATTGATCTCTCATTGAGATCTTTGCTGTATAGTTATACAGCAAAGATCAATGAGATCAGCACTCAGATGCTTTTGGCTGCTGCAGCCGAAAGCATCCCAGTGCCAAGCCGGGATCAGCACCATTTTGGCGATCCATTCCACTAGACACCAGGGAAGTGCTGCGTCCGGTAATCGGATGCAGCTGTCATCTTTGACAGTTGCATCTGATTACTGTATTAGCGGGCACGGCGATCGGACCTTGCCCGCTAATACCCCCGGCCCTGGGATATACGTGGCACCCGGGACCACGGCGGTTCAGAGCGGGGTCGCTGCGCGGCCCTGCTCTGAACACCTCTTGGGGACATATGACGTACGGGTACCTCATATGTCCCTAAGAGGGTAAGGCACATTCATTATTTCAAAAATGTTTTAAAAAATTTGCATGATTTTTAAAGATTAAGCATTCAGAGTGAGGACAAGGTGATTTTAGTGATCTTACTGTTGTTATTGAGCCCTTGAGAGTCCCATTCTCCACACATCAGGGGGCAGGACTAGAGCCAGGCTGTATCCCGGTAGTGCACATACATGGACTTCCTTTGCCTTTTTCCCTCACATTTCTCTGCTATGCCATATGTTGCTGGAGAATGGGGTGCATTATGCTCGCCCTCATGTACCATAGTACACTATAGATGGCACCTGGGGGCGAGATGTGACTCACGAGTTTGCAAGGTGTTTTGTGAGCAGAAAAGAAAGAAACAGCAGCAACAAAGAAAGAAAGAGTTACACTAAACACTGAATTGCTGCTAAGAAGCTTTATGGTTCGTTAAAGATGAGAGAGAATCCTTGATTTACCTTTGTAGGACACTGTGTATCATCTGCAGCAGGCAGACCGGCAGCTTGCAGGCACACAGCCCAGGCTTTCTTAGGCTCTTTCATTCTTTCTCTTGCACATAGCAGATGTTTAACTCCACTTCAACTTTCTGTAATTATCTTGCTCTGTCTGTTGTTAGAGACAGATTTCTTTTGACATCAGGCAGTGGACAGCAGATTGAAGAGAAGTGAGACACCTAGTGGCCAAGTCTTCAGAGATTTTTTTTAATTATTTATGTAGTGAATTATAGTTATGTTAAGAATAATATGGGCTCAATAGAAGGGACTTTTTTTTTAAAGGGCAGTATCTATTTAAATAATACATTAAAGGTCAATCCAGTCTAAAAAAAAACCTCAAACTTTATTGTTGCATTTGCATTTTTTATCTGCAGCAAACTAAGTATTATTTTTGTTCAGTCTTGCAGTAATATGAGAAGGTTCTCCTCGGTTGCACTTGCAGGAACACTCACCAGCTCTCGCTTGCACCCAGAATGTTCAAGGGTGATGAAGCTGGAAGATTTCTGTTTTGGAACCTTTTCTCTATTACTTTATATTCACTTGTTCCTGAATATTTCTTTTTCCAACTGGATTTGGTGACATTAAAGATGATGCATTTCATTTTGGTCATGGTTCGATAAAGTTCTAGTCAGAAAAAAAAATTCTATTGGCATAAGTTAACTCCTTTTCCCGTAGGAGATTTTTGGCAAATTTAAGAGTCATACTTTTCCACATAATAGGCCATATGAGGGCTTATTTTTTATGGGACAAACACACCTTCATTTTATCATAATACATACTGCATAACAAGGGGAAAAAAAAAAAAACTTCTTGTCCGAAATTGTACAAAAAATTAAAAATAAAAATCAGTTCAGCAGTTATTAAAGGGGTTGTCCAGCAAAAATCTATTTCTTTCAAATCAACTGGTACCAGAAAGTTTTATAGATTTGTAATTTGTAATTTTCAATCTGACACAGTGCTCTCTGCTGCCATCTCTGGGTGGGAGAGGAACTGTTCAGAGCAGGAGAAGTTTTCTATGGGGATTTGCTACTACTCTGGGCAGTTCCTGACATGGAAAGAGATGGCAGCAGAGAGCACTGTGTCAGACTGGAAATAAAACAACATTTCCTGCAGGACATACAGCAGCTAATAAGTAGGGAACACTTGAGATTTTTTTAACAGACGTAAATTACAAATCTATATAACTTTCTGGAACCAGTTGATATGGAAAAAAAAAATTGCTGGATAACCCCTTTAAGGGTTTTTGCTCCTACTGTGTTCACTTTTTGCGCTTTTTTACTATCTTTAAAAAATTAAAACTGATTAGAAAAAAACATGGTTTTGAATCACCATATTTTGACTTTTATAACCACATTTTTTTTTGGTCTACAGAGATGTATGAGGGTTTATATTTTTGTGATATTATCTGTAGTATTTATCAGTACCAGACTTGAGTGGATGGGACATTGTATAAGCTTTTTATTCCATTGTATTTAACCCTTTCCCGTCTGCCAAATGCTTTTGACTTTGAAGGGGTTTTAATGTGTACTGGGCTGTTTCAATGCGATCGGTCCTGCACACATTACTGTCCCCAGACCGGGGAATGACTGGCAGCAGTGGTGACGCAGTTGCCTGTCATTAACCCCCTTAAACGCCGCGATACACAGTGATCACAGCATTTAAGGTAGCCAGTGACAGGACAAGGACCTGCCACTGACTGATCGGGACACCTGCAGCATGGCTCAATCGCTTGTACCGGCAGGCAGGGGTAAGTCACTTACCTCCGTCCTGTCGGATCTTCAGTCTGTGGTTAGAGTCTGTCTCACACAGACTCTATGTACAGATAGCCGATAATACCGATAAATAGTGTGCTATGGCATCAGCACATGATCGGATGTTGTCAAAATGCTGACAGCAGATGTGGTGGAGCGCAACAGGTAAGTATACATTACTCTTATGTACTTCAGGCTTGGGGGCTTTTTCGCCTATGGTCAGGAAGGAGGTGGATGAGGGCAATGATGTCCACTTACCTCCCCGGTTCCAGCGCCAGGTCCCGGATCGTACCGCTCTGGCCGGCTGCTACCTGGTCTCTGACCGGGCTTGAGACGTGACGTTTCATGCCCGCTCAGCCAGTCAGTGGCAGAGGCTCCTCTCAAGCCCGCAATTTGGGACCCGGCTCTGGAAGAGGCCCCTTTAAATCAGCCCTGGCAGCATGGCTAATTTATAATTTATCCTCGACAAACCCTTCAATATAAGTAATCATAAAGTGGGATCTCATACACCTTGGTGTGACTGATACCTCTGCAACCTCATATTAGTATGGTGAATAGCATAAATTGCTGAACAAATTTCTTTTTAATTTGTGGTTCTATTCTCGAGAGGCTCCAGCCGTCTGCATGGAGAAGCTGGAAGACATTGAACAGGAGTAAACATAATGAACCATGGAAAAGATGTCAGCCAAGAAATAACATCCTCCTTAGATTAATGCACCAAAAGATATATGACAACAATTGTTTATGTATGTGTTCTTCATCTGAGTGACTTCGAGCTTTTAGATTAGGTCTGCATGGTTGGAACTAAGACGTCTACTAGTCATGGTTTTGTTAACTGTGTAAAAGATGCTGCAGAACAAGACAGAAGCTAATGGGTTTAACAACTATTGGTATATAAAAAGAGGCTGGATCTGAGACTCGGTATGATATAATGTGGAGGCGAGACAGCAGCAGTCTCGCTATGTAAGGCGACAACTGTGCAAAGTCAACAGCACGTATAAATATAATTGCGAAAATGTAAAGCAGACACTTGGGTATCTTGGAAGCGATATCACCAAAGACGAAACTATTCTTGTTATAGCAGCCAAGGCACATCAATCTGCCAAGGGTACCAATCTGTGTTTTTGTATCAGGACTGGTGCTTAGGGATAGCCTCAACTAGTGGCAGCTAAACAAGTCTTCCTGATCCAATTTATATAAGAGAATTCCAATGCCAAGTCATAGAAATGTATCAGAAGATGGCATCGGTGATGATCTGTGAAGTAACAATCCCAGCTGATTCCATTGGAGTTCAGTAAAGCACCTGAACCTCTTTGGCAGTGATTTGAGAATTTCAACTAACTCTGTACCCACAATGTGTCCCATAAACCGCTTGTACTGTCAGATGTTTTTAATCCAAGATCTGTTCTGGGGTCCATTCAGTAGGTGATGCAGTTCTTGTCCTAAAAAACTACTTTTAAACTTTCAGCCCTGTGTCAAATTGGCTTAGCCTAAAGTGTCTGTGCCCTAGGCCTGCACTGCCTCTCCATTTCTCCTCCCCACCCTCTTCACCATTAAGAATTCCCCTGGCAGGATTTCTCCTTCTCATCACCTGTCTGAACACTGCACATTTGTTGGATTGTTAAGGCCCATGTGCAGTGTTCAGACAGGTGATGAATAGGAGAAATCCTGCCCAGGGGGGCTCCTAATGGTAAGATGGAGGGATGGAGGGGTGGTGCAGGCCTAGGGCACAGACATTCTAGGCAACACCAATTTGACACAGGGCTGCAAGTTTAAAAGTAGTTTTTTAGGACAATAACTGCATCACCTGCTGAACGGACCCCAGGACAGATCTTGGATTAAAAGCAGCTATTCGACGGTACAAGTGGTTTGGGGAAGCACATTGTAGGTAAAGATTTGCTTTCATGCTTTAACATTTTTCATATAGAGCATATATGGAGCAGTAGTAGGATGACATAGCTGAGTGTGTAATACATTCTGGAAGGAGAACACACCAGGGTGGATCAATAATCTGGAAGGAACTGAACGTACTAGACTACTCAACAAGCTAAAGTGCCAATCTGCTGCTTTTAGGAACAGCAGGACACCTTTTTATATTAAAAGAAGCACAAAAGAAAGGAAAGGAGAAAAAGCATTGATATGGAGCATGAGAACTTAATCGTACGAAAATGTATCTAATGGCAGGATGACAAATCTATCTCAACCAAGTTAAATCATCACTAGAAATTATTAGTGTTGAGCGGACTTTCCGAACAGTTTGGGTTGGGCAATGTTCTCCAAACCTGAACGCTCGCCATTTGAGAAGTTGGATGCTGCCCTAGGGGTGCCAGGAAAACGTACTTCTATAGATGCGGGATGTTCAGGTTAGGAGAACTTTGCCGAACCCAAACAGCTAGAAATGATTGAATGTCTTGTACAGTACTGGTACAGGAGCAGGACCCCTGTCAAATTACATTGAGCAACAAGGAATAAACTATATGCTTCATTGCTTAGTTAACATTTGTAATGTCCCAGTACAGGTGTTCCACTCAGTTCTATTACACCTGAGTAAAGTATCTCTGTCAGGTATGGCACAAAGAGGATGTAGGAGTTGTCAGTATGTATTTTCCCCACTAGATGTCATTGTCTACAGTATTCTATGTTATGTATAGAGCACAGCTGAAGTTGGAATGGGTTAACTGTCTTATGTCACACATTCTGTTTTATTCTGTCACAGGTGCGGGTTCTTTCCTTCACTTTTTCCACCTTTTATACTTCTTCACTCTACTCTTTTTCCAGCCCACCAATCACCACACAGCTTAGTTCACCCCTAAAAAAGGGAGGTTAGTGCCTGGTGGGAGGTCCTTCTAGTCTTTTGTCAGTAGAGGTGGAGAGCGACTGTGACACTCAAACAAGCTCCTTGTTATCCTGCTGCAGCCTACTTACAAGCATGCAGTGCTAGAACCCCTTGGGAGGCATAGCCGTCCTCTGAGGAAACCCTTGTCCATGCCTGGGATCTTTCTAAAATACAATGGCAGTAACCGCTACAGTTAGGTACTGACCCCAGTAGGACAAATAGCAGAAAAAGCTGACATATCCTACTGTTTGCATGGCTCTTGTGGGAAGTTTTGGGAAGTCTTCTACACCCAGTTATAAAGTCCTGGGGCTAGTACTACCCAGCCTGGCCCTCATTGAACTGGTTAGGGTAGAAGGCGATCAGATAACATATCTAAACATGAGTATGAGTATTCTATTTTCTTCAACTTCTCACCATCTTGGCAGATTACACTGCTACCTGGACAAGGCCCCTAAGAAACATCCCTTCTCCTTCCTCTGCACAACTTACTCTACCTATTGCCACTCCAAGTTGCAACTGTATTGTATTGCACTGAAGTTATTCCAGTAAAGAAAATCCTGGTAAATCTACTGGACTGTCCTATTTTTGTCGCACCTGCACCCACACCTTTGTACTTGGGTTATTGTTCTACCTCAAGGGCAGTGCCCGTTTTTCAGGGGGTGGGTTCCAGCACCACTTCTGGCCACTGTGACAAGTGCCCAAGTGACCCAACACCCACCTAGCTTCCACAACATCGCATAGCTACCCCGGCATACTGCTCATTCCCTGAGCTTGGTGCAGAGTACCTAATGCAATGAAGGGGTGCACCAGCTAGAGGTATACAGCATTTCCAGCAAAGGCACATATTTACTGATATGGTGCGGTGTACAGGAGCAGGGACTTCTGCCTTTAATAATGGTCCCTGTACCTTTATGCCTTTCCTATGGCATTTTATTCTATCTGCATGGGGCACCACCGTGTTCACCCGAAATTAATTAGAAAAATATTGGATGGGTTTTAATTAATTTTTCTCATGCTTAAAATGAATCTGAACAGAGAAAGCAACTCTTGCTTCTGTATTTACTGAGCAGCGAGACATAAGTCATATACCTGCTGCTCAGTACACCACAAAAACTTCACAGTGGAGCAGGTACACCTATCATTTTGACAGAAGTGCCTGCTCCTGTATACTGAACAGCAAAGTATATGCTGTGTAGTTAAACAGTTTTATGGGTAAATAAGTAAATGCCTGGGTAGTAGACTGGAATAACTCACTATATTGTAATTTAACCTTTTTTGTGGAAATTTACAAACAAATTTGATCCAGTAAGGACAGAGATTTCTGACAACTTTAAAATGTGACAGTGAGGCAGTAGGGAATACAGGTAAAGACAGAGATTCGGGAAATAGGTGTATAATAGGGATTTGTTGCAAGTGCAGTCTCTTAACATACAATGTTCAGACAAGATAAGTGTTGTTCTTTCATCTGATATATTTATACCATATGTATTATATATATATATATATATATATATATATATATATATATGTATTTTTTTTTTATAATATTCACCCAAAGTATTAGCTCCCAGTTCCCAATTGTGATTGCCATTGGAGCTTTATTGTAAAATAATCATTATTCAGTGATCGCCAGTGAAGTCCATTGAATAACGGGAGTCCTTGGAGAAAATGTTTGATTCTTATGCTAGAGCATTGCTCTTATGTGCAAACATTTCGATGTAACCCGGGTTCAGCATCTTTATCTATTATACCAATACCAAATATTTATTCAAAGTAAATATTATTGGATTTAGACCCCCTAACCTATTCTTGGGATACCATGAAAAGGTTTATTTCAACGTATGCCACAGTAAGACAGTATTCTGATATACTGTATACCTAAACGTGATATGCATGAGGCTTTTTACAGTGAGGGGAAAAAAAACTATGAGTATATAGGGGTTTTTAGCAAAGAATGGTTTATGGCTGCCATATATTATTTTGTACCACTTGTAATTCTTGAGTTAACCTCCTTTGTAATTGCTACCCAATTTGCAATGTGCCTACAATGGACAAGGCATTAGCATACCATATCCTCTATTCATGACTTTAGGCTAGAAAATATTTAGGCTTAGTATATAAAAGTAGTCAATGAGATACAAGAAATGCAATGTTTCCTATTTGCAACCTATTTTGCATTTTAGGAAAAGGGCATCTTAATCCATCAAGTTCCATTCATTACCCTGGGGTCCAGAAGGCAGAAAACCTTAATTAAGCTTATAGATCCACAATCCTGTATATCTCACTGCAATAACCTTGTATTTAGGCAAAGAGATAGATGCAAAGTTCTAAGACCTTGCTTATCTGAAGCACAGGGGCACCACTCACACCAAGTCAGACATTGATGTATGTTTTCTTTGCTGTAATTTTTGGGGTGATTTATAATTAAAGAAGAAGCCCAGCAAAATTTTTTATTAAAGTATTGTATTGACCCCAAAAAGTTATGCAAATCACTAATATACACTTATTATGGGAAATGCTTATAAAGTGCTTTTTTCCATGCACTTACTACTGCATCAAGGCTTCACTTCCTGAATAACATGGTGATGTCATTTCCTGGATAAAATGGTGATGTGACTTCCTGGATAACATGGTGATGTGACTTCCTGGATAACATGGTGATGTCACTTCCTGGATAAAATGGTGATGTCACGAACCGACTTCCAGAGCTGTGCGTGCTGTGACTGCTGGAGAGGATGATGGCAGGGGGACACTGAGGGACACAGGGTACTGGAGGGACACTGAGCATCCCTCTGCCATCATCCTCTCCAGCAGCCACAGCCTGCACAGCTCTGGGAGTCAGGTCGTGACATCACCTGGATTTGCCCCAGTTTAATTTGGCAAATCTATGTCCTGTCCCCAGTCCACAACCATAGAAAGAGATCTCAGGTGAATGAAAACGCTGGTTCTAAAAGACTTAAGCCTTAACAGCAGAGAAAGGTGTTGAAATGTGAGCAACAGCTGCAAGACTTATTAAATGCTAGAGGAAGCATATTGGACTGATAGAAGGTGATGCTGTGTTAATTATTAATAGTTATTAATATGTGCACTGTATGCACTATGTACACTAAATATATCAATGATGTAACTCATGAAAAGTTTCCAGGCTGTTTCTAAGAACTACCAGCAGAACTGTCAATGCAGCTCTGCAGTACTGTATAACACAAATTGTAACAGGATCAGTACAAAAAAAAGCCATGTATCATGTATCTATGGAGAGGAAAGAAGTCTTATAATATCTCACTTCAGTGATTGATTCACAGATAAGACTGCTAAGAACTGCCCTATAATGTCCTCCATGCTGCTTGTATAGATGTGCTAAAAAGACATGCGCTACTGTTGTACTACTTATAGAGATGAGCGAACCTGAATTATCCCTGAAGCAAATAAGCGAAAGGGATACATGTGATTGCATTGGCAGCCCCTAAACAGGATAGGATATATTTATCAGTTTTAACTTGTCTTAAGGAGATACATTGTAATATGTATATATATATATATATATATATATATATATATATATATATATATATATATATACATATGTTAAGCTTAAATTGCAGGAAGAAAAGCTAAATCAACTGTAGTCACTGGGTAGAGATTGGTAAGTATATAGCTAATTGGCCAGAATACGATATGACGTCATCATATCAATTCGATAAAAACACCCGATGCCAGTGACCGTTTATACAGTTACTGCAAGACCAAGAAGAAAGAGATTGTCTTTCCTTATCGTGGTGGATATTATTGTGCGCAATGGAGGATCTTTACTATAAAGTTTTGAGCAGAGCTTCTGGTTTGGGCGGCGAGGACTGGTTAAGACACTGCCTCTCCTTTGCCTCTGAAGACGGAGATATGATACCTACCAGACCCGCTTTGCCGACCCCGACTGTACCTAGGTCCAGCGGTTCCGTTATGGCCAACATGGAAGCTGAGCGGTGTAACTCGTTTCGTCTGCCCACTGCTGATGCCGGAAGATCTGGTCCGATGACAGGATGCAGCGTCGGTGATGGAGGCGGTTCTTCTAGCGGTGCTGATGTCGGATCCGGAGGCGGAGAGGACTGCGTCATTCGTGGGCGGTCCGGAGGGCGCCGTAAACGGTCTAGGAAGATGGCGTCACCAGTCCAGCCTTCCGGCAGGAGTCGGAACGGGCAATCGGGGAAGAAGAAGAAGTCACTACCCAATAAGAAGTCCGACCCAAGTCCTGCGACTGCTGAGAAAGGTGCCGAGAGGGCAGATGATTTGGGTGAGTGTGGTGCGTTCAGCGCCCCCCCTGAGATGCCGGTTGTGAATTCGTGTGCCGGGCAAGTGGCTGACATTGATAAATCTTTGTTATCCGGGATCGCCACATTATTGAGGATGTTGGGCAATGATAAAATGTCTTGTACTCATGATTCTGCTAAGCTGTTAACTCCCCCTACTGACACTGGTCCAAAATCCTTCAGTGCTGCATGGGTTAATAAGTCTGTTGATTGTGAGATGCCTGTGTTGGACCGTTATTGCTCTAGTGAACCGCAGATTGCACAGCCTATGCCTGCAACGAAGCCTGGTATACCTGAGGTCTGTTTTAAAGAAGTACTGCCATGTGATGTGTCGCCCTTGGGTTTTCATTTATCTCAGTCTGTGAAAGATAAGATTTGGAAATTGGAGTTTGTCGATTTGTTTTCACTGTTACCTCAATTTAAAGAGAGAAGTTGATAAGGATGAGAGCGAAAAAAGGAAGCCAGTGATATACAAATCTTTTAATAATTGGTTACAAGCGTTTTGTATCTACTCCTCCGTTTTGGGTGAACGCCACCCCTCTGTTTGTGCTTCGCTTTTTCAACATGTTGATATAATCTTGGAAGCGTATCGTAGTTTTGGTGGTACAGCGTGGCTTCATTAAGATGAATTGTTTCGTCAAAAGTTATCTGTGTACCCGAACCTGAAATGGGGACAAAAAGATGTCGGGCTGTGGATTCAATTGATGATCCCGCAGAGAAATCGCCCAACAGTGTCTCCTACTCCAACGCAGTCCTTTCGTAAAGGACTCTGCTTCGCTTTCAATGAGTCCTCCTGTAGGTGGGCTCAGTCTTGCAAATATAGACATGAGTGTGCCCACTGTTCGGGATCTCACCCGGTGTCCCGTTGCTTTAAGAAGATGGGTCACATTGTCCAGCAATCATCTGTGGTCAGAGACACGGTTCAAAAAAGCGCAGACTCCGGTGATACTGGACGCAATGCGCATGTGGTCAAATCAGTACCCAAACAAACGGATGGCTGACTTATTGATCTTCGGTTTTGAGAATGGTTTTCCGGTGCCTCCGTATGAAGGTGAGGGCTGTCTTCTTGTTGACAATTCTAAATCGGTTTTGTTCAATAGTTCTGAGGTTGATAAAAAATTGGATGCGGAATTGAGGGAAGGTAGGGTGGAGGGTCCTTTTTCTTCCCCCCCCCCCTTTCCTAATTTCAGGATCTCTCCTTTGGGTCTTATTCCTAAAAAGGAACCAAATAAATTTAGGCTTATTCATAATCTCTCTTTTCCCGCTGGTGCCTCCCTTAATGACTCGGTCGACAAGTCACTTGTTTCGGTTCGTTACAGTTCTTTTGATACTGCTCTTGATTTAATTAGGTCTTGTGGGCGGAACGCCTTAATGTCGAAAGTTGACATTGAATCAGCGTTTAGGTTGCTGCCTGTTAGTCCTGCGGGTTTTAACTCTCTTGGCTTCAGGTGGCGTGATAAGTATTATTTTGATAAATCCCTCCCTATGGGATTTTCCATGTCGTGTTTTTATTTTGAATTCTTTTCGTCATTTTTGGAGTGGGTGTTGATAGAGATGAGTGGTGTAGTGTCTTGTTGTCACTATTTGGACGATTTTCTGTTTGTAGGAGGTCCTCTTTCTGGCGATTGTGAGAAGTTGTTGTCCTTGTTTTGAAACTATGTGTTTTGATTTTGGCGTGCCTTTAGCCCTGAATAAAACGGTTCTTCCATGTACTAGGCTGGAATTCTTAGGTATTGTCGGCCTATACACCGGTACAAGGCACTAGGTACTAGGCTCTCGGCCTATACACCGATGCAGCGGGGGGTTGTGGTTTTGGTGCCTTTAGGGATGGTCATTGGTGTGCTGAGGTTTGGCACCCTAAATGGATTGAGAATGGCGTAACTAGGAACATTGTATTATTGGAATTGTTCCCGGTTTTGGTGGCTCTCAATTTGTGGGGCAGTAGTTTCCGTAATAAGCGGTTGATTGTTAACACAGACAACAAAGGTGTTATGTTCGCCATCAATTGCATGTCCGCTAAGTCTGATTTAGTTGTGATGTTATTACGTCGATTATTTCTGCTGTGTTTCAACCTTAATGTTTGGCTTAAAGCGAAATATGTGCCAGGAACTTCTAATGTTATAGCCAACTCTTTATCTCGTCTGCAGTTTCGTCGGTTCCGGTCTTTGGTGCCAGAAGCAGATCCCAAAGGACTGTCTTGCCCGCCCGATCTTTGGGATTTGATTTGGAGTTAGTGTGTGGCTTCCTGGAGCGGTCACTGCCGAAGAGCACGTGGAAGGCCTATGCTACTGCGTGGATAAGATGGTGTTCTTTTTGTAGTGAGCACGGTTTCTCCAAGCTTTCTTGTTCCCCGATGTGCTACTTGTCCTTTTTGTCTGATCTATTAGCGAACGGTGTGTCTCTTTCTGTTATTTTGCGGATTGTTTCTGGTATATCGTTTTTTCAAAAGTGGATTGGCGTTCCTTCTATTTCTGCTTCCTTTGCTGTTAGACAGTTGTTAAAAGGCGTGCGTCTGTCTAGGGGTCCAGTTCCTGATGGACGTCGGCCGGTTACTTTCCCCCTCCTAGTGCGGTTGTTGGAAGTTTGTAATTGTGTTTGTTTGTCCGAATATGAGGCTGCCCTATTTCGGGTTTCCTTTTCCTTAGCTTTTTTTGGGGCCTTTCGTGTTAGCGAATTGGTTTCCAATAATGTTAAGTCTTTTTCGGCCTTGTCCGTTGCTGATGTTAGGGTCACTATGGATAAAGTTTATTTGTCGGTTAGACGATCTAAAACTGATCCGTCTGGTAAGGGTGCAACGATAACCCTGGGTTCTCTTGTCGGTGACTCAGTCTGTCCTGTCCGCTTGGTTCTCGAATATTTGTTGCTCCGTCCGAATATTGCTGGTTCTTTCTTGATTCATGAGACTGGTCTGTCTTTGTCCAAATTTCAGTTTGTTTCCGTTTTTAAGAAATGTTTAGGGGTTTTAGGTGTGGACTTAAATGGATTCTCTGCGCACTCGTTCCGCATAGGTGCAGCGACCGAAGCATTCAGACTTGGCCTCCCCCCCTGTAATATTAAGGCTATTGGTAGGTGGAAATCTGATAAATACAAGTTATATATTAGACCTCACTTGTCTTTTTGATTCTTTTCAGGTCCGCGCCCTACGATCGTTTGGATTTTGGGACATTCCTTCGTTTACTGGGCACACAGGCGTGCCTCGGACAGATCTTATACAGCTAACTTGGGTTTGGGAGGCGTGTCTGTTTATTGGGCTGGAGTCAGAGGGATGCGCTGGGATAGTTTAGTGGATTTAGTTGAAGGGGTGTGCAGGGTCTGGCCATCGCCCGACATACTTGTTATACATTTAGGAGGCAATGATGTCGGACGTCATCGGACTGATTTATTATTCCGTGACTTTAAGCTTACATTTTTGGTCTTACGTTCTTTCTACCCGAACACTATCTTATGTTTTTCTGAAATTGTCCCGAGATTGATATGGTCATTTCCTGGTTTTGTTTACCTTGATGTAATTAGACGTCGCCTTAACAGGGGGATGGCTAATTTCATGGCCACAGTCAACGGTGTCTGTTATCGTCATTTGGATGTTGAGGGTTTTCTGCCTGGTCTTTATCGGTCGGATGGTGTCCATTTGTCCGACATAGGATTGGATATTTTCAACCTAGGTCTGCAGAACATCATTGAATTGGCCGCGGCGCGGTTGGGCTCATGCTCGGCTGCGCCGGCATTGTTGGGTGGGTCTCCCCAGGATGGTTAGGGGCGGACAGTGATGCTTTATTTAATAGATTACATTTAATTGTTATTAATTTATATAATTATTATTATACAGTTTCATATAGGTCCATTTGAAGTTTTAAAACAAGGTTATATTTAATAAGATAAGGAAGATAAGTGTTTGATATGAGTTCTAATTGAGTAAACCTTAAATAAACCTGTGGCCATATATACCACATTACCTTATACGTTGTCAGTGTGTTAATTTTAGATAAGTGGGGTTGGGCTCATGCCATTTGCACATCACATGGAGCATGCTCGAGTCGGTCCGAACCCGAACTTTCGGCATTTGATTAGCGGTGGCTGCTGAAGTTGGATAAAGCCCTAAGGCTATGTGGAAATCATGGATATAGTCATTGGCTGTATCCATGTTTTCCAGACAACTTTAGAGCTTTATCCAAGTTCAGCAGGCTCCGCTAATCAAATACCGAACGTTTGGGTTCGGATCGACTCGAACCTGAACCCGCTTCGCTCATCTCTAACTACAGTACTAACTGACAGGGTTGTATTTACCACTAGGCACCCGTGGTCTGGTGCCTAGGGCAGCACCTTGCAGGGGGGTAGCACCAGGGAGCAGGGGGAAGGAAACAACTTTTTTTTTTATATTTTTTTTTAGTCACCCACCTGCCATTCAGACTTGCCAGTAGATCCGGTGTCTTTTTGAGGGGGAAGGGGGGGGGGGGGTTGAGGCGGGGGGAGATGGGGGGGGGGGGCGGTATTGTTCAGGTCTGGTGTTGTCATCCAGTCCCAGTATGGTGAAACAGTTCAGGTCTGATATGGCAGTGATAAATGTAGCGCTTTGAGCAATTACCTATCAATCTACCAATCCTGTGTTGAGAATTCCCTCAACAATATGCAGACGGCTCTAATCATTCATTTGATATGGAAATTTTAATTTGTTTATGTTTTAAGCACTTAAAAACCATAAAAAACATGAATCAGACAATGTTTCTACATGTAGAGAAATGCTTGTGGCCGAAACCACTCTCCCCCATGCTCCCTAAGATGGGGCATCTTCAGGTTTAGTGCCTTGGGCAGCAACAGCCCTGCTATCCGATACCACGCTCTTAAAGTCTAGCGTCGTAACTAGGAATTACTGTGCCCCACAAAAAACTTTTGATTGCCCCCCGCCCCCCAGCTACACACACAAATTGTACAAACACACACAAATAGGTACACTACCAGTGGCGTAGCCACCGTGGTCGCGGGGGTCGCCGCCGCGACCGGGCCCGCCACAAGGGGGGCCCGCGGGGCCCCCCGATCAATCACTCTTGTGACCGCAAGCATTGTTTTGCTTGCGGTCACAAGAGTCGGGCTCCGTCTTCCCCCGGCTGCTGCGCGGCTGCCGGGGGTGTCGCGTCTTACCCCCGGCAGCGCGCGCATCCCAGAACTCCCTGCGCGCCTTTGGCCCTGACTTCCGGTTCCGGCGCGCAGGGAGTTCTGGGATGCGCGCGCTGCCGGGGACAGACCAGGAGGAGTGAGAATCAACGTGGGAGCGCGATGTCAGGTGAGTTAAGTTTTGTTTTTTTTATCAGCCTGTACGGGTGGGGGGAAAGAGGGGGCCATCTATAAGGAGGGGGGCATCTATGAGGGTGGGGGGAAAGGAGGGGGCCATCTATGAGGGTGGGGGGAAAGGAGGGGGCCATCTATGAGGGTGGGGGGAAAGAGGGGGCCATCTATGAGGGTGGGGGGAAAGAGGGGGCCATCTATGAGGGTGGGGGGAAGAGGGGGCCATCTATGAGGGTGGGGGGAAAGAGGGGGCCATCTATGAGGGTGGGGGGAAAGAGGGGGCCATCTATAAGGAGGGGGCCATCTATGAGGGTGGGGGGAAAGGAGGGGGCCATCTATGAGGGTGGGGGGAAAGGAGGGGGCCATCTATGAGGGTGGGGGGAAAGGAGGGGGCCATCTATGAGGGTGGGGGGAAAGAGGGGGCCATCTATGAGGGTGGGGGGAAAGGAGGGGGCCATCTATGAGGGTGGGGGGAAAGAGGGGGCCATCTATGAGGGTGGGGGGAAAGAGGGGGCCATCTATGAGGGTGGGGGGAAAGAGGGGGCCATCTATGAGGGTGGGGGGAAAGAGGGGGCCATCTATGAGGGTGGGGGGAAAGGAGGGGGCCATCTATGAGGGTGGGGGGAAAGGAGGGGGCCATCTATGAGGGTGGGGGGAAAGGAGGGGGCCATCTATGAGGGTGGGGGGAAAGGAGGGGGGCATCTATGAGGGTGGGGGGAAAGGAGGGGGCCATCTATGAGGGTGGGGGGAAAGAGGGGGCCATCTATGAGGGTGGGGGGAAAGAGGGGGCCATCTATGAGGGTGGGGGGAAAGAGGGGGCCATCTATAAGGAGGGGGGCATCTATGAGGGTGGGGGGGAAGGAGGGGGGCATCTATGAGGGTGGGGGGGAAGGAGGGGGGCA
The DNA here is from genome assembly GCF_027789765.1 of Dendropsophus ebraccatus. Classification (NCBI taxonomy): domain Eukaryota; kingdom Metazoa; phylum Chordata; class Amphibia; order Anura; family Hylidae; genus Dendropsophus; species Dendropsophus ebraccatus. The sequence continues at coordinate 23,697,449 of NC_091454.1, read as the reverse complement.
TCTATGAGGGTGGGGGAGAAGGAGGGGGCATCTATGAGGGTGGGGGGAAGAGGGGGCCATTTATGAGGGTGGGGGGAAAGAGGGGGGCCATCTATGAGGGTGGGGGGAAGGAGGGGGCCATCTATGAGGGTGGGGGGAAGGAGGGGCCATCTATGAGGGTGGGGGGAAAGAGGGGCCATCTATGAGGGTGGGGGGAAAGAGGGGGGCATCTATGAGGGTGGGGGGGGGGAAGGGGACCATCTATAAGGGAGGGAGGAAGGGGACCATCTATAAAGGGGGGGAAAGGGGACCATCTATAAGGGAGGGGGGGAAGGGGACCATCTATAAGGGAGGGGGGGAAGGGGACCATCTATAAGGGAGGGGGGGGAAGGGGACCATCTATAAGGGAGGGGGGGGAAGGGGACCATCTATAAGGGAGGGGGGGGGGAAGGGGACCATCTATAAGGGAGGGGGGGGGAAGGGGACCATCTATAAGGGAGGGGGGGGGGAAGGGGACCATCTATAAGGGAGGGTGGGGGGAGAGGGGGCCATCTATAAGGGAGGGTGGGGGGAGAGGGGACCATCCATAAGGGAGGGTGAGGAGAGAGGGGGCCATCTATAAGGGAGGGGGTATAGGGGGCCATCTATAAGGGAGGGGGTAGAGGGGGCCATCTATAAGGGAGGGGGTAGAGGGGGCCATCTATAAGGGAGGGGGGCAACATAGGGGGAGAGGGAATACACAGAGGGGGGCATATATTATTAGGAGGTCACATAGAGTCAGGGCTACCCACTAAATGAGGGTGTAAAGGGGACAGTACAGATGTGCAGTGTGTAGAGAGATGGAGATGGTGTCAGAGTGTGGAGCCTAATATGTCTGTCTGGCAGATTCTGTGGATTCGTGGCTCGGAGAAGTTCTCATAACGGCCTAGGACGGATGGAGAAGATGATGAAAAGGAAAGAACTCCGATCAGAGAAGACGTCCCCTGTGAGTCACCTGATATATCTGCACTGTAATGTATATGGTGTATAGAACCTGTGTAGAGCTGGGGCCACCTCTATATGACTGGATGAGGTGATTTAGTATACTGGATTTGGTCAGTAACAATATGGTGGTGATGGTAGTGGTTGTGGTGTGGCAGTAATGTTTCCTTCCTATATACTGGTATTACTGGTAATATTGGTCTCAGTATACAGGATTTGGTCGGTAACAGTATGGCGGTAATAGGTAATATCTGTCTTGGTGTGTGTGTGTGTATATATATATATATATATATATATATATATATATATATATATATATATATATATATATATATACATACAGTGGTACCTTGGTTTAAGAGTAACTTCGTTTAAGAGCGTTTTGGTTTAAGAGCTCACAGTTTTTCAAAATTGTGACTTGGTTTAAGAACATTGCTTTGGTTTAAGAACTTCCTGTATCGGGTGGGAGCGCGAGTGGAGAAGGGGCATGGCCTGCATAGCGGGGTCTACAGCACTGTACTCTAAACACCTTCCAAATCATAGCAGATCCCCTTCAGGCTGGGGCTTACATCAGGGGACAGGACTGTTGGGGGTGGGTAATCTCTCCATAGCTGTAACCCCTCTCTCCCCGGACAGAGAGTGCTGCATGTATGTGCCCACATCTGTACTGCTCATTCCTTCATGCTCCCTGCAGTCTCTGTCAGCCCTTGTGTTTCCCATCCTCTCCATTACTGTACAGTACAGAATAATAAATATATTTGGGGTGCGGAACCAATTGTCTGCATTTACATGATTTCTTATAGGAAAATTTGCTTTGGTTTAAGAGTGGATTTGGATTACAAGCACGGTCCTGGAACGAATTATGCTCATAATCCAAGGCACCACTGTGTGTGTATATATATATATATATATATATATATATATATATATATATATATATATATATATATACACAAACACACACAACAATAGCATCACTTGGTCGTGAAAGGAGGGGGGGGGGCCCAAGTTGGCCTCTCGCACCAGGGCCCAGGAGACATTAGCTACGCCCCTGTACACTACATACAGCAGATACACACAGGCACAAATACATACAGACAAATAGGGACACTAGATACACACATGCACATATACATGCCATGGCCCAGGTTGCTGGAACTGATCTTGGGCCTGTTGGTGGGTTCTGGTGTTTTGGAGGCAACTTGTCATGGTGGCCAGGAGTGGTAACACCAACCCTTGGACACATGGCAACCGAACTTTGGTTTGGAAAGATTTGAGGTGCGAGGTGTAGGTGCAAGTCCGGCTGCAGAGGTGACATAATACCACTTTAAGCAACTTTTAAACTTCACTTATCAAAGGTATCTTGTGCAAAAACAATCACAAACATTGCTCAAGTACTTAATGCAAAAATGAGCAATAGAATTCCAACAGGCAAAACAGATGAGTTGATAGAAGAAAACAGAAGAACAGAAGAAAAGAAGAAAAGTACCCTGTCAGGATGTGGTGTAGTGTTTTTGTAGTGTTTGAAATTATCCTTGTACTTACATATGGATAAGTCCCAGTTATCTCACCTAACCGCCTTCTGTGCCACAGTGTCGGGTTTCCATCCTGATGGGTTAGTTGGCTTATAGAGTCCTTTCTTTTAAGCTAAGCATCTGTCAGTAGAGAGCGGCTTTCTGACACTGTGCTCTACTGCAGGTCCAGTCTTGAAGTGTCCAGCCCTTTCTTTAAGGTGGTTAACTGTCCTGTGTTATAAAGTAAATCTACGGTATAGGAAAGGGGTGAGACTCCCTTGTCTCCGGCTTTCCAGGGGATCTAGTAACCCATGAAGGTTGGGTAGCTTGCTCTCTGGAACAGGTCTGCTCTCCTCTCTGTCTGGAACTAGATTTGAGAATAGGTGTAGCACGCCCTGTAGGCAGGCACTAACTAACTAACTAACTAACTAAAGAGAGGTTGCTACAATAGAGAAAGAAGTGTGTGTAGCTAAACCTAGGGTTACCTGTAGCTGTGCTGTGAGAGTGTGACATTTAGTGGTTGGAGTAAGGAACAGTGGCCTCCTGTCCTAACCTGTGACACTAGAGTGAGACACTTCACCCATGCACCCACCCATGTAGTCCCCCCATATGGTATCAGCCCTTCCACCCTTTGTAGCACCCATATATGGTACAAGCCCCCCCCCCAGACACACACACACACACACACACACTGTGTAACCCCCATATAGTATTAGCCTGCCCACCCCCATGGCGGTGGAGCTGACATATAGATATATGGTGGAATTTAAAAAAAAAATCCCTCAATGGGACTAAAAACTGAAAAATAATAATAATAATAATATAAAAGAAGCTAAAAATAATCATAAAAATCATCTAAAAATATATTTTTTGGTAAAAAGAGAAGTTATTAAATAAAAATCCCAAACGATCACTGAAAAAAAAACAACTTCTATCCGTGTGTTAGCCTATGTAATTTGTAAAATAACAGTAAATTGCATCATTTACCACAAATGACTCCTTATCCCAGAAAAACAGCCTCAACGTCTTGTCACTTGGTCTCTCCCTTCTCTGCCATCTACTGTCCACTTCCTGTTAGGGGATTTCTGTCTCTAGTAACAAGGAGACTCAGGACAAAACATGGCACGTGGGGTTAGCTACTGCTATGTGCAGAAAGGGAAGAAGCCTAAGAATGCTTGGGATGAGTGCTGGTAAGGTGAGCAAGCCTGCTTGCTGGAGATGGTCCACAAATGTAAGTCAAGGCTTCCTCATTATCTATGACCACCAACATAAAGATCAGGATAGTTGTAACTTCACCGACGTACAGGGACCACCGTAGGACAATTTAATACGTAACCATTATTAAAAGTATGGTCCACAAAAACACATATATACACACCTAAATTCGTGCTCTATATATACAGTGTAGTTTCCAAGTGGACACCTACTGGATGAGGGTAATTAGATGGTTTTGAGCTAAGGAGAGAGGAGCAGCCTAGGAGGGAAGGTGCACCCTATTCTTCTGATGATTATTATCTCTCCCTGCCTTTTGGGGTGCCCACCTCCTTAACAGGGTGGCCCCAACCTCGATGATGGTCCCTCTCCTACTGTCAGTGCCCAGGAGAAAACAAAAAACAAAAGGAAAGGAAAAAACTAAAAATATTAAATGTGATAAAGTGAAAACAAGTGGCAACGCTAAAACCACATAAAATACAGCAGCGATATTATATGGATGTGAAAAGTCACGGTTGGAAAAGATCAGAAAAGATCATCCCGGATGGTTCTTCCGTGCTCAATGATCTTTAGCGCCGCAGAGTTCTGATGCGGGCGCATCCGTGCGCACCCACATCAGAACTCCCTACTGCACACTATGTAGCGTGCGACTGGGGCCGCTTGCTCCACAGTGTGCACTGAAGTCTCAATGAATAGCAGCTGCAGAAAACTGACATGTCAGTTTCACGCGGCGGTGCTAGGGATCCCGGCTGAATACTATGTGTAGTAGGCAATGTATATATTTTCGTAATAATGACGGCCGTTGTTGCAATCAGCATTGCACCAGCAGTAAGTCATGGCATCACAGTCAGTGTTGTGCTGTTCTGTGATTGGCCAGACAACTAAGGGAGGAAGTACCTCTGTGTGTACCACTAATAAGCAGCCCATCTCTGGTCCCACAACTTGGAGAGGCTCAATAACAAAAGTGAGAACAATAATAGCCCCTTGTCCTTACTGTTAATCTAACAAAAAATGAAATGCTAAAGTATACAATATGTACCAGAACACAGCATAAAATAATAATATATCTTTAAAAAAAATTAAAAATCATCCTCTTAAATGCAAAAATCCGCAATAAAAAAAATCATCTAAGCAGAAATTGACGGCTTTGTGAATTTTCTTTTTCAGTAGTTACATGTTGACCTTTGTTGGTGTTCTTTTTCTTCTTCTTTTTCTTCTTCTTCTCCATCTTCTATATAAATAAAATTCACGTAAAGAGAGACCTTAAATGTAAGATGGTCAATAAATCCCATAGATATTTTTTTATGTTTTTTCAAGCTCTTTTTCTTGTTATGAGACATTTTATGGGAAATATAATACATGCTGCCTGCATGTTTTCTTGCCTTTTTATTTTTACTATGTCAAATTTATCTTTAATGACAATTTATTTTATCACTTTTGCTTACACTACATTACACATTTTATAAGGTTAATGTTATAAAGTTGGCTACGGACAGTGTTAACACTTGGGATTTGGGATACGTTTTATGACTATAGTTTTTTTTTTCCTATGTGACTTTTTAATTGTTCAGATTCATTTTTGAACCAGCTTTACTAGTGTAATTAGTAGATTTTCATGTAGCAATCTCTCCCCCTAGTGGACAGCAGGTAAATAACACTTGGTCGTTTTTTTTAATATTTTTTTATTTCCCCCACATTGTTACACCATAAACATTGTTTGTGATTTTCATTGCAGAAGCACAACCGTCTTGAATCATGGTTAAAAAGTAACCTGAAAAGGTTACAATATGTTGGCAAGAGTGGGAAGCTGGCCTGATGGTTTGAAATAATGATGACTAATAGGTCATCTTTTATATCTTCCCCAGGAGTGGGAGCTCAGATGTAACAAAATGAGTTAAACCACGACTTCTGTTTTGGTAAAAGAAAGTTAAAAGTGAAAAATCTACCTGGTTCTATTTGTTACAGAGAGGCAGTGGTAAGGGGTAAATATAGAGAACCTTGGTCAATAGTTGCAGAACAAACTGGTAAAAAAGCAAACTCACTGTTCTTTTCTTTGAAGGGCAGTACACTTCATAGTTTCAGTTCAACTTAAGGGCACAATAGGCTTGCTGGGTGCAATATAGTCTAGGTGGCGCTATATGTGAACACTTTAGAAAACAACTATAAGTCCTCTGAACAAATAATGTGTTTGTGTTCAGTAATCCTGGAGCTGGAGTGCTGTAAGTGACTACCAGGCAGGCAGCTGATCCTCAACTTATTGTCTCATGACCAGTGCATCAGATTTAGCAACAGCATGCAGAGATAAAGATTCTGTGCCGTAAGTCTGCGGTGCTGCTTGATCGCTCTAAATCAGTACTTTATATGACCAGGCAGCCAGTAGTGGATTATCATAGGTCAGTTTAGTGTGTTGGCCCGGGGCCCTGAGATCCTGGGGGCCCATGGCCACCCAATTGTCCCTGCTACAGTTCTGCCATGATTTGCAAACAATCGCTGCTTTTTTACCTCGATTTTGCACAAATCAGGGCATCATAACATTATAGTTACAGTCCAGGTTGGGGGGGCCCAGGCTTGCTTTACAGCCCGGGGCGTATGGTAAAGTTAATCCGCCCCTACAGGCAGGCATCCGATTATCAAATCATTGTCTTATCAGTGTAGCTGGACCACAGTGATTCTTGTTCTTCTTCAACCAACTAGGATCCTCCTCCTCTAATGTCTTCTTAACACCATGTTCTGTCCAAGATTAGCATATATTTTCCCATATGCCCTACATGTTTTTTCAAAATTATCATGTAAATTTTGCCTTAAAACAGCTCCAAAGTACTAAAGTACTGCAGTCTAAGGGTTGTCCTGGCCCTGGTCTTGGATCCCTGAATCCTGTGGTCCAGAGCAATTTAAGTTCATCTGAGATAGAAAATTCCAATAAATTTTTGAGGGTCCAGAACAAATGTGTTTTTCTTGTTAAACAAGGATTGCTTGGAGATCTTAAATGACAGAACCTCAAGAGAGTTCTGGACCAAATTGTTGGGGAGATCTAGGTTGAGGAGTGAGGCCTCCCCAACTAGAGTGGCCTCACTTTCTGATCTCGGAGCTCCCAAACCATGTGGTCCAAGCCTTGAAGCCAGGGCTCAAAAATTTGGGGAGGATTGTGACTACCTCCACTTAAAGTGTCAATGTTCTGGCATGTAAGGTCCCAAAGGAATTCAGGTACAACAAAGATAAAAGATGGAATTGAAGGGTCCAGAATCGAAAAAGGGTCTATTCTAACATGGGGTTTCCATATCTCTAGTTAAAACACAAAAACACAGAAAAATGAAACAGCTCACCACAATGGCAAGATACAGACCCACTACAGAGATGAAAATAGTTAAAAATAATGAGGCTCTTGTTACCATTTGCAAACAGTGTAAACCACCCCACCATGATAAGGTGGCCTCATACCGGTGCAGACCCTACACTGTACTATGGCCCTCCATGGCGTATAATACGCCTATGCTCTGGGCATGCAAGATCTGTCTTATACCTGCAAAAATAATTGCACCACCTGGGTGGGATGGGTGGAGTGCACGACCAAGTAGAGGCAGCCACTCCCCCCATCTGGAACACAGAAAAAAAAGACAAGTTTGGTCAGCTCTCCTAAAACACCATTCACACTAGGCAGGAGCACATTGCTATGACATTGTAAACACAAAAACACAGAAAAATGCAACAGCTCACCGCAATGGCAAGATACAGACCCACTACAGACATGAAAATAGTTAAAAGCCAGAATCAGAATGCAGAACCGGAAAAAGGGTCTATTCTGACATGGGGTCTCCCTCATCTCTAGTTAAACCCAAATTTGAGGCCCCCAGCAAGGGTGGCCAGTCACATAGTGGCCTTACTTCTTGGGCCAATTTTTTTTATACTTTTTAAGCCAAGCCAAGACTATGGCATGTACAGACCTTGGTACCTTGAGGGTCTCGACTGCATGGGTTAAAAAAAAATTGTTTGGGAAGCAAAGTAATTTGTCCCCTCCTGATTCGATTTTTCTGAAGCATGTGGTCCAGACACTCAAGCTGGTTCTAAAAAGGGTAGGAAACCAAGATAGGAAAATTACATTTATTTTAAGGGGTCCACAAAGAATGGTATTCTCTTTTCTATATTGAACCCAGCTTTCTTAAGGACCTTACATAAATTTTTCTATCTTGGTTTGCTCGGGGACCTCTTGACCTTCAAAATGGAGCTCAAAAAGATAGCATTTTGACTACATCCTCTGAAAATCACAAGGTTTTGGCATGTAAGATAGTAGAATCCCATTAATTCTGAACCCCAAAAATGAATAAGATTTTTCTATCTCGGGTTCAACCTGGCTTGCTTAGGGCGCTAACATTCCAGAACACCCAGATTTTTACTTTAGGTAGCCAGAACCCTACTCTATGTTTTTGAGCTTCAGCTCAAGGACTTTGAGAGAATTGGGGCTGGGAAACAAGAAGAAGTTGTCTCATTTCCGGATTAAGTTCTGCTGAACCCTGCAATCTACACCCTTGTTCTGGGGATCAAAATTTATTGCAGTATTGTCACTAGCTTTAGTGAACATCTTGATGTTCTGAAATATAAGGTCCTCAAGCAAGCCCCATTCAACAGAGATAGGAAAATCCAATGGTCCAGAATGAATAGGATTCTCCTATGTCGATTGAAACAAATTGCTTGGGGACCTTTAATTTCAAAACCCTGAGATTTTCAGTGGAGGCAGCCACAACCCTACCCTATTTGGCTCAAAGGTCTGAATCTTATGTTTCAGGGCAATCTGGGCTGGGAAGCAAAAAGAAGTTGCCTAATTTCCAGACCCGATTATCCTGGACCATGCAGTTTAGACCTTTGAGCCAGGGTCAAACAATAAGGACAGTGTTGTCACTTGGGGTTCTGACATGTAAGCTCCCAGAGCAAGCCACGTTCAACCAAGACAGGAAAATACAATTCTTTTTTGGGGGTCCAGGATAAATGGGATTCTATCTCTGTTTAACCCGAGTTACTCCGGAACCTTACATGACAGAACTCTGAGATTTCCAGTGTAGGTAGCCATAATCCCCACCTAATTTTTGAACCCCCAGCTTGAGGGTCTGGACTCCATGCTTCAGGAGTATCTGGGTTAGGAAGCAAAAAGAGGAGATTCTCTTATCTTATTTCCTGACCTGGTGCTCCTGAACCTTGCAGTCTAGACCAACGAGCCGGGGCTTAAAAAAATGATTGTGGCACGTGACGTATCTTAGTGAGCCGCGGAAATATGGGCCAGGAAGCAAGAAGACATCTCCTTCCTGACCCGGTTCTCCCTCCTGACCCGGTTCTCCCAAACCATACAGTCCAGAATCTTGAGTAGGGCAGCATTTTCACTACATCCATTACAAAATCTTGGGGTTCTGGCATGTAATTTATCAAAGCAAGCCAGATTTAACTAAGATATGAAAATTCCATTCATTTCAGAGCATGCACAATAAATGGGATTTTTATCTTGGTTGAACCCGAAATGCTTAGGCACCTTGCATGCTGGAACCATAAGATTTTCAGAGGATGTAGTTAGAACCTTCTCCTAATTTATGAGCCCTGACTTAAGGGTCTGGACCGCATGCTTAAGAAGAATCAGGGATGGAAAGTAGAAGATGTTGCCTCACTTCTCAACTCTGTTCTCTTGAACAGTCTCAAAAGAACATTGTCACTACCTCCTGTAAAAATCTTGAAGACCTGGCATGTAAGGTTCCTGAGCAATCTGGGTTCTGCTAAATCACATTTCTTTTGTGGTGTCCTTTATGAATGGGATTGTCCTATCTCGGTTTAATATTGTGTGGTATTAGTTTACCTTCTCTATGTCTATCTCCATGTTTTAACCCTAATGATCCATGGACATAGTAATTGCAATGTGTTAACCAAGGGCTATAATAACATGAAGGGATAGGTAATGCTACTGTGTTTTACAGCATTATTGGTAAGATATAGATTTTCTATAAGTTAAACTTTTCTCCATTGAAGACAAAGTTAAATAGTATAAGTACCATCTTTGCAACATTAATTCCAATACTAGGACACGTTCTGGCTACCTGCCATCAAGTAAATCAAATCTGTCTATATATAAAATATCGACCTTCAAAGGAAGACAATGACAAAATAGTTTTGCTTAGAGTTGGGAAATGAAAGGGTGCCCAGGTTAAATACATTATATTCTGGCGGCAAGACCAAGCTTGGTGTTAGAAGTTAGATAATACTAGACTTCTGTGTTATCAATGAGAGCTAATATTTTATTAATTGTCTTTGCTTTTTATCACATTGTAAATCTAGAAGATCAGATTTAGAGGACTATTAAAGGAATAGAAAAAACATGGAAAATTTCTCCACGTTAAGTGGCATCAAAGCTCAGACTCATTCAATCCAGTCTGAGCTGTAATACAAAGCTCATGGTCTGATGTGTCTAGCTTGTTTGCATAATGTTTGTTAGGTAAGCTGCAGATACACAAGTTCTGTAGTAAGTAGGTGTCCCCAGCAGGTGTTCTCAGTATAAAGATAAGTAGGTGCACCCAGTAGGTCGATAGTTCCCTCATAGGTAGATACAGTAGGCTTTCCTAGTATAAAAACACAAAAAAAACACCATGGGCATAGTTTACTAAAATGAAAGTACTATTTTATTGACAAAATTCATCAATAGACATGATAAAATATAATAAAAAATTACCACAAATCAGTAGCATCCGAGCACAAGTATACTAATGTTTAGGCTGAGCTCTGTATTTAAGTGCAATGATAGCTTGTAACCCTTGATATGACCTTCCAACTGTCCGTGCTGATCTGTCCCAAAAAGTTTTTTTTTTTTTTAAACTATCCCCTTCTCAACTGCAAGCTCAAGAATTTTTTGTATTTCTACGAAACAAGAAGAAACCAACTAGGTTATGTGATAGTTTCTTATACTAGTATTTGTCCGTCAATGGACGCATAGCTTTCTGCTCATATTTAACTGTCAGATGTTTTTATATGTTGTAGTTTTTATTTTATTTTTTTACCACATTTAGTACAATTATACCTGCTATACGGGGGTATTTGCTGTGATCCTTTTTTTGAACGGTGGCCCGGTTCTTATGTACTGCATGTACTGTATGTACCGGGCCAGGGGCCAAGCACTGGAGACTCCCCAATGGGAGATAGCCCCCGCTCCTTTAAGACGTGGCTCTATTGATTCTAATGGAGCCGTGTCATAGAGGGGCAGGGGTTTCTTCCAAAAAAAAGACACAATGGCACCGTTCTATACATGGGTGATACTTAAAGCAAATGCACCTGATGGTGCATTCGCTTTAAAAGGAAACGATCAACCTGCCGATATGTCCCTTTTGCAAGTTTCTTACCTTCATCCTCTGCGCCATTTCCATTTGGTTTGTAGATTATCCTTAGGCTTACTTTGAAGCACTGGGGGGAGGGGGGGGGGCAGTAGTCTCACCATTAGTACACCAATCCTGGGTATTAGCCAAACTACACAGAAACTGTGTTGAGGATGAAGATAAGGAACCTGCCTTCATCCTCAGCACCCTGTGCACTAAAGGAACGGGTTGATAGTCTCCCTTTAAGGTATTGTCTGTTATCATAGTCCACCTTTGTTCACATTTTTTGGGAGACTACAACTCAACTTCTAGCAAACCCTGACAGCTGCAATCTTTCTCCATTCTAGGAATTGTGGTTTGTTTGTTTTTTCCTGAAAATTTATAAGCCTCAGGGGTTTTGGTAGAAGAGAACAAAGTTTCTGGATCAAAAATCCTGATATTAATCTAGCTGTTATATATCTGATTTGACATCTGGGTTGTAGCACTTTTCATCTTGCTTTCAATAAAGAAACCCACATCAATCTATTTTAGCAGTACAATGCACCATGCCATGCATATGAATTGGCTTTTAGCAAATCCTGTTCATATACTTCATAAAAACGTAAAATGAATATAAAGCATGCTAAAGATTTTAAACCCCTTTATCATTTTTACCATTTTGTAATCCATGCCGAAAATCCATGAACCTATATTTTTCTTTCAAAGCTAGATGTGAACACAGACTAAAACCTATTTTAAAAAAAAAGTTTAGTTTTTTTTTTTTTAAATATCTTAATAGCTTCTAGACTTAGGGGGTCCAAATATGTGGCTGAGGAGTGGGAATCAGATGTGGAGGGATGTTATATGTAGATATGAGCGAATTTTTCAAAGGTTTGGTTCGGCAGGTTCAATAAACTTTAATGTAAAGTTCGGGTTCGTGCCAAACTGAACTGCACTAAAACAGCTAATTGCTTCTCATTTTACTTACCTTTCCTCACTCCCCAGAAGTCCGTCTTCTCCGGTTTCTTTATTTTTGGTGACAGTCCACTCAGCCAATCACTGGCCTTGGTCAGCCAGTGATTGGCTGAGCAGGCTGTCACTCTCGTCTCTAGTGTGACAGCCTACTCACCCAATCACCCAATAATGGTGTACAGTGTATGGTGCCCATCCCATACCCATACAGTAGGTCGCCCAGGGGTTAAGCTGAAGTATAGCTGTTTAATTAGAAGCTGCTTTAGTTCATAAGATATGTATGTCTCAAAATTTCTTGCAAAAATATCTTATTTATATTTAAGTATTTATTGGGCATTGGGTGTGTTGGCAAACTTTTGTTTTATTTTAAAGCCCTTAAGACTTCTAATATCCTGTATGTGGCATTAAACTGTGGATTTAAACATACTGTTATGTGTCAAACATCTTAGCGAGATGCAACTCAGAGAGCCTGTGCCCAGGATTTTTTAGGACCCTAGCAACACCCCTACTTACCAGCGCCATCTAGTGGATCTGTTTCTTGGTTAACTATTCTGCACTGTTCTGGGTTCCCTGCCATTACTACCAGGCTACTGTCCCAATGCTTGGCACCAGGACGGCCTGCCCTGCCTGGCCACCTATTACCTTAACCAGAAGAACTTTTGTGAAGTGACCTGGTATCCTCTGACTGGAGAAGTTGAACTTTCTAGAGCAAGTTTAAGGGTAAAAATGCCATTACCCGGGGCGCTGGATACTGATGTTTAATCAGCTGGTTGGCTCTGGTGTTTTGTAGCGGCTTATCATGGTAGCCAGGAGTGGTAATATTTGGGCACTGCACCGGACCTTTGGTAGAAGTAGTGCGCGGTGCAGGGTGCAGCAACAGAGATGACAGAGTCCAATTTAAACAATGCTAAGGCCAGTAAAACTGGCAGAATTCCGTCATGGAATCCCGTCAGTCTTCGTGTCATACAGGCAGTCTATGGGAGGGCTCGCATGCTTCCTCTCTCCAGGCCTCTCCGCTCGGAAGAATTGACAATTGAATGTCAATTCTTCCACAGGGATAGAGGAGGCGCGATCCCTCCCATAGACAGCCTGTATGACACAGACTGGCTGGATTCCATGACCGAATTCCACCAGTTTTACTCTGTGTGAACTGGCCCTTAATTTTACTTGAAAAAATATCTTGAGTGCAATACAAAAATATAACAGTGCTTTGCAATAAACAATAGATATCTCAGTTGGTAACTTGAGGTGAAGGTAAAGTGGAAATAAAGCTGTAGCAGAAGATAGGGGCTGGATGGGAGCCCTTGCCTGATTAGTAAGTACTCTGCTGGGATGTGTGTGAAGTGTGTATCTAGAAGAAACTCCTTGTACTCACGTTTAGATAAATCGATGTTATCTGACCACCTTCCGCCTGCACAGTATCGGTGACTGTCCTGTGAAGTAGTACAAGTCCCAGGTCTCTAGCTAATGAGTAGAAATTTTCCCACGTTGTTGAGCTAAGCCAGTAGAGAGTGGATAACTTGCATCTGTGCTTTACTGCGGTTCAGTCCCACTGCCTTTTCTCTCTGGGGGTGACTGTCCTGAAGTGAAGAATCTACGGTGTATGCAAGGGTTATTCCAGTAACTCCGGTTACCCCAAGGTTGGGTTCAGCAGTGCATGACTGCTGTAGTCTCTCACCCTCTGGAAGTAGACTATACAAGGACAACCCCTGGACTAGAACTCCCCTGAACAGGAAGCCCCTTATCTTATATAGGGCTGTGGCTAAGGAACTGTGTGTAAGAAAGTGTGTGAACAGGCTAAACTTTCTTACCTGAACTGCAGCTATGCACAGGGGGAGTGAGACACCTAGTGGCTGGAGCAGGGCACAGCAACTACATAACTGAGCTGTGTCAACTGACTGAACTAGTAGTACTGTCACCTGTGCTCTGTCCCCCAGTGCTGTCCCCATTGTAATACTGTCCCCCTGCATTGCCTGTCCTCACTGTAGTACTGTCAGTTGTGCTCTGTCCCCCAGTGCTGTTCCTATTGTAATACTGTCCCCCAGTGCTGTCCCTATTGTAATACTGTCCCCCTGCCCCCTGCATTTCCCAGCACAAAAAAAACCCAAAATTATTCTCACCTAATCCTGATGGGTCCCTCTGTCTTCGGATTTTGTACTCTCCAGCCTGTCATCGCAGGGACGGGGGCGGGGTGTCAGATGCGGTGGTGGCCTGGCCAGATGACAGTCTGGGGGTAGGGGGCGCGTGGTAACCACGCTGGGTGAGGTCCTGGGGGTGTCACCAGCGCCCCCTAGCTGTTGGTGCTCCCTGCCGTCGAGAAACGTCCCTGTTTTATTCATCTGCTAATTGTTGGCTCTATTACACAGAGGATAGCAGCCTGTTCTGTTTATAATCCTTCCAATAGGATCTATGAAGCCTGTCTTATGCAGCAAGAAGCAGAATGGGGAGTGCAGCGATTAGTCAGTCTCTTTCCACACTTTGTTCTAGTGACTGGTGGGGATCTGCATTCCCAGACCCCAACACATCAAAGCTTTTCAGTTCTTTTCTTGTTAACCCCTTAACAACCCATAATGTAAATTCCATCATGGCGCCGCTAGGGAACTTAAGAGAGGGGTCGAGACATGACACCGTCCAGAACCGCCGCAGTCCTGCCTACTGGCTGATCTAATGGATTAGTGGTGTATAATGTATACTACACTGATCTCTATGAGAGATCAGTGAAGTTGTTTTAGACGTCCCCCAGATTGACTTCTAATTAATGTATATGTAAAAAAATATATATATATATATATATATATATATATATATATATTAAATAAAAAATTTAAGGAACATTTTTTTAAAGGTTTTAATTTATTAAGAGCTTTCAAATAAATGAAAAAGTTATGCACCTTGTATATCATGGTAATTCTATTGACTTGAGGAACATAGATAACATGTTTTTTTATATATTTAATTTCACTGAACACATTTTTTTTTCCAAAGCATTTTTTATAGAAAAATTAAGCCTGTATTTGCAAAGTACAATTTGTGGTACAAAAAATAAGGTCACATGTAGCTCCGTAGGTAAAAAATTACAGGTGTTATGGTCTTTTAAACACAAAAGGGAAAAAAGTGCAAACATGAAAATTGACTTTGTCCTTAAGGGGTTAAAGACTTTTTAAGGTGGCATTGACAATTTAATTTAATGCCATGAATGTATAGCTGAAAACTACTTGTCCAGGTTAACCCTATGAATGGTGCCTTACATGAGTCATCCTTTAGCACTGAGGAAAGGAAAAAGCCACTATGGAGGTAACCTCTAAGGAACCATGGTTGAGGAATTATCCTTTTCTTGGCTTTGAAAATGAATGCCAACCTGTAACTCAAATGCATATTAAAATTGTACATGGTAACACATTAAGGCTGGGTTCACACTACGTATATTTCAGTCAGTATTGTGGTCCTCATATTGCAACCAAAACCAGGAGTGGAATAAAAACACAGAAAGGATCTGTTCACACAATGTTGAAATTGAGTGGATGGCCGCCATATAACAGTAAATAACTGCCATTATTTCAATATAACAGCCGTTGTTTTAAAATAACAGCAAATATTTGCCATTAAATGGCGTCCATCCACTCAATTTCAACATTGTGTGAACAGAGCCTTTCTGTATTTTCAATCCACTCCTGGTTTTGGTTGCAATATGAGGACCACAATACTGACTGAAATATACGTAGTGTGAACCCAGCTTACAATGCATATCAAACAAATAACTAGTGAGGAGCGAGTACTAAAATGCTCGGGTGCTCGTTACTCGAGCCGAGTATTTCCCGATACTCGAGTGCTCGTTTCGAGTAACGAACCCCATTGAAGTCAATGGGAGACTCGAGCATTTTTTGAGGGGACCCAAGTTCGGTAGAGGGAAGGTCGTGTGAAAACCTGTCAACCTCAGAAATTGATGGAAACACAACGGAAATGGACAGGAAACAGCAGGGGCAGCATGTATGCATACCTTTGAGGCTGCCTAATGGTACCATTATGCCTAATTCTGTGCAACAGCCTGGTTAAAACAGAGGTAGGCATAGGGACCACCCAAAAACTCAGCTTGACACAGCATGACATTGAGAACACAGGAAACCATTAAAATAGAGGTAGCTTATCATGAACCACCCAAAAATTCAGCCTGACACAGCATAGCGGTGAGGACAGAGTAAACAAGGTCGAAGCGGTAGCCAGTCAGCCTTCCAGTATGGATGCCAGTAAAGGCCCAGCAGTAGTCAACATGGATGCCAGTTAAGGCCCAGCAGTAGTCAACATGGATGCCAGTTAAGGGCCAGCAAAAAGGAGGCAAGGGCAGGCACACCTAGTGAGGCTCCCCAAAACTAGGCCAGACACTGCAGGGCCTTGAAAACACAGAGAGCCATTACAAGTGAGTGAGGAAGCTAGTGAGGTTCCCCAAAACTAGGACAGACACTGCATGGCATTCAGCACACAGAGAACCATTACAAGTGAGTGATGAAGCTAGTGAGCCTCCCAAAAATTAGGTCAGACACTGCATGGCATTCAGCACACAGAGAGCCATTACAAGTGAGTGAGGAATTAAGTGAGCCCACCCAAAAATTGGAGTGAGTCCAGGGGCTGGGATATGTAGTGGACATGAACCCGGGTGCTGACAGCTAACTGGCTAGGCCTGCTCTCACTCACCACTCACCATCAAGAGTACACTTGATGCATCTCGACCAGGGGTGGTGAGGCCCCGGCCACGGCTAAACCAAAAAAATAAAATAAAACAATGTCAGAGCATGGCAGTGAGGACACAGAGAACCATTAGAAGTGGTACAGAAGCAATACAGTGTAGCGCCCGCTAGTTTAGGGGGGGCTTGACGGTGCTATCTGGTATGGGCAACAACTGTACACATTTTGTCTCCCCAATACAATGAGCAGTGAAGTAAGTTCTATGCAGGATGCACTAAAAATCCCAGCTATACAGTTCAGTATACACTAGTTTAGGGGGGGGGGGGCTTGACGGTGCTATCTGGTATGGGCAACAACTGTACACACTTTGTCACCCCAATACAATGAGCAGTGAAGTAAGTTCTATGCACTACAACTCCCAGCTATACAGTGCAATACACACTAGTTTAGGTGGTGCGCAAACTTCTGCTGTTCTCCTTTGATTACAAAGGGCTGGTAAAGCACAATGGACAATATCACTGCAGAATGGTTCGATTCGAGGTTTGGGCATCAGCTGACCTCCATGTCTTTGACTGCTACTGCAGCATCGCAATTCGCTATTTGCCCTTTCATTGTCCCTGTCATTATGCTTTAAAGGGGAACTCCGGATAAGAAAAACTTTCTATTAAAAGTACATTAAAAGTTATATAGATGTGTCTATACAATGTATTACCATTTCTGTGCGGTTCTGCCACACTGGTAGCTGACAGAAATCCAGGAAGTGAAAAAAAAAAAAAAAAGGCCTCTGTGCCAATTCACATTGTCTCCTGCTCCCTCTGCTATTCCCCCCTAGGAGACAAATCTTACATGCCTCTGTCTCACACTGTGTGTGTTTGCTGATGATGCATACAGGGGGCAGGGCGTGATGTCACAGGAGGCTTGGCTGGATAACCCAATCCCCTGAGTGATTCACCATCTCTGACCGACCAGAAGCAGCTGCTGCACTAATTTTACTGATTGTAATGGGTGGGGGACTGTGATGGTCAGCTGAGGGAAAACATTGCATTCTGGGAAATGCCAAACCAGGAAGAACAGAAACAAAAAACAGAGCAAAAACCAATGGATTTTTGGTAGTTTCAAAACTGGGATAGACAGCTAAGTAATGCGTTATGCTTCTGCAGAAGTTTTTTTTTTTTAACCTCTACCCTTTAAGCTACTGAAGGGTGCAGGCAACCTCACAACCTACATATTCAACACTAAGAAAGCAGAGCATACCTACTGCAAAACCTGTAGGGTCCAGAGTTTCTACACACCTTGCTCCAACCCTGATGGCTATGGCCAACAGATCTTGCAAAAGGTATGCTGTGTCTTCTTAAAGAGGTAGTGCAGGCTAAAGAATTTTTTTACTAAATAGTTATACAACAATGTAATGTGTGTTATTTAAGTGAATTGCCCCCTTCCCCATGTTCCTCCACCCCCCACCCCCGACTGCGGACCTGTAAGTGTGATGCACTAAACTTATGGAATCACTGTCGACCCCGGCCGCCATCTTGGGACGCCATCTTGGGACTGCTCCAGCCCTCAATCATGCCAGCCCCCCTCCAGCGCGTCATCAGCTGCTCAGCCACGATTGGCTGAGCTCTGTTATGCTCAGCCAATCACAGCTAAGCAGCTGATGATGCGCTGGAAGGGGGCCGATCACCTGCTTAAATGCTGCTTAAATCCTGCTTAAAGTCTCCCATTGACTTTAATAGGGTTTGTTACTCAAGTCGAGCACTCCCTCATTGAAAAATTTAAAATTCTTGACACAAGTAACAAGCATTTTAGTGCTCACTCAATACTTCAATTAACAAATACAATATTACATGCAACATTATACAGGTAGTAGATAAACAGTCGTAAAATATTGATTAAAACAGAGGGGATGGGGTTTGACTGAATTTCCTCATATTATTTAGGAGCGGGTTTCCTAACAAGGCGACTCAGAAAAAAGAGTAATGGCACAATATTCCATTAGATGGCAGCAAGTTCACATAGATGAGAGCTGAAATCCATCTCTGAAGATTCCCACTACAGCTCCTATAGTATTTTACTATGAACACTAAAAAAACATATGGAGTCACTATAAGTTCACAGAGGGAAATTTAAAATCTTTGAATTATTATAAAAAGCCAATCCTATATATATTTCTGCCATTGTCAAAGTTTTCCTTATGATATGAGGGAGACATAACAAACAGGTAACACATGGAGCACTTCCCTTGACTCCCTATGGCCCTTCTGCCCATTTGTTTACAAAGTTTCCCGAACAGTACATTCTATTGACTTTCCCCCTCTTCCCCCTCCTATTACGCTCTGTAAAGTGCCAAATAATACAACCGTACTATGTACAGGTTACCACACCAGAATGCAGAAGAAACACCATCCAATCATTAAAGTGTACCTGTCACTTTAAAAACTTTTGACTAGCTAAAAATGTTGATCATTTTGGCCCTCTGTGCAAGCAACCAAGCTAATCCCTTAGACTTACCTTGGTCATCCAGTCACACGGGACAGAGCTGAGAGAGAATGCATTTAGGGGCAAATTTACCAATATGCGCTTTATTTTTTTTTTAGATACGTCTAATTAAAAAATTTGCCAATTTCCTGCCACTGGATTTATCAAGAATTGCACACCTCTTGATAAATCCAGGGTATTGGAGGCAACTGCGCAACAGGCTAAAAAAAGACTATGCCAGATTAGAGCTGGCATAGATTTTCAGCTGTTTTTTTTGGATAGTCTGGGAGCTAAAATGCTGTGCACCCTTACTGCCCATATGGGGAACATGGTGCAAACTTTTTTTTTTTTTTTTTTTTTAAAGCAAATTTTTTGAATAGGTGGGATCCTACCACAAAGATTTGTGCAGACTCCTCTGGCTTCATTCTAGCAATTGTTCTGAATACCTAGCTATATATTTTTAATGTCTCTATCTTCTTGACTATGTCTAGAACATGGCCGCCATACTGGATCAAAGGTGAACTTTTCCAATGTATAGACTTGATCAAACCTCAGGAAAGCCTAGGTTCGAACATTCATGAACCTGCCGCATTTGATTGCTGAAGCCTTCCCAGTCCATGGGGAAGGAGGAGACTGCCCGGGTACCGCCTGGAATTCCGGGATTCAGCCTACTACCTAGGCTGAATCCCGGAATTCCAGGCGGTGCCCGAGCACTCTCCTCCTTTCCCACGGATCGGGAAGGCATTAGCAATCAAATGCGGCAGGTTCGTGAATGTTCGAGTTCTATAGAACCTAGGATTTCCCGACCTTCGATCAACCCTAGTCATGTACCATATCAGTGAAGAACAGAATTGTCTCAGAAACTGATAGCCACAATCAGATTTTCAAGATCTCTTTTGGTTCTGAAGTCATCAACACAGAAAGTTGCTTTGTGTTCAGCTTCAACTCTGTGTTCAGTACCGTGGACAACACATGACATCAAATATCGGCACATCACAGGAAACATTCTGGTCTTCCCTGACATAGTACATGACCACCTTCCAGTTGGAAATTGGATGCAGCTTTCAGATGGGGCCATTTTCTTGACATAGCCTAAAATATAGACTCCCCCCCCCCCCCCCCCCCCCCCCCCCACCCCCCTTACCCATTAGCTGCTAGGGTATTCAGATACAGTAAGTCATTTTTCCCTTTTGGTTTTTAAAAGAGGTTCTGGGGGAAAAAAAAATTCTACATTTACATTCAAATTAGCTGAATTTCAATTAATTTAAGCCTAAGTGGGGGGTTGATCAAAGAAAGGTAAAATTGAAAGGTCCATTGGATTACGTTCACGACACATGGAAATATGGAGATGCATCATGAGAGTATCTAGAAAATGTAGAGAAGAGTTTATTTTTGCCTGGCTGAGGTCAATTCTTTTTTGAGCTATTTGTACTGAATGTGAAGACATAGCTCGTACATTCAGCTCCCTTTTTTTTTTTTTTTTTTTTTACTTTTCATCAATTTTCAGCTTTAATATCACAGCAGCGGTGTGGCACGGCCCCAGAATAATGATAAACCGAGCAAAAGACTACAAATACATTATCTGTAAACGATTGTCTTTGTGCCTTGGGTCTTGGCAATTATATTTAGCAGCCGATCAATAACCTTAATCTCAAGACAGAAGTAAATAAGAAGTTAAAGGATGTCATTGCCTGATGAAGTACTGAATCAGAGCAGGCATCTAACTGTGTAGAACTGTTATAACTTACGCAGCTCTCAGTAGATGATTACAGCAAGTGCTAATGTACCATCTTGTAAGTACTCTTTCTCAAAAACACATGTTTTTTCTGTATATGGACTTCGGATTATGGCTGTTTTGGTAATTTGAAGGTTTTTTCCCCACAATAAATATTAAAGGGGTACTCCGGGCGGGGTTTATTTTTAGGGTATAGCCGGGGAAGGGGTGGAACTAGAGGCTGCCGGTCACTTACCTCCTCGGTTCCAGCATCGGGCCCCGGATCGCGCGGCCCCGTTCTCCAGTCCGGCCGCGGCTTCCTGTTGTGAGCTGCGACTTGAGATGTGACATCTCAAGGCAGCTCAGCCATTCAGCGGTCATAGCGGAGTCCCCCCTTGGCCGCTGAATAGTTGACCTGCCCTGAGATGTCACGTCCCAACCTGCAGCTCAGACCAAGAAGTGGCGGCCAGTTGGGAGAACGGGGAGGCGCGATCCATGACCCGCTGCTGGAACCGGGGAGGTAAGTGACCAGCGGCCTCTATTTCAACCCCTTCCCCGGCCATACACTAAAAATAACCCCTTCCCGGGGTACACCTTTTAATGATGTCATTGCCTAACTAGTTGAAATGAGCCCAACCCAGGCATTAAGACTGTATCCGTGTTTTCCGGGACTCCCTAGGGCTTCATCCAACTTCTTCAGCCACTGCAGTGGCAGACAAATCACATGGGCAGCTGGTTCAGCTGCACAGGGGCCCAGGGTGGTGAAGGGGTCCGCTCATACTGCAGTACAGCACAGACGTTAGGTCCCTCTGGATAATTCTCTGCTGGTCCCTGATGTCTGTGCTGTGCATCTTTCTTCTGTGTGTAGGGGCCACCGGGCCAGTGCCACCTATCTTTCTACCACTGAGCTCAGCGTTATTCTGCTCATCCTCAGATCCGGCAGCCAGTCAAAAAAAAATTTTTTTTTTGTTTTGTTTTGTTTTTACTGGGGGAAATCTGCACTGTATACTCCCTCCCGACTCCAGTGGCAACCAGAACAATTCCTGGATCAACGTATCACCGGAAATCTAATGCCCATAACTTGTAATATTATATTGTTCAAGAAAAGCATCCAGGCCTCCCTTGAACTTATTTAATGAATCGGCCATGACAACATCATGTGGCAGAGAGTTCCACAGTCTTACCGCTCGTACAGTAAAGAACCTGCGTCGATGCTGATGATGAAATCTTCTTTCCTCTAGACGTAGAGGATGCCCCCTTGTCATGGTTACAGACCTAGGAGTAAAAAGACCACTACAAAGATCTCTGTACTGTCCATTCATATATTTGTACATTGTGATCAGATCGCCCCTAAGACGTCTTTTTTCTAGCGTAAATAACTCCAAGCTTGATAACCTGTCCTGGTACTGTAACCCACCCATTCCCTTAATGACCTTTGTGGCCCTCCTCTGCACCCGCTCCAGTTCAGCTGTGTCCTTCTTATATACCGGTGCCCAAAACTGTACACAGTATTCCATGTGTGGTCTGACCAGTGATTTATAAAGAGGCAAAACTATGTTCTCATCTTTAGCATCTATACCTATTTTGATGCATCCCATTATTTTATTAGCTTTGGCAGCTGCTGCCTGGCACTGATCACTAAAGTTGAGTTTACTGTCCACCAATACCCCCAGGTCCTTTTCGGAAGTAGTTTTACCCAGTGTTTTATTATTTAGCACATAACTGTACTTATTATTTCTATGGCCCAAGTGCATAACCTTACATTTATCCACATTAAACTTCATTTGCCATTTCACCGCCCAAGCCTCTAGCTTCTCCAAATCCCTCTGTAATATGATATTATCCTCCTCTGTACTGATTACTTTACCCAGTTTAGTATCATCTGCAGAAATTGAGATTCAACTCTGTAGCCCCTCAACAAGATCATTAATAAAAATATTAAAAAGAAGTGGACCCAACACTGACCCCTGTGGTACCCCACTAGTAACTAAAACCCAATCTAAATATGTTCCATCAATGACCACCCTCTGTTTTCTATCACACAACCAGTCACTTACCCATTTGCATACGTTTTCCCCGAGTCCCAGCATCCTCATTTTCCATGCGGCACAGTATCAAATGCCTTTGAAAAGTCCAGATACACAACATCCACAGCCTCCCCCAGGTCCAGTCTATAAATTACCTCTTCATAGAAGCTGATCAGATTAGTCTGGCAGGACCGATCCCTCATAAATCCATGCTGGTTCTGCGTCATAAGATTATTTTCATTAAGATACACCAGTATAGCATCTCTTACAATCCCCTCAAATACTTTACCTACTATAGATGTTAGACTTACGGGCCTGTAGTTTCCAGGATCACTCTTTGACCCCTTCTTTAATATTGGTACCACATTAGCTATACGCCAGTCCTGTGGATCAATCCCTGTCGTAATAGAATCTTTAAATATTAGGAATAATGGTCTGTCTAACACAGTATTTAATTCTTGCAAAACTCTAGGATGGATACCTTCTGGACCCGGTGACTTATGGATTTTAATGTTTTTAAGGCGTCTCCCCACTTCTTGTTGTGTTAGACAGGTGAGATGGGAGGATTTATATAATCCCTAGTCATGTCCTCTGTTATGGGATTCTCCTCTGTGAATACAGTAGAGAAGAATGTATTTAGTAGATTGGCCTTTTCCTCTTCCCCCTCCACCATTACAGATTATTTTTGAGGGAACCAACATTTTCGGTTTTAAGTCTTTTGTTGTTTATTTAGGTGAAGAACATTTTGGGATTCGTTTTACTTTCTGTGGCTATCCTTCTTTCTGTTGCTATTTTTGCTTCTTTTATTTGCATTTTACACATTCTATTCTATTATATCACAGGCCAGTTCTAAAAAAGTTCTACCCTATGAGATGTCAATTTTTCACAAGTTCTTTTTCACTAATAGGAGGCTAGTCTCAGCTCCCTGTATAAAACTGCTAGCTAGTTCCTGGTGGGGCAGATTAGTTAGAGTAGGAGTAGTCAGTTTTTCCTGGTGTAGCCTACTTGAGTGTTCCAGAGAGGGAGTTCCCTTCAAGTCCTGGCCCTTGTGACCAGGTACTCTAGCCTGCCAAGGACTATTTTCACATTTGTCTTCAACAGTTTCCAGGATCCTGCACCTATGGTCTGCTAAAACCCTAACAGGGGCAACTGCTATTTTTTTTCTTTTTTTTTTTCAAACATTTATTTTATTTTCAAATTTTCCACATAACATTGGCGCAGTATACTCTGGCTGCAAAGGTAGGTGAAATATACTTAATACAGTAATATACATAGTATAGTGTCAGATACACAACATTCTGTCAAGGGTCAACAAAGACTGCTTCAACAACAACAAAAAGAAAAAATGAACCCTCCCCTCCCGCCACCCCACACCCAACAACCCCCCCTTTCCTCCCCTACTCGCAGGAATAGGACCCTTCATACATCATCCACCTTTTCTCAGTGGTGCATGCGAGGTCAGAGAGCCGCAATATCCCCTTGGCCCTCCATAAGGTGAAGAGTGTATTATGGCTTCCCTGCGGAAATGCCGGCTGATGCCACAGATCAAGAAATGCGCTTACCTGCCAGGGTATCCCCAGAAGAGAGCGGTCTATCTGCCAGGCCTTTATAGAGTCTCGGAATACCAGATTTAATTTGATGTCACGGGGCAGCTCTCCATACTTGGTATGAAGAAGACTATTCAAGGACCAGGGGTGAGCTAAGTGGGATTCCAGGGCATAATTGGAGTAAGTGCTAGACCCCCGTAACCAGTCTAGGCCATGTCTCATAAGGCAGGCCAGATTATATAAGCGGACATCTGGTACATTAAGTCCCCCTTTATCCTTAGGAAGCATTAGTTTTTTATGAGCTATTCGTGGTCTCCTGGAGGACCATATAAATTTGCGTATAGCCACCGTGATAAGGGTCACATCTGTATGTTTCAATAAAAGTGGAATGGTCTGTAGTGGGTACAGTAACTTAGCAAATCCCATCATCTTAACTAGAGCCACCCTGGCAAACAGCGAGAGGGGTAAATTGGACCATCTTTGCAGATCTGATCTGACTTTTCGGATTATGGGGGGAAAATTAAGGGAATATAAGGAACTGGACGTGGTACCAACCTTTATTCCCAGATAGGTGATGTGGTGTCTAGTGGATTGTATCGGTGGGGCCAAGGGGAGTCTGGAATCAACAAAATGCCCGTGGGAGAGATCTAAAAGGTTGCTCTTCTCCACGTTGACCTTAAAGCCTGACTGTAGGCCAAAATCTGTCAGATACTGAAAGACAGTGGTCAAGTCTGTATTGGAGTTGTTAAGAAAAACCAACAGGTCATCCACAAAAAGAGCAATTCGTACCTCACACGGTCCCACCTTCACCCCCTCGATATCCGTGGCTTTCTGTAACTTACAAGACAATGGCTCAATGGCCATATTAAATAACAGGGGGGAGAGGGGACACCCCTGCCGCGTCCCTCTCTGCAGTGGGAAAGCGGCAGACAGAAATCCCGGGGTATGAATTCGGGCTGCAGGGGAAGCATACAATGATTTTATATACTCTAGAAAAGGTCCAGTAAAGCCCATTTCCGACAGAACTCTAAGCATCCACCCCCAGCTCACGCTGTCAAAAGCTTTTTCCGCGTCAATAGAAAGCAGAGCTGGGGATGGATGTAAATGGGGCCTCCTTGCTACCTCGTCCAACATCACCATCACCCTCCGCACATTCATGACCGCCGAACGGCCTCTAACAAATCCCACCTGGGCCGGAGATATAAGATCTGGGAGGATGGATGCCAGTCTATCGGCCATTATTTTAGATACCAGTTTGACGTCCAAGTTCATCAAGGAAATTGGACGGTAAGAGGCAGGAGAGTGTGGATCTTTCCCAGGTTTCAACAGTAGCTTAATATAGGCGGTGTTGGACGAGCCAGGGATAGGAACGCCCTCTAAATAAGTAGAGAAAAGAGACATTAATGCAGGGGAAATTTCATCGCTGAGAATCTTGTAAAAATCTGCGGAAAACCGTCGGGGTCGGGTGCTTTATGGGATTTTAGCTTAGAGATGGCCTGCTTAATTTCCTCCACCCCAATAGGAGAGTTAAGAATAGCAAGGTGATCTTCAGACAACGCTGGCAGGTCATGATCGTTTAGCCAATCCGGCACTAAAGTATTGGCAACAGAGCTGGGGGGAGAATATAAGGTCTCGTAATAGGTTTTAAGAGTAGAGTTGATGATCTGAGGACCCCCCTGCGAAAGACCGTAGCTATCAGTAAGTTGCGATATATGTTGCGTGGCATATGGGCCCTTGGCAAATCGGGCTAACAGTCTACCCGCCTTACTACCATGGCGGAATAAAAGAGCATCGTAATATGATCTATGAAGGCTATCTCTCCTCTCCATCCATTGTTCGTAAGTCAGACGAGCCTCCTGCCATGCCTTCTTGGTCATTACTGATGGAGAGGACAGAAAGTCTATGTAGGCCTTACGCAATTGGGTGCTGAATTGCTGTATCTGCATTGAAATTTTCTTTTGTGTAGCCGCTTTGTAAGCCATAATGCGGCCCCTCAACACCGCTTTAGCAGCAGCCCAATACAATTGTGGCTGAGAAACATGTGCCGCATTATCTACTGAATATTCTAACCACCAGGCTTTCAACAGCGATTTAAATTCATCATCTTTTGCGAGACCTATCGGAAAACGCCACAAAAAGTCAATATTGTGTGGAAAGTACAAAATAAAGGCTATTTTCTATGGTGTGGTTTTCTAGGCGGGGAAGTAAGGCAGCTGACACTAACACGTAGTCAATACGTGACCACGAGTTATGTACCGGCGAATAATAGGAGTATTCTCGTGCATCCGGATGGATATATCTCCAAGTGTCTATAAGATGATTGGATGTACACAAGGACATCAACGGTGTGACCGTTGAGGAGGCTATTCGTGTGCTAGTACGGTCTTCCACGGGGGAAAGGACTTCATTAAAGTCCCCCGCAACTATTTTCAGAGGGATTTGATCTGCTAGCAATCGCTGAGAGAGGTTGGTATAGAAGGCCGCGTTAGGGCCGTACACATTATATATCATGATGTCCTCCGTGGGGAGGCGCACATGAATGCTTTATGAATGAGGATAATCACCCCAGCCTTATGATTCACTGCAGGGGAACCATATACCTCCCTGCGGACCACATCTGGACGTTTATTTTTCAGGTGGCGGAGAACCATAGAACGCTTTTGCGGGGATCGTAGGCCCTTAACGTTCCATGTCACTATTTGCAACATGGTGGAGATACTTTAAGGATATTGCCTATATGGCGAACATGCAACACATCCCTTCCTGCGAGTACCCTCCCTAGCCCCCCCAACCAATCCACCCCAACCAAACCTAACCCTCCCACCCCTTCCCAACAACAGAAAATGACAAGCTTCCTTGAATGCACATCGTGCAACCCACAGTCAAGGAAGCGCTGTCCCTCGACTTTTTCCATGCCGTAGGACATAGAGACCAACAAAAACTTCAAAAGCATATCAATATAACCTAAGCCCCGCCCCTTCTGAATGGAAAACAGAGCTGATATGTGTCGCTGCCTATGGAGGCCCTTATTCAAAGACATAAGGCCTGTCCAAGAGGTCCTGACATCAAATCAGCCGCCGGACGATCCTTCATAAACTAGGAGAAAAACTTTTAGACATCTGGTTAGTTTCTCATAGTTGGACCCATCATATGGTAGGCAGTGAAGAACGACGACTCCTTTGTTCCCTCGGAGGGCTGAACCAATCGGCGTCTTGCCTGCGAGGAGAGTTATTGTCTCCCCAAGAGGCTGGGGAATTCCTAGAGCTGTGCATCCGTTCAGAGGCTGACCTCGAGGAGGCGTCATGTAGCAGTGATGAAAGACCCTCTTTGGCGTCATCTGGAGAGTGGTAGGTAGAGAATGATCCGTCCGGATGAAAGATGCGCAAGGATGCTGGGTGCAGAAGAGCGAAGCGGATCTGTTTCTGATATAGCAGGGAACATATAGGCGAGAACATCTTGTGCTTCCGTGTCGTCTCGACTGAATAGTCCCCGAATATCAAGAGCTTATGCTCCTTATAAAACAGGCCACTTTTTAGGCGACGGAAAGCACGTAGTATTTCTGACTTGTCAGCATAGTCCAGATAGCGGACGATAGCCGGGATGAGAAGTATCACCTGCTGCGGGTCGGAGGTCAGGCCCCAGGCGGTGGGCCCATTCAACTTTACATGCGTTTTACACATTCAACAATTTAGGGAGTATTGTTTCACAGAAATTCTTAAGATCTTTCTGAGGAACCGCTTCCGGCATCCCTATCACCCGCAGGTTGTTCCGCCGTGAGCGGTCCTCTAAATCCTGTATTTTCTCCCATAATTTACGTGTCTCTTGGGCTATCAGACCCTGCGGAGTAGTTAAACCATCAATCTGGTCTTCCATGTTATGTACCCGTGTCTCTATCTCATCTAGACGTTCGCCTAGCCGTTTCACTTCGGCCTGGAGCTGGTTAAATTGGCGCGCTATGGTGGATGCTAATGTCTCCTGCAGCTCTGGGGCTAAGCGCTTGGCCACCTCACCTGCCAGCAGCACATAGTCCACTTGCATCGGGATCACCTCTTCCCCGCTGTCTGATACATGGTTAGTGGATCGGGTAGCAGAGGCGTTCTCTGTGCTGCGTCATGGCTGGCCTCCGCCATGACAGTCTCCTCAAGGAGGGCCAGATTTTTCACGGAGCCGCGGGTTTTCGGACCCGTAGATTGGAGAAAACGCTCCATTATGATCACCGGGAGTGATGACACACTTGTTACCGGCAATCGGGCTGTGGTGCGGGTAGGAGCAGCTGTACAACAGGCTTAGGGCTCGGAGCTGAGGTCTAACCCGTCCTCACCGCATGGCGCCGGAACCGGAAGTTGGCAACTGCTATTAAGGGGATCCTATCTGTCTACATCTGGGTGACCATCTCTTCTCAGGTTTTCATTAGAAAGCCCTTCAGCTGAACGAGGACTATCCCCAGCTTGATGGTTAAGCTACAGATAAAGCTGAAGTATCCCACTGAACCTTTGCTTCATCTCCTTGGGTAATCTTGCGGTATTAGCTCTACTCGGATGTCCTAGCCCAGATCTTGCACTCAGTGATCCCTTCTTACAAGAAATTGTATATTCAGAGCCGTGAGTTCAAGTATTTTCTTCTTCCTTCTTAAAGTAACACGGTCTTCCCAACAGAGTTCTGCATTGCTAAGACAGGTCCCTCCTGGTGGCCCTCTAGTCTCCTGTACAAGTATTCTACTACTAAAGCCACTAAGACAATTTTGCAACTCGATCTTTTACTAAAGCTCAACTTACTTGAACCTATCACCAGCATTCAAGAGAAAACGCTGGGAATCAATCTCATGCTAAAACGCTGTATCTGAACTGTATCTGATGCCTAAAACTGCACTGTACTGTAACTTTAAGAACTCTGCAAGGAAAGCTGTTCAAGTGTTTAAGTGATCTGTGCTTACTCAATTGCACTGCACTGCAAGGGACACCAGGGACTACACCTACAAAGCATGTGTTGGGCTCCAGGGTAAGCATCTACCACTCAGAGCCCAAAGACAAGTGCTGCTACAAACCTTGGCAAGCAACACCTAGCACCCTTGGGTTACCACACAATTTTATACCGACTGTAGATAACTATACCTACTGACAACAGCTCTGTACTTAGTTGAATGGAACTATTTTCTAGGGGTGGGTGGGGCAATGTTACCATTTGGAACACCACAGGTGGGGCAAAGAGAAGAATAGTGTTGGAAACGTGCAGAGCTAAATATGTTCGTCTGACAGATAATGCAGAGATAAGTGATGGTTGGAAGAAATCTTCATAACCGTCTAGGTAGAAGCAGAAGAAACGGAAAGAAAATTACTCCAGCCAGATAAGACGTCAACTGTGAGTCACTGGATGTAACTGCACTGTAATTACCCCCATTAATGTTGCTTTGTGTAGAGTGGTTTCTATTCAGTAACAGTATAGTGCTATTATTCAATCATTCATCATAGCGGTAATATGTGGTCATGATGTGGCGGTATTATTTTCCCTTGTATAGTGCTATTATTAATAATGTTTGCTTTGTTGTGCTGGTACATGCTGTATATATATATCTATGAAAGGGAAATAAAAACCGATTCAATTCACAGTCATGTCTAAGATCTCTCTCCCTCAATGCCATCCACTATATTGAATATATTTTACTGTAAATACCTGTATCTCCATATATTGAAGCAAATGTGCCATTAGGTGCATTGCCTTAAGAATTTCACATCAGTAGAGCAGCGCCGGCACGGCAAGTGTTGTGGCCCTTTTTTGAACAGCAGTCCGGTACCTGTGCATGGCGCCAGTCTATTCCCAGTCAACGGCCTGAAGCACAGCTGCAAAGCTATCAGAATTTTTCAGCTATTACAGTCAGTTTCCTTCGAGATGGAAGATGCTATTTCCAATAAATCCTGTAGGGGGAGCTCATTTTTCACATTCCCACAGCTAGTTCTCAACTTACAGAAAATGTTCTCTTATATAAAAGAAAAAGTGAGCAGCAGGCTCTCCCCCAACAAACACTGATCTTCTTTGAGATTGCACTTCCCTGCATTTTCCAGATTATTTGCATTAACCATTCTTCCATTTGCTCGGGGCACAGATGAGCACCGCGTGACGTCATGTGTTTTCTGAATGTTACTTTGAGGAGTACATTGTGTTTCAAGGGAGAAAGGGTGGTTTCCCGAGATGCAGGTGGTAAAGACGCTCATCAAACCCATCGGCAGGAAGGACGATTCTAGAGGAAATTAAGTCTCATCCCATTGAAAAGTCGACTCGGAAAGTTCATTAATACATATGCATTAGTTATAACACCAAGACGGGAATAAACAATAATTGAAGTGTACGTTCCCTGGGTATCTGAGTGCAAATAAGTGTTTTGTACTGTTCGTTCAGAAATGATTAATTCCTCTTCTTATGTGACTCCCTCCCCGCTCCTCCTCGACATTAACCATTTATTGACATGAGCAGACTAAATAGGGAGGTTGCATTGTGGATAATAACAAATACAACAACTAAGCTTCCTCATTCATGTATACTACATCCAGGTAACATTGTATAGTATATCAGAATAATTTATGTATATATATTTCTCATTCCAAGATGTCAATGAATTTAAATGGCTTTTCCAGGTCTAGCATATTGATGGTGTATCCTAGAATAGACCTTCAATATCAGATAGATTGTAGGCCAACTCTTGGCACCACTTTAGATCAGATGGTGGAAGGAGTTAGGGTAATCACTTATGGCAACTCCATCCCATTGAAGTGAATGAAATAGAACTGCAATACCAGGTATAGCCACTATGAAAAACATGGCGCTGTGTCAGTGAAAGGGATGCTGCATTCTTTCAATCAGATGATCGGCAGAGGGATCTACAGATGGGTTCCCATGACTGATAAGATACTTGAGCTGGAGAACCATTTTAAACTTTTACTGTTTTATAAAAAAAAAAGTTCTGGTTGTATAATGAACATACAGGTGTTCAAATATGGAAAGTCTGGTTATCACAGCTTTCCCTTGTAACTAACCTTGCAAATTTCAATCTCTCATAGGCAACAATGAATGTTCTAATTTAATCACAGCTAGCAGAGATGTTGAAAGTTGTTGACATACTTGACATATGTTCATAATTCATTTCCCAACCAGTCTTCCCTTCCACCGTAAGCAGATGAGGTCCTTGCTGGACAGGCCATAAAATACCCAATGGGTTCAGTGCACGGGCCCTATACTAATTAATGGGCTTCGTGCAATAGGACTTGCCTAGAATCAATTGGTTGCCTCCACAACCCAGCAGCCTACCTGATGTGCACGTTGGAGATACACTTTAAAAGGGATATATTAACTCATTTTTAATGACTAGATCCATACCCTAACAGATGTTTTTTTTTTTTTTTTTTAGTTCTTAAGTTTTTGTACATTGCAGTGGCTACCATACTGCCTGGGCTTTTTTTTTTTTTTTACAGCATTTAAAGATATGCTTTACAGTAGTTGCATGGACATGGAAACAATAGATTGGAGGGAGCCTTATTATTTTCTTATGGGGGTAAATATCTAGGCATGCTCTGTGACCTAAGCTGAAAGGTGGAGGAGGGGAGCTGGGACCATCACCTATAGTGAGTGACCTGATCCTATCTTATCTGTCTGCAATTGTCACCTATTGCTGTAATCCTGATCATAATGATAAGACTGCTGAAAGGAATTATCTACAAAGCGGGAAGTGTCACCTTATTATTAGGCTTATTGGCCAGAAAAAAAGCTGCAAAGCATATCGTTTCTGATAAACTTCTGATAACTTCTGAGATGAAACTTTCAATCAATTAAACTTCTGTGTTTTTTTTATCTGAAGTTCTGCTTGGCTTTGCTTTCAGCTAATTGCATGTCATCACCAGAGTGACAGGATATCATTAAAACTCTTATCATTTCAGATTCTTGGGTATCTAGTACGTGATGCTTGAAAGTCTCCTGCAGTGAACCTTAGGGAAATTCTACAAGAGCTCTTTTCCACCATAGTGAAAATCCAGCACAACTAAATCCCAGTTGAAGGAAGGTTAAACGGAAACCAGTTTATGTATGAGGCCAGTATGCAACCTAGATGTGATCTGAAGACCAGAGGGGATGCTCTTCTTAAAGGGAAACTGTAACCCAAACAATGCTATCAAATCTATAGAAATCTGGTTATAGAACAGGAAGAACTGAGCAAATTGATATATATGTTTGTGGGAAAAGATTCAGTATAACTTGGAATTTGTTGACAGAAATCCCAGCCCCTTCTGTGTTAAGGAGTCCAGTGGGCGGTGTCAATCAATTGACTGGACTCTTTCACATGTTATACTGAATCTTTTCCCATAAAGATATATATATATATATATATATATATATATATATCAATCCGCTCAGCTCCTTCTGCTCTATAACATGATGCAAATAGCTTAGGTAGCATTTTAATGGTCAGGATTTCCCTTTAACTCAAGTCAGGATGACTGACCTAATATTTCTCACAGTTGAGAGTTTGTTATAATTGTATCCAAATACTACAAGAAGAAGGATACACTTAAAATTAAGTTTCATTTACCAAATCATTAAAAATTGTACACAAAAACAAACAGTGTATATACAAATATCTCCAAATAGTTCGTAGTCAAACATGGGAAGAGGCGTGTCACAACAGTCCTTGGTGATATAGGTAGGCTATATGTCAGTAGTAAGCCGTCCCACGTCAAATGACAAATCACAGGCCCTCGTTAGTCACTATAGCCTCTAGACTACTCAAGTAGTAACAATAATTCTACAATCAATAGTCACTTTTACTCCTAGATCATACTGAACCCACTAAACTAGTTCAGGTTAGTCAAGGAGAATGAACAGACCACCTTTCCCAACGCATTTCAGCATCATAGTCAGTATGCCTCATCAGGGGCCAACGCAGGTTAAAGGTCACAAAGGTTCGTATATCATCAATATTTATTACAAAAACACATAGTATCTGGCAATTTTTAGTACACCATGTTTTAACAAGTGTTTAGTGTGATACACCACAACATCAAAGGGTAAATGGCCATTGTAATACGCCCCCTTATAATATATATGTATGTGGTGATGTTACTCATGCGCTGCACTGTCCTATACTCACTGTACCATATTCCGAATGACCACAGGACCACTGTCTCACCGACCATTAGGGGGTAAAGACATGTGTCCTAATCGCCGATCCCTGTATGTACAGAACACCATATCGGTTAGGACCAATAGCAAGCGCATGTGACAGGAGATGTCCTCCCGTTCACCAGCATCGGCGGAGTGTCAGACAGAGGAAGAAAAGTCCTGTGCATATTACATAAAAATATAACAATTTACTGTAGAATTTGGCAAAATAATCAGTACACACTCTGCAGATCTTGACACAGACTCAAGTGCCGACTTAGTGCTTAGAAGTAGGTGCTTGGAAAGAGTGAAGCTTTGGTAGAAGTAGTAGTAGTGCTTTGTAGAGGTAGAAAGAAGAGGAGAGGAATTTGCCAGAGGAGCCCTTGCCCAGTGTAGATTCTGTGCTGGAACTATAGTATAGATATAGTAGATAAGTATTGAAGTAATCCTCTTAGACTCATGTCTGACTGCCTTCTACCCTGCAGTTGCGAGCTACTCATCCTGCTAGGGTAGTATGAGTCCCAGTCGTTGGTTATCTGGGTGTAGCGACATGCCTGACTTTTCCCAGTCGACCTGCACTGCACAGTAGGATACATAGACCTTTTAGATACCGGTAGCTTTGTCCTACTGGGGTCAGCAATTCTTACTTCAGGAGTCTACCCTGCACTTTTTTGAGGGGTTCCTGGTGTGGCCTATGGTATTCCTTGATGGCTGCTCTCCCCTACATTAGTTTAGCACTGCATAGTGAAAGTAATAGCTTGTCTAGAAGAAAACTTTTGTTGCATCTGTCTTTGGTCCCTGTCAGGGGTCCTGGGCAAAGCCAGGCCCTGGCTTAACTTCTGCAGGAACAGTATCTCTGTGTGTCCTCTATCATTAGAAACTAGGACTAGACTGAACTCACTACCTCCACCAGTGTAGCTCCTCCTATAGGGGTACTATCTCAACCTCCTGTGAGTGGTGGGGCTGAGTGTGGGGGAGAGAAAGGGAGAAGAATATAGAATAGGCAAGAAAGGGGCCCTTTTTTTACTGTAGTTGTATTTATATATTTATATTAAATTTTTCCACTGGTTATTATAACTGGAAACCTAGGAAACATGTATTAGGCTGGTGACATGGTTATAATGCAAGAGGCACACAGATAGACATGGTACATTTGTTATCTTTCTCTGTGGCTTTACTTTATGGAAAAAATGCATTCACCTGGAGTTGTGAGGTACAGTATCATAAAAGTATAATCCCACCCTGCTTGTCAATCACAGAGGAAAGGGTGTGGTGTAAGCGATCAAGCCACGCCTCTATGACTCCTTACAACACTTGAAATGTATGGGGTTTTTTTGTTTTTTTTTTAAAGAAAGATAAAGATATCATGTATATCTGTGAGGCTATAACACTGTAACCACATGACCAGCTTAACATGTGTTTCGTTGGTGTCAGTTTCACTTTAATTGAGTGGCTACTGGGAAATATGTATCATGGAGCCTGCAGAGAAATAGTGCTCACCTGCTCATTTTTACACAAAGAGGTTATGCAGAATTTAAAAAGAAAAAATAAAATAAAAAGAACACTGATACTTTCTTGTTACAACAGTACCATCACTGTCCTCAGGTTGTGTGTGGTATTACAGTTCAGCTCTATTCACTTCAATGGAACTGAGCTGCAAAACCCACACCCAACTAAAGGACAGGAGTGATTCTCTTTCTGGAACAAATCAGTCATGTTTTTGTAAGCCTGGATAACCCCTTTAAGCCCCCTCCTTCAGAAAATGCAGTCATATAATCTAGATAAACTGTGCAAACACCTTCTATTGTTAACCAGTTACCTCATAAAGTATTTATTCTCCATTTCCCTGAAGCTTGTGAATAGGGAATGCTATTTCCATAAGCAAATATGACTTGCCTATCACCCCACCCTGGTGACATGGCGGTGAAGTGCACGCTATTAAAACAGCCATTGCCGCATCATTCAGCAGACGGTATTGTTTTCAGCTCTGGAGACGGTAAAGTGTCCCTGCTGTGCACCTGTACATCCGCCTCTGCACCTCCGCAGGCTCCCACCTCGCCACTAGAGGCCTATGAACCGCACACATACATAATCAGGTACACTTTCAGCCTTTTCCCACAGCTTTGCAGCTTTTTTTGTCGGATTTTCCCACAGCCTACAAGGGGCTGCATCTTAGTATTCAAGTCAGCTGCCGGCCGCGCTCTCTCACACAAACCATTATTGTCCGAGGTCTAATTGACTTCATGTTGAATCACTGCGCTTTTCACGCCTGGCTGAGCTTGCCCTGTCTAAGCATTGGCTCAAAGCACAGGAAGCCTCCAGCATGCGGTTTAAGGTCGACCTTTGGTGAGCCGGAGCCCCCAAGGTGTCAACTGGTAACAGAATGAAATGTTAAGGTTCTCCATTTTTTCAGCTTTTCTCTCCCTTTTTTAATTAATGACCTATTATATTCCGAGTGACGAAAAAGCCGCCATACAAAATGTGCGTGAGCAATCTAAAATCACACTTTTCTTACACCTTACAAATTTACAAATTTAAGAGTTAACCTTAGAGTTCATTTTTTGACAGCTGAAGTGTTGTACTAATATAAGATATTTAGTTTTAATGTAATGATTGTAACTACTTACCATGATCTTATTAAAGGGGTTATTCAACACTAGGGGAACAAAGATTGCTGATTTCTTCCAGAAACAGCACCACTCTTATCCTCAGTTTGTGTTTGGTATTGCAGCTCAGTTTTATTGGAGCCAAGTTTTAATACTACATAGAACCATGTCCCCCATTAAAGGAGAAATGGCTAAAAAAAAGTAATAGTTTTAAGCAAATTTACAGTCTTCTGTTTAGCTATGTTTACACAACGTCTTTTTTTGGCCGTTTGTGGACCCTTGTCATTTGAGGTCAAATAATGTCTTTTTTTTCGAAATTACAGACGGTATTAAAAAATAATTGTATTTGACCTTAAAATGACAGACGTCCACAAAAAATAATAATACAGTGGTACCTCGGTTTTTTAAATTGATTGGTTCCGGAAGGCAGTTTGAGAACCGAGCAGTGTCTTCCCATAGGAAATAATGTAAATGTGTTTAATTGGTTCCAGTACCCACCAATAATTACCTACAGTACCCATATATTACATTGAAAAGTGCCCAGTATAATCCCTACTGTACAGGACAGTACAGCACTATATACTGTACAGTACATTACAGAACAGCACTATATACTGTACAGGACAAAATACACAAGAAACATTCAACAAAACCAACAAATATAGTACAGTATTCACTAACTCCTCACTCATCCTTTACTGTATAGAGTCTCCCCCATCCCAGCACTTTAACAGATGGGAGATGGTGGTGCACTGACTGTACTACTACTGTACTGTATATGCACTCCAACAGTCTTATACAGTACAGGATGGGAGATGGTGGTGCACTGCCTGTACTACTACTGTACTGTATATGCACTCCAGCAGTCTTACACAGTACAGTACAGGATGGGAGATGGTGGTGCACTGACTGTACTACTACTGTGCTGTATATGCACTCCAACAGTCTTATACAGTACAGGATGGGAGATGGTGGTGCACTGCCTGTACTACTACTGTACTGTATATGCACTCCAGCAGTCTTATACAGTACCGGATGGGAGATGGTGGTGCACTGACTGTACTACTACTGTGCTGTATATGCACTCCAGCAGTCTTATACAATACCGTTCTGTATGTGAAGCCTCACCAGTGCTAAACTCACCGCGTACAACCCACAATCCACGCCAAAACGGTTCAAATACCAAGTACTCCAAGACTGTGTGCCCGAAAAGTGTTTGAGAACCGAGCAAGAGTTTGAGGACCAACGCAAGCTTTCCTTGAAAATACAGTTTGAGTTCCAAGTAGTTTGAGAACCAAGCAGTTCGAGAACCAAGTTACCACAGTAAAATATGCTGCCTGGCCGACTGCTCGCTCAGCTGTCAGCCAGTGTATCTGATTGCAGATCGGTCCACTGTAGGCGGGTTTTGTCTGAAAGAAGCACTCGGATATAGTTGAAGCTGTGGTCTAGGGGTAACTCTCCTGTCTAGAGACCTGCCACCAGTTCATTTTGTGGTTCAAATCCCCTGATGGAACCAAAACCAAAAGTAGGTTAAAAACACAGAAAGGCTATGCATTGTTGAAATTGAGTGGATGGCAAATAATTACTGTTATTTTAAAACAATGTCCGATATTAGCCCTTAAATGACGGCCATCCGCTCAATTTCAACAGTGTGTGAACATAGCCTTTCTGTGTTCTCAATCCATTTCTGCTTTTGGTTGCAAAATACTGACCAAAATACTGAGTAAAAATACTGTGTGTGAACATAGCCTTAAAAATGATACAATAATGAGACAAAAAAGACAATTATTTAATTTCCATCAGGGGATTCCAACCAGAGAAAGAACTGCTGGCAGGTCTCTAGACAGGGGAGTTACCCATCAACCACAGCTAAAAACACATTAGGGAGAAGAGATTCAATTATGTGTGTTTCTTTTAACCCCTTAACGACCGCGGGCGTATATTTACGCCCTGCGCCCGCAGGTATGGGAATGGAGCGATTTTAAGGAATGTATATTTGTAAACAATGGTTTTAATTTTTTACAGGCCATCAGATACAAGAAAAGTTATACATGTTACATATTGTTTTAATCGTAACGACTTGTGGAACATATATAACAAGTCAGTTTTACCCCAGGGGTAAAAACACATATCCACTAAAAACACAAAATGTGTTTTTTTTTTCAATTTCACCACACATTGAATTTTTTCCTGCTTTTGCAGTGCACTTTATGCAAAAATACAGCCTGTCATTGCAAAGTACAATTAGTGGCGCAAAAAAATAAGGGCTTATGTGGGTTTCTAGGTGAAAAAATGCAACTGCTATGGCCTTTTATGCACAAGGAGGAAAAAACAAAATCGCAAAAATCAAAATTGCCCCGATCCTTAAAGGGTTAAAAACTGCCTACAAAAGACTGATCTGCAATCAGAGACACTAGCTTACAGCTGAGCGAGCAGGAGGCTGGGCAACATTGATTATTCATGAAGAAGGGGGAGTACGAAGGAGTGATGAAGTGTGCCAGAATGTGGCACGAACAGCTCCTCTTTGACTCTTCCCTACAGTAGGAGACATAAGATTGTACATAATCCGCTGCACGGAAAGTTACCAAAAAGGCACCATGCTCAACTGCCAGCTACAGCCCACTGTCAGCACCCCAGGTAGGGCCCAGGAGCTGACAGATTCCCTTTAAAATTTCTAAGAGTTTAAGAGGTTATTCTGATGATAAATGTTTGAGGTATATCCACATATGGTGGGATTGTGTTCCCCACTTTAGGCTCTTTATTTTAGAACATGGGTCCTATGATCCTTCCTGCCTGATGAGAACAGAGAGATGGCCGTACATTCCCATGCTTGTTTTTTTTTTTTTTTTTTAACTTCTGTAGAAATGAAGGGAAAGAAAGAAGAACATTTGCAGCCAGCTATCCATTCATTTGCCATCTGGATGGGGCAGCCACCATGCCTCATCAGGTGGAATGGAGGTTGGGGGTCCCACGTTGTGGAAACAAGTACAAAGCTCCAAAGGAAATAATACAAAAATCTGAAATGCGGATAACTCCCGAAATGATTTTCAAGGTGATTCCCCCAACTTGTCCATTGGATTCGATTTAGATTTGATGGTGGTTTTAGATTCCAAAGTACCTGATAATCCCTGGGCTAGCAAATGTTATGTGAGTATAATGCATACAGAATGCGTTCATCAGACAGTGTACAGGAGTAAGCAATCCTGCCTTAGACAAGCATTCTTGATACTGTATGCAATTTGTCCAAAAGTAATTTTTGAGAAATTTGTTAAGAAGGTATTTATTAATTTCTAGGAATAACCCTTTAACTCTTTCCAGCACTGTGCTGTACAGCATATTTACAATGCAGACTGGATGTAGTTCCAGCACAGTGCTATAAGCTATACGGCACTTGCATGGCACGGGCACAGGAGCTGTGAACGTGCCATCCACAGCAGGTGTCAGCCGTGCTGCAATGGCTGGGATTAATCCCAGCACTTTAACCCCTCAGATACTGGGGTCAATACTGTCCCCAGCAGCTGAGTAGTTTTACTGAGGGAAACAATTACCTTTGTAGTCCCATGGTCTTCTTTTTTGATGAGTTTTGAATATACTGCTATGCCAGCTAAGGAGCCTAACAATGTATTATTGAGATGTCTAACTATTAAATAATAATAATAATAATAATAATAATAATAATAATAATAATAATAATAATAATAATAATAATTCCCTACCAAAACCCCCCTTTTTTTTGGTGAATATGGAATCCTCTCCCCTGATATATAATCTCACTATTCCTGGTAGATCAGTTGATCAGTACTACAATCCCCAGAATGCATTGCTTTTGCTCAGCTCTCCATCACAGCCCACCCATTCTGCCTACCCTCCTCCCAGAGCGCTCCTGTCAGCTCACTGTCCAGAGGTGCTGCAGAACATTTCAATACATAGCAGAATATTGCTCTGCAGTCATTAAATCTGCAGCACCTGCTGCATTCATTCCCTGGCAGCTCCTTTTCAGTTAAATTATCATGCATTCTACCATGAATATCTCGAAGGGCCCTTTTACACAGAAAGATTATCTGACAGATTATCTGCCAAAGATTGGAAGCCAAAACCAGGAACAGACTATAAACAGAGATCAGGTCATACAGGAAAGGCTGAGATTTCTCCTCTTTTCAAATCCAATCCTGGCTTTGGCTTCAAATCTTTGGCAGATAATCTGTCAGATAATCTTTCTGTGTAAAAGGGCCCTAAGGCCTGGATTAGGCTATGTTGATAATTGGTTAAACTTTATTTTTATGTTGACCTTGGCTTTTCTGCACAAGTTTTTACACTTTTCTAAAAAAATTGGCATAGGGCATGAGGGCTTTTCCCCCCAGAGACACGCACAGACACACACAGACACGCACGCACGCACGCACCCACACACACACACACACTATAATTTATGCCAGGATGCTTGAAGTGGATGCCAGGTCATAGCTGGCATAGATTTCAGTCCTAAGGGGCAT
Source organism: Dendropsophus ebraccatus (assembly GCF_027789765.1). Classification (NCBI taxonomy): domain Eukaryota; kingdom Metazoa; phylum Chordata; class Amphibia; order Anura; family Hylidae; genus Dendropsophus; species Dendropsophus ebraccatus. Next base: position 23,656,792 of record NC_091454.1, on the reverse strand, counting down.
GGACAGTTCAAGATGTGCCTAATCTATTAATTCATCTAGTGGTGCCAGCTTTGGCATGAGAAAAACTGGTCTTAGTAAATCACAAATATACAAGAGTGGAGTCTGTATACTTTACTGTAGCGTTGTAAATGTGCTGAATTGTATCTTTCCTGTTATTAAGCTTTGAAAGTTCCAATAATCTTAACTTTCAGAAAAGAAATGAATACATAACAATGTGTATAAATAAGATGTAGACTACAAAGGAGAAGAGTCCATAAATCCCAGTCTGACCAGGGCAGCATTAAAATGTAAATACAGTCTTGGCTGCATTTCTTAAGATGGCTTTAAAGGGCATCGCTCCATGAAATAAAATACTCCGCAGTAAACATAAGTCCTTTAGTTGCCCTTTTCTTTCAAGTTTTCAAAAGCTGTGCTTGGGCATTTCTTAAAGGGATATTACACACAGTGACATGTGAAACCCATAGGCTTTCTAGATGCTCAGGGATCAGCTATTTTCACCTCCTCAATCTTAGAATCTTTTGACTTAAAAGAATTTAAAAAATAAATAAATAAATAAAATCTGATTTAAAGGTAGCGTGTCATAGAGCAAGAGGAGCTGGAGGGATTGATATATCATTGCTTAGGATAATATTTAGTAAAATTTTAATCCATTCATTTTTACATCAGCTTATTCTAGATTTAGGAGTCCAGTGGGTGGTCCTAATAAGTAGGAATTCTCACAGATTGATGGCTGTGAAGGCCACCGATTGGACTCACTCTGATGTAGACATATTCTTACAGTAAAGGCTGGAAATCAGTGTCTGATTCCTAAGTAGTATTGAGCTGGTTTGCCAAACTATTTAGGTTCTGAAATGTTCTCAGAACCCGAACCCTTGGCATTTGACTCCTGGCGGCTGGAGAAGTTGGATGCCCCCTAGGGGGTCCTGAAAGACGTGGATACAGCCATAGGCCAACTTCTCCAGCAGCTGAGAGGCAAATGCAGACTGTTCGGGTTCAGAAAACATTGCCGAACCTGAACAGTTTAGAAAGTCTGCCCAACACTACTCCTAAGCATTAAATAAGCAGGGATTTCAATCAATAGATTTCATGTAAATAAATATTATTATTTAAGTAGCAATCTGACTGGCTACGTCTCATCTATAAAGTGGTTAAAAAAACAAAAAGTGCAACAGCAACTGACAGGTGCAAGTGCTTACCGTATATACACCCCCCCAGTGTACACACGAAAAAAACCCCTGCTCTGTAGATATTAAAAAATGAGGATCTTGGTATACCATGTCACCATGTTAAGGTTTCCTCAGAGACTTGGTCCCTACTCCAGCATTTTCACGCTAACAATGGCCTCTTCCGGGGTAAACAGGCCTACAACTGGGCAGATAGGATCCAAATGATTTCTTTTTATAGCACCCTTGGGACATGGGTGGAGTGCAAGCCAAAAAGAGGTAGCCACACACCCCACATTCAACAGAAAAAAATAAAAAAAAGGCAGCACCTCTATGCCTCTGTTCTCACTGCAGGTTGCACGTTGCACGTACAGACAAAAAAAAAAACTGAAAGTGCAACAGCAACCAACAGGTGCAAGCGCTAACCGTATATACTTCTTTCAGTGTACACAAGATAAAAATCTGCTCCTTTTTTTTCTCATCTATAAGGTGGTGACAAAAACAACAAAAAATAGCCTATTTTGTGTTTTGTTCCCATTAACAGAAGGCAGAAGAAGAACAGAAGACACTGGGGGAAAAAAAAACCCTACATACTGGCAAATAGAGATAAGTGAAGCAGCTGGAAATTCGTTGGGGTCAAACTTTCGTTTGCTAAAATCTGCTAATAAAATCTTAATGAATTAAAAAAAAAACTATAGTAGCTACGGTATTAGGACTATTATAGAAGGACAAATTTGTTAACGTATGCTGTTGTAAAAGTGTAAAAAATTGGAAAATAACAATAAAAAAAAAAATAAGTAAATCCGCCAATCATCCAATCTAATGAAACACAACTTATATAATACAGTAAGAGTGGAGTGCGAGCACAGATTATGTAAGATGCATGCTCCATTCACTGATCCCAGTAAATTGGTATAGCTACCAATTTACAGAGCCCAGTGAGTGAATAATATGGACTGTATCTTCACTGGTCCCAGTGAATTCCTATAGGCACCCAGTTACTTGGTAAACTGGACGCTTGGTTGGCAGCTACAACAAACAATCACCCACAATCAGCACTCCTCTCCTGTCTGTCCCTATTCTCTCACCGCTCTGCTCTAACTGCCTGCCAACATCCTGCTCTCTCCTCCACAAACAGCCAACTGGCCGCCTCCATTACCGAACCGCCTTATTAGATGACATCATAGAGGGGCCTGAAGCTGATTGGACGGGCGCTAAGGATTATGGTTAATCCCTTTCTTCAATTTCTTTAAAAAATTGGCAGGAATTTGCAGCAAATTTTGATTCACCGGATTCGCTTTGCTCATCTCAACTGACAGATACTTCAGGCATCTTTTTTTGTTATCGAAATAGTAGTTTGATCAATCTCATTCCAGAAATAGAACCCAGAACCAAACCTAGAACTCCAGATCAATGTGTAGCTACTAGTGCTGAGCGAGCATGCTCGATTGAGCTTCATGCTTGACTGAGCAACTTGTGGCGCTCAGGTAAAGGTGGCCGTACACCTTTAATAACTGACAGCCATTAATTATATCTCCTGCCTGTCACAGTAACGTATTGCATTTTTTCATTCTAATCATTGTATATTTCATTTACACGTCCCTTCAAGGGACAAAATATACAAATATTATCACAAAAAATGCAATAGGTTACTTGAAGGTGAACTACTGTAGGCACCCACTTCTCTGCTGAGCAGAAGGCACCTAGTTAAACGCTCGAGTCTACCATTGTTTTCAATTTGGTTTGTTACTCAAGTCGAGTAATGGAGCATTGACAAGTGCTCGCTCAACACTAATAGCTACCTTTAGGAGGGAGGCACCATCTTCCCCACTGGCCCACCCATATTCATTAAGAGGGGCAGTAAGATTGGTCCCAAATGGCCTCATTAACCTATTGATTAAAGTCAAGGTTTGGCAAAACTGGTGCTAAGGATGAAGGTAAGACAATTAGCCTCATTCACAGTGTTATGTGCATTATGGGAATATAGTCTACCAAGAGGGAGGAGAGGGAGAGAATTTTAAAGTCATAAGTAATAATAAAGGAATAATTACCCTCCTGCACCTAGGGATCTCTTAGTGAGCTTCTAACTAGAGCCAGTGCAACATGACTTCCACACCAGAAGTTCTATTGTCTTACACCTGCGATAGTGAACCACTGTGCAAAACTCAGTTGTCGCATGACAAACGTTAGTTTCTGCTGCTTATCACCACGGGGAGCCAACCCATGAAGGTCCCTTCATCTGTGAACCATTACTTAGATTGTGATTCCTCCCAACTAACTTTTTATCACCTAGAAGAATCAATTTAGTCTTATCCCCCACCACCACTCCAAAGACTTATAGGGGAACTATCAACAGGTTGGACAAAGCTAACCTGCCGATAGCACCTTATTGTGCAGGAGACACTGAGGAGGAAGGTACTGTATGTCTCTTACCTTCCTCCTCCGGTCTGTCCCAGTGCAGTTAGTTTGCTCCACAGTACACTAGGAGCACAAAGGCACCCCCATAGCACCAATCTGCCCCAAGGCCAGCCCACCCCTCTCTAATAATGATTAATGGTGCAGGCCAGGCTGGTTTGGCGCTATGGGGGCAGGCAGTGCTCCTAATGGGTGCCCTAGTGCTCCTAACGGTCTTACCATAAAGTGAGCTACTAACTGCCAAACATGCCTTCCTCTACAGCGTCTCCTGCACAATAGGGACTTATCAGCAGGTTAGATTCATCTAATCTGCTGATAGTTCCCCTTTAAACCTGTTTTACAGGTTTACAGGATTGTTCCCCTTTAAACGAGTTTACAAGGAGACAAAACCTCTTAACATATCCAAAAGGTATGCACTGTGAACTGAGACCACTGTGCCTTTAAAAAAGACTGCAATCTGAATTTTGCTGGTACTCTATCTCAGTAAAGAAACTGTTTTGTTACAAATTCACAAATCTGTCTGGCTATGTGTCATTGGTAGTGTTTAGCAGACTTGCTGAACGTTCAGTTTCGGAGAACGTTGCCAAACCCCAAGAGTTCGGCAAGTCCACTCAACACTAGTCATAGGCTTTAAAGAGTCACTGTCGTATTTTTTTTTTTGCAGAAATCAATAGTCCAGGCGATTTTAAGAAACTTTGTAATTGGGTTTATTAGCCAAATCTGCCATTATCTGCATGTAAAAAGCCTTTTCCCAGGTCCCCCCCTCCTTCCTCTTTTTCATCCACTCTGAAAAATCTGAAAATTGTGACTTGTTGCAGGAGACGTCCCCTGTCTGTTCTAGGGAGAGGGGAGGGGGGAGGAGGAAGGAGGGAGTTAGCCGGCAGCAGAAAGCAGATAACAGAGGATTACAGGCACGGAGCTGGGTGACAGCTGTAATCTGAGCTCAGACAGGTCACTGGTGACTGTCCCAGGAGATATCCCGTGAGGGATTTGTAGATTAACTCTTTGTTGTCCTGTTTTGGTCTTTTCTTTAGCTCTCTCCATAGGAGAACAATGAAGACAGGGGGAGAGCTTCAAACTGCTTTTTCATGATAAAAATGCATTTTTCGGATAATAAACCCAATTACAAAGTTTCTTAAAATCGCCTGGACTATTGATTTCTGAAAAAAAAAATTTCACGACAGTGACACTTTAATTATTTGTGGAGACCCAAATTGCTGGGTTGACATAATGACCCAAAAAATCTGGGCCAGGAGAACCACAAGTACAAGAATATATCTATGACCATCAGCTCATTATACATGCCACTTTGTACTTGGAACCCCTACAGATTTTTCATGGGGGCCCAAGAAGCTTCTGTAATACCATTTATCCCCAGCAGTGGCCACTGCAGCTTCCCCTGACCCCAAATCGATGAGGGCAGCTCAAAAATTACACTGGCTAGTAAATTTTTAATATTTTAATTTTTAATATTAGACAGAAACAATTCTCAATGTTCTTGGATGCAGTATTCTTAACTCTTTCCCCGCCAGAAATACAGCCCCATTGTAGCTGCTCGGCGATCGTATATACAAAGTAATGAAATGTTTCTGTGGGGATTAGAGAGTTAATGCTGCAGCTGTCAAACCAAATCATGAGCTAAGGGAAGCTTTAGTGCATGGGGGTGGATGCTATGCCTTGTTGCTAAGCAACCATTCCCAGAGTCAGCCAAACGGGGCCGGGCAGGTGAGCGGAACTGCGTGATATGTGCAAATATTGGCTGATTTGGGACTGTTGTAGCAGTCAAAGATTCTTTGAAGCATGGAAGTAGCCATGTCCAGCCATCTCTGCTGAGAATAGACCTTTTAGATGGTACACTGACGCGTGGGTAACCTCGGAGGTGACAGACACACACAGACGGCTCCATTAGCTTTTGATATTTTGTGAAAGGGCAAGACAACTGTATCATCTGTAGCATGAGGTCGGACTGATATCTACAAGGAAAGTGACCCAAGACTGATGACTATGTCACCAAGCTCTTCTTACCGTTGTGGTAATATATATAAATACAGTATATATGGAATACAGATATTAGTACAGTTTATCTTGTATATAGTACGTACACATATAGCATATACTAGGTGTCTGGGGGGGGGGGCAGGGGATGTTGGATCCAAGGTCCACAAAAATGTATTGTTTTCATCATAACTTTGACGGGATCCTGATTATTTATGTACTGAGCTGCATTTACTATCCCGCAGGCTTTAGAGCTGAAATCTACTAGTATCTATAACTGAAAGGGAATCTGAACTACGAGTCATCGGGGTGTCTCTGGCCCACCCTGCTGACCTTAAAAGGATACTCCTGCACTGATTAAAAAAAAAAAAAAAAAAAAAACAATCATAAACATAGTTTTCACACTTACTATCCCTCCTGAGTCTGGCGTGGACATTTCTGGTTCCTACACCTGTGATAGCAAACTCCCTGGAGCTTTAGCAGGCCATGGCCTGGATTTCAGGAAAAGTAACAGCTTGGCTTTAGTTACTTCAGGCACTGGTCACAGGACCAGGCCCTGGAAAGGACTTCCTCAGCTTACTCTGAGACAGGGCTGTGATAGGCCCAGAGGTAGGAAAGTGGCTGGCAAACTTCCTCTTAAGCATGCACAGAATGTCCCATAGGAAGTTAACCCCTTTATGTCCCTCAGCATATGCTATCTATGAGTGGCATTACAGTACGGCTATTTTTAACACTTGGTCCCAGAGTAAACCTCTTAGAGACCCTAGAATAAAAGTGTGTGCCGCCCTAGATATACATACATTCAGCAGCAGTGCACAAGGACTCTGGGGCATAAGGAGAGATCTATCAGTCGTTAATGCAGATAGAGAGGAAAGATATGGCACTCACCACTGGCGATTTTCTTACAAAAGCTTTATTATGTCCACGCTAGGGCAACAGACAGACATACAGGTGAGAGGACGCTATCAGCTGTGAGTGCCGATAGCGTCCTATAACCTGTATGTCTGTCTGTTTCGGTATAGCTCATGGTAAATCAGGCGCTGGAGGAGGCCACAAGGTGGTTGGCACAAACATTTGTGCCTATTCTGTGGAGTACACCAGGGGTGCATTTGATGAAAGTGCCCCAATGTGTAATAACTGCCCTACAATACAGGGACTAGTACAAGATGAATAGTGGAATGAGCGCTCACCTTACATCCTAAATACACCCTGGAATCTTGGAAAGCAAACTCCTTCTCTTAGCGTTCCCATTCATTTTAGTATTAAGTATATCATAAAAAATTCTCATAGTATTTTCTCTACGAGGAATTCTGGAAATGGAGTTTAGAATCCAACCATGAGCATTCATGCCCATTAAGCAACCCTTAATAATTTAAAACAGGAAGCAAAAGGCTGTGTAAAATCATCTAATAAACATCGAGAGTGGAGCGGATTGTCTAATGAAGCAAAAACCACCATTATTATTCCATCAAAATATCATTATTTCCTTAACCGAGGCCAATACATCAATATAGCCCAATGCTAATCTCTAGTTTATACAGGTCATAGGGTCATTGGGCACTTTTGTCCTCGAAGCGTCCGCAACCATGAAGTCTTTTTCACTAAAACAGTTCTGTCAGCCCTCCGGAAGAAGGTGGATTAATCTATTGTAATCTTTTCCAGCCTTTTGTCCTTAGAGCTCACAATCTATAACGTCTCGGTGCTAAGATTTTCATGCGTTCAAGCATATAGATTGGTAAACGGAGCAGAAGACCTTCCTATGCCCAGTCATATAAGTTCAGTGAGGTTTTTGGTCATTACTTTGACAAGCTTATTAACGTGTCTTGTGCCTATGCAGCCTTCAGCCAGACACTACGCTCGGCCACATACCCCAGCTGCTCTGTCTTAACATATTAAAAAGCACATTAAACAAGGGCTTGTGAAGGTGAACGGCTTCATAAATCACATTATTAACTCCTAAGATCGTTCTATTGTGTACTGTTAAGCATTACCCTATAATCTGGTTCACAGACCCAGTGGTGTATGAAGAATCATTTTCAGGCAATGCTGTATGGGAAAAAAAATATGCAAATTAGATCTCTTACTACACTGGAGAACACACAGCAGTTCTATACCTCTCCAGGTCTGTTCCATAGCTTCAGGGCTGCTGCGCATGCCATGCAGCTGCCCTATTAAGAGTCCATTCACATGTACCGTATCTTGCAGTGAAATTCACTGAAATACTGATTATTATTACTATAAGTTTATGGCACACCATTCTCCCAGCAGATTTTTATAGTAAAACTAAACTGTTTAGCTGCTGTAAAAATAATAACTAGATGATACTTACCTGTCCCCGCTCCCCCGGCACTGTCCTGCTTGCCTCTTTGGGTTACCTGGTCAGTGACGGCCTGCTCGGCCAATCCCTGCACTGTCCCGCCACAGCCACTGATTGACTAGGTGGTCTATCACTGAGCAGGGAACTCAAGGAAACAAGCAGGAGTGTGTCTGGGGGAGCGCAGACAGGTAGGACAGCTCCAGGATATGTTCAGTAGCCCTGCAGCTATTGGAGGCACAGAGCTGCTGTGTATTCTCCAGTGTAGTAGTATCTTTTCCCCAAAGCCTGACCTTTTTATTATTTTTACCATCACAGCAGCTAAATAGTTAAAGAAGCAGTACCAAAAAGAAAAATACATCTCAAGTCTTCCAGTACTTCTCAGCTGCTGTATGTCCTGCATGAAGTGGTGTATTCATTCCAGTCTGACACAGTGCTCTCTGCTGCCACTTCTGTCTGTGTCAGGAACTGTTCAAAGCAGACACAAATCCCCACAGAAAACCTTTCCTGCTCTGGACAGTTTCTAACATGGACAGAGGTGGCAGCAGAGAGCACTGTGTCAGAATAGAAAGAATACACCACTTCCTGCAGGACATACATCACCTAAAAGTACTGGAAGACTTAAGATTTTAAAATAAAAATAACAGAAATCTGTTGATTTGAAAACTTTTTTTTTCATCAGGTGTTCCCATTTTAAGTTAGCAAAATCCACAAAGTCCTATGCATTATACTGGAGATGGGCAATTATTGATTGACTGCTTCATCCTACCAGTGTTAGAGAGGCTGCAACAGTAGGAAATTCAATATTCTTTCCACTTGGGCACTTGCCAGAGTAGAAACACCAGACTCCGATAGACATACAGGGGGAGATTTATCAAACATGGTGTAAAGTGAAACTGGCTCAGTTGCCCCTAGCAACCAATCAGATTCCACCTTTCATTCCTCACAGACTCTTTGGAAAATGAAAGGTGGAATCTGATTGGTTGCTAGGGGCAACTGAGCCAGTTTCACTTTACACCATGTTTGATAAATCTCCCACACAATGTCTAAGTTACTTGAAATGTATTTTAAGCAAGCAATGAAAGATTAATGGCGGCAAAACCAATATAATTATTTTAACAATCCAAAATAGCTAAAAATGCCGGTTTGCAAAACAATATTCAATTCTTAGTTATTTTATGCAAAGATTGACAGTAAGTTGTGTGCAGGATATCTATATATCAATCAATCAATCAATCAATCAATATATATATATATATATATATATATATATATATATATATATATGGTCTTGCTGTAGTAGTTGTAGAGATAGCAGTGACTCAACAGCCCCTCTACCATGCTCTGTAAGTAGACAGTATTATTAATGGCACATTGTACATAGGGGCCCAAATGTATATTTTGCACTGCAGACTATGAGTCTCATTTTAGATCTCTACTACCCTTATGCTATGCTTTAAAAATTATACAGCCCTAGGAACTATAAGATTTGTTCAGGACTTGATTCAGAAGTGCACTGATTCCCTGTGAACTCCCATGCAACTTTTGTACAGGAGCAGGAACTCCTCTCAAAGACTGGAGTCCCTGCTCCTGCACAGTCCACTGAAAAGCTTTACATATATTCACTAAGCTGGGTGCAGAGCATCCGGCCCAGCAAACATAAGTATAAACTTAGATACCTCTGCCCTTGACTTTTCCTGCTTGAGTAAATTGTCCGAAATGCTGTACCACCACTAGCGATGATGTAAGCCGCACCAGGGAACTGAGTCTAAGGGCCGCTAAGTGTCCACCGCAAGGAGCAGGCAACCCCAGGCCACTATTCCAGACTTAGCTTGCCATAGGCAGGCAGGTTTGAAAACAGCAGGACTCACGTCTGGAACTAAGATAGCGGTTGCAGGCAAAAGCAAAAAATAGCAGGAACCAGGGACAGCTGGAACCACGGGCAGGAACCACGGTCAAGCTGGAACCACACACAAACAGAGGGGTCAGGGAAGTGCAGGAATTTATAAGGAAGTGTCAGGGTACATTAACTAATCAGGGATGTACTGTTCCATTAAATCTGCACAAGCTGGTGGACGCCCTAGGAAATGCCTCACCCATCCTCGCTCCTGGTCCGTCCTGCTCTGGCCGGTGCGCCCTTCCCTGCCTCCTAACACTTTGACTCGATTTACTTAGTGCTAATTACAGTCACAGGAAAGATCTACAAGCTTAGCTTTACTGTCCTACCATTAATGGATTCCAACTAGACACACGACAACCTCCTGGGATTTGTTTCAGAAGGATTTGTTGTGAGTTTATTCCCTTCTAATTCAACAGCTGGTTTGAATTTGGCAACACACTCACTTTGTCAGGTTTAGAGCAGAATGAATGTGAATTAAGTTGTAAGGCATAGAGTGTCAGTACATAAGCAGGGACTCCTGCCTTCTGACTGGTGTCCCTGCTCCTTAATTGATTCACTCCAATTAAATGTAAAAAAAAAAAAAGAAAAAATCAGATTCAGATGAATCCAATTATTAAACACCAAAATTACTTATCATAAGGTCCATCGTGTTCGAAGAAGGTGTAGATTCTTATCTTTTCTATGGTGTTTGCCAGCCATAAGCCCCACTTTCATGTGGAGAGGAGGAGTGGCCTCCTTCTATGCCTAATTTATCATGGTTTATGCCTGGAAACAGGAGTAGACCATGGCAGAAATTGACACCTCCTCTGGAGTTTCTGCAGGCTTTACTAAGAGGTATGTGTCTTTCTTTTTTTTTTTTTAAGACTGACGTACGTCTCACCACTTTTCAAAAACACAGAAAAATGCAACAGCTCACCGCAATGGCAAGATACAGACCAACTACAGACATGAAAATTGTTAAAAGCAGCCCCCCCAACTGTCAAAAAAACTTCTTTAAAAAATAATGAGGCTCTTGGTTACCATTTGCAAATGGTGTAAACTACCCCGCCACGTTACGGTGGACTCATACCGAGGCAGTCCTACACTGTACTATGGCCTCTCCATGGCATAAAATACGCCTATACTCTGGGCATGCAAGATCCAACTAATGCTGGCAAAAGTAATTACACCACCTGGGTGGGATGGGTGGTGTGCACGAACAAGTGGAGACAGCCACTCCCCCCATCTGGAACACAAATTTGGTCAGCTCTCCTAGAACACCATTCACACTAGGTAGGAGCACGTTGCTATGGCTGAAATTGCAAACACACAAAAACACAGAAAAATGGAACAGCTCATAGCAAAGGCAAGATACAGACCCACTACAGACATGAAAATAGTTAAAAGCAACCCCCCCCCCCCTAACTGACAAAAAAAAACCTTCCACAAAAATAATGAGGCTCTTGGTTACCATTTGCAAATGATGTGAACTAACAATGTACCAGCTACATTGTAGGACTGCCCCGGTATGAGCCCACCGTAAAGTGGTGGGGTAGTTTACACAATTTGCAAATGGTAACCAAGAGCCTCATTATTTCTGTGGAAGTTTTTTTAGCGGTTGGGGGGGTGCTTTTAACTATTTTCATGTCTATGGTGGGTCTGTATCTTGCCATTGCGGTCAGCTGTTGCATTTTTCTGTGTTTTTGTGTGTCACCACTTTTCAACAAAATAAATGTCAGAACTTTTTTAAAATTTACTTACTTAATCTTTCCTTCTAGTTGGACCGCAATGAGACAACTTTCCGAACTTTCAGGTTCGTTCGAACCCAAACGCTCAACATTTTACTCTCAGTGGCTGGAGAAGTTGGTTGCAGCTCTACGAAGTCCTGGAAAACTTGCATGTGTACTTTCTATTGGTACCTTGATTGCGCATATGTGACTTTTTGATCGCTTTTTATAAAAAATTTTCTGGATTTGATGTGACCAAAAATGCACAATTTTGGAATTTTTTTGCGCTGACGCCATTTACCAAGCGAGATCAGGAATGTGATAATTTAATAGTTCGGGCGATTACGCACGTGGCGATACCAAATATGTTTATTTATTTGTTTATTTATTTGTTTATATTTATAAAATGGGAAAAGGGGGTTATTTGGACATTTATTAGGGGAGGGGATTTTTTTATTAATAAATTTTTTTTTTACTTTGTTTTTACATTAACTAGAAGTCCCCCTGGGGGACTTGTATATACACAGCACTGATCTCTCATAGATATCAATGCTGTGTATATACACAGCAAAGATCCATTAGATCGGTGATAGATTGCTTTGGCCTGCTGCAGGCCACAGCAATCTATTGGCGAGCCGGGATCAGCGTCATTGCGACGCTGAGGCCCGGTATGGGCAGAAGGACGGATTTCCCCCACTAGACACCAGGGACATACGGCGCAATGCCTCTAAATGCAGCTGTCAGGTTTGACAGCTGCATTTAGAGGCTTAATTTGCCGGCTAATAGAGGCGTTCCCTGGCTACAGATTTCAGCCGGGAGCAGCGACGTTCAGAGTGGGGTCCCGGCGGGACCCCCTCTCTGAACTCCCCCCGCGGCACCATGACGTATCAGATAAGTCATGGGTCGCTAAGGGGTTAAAAAGGAAACAGCCAAACTATGCTAGCTACAATACTAGGACTATTACAGAAGGGCAAATTTATTAACGTATATTGTTGTAGAAGTGTCAAAAATTTGAAAATCACAATGAAAAAAAAAAGGCAATCAGCCAGTCGATCATCCAATCTAAGAAACCCAACTTTTATAACAGAGGATTGGAGTGCGAGCCCTGATTATGTAAAGCGCACACTTAGTTCAGTAATGAAACCAAATTTGTTACACACCGGAGTGGAGTGCGAGAACTGATAATGTAAAGCTCACATCAGTTCAGTAATGAAACCAAATTTGTTTAACAGGGGAGTGCAAGCACTTATTATGTAAGGCACGCGCTCCATTCACTGATCCCAGTAAATTGGTTTAACTCAATAGGAGTTTACAGGAGTTTACAGTGCCCAGTACCCAATATTTCTGTTAGTTTCTCCCTGCTCTTCTCTAACTGCCTGCTGCCATCCATGCTCTCTCCTCCACACACAGCCAACTGGCCATCTCCCCAAACTAACCGCCTAATATAGAGAGGGAGGTACCGCCTAATATAGAGAGGGAGGGACCTGCAGCTGATTGGACGGGCGCTAGGAATTATGGTTAATCCCTTTCTCCTGCCCAATGACGCTCCAGACAGCATGTGCTGCCACCATTTTTTTTTTCTTTTTGCGAATTTCCTTAACAAATTGGCAGAAATTCACTTCACAGAACGAAGTGAATTGACGGTCCAATTCGCAGCGAGTTTTGATTTGCTTCACTCATCTCTACAAAAAACTGTCCCTAAACTTCATAGTAAATTCAGAATGAAAAATACACAGTGAAATATTCCCTGATAATAAAGAACTCTCAGAATGAGGTTTTTTCTGACAGGACTTTGTAAAATTTACTTATGACCTTGGGGGTAGATCGGAGATAATAGGAAGATACAATAGTATCTGAAGAGTCGTATATCGAAGGCAGTGCCTTAGTGCATCATAAATGACAAGGTGAGAGGGGTATAGGTATTTAATTCAGAATCCATTAAATGTTCTGTCTATCTGTGTCTGTTCTCTGCCAGACATACTGGGAAGAATTGATTTTACAATATTAGGCACTTAAGACATGTTCTTAATGCGCCATTAAATTACCATCTGTAACTGGCTTTATTCTCCAACACACTAAAAGTGGAGGAGACTTCTGGGATGGATAAAATACGGCCTTCTCCCTGGCGGAGATTAGCAGAAAGGAGATTTACTAGTAGCTCATAATTTTACAGATGACCTTCCATGAAAAAAAAAATCTCTAAAAAAGACTGTGTCTTCATGTATTCTAACAATATTGAAAAGGATCACACCATTGACAGACCAGCAAAAGGACTTTATAGATATATTGTGCTTTTACTCACCCCCAGACATATAACTTTCTAATATAGTGTTGTCACTAGTAGAACTGGCTGCAATGTGGTTTTGCAAAATAAAAAACAGAAAAACTACAAAATGTGTATTGTCTATAGCTCCTCCTTCTCTCCATATACAACGCATCATCTGATGTCACAGAAGACTTGGCTGGATCTTGTTTCTAAGCTCAAGCCTTATCCCCCGTGAGTCATGTTACCATCTCTGACCAGCCCCTCCAGCCTATATTACCATCTCTCCATCATATAAACAGATACATATACACCTTTATTGGGACATTTAGAGAGAATAAGAAGTGATTATAGCATGCTGCCTTGTGCTGAATAATGCAGCAGGTGCTGCAACCTCCCTTTGTAGTGGTCTGAAGTCAACTGTGAAATTAGATATTCTGCAACAGCTTTGGGAGGAGGGAACTATAAGTAGTGCTGTGGGAGGGGAGTAAGCAGGGTGGGTGAACTGTGATGAACAGCTCAGGGAAACCATTCTGGGATTGGTTCATTCTGGGACGTGTACTGAGCAACTACTTAGCTTGGAATTGCAACCACTAAATGCAGAACTAAAACCCCCAAACAAATGGTTTTTTGGCTGTTTTTAAAGAAGGGGCAGACAGATATGCAATGCTATATGCTTCTGAAGCATTTTCCTTTTTTCCCTGATGTCGAAGTACCCCTTTAAGTTGAAACTGAGAACTAGACCATTTTTATTTATTTTATTCAACCAGAACAGATTTAAAGGACAATTCTGGCATTCAAAAAAAGAAGAAAAAGGACTGACATACATTTCATATTCCCCATCCCTTGGGAGACGGTCACCGTCAGCTCCAGTCGACATGTTCAGTTCTCCCTCACTTCTGGGTTCTAGTGTAATGAATGGGAGAGAAAAGGCTACTAGTGCAGAAGCACACCTGTAGCCTTTTCATTGGGTATATTGCATCACACAGCTTCCAGTTTGCTCAGCCAATCTGGGGGGGAAATGGGGGTTACCAGTGAGGGGGAAGGGATTTATTAATCAGTTATGTTGCCATGTGGTGTATTCTGTTCCTCTGCTAACAGATTTAGTAAATCTAGACTAACTAGTCATCATTAGTGTTGAGCGAACACTTATATTCTTGAGTGCTCGCTCCTTTATGCTCGAGTGCTCAACTTGAGTAATGAACCCCATTAAAAATCAATAGTATAATATGCCGGCCACAGCAGGCTTTAGGACCATGTGAAATCCCGGCTTGTATAGGGCGCTGGTGTCCAGTAGACCACAGATTGAAGTGGTTATCTCATAAAAAGGAGTTTTATTAAAATGCAACAACGCGTTTCGGCCGCCAAGTGTAAGGTGGCCTTTCTCAAGTTTGAGAAAGGCCACCTTACACTTGGCGGCCGAAACACGTTGTTGCATTTTAATAAAACTCCGAGATAACCACTTCAATCTGTGGTCTACTGGACACCAGCACCCTATACAAGCCGGGATTTCACATGGTCCTAAAGCCTGCTGTGGCCGGCATATTATACTACTTATCGTACGTTTCCCTTGGACGTACCCTGGCAGGAGCTGCGGTGTTCATTCTACTATGCCCGATATAGAGTTGTGCCTATAATCTAGCACAACTCTTCTAGGTGAGTGCTACACATTCCCCTCTGTGTTAGATACTCTTGCCATCTTTTATTGCACCAGAAGGCGCCCCCGCTCTCTTCTTTTTTCTCTCTTTTATTAAAATTCAATGGGAGACTCAAGCACTTAACCAGGTGTCCCTTACTCGGCAGAGTGTAGGGTGCCTGGTTAACCTATTACATTTTCTTCTTCTAATTTTTGTATAGTTTATCCCTTTAATGGATGTTTCAATGAAATAGACAAAAATTTGAAACAAAAATGTAATAGGTTTCCGCAAGACACATTAGAAGTATGGCGGTATGCCATCAATTGCATCTTGCACAGCATTTTAAAAAAACTAAAATTCTGTGTTGCTGCTATAGTGAAAAAACAATAAAGCAGCCATACCTACCTGTCCGTCCTCCTCCTGATGCCCTTCGACGTCACCTTTGATCTCCCTACTCAATGACAGTTCACTTCGCTGTCCCATACCAGCTAGTGATAGGCTTAGCGGGCTGTCCCTGAGTAGGGGACCTGTGTTGGTGGCGGAAGGCATCAGGAGGAGCATGCACAGGAAACTATATCTGCTTTATTGTTTTTTTTTTAATGTAAAGGTACCCTTAAACAGTTTCAGAGCTCCCGGAAACATAATGAATGTCGATGCCAGGAGCTCCAAAACTATTTAAATATTTGTACTACTGTACTGACACTAATATTAGCAGTAATAGTGCTAATATTTAAAACGCAAAAAAACTGAAAGTGCAACAGCAACCTACAAGTGCAAGCGCTTACCATGTCTATGTCACCACGTTAAGGTGTCCTCAAAGACCTAATATTTTAATTTTTAAAAAGCACCCTGAGGTGCTCAGTCAAGCGTTAAGCTCGATCGAGCACCATGTGCGACCAAGCGTCAAGCCCAAAACTATCATCATATTTATAAAAAGCTATATACGTAGATAATTTCTTTGGAGCTGTGAGTTCCTCTTGAATGGTGTCCTAAGATGCCGCTTATTCTACTACCCCCTCCCCCCCCATCCCATCCCATATACTCTGGTTCTGGCCTTCATAAACATCAGTTATCCTGGTAACCTTATGGCCTCATCTAACAATGCATCTCCCTCTACTTACTGAGAAATGTGACTTGTAGATTTCTTACTTTAAGAGGAAAGGGGCAAGAATGCACCAGTATAAGTTAAAAAAAACAACAACTAGGTCCCTTTTTTTCCTTTGCTTGTAAAGAATCTTTTCCATTATCTGTCTCGATTTATTTACACTTGTAATGTATCTGTTTGTATTAAATGCCTCTATCATTTTCTGTTCTTGCCGCTGTTCTGAATTATTTTTGTCATTTTTTCATCTTTTATCTCGCAGAAGCTTTTATCTTTCCTGATAATTCATGTTAGAAGTCTGTCGTTTGTAATGTAAATCTCTATAAACCGACAGATAATTTTGTTTTTGAATTTTGTTTCTTAAGATTTGAGAACTTCTAACATCTGCCAAAGGATAGAGAATACAATAAGATTCGGCCAATGTATTCATCTCTAAGTTTAACCAACTTGGAAGCATTTACATAGAAAAGTGTTTAGCACATACTTTGCTTAGTTTACGCTTCACGTTTTTAACTCATTACTTTTGAGAACACTTGTGTTGCATTATAACTGCTATGGTAGATATGGAAAGCAGTGGGGTGGATTACAAAGAATCTCCTGGTCTACACCCATAGTCTTGGAAAATGATCTACAGAATAGTCATGGATCATCTCCAGGGCAGTCTTCAGGATGCAGTTGGTCACAGTATGAGATGGTAGCATAGTCAGAATGGAGCTAAAGGGCTGAAGGTAGGAGTAGAACAGCTAGTACTTCAGCAACCCCAAGTGATGGGAATCAACAAGGACATTATTAGGGACATTCATGGTCAGAAGTACCAGGAATGAGAGCCAGTACAGCACACTTAGACAGGCACAACATTGGAAGCTTATTGACCTTTAAGTAAACCTTCACGTCTGACATCATTGGCGGGGACTGGGTGCCTGGCACCATAATGTTGTCAATCAAAGAGAGAAGGAAGGCTGTGGCTGAAATTAGGATCTGAGGAAAAGGCAAGGAAACTGACTGCAGCTATTGGCTAGAGTTGAAGCTGATTGGTGGAGTTGGGTGCGTACCAGTCACCACCACTCTGTATTTCTCCTAAATTGTATGAGGCTAGAAGGAACACTTCATTTGGGCTTTTTCGATGAGCTCTAGGATGTTAGCATATAAACCAAACTTCTTTCCTCCCTTCCATATCCCTAATCAAGAAAAAACGTTGCTGAGAATTCCAAGATGGAATCAAAAGATGTCTCAATCACTGTAGGTGACATGATGATGACCAGAGGTTAGAGGAAGGTAGTCACTGACAGGACCATGGGTGACATTGGAGAAGTCTGGTTGATTACTGACTCTTGAACCTGGAGAGGTAACAACTGTGGAATTATAATGTGGGGGGATCGGGGGCCACCTGGGGCTTAAGGTTTCTGGAGGACCCACAGCTATCCGAACCACCCACATCTGATCTCACAGCAGCTGCAGATCTTTGTGGGTTCGGGCAGATGCTATGCACACTCAATTCACAATTCGCTAAGAGGCCACCAGGATGTCTGGTGCAGGCAGCCTCTGTAATGCTGCCTGTGCTGGAAGACAGAGGAGGAGAGGGTGCATCTGGAGAGCTGCAGCATCATGTGGGAAGTGAGTTTTTTTACTGTTTAGGTGTGATTACACAGGAGGGCCATGGACTAAGGGGGACTAGACAGGGGGCCATGGACTAAGGGGGACTAGACAAGGCCATGGACTAAGGGGGGCTACACAAGGGGCCATGGACTAAGGGGGACTACACAGGGGGCCGTGGACTAAGGGGGACTACACAGGGGGCCATGGGCTAAGGGGAACTACACAGGGGGCCATGGACTAAGGGGGACTACACAGGGGGCCATGGACTAAGGGGGACTACACAGGGGGCCATGGACTAAGGGGGACTACACAGGGGGCCGTGGACTAAGGGGGACTACACAGGGGGCCATGGGCTAAGGGGAACTACACAGGGGGCCATGGACTAAGGGGGACTACACAGGGGGCCGTGGACTAACAGGGACTACACAGGGGACCGTGGATTAAAGGGGGACCACACAAAGGGCCATCTACTAAAGGAACACTACACAAGGGATCATTCACTATAGGGAAATTACCAAGAGTGCCATCTACTAAAGGGGGATGCACCCCACTGGGGTTGGGTGGATAGCCCTGGGCCTAGGGTTCATTTAATCCAACCCTGAATAAAATTATATTTTCAACACATAAAAGCAAACCTTACAATATACTTATTTACATTCGGAATGCAGCTTATCCTCCCCAGTAGCCATGTGATATTACCGGGATTATATTATCAGCAACATCACCCAATTATTGGTTAAGAGATAGGGGTGTATGGTTTTCAGAATGTGCTCTGAACACAGTTTGTGTGCAGAATAAAGGAGCTATGTTGTAATACCACACACAACCTGAGGACAGGGGTGGTGCTGTTTATGGGGGGGGGGGGGGGGAAGTAGCCATGTATTTTTGAATCGTCGATATTAATGACTTTGAAATTCAGAAATAAAACTGTATAAAATGTATAATTCCATGTGCCGCAGTAGGGGAGCAAAAGTTCAGTTCTAAGGCGGAGAGTGATAAATACCCTCCTATTTATGCATTTGGTAATAAGAACCAGATGGAAGATAGATAGATAGATAGATAGATAGATAGATAGATAGATACAGTAGATGTAAATTCTATATATAGCTTTAACGACATCAATCCAAGTAAAAATATCCCTGAATTAGTTAATAAGTATTTTTCTTTTACATTGCTCAATGAGACCTGACCTGCTCCCCCACCTGTCTTTAATATTCCAAGTATTAAGAATTATATTTTTTACTTACACAAATGAGGCATGAAGAGCTACCTTATAAGACAACCTAATCAGCCCTCTTCTTCCTCAGCCCCCCCACCGTCTCTGATCTGTATTGCTAAGAAGAGGTGAATCAGTATGATACATAGAGAAAGTCAAAATCACTCATAACCCATCAGCAGGTTGCCATGGAGAAAGAAGGATGGAATTTACATTCCGGGGCTCATGAATGTTGATTACTCAAGTATAATTATCTCAAAAGCAACATGTCACTATTCAGTGTTTTCCTGGTTACACTAGGATATTCTAATGATGTTTTCATGGAAAATCCACCTTTTCAAGTGACTGTTTTTTCTATCATCGTCTCTTTGTCCTACCACAAATATCCTGCCAGGCGCATCAAAGTGATTGAGGGTAATTATACAGAACAGAAGCCATAAGGGTGGGTTCACACGTGCCGTTTCAATGCAGTTTTTTTTAACGCAGTTTTTGAAGCAATTACCCGGAATGAATCTTAACCTTTTCTTGACTGGGTCAAGTCCTATTTTTGCATTTTCATATTTCTTCTTCTCCTTTTATTTTCCATCCACCTACATGGTCAATCAACAGTCAGGACACCTTTTTATTTCAGAAAGGAAAGGGGAAATAACATATTTAAATATCCCAGCAAATAATGGGTCAGGGGTCGTTTAGGCTATGTTCAGAACATGGCCGCAATCTTCAAAGCCATATTGGATCAAGGGTAAGTTTTTCCAATAGGAAGGTGGTCATGTAGCATATCAAAGAAGACCAGAATTGTCTCAGAAATGCATTTCTGCAATCAGATTGCTTCAACAACAACTGGGAACGTTCTCTGTGATGCACAGCTATTTGACATGTTCAATGTGTTACCAGGGAATCAGATCCAAATATGGCCAAAGTAGATGGAATGGTGCATGCCATACATGATATATATATATATATATATATATATATATATATATATATATATATATATATATATATATATATATATATCATTAGACAATCTGTGTAAACCTGCATGGGGTTGTGTTTGGACTGACCTATAGAATAATGGTATCATGTGACTTTTACCATATAGTGCATTATGTAGACACAGGGACCCCCAAAAAGTTAGCATATTGCATTTTTTTTTATGATTACACCAATTTATATCTTCATAAATAATACATTTTATATCCATATACCATAATATCATACATGTTATGGTAGAATGAAAGATGCCATTACAAAGTACAACTACTCTAAAAAACAAGCCCCCATATGGCCCTGTAGATAGAAAACTGAAAGTGCTAGAGCTCTTAGAAGGGGAGGAGGAAAAAAATGAAAACATAAAAATGAAATTTTGCGCGGTCCACTGGGTCATTTTGGGCCGGGTCCTCGAAGGGTTAATAGGATGCCACATGCTTCAAGTGCATACCAGCAGGTTAATAGGTATGGTAGTCATCATAGAGTCCCATAAGGGGGTCTGCCACTAGAGATGAGCGAACCTAGAGCATGCTTGAGTCGATCCGAACCCGAACTTTCTGCATTTGATTAGCGGTGGCTGCTGAACTTAGATAAAGCCCTAAGGCTACTTGGAAAACATGGATATAGTCATTGGCTGTATCCATGTTTTCCAGACAACCTTAGAGCTTTATCCAAGTTCAGCAGCCCCCGCTAATCAAATGCCGATCGTTCGGGTTCGGATCGACTTGAACCCGAACCAGGTTCGCTCATGAATAGATTATCCCCATAGTGGTTACAATTAGTTGAGACCCTCAAGAACACTTTTTTAATCTTCTAATGAAGATAAAGACAAAACTTGGCCAAATTCTCAGAGGAACTACATTATGTCTTCCTTGTATTTGTTTTTCTACAATCTCATGGAAATTTCCAGTCTACACGAGACCTTCTCCATACAAACAATTGCCAGTGGAACGATAATTTACATTTATTTTTAACCCTTTTCGAGATGTTGGAAACAAAGCATCTGTCTTGGATCCGACTCCGTTGCACTCTCTATCTGGTACCTTATTGCCATATGTGTCAGGTTTTGATAAGGCAATGCCACTGTGCCACCTACACATTTAGAACTATGATGCCTTTGGTTGAATTCATTATACAAAGAGAGACCACCTGCTATTTTGAAACCTCCTTTCATTACCCGGTTCCAAGCAAGAGAAAGAGAGAAAGAACGAGCTCTGGAGATAACACTACAGCAGATTGAGAAGGAACAAGGAGAATATTCTCATGTATGATCCGGGACATCTGATTGGTGGGTGGGTGACAGCTGGACCCGAAAATCAAATTCAGTCGCTTTGAGATTTTGGAAGGAAAAGGGATTTTTACAGTTTGCAATGTTTTTTTTTTTCCTTGTGTCATGCTGTCCTTTGCTGATCTATTAACTAGGAGGCTATAAAAGGCAGCCTAGAGCTCATTAGGAGACGTGAGAGGATAACCGACAGGTACTGTGAGCGTGTCACACAGCACTGGAGAAAAGTTGGATTTCTCTTGACTCATTTCAAGATGCAGGGAAAGAAAAGAGCGTGCTCTGCCTTAACTATTTCATTCCCTGTCTCAAATGGGGCAATAATGATGGATTACAAACACTGGAAGGATGTAACAGAATTGATATTGTGCAGCTTTTATATAAAAACTGTAAAAAAAAAATGTTAAAAACTATATTTAAAAAAAATTGTATAAAAGAATTTTGCCACATGTTTAAAAGGTGGTATCAACTATGCCTAGCCAATAACAAGCGGGGGCTTCTGGAGATGAGGATAAGCCCTCCAATTATAACATTAGGAGTAAAAAGCACCCTGGTAGCCAGATACTACTAGTTACCACCACCACTACGAGTTAGATACTACCAGTTACCATTAGTCTTGCAAGATAACACTCCATCCAAATACTATCACCAGTCTAGTCAGATACAGATACATTCTAGTCCAGACAGTAACAACTTGAGTTACCCCAAGTCTATCCAGGTACTATTTGTTACTGCCACTCTATCCAGATGCTACTAGTTCGCACTGGTCTAATTAGATACTTGTTACCATTAAAGGGGTTATCCAGCGCTACAAAAACATGGCCACTTTTCCCCCTACTGTTTTCTCCAGTTCAGGTGCAGTTTGCAATTAAGCTTCATTTACTTCTATGGAACTGAGTTTCAAAACCCCACCCAAACTGGAGACAACAGTAGGGGGAAAGTGGCCATGTTTTTGTAGAGCTAGATAACCCCTTTAATCCAGTCAGTTACTACTAGTTGCCACCACTATAGCCAAATACTGCTAGTTGCCTCACTCTAGACAGTTACTATTCCCTACCCAAAAGCACAGGAAAATGAAACAGCTCACTGCAATGGCAAGCAATGTAGACCCACTACAGACATGAAAATAGTTAAACGCAGCCCTCCCAACTGCTTAAAAAAAAAAACTCCACCCATCCCACCCAGGTGGTGCAATTATTTTTGCAGGTATAAGACGGATCTTGCATGCCCAGAGAATAGGCATATTGTACACCATGGAGAGGCCATAGAACAGTGTAGGGTCCCCCCCGAGCATGAGGCTACCTCATCGTGGTGGGGTGGTTTACACTGTTTGCAAATGGTATTAGCAGTTGGGAGGGCTGCTTAATTTTTTTCATGTCTGTAGTGGGTGTCACAAGAGCGCCGGACGTAGGTAGGGAACAGGACAAGACTGTGAGCCCTAACCACTAGAACCCACCTTCTGTCCCTACCTACTTGCCTCAACGGCCCTAAACGGCCGCGGACAACCACGGTGTCAGTCCCTGTCCTACACCAGGTAATACACAAAACAAGACAGACGAAACAAACACAATAATGAAGAGTCTACAGTCCGGATCAGCAACGGCGGTCTGCAAGGTACAAAAACGTAAGAAGAAGAGTCAGGGACAGGCAAGGAGGTCAGGGCAGGCAGCAGACAAAGCAGGTTGGGAGATCAAGCAATAGGTTAGTAACAGAAGTAACAGAACCAGCAACCCACAGGTGCAAGGGCCCACCGTATATACTCCTCCCAGTGTACACACGGTAAACACCTGCCCCGTAGATGTTAAAAGTTAAAATATATTTTTTTTATTAAATTTTTTTTTAAAGTGAGGATCCTAGCAAACTATTTGATCAAAGAGAGTGTACCATGTCACCACGTTAAGGCGTCCCCAGAGACACTGTCCCTACTATAGCATTTTCACACTAGCAATGGCCTCTCCTGGGCTTAATAAGATAGGAGCCAAATGATCTCTTTTATAGCAGCCTTGGGACATGGGTGGAGTGCAAGCCAACATGAGGTAGCCACACACCCCACATTTAACAGAAAAAAAATTTATATTTTGATTTTTAATATCTACGGGGCAGGTGTTTACCGTGTGTACACTAGGAGGAGTATATACGGTGGGCCCTTGCACCTGTGGGTTGCTGTTGCACCTTCTGTTTTTTGTCCTTACTTAAGCCACAAACAGCGTGCAACCTGCAGTGTGAACAGAGTCATAGATGTGCTGCCAAAATTTCCCTTTTTTCTGTTGAATGTGGGGGGTGTGGCTACCTCCTGTTGGCTTGCACTCCACCCATGTCCCAAGGCTGCTATAAAAGAGATCATTTGGCTCCTATCTGCCCAGTTGTAGGCTTATTCAGCCCAAGAGAGGCCATTGCTAGTGTGAAAATGCTAGAGTAGGGACCGTGTCTCTGGGGACACCTTAACGTGGCGACATGGTACACTCTGTTTGATCAAATAGTTTGCTAGGATCCTCAGTTTAAAAAAAAAAAAAATTATTATATTTTAATTTTTAATATCTACGGGGCAGGTGTTTACCGTGTGTACACTGGGAGGAGTATATACGGTGGGCCCTTGCACCTGTGGGTTGCTGTTGCACCTTCTGTTTTTTGTGGCTCCATTAGAATCAATAAAGCCACATTATAGAGGGACGGAGGTTTCTTCCTACTGATAGTACATTTAAAGTTAGGGAAAAAAACGAACTTTACTTCACAGTGCGGCTAACCTGTTGAAGCGATCTTTTGTAAAGCTTTATCATCTCTCGTTCTCTCCAGATCCTACTAGTTGCCACCACTTTAGCCAGATACTATTCATTACCACCACTAAAGCTAGATACTACTTGTGTGATCAGAAACTACTAATTTATCTCTCTGATATCTCTTTCTCACTGCATTTAGTTTTATCTGTGATGGGAATATGTTGAATAAAATGTTTCCAGAATGTCCCCAAACTTTTAAAAATACACAAGTTTTGTAAAACCTACGAGAGGCTAAGCACCTTCTGATAATACCCAAAGGAAAATGGAATAAAATAATGGCATGTTTGAGGTCACTTTTATAGCGGTGTTCTCAGTTTCGGGAATCCATAGTGTAGGTTTCGAAAGTTAAGCCGCATGAAAATGTCACAAGTAACGTTAATTAGATTTTATTTCCTGACTAATTGATAGCTAATTAATTCCAGTTAATGCGTTACAATGTATTAGTGAACATTTTTCCTCCCAGTGGTACATACACTATGTGGTATTTACAGGTGCTCGTAATTGCAGATAATAAATATACATTTTCATTTCCTTCTTCTGAGAGAAATGTTTTCATTGTATAAATGTAACAAGTTTAATTCTAGAAGAATTCTCTTTCGACTGAAAGCACTCGGGTATACTGTAATTCCCATAGGAACATTGCCAAACTTACTGTTTGGGCCCCATGTCACGTTTACTGCCTCATGTAGGCGACCTGTGAAAAAGGGATGCCAACATGTTCCCAGCAGGCCCATTGACTTTAAAGGGTTTATCCAGTGCTACAAAAACATGGCCACTTTCGTCCACAGACAACCCCACTCTTGTCTCCAGCTCGGGTGGGCTTTTGCTGCTCAGTTCCATTAAAGTGAATGGAGCTTAATTGTAAACCGCACCTGAACTGAAAACAAGAGTCGTGTTGTCTCTAAAAGAAAGTGGCCATGTTTTTGTAGCACTGGATAACCCCTTTAATGGGCTAAAGGTAGACTGATAATGACCAAGTTTGGTCCATTTCCCTAACTAGTTTACCACATTTTTGAGTCCCACAAGTTGGACCAAATGACAATGACTATAATACTATGGTGTAATGACTATAATACTATTGTTGCCTATTAAAGTCAATGGGCAAACTTAGAACACGTTCGGCTATATGATGGCAACTTTTTTTTTATACAGGTTACTGTTGTATACACCAATGTAAAGCAGAAAATGTGACAGGAATAGAGCTCAAGTAAGATCATAGAAGATGGAGAGAGGCAAAATATGTTTTATCATTTACAGATATGAGTCTAGTGCCAACATTGTAGCTTTGAGACTTAGGGTTCTATTACACTAAGCAATTTTTGTTTTCTCAGTTTAACGATAAATATTTGCAAATGAGTGCTTTTGTGAATGACCTGAAATCATTCACCATAATACATGGAACAATAGTCGTTACTTGAGATTGCAATTACGATTGTAATTACAATCATCCGTATACTGTATCGGGATCTTTAACGTTTAACTGCAAAGTTAGATTAAAACATGATTAAAGTGCACTGTGCACAATAATTATTTTTCTAAATTACTCTAGTTTTCAATTCAGCTTGTACTTGTAAATGGCTGAACAGAATGACCACAGCCCACTCTCTAGGCCTCCTATGACTATGCAGTAGGGGATAAAGTGTCCTGCTCTGCCTTCCTTGCACCCATAGCCAGTGTGACACTCAATGTGATTCCATGGCCATGGGGCTTTCGTTGGCTAAGGGTGCTATGAAGAAAGAACTCAAATCTCCATTTCTTATTTCTTAGTTATAAGTAGCCAGGAGCAAGAACCACAGCCACTGTGTACACCCATTTACATATTAGAAATTAATTTAGAAATATGATTATTGTGCACAGTGCTGCACTATAATTATTTTTTCATCCAACTTAATGGGTACATTTTACAGTAAACTGTTATAATTGGTAACTGGTCCTAAGACTCTAAGGCAAATGTACCATCATGTACAGCATTTTTTTATTTATTTATTTTTAACATTACCCTGTCAGTGCCGGCACGGTGATCCCGTTAGTATGGTCCTTTTTTCAAATCGCTGCCTAGTTCCCGCGCTCAGCACCATTTTCTTCTTGTGCACAGGCCCGCTCTATGCGTCAGAGGCTGGCCAGGCGCCCCCTAGTGTGACGATATCCTCTCCCCTCTGCGGCCCGCCTCCATTAGAATCAACAGATCTAGAGATCTTTTCACATCGCCTCCTAAAACCACTGAATGTGACTGTTGGTACAATATTTTAGCATTTGGAGCCCCACTTTTAGTTTGTCTAAAACAGTTCTTCCTTATCATAATGGAGAGCTGGGACCAAACAGCGGCTTTCCATTACTACATAGTTGATCGTCCACTTCAATACAAATCTATAGCTGGCGCAACATTCCCCACTATTATCTGTTCGCGTGAAGCTTTTGACCCAATCCCGCAGGGATCAGCCAATGACAAAACTAGAAAAATTGTTACATTGATAGGACACCTCCTTTAAGAAGGTCTCTACTAGTGTTATTATACCTACTATAAGTTGGTTCTTTATCATCAAACCAAAACCAGCTGGTTGATGTAATGGCACATTGTAATAGAATAGGAACACTTAAAATTCTGCACATATAATATAAAACGTCACCTCTTGTTTGACAAAAGATTGGAGTATTTAAGTCATGTCTCTTTGCCCACCAACTTTTACCCTTTCATCTCTCCATTTCCGTCACTACTATCATAACAATCAATATTCCCTGCATAATTCATGCCATCCATCTCACTCATTTGAGTCTTCGTCCCAAAGGGGATTAATGGCATAATCATGTTTTCAAGCAGTCTAACTCAATATTCTTCAAGGAAATGTTAGCTTACCGCCTGGTACACAAGTTGTTTCCTCCAGCCCCACAGCTCAGAAATAATTGCTAAATGCAGATTGAAGAATTCTGCGGAAACTATTTCCAAACCAATAAGATTATTGGACATGACGGAATCCTAGATGGTGGAAATATATATTATTGCAGGGATTTAAATTAAGCTTAATGTTTGTAACTTTTTGAGGGCTTTGTAAGATCTTATAGCTTGCCACAAGCCATAAATCAGAGTACATACAGTAAACATCCATTAACCCCGCAGTAATGGGACTAGATTGGTACCAGAATATGAAATTCACTTTCTGCTATTAAAATTTCATTTCTACCATGTACCACCTCATGGCCGGTAATAAGATTTACATACCACCGCGTTGGCGCCGCTTCAGTCAATCAGCTGGTATGGAGATTTTTTGAATCCTGGTTCCTGTTATATTTGCCTGTAATCCGATATGCTAATGAAGGCCGTTGTGCACTGGAGGTTGTACTGACACAAACAATTATGATATCAACAATGATATCAACCACCCACCCCACCCACCCCGGGGGCACGTGCCTCCTCTTCTCGTTCAGGCACTACTCCAGTTGTTCAGGCACCACAGGGACCTTGAGAGACGTCATCAGAGCTGGGATACCCCTTTGTTATTGCGCCCTGATCTCCATCGTCGCCATCAGAGTGGATATCCCTGCTCTGATTATGGCGCTCGAAATCCCAGTGCAATGACATGATGGGCCGAGCAGAAGGCAAGGCTGTGAGAAAGCATCTTCAGCACTCAAGGTGACTTCATCAGGAAATAAAGTCACCTTGAGTGACGGAACGCATGGGATTCTGGGACCCTACTGACACCTGTTAGTTTCTTGCTGCATCACATTTTGTATTATGCACAATTTTTAGCACTTTAGAGATGGCATCATGCACTTTACATGACTTTGCACTTGTATAAGCAGTAAGGCTTTGTTATGTTATATTTCTCAGAGCATCTTGCATCAGAGTTTAATTGTTATTTTATGGGGAATATATATTTACTAGAAATTGGTACCAACTGCACACCAGAACAATAAAGAGGTAACTCTAAAGTTGGGCATAACCAATGCAATAGAGAAAGCTGTAGATTGAGTATTGCCCAGTCTACTGGCCTGTTTGGTAAGACCACTTCAGTAATGGCAAACATTGTCAGAAAAATTACCTATTGGCTCAATCTAGATTTATTGATGTGTATAGGATCTTTTATATTTAGTTTGATTGCTAAATATGATCTTTTACATTTGATTGGTATGTTATCTTTTATATTTAGCTTAATTTGTATATGATCTTTTAAATTTACTTTGGTATATATTCTTTTATATTGTTTGATTGGTATATAATCTTTATATTTACTTTGATTTGTATATGATCTTTTATATTTAGTTTGATAGGTATATGATCTTTTATATTTACTTTAATTTGTATATGATCTTTTATATATGGTTTGCTTGGTATATAATCTTTTATATTTACTTTGATTGGTATATATGATTTTTTATATATTTACTTTGATTTGTATATGATCTTTTATGTTTAAGTTGACTGGTATATGACCTTTTATTTAGTTTTCTGCTCCGAATCCACCATGTTTTCCAGTTTAATCGGCCTGTAAGCATGCACTTAACCTATTATCTCCACTTGGCCTCATGGCATCATTGGATCTGAATTGTGGGCTAGAAGGAAACCTTACTACATCTCTTTCATCTCTTCGAGTGGATGTTTTATACATTTTTGGACAGAATTTCTATGACGGATTAGTAAAAGAATCTCATATCCCTTTTTGAGTTCTCGGGTGTAAAAGGTGTCGCTCTTTATGTTCTTTTGCCCATCCTCTGTTGCATTTAATCAAGCGTCTCATCCCAGAGGGCCAACCATTCTAACGTCTTATCTGCAGAAAGAAACGGTTATGCGATAGATCTGATGCTATCACTGTCATCCGTCCCTTTTCATATCAACTGTGTGGCTTAGTGTAGTACTCTCTTGGCGGGGTCCGTAAAAGAAATAATTAGATGGGTATAAGCTGCCGCCTCTGGGATTGGAGGCTGATATGATCTCTGACTGCTCTACATTTGCGGTTACATCACCTCAGAGACGTGGCCGGGCCCGACAGCTCCGAGAAGCAGATGGAGATCAAACAACAGAATAGAAGTAATAGAGGAAAACTCAATTAAGTAGTAACCTGCCTCCCAAATTGCTATCTTTTATTGAACAGTAGGTCTGCATCTAGGAAGTAAACAGATACAGAACATGGAAGGGTTAGAAATATAAGTGCAAACCTCTAGTGGTTTATCCTCTCTGCCGGGCAATTTTCGAAATTTGTACAATGCTGGCACAGTTGCCCTTTCCAGTCATTCCTTTAAATGATTACTTTGTGTTGATGAATATTGGCCTTCTGTGACCACCAGGGGGCAGTGACAATAACAGGTATGCCTCTATTTCATGTTAACCTGTCCTAGATAAATACCACAATATACAGTATTGGTGAATATTTCTTGGCTAATTCTATAATATATCACAGAGCTACACTTAACAGCTTAAAGGGGAAGTTCGGGCAAAATAATTTTAAGATATGTTATTGCCTAACGAAAGTTATGAAAATTACTAATAGACACTTATTATGGGAAATGCCCCTTTAGTGCATTTTCCCTGCACTTACTACAGCATGAAGTGTTCAGGTCTCTGTAAAGTTGGTGATGTCACGTCACATAAACTGCCAACTCCTGCTGCAGCGGTGGGACAGAGTGGAGCAGCAGGTGTCGGCAGTTTATGTGACTTGACATCACCAACTTTACAGAGACCTGAACACTTCATGCTTTAGTAAGTGCAGGGAAAATGCACTATAGGTGCATTTCCCATAATAAGTGTCTACTAGTAATTTTCATAACTTTCGTTAAAGCGATAACATATCTTAAAATTATTTTGCCCGAACTTCCCCTTTAAGGACGGAGCCATTTTCCTTTTTTGTGCTTTCACTGGGTATTTACTTTGGTGCTTTCACTGGGTGTTTACTTTCACTGCGCATGTGTACAGCTGCTGCACATCCACATTCGATAGCAGAGAATCCTGGGGGTGCTCGCATTGTATGGTCAGCTCTCCTATCACACAGCACCAAGACTGTAACCACACAGTGACAATATACTGACTGAATTGTTGCATAACACATTGTCTTCTGGTAAGCTGCATAACTGATGATAATATAGTAATAATTAATAATATAATTATCCTAAGTTAATTGCCCTAAGTTGATATACAACTTGACTAATGAACAGGTGTCTTACCTTGTTTGAGGACAGGGACTTCCTGTTTTTGGTGTCTTTTTTTTTTTTTTAGAGAAAAGACCAAATAGGAGCAAGGAGGGAGCATGGACCCTAGTTTGAATATATATATATATATATATATATATATATATATATATATATATATTAACATAGGAATCTATGTGATCACAACCCCTGTTGATTAAAAAAAAAAAAAATTCACAGCTATGCTTTATTGAGATTGGCCATGGTGCTGTATGCAGGTGTTATAACAGCTGGTGGGCTTTCTGTGTTTGGGGTTGGTTTTGTCACGGTGGCCAGGAATGTCAGTACCCACCCCCGGACACATGTGTACCAGTCCTTTGGTAGAACAATAGTGAGAGATGCAGGTGCAGGTGTCCAGTTAATACTTAACTTAGGAAACCTTTGGTGCAATACAAGAACCCACAGAAGGTAATTCGGCGAACTATTCGATAATATTCGATAGATCAAATACCTTACTATTCGATCGAATATCTATTCGATCGAACAGTATTCGCTCATCACTAGTAGAGTGTCTTTCACCTTTGATTGGCTAAACACAAACAACGCTAAACCTTTACACTACAGTTGAGCACAGGGGAGAGTGAGACACCTAGTGGCTGAAGCAGAAAATCACAGCTCCCAGCTCTTGATGTGGCACCTGATAGAGTTTTTTTCTAACGGGTGGTTTTATTTATAGTAAATGACTAATATTCTTATAATTTATGCCTGTAAAAATAAATTAGATTCTTGTAATGCAGAAGTGGAGACGCTGTGTTTGTCATTTTTATATATCACAGTTGCACTATTACATTGGAGTGCAACAAGACTAACACCTTAGCCGCTACTTGACATTACATGTTGTGTGCTATATTACAGTTACTTTGCTGTTAGCTATAACACTCCACCTGCGAACTTCAAGAAGCAACAGAAAAAAGTCACATTCATGGATATAATCTATTTGCTTTTTAGCACTAGAGGACGTCTCATCTGCCCACTAATATCCACCACCGTGGTGGGTTACAGAAAGTTCAGCTGAAGGAGTATACAACAATATGGAGTTCACTAAATGAGACTTATATATCAGGATGCCTCATATGGCTTGCCAAAAAATCTGACAGCTTAGCGGCCTCTTCTTTCCCCGGCAGATCATCTGTGCCAGATTCTCTTATATCTCAGAACAAATATGTGTTACTTTTCCGAAACATTTCACCCGGCTGCCAGAAGGTTGGAATGAGATCCACACACACTCTCTTTACCCAACACAATGAATAATTTAACTTTAATAATGACATACAGAACCTTATGTAATGATCAGTGCAGAGGGAGGGGGTGTTAAAGAAAAAGAAGGCAAAGCACAGCGTGAAACCAAGCATTCTGTTAGAAAAGGTAATTAAATAAAATGTATTCCTAAGGAAGGTGCAATTAGCTTCAGAGTTCCCTCCTCGTTTTTTTTTTTTTTTTTTTTATGAAACCGCCGCAATTATTTACTTTTAAATAAAAAAGACAAAGTATGAAGAGGATTTATTTTTTAAGTTATTATTTTTTAAGTAAAAAAAAAAAAATCTGAATTTGTTTTGAGGGTGGATTGGCCTGGTCCATCTTCCCAAAACCGACACGACTATTATGTAAATAATGAACTGGCTAACTGGTGGTGGATTCCTCTCCCTTGCTCTCTGGTGTCACCTATTGGATATAGCATCCCAGCAAATCTGTAACGCCCTCAACCCCTACTGAGCTGGCGGCCCTGCTGAAAAGAGTCAAGGAGGTGGGGCCTAGGGTTCCCTGGATCCTAAAACGGCTACAACTTACTGTGCTATATGGATAGTATCTGTTGCTAATTATGCTGTTACAGCAGCGGCCATGGCACATACCTTCCGCCGCAACCTGAATGTAATCCCCGCCCGTGGATGTACTGCCATCTCCCCCTGTGGATGCATGCTCCCCCATGCTGCCTGCTGGGCTCCTCCTCCTTATTGGTTGCTTACTCTTTGGGCCGGGGCACTTGTACCCATCTCCTAGGGCGTGCACGTGCCGTCTTTTTGTGCACTACCCCTTTAAACTTAAAGAGCCAACATGCTCCTGATTGGCTGATGCTTAAGAAGCCTTCCTCTATAAATTGTAGCCCTGCCATAGTTGTTGGAGGCTCTGCATGCTTCCATAGTATGAGGTCCAAGCTCTCTGTGATTCCTGCCCTTCTTGGTTCCAGATATCCATGATTCCTGCCAGTGGCTGCTATCCCAGTTCCAGCCGTGAGTCCTGCTTTATTTCTGCCTACCTACCAGCCTCCAGCTGTACCTCACCAAGCCAAGCCAGGGGTAGCAACCTGGGGGTCGCCTGCCACAGAAAGTTCATCTCGGCTTAAAGTGGACACTGGTGAAGACCAGAGGCCCCTTAGACTCTGCTCCCTGGTGTGGCTTACACTATTGCTAGCAGCGGTACAGCGGATCCAGGACTCCAGTATTTACATATGCAAAGGGACAGGCATACAGTACAGTAAAGCACAGCAGTGCTAGTGTATTGTTCCAGAAACCATGAGACACTACTGTTTCTGTGCAAGTATGTCGGTCGGCACTGAATGTTGCATATTGCTGGGTTTCTAAGGGAAAAATGTATTGCTGCTTTTTGGGCTCTATTTATTTCTAGCAGGCACACTGAAGTCTGTGTATGGGTTGGTGAGTCCTTTCCAGGGCCTGGCCCTGTGACAGGTATCTGTGTACTAAAATACTGTATGTTAATTACCTTTCCAAGTTCCTGTAAGTAGGGCTTTGGCCCATTGATCCTGTTCATGTTGCTGGGGATTGTCTCTCTCATGTCTTTCTCAAAAGTCCGTTCAGCTGACCTAGGACTATTTACAACAGTTTGAAGAAATGTAATTAGCCTACTTGAGTGTGTTGGGACCCGGGGAAGGCTTATACCACTCCGAGCCCTGGGTGACCACACTAGGGTTCCCGGGAATGGTTGGACACGTCTCCTTAACACTATTCTTGGCAAAGTTAAAGGGGTATTCCGGACTAGGGTTATTTATCGTGTATGGCCAAAGAGGGGGTGGATATAGAAGCCGCCGGTCACTTACCTCCCCAGTTCCAGTGCCGGATCCCGGATCGCACCACCCTGTTCTCCCATCCCGCTGCCGCTTCCTGGTCTGAGCTGCGGCTTGAGACGTTGACGTCTCAAGGCAGCTCAGCCATTCAGTGGCCAAGGCGGGATTCTGCTACGACTGCTGAATGGCTGAGCTGGCTTGAGACGGCATGTCTTAAACCGCAGCTCAGACTAAGAAGCGGCAGAGGCAGAGGAGAACGGAGGGGCGCTGGAATTAGGGAGGTAAGTGACCTACGACTTCTACATCCACTCCCTCCCCAGCCATACAAGAAAAATAACCCCAGCCCGGAGTACATCTTTAAGAGAGAACAAACTACTCTGGAGGGCATAAATGGTCTAATACTATATGCGGTTTGCACAGAGGTGCCTGTTTGTTGACACAGAGGGGGCTTATACTTTATATGGTCAAAGAGGGGGCCTAATTACTATATGAGGGCACAGAGGAGACCTACTTACTATATGTGCTACAGCAAGGAACCTAAAATGTCTCTCTGTCAGCCATCTTGTAGAGAGTTATGGCTTGGAGCAGATGGAATAGAAAAAGAAGTGAGCAACTTTGATCAGAGATCTAGACTATCTCATGGTTTCTCTGTCTGGTAGCCCAATATGCAACTAAAGTAACAGATTGTGGAAGCAGGACAGTATTAGCTAGTTAAGGGAGCCTATGAGATGTCAATCAAGACTTGAATCATTAAAAAAGTTTTGCTTTTTTTTTTTTTTAATATCTGAGGGGAATTAAAATGCTAATTTTTATACAGTTGGATTATGGGAATTTTTACATCACTCCACACGGAGAGATAAGTAAAATTAAAATTCAAATGTAGAAAAGGAGATTAGAAAATATGCAATATAAATGTGAAAATAGCAAGTTATGGGCACGAGTGGTGGATTTAATTCATCTACAAGTAGCGGATATAGACATTATAATTACAACATGGAGGACACTGGGCTTGTGATAAGAAGGGGCAACTAACACTTCTACTACAACTGTGAGTTCTTGTCACAAAGTCCGAATTTTAGCTGCACATAAAAACTCTTTTTGTTGTAAAGTCTGCAAATAAACACCGGTTATTTTTTACTAATATCTACATTGATTCAAAGGAATGCTTGGTTAAAGGGGTTTTCTCATGAAGAAAACACAATGGGGGAGATTTATCAAACATGGTGTAAAGTGAAACTGGCTCAGTTGCCCCTAGCAACCAATCAGATTCCACCTTTCATTCCTCACAGATTTTTTGAAAAATGAAAGGTGGAATCCGATTGGTTGCTAGGGGCAACTGAGCCAGTTTCACTTTACACCATGTTTGATAAATCATGTATTTGCCAACCGTGAGGCCGAGTGTGAGGTAGAGCCAAGGGGAAGTATCAAATTGAGAGTTGGGGGCAAACGAGAAAGAAGCTCCAGAGCTACTGACAAAGTCAGAGTTTCAGTGTAGGAAAGTCAGATGGTACGTTATCTGTGCCAGAGTAAGGGCCCTATAACATGGAGCGATAATTGGCTGAATCAAGACGATTCGATTGATTATTGCTCTGTGTAAAGGCCCTATTCCACGGAACGAATGTCGTTCGTATTCGGCCGATATCGGCGGCTACGAACGATAATCGTCCTGTGGAATAGAGTGCAACGATCAGCCGACATCGTTCATGTCGGCTGATCGTTGCAGTCGCTTGTTTTTCAACATGTTGAAAAGCAAGCGACTGATACAGCAACGATCTGCTGTCGTCGCTCCGTTGAATAGGAGCATTGGCAGCAGACGCTGCTGTATCCTATGGGCTGCCCGGACGATCAGCGATCCTCCGAGCAGCCCCCCCCCCCCCCCCCCGCAGCTCCCCGCCGCCCCTCCCGCATTCACCCGCTCGCTGCAGCCACGTTGAATAGCGGTGGCAGCGAGCGGGGAACGAGGAGCAAACGAGCGCTGAGAGCGCTCATTTGCTCCTCTTAACGGCCGGTGGAATAGGGGCATAAGAGAGAGAACGATCAGCTGATGATCAGAACGATCATTTCTTTAGGTTCAGACCTAAAATAATCAGCGCACATCGCTATGTGTAATAGTGATGCGCAACCAACGGCTAGTAATTGTAGTATAAAATAATAAATGTGTATAGAGCAATGGAGCCATGGCACTATCCCCCCACCGCACAGCAGTCAAATGGATGCAGCTCACCTGGACACAGTCAGTGGATTAGGCGGTGCTCAGCATGCAACAGAAATAGACGTCACCATATGTAGTAGTAAGGATACACACGATGCGGCACTCACTCCAGTTTCCACTTGCTTTATTCAGCCATAACCATGACCACGATGCACATGAATATAGTAGGCGATGATCGTTTCACGCTTTACAGCGTGAGGGCTGTGACGAAGCGCTGTAAAGCATGCAACGATCGTCGCCTACTATATTCATGTGCATCGTTGTCATGTTTATGGCTGAATAAAGCAAGTGGAAACTGGAGCGAGTGCCGCATCATGTGTATCCTTGCCACTACATATAAAATAATAAAGTATTTACTTACCACATTCCCCGTGTCCTCGGGCCTTCCCCGGTCTCTGCAGCTGCAGCTCCTCCTTCTTTTCTGGTCACTGCACTGACAGGCCGCTCAGCCAATCACTGGCCACGGTCCTGTCTCGGCCAGTGATTGGCTAAGAGGTCTGTCAGTTCAGAGACTGAAACAGAAGGGAACAAGAAGTGGAGTTGCAGCTGCAGAGATCAGGGAACACCGGAGGACAGCGGGGAACATGGTAAGGGAAGTAAATACTTTATTCTTTTACACTAAAGGGAAGGGCTGTACGGACATCACTAATAATGTCCGTGCAGCTCTTGATGCCCGACAGTTGGCCCGTGTAATCGATCTTGGAGATCGGCGCTTGTTTACACTTTATGACCAGGCCATGTAATAGGACCCTATGTCCTGGATTAACCCCTCAGTGTCCAAATGAGATGCAAATCCTAAAGGAGTTCCAATGCAAGCCATGGCTAGGGGGCAAGCTGCGCAAGACAGATGTACTCTAGGTGCAAGTTTAACACACTCGCCAGACAAGCCTGGACAGAGTAAACTCAGCCCTAGCAAGAAGCAGGCAAAATTAAAGCGGTATTTGAAGATAAAACTGTCCCCAAATTGTTGCACATAAAGCCAGAGTGCGAAAAAATTAGTGCTGGAATG
This sequence comes from Dendropsophus ebraccatus, assembly GCF_027789765.1. Taxonomy (NCBI): domain Eukaryota; kingdom Metazoa; phylum Chordata; class Amphibia; order Anura; family Hylidae; genus Dendropsophus; species Dendropsophus ebraccatus. The sequence continues at coordinate 23,620,019 of NC_091454.1, read as the reverse complement.
ATTAATACCCCCATAGACCTAGAGTGTGAACCCCACCTTAACCCCTTAAGGTCAATGCCAATTTTCATTTTTGAGCTTTTGCTTTTTCCACTTTATGTTTAAAAGGCCAAAGCACTTGCATTTTATCACCTAGAGACCCGCATGAGCCCTTATTTTTTGCGTCACTAATTGTAATTTGCAATGACAGGCAAAATTTTTCCATAAAGTACACTGCGAAACCAGAAAAAAATTCAAAGTGTGGTGAAATTGAAAAAAAAAAAGCATTTCTTTTATTTGGAGGGTACTTGTTTTTACGCCATTCGACCTGGGGTAAAATTGACTTGTTATTTATGTTCCTCAAGTCGTTACGATTAAAACAATATATAACATGTATAACTTATATTGTATCTGATGGCCTGTAAAAAATTCAAACCATTGTTAACAAATATATGTTCCTTATTTCCAGGCTTATAGCGCTTTTATCCTTTGGTCTATGGGGCTGTGTCAGGTGTCATTTTTTGTGCCATGATGTGATCTTTCTATCGGTACCTTGATTGCGCATATACGACTTTTGGACTTTTTTGGACTTGGACTTTTATTAGGGGAGGGGATTTTTTATTAATAAAAACACCTTTTTAATTTTTTTTTTACATTAACTGTAAGTCCCCTTGGGGGACTTGTATATACACAGCACTGATCTCTCATAGAGATCAATGCTCTGTATATACACAGCAAAGATCATTGCAATCGGTGATAGATTGCTATGGCCTGCTACAGGCCACAGCAATCTATTGCCGAGCCGGGATCAGCATCATTGTGCTGCTGAGCCCCGGCATCGGTAGAAGAACGGATCTCCCCCCCCCCCCGTCCCCCCCCCCCCCCCGTCCCACTAGACACCAGGGATAGACACCGGGACCCGCGCCGGCTAATAGAGGCACTGCCCGACTGCAAATTGGAGCCGGGAGCGGTGCCGTTCAGAGGGGGATCACAGTAGCTAAAGCTGAAACCAGATGTTATACTATTTATACTATTTGTCACCATGCAGGGAGGCCATGAGGGATCCTGGGAGTACCCACGTAGCGCAAAAACGGCGTCTACCCTCTACCGTCTACCCGGCGTGTACAAGTGACTTATAGTGTCCCTGGTTTAGCCCACAAGGGTACGTTATACATATTGTGCCAGTAGCCCACTAAGGGCACCTGATATATACTGTTTCAGTAGCCCAGTAAAAGGCACGTGATACATATTGTTCCAGTAGCCCAGTAAAAGGCACGTCATACATACTGTTCCAGTAACGTTTGTACAGCATTACACATGATACATGGAATAACATGACGCTCTGCGGATGCGCATTGGAATCATGTATGTAACACTGCGCTAGAAATACGAACGAAATATGTGAACAATGCCATAAATGTTCGTAAAGCGTTCGCAAAAATTTTTCCTTCGCAACTTCAGAGTGGCATTATACTGTGATTTTGGGGTGTTGGGTGCACCCAGGCATGTTCCCTCTAATGTCCCAGTGTCATTCTAGAGGTGTTTGCATCATTTAGGGAGGTTTTATGTGGGACTTGGTGACCTCCAAGTGGTCGTATTTTGATTTCCAAGTGCCGCAAATTTTTTTCCCGTAGACTATAATGGGATTGAATACTCGTTCGAATAGTCAAATCTCTGTGCCTATTCGATTCGAATTCTGGAAAGTCGAATATTTTACTACTCGCTCATCTCTGATTATAATATTATTATTACTATTATTGTTATTATTATTTTTATTATTACTTTTTTAATGTAATGAGTACAGCATATGACGATATGTTAGTGCGTTGTCCTGTAAAATGCAGTTACAGTCAGTAATACTGGATAACACTGGGGGGGGGGTCTTTATTATTACCCCCAGGTCTATCAGTATTTACCAGTCTTTCCTAGTTATTGTGAAGCTAGGACTGATGGCACATGGCAGAGGACACCCCCTCTCTTCGTCCTCCTCCTATCTCCTATCCTTAAACCTACAGTGAATGTTCCAGGAAATAGCAAGTTAACAGCTTAGGGGAAAAGGGAAATATATTTAGCTTAACTGAAAGAGATAAAATTAGATGGATCCCATTTCTATGCCAAAAGTGTTGTGATGAGTTGTTTGGCTCGGCATATGAAGAATACAGATCGTCATTAGTGTAGTTGTTCCCGGTTTCTCTCACCATAATGACAGCTACTAACTATGGGATGAGAAATAGACGGCTACGACCAATTCTTGTTTATGAGTGGTTTATCTGAAACCCTTCCTGAGATTTCTCGCTCCCATTTGTAGATGAGCAGTACACATAAAAAGTCATAAAATAGGAATCTGCATGACCGTTCCGGATGACCAAGTCACCCCCCCCCCCCATTTTATTTACTGTAAGGCTATATTCAGACTACGTAAGAGACCGGCCGTTCCGTGACCCCGCTGGGTCACAAAACGGCTGGTCTCTGAAAAGATCATCCCGGCAGATACTGCAGTACCAGCCAGATGATCTTTAGCCTTGCAGAGTTCTGATGCGGGCGCATCCGTGCGCGCCCGCATCAGAACTCCCCACAGCACACTATGGAGCGTGCGGCCAAAGCCGCTCGCTCCATAATGTGCACTGACAGGTTCTCTGCGGCCACTATTCAATGAATAGCGTCCACAGAAAACTGACATGTCAGTTGTTTGCGGCACCGCTAGGTATCCCAGGCCGGAGCGTATACTATGCAAATACACTCCGTCCGAGATCCCATAGACTGCAAGGTAACATATATTTTCGCCTAAATCACGGCCGTTGTTGCAATGTGCAACAACGGCCGTGGTTTTACGAAGATATACGTTATGTGAACATAGCCTAATAGTGCATGAAACTAGTCTTGATAAGGAATTACTTAGTACTATGTTGTTATGTTTCTCCCACATTGCAAGATCCTTATGTTTGTATAAAAAAAAAATACAAGAAAACAACATATTTTAGTCTATAAAAGGAAAATAATTTAACCTCTTAGTGACCGAACCAATCTGTGCCTTATTGCTCAAATGGTAGAAACACTTTTTATTAAAAAAATAAAAATGGGTAGACACTTTCCCAGACCTGTAATGTGAAGTTTTTTTTTTTTTTTCCCCTAAGGGGTTATCAAGTGAAAATCTTTTTCTTTCAAATCAACTGGTGTCAGTAAGTTATATAGATTTGTAATTTACTTCTGTACACAAATCTCCAGTGTTCCAGTACTTTTCAGCTGCTGTATGTTCTGCAGGAAGTGGTGCATTCTTTCCAGTCTAACACAGCACTCTCTGCTACCACCTCTGTCCATGTCAGAAACTGTCCAGAGTAGGAGAGAGTTTCAATGGGGATTTGCTGCTGCTTTGGACAGTTCCTGTCTCAGACAGAGGTGGCAGCAGAGAGCGCTGTGCCAGGCTGAAGAGAAAACAACATTCCCTGCAGGACATAAAAGGGCCAATTTTCCTGTGTTAAGGGCAGAACTTCAGGGCATAGACTGGGAGCTGCTGCTATCACATACTGATACAGCTAATCCCTTGTTTCACACGTAGTAATAGTGCGGCCGTATGTACGGATGTAATAGTGCGCCCGTATATTTGAGGGTTCGTGTGTATGCTGTGAAGTATAGGATATGCGGCTGCACAGTGCACACTATGTATGAATCTACGGCCCTATCGTAAACGGACCCGTAAAAAATGAACAAGACCATTATTTGCGGCTGAATATGCGGCCGAGGATTGACAGGCGGTCCGTACAAAGTACTTCAAAAATAGCCGGGAATGATGCCGAATGCCGATGCCTCTAATAGTTACTATATTAAATTAATCAAAGACATTTTATTTGTAATCAAGACACTTTCGTTGATCAATAATTTATTTCTAACGAATCCATCATTTTGCAATTAAATATACTGTTAAAAAAAATAGATATATAAATAAATGTATATTTATCTATATATTTATTTTTTGACATTATATTTAATTGCACAATGATGGATTCGTTAGACTTAAATTATTGACAAACGAAACTGAATTTATTTCCAAGAAAATGTGTTTTATTCATTAAATATTAATTAGTACAGGAAGCACTATAAGCCGGTAATTCATATTCCCGGTAATAGAGCATTCTGTACTAATCATCACTTTACTTTAATGAAAACATCAAATGTTTCTTCTAATTATGTTATGACAATAACATTATTAGAAGAAACATTTAGAATTATATGTGCGCTCAGCTGATTGGCTGATCGGCTGAGCGCACATATAATGAGCCGGTCCGCAGTACAGTGACTTCATTGTGCTGCGGACCAGCGAAGAGGACACATCGGGGTGAGTATAGAGCTCTCCACACCCCCTCCCCGGCACTGCACCCCTCCCAGCAAGGAAGGGGGGGTCAGTTAACCCCTTCCTTGCTGGGATGGGTGCAGTCTGACATCAGTCTGGCCCCCCGGGGGTTAAGGGGGATGCAGTACATCCTCCCTTAACCCCTTGGGGGTCAGACTGTAAGCAGCGATCTGTAAAGATGCTGCATACTGTAAGGAGCACAACACCGCTCACAATGATGGGTGTTGTGCTCCTGTTTGTGTGTTTTGTGTGTTTCTCCCTTTTTGTTTTTCAGATATCGGTATCCTGGGGATTACGTCGGATTCCATGGACTACGTCGATGACCAGCGGTTGTTCTTTGAATTTTTTTTTAATAAAATGGTCAATGAGGGTTGTGGGGGTGTTTTTATTTGAATAAAAAAATTTGTAAACTTGTGTCTTGTCTTTATTTCTTTACTTTATAGACTTAGTAGTGGAAGCCGTCTAATAGACGGAATCCATTACTAAGTCGGGGCCTAGTGTTAGCCGGTATAAAATGGCTAACACTAACCCCCCATTATTACCCCAGTACCCAATGCCACCAGGGGTACTGGGAAGAGCCGGGTGCCAGTGGTCCCGGAGCGTCAATATTGGCGCTCCTGGACCGGGCGGCAGCAGGCTGGTAAGATTTAGGCTGGGGAGGGCCTAAACCAATGGCTCTTCCCACCCTGGTGTTACCAGGCTGCTGTCGTTTGGTTTTTAACCCGGCTGGTTATAAAAATAGGGGGGACCCTATGCGTTTTTTTTTAATTATTTATTTATTTAAAAAAAAAACGCATAGGGTCCCCCCTATTTTTATAACCAGCCGGGTTAAAAACCAAACGACAGCAGCCTGGTAACACCAGGGTGGGAAGAGCCATTGGTTTAGGCCCTCCCCAGCCTAAATCTTACCAGCCTGCTGCCGCCCGGTCCAGGAGCGCCAATATTGACGCTCCGGGACCACTGGCACCCGGCTCTTCCCAGTACCCCTGGTGGCATTGGGTACTGGGGTAATAATGGGGGGTTAGTGTTAGCCATTTTATACCGGCTAACACTAGGCCCCGACTTAGTAATGGATTCCGTCTATTAGACGGCTTCCACTACTAAGTCTATAAAGTAAAGAAATAAAGACAAGACACAAGTTTACAAATTTTTTTATTCAAATAAAAACACCCCCACAACCCTCATTGACCATTTTATTAAAAAAAAATTCAAAGAACAACCGCTGGTCATCGACGTAGTCCATGGAATCCGACGTAATCCCCAGGATACCGATATCTGAAAAACAAAAAGGGAGAAACACACAAAACACACAAACAGGAGCACAACACCCATCATTGTGAGCGGTGTTGTGCTCCTTACAGTATGCAGCATCTTTACAGATCGCTGCTTACAGTCTGACCCCCAAGGGGTTAAGGGAGGATGTACTGCATCCCCCTTAACCCCCGGGGGGCCAGACTGATGTCAGACTGCACCCATCCCAGCAAGGAAGGGGTTAACTGACCCCCCCTTCCTTGCTGGGAGGGGTGCAGTGCCGGGGAGGGGGTGTGGAGAGCTCTATACTCACCCCGATGTGTCCTCTTCGCTGGTCCGCAGCACAATGAAGTCACTGTACTGCGGACCGGCTCATTATATGTGCGCTCAGCCGAACAGCCAATCAGCTGAGCGCACATATAATTCTAAATGTTTCTTCTAATAATGTTATTGTCATAACATAATTAGAAGAAACATTTGATGTTTTCATTAAAGTAAAGTGATGATTAGTACAGAATGCTCTATTACCGGGAATATGAATTACCGGCTTATAGTGCTTCCTGTACTAATTAATATTTAATGAATAAAACACATTTTCTTGGAAATAAATTCAGTTTCGTTTGTCAATAATTTAAGTCTAACAAATCCATCATTGTGCAATTAAATATAATGTCAAAAAATAAATATATAGATAAATATACATTTATTTATATATCTATTTATTTTAACAGTATATTTAATTGCAAAATGATGGAATCGTTTACATTTAATTATTGAACAATAAAAGGGACTTTATTAGACAGAAAATGTGTTTTATTAATTCAATATATTAACCATGAGAGACATCGGCTATAGTGCAGAGGATCGCAAACCCCGGTAATAGCGAGTCATGTAAACTGTGTTCCCTGCTTTCCCAGATGCATCCAGAGGTGTTTCCATCACTTTCTTAACATTTTATTTGTTATTTTTAGTTGAACCAGATTTCCAAGTAAATGACCGTATGTTTTGAGCCGCATGTCTATTTTTTCCCACGGCCGTAGTTTCACCCGCACATTTACAGCCGCATAAAAAATACAGCCGCACAGTTACAGCGTGTGAAACCAGCCAATAAATGGGAAATCTTCAAATCCACATTAAATAACTGTACTGCCAAATATATTCCTATGGGTAACAAATATAAACGGTTAAAATCCAATCCCACATGGCTTACAACCGAGGTTAGAAGGGCTATAAATGAGAAAAAAGGGGCATTCAAAAAATATAAATCAGAGAGGTCAGCTGTAGCCTTTAAACATTACAAAGAAGTCAACAAAACCTGTAAAAATGTAATAAAAGCAGCAAAAATTCACAATGAAAGACAGGTAGCCATAGATAGCAAAAGAAACCCCAAAAATTCTTCAAATATATTCATGCAAAAAAACCAAGGTCAGAGCATGTAGGACCCCTAAATAATGGCGACGGGGAATTAATAACTGGAGATCAGGAGAAAGCTGAGTTACTTAATGGGTTCTTCAGTTCTGTATATACAAAAGAGGATGGAGCTGTGGTGGGTGTGGCCAGTACTGAGGTGGGTGGGGCCAGTGCTGCTAACACATGTAATGTACTGAACTGATTTACGATAGATATGGTCCAAGATAAATTAAATAAACTCAATGTAACCAAAGCTCCAGGGCCTGATGAATTCCCCCCTAGAGTTCTTAGGGAACTCAGTTCTGTAATTTCTCTACCCTTGTATGAAATATTCAGTGATTCTTTGCTTACTGGTATTGTGCCAAGGGACTGGCGTAAGGCAAATGTAATGCCGATCTTCAAAAAGGGCTCTCGAACTTCCCCAGGTAACTACAGACCTGTAAGCTTAACGTCCATTGTGGGGAAACTATTTGTGGGGCTTATAAGGGACTACATCCAGGAATATGTAGTGGCTAATAGTATTATAGGTGATAACCAGCATGGTTTTACTAAGGACAGAAGCTGTCAAACCAACCTAATATGTTTCTATGAAGAGGTAAGTAGAAGCCTGGATGGCGGCGCGGCTGTGGATATCGTGTACCTGGATTTTGCAAAAGCGTTTGACACAGTTCCTAATGGACGTCTGATGGGTAAGTTAAAGTCTATCGGTTTGGAAAGGTTCATGTGTAACTGGATTGAAAACTGGCTTAATAATCGTACCCAGAGAGTGGTGGTCAATGATTCCTACTCCGGATGGTCCCCGGTAATAAGTGGTGTACCCCAAGGGTCAGTACTGGGCCCTCTTCTGTTTAACTTGTTTATTAATGATATTGAGAATGAAATTGACAGCAATGTTTCTATCTTTGCAGATGACACCAAGCTTTGTAGTACAGTACAGTCTATGGAGGATGTGCAGATGTTACAAGCTGACACACTGAGTGTTTGGGCGTCCACTTGGCAAATGAGGTTCAATGTAGATAAATGTAAAGTTATGCACCTGGGTACTAATAACACGCATGCATCATATGTCCTGGGGGGAGTTACTCTGGGAGAGTCGCTGATGGAGAAGGATCTGGGTGTACTTGTAGATAATAGACTACAGAACAGCACACAATGTCAGTCAGCGGCTTCTAAGGCCAGCAGGATATTGTCATGCATTAAAACAGGCATGGACTCTCGGGACAGGGATATAATATTACCGCTTTATAAAGCTTTGGTGCGGCCTCATCTGGAGTATCCCCTCCAGTTTTGGAACCCAATCTGGTACCCGGCGCCGGAACCGGGGAGGTAAGTGACCGGCGGCTTCTATAGCCACCCTCTCCCCTGTTGTACGCTAAAAAATGACCCAAGCCTGGAGTAACTCTTTAACTGTATTGCCTTGAAGATTTACTCAGTAAAGTGTTATCCTTGTTTAAGTGCTGGACTCTGTGCTCTGTGCTCATCCGTCACACCTGCACACACCCAGTGCTACCCTTACAAAGCCTAGTGTCAGTGTACATGGGGGTGGGCATCACCCCTCCTGTGAACCATGACAAGTGCCCAAGCAAAACACCAGTAGCCCACTGCTGTTACCACCTAGCAACCCCTGGTCACGGCATCATGACCCCTTCAGACCTGACTGGCTGTGGGATGTGTGGTAACCCAGGGGTGCTAGGTATTTTGTTATCTATGCAGCACTTGTCACAGGGCTCGGAGTGGTGACAGCCCCCCTAGGTCCCACCGCATGCTATTAATAGGAGTAGGTGATCCCTGGAATTCCCTGTAATGTATAGGTACAGTATAGGAAACACAGAGTCCAGAGTTCTTAACCAGCTGAATAACTTTAGTAGCGAGTTTCTTTAAGGGAACCTGTCACCCAGGGCAGCTCCCCACCAAACCCACCCCACCCCTTTGACAGGGCCCCGCACAGGGCCGGCCTTAGGGTAGATTGCGCCCTGTGCAGAATATTCTTTTGGCGCCCCCCCCCCCCCCCCCCCCCCCCCCCCCCCCCCCCCCCCCCCCCCCCCCCGGCTGATTGTAGGCCATCCCAAGCCTATCTCTTGGAGACACACACTGTATATACTGCTTACACAGACAGATACAGTCACATATACACATACAGACACACGGGGGAGATTCATCAAACATGGTGTAAAGTAAAACTGGCGCAGTCGCCCCTAGCAACCAATCAGATTCCACCTTTCATTCCTCACAGACTCATTGGAAAATGAAAGGTGGAATCTGATTGGTTGCTAGGGGCAACTGAGCCAGTTTCACTTTACACCATGTGTGATAAATCTCTCCCACAGTGTATATACTGCCTACACAGACGCATACAGACACACAGTATATATATCCTGCAAACACCGACACACATGCAGTCACATATACACATACACACCACACATACCCACCACTGGGAGTTGTTGTTGTCCCACCAGAGCCGCACAGGAACATGCTGGGAGTTGTTGTCCTACCACACAGAGCCACACAGGAGCATGCTGGGAGTTGTTGTCCTACCACACAGAGCCACACAGGAGCATGCTGGGAGTTGTTGTCCTACCACACAGAGCCACACAGGAGCATGCTGGGAGTTGTTGTCCTACCACACAGAGCCACACAGGAGCATGCTGGGAGTTGTCCTACCACACAGAGCCACACAGGAGCATGCTGGGAGTTGTTGTCCTACCACACAGGGGCATGCTGGGAGTTGTTGTCCTACCACACAGGGGCATGCTGGGAATTGTTGTCCTACCACACAGGGGCATGCTGGGAGTTGTTGTCCTACCACACAGGAGCATGCTGGGAGTTGTTGTCCTACCACACAGAGCCACATAGGAGTATGCTGGGAGTTGTTGTCCCACCACACAGAGCCACATAGGAGTATGCTGGGAGTTGTTGTCCCACCACACAGAGCCACATAGGTGTATGCTGGGAGTTGTTGTCCCACCACACAGAGCCACATAGGAGTATGCTGGAATTGTTGTCCCACCACACAGAGCCACATAGGAGTATGCTGGGAGTTGTTGTCCCACCACACAGAGCCACATAGGTGTATGCTGGGAGTTGTTGTCCCACCACACAGAGCCACAAAGGATCATGCTGGGAGTTGTTGTCCTACCACACAGAGCCACATAGGTGTATGCTGGGAGTTGTTGTCCTACCACACAGAGCCACAAAGGATCATGCTGGGAGTTGTTGTCCTACCACACAGAGCCACAAAGGATCATGCTGGGAGTTGTTGTCCTACCACACAGAGCCACAAAGGATCATGCTGGGAGTTGTTGTCCTACCACACAGAGCACTAACACACACAGAGCACACACAAACTCCACTAACACACACAGACAGAGATAGACATATATACTCACAGTCACATTGCAGTAGTAGTGGAGGATGTCTCTGCCCATGAGGAGAAGCAGGTAGAGCGGAGGATCACACTGCTGATGTCTCCGTCGGGGGAGGGGGCGGGGTTATGGGCCTATGTGAGCTGGGAGACGCTATGGGGGGCGGGGGATGGGGGCCAGGCTGCAGTCACATGTCCGGGAAGAAGAGCTTCCTCGGCTGCTGTGCAGAGGCAGGGCCGGATATATGGCCTCAGGGAGATGCAGGTGGCGCCCCCTTCCTGCCGGGAGTGCACAGCGCCCTGCTCGCACACCCCTAAGGCCGGCCCTGGCCCCGCATACATACTGGCTCCTGTGTATCCCATTCCCAGTGCCAGTCCCGCCATGGAGATCTGGCCTCAACCTGAACTAAGCCCTGACCTGTTACTATACCCTTCATAATTGCAACCACTCTCGGAGCCCTCAACTTACAGTAGAAATTGTAGCTAGGCCTTTTTCTTCATGGGTCTTCTCCTTCCCCTAACTCATGTGTAACTGACCATCTTTTTATTCATTATTAACCTAAATATGATGGCTGTCTGGCTCCTTACCAGGTTCGACCAGTGTGGAAAAACTCTGTTCTTAGAATAGTTGTGAGTCTTAGAGGTGGGACCCAAATCTACAATATACGGCAACGTTTACAAATATTCTATAAATGTCTATGGTGGGAACAACACTTTAAACTTAGGGTGAATCTTTGAACACCAACAGTTGAGGAACTTGACCAAATAAATACAATTATAAAAGAAATGATGGGTGGACTGGCCCAAAGGTCACTGCCTACTCTTTTTTGAAGAATAAAAAGAGGAAATAAAGAAGTATAAGGCACTTTCTTGGAATGGGAGTCCCAAAGGGATATTCATTTAACGGTCATCCCCAACTTATTATGCACTTAATACAATTGCTGAATCGGTTAATTGACTAAGAAACCTTGTGCGTTGAAATACTATGAGCTATGATATCCATACCTTATTCATGAATTCTGTCAACCTACAGGACTTTACCACATTGATGATTATTATCATAAAGACATAGAAAAAATATGTTTCAGTCCTTTCAATCCAAACATTTACATATCCCTGAGGTCTACATTTACATTATTCAAACCTTTTCTCTTTGTCCGGGCTTCCTTTGTTGCATTTCTCTTATATTGGTGATCTAACATTATTAATGATTAAACGTGTGCTCTCAACTTTTCCGAAAGGGCAATTTGATACCACGGTAGAATTAATTTCTTGGCATTAACCTTGTATGAGTCTCCTCCAGAAATATGTCCACCTTTTTAATATTGGGTCATGTGTTTAGTGCAAATTTTATCGGAGAGGTTTAGGTTTTATTTTCAAGTTTTAGCTTAATGTCGGCCATATACTGGATTTGGGCCAAATTGTCTTCACCTTACTCTTTCAATGTGTTATATACACAAAATTTTAATGAGCGCTATCATTTAAAAGAAATGCCCTCCATTTGATAGTCAATGTGATCCCCAACATATTTGTCAATCATTCATCTACCAAAAATGACTTCTTACCCCCCAAAAAGAAAAACCCCTAATGTCTTGCCATGAGTGTCTCACTTATCTGTCATCTTCTGTTCACTTTGTGTTGTCAGCAGTGGCGGTCTTTGGCACCAAGCACCCCAAGCGATCGCTTGGGGCCCCCAACATCCAGGGGGGCCCCCAAGCCCCGCTCTTGTGCTCAAGACCGCTGGACAGGGCTGCTGCCCCGCTCGCTGCTGCCATCTGAACTGTTACTATGAGCACTCGTAATGAGCGCTCATAGTTACATGCAGCAGCACTGACAGGGTGGGAGACATTGGCCCCCTTCCTGTCAGTCACTCTTGTGGCCAAAGGAAGGGTTTTCCCTGCGGTCACAAGTGGCAGCTTTGTCCTTGTGGTGCCGGTGCTCCAGTGACATCACTGGAGCATCGGCGCCAGGACAAGGGGAGTGCGGCCTCTTGTGATCGCAGGGAAAACCCTTCCTGCGGCCACAAGAGTGAAGAGAAGAGGAGACGCCCGGACCCAGGTGAGTATAAGTGTTTGTTTTATTGTGTTATATACTATATGGGAGGGGGAGCACACAGGGGTTTGTTTAACTGGGGGAGCGCACATCGGGGGTCTATATAAATGGGGGGGGGAGCACACAGGGGAGCTATAGACTACTGTGGCTTCACAGAGGGGTCTATGTACTACTGGGGGCAGCACACAGGGGTCTATATACTACTTGGGGCAGCAGAATAGGGTCTATATACAACTTGGAGAGCACACAGGAGGTCTATATCCAAGTGGGGGAGCACACAGGGGGGCTATATACTACTGGGGGAGCACACAGGGGTCTATATACTACTGGTGGGGCACACAGGGGGTCTATATACTATTGGGGGAGCATACAGGGGGTCTATATACTACTTGTGAGGCACACAGGTGGTCTATATATAACTAGGGGAGCACACAGGGGTCTTTATACTACTGGGGCAGCACACAAGGGGTCTATATAATACTGGTGGGGCACACAGGGGGTCTATATACTCCTGGGGGAACCACACAGGGGGTTTATATACTACTGAAGGAGCACACAGGGGTCTATATCCAAGTGGGGGAGCACACAGGAGGTCTATATCCAAGTGAGGGAGCACACAGGGTGGCTAAATACCCCTGAGGGAGCACACAGGGGGCCTATATACTAATGGAGGAGCACACAGGGGGTATATACAACTGGGGGCAGCACACAGGGGGTCTATATACAACTGGGACAGCACACAGGAGGTCTATATACTTCTGGGGGAGCACACGGGGGGGCTAAATATATCTGGGGGAACACACAGGGGTCTATATACTACTGGGGGAAGCAAACAAGGGGTATATACTACTGGGGGCAGGACACAAGGGATATATACTATTGAGGGCAGCACACAAGGAGTATATATTACTGGCGGTAGCGCACAAGGGGTATATATTACTGGGGGCAACACACAGCGGTCTATTGTTTTGGAACGCGTGTCGAGGGGGGGGGCAGACATAACTTCACTTGGGGCCCCAGAAATGCCAAGACCGCCCCTGGTTGTCAGAGGGAATCTGTCTCTAGTAACAGACCAGGATGTACAGTATTATAGGAAGGTTTGGGATATAGCATGTGCTCTGTGCAGGAGAAAAAAGGCCTGAGTTGTGCACCTGCAAGTTGAACCAATTTGCCTGTTCAAGATGGTCCCCATTGTTCAGGCAAGGTAAACCAAGACTTCCCTTTTATCTCTACCCATAAAGCTCAGGGCAGACCCTACTGTAAATGCCAGTATACCAACCGCTATATACTGAGTGAAACTGTCTTTCTTTCTGTTATCCTGTTGTTGCTATTCCTTTCCTTTACGATTACATAAAACCTTGCAAACCCAGCCCACGTCCCATCTAGGTGCACTTACTCCAGCACATGGTATGGCATACCCGAGAGTAGTATGTCCTTTGATTGGTCAGGAAGGTAAGGGAAAAGAAGTCCATGTGGGACATTTATAAAGTCTGGTGTTTTTTTTTTCTCCCCCCCTCGCCATTTGTCAGGATGGGGAGAAGGCATGGCCACACTCATAAAACAAAAATAGGGAGTAACTGTAAAGGTCCCCATACACCTTACACTTTTATGGGGCTCTCCAGAACAACCACTGGCAGATCATGTCAGTGGAGAAAGGGGTCAGACATATTAGAAAATCATTGCCTGAGCCCTTTTTTCTTGGGGAGGTAAGCCACTCTCTTGCTTTGGCTTACCCCTTCTCTCTGTATAGAGAGTACAGGAATGCTCAGCCATGCTGAACGTTCTTCTGTATGGGGAGAATGGGTGGTGGGCAAGAGAGATAACTGACTGATTGTTTGGCCATCAGATATTGAAAGTGTATGGAGACCTTAAGAACAAAACATAAAGGATTTAATTTTCAAGGCCTACGCAAGAAGGGCTAGGACCTATTGCAAGACAGACATCTTGAATATGACTCTACAGAATGAATTTTCTGCTAGTTTACTTTTAGCCTTTGAGGGCTGCATTTAGTCCAGGATCTCTTAGCAATGCAAAACCTTGGTGGACCTTTGTCAGGATCTGACCTGTCTTCTACCATTAGGAACCTTAAAACCTCAAGTACTGGAAATATCTCAGAATTTAGTTTCATGGGTAACTTTGCACCAACTACACCACCCGTCACTGATTTTGGTGGAAATGGTAACTTCTCAAGAACTGTAACTCAACCCATTGAACTGAACTGCTCTCTTACCTTGTTCTCCCATCACCAACGGACATAGCCACATCTGAACCCCCATAACTTCCCAGTACCATCATCCAGTGTCTTTATACAGTTGAGCACCATGGGAAAGTCTGCCAAGGAACGCCTCCCAATCCAACTACTGTAAGTTCAATATTTCTCCAGTTCTCCATTGAACAACTACCTGTATCTGGGTGCTCGTCAAACATGTGCCAACATTCTGTAGTACTTCAAAGGAATTATCCATTGTGCATGCTATAACAATTGTGCTCCATTTACTCCAACTGGAGTGCCCTGCTTTGCCACACAAAAACTAGAGTGATGCTGCTTCTGGAAGAAAACAAGTTCTATGATTCTGTCATATATTTCCCCAAACTCTACTCCTGACCTCGCCTATTCCCATAGCTGGTCCCAGAAGTAGACATGTTCTCTATTCTTTCGCCTCTTTGTAACTTCTCCTGAATTTAGTTCAGCCTTCATGTCAGTGACCAAAAAAATAATTAAAAAAAAAAGCTAAAAATATTAAAGAAGACATCAGATTTTTTTTCCCTCTAAAAATCCATAATATTTAAATACAACCTCCTGAGTGACACCTCTATGAGAAATTCTATTGTAACAACCAGAGACCTAGTTAAATAAGCACCATGGTGATTTCTCAGGAGTTTTCAACAAATGGATCGCCCTGTTATCTGCTAATATTTCATGCGCCATTGTCGTCCTAGGAGCCTTTTGAAATTTCTTTAGATGTAAAAGACTTTTAACAATTTCCCTCTAGAGTGGAAAAAAAAGGAGAAAGGATACTAAAGCTTTTACATAGCTCAGGCCTCACGAACACAGATAGAGATGCATACAGAGGCTTTTTACTATCAGAATCTGTATGGGGAAAAAAGGGCCATCTTCCACTATATCATTATATAGATATATTCTACCATTAAAAAAGGATTAAGTAAAATGCCGCCCTTCTCACCCACGCATGCCTCTCATCACATCCAGTACATCTGGGGAAATTCTCATTTAGTCCAAGAGCCACCAAAGCTCCCAAGATTTCCAGCAAAAAAAAAAATAATAATTTTGCAGTGGTCACTACAATTGACAAGTAGTATTACAGGTGGTCACAGAAATGAACAGATTTAGCCCCTGGTTCATTTGGCCATTCTATGATGACCATATGCCCTAGGCATGGAGACATTGATGTTTGAGATTAGAGGGCCTCTTTATTTGTTTCAACTTGCATAAAGAGTTAGGTAAACAGAGATCCTCTGTGGTCAGTGAAATGATGAGAATAAAAAATTTTTGGAGGAACTTTAAGGTCCATCAACAAGAAACCAAAAAGGCAAGACCACTTGTTAAAATAACTAACAAGTTTGGACCCGTTCTACTATCAAACTGTTTTGCTTTTGGGCCCTTTTTGGAAGTGAAGTCTAGGTACCCTCTAGGTTTTCACCCTTTGTTCCACTGCAGGAATGGAAGGTGACCTTAGGTGATAGAAGGTACAGGCCACTTCCCAAAATTGGTTCTCGAGAAAGTAAGAGCTGGCCCAGGGGACAAGAAAGCAGTAAGGCAGGACACTGGTGGTGGTGGGTTGTACCAGGCTAAGGTAGATCTAATCTAGGTTGGTCGAGGACATGCGTCAAAGTAACAAAGGATGCAGCATGCTAAGATTGAAGAATGAGCAAAGGCAGAGTCATAAAGCCAAGAATGGGCCAAACATGAAAGCGAACAGAATAAAAGACAGCGCTCCATAGCATAATTCTGACAGGTAACAATGGTGAGTCAGTAATGGAGGTTCTCACCTAGTGGAGTTGTGCTAACTGCAAGGCACAACTCTTGAGTAAGCACGCAAACAGGACCACTGCCACTCCCATATGCTCCTCATAGGAACCACAATACACCTCGAACGACAATACACAACGCGTTTCGAGACCGGTCTGGTCTCTTTATCAAATGTCATGACCAGACCGGTCTCGAAACGTGTTGTTTCAGAATAATAATAAATGTGGTTATTTATTTTTACCTTATGGTAAATATCTTTACTTCCATTGGACCTGCGCCCAGCTGACCCATACTTGGAGAGGAGGTGTATTGTCGTAAACATGAAAACGGAAAGCTTTTCAGAACCTTTGCTATGGTAAACAACAATATTGCTGTGGGTCTTAATAAGTAGTGCAGGAACAGCATAGATGGAGGAAAGATTTGGAGAGCGCACTGGCCCTTTCAGTTGCGGAGAGAGTGCTCCCACCCTATGGTCCAGGCCATAAGCCACAACAGATGGCGAGGACATGACGGTAGCTGGGGAGAAAGAGCAGGGCATTAACAGAAACCTGGCAACAATAAGCGGCAGGAGTGACAGTCCACTGGAGTCCTTTCCTGTTCAGCCAGGAGTGACCCAACATCCTTTTTTTTTTTACCTGTTTTTTTCCCAGTCATTAGGAAAATTAAGTGTTAATCTAAGAGAGCCAAAAAGCAGATTCCATTTTTTTTTTTTATACCACCAAAAGTCTCTGGCTCACAGATGGAACATCAAATATCACAGTCTTCCCATGGCACAATATGGAATATCCGCAATGCTTAAGACCAGGTAACAGCACCGTATAATTTAGAAAGCAACAAATTTATTATACTCACAAGGCCACAAATATCATTCCCAAAGAGTCATCCCAGCATTTGTCAGCAGTCTGCGAATATTTGCCGTCCCTGAGTTTTGCCATCATGGCTTCTTTTGTGGCAGCCACACAGATTCAAGGTTTTATTTGTAGCAGCTTTTCATAAGTGATAGGTTGTAGGTGGTGAGTGAAGATATGTGGAAATATTTATCATTTTTTATAAGGAAAGCACATCAGTATATAAAGATTATATTGTAAGAGCCGGATGTGTTAATCATTGGTTAACAAAGTCAATACAAGTTAATAAATACTTAAACTGTCACCCTCTTTTTGCATTCTGACTTCTCTACTTTCTCTACTCAGGTGTAAAGGATAAATTTAGCAGTTATTTTATATCATACGTCATGGTGCTTGATCCAGTAAAAAGTGATCTTTTATCATTTGCGGATTGTGCTATCTGGGAGGGGTTTCATTTGCGATGTGCCACTTAGCCCCACCCACAGCACTGCATAGGCCCCACTCCCTCAGCAGACATTGGTATGGGCCGACCTAGAAGGGATGGGGCCTAGACCTTTAGGCTGGCCTGTTCCAATGGTCATCGAGGGGCGGACCTATGGGGCGGGGCCAATGGTGGCGTTGTGGGTTAAATTTGCTAAAAACTGCTAAATTTACCCTTTACACTTGAGTAGAGAAGTCATAATGCAAAAAGGGGGTACCAGTGCCACTTTAAGGCTATGTTCACACTGCGTATGTTTCCGTCCGTAGTGCGAACCGCGAATATACGCACATAGTTGATGCGTTCGCTGGGAAGTATACGATATACGACCGCACAATGCACTCTACGTATGAGCTTACGGCCGGATCGTATGCGGCGCCGTGAAAAATGAACAAGACCATTGTTTGAGGACAGAAATGTTGAAACTCATGGCCGTGGATTTCAGTGCGGTCCCGTACAGAGTACTTATTTCAGCCAAATTGAACTTGATTTATCGATCCAAAAGGTTCTGTGAGTTTTATTGGGCTGGGCGAAGATTTCCAAGTAAATTACCTGTTTCAGATTGATTCGAAAAAAGCTAGGGAAGCAGAACTGTACTACGGGAGTATGTTCGCGGTTCGTACGCATCCGGCCGCATGTTGATTTTTCCCACGCCCGTAGTTTCAGCCGCACATGTACGGCGGCGTACAAACTGCGGACGGAATCGTACGCAGTGTGAACATAGCCTAAAAGGGAACTGACAGCAAGTTAAAGGACAAGTGCCATGAAAAACTTTTTCCCAGTAATTGAAGCACATTACAAAGTTATATAACTCTGTAATGTGCTTCAATCACCTATCTGCCTCCCTTCCCTGTCTTTTCCCCCCTCCACCCCCCACCAGGAAGTGTCCTGACTCACACAGACCTGATTACTGTCGTCACCGTCATCAAGCTCTTCTCTCAGCTCCTTCTCCTGTTACACTAGCCTCCCCCCTCCCCTGCCTTGTCAGGTGACTCAGCTTGCTCAGCTCCCATTGGCTGAACAACTGCAAGCCATCACTTGTCACATCTCACTTGCTTATCTTCCCTCAGACTGACTCTGGCACATAGGCAGCTCCCCCCTCCCCTCATACCCTCTCTCCTGCTGCCCTGGACTCAGTGAGGGAGTCATGTCACTAGAGAAGATAAGCTGAGCAAGCAGAGTCACCTGACAAGGAGGGGAGGGGGAGGCTGGTGTAACAGGACCTAGAGCAGCCCTCCTGCTGATCACTCATCCTCACAAGAAGGAGCTGCCTGGTGACGGTGACGACAGTAATCAGGTCTGGGTGAGTCAGGACACTTCCTGGTGGGGGGTGGAGGGGGGAAAAGACAGGGAAGGGAGGTAGATAGGTGATTGAAGCATATAATGGTGCGTTTACACAGGCAGATTTATCTGACAGATTTTGGAAGCCAAAACCAGGAATGGATTTGAAAAAAGGAGAAATCTCAGTCTTTCCTTTATGACCCGTTCCCTGTTTATGGTCTGTTCCTGGCTTTGGCTTCAAAAATCTGTCAGATAAATCTGTCGGTGTAAACGCACCATTACAGAGTTATATAACTTAGTAATGTGCTTCAATTACTGGGAAAAAAAATTTCATGGCACTTGTCCATTTAAAAGAATCTGATCTGCTGTCATGTCATAGGGAAGGAGATGTCAAGAAAGAAGGTATTTTTCTTATCTTCATCCTCAGCACTAGACATGAACGAACCCGGATGAACCCAGACCTTTGGCTTTGACTCTCGCTGTCTTACCATTCCGTAGGGCAGGTGTAGACAGCCCAAGTCCCACTTGGCAAACAGGGATACAGGATATGACCTTGGCTGTATTCCAGTTTTCCAGGCAGGACTCGGACTGTCTCCACCTTCCCCACGGAACGGGAAGACAGCAGGATTCAAATGACGACGGTTCGGGTTGTACTCAGCACCATTTACAGGCAGTCCTGCATTTTAGTAATATATTAATTAAGTGATTTGGTACACTGGTTGTGGTACTAAAGCCCTTGGTTGCACCGAGTGCTCTTTGCCCAGTGCTCTGCCGTAACTGTCCATCACTGCAGAGCACCACTGCAGTATTCATGAAGAGGGACAGGTATATTGGTGCACCAAGGGGTGTAGTACCACCACTAGTGCACCAAATCACGTAAGTCCCCTGCTGTATAGTAACATAGCAGCAGGTTGGATTTTTCTAACCTGTGTTACATTTTCTGTCAATGGGTATCCCCATTTAATTAATAACCTAATCACAGTTTTCTATGTCTGTAATATGACAAACTAAAGCATACTAACCTCTCCCAATTCCGTGCCGCACTCCAGTCCACCTTGGTTCCTCTCTTTACCTACCCTAATGTAGAACTCTCCCTACTCTGCTTATGAGATTCTAAATTTACTATAGCCTACTGTAAGTGAGTTATTATAGAGAGTTGGGAATGTCATCAGTAGTGCAGGAACAACGCATTATCAGGGACTGAGACGGACTGGAGAGATGGTTCTGGATCGGGAGAGGTGTATATGCTGTAATTTGCTAACATGGTTGAGCTATATCAAAGACAAGTTAATTAGCTAATAAAAGTACCATAATCTACAGGTGATGTGAAAACTTGTTCCTTAAAGGGATTGTCCCACAAAAAATTAGCAGAATGTATGTAGATTTTTTATTGCTCCTGTCCAGTGGCGTAGCTACCATAGAGGCAGGGTAGGCAGCTGCTATGGGGCCCGTGGGGGAGGGGGACCTGGGATGCACAGGGAAGGTAAGAGTCTCCTGTGTCCTTCTGCTTAACCCCTTATGTACTGCAGTGTGTAAGTAACCCAGTGTTCACTTATATTCAGTAACATAAAAAAGGGTTTAAAAGCAGAAGACAAGGAGATCTCTGCTTATGGGGGTGCCCCATAGAGTTTTTTGCTATGGGGCCCCATGAATCCTAGCTACGCCCCTGCTCCTGTCTTCCTGATCATGCTTAAACATTAAAACATTTTTTTTCTGGACAACCCCCTAAATATGCTGCCGGGAATGACAGGGAGCGTTGGTTGCCATGGTGCTATTATTATTGACTGTATTAGAATAAAACATGTGTAACGTGATCCCCTCAAGATCCTGAAGGAAAAACACGGTTACGTGTTCAATATTCTTCTGTTACAAGGAATACACTGTAAGTCACTAACACAGCAGCGCAAAGTGCAGTCTTCTTGGGAATTTCGAATACTGGCGCTTTAATTAGTTCTCGCCATAAGGAATAAAAGAAGACACCGAGTTGCTGTGTTTACAGACGCGCTTGCTGTTTTCATTACAGAGATACTATCGCCAGTTATTCCCAAGTGCAATAACCTTGAGCCAGCTGCAGAGCCCGAGGGTGAGAGATGAGCGTAAAACAGAGAGGCATGAGGTGAGCAGCAGGCGAACAGTATGAACAGTCTTGTGCATTTGTTGTGGGAAGCAGCAGTGCAGATGAAATCTCCAAAACAAATCATTTACTGCCCAAACTTATTGGATAATCTGAGTACTACAATATTTCATGTAACATGTAAGACTATAATATTTCACAGAAGCAAAAGAGATATGGAGAGCAGAACATCTTATTAAAGTAGAGACCCTGCCCCCCCTCCCCCTTCCATATTCCTGCAGTGTCATCTGTTCTATGCCAGCTCTACTGCATCCATACAATTGATTACTGTATCTTGGCCATGTGACCTCTGATCAGTCATCTTGACCTGGATTTCAAACTATGTTCTCTTGGTTTAGAATCTGATATCAATCCCATGATACAACAGCACAGCGTCATATAAGCAGTGTAATAATGCCCATCTCTATATTTTATTTAATAGGCTAACCAAGTATACAGTTAGGGAGGCTGAACAGTTATGTAGTCTTTTGTTATTGTGTGACAGGAGCTGTATACTTATCATCAGTATCCCCAATGTGTGGGACAGTCCTTGCACATTCATCATACAGGAAGGAAGTTCTCCTGGTTGAGTTGGTGATCACAATGATGGCACAGAAACACGTGTCATTTACTGGTGGGTCACTATGACATCACATGACCCAAATGAAGGAGAAGATTCTAGGAATCAGATAGCAATAAATAACTACATGAGGTAATAATTCTAGCTGCAAAATGAAGAATATATCCAGGAGTACTTAAAGATCCATGAGGCATATACTCCATAGCATATGTTATTGATAACGGATCAGTGGGGTGTCAACCAATGGCACCTCCTCCAATCAGCTGATTAGTGACTACACAGTAAATGAGACAAGAAGCAGTTGTCACTGTTCATTGGGTAGTGACCCTGCCTGGTAACTAGAGATGAGCGAACGGGACTATAGGAACCAAAATATGTTATAAACATTGCAGAAAGTTTGGTTCTGTAACGACAAGAGGTGTGGATTCGCTGTACCACCGCTAGCGATGGGAGCGGAGTCTAAGCGGCCACTGGTCTTCACCAGTGCTCGCCGCAATGCAGGATGGACTTGCTGCCGCCATTTTAGAAAGCAGGAAGTGTTCTGGGCAGGAAAAACGCTTTCCCGGAACACATCAAATCAGCAGGGATGTTGCGCTAGCGCACCCCTGTGTGACGTTGGTATTTCTTTAAGAGGAGCGATCACATGACTGCATGAGGCAGTCTGCACAGAGAGAGGAAGGAGACTGTTAGCAGTGCACAGAACTTGTCAGTGACAAAATGCTTCTGCTGCACGCTGCTGTACAGAAAAGATATTGTACGAAAACAAAGACAAAAAGATTATTAGGAAAGCGGAGAGGAGAAACATATAGTGATTGAGAAAGAGAAATAGAGAGGGCGAAAGATAGATAGGTAGATAGATTAGGCATAGGAGAGCAAAGGGTGCACAAAACAAAAACATGCTATACAGATATCTAAGTACTATACTGTCACTCTTGCGAGAGTGTATATTACATAGGTGTTTTCCTGAGGCACAAATATATACCTTGTGCATGTGTGTAGAAAAAAAACTCTAAAAAAAAGTGCTATACAGATATACAAGTACTATAGTTGGACCCTTTTTTCCTGGATAGACCCTGTAATGGTGAATTTCCTGCATAGACCCTGTAATGGTGAGTTTCCTGCATAGACCCTGTAATGGTGAGTTTCCTGCATAGACCCTGTAATGGTGAATTTCCTGCATAGACCCTGTAATGGTGAGTTTCCTGCATAGACCCTGTAATGGTGAGTTTCCTGCATAGACCCTGTAATGGTGAGTTTCCTGCATAGACCCTGTAATGGTGAGTTTCCTGCATAGACCCTGTAATGGTGAATTTCCTGCATAGACCCTGTAATGGTGAGTTTCCTGCATAGACCCTGTAATGGTGAGTTTCCTGCATAGACCCTGTAATGGTGAATATTGAAGTCTAAAAAAAAAAAAAATTGACTTTGAGATATTGAAAAGACAATGATGTTACTGATATGTAGAGCCCTAAATTCAACCAAATAAACTCCCCCGTATCATATAGATGCTTTAAACTATGAAATCCGAAGAAATCCGAAATTCGGTCGAACTAAACTTTTCAAAAAAATCCGGAAGTCCGGTTGGAACAAACTTTTGAAAAGTTCGCTCATCTCTAGTCACTAGCCCTGGCTAGGCTTGCTAACAGCGGCAGGCGAGGTGCAGCTGGAGACACATGGACAGACAACAATATAGCAGCAGGACTCACAGCTGGAAGCACAGACAGCAGAAGCACGGGCAGGAGAAACGGGCAGGAACTATGGGCAGGAACAATAGAGAGCTAGAACCACACACTAAGGAAAGCATGCAGATGATCCAACAGAAAGGGTCAGCACAGGTGTGTAATTTAAAGGGGAGGTGATTGGTGCAACTAACCAATTAGGGACATACTGTCCCTTTAAATCTTTGACAGCTGTCACGCTCACACCCTAGGAGGCGGGGGCGCCTGTGCCGGCCGGGACAGCGGTGACCTGGAGCACGGGGCGGTAAGGCGTCCTGCTGGGCTAAACATACAGCGGTGCCAGTGTCTGCCCGTGGGCTCCAGGGTTCACTGTAAGGGCAGAGGAAGGAAGGGAACAGTAGCGTCAGCGCCGGCCGTGGCAGGTTCGTTACCGAACCAAATTTTTTGCCAAGTTCATAATCAGTTTGTAAAGATGGTGGCTGCACAATTTAATATACCTAAAAAAAAAGTGCTTAAGCTTGCCTATCTGTGCTCCCCCAGTGTCTACTTAAGGTCCCACACCAGCTTGTTTTTTGTGTATTTTCTTATCACAGCATGTTTTTCATTCCAATGTTGCTGTTGGAAATGAAAAACCGCAATAATGGAACGAAAACATGGTGTGATAAGTAAATATACACAAAAGAAGCTGGCGGGGTAAAAAGCAATAGATGTGATACCCATGTATGCTGATTGCTTTCTACTCCACCAGCTTGTTTTGTGCATATTTACTTATGATAGCATGTATGATTTTCATACTTATGAAGTCTATTACAACTATTACAACTATCTCTTGCCTGCACCTGCATCCCAAAGTTTATCTTGTATTGCACTGAGGATCCTAAGTAAACTGAAGCTATCCTATTTAAGCTATTGGACCCTGGTCTGTCATTTTGCACCTGCACCTACACATCAGGTTACACTTGGGGTATCCAAACCCTGAGTGCAGTGCCCGTTTGTCCTGGAGTGTGTTCCAACACCACTCCAGGCTACCTTGACAAGTAAACCAACACCCACAGAGCTGCCACAACACCACATTGGCTACCCTGGCATATAGCAAATGGAAAGCCAATCTGTCTGTTCTGCTCCTTTACAATCCTCTTCATTTTTGCTTATGCACAAACCTTACGCTGCCTTTTGCTAACATCATTATCTTACAAATGGTTTCCTAGTCACAGTTCCTGTTGTAAAGGATTTCTTCTCATCTATCATACACGCTTACACAACCATTTGTGCATTTTATAACATCAGTGCTGTCATTCTTAAGAACAATTACATATATCGGCTTAGAGAAAAGCTACAAGTGTATAATTTGCATCAGAAACTTTGACGTTGTGCTTTAAATGGTTTACTTTTATGTTGCTATCCTCGAATTCCTGCTGCTTAAGAAAACTTGCTTAACTAATCTTATCATAGGCACACTGGGATCTGCTTTAAAAAAAAAAGTTATATGGGATTGGAAAAAAAGGGTGTTTTTTTCTGTGATTTTTCATCTGTTTAAAGTGTGGAAGAAGCTTACTTTTTATTTCTACACACAGTGGTGGAACTACTGTCATGCATAATGGTTACAGATCACATATAGAGTACAGAAGCTAAATGGTTGCAGTACACTCTACATGGTGCTAGTATTTGAATGTTCTAGAACACAACTTAAAAAGTTTGTAGAACCAACGTATTACTCTCTTGAGGTTGCACTACAAAAAGTAGTGGAGGTTTTATAACCCAGTCACAAACTATCAGACCCCCTGATGACCCTAGTGTAGCATTGAAACATGTCGGGAAGACTTAGCAACTAGCTTTTTATAAGCACATACCAGGTTTGTTTGTACTGTATATAGGCAGGCTGCAGACGCTGAAAATTTTCATAAGGGAGAGTTCAGCTGCGGAATTCCGCCCTTAGACTTTCACTGGTGCATATTGACACAGTAAATGGAGTTTTTCTTCATTTATTTTGTAGCAGTGGCGATGTGTAACTGCAGCTCAGCTCCTGTTTACTTGAAGACAAACTCCATTAACTGTGTACCAAACAGGTGATTGGCATGGGGCTTTGGGCGTTGGCATCCCGCTGATCAGTCCATATTGCCCAGAAAACTTCTAAATAGTTTATCACTGAGTTATTTTGGACTACCATACAACACCCCCCCCCCCTGCCCCCCAGGGCTTTAAGGCCAAAAGGATTTGGTAGTTGACCTTTCACTGTTTGTCATAAATAATCAATAACTGTCTCTTTCTCAAACCAGACTTCCTCTATCATCCTCCCACTCAGGCTACTTTGCCCCTGGACTGCACCAAGTATGCCACAGCACAGCCCTTGCTGCAGCCAATCTCCAAGCTGTTCACTTCCACAGCTAGACCACCCCAGCCTTTTACTCTAAGGGTATGTTCCCACTAGGGAATACACATTGAGACTTCAAGAGGATTCCGACGGCGAAGTCCGTCATCCGCCCAAAGAATTGACATCCCAGTTCCTTGTGCAGATAGTGGAATTCACTGGCGAATATCATTGAGTCCATGGGATGGCTGGAACTTCAAGTCGAGGTCGTGCGGCAGAATCCCCTTGAAGTCTATGGGGGACATGTATCATGTGGCGTATCTTTTTTGTTCAGCGGAAAGAGCCGATTTGTGAATATTTTATCCGCAAATCGTCCGTTTTGCGAATAAAATATTCTCAAATTGGCTCTTTCCGGCGGCTACGCCAGGGGGGCGGGAAGGAGGTGTGGAGGGGGCGCGGACTCATAGTCCGCGCGATTCAGCATTTTTTTTTCACTTAAAGATAAGCCGAAAACCTACTCCAGCCCTCAGCTGGCGTAGGTTTTCGGCTGTGCGCACCAGAGAGCACAGGATTTATGTAGCGGCAGTCCGCCTCTACATAAATCTCCGTAGCGCCGGAGATGCGGTGACATGTCCGACTTAATAAATGTCCCCCTATGTGCGTATTCCGTAGAGGGAACATAGTCTAATTTAGGCTTCTAAGATTTTGAAGGCCAGCTCACTGTTTGTTTTCCTTGACTGGTCCAGTGCCACCTGGCAATCTCGGGATGACAGCTCTTGCCATTAGGTCCCATAATAGGTACATTATAGAGATGGTCCGAACCTGCCGAGGATAAAGCGGGAAGACCGCCTGGAAAACCGGGATACAGCCTATGGCTGTGGCTATATCCCGGTTTTCCAGGCGGTCCTCCCGCTGTATCCACCCTCTGCACAGAGGTTTAAGACAGCGGGAATCATTGCTGAGAGTCCGGGTTCGTACGAGCGAGAAAGACACTACAGCCTCATAACCCAATGAACAGTTCCGTGCTCTTCTAATGGCCAGGCCATGGGCCAAGCAAATCCTGCAAAGTTGACCTCATGCACAGGCCCCTTGGTGCCAAAATTAACTATTAGTAGTTAATTTTGGTTTGACAACAGTGCCAGGCTCTTCCTGGGTCCATGCCAACACTTGGACCATCCCATGACTGCGGTCAGTCCAGAAACTAATTATTATTGCTGTCAGCTGTTGTGACCGGGCATACAAAGCACATTATATTGTTGTATGCATATAACAGGTAATACAATAACAATAAGGCATTGAACGGTTCATCTCAAACAGCAGTTTCTCAGGTAACCAACAGTCCTGAAAATAAAAAAAAAAAAAAAAAAAAAAGCAAATGAAACAAGTAATTACTTTACCTAAAATGGGAAAATATACTTATTCCTCCTTATAAGCTGCTTCATATGGAGCATTTATAAGGTTAAAAATGAATTGTATGCATTGTATAGAGCGCAGGAAATAGTATTGTATGGTGAATGTATTGAGATGACTTGACAGGGTAACGTGACTGCATGAGTGTGTGTGGGAAGCTCAGCATGTATTCCATTATACAATGGAATACAATTTCCAAGGGGAAAACACATTTTCTAGTTGAGATTTGAATACCAAGGCTACTTGGGGCCGGAATATTTCTACTATTAGAGATGTTGGCCTGAACAGATCGGAAGGGGCTTGCATATTTTACCAATTTTCCTTATTATTATTTTTTTTTTATTCAATTTTTTGAGTTTGTTTGTTTGTTTTAGTGATTAATATTTAAATGAATGAACCTTCATTTGTATTTGATTGATTTTAATGACATCAGGCATGGCGACTTCACTTGTGGGATGCCCAATTAAAAGGGTTGTCCAGCAAAAATATTTTTCTTTCACATCGGCTAGTTTCAGAAAGTTATACAGATTTGTAATTTACTTCTATTAAAAAATCTCCAGTCTTCCAATACTTATCCACTGCTGTATGTGCTGCAGTAAGTGGGGTATTCTTTTCAGTCTGACACAGTGCTCTTTGCTGTCATCTCTGTCCGAGACAGGAACTGTCCAGAGCAGGAGAGGTTTTCTATGGGGATTTGCTACTGCTCTGGACAGTTCCTGACATGGACAGAGGTGGCAGCAGAGAGCATTGTGTCAGACTGAAAAAAAATAAATAAATACGCCACTTCCTGAAATACTTGAGATTTTTTATATAGAAGTAAATTACAAATCTATAAAACTTTTTGAAACCAGTTGATTTAAAAGAAAAAGATTTTCACTGGATAACCCCTTTAAACTGGCTCATTTGAAAGTATTATTTGGAGGTCAGCCTCTAGGCCTGGTTTTTATTGTAAGAATATTTATTACAAAAAGGAGTTTTCTACTTAGAGGGTCTTTCCACTTCTTAAAGAAGGACAGAAAAAAATTCAAACAGCAGGTTCACGGAGGAACATAACAAATTATTCCAACTTACTTCTCTCCGTGCCTCTCCAGCTCTGGATCGTCGCTGCGGGGCCCCTGACAGGCTGATGTCATGACCTGGTTGATGGACAGCCCACCAGGACACCGCTGCACTGGTTGGGTGAGCATGCAGTGCATCAGCCGGGATGGGCATCCCCCCCCCCAGATGACATGGTACCTATTAAAGGGGTTATCCAGTGCTACAAAAACATGGCCACTTTCCCCCTACTGTTGTCTCCAGTTTGGGTGCAGGTTTTGAAACTCAGTTCCATTGAAGTAAATGGAGCTTAATTGCAAACCGCACCTGAACTGGAGACAACAGTAGGGGGAAAAGTGGCCATGTTTTTGTAGCGCTGGATAACCCCTTTAACATTGTAGATAAGGTTGAAAAAAGACAAGCCCAACCTACTGGACAGTATCGGCAAAAAGTTTAGACACCTCATTTCATTCAACCACTGTTCCAATCCATATTAGCAAGAACCACTCAACTAAGAAAGAAGAAATAATAGGCATTATTCAGTTAAATGGGCACTGTCATAGGGACTAGAGATGAAGTAACCTTGAGCTTGCTTGGGTTCGTCCAAACCGAAGCGTGCAGCATTTGATTTACGGTGACTCAAAAAGTTAGGTGCATCTCTAAAACATGGATACAGCCACAGGCCATAGGCTATATCCATGTTTTCCAGGACTCCAGAGCGCTGCATTGAACTAATTGTTTTCCTGATTGTTGAGAGTCTTCTCTTAAACTTGTTTAATCAATCATCGTTTATGAATTTTTGTGGTATAGTTTCATAGCCTCAATGTTCTTAAAGTGTAACTGTAATAGGTTTTATCAGTCAAAAAAGTCTCCTTCTGTACTCAAGAAGCAATCTCCCAGCCTCCCCCCCTGACTTCTTATCTGTGCATTATCAGGCAAACACGTCTTCATTACAGAGAAGCCAGTGAAGACGGGCTCTGCTCTCTCCATTGTAAGCCTATGAAGGGGGGAGGGGCCGAGGGAGATGAGGGAGCAGGAAGAGGTGACATGAAGGTCAGCTGTTTGTAGACTCTCTGGGCACCTAAAACGCAGGATTCTGGGGTCAGAAAGGTCAGTGCTTATCTATGAACTTACTGAGAGAAGATTGCAGGGTGTTGTGCTGTGTAGGACTGCTCCGTGCTCAGTCACTCCTCTCAGCCCCTCCCCTCTCCATAGCCACATAATGGAGACAGAAATCCTGCTTCATCTGATGTGAGGGGGGAGGCTGGGAGATTGCTTTTTCAGTCCAGAAGGAAACTCTTTTAGTACATAAAACCTATTACAGAGTTTCTTAAAATCGCTTGTACTGTTGATATTTAATGTTTTCAGAAAAATGACCCTGAAATGACAGTTACGCTTTAAGGTTTCCGTACATCTTATACTTTTATCGGCCATACTCTCCGAGTGACAGGTTTGGCCAACAATGTGAGGTGTATGAGCCTCTCCTGAACGTCCACTAACAGATTATGTTGGTGGACTTAGAAGTTAGGCATAATGGAAAATGACCACCTAACCCCTTTGTTCTAGGACAGGTAAGCCACTGCCAGAGCGCTTTCACTGCAGCTTAATCCTCCCCATAGAGAACACAGAAAAGCTTGGCTGTCCTCAATCAATCTGTATTTAGTGAGTACACAGGACGGTCACTGCTAGGGATGGTCCGCCTGGAAAACCGGGATACAGCTACAGCCATAGGCTGTATCCCAGTTTTCCAGGCGGTCTTCCCGCTTTATCCACCCTCTCCACGGAGGTTTAAGACAGCGGGAATCATTGCCGAGAGTCCGGGTTCGTACGAACCCGAACCTCGGCAGGTTTAGACCATCCCTAGTCACAGCAAATGAGGGAATTCATTGATTGCCAGGTTTCCTATCACCGGGCAGCAGTTACATTTCCTGCCACTATGGCCTGGAGGCCCGGCATAATTATCCTTCATGTGTCATTCGTCATTGCATTAATGATCTTGGTCAGCGACTGTCCTAATAAAATTTGTTACATGTTTACACCTACTCCAGCTAGTCATTGGATTGGCGGAGCTGACTAATATCCCTCTGTCTTTCAGCCTATACGTTAACCATTAATGTGACCCTCTCGTCAATTACAGTATTTACACAGGGAGCATTAATAAAATGCTGCGTAGTTTCTGCATAGATGAAAAATGACTAATACAATACATTCCCCTCATCTTCCCTCATTACCGTTAATGGAACGCACTTTGATGTCCGCCTTGGACATAATTATAGGTCGTTTTACAAATGAATAGATCACTCTACTCCCATGAAATGCTTGACGAAGAAGCCGTAGCCGTAATTTCTGTGGACTTTTTTTTTTTCCTTTTAGAGCTACTATAAAAGTATGGTGACATTATAGAAATTGGTTTATATAATAATTAAAACCCTATTTTAGAGCTATTAAAACTGGGGGCCGCGTGAAGGATTCTTGGGAAACCATAATAACCCTATAAATGTCACGGGTCGGGTTTCTACAGCAGGATAATACCAAGTATTTAAGTCTTTTCATGAAGTTACAACCTACCTACAAAGCTATTTTTTTTCTAATTTCAAGGTAAAAGCCTCATAATCATGAAATAATGCCTTTCCTATAACATCTTCGATCGTGAGAATGGGGGGTCTCTTCTTTTTCCAAAGAAAGTTGGTTGAGCAGGTTCACTGCCACTTCACTCACTATGATACAGTGGTTAACTATATTTGGCAATCTCTTAGGCCCCCTTCAGAGGTCCGTAGCCTTTTTTAAGTCTTAAAGTGTCACTGTCGTTTAAATTTTTTTTTGCAGAAATCAATAGTATAGGCGATGTTAAGAAACATTGTAATTGGGTTTATTAGCTGAAAAATGCATTTTTATCATGAAAAAGCAGTTTGAAGCTCTCCCCCCTGTCTTCATGGTTTTCTATGGAGAGGGGGGGGGAGATGAGGCACCTAAACAGGACAACAAAGAGTTAATTTACAGCTATATCACCGGGCTATTTCCTCTGTAGTCATCACTAACCTCTCTGATCGTCTTTCACACAGGTCTCACCGTGTAATCCTTTGCTCTTATAATGAGCAGTGAATGAGAGAGAGGAGGGGGGGGGGGGCTGGGGAAAGTCTTTTTGAATGCAGATAATGGCATATTTGCCTAATAAACCCAAGTTTCTTAAAATCGTCTGTACTATTGATTTCTGAAAAAAAAAAAAAAAAAAAAGACAGAGCTATTAACGGGGTGGAAGCTGATTTAACTGTATGTGCTGCTGATTAGGAGCACATATAGTCAAAGGGTCAGCGTCAGTGTAGTATCCCAGTACGGATGGTCCACTAAGTTTTATTCCACCTGGGAATATCACACTAAAGGGGATGAAGGAGATGTGATAGGCACTGACCCCCAGTAGGACAAATAGCTGAAGCTGACGTATTCTACTGATTAATGCACAGCTCTTCTGGAAAGCCTTGGAAAGTTTGCCACATCCAGTTGTAAAGGCCTGGAGCTTGTACTACCCAGCTTGGAACTCGCTGAACTAGTTGGGCAGAAGCGGTCAGATACCATCTAAACATGAGTAGGGGTATTCTTCTCTTTTATACATTTCTACTTCAAGCTCACTATGGCACATTACTACTTAAATAAGGTGCCCCAGATGGTCTCCATTCTCACTTATAGAGCTACCTGTGTCAGACTGGAAATAATACACCACTTCATGCAGGACATACACCATCTGATAAGTACTGGAAGACTTGAGATGTTTAAATAAAAATAATTTACAAATCTTTATAACATCCTGACACCAATTAATTTAAAAAAACATCTTTTTCCTCTGGAGTACCCCTTTAAAGCCATCGACTGGAAACCACGGCTTTACGTGACTGAGATAGCTAGACGGAAGAACATACTAGCAAGAAGCAGTAAAAAAAGTAATGGTATTTTTATGATGTTTTATGGGGTTTTATAATGTCGTTGATAGCTTTTATCTGAAGGAGGGACTGACGTGACTTATTACAATTGCAGTATACATTAAAGATGTAATTGTTTTTTCATGCTGTTTTATTTCGGATCATTTTTTTCCAAAGTAGCTCATCTCAAAAAGATAGAAAAAAGAAAAACTATCCATCGGAATACGAGGCAACAAAATAAGAGGAGACGCTTGCGGTGATGCAGTACAGTCTAATGTATTCCATCCTAAACATAGAATCCTGGGGGCGAGGGTTATGTTCACAGAGCCACCAGGCAGAATTCTCGCTTTAATATATTGCTCTAATTTTTAAATAGGATTGTCCAGAATTACTTTTTTTTATTATTTTATTTTTTTTAATTTCCCCAAAAACAGTGCCACGCCTGTCCTAAGGTTTATTATGGTATTGCAGTGAGTTTCACTTAATCACCCAGGGATGTTGCTCATAATCCTTATGTGGCACAACTTAACGCACTTGGACATTGTAGACATTGTAGGTGAGCCCATGTATTTGAATCCTTTAGCTCTACTCAACTAAACTTAAAATAACTTTTCTTACGTAGCACATACTCAAAGGGGTACTTCGGCAATATTTTACTTCTTTCAAATCAACTGGTGTCAGGATGTTATATAAAGTTGTAATTTACTTCTATTTAAAAATCTCAAGCCGTCCAGTACTTATAAGCTGCTGTTTGCCCTGCAGGATGTGGTGTTTTGTTTCCAGTCTGACACAGTGCTCTCTGCTGTCACCTCTGTCTGTGACAGGAACTGTCCAGAGCAGAATTTTTTATTTTTTTTCCCCCTAAGGGGATTTGCTAAAGCTCTGGACAGTTCCTGACATGGACAGAGGTGGCAGCAGAGAGCACTGTGTCAGACTAAAAAAATACACCACTTCCTGTGGGACATATAGCAGCTGATAAGTACTGGAGGACCTGAAATCTTTTAAATAGAATTAAATGACAAATCTATATACCTTCCTGACACTGGTAATTAGAATTTTTTTTTTTTTTAAGGAAAGCCCCTTTAACCATTTTGGGGGTGATTTTTGAAGGCTGTGGCCAGGGCGTATGCCAAGGAGAAGGCGTAGATTTGGCTTTTCTCCCTAGTGCATGCCTTCTGTGTCCCTCATTTGCCTAATGCATAGGCGGAGGAGGGGGGCGTGGCAAGGCGGGGGGGTGGCCTCCCAAGACTGAATTATTATGATTTAAATTGAGTGTAAATCATGATACAAATCCACACCTGCTGGAAGTAGGAACAAAAAAAAAAAAAATCAGACATAACACAAAAGTCACTGGTCGGATATGGGACACCACTGTGGCCAGTGATTGGCTGAGTGGTCAGGTCCTTTTTGAGGCTGGCAGAAATCAAGAGCGGGAGGACTGAATTCAAACAAATGGAAGCACATGCTGTGGACCATGACAGGTAAGTATAGCTTTTTTTCCCACCTTTCTGTTATTGTTTTGTTTAAATGCTGGACTACCCCTTTAAATAAGAAGACAAGGCCCTCCCCACCCAGTTATCCTATCTTGTTATTCGTGGGTCTCCCTCTTCACAATAAATCTCTTAGTCCACTTTTCCTTCCTATCTAATAAAACTGACTCTTATGTTGGTATCTTAACTTATGGACTAATTAAAATGAGGAGTCAATGTACAATATATATTACCAGTAGCTCAGAACACTTCATCATGTGATGTCTCTTCTGTGCATCTCGGTGATGAACCAGCGCCAATAAAACATACCCAAGATTATTTTAATAATCAGTCAGAAATATTATTATTAAACCTTTCTTTCTACTGGAAATGTAATTCATTTTGTGATACGGAGTAGGAAGTTTTCATGTTACCAGGGAACTGGCTTCATTTTTTCATTTGAATGGCCACCATGTAATACTACATTTCCCCTGTAGTGGCCGCTGTTGAGACAAACCCATGCTGATGAAACAACACCTTAATGGTTCAAAATATTTTTATTAAAGTGACACTGTTGTTTATTTATTTATTTATTTATTTATTTATTTTTTTGCAGAAATCAATAGTATAGGCGATTTTGAGAAACTTTTTAATTGGGTTTATTAGCTGAAAATGCATTTTTATCATGAAAAAGCAGTGTGAAGCTCTTCCCCCTGTCTTCATAGTTCCATAGTTCTCTATGGAAAGGGGAGGGGTGGAGGGAGATGAGACACCAAAACAGGACAACAAAGAGTTTATTTACAGCTACATCACCAGGCTATCTTCTCTGAAGTCAGCACTGACCTCTCTGACCTCAGAATTCTAGCTTTCACACAGCTCCCACTGTGTAATCCTTTGTTCTCTGTTCTCTGCTGGCGACTAATCTCCCTCCTCCCCCCTCCCCTCTCCATAGATTAGACAGGGCTCGACTGATATAAACTAGTCGAGATTTCCTGATAATGGGCAGTGAATGAGAGAGAGGAGGGGGGGGGGGACTGAGGAAACTCTTTTTGAATGCAGATAATGGCAGATTTGCCTAATAAACCCAATTACAAAGTTTCTTAAAATCGCCTGGACTATTGATTTTTGCAACAAACAAATAAACAACAACAAAAAAAAATCGACAGTGACACTTTAACCCTTTGAGGACCAGGCCCAAAATGACCCAGTGGACCACGCAAATTTTGATCTTAGTGCTTTCGTTTTTCCCTCCTCCCCTTCTAAGAGCTCTAGCACTCTCAGTTTTCTATCTACAAGCCATGTAAGTGTTTGTTTTTTACAGGAATAGTTGTACTGTGTAATGGCGTCATTCATTTTACCATGACATGTATGATGGAATCCCAAATATATTATTTATGAAGATATAAATAGGTGAAATCATAAATAAGAATGCAATATGGTAACGTTTGGGGGATTCCTGTGTCTACGTAATGCACTATATGGTAACAGCGACATGATACCATTATTCTATAGGTCAGCCCGAACACAACCATATGCAGGTTACACAGATTCTCTTATGTTATAGATGTATTTTTTTTATGAAATCCTTTTTTTTGGCAATTAAATATTAATAAAATGGGCCTATTGTGACGCTTATAACGGTTTTATTTTTTCACCTACGGGGCTGTATGGGGTGTCATTTTTTCCGCCATGATCTCTAGTTTTTATTAATACCATATTTGTGAAGATCGGACGTTTTGATCACTTTTTATTGATTTTTTTAAATATATAATGTAACATAAAATCGGTAATCTGCGCACTTTTTCCCCTCTTTTCGTGTACGCCGTTTACCGTTCGCAATGACACTTGTTATATTTTAATAGATCGGACAATTACGCACGCTACGGTATATTATATGTTTATCTATTTATTCATTTTTATATGTTTTATTTATATAATGGAAAAGGGGGGTGATTTAGACTTTTATTGGGGGAGGGGTTTTGGGGTAGTGTGTTAGTGTTTTTAACTTTTTTTTTTTTTCACTTTTGAAGTCCCTTTGGGGGACTTTTACATTTACTACTTTGATTTATACACTGATGATTGCTGTGCCATAGGCATAGCATTAATCAGTGTTATCGGCGATCTGCTCATTGAGCCTGCCTGTGCAGGCTCAGTGTAGCAGATCGCCGATCAGACCGCACGGAGGCAGGTGAGAGACCTCCGGCAGTCCATTTCGACGATCGGGACCCCCGCAGTCACACTGCGGGGGTCCCGATCGGTAAGTGACAGGGGACTCCCCCTGTCACTTACACTTAAACGCCGCGGTCGCGGCGTTTAAGGGGTTAATGACACGCGGCAGCGCAAAGCGCGCTTCATAGCGGGAAAAACACAGAGGACGTAAGGTTACGTCATGGGTCGTCTGGGGACAGACTTCCATGACGTAACCATACGTCCAGGGTCGTCTAGGGGTTAAAGAATTTTTCATAGGCATATTTATAATGGCCTACGGGGTCGTATTGGGGTGTCATGATCTCTAGTTTTTGTAGTAACTTTTTTTTCTAGATTACACGTATTGATCGCTTTCGAATTCATTTTTTTATACATAAAATATTATTTAAAAAAAAG
The DNA here is from genome assembly GCF_027789765.1 of Dendropsophus ebraccatus. Lineage (NCBI taxonomy): Eukaryota > Metazoa > Chordata > Amphibia > Anura > Hylidae > Dendropsophus > Dendropsophus ebraccatus. The sequence continues at coordinate 23,583,908 of NC_091454.1, read as the reverse complement.
TAATATCTGCGTTTTTTTTACCACTTTTTTTTCCCCGTGATTCACTTTGCGGGAATAATATTGTTTTATTTTAATAGATCAGACGATTACGCACACTACGGTATATTATATGTTGAATAACTTTATTATTTTTATGTTTTATGTATAAAATGAGAAGGGGGGGGGGGTTCACTTTTATTGGGGGAGGGGCTTTGGGGCACTTTTTAAAACTTTTATTATTATTTTTTTTTTTTTTACACTTTTTATCTCCCCTTAGGGGATCAGTGTTATCGGCGATCTGATAGAGTCTGTCTGTGGCCTGTGGCAGACTCTACCAGAAGATCAGACTGCACAGAGGTAAGCAGCAGACCTCCGTCAGTCAGACAGTGCGATCAGGACCCCCACAGACACGCTGCGGGGGTCCCTATTGCTAAGTGACCGGATATGCTCTGGTCACTTATACTTAAACGCCATTTACAAATCTTTATAACTTTCTGAAACCAGTTGATTTGAAAGAAAAAAAGAGTACCCCTTTAAGAATACATCCCTTGTACATTACATTGCTGATGACATAAGAGATTATGTTAATTTTGTTGATGTAGCAATGCATAAAACATTATATGCAAATTAGCTCTTCTCAATGAATTTCATCTATGAAATGAGGTGTGCAGTGTCCTGATACCCATATCCCAGGGGGTATAAAGGTGTAGTGTGGCAGAGGAATATGTTGCTTGTGCCTTGTCACCCTGCTAAACTGTATACACTGAGGTATATTGAGTGTTAATATTGTTGTGTATTTGTCACCCCCATGGTCCTGGCATCTTGTAGGCCACAAACAGTGATAGTCCCCCAGGGATTGGTGGCACAGAGCCCGAAATCCGGGGTATTTCCCCCAGATGCCTGATACTAACAATGCTGAGTACGTGATCCTTTCATTATGTGTCTCACAGACCGGGATAATTTGTATTGTACTGAGCTGGAAAATCTGAGAAATATTTTCCTGATTGATCTTTTGGGAATTTTCTCAGCATTCGCTGCCTTCATAGATGCGAGCGTTTGAGTAACTCACTGTGCACATAATAGCCGAGTGAGTAATGTTTAACCCAATTAACAAGGATCACTCCCATTACAATGGGTTTTATTCATTAATTTAATCAAGAGTATATTGTCTATGTCACAGTGAGGAAATATCACACTCATGATCATAGTAGCAACTTATTGCTTTTTCTATATAAACCATCACATTCTATATAGAGTTCTGGAAGGACTATTGGTTTTGTTGTTATATAGGGACGGCCATGGACATATTTCCCACTGGCATTGGTGGCATTGGTGGACCAGGGCGGTGGCATTTTCTGATGTCTATAAAAAAAACTTTTTTTTTTTTTTTTAACACAACCGCTTACCTGTCTGTCACCACAACATGATTCCTCTCTCTAACTGAATGCCGGTGGATTTTAGCCAGAATGGACTGATCCATTATGTATACCGCCCAAGGCCTCTGCAATTGTCTAATGCTGTCCTCTGCAACGATCTAATGCCCTTGGCAGCCTGTAGCAATGGAGTGCTGATAACATTGATCAATGCAGTGCTTAGGTACTGCATTGATATCTATGAGCAACCATGGAAGCTCTTAGAGGTCCTCCAGAGGGAGCACTAAGATCTGTTTAAAAAAATATATTTATATATCCCTTCTCCTAATAAAAGCCCCCCTTCCTTTATCTTTAAATAAACAATTATCATTATTTGCACAATAAATGGCATTTACTGACAGCAGCTCCCTGTGTACCTTATAGAGCTAAAACCAGACTCCCCTCCTCCAGGCTGTGCTGTCCTGCTCTGTGGTGACTCTACAAGATGGGAGACAAGGAGGAGCATGTGATGTCCCGCCCTCTGTGTCCTCCATAGGTATATGCAGGCTCAGCGGTGGACACCAGGGGGGGGGGGGGGTTGGGAGGTGGGTTCATGGTCACATGCTCCTCCATGGTCAGCCATCTTAGGGACAGACTCACCACAGAGCAGGACAGCTCAGCCTGAAGGAGAAGTGTGTGATTTTGGCTCTATGAGGTACACAGGGAGATGTTGTCAGTAATGTGAGTACATACTGTACAATAAACAATTGTACTATAAAACGGCACACCCCTTTAAAGAAATGATGTCTCCCTCTAAGATAACACCTGTGCAGGAAATAATAGATAGGGTCAGCTTTTTATGAAGTTTATGTACTTAAAAGGGTTGTCTGGAAGAAAAAAAAATGTATACATGGCTGGGGGTAACAACAAAAACAAGTGGAGCTTCCCTAACTTGATCCCCAGCTGCCATTATATGCTCCCACTGCTGGCTACTCACCGCTTCTTCTGGGTTTAAGAGATAGATCATCCCCTCAAGAACTGTCTGCTCAGCCAATCGCTGACTGGGGAAGAACACTGCTGCGGCCGGGGATTGAGAGTAGTTGAGCGAGGCAACTTCTACAGGGACAACATAGAAACATAGAAGGTTTTCGGCAGAAAAAGATCACCTGGTCTATCTGGTCTGCTCTTTTAGTGTACCAGGCAGGTTTACATTAAGATTTTGTAGATAGACATCTGCTGGAAGTTTGTTCCAAGCATCTACTCCTCTTTCAGTAAAGTAATATTTTCTCACGTTACTCCTAATCTTTCCCCCCAACTAACCTCTTGCTGTGTCTTCTTGTTTTTGAGTTCAGTTTTTTTTCTAAAAAAAAAAACACACTTCCCTCCTGAACCTTATTTAGTCCTTTAACATACTTAAAGGTATCAATCATGTCCCCCCTTTCCCTTCTTTCTTCCAGACTATACAGATTCACATCCTTAAGTTTTTCCTGATACGTTTTATGCCTCACACCCTCCACCATTTTTGTAGCCGTATTTACATGTTGCAAGAACTGGGAAGAAACTGTGATAAAAAGAGACTGAGAGCTTCAGAGTAGGGATGGTACGAACAGAGTTCGGTTCGGGTTCGTACGAACCCGAACTCTCGGTAATGATTCCCGCTGTCCACCCGCTCCGTGCATCGGGTGGATCCAGCGGGAGGACCGCCTGTAAAACTGGGATACAGCCATAGCCATAGGCTGTATTCCAGTTTTGCAGGCGGTCCTCCCGCTGTATCCGCCCACTCCACGGAGCGGGCAGAAAGCGGGAATCTGATGCCGAGCGTTCGGGTTCATACAAACCCGAACCTCGGCAGGTTCGGACCATCCCTGCTTCAGAGGGATCAGGGTGGGTGAGTATTTATATTTTCTTCATATTTACTGCTATTAAAAAAGTTATCCCTGAACAATTCATTTAAATGTCATAATTTTCATTGAAATTGACATAGAAAAAAAACAAAAAACAAATTCCAAAAATAATGCTGTGAAAATGAAATTTGAATAGTAGGTCATTTTCTGCTGACACATTCCCTGTAATAATGAAAAATGTATAACTTTTGAGAAAACCGTAAAAAATATGCCTGTGCAGAAAAAAAAAAATATAATAATGAGGTAACTTAATCAGAGGAAAAAAACAAGATTTAAAGACTACGGCTTCAGCTGGTTTGGTTCCTGTTCTAAGATAAAATTGTTATATTTACTTCATGCTGAGCTGAGTATAGGCTTCAATAAATAATCCCCAGGGAGCCTTGAGGACCTCGGTTGATGAAACATTACGGCGATGGGACACGTCTTGTGCTATCATCAAGACTTGGAGGCATAGGAGGTTAAAACTGAAAACAAAGTCTCAGCGTACAGGTAAAACTGTGATTTTACAATGCCTGTATGGGAGTTCAATAAAAGAGTTTGACTTTAGGCTACCATGGCAGATGGGAGACTGGCGGCAGGGGTGTATAAGATCATTGATTTTTCAATGTTAGGCTATGTTCACACTGCGTATGAGTCCGGACGCATTTCATACACCGCCATACATGTGCGGCTGAAACTTCGGGCGTGGGAAAAGTAGACATGCGGCCGGATGCGTACGAACCGCGAAAATACGCCCGTAGTACAGTTATGCTTCCCTAGCTTGTTTCGAAGCGATCTGAGGCAGGTCATTTACTTGGAAATCTTCGCCCAGCCCCGTAAACCACACAGAAACTTTTGGATCGAAAAATCAAGTTCAATTTGGCTGGAATAAGTACTTCGTACGGGACCGCATGGAAATCCACGGCCGTGAGTTTCAACATTTCCGTCCTCAAACAATGGTCTTGTTCATTTTTCACGGCGCCGTATACGATCCGGCCGTAAGCTCATACGTAGTGTGCATTGTGCGGGCGTATATTGTATACTTTCAAGCGAACGCATCAACCTCAAAACTATGTGCTTATATTCGCGGTTCGCACTACGGCCGGAAACATACGCAGTGTGAACATAGCCTTAGGTGCAATGCTTCAATTCTACTGCTGGGGAGCTGTAGAGGCATCAAACACTTGTGGTCATATTCCTAAGCCTATTACACTTGATCACTAGGAGTGGCAAGAGTGTGACAATCTATGGTCAGCGTATCTCTGGTGGAGCTGTCTGGAAAAATAGGCACATTCTATAAAATGAATCGTAAATATATATATATATATGTATATATATATATTACTTCTATGATGATGATAATAATAATAATAATAATAATAACAAAAACAACAACAATAATAATAATGATGCTTGAGAAAGGTCTCGAGAAGAGACAGAAACGTTGCATGGAATTTTCTACTGATATGGAATAAATCACGTTTGGATTTTTCACAATACGGTTGTGCTGCAGATTCTTTGAAGTATAGATAGATAGATATAAACAGGTAGAAAACCGCAGCACTCAAAATACAGTCAAAAAAGCGTGAAGTTTATTCCACCCAGAACTTGCGACGTTTCGCTCCCACACTGGGAGCTTTTTCAAGCAGTGTGGGAGCGAAGCGTCGCAAGTTTTGGGTGGAATAAACTTCACGCTTTTTTGACTGTATTTCGAGTGCTGCGGTTTTCTACCTGTTTATATACTACGCACCATTGGTCCCGTGTGCTGACCGCTTGGCACCCACCTTCTTATACATTGAGGAGTGCTGCAGGACTTTCTTATTTTTTAGATAGATAGATAGATAGGAGATAGATAGATAAATAAATAGATAGATAGATAGATAGATAGATAGATAGATAGATAGGAGATAGATAGATAGGAGATAGATAGATAGATAGATAGATAGATAGATAGATAGGAGATAGATAGATAGATAGATAGATAGATAGATAGATAGATAGATAACTCTTTATAGTATAGGTGACCTTTACAAAGTTGTTGACCTTGACTGATACAATAATTGGTCACTAAATGGTCCACCCTAAAAACTAACCAGAAAACTCTAAAACTGAAACTATCACATTGTTCTGAACAATAACAGAACCTTCTTTATGGGATGAGAAATGTACAAATTAAAATGAAACAATAAAAGTCATTTTTCTATTCCCTGATGTAGGCTTCTCACTTTGATGATGTACAGATTAAAACATGGTCTACACTGATTACTACAAGTATCATCCTATTTAATTGGTGAAGACAAGTACAAATTTATGCTGAATAGATTTTACATTCTGTCACTTGTAACAACTCTTTCAACGGAAGAAAATGTATCAAAAATGTCAACTATTCATCTCCCAGCTGCAAAAGACAAGAAGGAATGCAGAGATCTGGACAAGAGACACGGAATACCAGATATAGAAAAGATCTACCTGTAATCTATCTATTAGTAGTGATGAGCGAATACTGTTCGATCGAATAGATATTCGATCGACTAGTGAGATATTCGAATATTCGATATTCGTACGACTAACCCGCGAATATTCGATGAATATACGATAAGCGTTCAAATCCGCCAGCGTCCGGTTTCACCCTCCAAATGGTCAAATAAATGTTGTTCACTAATCCAATACTTGGTCCCATAGACTTTAACCCTTTAAGGTCAAAGCCAATTTTCATTTTTGCGCTTTTGCTTTTTCCATCTTATGTTTAAAAGTCCATAGCACTTGCATTTTTTCACCTAGAGACGTATATGAGCGCTTATTTTTTGCGAAACCAATTGTACTTTGCAATTACAGGCATAATTTTTCCATAAAATATGTTGTGAAACCGGAAAAAAATCATTTGCGCTGTCAAATTGAAAAAAAAAACGAATTTGTTTTGATTTCGGGGAGTTTTGCATTTACGCCGTTCACCCTATGGTAAAACTGACTTGTTATATATGTTCCTCAAGTCGTTACAATTACTATGATATATAACATGTATAACTTATATTGTATCGGATGGCCTGTAAAAAATTCAAACCATTGTTAACAAATATATGTCACTTAAAATCGCTCCATTCCCAGGCTTATAGCGCTTTTATCCTTTGGTCTATGGGGCTGTGTCAGGTGTCAATTTTTGCGCCATGATGCGTTCTTTCTACCGGTACCTTGATTGCGCATATACGACTTTTTGATCGCTTTTTATTACATTTTTTCTGGATTTGACGCGACCAAAAATGTGCAATTTTGCACTTTGGGATTTTTTTGCGCTTACCCCATTTACCGTGCGAGATCAGGAATGTGATTAATTAATAGTTCAGGCGATTATGTGTGCGGTGATACTAAATATGTTTATTTATTTATTAATTTATATTTATAAAATGTGAAAAGGGGGTGATTTGGACTTTTATTAGGGGAGGGGATTTTTTATTAATAAAAACACTTTTTTACTTTTTTTTTTTTTTACATACACTAGAAGCCCCCCTGTGGGGCTTGTATATACATAGCACTGATCTCTCATAGAGATCAATGCTGTGTATATACACAGCAAGGATAAATTAGATCGGTCATAGATTGCTATGGCCTGCTGCAGGCCATAGTAATCTATTGCCGAGCCGGGATCAGCGGCATTCCGACGCTAAGGCCCGGCACAGGCAGAAGAACGGATCTCCCCCCCGCGATCGCATCGCGGGGGGGAGATACGTGCCACTAAACACCAGGGATGCACAAAGGAAAGCACTTCAATGCAGCTGTCAGGTTTGACAGCTGCATTGAAGGGCTTAATTAGCCGGAGCGGCAACGGGACCCGCGCCAGCTAACAGAGGCACTGCCCGGCTGCAGATTGCAGCCGGGATCGGTGCCGTTCAGAGCGGGGTCCTGGCGGGACCCCGCTCTGAACACCCCCTGCGGCACCATGACGTATCAGATACGTCATGGGTCGCTAAGGGGTTAATGGGATCGAATATTCGATCGAATATTCGAATATTCGCTGGATATTCGTACAAATATCGAATATTGGAATATCTCACTATTCGCTCATCACAATCTATTATCTATCTCTCTATCTATCTATCTATCTATCTATCTATCTATCTATCTATCTATCTATCTCCTATCTAGCTATCTCCTATCTATCTATCTATCTATCTATCTATCTCCTATCTATCTATCTATCTATCTATCTATCTATCTCCTATCTATCTATCTATCTATCTATCTATCTATCTATCTATCTCCTATCTATCTATCTATCTATCTATCTATCTATCTATCTATCTCCTATCTATCTATCTATCTATCTATCTATCTATCTATCTATCTATCTATCTCCTATCTATCTATCTCCTATCTATCTATCTCCTATCTATCTATCTATCTATCTATCTCCTATCTATCTATCTCCTATCTATCTATCTATCTATCTATCTATCTATCTATCTATCTATCTCCTATCTATCTATCTCCTATCTATCTATCTATCTATCTATCTATCTATCTATCTCCTATCTATCTATCTATCTCCTATCTATCTATCTCCTATCTATCTATCTATCTATCTATCTATCTCCTATCTATCTATCTCCTATCTATCTATCTATCTCCTATCTATCTATCTATCTATCTATCTATCTATCTATCTATCTATCTATCTATCTCCTATCTATCTATCTATCTATCTCCTATCTATCTATCTATCTATCTATCTATCTATCTTCTATCTATCTATCTATCTATTTATCTATCTATCTATCTATCTATCTATCTATCTATCTATCTATTTATCTATTATCTATCTCCTATCTATCTATCTATCTATCTATCTATCTATCTATCTATCTAGGGGGGTTATTTGGGTAGGAGGGTGTATACGGGGTAAGGGGCAGGATTGGGGTATAATAGGGCGTATAACAGTCCATGGTATCTTATAGTCCTCTCCGCCGGTGGCAGGTGGAGACATACTGGGCCGCTACTTCCATGGTGGCCTCCTCTTCCCCCAGCAGAATGTGGAGTTTCCTCTCCTCATCTATGGAGGTGAAGTCCGAGATGATGGTGGAGAGTCTCTGGAAGTAGGTGACCCTGGGGGATGAGTATTTGCTGCAGTGTAGCAAGAAGTGGGCCTATCTCCTATCTATCTATCTATTAGTGATGAGCGAATACTGTTCGATCGAATAGATATTCGACCGAATAGTAAGGTATTCGATCTATCGAATATCATGGAATAGTTTGCCGAATATTCAATAAATATTCGATAAGCGTTCAAATCCCCCAGCTTCCGTTTTTTACCTCCAAGTGGTCAAATAGATGTTTTTTCAATAATCGAATACTTGTTCCCATAGACTTTAATGGGATTGAATATTCGATCGAATATTCAAATATTCGGGTGATATTCGTACGAATATCGAATATTCGAATATTTCACTATTCGCTCATCACTACCTACTATCTATTATCTATCTATCTATTTATCTTCTTACTTTCTTTCTTTCTATCTATCTATCTATGTTCTCTCTCTCTCTCTCTCTCTCTCTTTTTTTTCCCTTACAAATTTGAATTTCATTTGAAGGGGGGAAAAAAGTTGAAAAAAAGTTTGGCTATCTATATGATAGAAATGGTATGCGTGTAGTGACTACTCATCTACATTTACCTGCCTAATAAGTCTCAGCAGTGCCGCTCGGTGCCTCTATACATATTTATACCTTCTGTTCATGAACTTGAATATAAAAAAAAATCCCACATGTGTATTGTCTCACTGCTCCAGTGCCACGCTTAATCTGTTGAATAAATATAAGCAAAAGGGGGAAGATGATGGTCCGGAGACACTGAAGCCTTCTGAGCACTTGCATTTTTTTATTGCCCACCCCAGTTCAATTATGATCACAATGTCCTGAACTTCTCCGACCTTGCAGATCAGCAATCCCTCCTGTAACCCCCACCATAAACCAGCCAGTTCTCTAGTATAACTGTAGTAATCCCTCCCTTTGCATAAAGGAATGATGCTAAGAATTGTAACACACTAGATAACGGACCCATTGGGCCACTATGGAATTTGATTTGGAGATAGATAGGAATATAGAATCTGAGGGATTATTCATGTTTTAGCCTTAAAGGGGTAATCTGGTGATTTTTATTATTTTTTTAAACATTTTTACTAGCGGCCAGACTGTCTCTTGACACACAGAAGTGCTTGTTCGGTCAATCACTGGCCACAACAATGACCTGCCTCAGCAGTGGCAACTTCCTTGTGTTGAGTGGACACCAAAAAGTGATGAGTAGAGACGAAGGACCGCCACCAGGAGGCATCATGGCAGGTGAATATAGATCACAACTTTTTTTTTTTTTTAGCCCAGCTTAGCCACTATGAGGGCATGTTCACACAACGTAAGTTTTGAATTAATCACGTCTGTTGCTGCTGATTCGCAACAACGTCCGTGATTAATTCAAAACTTACGTGCACTGCAGGCTGAAAGAATCCCGGCCAAAGTGTATACACATAGGGGGTGATTTTTTTAAACATGGTGTAAAGTGAAACTGGCTCAGTTGCCCCTAGCAACCAATCAGATTCCACCTTTCATTCCTCACAGACTCTTTGGAAAATGAAAGGTTGATTCTGATTGGTTGCTAGGGGCAACTGAGCCAGTTTCACTTTACACCATGTTTGATAAATCTCCCCATAGTACGCACTTGCACCAGGATCCCTAGCGGCTGCACAAAAGTCTGACAAGTCTGCAAGCTGCATGCTCAATTGTTTGCTATGGTGAATTGGAATTTTTCCTGCACGGGTGCGCTCGCATCGGGCTTCAGGTCGGGCTGGGCCAAGGTTAAAAAAAAAATCCCTGTGGCCCCAGCATCCCGCACCGCTGCGATTCTATTCATGTTAAGATCTTAAAGGGACACTGTCACCCCCTTTATGCATTCTGACTTCTCTACAAAGGTGTAAAGGGTAAAGTTTTCATACGTTATTTCATATCATACGTCATGGTGCTTGTTTCAGTAAAAAGAGATCTTTTATCACCTGTGGAATGTACTACCTGGCGGGGCTTTTCAATGGAAGCACCACTTAGTCCCGCCTACAACGGCACAATAGACTCTGCCCCAGTGATGTCATAGCCGTCTAGGCCCCACCCCCTCAACAACTATTGGAATGGGCTGGCCTAAAGGGCTAGCCCCACCCCCTCTTGGTCAGCCCATACCAATGGCCGCCGAGGGGGCAGGGTCTATGTGCTGATGACATCACAGGGCAGGGCCTACGGTGGGGATGTGGGCGGGGCTAAATGGTGCTTCGATCGAGAATATCTGCCCAGGTAGCACAATCCACAGATGATAAAATATCTCTTTTAACTGGAACAAGCACCATGAGGTATGATATAAAATAGGGTATGAAAACTGCAATAATTTACCCTTTACACCTGTGTCACAATGCAAAAAAGGGGGTGACAGCGTCCCTTTAAAACAATGTCCCTGCTAGTACATTCGCTTTAACCTCCCACTTCCCTGGGCAATTATATATTTAAAAAAATAATAATAATTGCCCGGATAACCCCTTTAAGTATAACTCTGCCCCATTTAATAACTAGGGACCTAAATAGAAATAAAAACCTAAAAAAATTTTATGAGCCTTATTTTTTGCTCATCAATCATCATCTGTGCATCTTAAATGACACTAGTGATGAAGACAGAACAGATCCAATCTCACGGAAAGCTGACCGTGCCATCGCTCCAGTGCTGCTATACATTACATGCAGCATTGAGCCACTGCAGAGAAAGATAATCCAGGTATCCAGGTCCAGTATTTTCTTGTAATTCTTCTGGTATTTCCAAGGAATATTAGAGGAAAGAACTTTGCAGGTTTTGCTTTTTATGTTTGATGATGGAGTCAGGGTCATGGTTAGAAAAATATAGCGTGGCTGAATTACTGAAGGGGAAGCTGGATCAGAATTCTATCTTAATCGGCCATTGTTTAAATCACAATTGAGAACTGGCAGTTCATGACACTATTGTAAAACGAAATGCAATGGACCATGTTAAGACTTTTATGGAAAGAATATACTCTGTACACAGTCAGGCTTTCATAGAAACGCATGAATAATAGTCAAAAGCTTCTTTTAGCCTTGGGTTGCCTGGCAGGACTGGCCTCAGGTTTTATGCCCTTTTGGTAACTAACAGAATTGTCCGACAGAGCATAGAAATCACGTCGTTCCTCAGCATAGTTCCTAGTTACACAACCACTCTTATATCCATGACCATGCCCGCAAATATGGAGCCGCCTGGATAGCGACTCCAATGCTAGCTTCGCCTGTACTGTTCTTCCTGCTCCCAATACTAGTACTACTTATGCTATGTTTACACGGAGCGATAATTCGCCCAATCGATCGTTTAACGATTTTGAAGCAACGATTTGTTTTTTTATAACGATCAGCGTTTAGACGAATAAATCGTTCGAAAAATCGTTTGAAAAGTTGTAAGAAAAATCGTTATTGCCATCGTTTTTAAGATCGCTTACGCCCATCTTTTACACAGGGGAAAATCGGTGAAAGACTGTTTACAAGAAGCGATCTGCGAATTTTCAGCGAACGACGAAGGACGATTTGAGAACATGTTAAAAGATCAAAATGAACGATTTCTCGCTCGTCGTTTGATCGTTTGCGGTGTTTAGGCGGTACGATTAACGCTCAACGCGGTACGATTAGCGTGATCGTTTATGCGAAAATTCTGTGTAAATGCAGCATTATACCGTCTCAGACCCTATAGCTCTATAAGTTTTTAAAGGGATAATATTGTATGTTCCTACAACACAGGATGGGATTAGTTGAGTTAAGGGGTTTGCTTAGTTTTATAATAAATCTGGTCATTCTCATAGAATTTACTTTCCTTCGTCCTTTGCCTTCTAACCAAGTCTGAGTTGACAAATCTCCCTACCAGACGTATTCCTGGTATTGTGGGTCTATAAGATAGAGGATGACAAACTGATAACCGAGGTCCGATTGCTGTGACATCAATCGATTTTGAGAATGGGGACATTTCCTCAATGAATGGAACACTCACCGTGCTCACTCCCCTTCTACATAGACTTGTATAGGCAGCAATAACCAGATCTCTCAGTGGTCTGCTATGCTGTTTTGCAAAGACAACATGAAATATAGCTGTTGACTGCATAGATGACAGATGAAATGACATTAACCATTTAAAGAGCTGTCAGCTGACCAGTTTTAGTACATATTTGTATTCCCCATGAAATATTAAATCTGGGGCATTGTCAGGACGGGACTCAGAGATACAGGACAAGGTGAAGCCCTGACGCTGGCACCCGCCCCGCTGTCCCTGCATTTTGGATTTGTCAGCTCCTTAAAGGGGTTATCCAGCACTACATAACCATGACTACTTCTCCCTGTCTCTTGTCCCCAGCTCAGGTGTGGTTTGCAATTAAGCTCTGTTTACTTCAATGGAACTGAGTTTGAAACCCCGCCCAATCTGGAGACAAGAGACAGGGAAAAGTAGCCATGTTTTTGTAGCGCTGGATAACCCCTTTAACAGGCCGAGCCCAACCTGAAGACTGTTGTGGTTACACGTGTAGGTACATTGGTTATGGCAGGATTATGCTTAAATTTTCACTTGTTTATCATACGTCGTTTAATATGTAAAAATTTAGGTGGTTCACATTTCTTTATATTTTCACTTAATAATAATAATATTTTAAGAAAAATATTTTTTAATTTTTATATTTCATATCTCATTCTTTATTTTCTATTTATTTAACCATTTATTTTCTTCCTTTTTTTATATAATAAAAAATAGTACAATAATATAAAAATAAAGATATAAAAATAAAAATAAAAAGGTAAAAATAAGGAAGGAAGGGAAAGGAGTTCTTGATATTACACATTTTACTGTCCACATGATCGGACGTTTACTTGATCATGTGACCTTCTCCTATAATTATGTAATTGGTTCTAATCATACTGGATTTAGTTATTAACATGATTTTAACATTTAAATTATTTGTGTTTAAGAGTAACTGCTATATTTATGGATTGGTTTGATTATGTGATATGGTGTGGGTCCTCTTCCAGCGGCGATGTTTTAGTTTTATCACGTGATTGGGCTGGGCAATATGCGTTCCAGCGGCCATGATCCATCACGTGATTGGGCGGGATCTTGTGAGTCAGACATGGTGCGTTCCAGCGGCCAGGTTGTCTAATGTTTACATGAACTTGTATGCGCCGGCCAGTAGACATTTTTTCATCACATGACCGCATTGATTTTAATCATGTGATTGATTTCATCTGTTGAGCCCTGTTGTAGCGGGACTGCATTGTAATCATGTTTAAGATCATATACGTGTATCTTAATTAGACATGTGTGAACTACGCCTAGGTTTGGATTAAGTTCCATCTAGGCACTATGCACACGGGCTTCTGTGTGTGTCATGTGATGATGTGCGTTCCAGCAGCCATGTTTTTTTGTGAGCACATGATTATTAGCATGGCATTTCCGCTTCCTTTAGCGTGTTTTTGCGCGCGGTCTGACGGCCATCGGGGCTCACAGCAGGTATTCATTAATTTATTTCTACACATGTATAAATATCTGACACAACAATGTATTCCTATGCTTACTCCTGATGAAGTTATGGGGACATAACGGAACGCGCGGGGTATAGGTGTTTGTATACCAGGGTGGACTAATCATACATATTGATTGTTGACTGTTTAATAATTGGGTTAACATATATTGTATTTATCTTTTCATTTCATTATATATATATATATATATATATATATATATATAATTTTTCTTGCTTTATACTATGGCTTAATTTTGAATAGCATTATATGGTTTTCCTTGGTTATGTTTTGGTTATTAGGTCCATTAGTCCTTCCAATATTGTGTGACCTGGTATTACTCTTGTAGCCCAGAATATAGCCCAGGGCACATACGGTTTTTGTATGGCGCTTGTATTTTGTTGCCATTCTTTTAATTGATTTTAACAGTTTTTTTGTTGTGTGAATTTTGTACAAATAAAGTATTTTTCTATTGCTATCTCTATTTCTGGGTGTGCGACTTTATATAGCTGTTCTCTTCTTTGGTTTATCACCCTGAAGACTGGTCACTATGCAGTATAAAGTGAAACGCAAAGACCGAGACAAGATAATACGAACACAATAATAGGGGAGACCACTAGCTGGGTCGGTAACAAACAGTCATTGCAGTACAAAGTCAGAAGGCAAAGAGAGAAGTCAGAAAGTCCAGCCAAATAAAGAGAAACCAGGGATAACACAGTCAGGATACACTCTAGCTTAGTCACACTCTATGAGGCTCTATCGCAGGCAAGGAGGCATGATGGTCAGTAATCTTATGGAGACTGGAAAACCAGCCCCAGGGCATGATTGGGGCATGGACTCCAACCCCCAGCCCCCTCACAGAGCTAACTGGTGGTGCCGTTCTGCTGGGGGGTAGTGGGGCCCCGGGCGCGGCCAGAAACTAAAGGCCCACGGAAAGATTATCGGCCGTAATCGGCAGATATCAGCTGTTACAGCCGATAATTGCCCCGTGAAATAGAAGGCAACATCGTTCATGTCGGCAGATCATTACAGTCGTCTGTCTTTCAACCATGTTGAAAAACAAACGACTGTGATAGCAGAGATCTTCTGCCGTCGCCCCGTAGAATAGAAGCGGTGGCAGCAATTTGCCAGGCCAGTTGCCAGGGGCGCCGTGTGTGCCTCCAGGGGCCGACCACACGCTTTGGCAGTGGCGGGAGCCAGGTGTGCCAGCCAGCTCCTTTACTTAGAAGATTGTGCTGTGATATTTATATTACCACAGTACTGCTAAAAACATCTCTCGATAGCCCTAGGTTACTAGTCCCCTTGTATAAACGATGTGTCCCTACAGAGTCTGGCATTGTCAGCCATGATTTGGGATCAGACTACTGTTACTGGTAGATGTATTGTTGCTATTTTTGGATGGTGATAGGATAGTTTACGGTCCTTGTGACTCATTGGATATCTTCGGAGCATTGATTTCTCCAGTGATTTGTGATTCAGGGGAAAAAAAAGTGGTAAATTGAAGTTCCCATTGGCACCATTCATATAATGGTAAAATAGATTGCACCGAAATTATTGATAGGAAGTAGCATTACCCCAACAAATTTCAAAAACCAATGAATACATGTATTAGGGAGGTGGCAAAAGGTAGCAGTAAGTTTTACCAGCTTTCCTTGGGCACTATTACGAATGCAAGGTCTCAGTAGTACTACAAAGCCACTTGAAGGACTTTAAGGAGGCAAACAGTTTTGTATAGGAAATACTGGTCAGGAAGTCTTTTAGGAGGCTTCAGGAATAATCAATATAGTAAGTAAAAATAGAAGAGAAAAAAAATAAAATAAAAAGACATACCCGCTGCACTGCAGCAGCACAGCTCTTCAGCTAGTCTTCTCCGCTGGAGTGCCAGAGTGCTGGGGAAGGAGCAACCTCTTGTGGCCAGAGGCATAATGCTGTTTCTGGTCAGAAGAGTGATAGACAGAGAGGGGAGCCTTTGACTCATCACTCTTTTAAACAAAGCACCACATTTAACTGTATGTGCTCCTTATTAGGAGCGTATACAGCTAAAGGGCCAGGGGCAGCACTTGGCAGCACCTGCACGGGTGCGGAAGTTAGCCTGGGCTGGCTAGACAGTGCATTCAGAATTCTGAAAAGTTCTGGATGTGCATCAAGAGCTGTCCAGAGTTCCAGATGCTCTAATAGCTTTTATTAGGCCTCCATGACAGAATTCTGGATGAAAATAGGACAGCATCTATAATGTCCTGAGTCCTGACCTAATATATGGCATGGACACCCTTCAGGAAAAGCTATGAATGGTAGGCCTAATAGAACCCTATGGGTCTGGAAATGTATAAATCTAGATAAATTTACCAGACATGTGCATGGGGCTTTATTGAATGGGAATTAGACACAGCATGTCTGAGCGTCTAAGGACTATAGTACATCAGCTGTGAGCCTATGTTGAATGCTGCATCATTTGGAAATAAAAAGAAAATTTTCATTTGATACAGTGAGTACTTATTTGCCCCAGATACGTGTAGTGCAATATTAGAAAGAAATTAATCTTGTATGCATGTCAGCAAGATGGTAAAATAACCATATATCATACTCCATACTTTTTCATACATAAAGGTTACCAGGTATCCAATCCCCACGATGAGATATTATGGCCTATCCTGAGCATCAATGAAAATGTCCTGAAAAACATAAAAAAAAATTATATGATTTTGAAATCCTAACAAAACACAACAATCACTGAGCTCAAGGAGATCAACGACAAAAAAAAACAATGGAGTACTCACTCAAGAGTCTCCACTGATACATTGCCCCCTATAAATTTAAATATGCAAAAAAGGGGTCTGTGGAGCTTCAGTTACGAGTCTCAAAACACAGGAATAGCCAGATATCCAAACCACCAGTGGCGTAGCCACCGTGGTCGCGGGGGTCGCCGCCGCGACCGGGCCCGCCACAAGGGGGGCCCGCGGGGCCCCCCGATCAATCACTCTTGTGACCGCAAGCATTGTTTTGCTTGCGGTCACAAGAGTCTGGCTCCGTCTTTCCCACGGCTGCTGCGCGGCTGCCGGGGGTGTCGCGTCTTACCCCCGGCAGCGCGCGCATCCCAGAACTCCCTGCGCGCCTTGGGCCCTGACTTCCGGTTTCCGGCGCGCAGGGAGTTCTGGGATGCGCGCGCTGCCGGGGATAAGACACGACACCCCCGGCAGCCACGCAGCAGCCGGGGAAAGACCGAAGGAGTGAGGATCAACGTGGGAGCGCGATGTCAGGTGAGTTAAGTTTTGTTTTTTTATCAGCCTGTACGGGTGGGGGGAAAGGAGGGGGGCATCTATGAGGGTGGGGGGAAAGGAGGGGGGCATCTATGAGGGTGGGGGGAAAGGAGGGGGGCATCTATGAGGGTGGGGGGAAAGAGGGGGCCATCTATGAGGGTGGGGGGAAAGAGGGGGCCATCTATGAGGGTGGGGGGAAAGGAGGGGGGCATCTATGAGGGTGGGGGGGAAGGAGGGGGGGCATCTATGAGGGTGGGGGGGGAAGGAGGGGGGCATCTATGAGGGGGCATCTATGAGGGTGGGGGGAAGGAGGGGGGCATCTATGAGGGTGGGGGGGAAGAGGGGGGCATTTATGAGGGTGGGGGGAAAGAGAGGGGCCATCTATGAGGGTGGGGGGAAGGAGGGGGCCATCTATGAGGGTGGGGGGAAAGAGGAGCCATCTATGAGGGTGGGGGGGAAAGAGGGGCCATCTATGAGGGTGGGGGGGGGAAGGTGACCATCTATAAGGGAGGGAGGAAGGGGACCATCTATAAAGGGGGGAAAGGGGACCATCTATAAGGGAGGGGGGGAAAGGGGACCATCTATAAGGGAGGGGGGGGGGAAAGGGGACCATCTATAAGGGAGGGGGGGAAAGGGGACCATCTATAAGGGAGGGGGGGAAAGGGGACCATCTATAAGGGAGGGGGGGGGAGGGGACCATCTATAAGGGAGGGGGGGAAGGGGACCATCTATAAGGGAGGGGGGGAGAAGGGGACCATCTATAAGGGAGGGGGGGGAGGGGACCATCTATAAGGGAGGGTGGGGGGAGAGGGGGCCATCTATAAGGGAGGGTGGGGGGAGAGGGGACCATCCATAAGGGAGGGTGGGGGGAGAGGGGACCATCTATAAGGGAGGGTGGGGGGAGAGGGGACCATCCATAAGGGAGGGTGAGGAGAGAGGGGGCCATCTATAAGGGAGGGTGAGGAGAGAGGGGGCCATCTATAAGGGAGGGTGAGGAGAGAGGGGGCCATCTATAAGGGAGGGGGTAGAGGGGGCCATCTATAAGGGAGGGGGTAGAGGGGGCCATCTATTTGGGGGGGGGCAACATAGGGGGAGAGGGAATACACAGAGGGGGGCATATATTATTAGGAGGTCACATAGAGTCAGGGCTACCCACTAAATGAGGGTGTAAAGGGGACAGTACAGATGTGCAGTGTGTAGAGAGATGGAGATGGTGTCAGAGTGTGAAGCCTAATATGTCTGTCTGGCAGATTCTGTGGATTCGTGGCTTGGAGAAGTTCTCATAACGGCCCAGGACGGATGGAGAAGAAGATGAAAAGGAAAGAACTCCGATCAGAAAAGACGTCTCCTGTGAGTCACCTGATATAACTGCACAGTAATGTATATGGTGTATAGAGCCTGTGTAGAGCTGGGGCCACCTCTATATGACTGGATGAGGTGATTTAGTATACTGGATTTGGTCAGTAACAATATGGTGGTGATGGTAGTGGTTGTGGTGTGGCGGTAATGTTTCCTCCCTATATACTGGTATTACTGGTAATATTGGTCTCAGTATACAGGATTTGGTCGGTAACAGTATGGCGGTAATAGGTAATATCTGTCTTGGTGTGTGTGTGTATATATATATACATACAGTGGTACCTTGGTTTAAGAGTAACTTCGCTTAAGAGCGTTTTGGTTTAAGAGCTCACAGTTTTTCAAAATTATGACTTGGTTTAAGAGCATTGCTTTGGTTTAAGAACTTCCTGTATTGGGTGGGAGCGCGAGTGGAGAAGGGGCATGGCCTGCATAGCGGGGTCTACAGCACTGTACTCTAAACACCTTCCAAATCATAGCAGATCCCCTTCAGGCTGGGGCTTACATCAGGGGACAGGACTGTGGGGGGGGGGGGTAATCTCTCCATAGCTGTAACCCCTCTCTCCCCGGACAGAGAGTGCTGCATGTATGTGCCCACATCTGTACTGCTCATTCCTTCATGCTCCCTGCAGTCTCTGTCAGCCCTTGTGTTTCCCATCCTCTCCATTACTGTACAGTACAGAATAATAAATATATTTGGGGTGTGGAACCAACTGTCTGCATTTACATGATTTCTTATAGGAAAATTTGCTTTGGTTTAAGAGTGGATTTGGATTACAAGCACGGTCCTGGAACGAATTATGCTCATAATCCAAGGCACCACTGTGTATATATATATATATATATATATATACACACACACACACACAACAATAGCATCACTTGGTCGTGAAAGGAGGGGGGGGGGGCCCAAGTTGGCCTCTCGCACCAGGGCCCAGGAGACATTAGCTACGCCCCTGCAAACCACCCTGATATGTAGCCCCTTAAGTAGGGAAATACCAGGGTGCCCCCCCTGAAATTATTGAGTCCTATTAAAAATCATTAATATGATGCCTGTATGGTGTTGTTGCAACTCTGTAGGTGTTGGGTCACGGTAGCCTGGAGTGGCGTTAGAACCAGCCCCCGGACAAACAGGCACAGCACTCGGTGGTTGGATAACCCAAGTGTAACCCGGTGTGTAGCTGCAGGCACAAATTGACAGACCAGAGTCCAACAGCTTAACCAGAATAACTTCTGTTTACTTAGGAACTTCAGTGCAATACAAGATAATATACTCTGGGATGCAGGTGCAGGCAAGAGGTAGTTAAAATAGACTTTGTAGTAAGAGAAGAGTAGGGTAGAGAAACATCTTGAGGGCCCAGTCCAATGTAGCAATGTACTCTGACAGGATAGCATGTAGAGAAGAAAAGAAGATACTCGTACTCACATATAGATATCTGTAATGTGACCGCCTTATGCGCCTTATATATTAGTATTGGGTTACCCGTCCTGCTAGAGTAGTACAAGGTCCCAGTTCCTGTGCTGGGCTGAACAGACTTTCCAAGACTTCCCAAAATAGCCGTGCATTGCAGTAGCATACTTAGGCTGATCTGCTGTGTTGATCTACTGGGATCAGTACCTAATTCAGGTATGTGGCCCTGTGTGTTGTGGAAGGTATCCCTGGCGTGGACAAGGTTATCGTCACAGGACATCACTGCCTCCTGAGGGGTCTAGTACTGCATGCTAGCGATAGTTAGTGGCAGGTGCATAGCTAATGTCTCTTGGGCCCTGGTGCAAGAGGTCATTTTGCCCCCCCCTTCCTAGACCAAGCTATGCTATTGGTATATATATATATATATATATATATATATATATATATATATATATATATCTAGACTGATATTACCAATAATAACAGTATATAGGAAATATAATCACCATACATATTACCGCCATATTGTTACTAACCAAATCCTGTATACTGAGACCAATATTACCAATAATAACAGTATACAAGGGGCAAATATTACCGCCACACTATGACCAACATATTATTACTGACCAAATCCAGTACACGAAATCCAATAAAAAAAGTACCAGATTACAAGTAACAAATACCACCACATACTGACTGACACCACTGCTGCTACTGACTTATACCACTATATAATAACTAACACCACCGCTGCTACTGACTAATACCACCGCTGCTACTGACTAACATTACCACATACTGAGTAATACCACCACATACTGACTAATACAACCGCTGCTACTGAATAATATCCACTGTACAAAGACCAATATCACCTCATCCAGTCATATAGAGGTAGCCTCAGCTCTACACAGGTTCTTTACTCCATATACATTACAGTGCAGTTATATCTGGTGACTCACAGGGGACGTTTTCTCTGATCGGAGTTCTTCCCTTTTCATCTTCTTCTCCATCCGTCCTGGAACATTATGAGAACTTCTCCGAGCCACGAATCTACAGAATCTGCCAGACAGACATATTAGGCTCCTTACTCTGGCACCATCCTTATCTTTCTACAAACTGCACATCTGCCTTGTCCCCTTTGTTCCCTCATTAGGTGGGTAGGCTGGCGCTGTGTGATCCCCCTTATAGTTTATGCCCCCTCTGTGTAGTCCACTATAGTACATGCCCTATTGCATACACCCTCCATGAAGTCCCCCTTATAGATGCCCCCACATGTTATCTCCCTTATAAATGCTCCCCTATGTTATCCCCCTTATAGATGGCCCCCCTGTTATCCCCCTTATAGATGGCACCCTTATGTTATCCCCCTTATATATGGCCCCCTTATGTTATCCCCCTTATAGATGCCACCTGGTTATCCCCTTATAGATTCCCCCTTACAGACGCCCCCTGGTTATCCCCCTTGTAGATGCCCCCTAGTTATCTCCTTATAGATGCCCCCCGGTTATCCCCCTTATAAATGCCCCCCCCCCAGTTATCCCCCTTATAAATGTCCCCCAGTTATCCCTCATATAGATGCCCCCTCAGTTATCCCCATTATAAATGCCCCCCGTTATCCGCCTTATAGGTGCCCCCCGTTATCTTCCTTATAGATGCCCCCCATTATCCCCCTTATAGATGCCCTTGTTATCCCCCTTATAGATGCCCCCCTTTATCCCCCCTTTATCCCCCTCATAGATGCCCCCCAGTTATCCCCCTTATAGATGCTCCCCCCAGTTATTCCCCTTAGAGATGCCCCCCCAGTTATCCCCCTTATAGATGCCCCCCCAGTTATCCCCCTTATAGATGCCCCCCTAGTTATCCCCCTATAGATGTCCCCTAGTCTGTCTAAGGCTCTATTCACACATCCTGTTCCTGTCCGCAATTGCGGATCCGCAATAATATAGGACCAATGTATTTCAATGGACCTATACACACATCCGTGTTGTGTACTGGGCTGCAATCCGTTCCGCAAAAAAAAAAAGGACAGACCCTAGTACGGACAGTAACTGACACATCCAATACAACTCTATGGGGTCTGTATTTTACTGAAGCAATACGGATGCAATACGGATGCAATACGGATGCAATACGGACTGAATTTGCGGATTGTATACTGACTGAAATTTGCGGATTGGAAAAATATACTGACGTGTGAATAGACCCTAACGCAGATAAAAAAAAAAACAACTCACCTTACAACTCGCTTTCACCTCGTGGCTCTTCTCTCCTGCAGGCTGGAACTGGCCCCCGGCTGACCCGCGGCTCCCCGGCTCTTTCCTGTCCCAGCCCCGGCAGCACACCGACCACAGAGCTCTGTGTGCGCCAGGGCTGTTACTTCCGACACAGGAGGCGCGTGTTAGTGTCGTGCCCTGTGCCAGAAGTACTTTCCCGGCGCACACAGAGTTCACTTGTGCGTGTGCTGCCGGGGCTGGGAGGGGAAAGAGCCGGGGGCCAGTTCCAGCCTCCCTCTTGTGACCGCAAGCAAAACACTGCTTGCTGTCACAAGAGGGAGTGGGAGGGGGGCAGTGTAGTGGCAAGGGCCCCCCCCCCCTTGGTAGTGGCCTGGTTGCCGAGGCGACCGCTGCGACCGCGGTCACTACGCCACTGGTTAGTGGTATAGGAGAAATCTCTCTCTCTCTCTCTGAGTCTTGCTCTCTCCATCACTCTTGACTAAAGAAGACTAAAGACACTCCCACCAGGAAATAACTTCTTTTTATAGGGCTACCTTAGCTAGCCTATGATTGGTACGCCTGTGTGTGTAAAAGAGAGATTAGAAATGATAGAGTAGAAAATTAAGGGAAACAAGCCTTCACCTAAGATAGGAGGAGAAGAAACATGTGACAGTAACAGTTAACCCAATGCTTCCTTCAGCTGTGCATAATACAATACATACAAGAAATTCAATAGCGACACCTAGTGGAGAAAAACACATAATACACTTTTCCTTCATCCCCTTTGTGAGAAGCTGAGTGAGTTACTTTGCCTAGGTGCATAGAAACTTAGGGGCACACCTGTGCTGGAACACTACAAAGGTCCTCAGCATCAAGAAAAAACAACTTTGGTCAAAGCTTCTTGTAAAGTGGAATATACCTTTAATTTTTTCCCGCCTATTGAATGCCGTACGGCACCACTTACAATACCCAATTTGGTATTTTCGTCTCAATAAACAGAATTAAAAAAAATAAGTTCCCTAAAAAAGAAAACCAGCAATTGAGGCTTTGAATATGTGCGACCTATAGCAAAGTTTTATTGTTAATGATGGTTACCTGACCCCTGCCGCTTCCAGTGCTTTTAAAAGCTGGAGGCAAATAGGTTATATAACAGGGAAGCGGGGTTCTGGCTCTGAACCAACCAGTCCAAGGGTCTCTTTTATTCCATAGAGAGGGAGACACAATAGGGCCCGAACCGCAGGAAGCCGTTGCCATGGTAAATTGCTGCGCTCTAAAACTTGGTCTGCATTTTGTGAGCACTAAGTGAAAAAGAAGGGGGGAAACCCTCAATGGCTTTTAGACTATTGGAAAGCACAGCGGAAAAGAAAGATCAAAAAGAACTGAGTAGCTTTAACTCCTTCATTGGTCTCCTCTATGAACTGCGCTATAGATATAGCAGTATTGTATGAATGGTATACCACCGATGGGTCATACCACCTAAGGCCCATTTTGGGGGGGCCTGATAGTCATGGTTTGGAAATACTTAGTAAATTTTTACAAAAACTTTTGACTATGGCTTTATTTTCTGAATTTGTGGTCCACTTTGATGTCGGTAAAGTGAACAGAAAGTTATAGAGGGTTAAAGGGTTTCCTCAGGATGGGAGTTATCTGCTATGCTGCTAGGAGGTAGGGGACTGGTGGAGGTTTGAACATGGGGACCCCTCCCCGTCACAAGAACAAAGGTGTTTTGTTAAGTGAATGATGCTCCCTCTATTCTCTATGGGACTTATGAACATTGCTATCAACAACCCATTTCTGTTCCCGTTTCCTGTTGCTTTAATGGGAATCTGTGCCATAGTTCATCAATAATGTAAACGAGCGCCGATCTTATAGATCGGCACTCGTTTACTGGGCCTATTCCACAGCCCCAGGATTGTTTAGCGAGGGCTGCTAGGACATCGGTAACAATGTCCCTGCAGCCCTCGCTAAACAATCATCGGGCAGCATACATTACCTAGCAGGGCTTCTCCTCCGCTCCGTCTTCATCCCAGTCCCACTCGCAGCATCAACTGTGAAGTTTAAGAAGTATCCCGAGACACTGTGGTTATCTTTAAGGGGATGGGGGGGATGACTTTTAGTGCCAGGGAGCAGAAGGCTTTAGCTGTCCTTTGTTCTTCAGTAGTTCCTGAGGTTTTAGAGCCTCTTAGGGAACGTAAAGGAAGACTGAAGATTGGTTCCCAGTATTATAAGGGGGTACAGGCAAACCGCATCCAAACAGACAGCTATGGGACCTTCAAAACTGCTATGCCCTCAAAAGTAAAATTTTAGAGAAAAAATGCCTGGGGTATTCCAGAAGAAAATTAAGTCAATTGGTGTCAGATTTGTACATTTGTACTAATTATACAGATTTGTAAATTACTTGTATTTAAAAATCTCAAACCCTCTAGTACTTAGCAGCTGCTGTATGTCCTACAGGAAGTGGTGTATTCTTTCCAGTCTGACACAGTGCTCTCTGCTGCCACCTCTGTCCATGATAGGAGCTGTCCAGAGCAGGAGAGGTTTTCTATGAGGATTTGCTACTGCTCTGGACAGTTCCTGACACAGACAGAGGTGGCAGCAGAGAGCACTGTGTCAGACTGGAAAGTATATACCACTTCCTGCAGTACATACAGCAGCTGATAAGTACTGGAAGACTTGAGATGTTTAAAATAAAAGTAATTTACAAATCTGTATAACTTTCTGGCACTAGTTGATTAAAAAAAACAACAAAAAAAAACACACATTTTTTTTTTTCAAAGTACCCCTTTAATCACAGTAATGCTGTGCACCTGGGGCAATAGAAAGGAGAAACTGTGTGTGTGAATGTTCTTCACTCCTTGTGGCATGCGCGCGCGCACACACACACACACTACCACCAGTACTAAAGTATAACATTGAACCTGTGTACTTTGGCAGCCAAACGCACAGTCAATGCACAGGAAGCACACAATGAATAAATATAATTTTTCCGGTTTATAATATAAAAAAAATCTAAAATTTTTACCTCCTAATTAATATAATCATATACAAATGTTCAAAGTTGAAATTGGTATATCTTTAATAGGTGAAAAACAAAATGTAGAGGAAAAGCTGCCGGCACTCACCAATATATTGCAGTATCCAGAATTTTAACTGCATTTGGAATAAAGGATACTGCAATATATCAGTGAGTGCCCGCAGCTTTTTGTCTTCATTTTGTTTATGGATTTCATAGTCATATTCATTAGGAGCAACTCTGTTGCTGTCTAAGGCTATGTTCACATTTTGATAGACATCGGCCAGGTCACGGAACGGCCGGAATAATCCCGGACCGTACTGCAGTACCGGCCAGACGATCTTTAGCGCAGATGAATTCTGATGCGGGCACATACATGCGCGCCAGCATCAGAATTCCCCACTGCTCACAAAGGAGAGTGCGGCTGGAGCCGCGCGCTCCATTGTGAGCACTGACAGGGTTTTCTGTGGTCGCTATTCACTAGGTGATCTCGTTAAAGACTTGCTTTCTTAAATAGGTGGATCTTGAATGCATTATATATGTCCTGATAAATGGCAGCTCTGACTCATATATACATAAGCATATTCCACTCTTTCATCCAACATTGCTGAAAAAGGCCAAACACTTCCAAGGTGATTATTAAGGTACTAAGATTAAGTTGAAATTTGAGTCATACTTTGGAGAGAGAGACACCCACACAACAAATTATATGGATTTTGTATATTAGATTACATGATATATGGGTCTTACTACAATATTTCCCGAGTCGAAGCAAAGTACTTTCCGTGGAAAAGTCATTTGAGTCTGCATAACAATTTAATTAATGTATTTATTTCCCTTTGACAAAGAAATAGCTATTGTTATAAAAGTCTTGTCAACGCAAAAACAGCTTTGTGGCTGGAAAACTTCCCGAAGCCGTGTACTTATAAAGACAATAGTCATTTTCATGGTATTTTGGTTTTTTGTTAAGTTTTGATGGAATGGTAGATTAGGGGTAGTGAGTTATCCAAAGAAGATTTATCAGCCATAACTAGGTGAACTAGGGGACCTATAGGCCAGCCTGATATTCTTATTAAGGTCCTGGTGGTCCAGTGGTGTAACAATTACACTTTTCAATTTTGTGTTTGTCTCCATCCATCGGTAAGTGCCTGCCCACCCAGTAGGCACTAGAGGGAGTAGTCTATAAGTCATGGAACCAACCTCTGACATAAGTCCAGCAATATTTAAAAATTTCCAGCAAGCAGCGGCAGGGAGGAACATAATAAACAAGCTATACTTACCTCTCCCCGTGCCCCCAAAACGCTGCCTTGCTGCTTCAGGACCCCCACCAGGCTCCAGCATCCCCGGCTTCAGTGTCGAGACAACTCGGCTGATGGATTGCTCACTAACCAATGAGTAACTGGAGCGGGACACCACTGCAGTCACTGATTGGCTGATGGGCAGGGGCGTAACTAAAAATGACTGGGCCCCATAGCAAACTTTTGATTGGGCCCCCCTTCCCGACCGACCAGTAAGCCGTCTAGTCTAGTCATAACTGCAAGTGCACGTCAGGAGTGCTTGCAGTTAAAGGGACATTTGCAGAACCGGGAGGCCCACCTGTAACTACAAATCATGACAGCTTAGGGGGGCTCAGTGTATTGCAGAAGCAGGCAAGGGGCCCCCCTTATGCGGTGGGCCCCATAGCAGCCGCTATGGCTGCTACAGTGGTAGTTACACCCCTGCTGATGGGGCAATCCATGGCGAGCTGTGACGACATCGGAAATTGGGGGAAAATGACTTCAAGTCGGGATCCTGGAGCCTGTGATGTGGCACATCAAGGGTATGTGGAGAGGTAAGTACTTATTACTTATGTTTATTATGTTCCTCCCTGCCCATGCCTGCTGGCAGATTTTAAAATTTGGCAGACTTTTGGAGTGGCATATTGTAGCTCCTGCCAACTTTATTATTGATGCACTAAATTCATTAAAGTGTGCAATGTTTACAGTATAGCATCTTTTAGTATATTACCTTATAGCATATGGACACCTGTCTTTGACAGTAGTCAGTGCTCCTTGTACATACTTTTTGCGGTGCTGAAAAATATTCCCCCTGAAGACATTACAATGTGTATAGTGCTGTACTGTGCTGTAATCGGCTCTGTCTGGTGACTCCATAGAGAATGAACGGATCTGTGGGTCACACGCTGACCTGCTGTCCTCTGTGCCCCCAATGTAGTAGTTAGACACTCTCTGTGCCACCATATAGTAGTTATGCTCTCTGTTCATCCTGTAATCTGTACAGATGAACCTGTATCTGTTCATCTGTAATCTACAGTAAAGTGCCAAAGAGGCGTGTCCCAGCATATACCATCTTTGAACTGCTTGGACCACACCTCTTTGGCACTTCACTGCAATTTAACACAGTATTTATAGCATTTTGCAATCACGGACAACTAAATGAAAGGTCATCGGAGAGTAGTTATAGGGGTTGAAAGGGTTGCAGCTGGCCAGGTTCATAAATCAGGAGGTCCAGAGACCGCCTCACCTCTCACAGAGGTACATAAATCTACAGGGGCCACAGAGGTACATGAATCTACAGGGGCCACACAGGTACATGAATCTACAGGGGCCACAGAGGTACATAAGACTACAGGGGCCAAAGAGGTGCATAAGTCTACAGGGGCCACACAGGTACATAAGTCTCCAGGGGCCACACAGGTACATAAGTCTCCAGGGGCCACACAGGTACATAAGTCTACAGGAATCAACAAACGCTTGTGAAAGTTAATATGTATCCTTTCCCGAAGAACTAAGTGACAGGTTCCCTTTAAGTTTCCCCTCTAAAATAAGACCAGTTTTCTCCTTCCATAGACACAACTACTAATTTTTATAGTAACAATTTATACCTATTAAGCTCTCTGGAGACTTCCACAATGTCCCTTCTTACTTTTACCCTTTGACTGTAACAAATTGTTTTACTGTGTTGAAATTCACATAATGTACATGGAAGGAAAACAGAAAAATTACATTTAGAAGAAATCCTTAGTGCGCAGTTTTTACTGCAAAATACATTTGTTTTGGTTTCGCTTCCCGAGCCAATACTGATAAATATTCACCAACATTGATATTTTTATGTTTCTTCTATCTATTTTTCATCTAAAATTTAAAGGGGTTTTCTATCTGGAATATTTATGGTATATCCACAGGATATCGATACTGGCCCACTCGTATTTTTAGATAAATGATAAAACTAGATAATATCTACTCATTTAGGGCTGGGAGTTAAGTCATAACACTCTGCAGTGACTAATGTGCCAATGTTGGACCAATGGCTTGTACAACTTCTTATAGGGTCGTCAGCTTTACAACTAACTACTAGAAAGAAGAGTAAAACTTCTCCAATGCTGAAAAGTTCCAATCTAAAAAGAAGATAAAAAGCCAAGATTGATTCAGTATCCCAAAGAAAAAACATACCTTTGGTAAACCTTGCTCCAGCACAACCGGCCTGAAACTGTATTCAAAAGTATTGCAAACTGTGTTAATACCCTTTGGGCCAGTTCACACTGAGTAAATTCAGTGGAATTCCACAGCGGAGCTCTCCTCCATGGTATCCAACCTGCATTAGTGTCAAACGGAAACTCTATGGAAGGGCTTGCGTGCCTCTGCTCAAATAATCGGCGTCACTTCTTCGAGCGGAGAGCAGAGGCTCGCGAGCCCTCCCATAGACACTCAGACAGGATTCCGCAGTGGAGAGCTCCGCAGCGGAATTTCACCAAATTTACTCAGTGTGAGTTCGCAGTAAAAGGTACCCATTTGTGTCTGGCTTGTTTTACACATTACCACCAAGGTTGGTAATTACCACCCCAAACCATTGGTAAGTAGACAGAGAGAATACCAACACCATTATCTCCATGCAACCAAATGCAAGTGGAAGTGCATTTTGGCCACTGTGACAACTGTGATTGTGGCACCTAGTGGACTTAACATTTCTCACATCTCCTCTTTTTTTCTATATGTGCTCCCTTCTAGCTAATGGATATAAAACAAAATTATTAGAGATGAGCAAACTTGCCAAAATCTGGGTTCACACGAAACAGAACGATGGCCATTTGAATCCCGCAGCATGGAGAAGGTGCAAGCAGTACTCGGGCTGAATCCACCTTCTCCATGCAGTGGAATTCAAATGCTGATCATTCAGGTTTGTGCCAGTCCGAACTTTCGACAAGTTCACTCTTCTTTAACAGTCGACCCTAAGGAACTTTCCCGGAATTTTCAGAAACGCCCCCTTTCCCTTTGTTGGGTTATTCTCCATGTAAATGATAACTTTCACCATGGCGTCAGATTGGGGTTATGTTCCCACACCTTCTATAACGAATCTTTTTGGATCCACCCAATCAGCCTCATTCCAGACGGAGATGAACAAATCAAATATTTATATCATGTTTACCTGGCGGCAAAACGCTGGGATATCTGTTGATCGAAATGTATAGCTATGGATGGAAAAATGAAAAGTGCATGAGACATTCCCCCTAACTGTAAGTCATGTACATAATCAACCCCAATCACTTGCTTGTTTGCGCAAGGTGGAAGGAATTCAACTGCTTTAGAAATGCATATCGACTTGAAAGATGAGGGAAAAAAGCCTGGGATCTATTCAGTGGATAAAGCTGCCATGTTTAGGATTTAATACGCAGCTTGTAGAATGAAGAATTATTCAGGGGAACTTGTGCTTCGGCTGCAATCGGCAAGTGACGCGCGTTCTTCCAGCTCGCTTCTCATTAAGCAATCACAGACCATTGTGTACTGATTGCTGCAAATCATGGCCATTTGTGTCCTTTGGTTATGACTCCTCTACATTGAATTCTTTGAATTCTTTTTCCTTCCCTATTTTTTTTGTGTGAGGGAAAGGTTATTCTATGCGCGGTGCACTGCTGTGTCTTTCACACTACATCTCGCTGCCGCGTTGCCCTTCAAGTAGCGTTCTATAGACTTCAAATGTTAGTGGAATCATAGATCAGGAGACTTTATATATATTGCATTACCTTTTAGATTCATTTCACCCCGTGAAGAACTTACTAAGTACAACTCCCAGTCCTCGAGATGTATTTGCGGAAGATGAGGTTTCGCGGAGACATGTAACATTATTGCCTGATTCTTAAAGTACCCCCCTGGTATGGCAATTTTTACTAAATGTTGTACAAGTGACATTGTAGAAGTAAGGAACATAGAAAGAATATATTGTTGATAAGCTTGATCAATAGCCCTTATGGATAGGGGACTGTGATAGTAACCCCTCTTCAACACCTGACATACACAGGGTTGCATTTGCCGTGAGGCAAGTTGAGCACCTTGCCTCAGATGGCAGATTCCTGGGTGCCTGTGATTGTCTTGTTGTGTGGAAATTAATCTTAATAATAATCTAAAGGGGGAAATTGTACCCCCATGGGGACAACTCTCTTCCTCTGGTGGGCAACTACAGCTACTTGAGCAAATGTTATCTCTAAATCACCTTTTTTTTTTTTTTTTAAGAGGACAACCTTCAGCATACTAAGGGACATCTTCCTATCTTGGGGGCATTTTAATTCCCACCTTGGGTAGCAGTGTCTAGTGTCTAGTGGCGGGATCTCCCTCTGTGATGTGATCAGAGGGGAGATCCCTTCTTCTGAGCCAGACAGGGCTCAGCTTTGCAATGACACTGATCCTGGCTCGGCAATCCATGCATCTAGTCTGCTGCAGACCAGAGCAATACAGCACCGATCTGATGGATCAGTGCTGTATTAAGTATACTACACTGATCTCTATAAGAGATCAGTGTAGTTGTACTAGAAAAAGTGCACAAAAAGTGCAACAGCTCACCACTAATGGCAAGATACAGACTAATGAGGCTCTTAGTTACCATTTTCAAAAAGTGTACATCATCCTACCACATTAAAGTGGCCTCATGCTCGGGGTGGACCCTACACTGTACTTTGGCCTCTCCATGGCATATAATAAGCCTATGCTCTAGGCATGCAAGATGCATCTAATACTGGAAAAAAATAATAACCACCTGGGTGGGATGAATGGAGTGCACAACCAAGTAGAGGCAGCCACTCCCCCATCTGGAACACAGAAAAAAAGACAAATTTGGTCAGCTCTCCTAAAACACCATTCACGCTAGACAGGAGCACGTCACTATGGCTGAAATTGCAAACACACATAAAAAATGCCGAGACCATAGGCCTATTATATGCCAGGGATAGGCCAATGCATAGTGTAGGACTGTACTGGCATGAGACATTTAACCATTGGATATGAATGGCTAATTTCACCTTATGGTATGACTCTGTCAGCCCTAGTTTGACATTGTCAGGCTGCATAGGTGCAAGTACTAACTGACAAAAATGAGTAATGATGCATACATTCACTCACTATATTTTCTAGACTGGAGAATGTAGTGAGCTGTGATGCATACAGTACTGCATGCATCATTGCTCACTGTAGCACATTGGCTGGGCCGGGTACAAGACTTGCTACAAGATGTCACATTCCCCAGCCAATGTAAAGCAAGCATAAATGTGGTGTCCTACCACGGGTGTTGCTATTGGTTACACCCTTCAGAAAAGTCTGTACTTATTGTACCAAAGTGATGTTAAAAGTAGTGATAAAGTTGCGCCACTAGATGTCGCTGTATTGGATATGTGTATTCAGATGCTGCACAGCTGAAGGGTGTAAAGGGTTTTTGTTTGTTTGTTTGTATGTATGTCACATGGATCTGCGGACCAACAGGAATCTGTTCTTCTTTTCTCTATTATCACCTCTCTCTTTACTTCTTCTGTTGCTTTCTTCACCCACTTAGAGCGCACTTTAGATACGCTGAAGAAGTAGGTCACATGGGTGGAGGAAGTGCCTGGGTCTTTCTCGTGTTGGACATTGTAGAGGAAGGACGCAAGCTAGACAGCTCTCTGCAGTGGTCTGCCAGGTCCCCGTACCTCAAGGTTCAGTCTTAGTCAGAGCCCCGTATGGGTAGGAAGCAAGACAAGACACAGCTAACAGTTTCTCCTCAGTAACACTACACAACACTATACAATGTTAAAACCCTTTCAAGAGAGGACAAGTCAGAGACAACCTCAACCCACGCAGTGAACTAGGAGAGTCACAGAGCAGGACAGTATCCACAGACATCAGTAAGCTAGGAACTGATCCAGACAGAGCAAAGTTGCAGTAAGCCTAGGAACTCTATCTCGCAGCACGGTTGTCAGCAGGGAACCCTCAGCATTTCGCTCATCCCAGGTAACAAGGTCTGGTAACACCCTCTAGGATGGTTCAGCCAAATCTAGTGGGCATAAGGTGGTGCGAAGACTCAAAAGTCAATACACGGGCACAAGTATTCTCTTCTTCTTCTAAGTATTCTTTGACCTAATCCTCCAACATACCGGCAGAGCACAGTACTACTTGGGTTGGGACTCTCATGACATCCTCCTCTCTGCTACTCTGCTTCTTTGTATCCTTTAAAGCGACTCTGTACCCACAATCTGACCCCCCAAACCACTTGTACCTTCGGATAGCTGCTTTTAATCCAAGATCTGTCCTGGGGTCCGTTTGGCAGAGGATGCAGTTATTGTTTTAAAAACGACTTTTAATCCTGCAGCGCTGTGTCTAATGGCCGGGGCTTACATTTGTATATGCATTAGGCTGGAACACCTCTCCTACCATCCTCCCCACCCTCCTCATCATTAGAAAGTA
Source organism: Dendropsophus ebraccatus (assembly GCF_027789765.1). Taxonomy (NCBI): domain Eukaryota; kingdom Metazoa; phylum Chordata; class Amphibia; order Anura; family Hylidae; genus Dendropsophus; species Dendropsophus ebraccatus. The sequence goes on along the minus strand of NC_091454.1, from coordinate 23,551,158 downwards.
TCTAGGAACATTTACTGCTGTTTCAGCTTTGCACAGGTGTATTAACGATCCAGCCCATGTTCATTTATACACACAGGTGGGGAATAGGAAGCAATCTGCCTGGAGCATTCCTAATCATGAGGAGGGTGGGGAGGAGGGAAGGAGAGGTTGTGCCAGCCTAATGCATATACTAATGTAAGCCCCAGCCGTTAGACACAGCGCTGCAAGTTTAAAAGTTGTTTTTATGACAATAACTGCATCCCTTGCCGAACGGACCCCAGGACAGATCTTGGATTAAAAGCAGCTATCCGAAGGTACAAGTGCTTTGGGGGGGACAGATTGTGGGTACAGAGTCACTTTAACAAGCTACTTAGTCAATATGACTGTTCTCCTTACTCTGGCCATCCGTGATCACACTATCCCAAGCAATACTGTCCACAGGAGAAAAGTGTACAGCCAGCCAACTAAACTAAAAGCAGGAGTGTCATCACATCTGTGTGTCTCACTGGCACTGGCGTCACAAAGTAACACCCTAAGGTCCGGCTCTATCTTGGCCGACCACTACAGGAGTGGCGTCACACATTACCATCTTGCAAGTGACTGGCCAATCCTTCGACACATCACTGAAGATCACAGACGCGTCGACCACATAATTGCATACAATACTGTTTGTATCACCATTCAGTACCTACAGGAGCAGGGAGTCCAGCAAGAAACATGAGTTTCTGCTCCTGCATTTACATTTAGTGACTTGTATCCCCAATAGCACAAGATGCCCTGGATCCAGAGCAGTGCTATCTGTTTGGCAGCCACTGCATCTGTATATTTCCAGGAGGAATGACAGAGGAATGGCTCAATGTAAATGTATTTACTAAAACAGACATGTAAATAAGTCAAAGCAATTATTTATATTGACAGTGACAGTAACATAGGTATTCCTTGGGGGGATTGTTGGCACCCCAATTTTTTTTTTTATCTCTACAATAATTTATCTGATTCTGTATGAGATGAACATTCCTATAGTGTTCATTGCACAAAGTGGAACACTGTCTCATTTTACGGCAGCGCAGGTTGCTCATTTATCATCTGTAATAACAACATCATGACGGGCCAGATGATGTTTGACAGTAATTGGCATGGCAACCAACAGCTAGGCTCGGTATGATGATAAGTAGGCCAGGGATACCCTACAGTCCGATTTAATATTTCTTCCGAGAAACGGCACCTCAGGACCAGCCCAGACAGTCATTCAGCGAGCACAGTGCACAAGGGTGTCCAATCCCTGATGATAGTAAATCATCATGAAATGTCGGAGCTGTACAGGGATGACAGAGGTGTTGCTTGCGTTAGGAAGGAGGGAGGGGGATTGCTGTCTTCTGTTCTGTCCTATCTTAAATAAATGATTAATATTTTCATGTGACATGCATAATCTATGACCCAGCTATAAGGGATGTAGAGGTGGCACGCCATAGTGCCTTAAGGGCTATAGAGACCTCATTGTTATATGAGAAGGCCCCAGTGTTATACATAAGCAGTGCATAGGACACTATGACTTCACCATCATGTAATAAGAAAAGATGAGTAAATATCCCAAAATTTGTGTAGTTAATAGTGCCATGACAGAAGCATAGGTCCCTATTGAGACCCCCACAAAACATTAGAACAAGTGGGAAGAAGTGCGCGGCAGTGTGCTTCACTTCCTTGCTGTCAATCACCTCCATCTGTTAAGAGATCGCTACAAGCCAGGGAATACAATGCAGCTCATTCTTCTGATTGGTGGGATGCTCAGACCCCATGTCAAAAGTTCTTCATAATGACGGTGCCCATGGATAGTTGATGCATGTACTGTAAAATCACTGGGAAACCTCTAACCATGTTGTCATGAAAATTAGGGATTAGTGTAAAGCTGACTTGCCGAACTGTTCTGCACTGTTCTCCGAACCCCAACACTTGGCATTTGATTCAAGAGTGTATTTTGGATCCACACCTTATGGGAGGTATTGATTTACTGTCTATTCATTCGTTGAGAATCAAGTTCTCAAAAGGATAACGTGCTTGCCCAAAGGTTAATACTTGGCTTTTATTTGGTTTAAAATGTTTCACCCACTATTCACAGTGCTGTAATAAAAAACTGCTGTCCCATTACAGATCCATCCACATATACTCGATGGTTATCTCTTGCTTCAGAGTATAACTAGTTGTATAATTGTTGCTGTCTAGTTGGATGGCGTTATCTACTATCGTGCATATCGGTCGCTATATGCAGGAAGACCAGCTAGACTCTGGACTCTCTGTCTTGCACTACTGGTATTACTTGCATGTTTTAGACATCCATTCCTAGATACTCGTGTTACCGTGCCTTGTGTCTACCGGGATTGGAGATGACCGCTGGGCTATACCGGGAGGTATGAAACTAGTTGGTTAATGAGCCATTTGTATATACACTCTATCTGTCCTCCTCTATAATCCTCTACCGTGTATAGCAACTGTAGTAGGTATCGGGGATGCAGTTGTTAAAATTCACCAATGCCTTAATCCTAAGCATTCTACAGTACTTTGCCTTAATCTTAAGCATTGCTACTTGGAGAAAGACAGTGATGTCTGATGAAACATGTTAGATTAAGGCATTGGTGAATTTTAACAACTGCATCCCTGATACCTACTACAGTTGCTATACATGGGAGAGGATTATGGAGGAGGACAGGTAGTGCAGATAGAGCGTATATACAAATGGCTCAATAACCAACTAGTCAGTTATCATACCTCCCGATATAACCCAGCGGTCATCTTCAATCCCGGTAGACACAAGGCACAGTGCAAACACGAGTACCCAGGAATGGGACTCTAAAACTTGCAAGTAATACCATGGAATTGGAAGAGCAATACAGATAGTCCAGAGTCTAAAGCCAGCTCGGCCGAGCGCTTATACAGTGATACCTGGTCTCCCTGCATATAGCGACTGATATGCACAATAGTAGATGACGCCATCCAACTAGACAGCAACAATTATACAGCTAGTTATACACGAGTTTATACTCTGAAGCAAGAGACAACACTCGAGTATATGTGGATGGATCTGGAATGGGACAGCAGTTTTTTATTAGAGCACTGTAAATAGTGGGTGAAACATTTTAAAGAATACCAAATAAAAGCTAAGTATTAAACTTTGGGCAAGCAAGGTATCCTTTTAAGAACTCGATTCTCAATGAATAAATTGGCATTAGGGATGGTCCGAACCGAGTTCTTACGGAGTTCGTACGAACCCGAACCATCCGCAATGATTACCGCTGTCTTCCCGCTCCGTGCAGCGGGCGGATCCAGCGGGAGGAACGCCTGGAAAACTGGGATACAGCCATAGCCATAGGCTGTATCCCAGTTTTCCAGGCGGTCCTCCCGCTGGATCCGCCCGCTGCACGGAGCGGGCAGACAGCGGTAATCCGATGCTGAGCGTTCGGGTTCAGCCGAACCCGAACCTCGGCGGGTTCGGACCATTACTAATTGGCATTTGATTCAAGGCATCTGAAGAAGTTGGATGCCGTCCTTGGGCTGCCCAAAAAACATGCATACAGCCCATGGCTTTATCCCTGTTTTCCAGGACTCCATAGAGAGGTATCCAACTTCTCCTGCTACAGGGAGCCAAATGCTGAGCGTTTGGGTTCAGAGAACGTTGCGGAACGCAAACAGTTCAGCAAGTTTGGTCCACTCCATTAGAGATATCTGCAGTGATCATACATTTATCTCTTTTTTAATGTTGTTTACCAGATAATCCATTTCATGGGGGTACCTACTGTATGGCAAAGGGGGTCCTAATATGCTTTGTATCAACTCATAGTAAAAAAAATAAGTTCTAATGACTAGTGCTCTAAAATTAGCTTGACCTCTGGGTTGTGGTTGTACTAGTTTGGGCCCTTTGGAGAAAAGGTTGGTTCTCCGTTTGGTCACTTCAACCCTTAGGGTTTGTGCATACTATGGAAATCACACGGATAACTTGCCACGGATTCCGCCACTCGTCCCCAAGCACTTCCACTTTACTCTCTGCCGGTCCCATAGGCTCTATTCTATAATCAGGTGGATTCCACCACCTGCCCGAAGAATGAACTTGAGTGATTGGGGAGGAGTGGTGGAATCCGCGAAAAGTTTTCCGCCTGATTTCCATAGTGTGCCCCTACCCTTAAGGGGCAATACACATTAAATAAAAGTAGGTTGAAGGATGAACAACTGTTGAATGGTTAATCATCTGATAAGCAATTGTTCTACAATACTGGCCAAAAATATAGAACACAGCCAACTTCTTTAAGGGCAATAATAGTCTGCCATTGTTTGTTTTAAATTATTGTTTGTTGTTAGGTTTCTCCCAAAAAACTTTTAATCAATTTTTACCAATTTAAATCTAATGTGTATGGGCACCTTTAGAATATATAAAATTAAAAGACAAAAAAAAAAAGATCTTTCATAGTGTTCTGATAATTAACACTGAAATAATCCATAATTTGTCAGCCTGCTTTAACTTGAGGCTTCGGTATTGACAGAATAGAGTTGTCACTTTAGGTTCTGCAGGGAACAATTGAGTGGAATTTCTGTAAGCTCAGTTTTTTGCTATACATTTTCTGAATTGTGTTATCAATCTCTCGGTTCTTCTAGTAGCCGGCAGATAGCCTTACGTCTTTCTTGTTTATCCCCCTGGTACAATATAAGGATGCTTGCGGCAAACCAAGGAGATTAACCAACCGGCCATTGCCTGGGTAACAAATAATAAATACCCTACTAGGACAGCAGAGTTAACTAGCACCTTCCCAAGGGAATACATAGCGTGTACTAGAGCAAGAATAAAGCTAGACCTTCAAGCTCCGGTTATCTAATATACAATTTTATGTGTTGTTATAAAAATTTATAATAATAGACATATAAACTAAAACATAAGTAGGATCGACTGCCTTACTGTTCTGAAATCTGAAACATTTGTGTATTTTTTACAATTTACTGAGATTATTTTAGGAAAACATCCAATGTTTCTTGGATCCACCATGAACTATCTCAGAGGTTTACCTTCTATCCATACAGAACGAATCTGTGTCAACTTTTATTGCATCCAAGTCTTTGTAGTTATCATGGCACATGTAGGACACGCTATATCATTAGTAAGGTCTAGTTGGTTATTTGTGATCAGATCATAAGAAATAGACCCAAGTAGTCTGTAATTGGCTCCAAAGACACCTCCAAATCAGACTGACTTCTGCTGGACCTTTGGGACCCATTATTGGAAGCCAGTGAAGTCTGATTGCATGATATTCTGGATTATCGAGATGCAAAGAATAGGAAATGGAAAAAAAAAGTCTACTGGATTAAAAAAAGAAAGACTTTAGAAATAATATTTTTGGTTAAATTGAAGTATGGAATTGTTCAAATGTGTCATTTCCCCCCCCCCCCCCAAAAAAAAAAAAAATAAAAAAAAAATCTGGACCTAATCTACCCAGATTATTGTTGACTATAATTTCACAAAACTTTTTCTACTTGTTTGAATAAATTGGGAGAAGGGCCCTACTAAGTGCTTCACTTCCCTAATCCCTTCGCTGCTTCCCTCATCTCGCTGCAGGGCATGGGCTCCATATACTTACTAAGATGGAGAGAGCAGAGAGTCAGTGCGCGTCTGAACCATAAGCAATTTTTTCATGACAACATTGTATGGCTATTGGACATAACATATTTCACCCAAATGCTAGTTAGATATGGAACATGCCCACTGTTGTGTTTGAAATATACCATCTGAGATGACAAGACACTGGGGAACTATGACAAATAATATCTTTCCCGCCTAACTGACAACTCACTTTAAACAAATATTGCCACCTGGACAAGTTAAAGGGGTATTCCAGTGATGCTATTAAAAAAATAAAACCCACAAAAAGCATTCAGGTGCACCAACCGTTCCCCCACCTCACTTGTCTACCCTGCTTCAAGCCCCAGTTTCAAACTTTTACAAATAATTCCAGTTTTACTTTATAGCAACTGGCCAGGAAACTACATCTCCCAGCAAGCATTGCACCCAGCAGCCAACTGCCTGTTACCCGTCTACCACTGTCTCGTTCTGCTTCTGCTTTGGCTGGGTGATGACTAATAGCTGTGAGTCAGTCAGCAGAAGAGAGGGAGATTGCATGTCCTCTGTCTCAGAAAGGAGGGGGGGGGACAGAGGAGCGGAGACAGAGTGGACCAGGAAATGAGGATTTTAAGTGGCTTTACAGGGTTAGCATGGGATACAGACAAACGGCCCAATTCACAAAACAGATGCCTCTTACAAACAAGCTTAAGGGGTTATCCAGCGCTACAAAAACATGGGCACTTTCCCTCTACTGTTGTCTCCAGTTTGGGTGGGGTTTTGAAACTCAGTTCCATTGAAGTAAATGGAGCTTAATTGCAAACTGCACCTGAACTGGAGACAACAGTAGGGGGGAAAGTGGCCATGTTTTTGTAGCGCTGGATAACCCCTTTAGGTTATGAGTAGGGATCGAACAGGGTTTATTCTTTCCTAACAAGAGTATCCCTTTAAGCCTTATCCACAGAATCCAGAACATAAGGCATAACCAACAGATTGAAGGGGTTTTGACTGCCCTGTATGAGGACCCCAAAATCCCAGTGTACCCCTGTAGTACTCAATAGAAGGCAGTTGGCTTATGGCAAAGCAGTATAGATGCTGTCTGATCAAGTGATCTGGTGCAGACTGTGCAACAGTTGTCACTTTACTGTATTTTAAAATGATGACTCACACAATGAGAGAAATGAGAAAATGAGAGAATTCTGAACAATGGATTTCTGTAATTGAATATTATACTCTTTATTTTTAATATAATTCCAGCTAGATATGAGAGAGCCCGGCAAGAGGGAGATAACGCTGACAGCTTAGTTTGTACCCTGCGTTCATGTACATTCATTAGCAAATTATCATAGTTAGGTGTTGTCTTCCGAAGAAAAAAAATGTTAACAGTTTTCATTTTATTAAAGGAATCTGTAATTTGCGTCTGCTTATTAATTTTGAAAATGTAAAACAATCAGTCAAACTATAGCTGAATAATTGCATTTTAAATACATTTCTGGTGACAGGTTACAGAATTTGTTTAATCCAAGTATTGATGTAAATGGATTACATGAGCAAACTTAAAATAGTTGGGGAGTAGCAACCAATCAGATTCCACCTTTCATTCCTCAGAGACTCTTTGGAAAATAAAAGGTGGAATCTGATTGGTCGCTAGGGGCAACTGAGCCAGTTTCACTTTACACCATGTTTGAAAAATCTCCCCCTTCATAACCCTATTACACATACTGTCCACCTACTTTTGGACCTGTGTGTGTGTGTGTATAATATATATATATATATATATATATATATATATATATATATATATATATATATATATCGTTAGACACTGAAGGAGTTAATCCTGGATCAGGGGCGTAACTAGAAATGGCAGGGCCCCATAGCAAACTGACTATGGGGCCTCCAACTGACCACTGAACGGTCAAGTGTAGTCATAACTACATAACTGCAAGTGCTGGTCAGGAGGGCTTGAAGTTAAAAGGACATCTGTAAAACCCGGGAGGCCAGCTCGGCCACCAGGTGCTGCAAATGATGCCGGCTCAGGGGGCCCACTGTATTGCAAGAGCAGGCTATGGGGCCCCCTGATGCGGCGGGCCCCATAGCAGCCGCTATGGCTGCTATAGTGGTAGTTACACCCCTGTCCTGGATGGTCGCTATGTTTCACCTGGGTTCAGCTATTACATCTACTAGGACTGAGGGAAGTTCATGTCCCACTATCTGAGACATGGAAAAACCAGGGATGTGTTGTGATCTCCAGCAAAGGTAGTTTTGATAAAATGTGTTTGGGCCTGGTTTTTAGGAATGGATGGCAGGCTTGGTAGTGGGGCTGTCCATTCCACTTCCTCCACTCCAGATATTGTTTGGCTTCAGACGCCATAGGTGCTGAGACTGGATCATCAGCAGCTCCAAAGTTTTGCAGAGGAATGGACCGAGTGAGGCTGGGTGCAGCTGAGTGTGCTGGAGAGCTGCAGCCTCAGGAGAAGCCATATACCTGACCAAGGTAAATACTGGGCTGTATACAATATGTTACGTTCGTGCGACTGCAGCTAGTCGTAGCGTATAGACAGGGCCGTCTTCTGTTTAGTTCTGGACAAGCAGAGTTTATTTTGTGTTATGCCTAAGGGCTCGTTCACACACAGCAAAAGCAGCTGAATTTCTGCACTGAAATTTCAGCCGTTAAAATAGGTGCAGAGCTAATTTCCATTGTGTTGAATGGAAATTCTGCTCTGCAGTTCACGTGGTGGAATTTCCTCGCTGAACGTTCCGCGGCCAATCCGCTCTCTGCCAGAAGAATGAACAAGTTTATTCTTCCACTAGCGGAAGCCTATACAAATCAATGGGGCTCTGATTTTCTGTTTCAGCCTGGAATACGCACGTATTCAGCGCGTAATACAAGCGGAAATTACGCGATGAATCAGCGCGGAAATGGGGGGGGGGGAAAGGGCGGGGAAATCCCAAAACAACTGAAAGGAGGTGATACCAGGGGCCCACAAGAAAGAAATGACAATGTCACCATGCACACAGCATAAGTTTCCCAAAAAAAACATACATACATTAATACCTCTGAAATTAATCCATCTCCATCAATTGCAAAGCAGTGATGTTTTGCCATTTCTGCTCAGCTTCTCTCTGCTCAGCTCCTTCTCCTCTGCCAGCTCTGAGGTGATCTGTTGTAATCAGCGTGGATTCCTCGAGTATTCTGCGCTGAAATACACAGGGATTCCGCTTACATTCTGCTCTGAATTCAGTGTCAGTTGATTTCAGGCAGAAATATTTATTCGCGTAATCTGCCCCTTTTGCTCTGTGTGAATGTAGCCTAAAGCCAAGGCTGTTTATTTGTTTTCTTGTATTGGATAATAAATGCAGTGAAAGCCTGTACTTGGACTTTATTCTACTGAGCAAATCCTCCCACTATATATATATATATATATATATATATATATATATATATATATATATATATATATATATAATGTGTGTAGTTTTCATGTTAACTTTGCATACTGTATGATAACTGGGCATAAGTCATATAAAAGTTACGGCTCACTCACGCAGGGGCGTAGCTAAAGGCTTGTCAGTTCATGTGCAAAATCTAGCAAGTCCCACCCCAAATCATGTTTTTGTTTTTTTTTGCAGGGTATGCTTTATATTCAATGAAAAAAAGGGTGCCCCTACACTGTAGTCCCAAACTATACATAGTTAGCTACCCACTGTTATGTGCCTGTACTGTAAGTTTCCCTGTAGTTAGGCCTCCTTACTGTATACCTTTCTCTACCCTCTGTAGTTCTTCCCTCATACTGTATACATCCCCCCTCTACAGGTAATCCCCATACTGTATAGTATCCCCCCCCCCCTAATGGTGCCGTGTCCCCACCACTTTATTGCCATGTTTCAATGGGCAGGAAATTACAGTTCAGCCAAAAACTAGCCAGGATGGTGACCAACTACTTCAGTAAATGGCCGTGCAGGCATTTCTTGTGTGTCAAGATCAGTAAGCGCTGATTGGTGGGGACCAGGAAACCATTGGATCGGCAGTGGCAGAGGATCGGGTAGGTGAGTACCCCTGGTAGTCTGACATTTAAAGTGACTGTACCACCAGGCTCAGGCTGAAGCACTGGAGGCGGGCCGACCCACCCTTAGTGGGAAGAAACTCCAGCCCCTCCATGACCTGACTGCATTAGAATCAATGGAACCCTACCATAGAGGGGCTAGGGTTTCCTCCCACTAAGGGTGGGTCAGCCCGCCTCCAGTGCTTCAGCCTGGGCCTGGTGGTACAGTCACTTTAAAGGAAAAAATTTTGATTGCTTATAGTCAGGATAGGCTATCAATAGTTTACTGGTGACACCAGTACCCCCACCAAACAGATACTTGATACCAACAGTACACAGAAAACAGTTGGCTCCATTCTCGGGTTAGTGGTACCACTGTAGCCTAAGGTCCTATCGAAATGAAGTGAATAGGAACAAAGCTAATGGATCGCCGACCCACCAATCGAATATTGATAGCCTATCCACAGAAAAGGCTATCAATAGTTGTTTTTTCTAGAAAACCCCTTTAAGAAATGGAAGATGAAACCATAGTGGACTGAATGACCTTTTACTTTGGAGGAGATTTCTCTAGTCACTTATAACCTACAGTACATGGAGGTAATAAGGGGCAAGTGTCCAATCAGTAGGAGTCCAGGTATTGTGACTCCCCAACTTATCTGGAGAAAAGAGGTGTGATGTAACTCACAGTGAATAGAGCAGCAGGCCAAGTCACCATTCTATTAATTCTGTACTCAGCTATTTCTTTTAGTTCTATTGAGAGTTATTGGATCGGCACTACAAATGTTCATCTAGTGATACATTTACATGGGGGATCATGTGACCCCCTTCTTGGGGTTAGTGAGGTTCCCAGTGGCTGGAACCTCATTGGTCCGACACTGATGATCCAATCTGTAGATAGATTATAAATATTTAAGATGGGAAAACCTCTTTAGCATTTTCTTATCCTAGAAATCAACTTTTTCACAAAATTTTTGCTTGGAAAATATAATTAATAAGAAAGCAGATATCGGAAATGAGAAAGCTTAAATTTGGCCAAGCTGCCACAAAAACCTTTTATTTCTTTTCAGAAAGACTGGTTATTAGTAGCACTGAGCGGAGAGGCCGAACTGTTCAAGTTTGGCAACATTCTTAGGACCTGAACGTTCGGCATTTGACTACCCATGACTGCAAAGTTTGGATGTCCTAGGAATTCTTGAGAAATATGGATACAGCCTATGACCTAGGGCTATATACATGTTTTCTAGGACTCCCTAGGGCTGCATCCAACCTTTGCAGCAACGGGGAGTCAAATGACGAGTTTCTGGGTTTAGAGAATGTTGCCAAACTCTAACAATTTGCCTAGTTATTAGGTTATCTGGATAGATTCCCTTACTGTTAGGCCCAGTTCACATTGAGCGAATACGGCGGCATTCCACAGCAGAGCTCTCCGCTGCAGAATGCTTAGTGTCCTGCAGTGAGTGAATGGGAGGACATGGGTGCATCCGCTCCCGCCGCTCTAGAGGGGAGTGTCAATTCACTGAGCGGAGAGCGGAGCAGGCGGACACGCGCTCCCTCCCATTCACTCACTGCAGGACACTGAGCACGGTGGGATGCCGCTTTATTTGCTCAGTGTGCACTGGCCCTTAGTGTCAATGAGTTTCATCCCAGAAACCACTTTGTCTCAAATAACCGGACTCAGTACTAAGGCAAAATTAGGCAAGAAGAGAATTCAGAACTATTAATCAGATTTTCTAAATGTAAATTAGGATGACAAATTCCCATTACAGTATATTAACCCTGGGCAGGGACAGGCATGACGAGAAGACATGGCATCACTCCATCCCTAAAGAAATGGATGCCCATGACAGCAACGGAATAATAAGCTGTCACTTTAACGGAAACAAATGAAAGTTACCTCCTATGTTTGGGGCAGATGCTTGTAGTGCCTTGTACTTTTAGCCTTTAAATAGAGCAAGTCTGTCTATGAAACATCATTAAAAAAATACCATTGATCTTACAGGCGTATAAAACTGTCACATGGAATGTGTCCCCAGGGCAAGAGGAGAGAGACACATGGCTGGAAGAAACGGATGCAGCGCGGGAATGAATGCCTTAAATTATTCTCCAGGCAGGCTTTGTTATAGTGGGGATGATGAACGATGGCATATTAGTGATGCCAGCATCAGTTATCGCTAATCCCTCCGCAGTTCAAATACTCCGACAAAACACTTGGCTTCTCAATTTTATTATAAGAACGGAAACTGGAAAGCATTATGGGAAGTGATCACCGTGCAATGATGGTTTAACCCTTGACTTTTAAGGGTTATATGATAATGATGGGTTTGCTTTTCACGGTTGAAGGGCTCTATTTATCAGTGTCTCAATGACATTTCTTATCCGCATATTGCCAGGTGCGCGGAGAACAGATACATTAACTACCGGAAGACAATAGGGCAAAGGAATGTATGTAATCCATTAACTGTACGGCGGATTCCATTATTTCTAGCTGCTAATTAAAGAGAAGGTTTCTGGGAAGAATTCTCATTTCTTGTGAGATTTAAAGCATTGGCACAGGTTGGAAATTCAAAGTCACCCCCTGAGAATTCCTAAAGACGATAGAAATTGGAATAGACTATATAGATTAAAAACAGTGCAAAGATATCAAATGGGCATTGTTGACTTTAATCATTCAGAATCGAGATGTAATTTTCCTAGTATAGGATAAAACATAAGAATGCTTTAGGGAAGCGCTCTAGCTTTTTGTAAGTGCTGGCATGTAAAAGGTACCTAATGATCTGCATAGAAATTCCTAGAATATTTCCCTCGGTGTATGAATTCAAATTCGTAATTTATAACTAAAAAACGAGAACGTTCTGTTTGTCTGGACAGAACTTTTTCTTGCAGTCTGCACACTGCCATCATTTCTTTTCTACAGGACCTGAAGAAGGTGATTTCAGTTGCAGAGGTCCTTTACTTCCTCCCTGCGGTTTACACTACGGGTCCTATTAGACAAAGCGATTTTTGCCGATTATCGATAAATGATGGCGAACAAAATTGTTTATCGCTAACCTGAGATTGTTCACCATTTTAGCCAGAACGATAGTCGTTAGTTATGATTGTTATAACGATCGTTACTGTGACCCTTTACTCGATCTGGTCCCCGCAAAAGAATGATGTGCAATTACACTGAAGGATTGGTGAACGAATGTGGAATGACAGGGAATGAATATGGAATTACAGCGAACGATTAGAAAACAATTAACAATGATTTTAGGCTCCGTGCGGAATTCTGCCTGTTTTACTCAGTGTGAACGGACCCTATGAAACCACTTGCGCCTAAATACTGTAAAAGCACAGTCTGAGAAATGCTAGTGAGGTGTTGTCTTCCTGATAGTGAATGTACCATCAGGTAGATCAGCGCCGGCGCAGGGAAGCCGATGCCGGGGTCAATTTTTTTGAACCGTGGCCTGGTTCACGTGTACGGTGCCGTTCTGTCCACGGGTACCGGGCGGGTGCTGAAGCACTGGAGGTGGGCCAGCCTGCCCCAGTGGGAGGAATCCCCAGCCCCTCTATGACACGGTTCAATTGATTCTAACAGAGCTGCGTCATAGAGGGGCAGGGGATTCCTCCCACTGTGGGTGGACCGGGCCGCCTCCAGTGCTTCAGTCCCAGCCCAGTACCCATGGACAGAACTGTGCCTTATACGGGAACTGGGCCACGGTTCAAAAAATGGACCATGGCAACTGCACCGATCTATCCATGGGTCGTGTTAAAGCGAATGTACCATCAAGTACATTTGCTTTAAACACAGTTGCATTTTATTCTAGAAGCTTTCATAATTGATAGTGCTTAATAGTATTAGGTACTAGGCACATCGCTTTGTGTTTTTTACACAAACAGACTGGCGCCAGAGCAGAAATGCCAGTGTTGCGACTTTTTTAAACCGTCCGGTCCGGTATAAAGCACTGGGGGCGGACCTGCTGTCCCACAGTGTGACTAAACACCCTCCTTTCTGTGACGTGGCTCCATTAAAATCAATGACACTTCCACCAATGTGATCATAGAGTGATTTAAGATGGCTAGTGTTGAAAGAAGTGGAGTAATTGGACAGGTGCAAAGATCACTGCAAGGAGAAGTATTCTGGTTTCACAATATAGAAGCACTGAGCCTCAAGGGACTAAACGAAAGTTCTAATTTTAATGTCTTTTTGTAAACAAGAGAATAATGTAAATTTTGTAAATGTTATGCTCTGATTGTTTTACTTATATTCCATGACTATGATACATTTTCTATGTTTTAACAGATTGAGGATCTTGTGAGAGGTTGTTGGAGATGAGCGAACCAGGTTCGAGTCGATCCGAACCCGAACGTTAGCGGTATTTAATTAGCTGGGGCTGCTGAACTTGGATAAAGCTCTAAGGTTGTCTGGAAAACATGGATACAGCCAATGACTATATTCATGTTTTCCACATAGCCTTAGGGCTTTATCCAAGTTTAGCAGCCACCGCTAATCAAATGCCGAAAGTTCGGGTTTGGATCGACTTGAGCATGCTCCAGGTTCTCTTATTTCTAGTCTTTGTGTATTTATTGGTGATGGGAAACACTTGTAGTAAGCTTGACAAAGAAGGCATTGGCTCTTGAAATGTAAGGTGTTTATCATGGACTTGATGGGATTCATCTCCTCTATGTGAACAGCGTCCAAAGCACCATAAGCTGAATTGGGACGTCTTTAAAGACTATTGGGGACATTTAAAAAAACTACAGCCAGGGCATATGCCAGAGAGAAGGCCCAGGTTCAACCCTTCTCCCTGGGGTATGCCTGCCGTATCCCCCACTCACCCCGATGGGCGTGGCCTCCTTCCATACCTCATTTATCATGATAGATGTCTGCTCCCAGGCGTAAATCATGATCCAAATCTAGATTTGCTACGCCAAGCACAGTTTCGGGCGCCTGACCGGCCTGATTCGCTGAGAGGTATGAACCTCTTAGCAAATTCGGCCGGGGAAAAGGGGGCAGGGCCTAATGTTAGACCATTTTTCACTCACTGCTAATGTAACTCACTGAGTGGATTTGAGCTGGGATTGGAAAGAAACCTTAAGCAGTCAAAAAAAATAAAAAATTGTGCCGTGTGCGTCTTTATTTTGGAGGTCTTTTTTTTTTTTTTTTCTTCTTCCATGAACAGCAATTCTACATTTCTTGTACTCCACAATTATTTTCTTGTACTGCACAGAGTAGTTTTTTTTTTTTTAAACTCATAAGGAAATTTATTTGCAAATTGTAGCTGTATACTCATGAGGCAGGACTCAGAAGCGAGTGTGCAGATTGCCCTGCTGTGGCAGGAGGTAGTGGGGCCCTTGTTCAGGACAGCTAGCAGCTACGGTATACTTATTCTGCTTGTACTGACATAACCTAGTGCTGGAGGCATTGACTTTAAGTAAGTCTTATTTGTCGACTAGGGCTTATATTTCAAGTCTACTCCAAAAACCCTGTAAGATCAAGCTAGGGCTTATTTTTGAAACAGGGTATTTATTGTATCTGTAACATAGCAGACAATGCTAAAAACCTCCTTTATAGATCATTTAAAAAAAAGGAGTGGTTCATGACATATACTGTATTAAAAAAAGAGATGGCACCAAATTAAACATCATACTCTACCCCCATTATGATACTAGGTTTTGCCACCAAAGGCAAGAACTTGTTTTTGTTTTCTTCTCCATAATTTGCTACCCATTTTTTAAAACTAATAATGAAGTTCCTTTGTGTTAGAAACACCTATAGAGTTATCAAATTGGGGAAAAAATAAGGGCAACCCCCTTCTCTTCAAATGGCCTTTTAAGTTTAGTGCCCTCACTACACAGAGAACTAGGTTAGGAGATGTATCTTTGTTTATTGTGTAGTTAACTTAAAGGGGTTATCTAGCTGTTAAGTTGGGGCTGGCGGACACAAGACAGGCGAGACCATTGCACTGGCACCTGCCCCCCTGTACCTGCCTGCTTACCGTAAACTGCCCTAGGTGGCAGCGGGTAACTGGGCAACGGTCCCTAACCTAAATGAGTGTAACACAGAGACAAAGACAGAACAAACAAATGCAATAAATATAGAGTCATCTAGCAGGGTCACAAACTAATCAAAGCGGTACAAAATCAGAAAAGGCAAGGAAAATCATCAAGAAGTCAAGCCAGAAGTCAAAGAAACCAGGGACATGTAACCAGGAGACAAACGCTAGCTTAGTGACACTCAGGAATGAAGAACTATCTCAGGCAAGGAGGATTATGAGGGGAGTAGTTTTATGGAGACTGAAGTCCCAGCCCCAGGACATGATTGGGGACTGAGACTCCAGCCCCCAGCACAGTATAAAGCTGACTGGCGGTGCTGGCTGCCAGTCAGCACACAATTATCCCTGACAGCTGTGCTATCCGCAAACAGTAGCTATGGACGGGTCAGTTACCAGGGACACCGTTGGCGCCTCCATCAGGCTTTCCATCGACACTGGTGTCAGGAGCTGAACGTGAAGGCCAGCGTTAGAAAAGTTTTGCAACTCAGTTCCACTGAATAGAATGGAGCTTAATTGCAAACCATACCTGAACTAGAGACCAGAGCGGTGCTGTCTCTGAAAAAAAAAGTGGGCATGCTTTTCTAACGATAGATAACCCCTTTAAAAAGTAGCTGCGATGCGGTTACAAATTGCCACCACTACACAGTGAATGGAGCCACCTGCTTTCAGTCCCGTTCACTGTGTAGTGACAGATGACATATCCTGTGGATAACTGATCACCATGTTTTTTCCAGGAATCCCTCTTTAAAGCATTTATCACCCATTGTAAAGAAATAACCCATAATAGGGAGTTTGCCTCTTAACAGTGCAATTTCCATTCATCACTAGTCATTACTAATATTATAGTGTTATATGTGTGATATTATTATCTTGGTAGGAAACGCTCTTCAGTTATTTGTAGATATAATATCAAACTGGAATTGCTCCCATCATTGGGCTGTATGGGATTTCAGATATTCCTGTCCCCTGGAGATTCTATCAGCAAGACCCAATCTGTTTTGATCGCTTAGCAGTGCCACAGTGGGCAATGGGAACATCCCTGGAGCCCTTTGGATGTATTATCAGAGCACTCCCATAGCTAAATGAAGTCATTTAGATAATAAGTATATATATATATATGGGAATTTCTATATAGGCAATTTCATTATATATTCATGAAGGATCACCAAAGGTTAACCGGTACTGTAAATTAGAGGAGAATTTCTTAGCCTATTCAGATCTTTCATTCCTATTTTGTGTATTTTTTTGTATATTTCCAGTGCCAGTGCGGTTTATTACATCTCTCAAGACTGCCAATTATTGCTATTCTGAAACAATAGCGGTGTGTAACAGTGATCATTCATATGCAGCTGTAATCCCTCTCTAGTAATCTGCCATAGCTCGGTACGAGATTTCAGCAGGAAGATCTAATGCACACAATGGGAGCGCATAAAAATATCCATATTTAAAGAAATAAGAAAGTTGTATGAGGGCCATTATATCATTACTTAAAATAAGTGCAGAAAAATACATTACCCAGCTTCTATATATTTGTACTTTGTGCCTTATTAAAAGTACATACACATAAGCTTTTCAGATTTTGTACGCTTTTGGCTTCAACTGCGATCATCCATCGTGGGTCGTGGAATAATGCAACTTAGAAAGAGCTAAATAACCACAAATCTTGTAGATTTCACTTGTATAAGAATATAAAGGTTCGGACTGGCCCACAGGGGAGCAGAGGAATCCCCCGGTGGGTCCTATCCATTAGTGGGCCCCAGAACAAGAGGTGGGCCTCTCTGTCAAGCAGCTCCAGCATGATATTTATTCCCCAGCACTGCTGCACCACCTCTTATACGTAAACCTACTAACATGTTACTAGCAGTGAACTAGCATTGCTGGTCACATACACAAAGTCACTATAGTTTTGAAAAAGAGTTGGCGCTGGTTATAATTGGTGTATGTAGGGTGGGTCCCTAGAATCAAATTCCATGGTAGGACCAAGGTACCCGAGTCCGACTGTTATGCCTGGAGTAGTGGATCCACTGGACCGTCACTAGCGATGGCACTAACCTCACCAGGGAGCAGAGTCTAAGGCGCCCCTGGTTTTCACCAGAGCCCGCCGCAAGGCGGGATAGACTTGCTGCGGCAGGCGACCCCCAGGTCGCTACCCCTGGCTTGGTTGCTAGTGGCGGCAGGCGAGGCGTGGCAGGAGATAGTGCCGGCAGAGGACTGTAGACGTGACCGCCGGTGGCGGACAGGACTCAGAAACAATGGGAAGGCAGCGGGCAAGGACTAGGGACAAGGACTGAAGACAGGAACAAGGGACAAGGACTAAGGTCAGGAACAACAGGGAGCTGGGCCAAACGCTATGGGAAGCATGTAGAGGCTCCAACCCCTAGAAGGGGGCAGAGCTGGAACTTATAGGGGAGTGATTGACATGTGGACCAATTAGGAGCGCACTGCCCCTTTAAATCTGAGACAGCCGGCGCGCGCGCCCTAGGAGGCGGGGACGCGCGCGCCGGCCGGCACAGTGAGAGACAGGAGCGGAGGAGAGGTGAGGCACCCCCAGGGGCCGAACTAGCAGCAGCGCCGGGT
The DNA here is from genome assembly GCF_027789765.1 of Dendropsophus ebraccatus. Taxonomy (NCBI): domain Eukaryota; kingdom Metazoa; phylum Chordata; class Amphibia; order Anura; family Hylidae; genus Dendropsophus; species Dendropsophus ebraccatus. The sequence goes on along the minus strand of NC_091454.1, from coordinate 23,532,928 downwards.
CCCTGCACAAGGACCCCGGCGGCTGCATGGGGCAGGAGGAGGTCGCGGCGGCGGCCCGGAACACGGGACGCCGCCGCGGCCGTGACACCGACCTTGAGACTATATCATCGACTAATGCAAACTAACAGAAAAACTGGCCAAATAGGGTATAATTCATTAACCAATGTTGGTACTATAAGGAGAGCCTTACATTGAATAGGTCCTTTGGTGTGTATGATATTGTATACCGGCTTATAATGTACAGGCAAATATATATAAAATGCCCAATTAAAGGGTATCTCTTGCCTATTTTTTTTCCAGTGGTATCTTAAAGGGGTTATACAGCTCTACAAAAACATGGCCACTTCCCCCCTACTGTTGTCTCCAGTTTGGGTGGGGTTTTGAAACTCAGTTCCATTGAAGTAAATGGAGCTTAATTGCAAACTGCACCTGAACTGGAGACAACAGTAGGGGGAAAAGTGGCTATTTTTTTGTAGCGCTGGATAACCCCTTTTAAAGTGACTGTACCACCAGGCCAAGGCTGAAGCACTGGAGGCGGGCTGACCCACCCTTAGTGGGAGGAAACCCATCCCCTCTATGGTAGGGTTCCATTAATTCTAATGGAGTCACGTCATGGAGGGGCTGGGGTTTCTTCCCACTATGGGTGGGTCGGCCCGCCTCCAGTGCTTCAGCCTGGGCCTGGTGGTACAGTCACTTTAAGGTGCCCAAAGCTATAGCCCTGCAGCATACAACCCAGTGTGATAATCCTAGGGCGAGTAGATGATGGCAGTACGCTGACAATTATAATGTATTATTACAGATAAATGCTCCAGAATACCAACTAAAAGACCCTTTGAATAATCGATATGACTCAATGAGGAGAGGGGATTATTTAACTTGAACACTATGGGGGAGATTTATCAAACATGGTGTAAAGTGAAACTAGCTCAGTTGCCCCTAGCAACCAATCAGATTCCACCTTTCATTCCTCACAGACTCTTTGGAAAATGAAAAGTGGAATCTGATTGGTTGATAGGGGCAACTGAGCCAGTTTCACTTTACACCATGTTTGATAAATCTACCCCTATAGGATCATGCTGAAATCCAACAACCTAAATGTTCAGCCAACTTCAGCCATCAGGTCCCCCGTACACAGTAGATAATAACCAGCCCCACTGACATTAATTTAATATGTATGGCAAGTATCTAACTTCTGAGCCCATATTATTAACACCTTCTCCACCAATTCTTTGGTTGCCAAACCCTACTCCCAAACCCCATAGCAGTTGCATGTCTTCTCGTACATGAAAAAAACAAAAGCAAAAAACAAAAAAAGCATTTTGTTTAGAATGGTGGCCTTTAAGTGCTGGGTTCTAAGTTCTGGGTTTTATTCCAACCAAAGGTAACATCTTTTATGTTTTTATGTTCTTTCTGTGTTTGCATTGGTTTCTTCAGCCGCAGCCGTAGAGGAAACTCCATGGGTAACTTGATATAACGTACCAACCGTTCAGATAGAGTGGGAAAAAAAAATTATTTAACCTCTTAACGACGGTTTACCCGTCATGCGGCCGTTAAGAGTAAACAGAGAGGGCGCAAAAAAATGACACCTGACACAGCCCCATAGACCAAAGGATAAAAGCGCTATAAGCCTGGGAATAGAGCGATTTTAAGGAACGTATATTTGTTAACAATGGTTTTAATTTTTTACAGGCCATCAGATACAATAAAAGTTATACATGTTAGATATCGTTTTAATCGTAATGACTTGAGGAACATATATAACAACTAAGTTTTTCCATAGGACACACGGCGTAAAAATGAAGCCCCCCCCCCCCCCCCCCCCCCCAAAGAAAAATAATTGCGTTTTTTTTTTTCAATTTCACTGCGCATATAATTTTTTTTCTGGTTTCGCAGCATATTTTATGGAAAAATTCAGCCTGTCATTGCGAAGTACAATTGGTGACGCAAAAAATAAGGGCTCATGTGGGTCTGTACGTGTAAAATGCAAGTGCTATGGCCTTTTAAGCACATGGAGGAAAAAACGAAAACGCAAAAACGAAAGTTAGCACGGACCTTAAAGGGTTAAAGAGGTACTCCGGGTTGGGGTTATTTTTAGGGTATGGCCGGAGAAGGGGTGGAAATGGAGGCCACCCCGTTCTTCTGTCCCGCGGCCACTTCCTGGTTTGAGCTGCGGCTTGTGACATCTCAAGGCATCTTAGCCATTAAGTGGCCGACACGGATCTCGGCTCCAACCACTGAATGGCTGAGCTGCTTGAGACGTCTTGAGTCTAGACCAGTGTCACGGCCGCGGCGGCGTCCCGTGTTCCGGGCCACCGCCGCGACCTCCTCCTGCCCCATGCAGTCGCCGGGGTCCTTGTGCAGGGACCCGGCGCTGCTGCTAGTTCGGCCCCTGGGGGCGCCTCACCTCTCCTCCGCTCCTGTCTCCGTCTGTGCCGGCCGGCGTGCGCGTCCCCGCCTCCTAGGGCGCGCGCGCGCCGGCTGTCTCAGATTTAGCGTTTGGCCCAGCCCCCTGTTGTTCCTGATTCCTATCCGCTACCTGGTCCCTAGTCCTTGTCCCTTGTTCCTGTCTTCAGTCCTGGTCCCTAGTCCTTGCCCGCTGCCTTCCCATTGTTCCTGAGTCCTGTCCGCCACCTGCAAGCACGTATACTATCCTCAGCCTGCACTATCTCCTGCCTACTGCTCCTGCCACGCCTCGCCTGCCGTCACTAGCAACCAAGCCAGGGGTAGCGACCTGGGGGTCGCCTGCCGCAGCAAGTCCATCCCGCCTTGCGGGGGGCTCTGGTGAAAACCAGCGGCCCCTTAGACTCCGCTCCCTGGTGAGGTTAGTGCCATCGCTGGTGACGGTCCAGTGGATCCACTACTCCAGGCGTTACAACCAGGAAGCGGCTGTGGGACGGAAGAATGGGGCGGCACGATCCGGGACCGGCGACCTCTATTTCCACCCCTTCCCCAGCCATACCTTAAAAATAACCCCAGCCTGGAGTACCCCTTTAATCTCCTACAGGAGGAGGCCCAGTGTTGGGGACCTACCTCAATGAGGGCCACATTCCATAAAAAAAGACATATAAAAGGAGTTTTTTTTTCACAAAAGTACTTGATATTAAGAGCAAAGTGGATATATATATATATTTTTAAGGTTAACTTTAAACAACCAAGTGTCTCCTATACTGTGCAGCCCTATGCAGGTGCCAATGTTGCCTGTATGATATTTATAGCTCTGCCCAGTCGTTTGACACTACAGTGCACTTATCTGTATGTACCCCCATAAATCCTTATTACCCCCACCTCATTTAGAACGACCTTCCCTGCCGGAGGTGACGTGAATGCATGATATCACTCTTCACCGGTTGATACTTAATTGCAGATATTCTTCTCTCCTTATATATGGGTAGATTTCAGTGTCCGTACCTGTGTGCGGCAGCAAAAAAAGAAATGACTCCATTAATTTTAATGGCTCTGTGCACGCTTGAGCACACAACATATTGCTGGTTTAACCCTTTCACCTTTGGACTATAAAGCTAGATTGTTCTCATAAATGAAAACTCCTAATTCCCCTAGTACTGAATGAGTGCATTAGTTATGGTTGACAATGTTATTAGATACATTGCACATAGAAAGGGAAAACTTAAGAAGTTTCATTTTTATTTAGATTTGGTAACATGGCTCACAAAATGCTGTTACAATGTATGTTTTCCTGCAGGATAACCATTCAATCCCTAAAAGTAAATGGCGTAGAACTCCCCAAACTAGCTTTTTGGAGGAGATTCTAGCTTATCTAATAATCTTCATGATTGAAGGCTCTTAAATGCGTCAAGCATTAACTTACACGGATGCTTCCCCCTTTTAGGAAAAAAAAGAAATATATATAATATATCAATCACCAGTTTTGTGCTCCCTTCAAGAAGAAACATTACTTCTTCAGTACCAACAAAGTTCTTTTTTGCCAGCCAGGATCCAGTACCCTGCTCTGTTTTGAGGAGGATCAAGGATCCCCAAAAAAGATGCCTACAGATGTGGGTTTGGACTAGGGATGGTCCGAACCTGCCGGGGTTCTGGTTCGTACGAACCCGGACTCTTGGCAATGATTCCCGCTGTCTTAAACCTCTGTGGAGAGGGTGCATACAGCGGGAGGGCCGCCTGGAAAACCGGGATACAGTCACAGCCATAGGCTGTATCCCAGTTTTCCAGGTGGTCCTTCCGCTTTATCCACCCTCTCGATGGAGGTGGAAGACAGTGGGAATCATTGCCGAGAGTCAGGGTTCGTACAAACCCGAACATCGGCAGGTTCGGACCATCCCTAGTTTGGACCCATTACCCACCTACCAAACTCAGCAACTGAATCTATGTACCCTGTAGGATTTGACACTGGACTTAGCTGTTACAGAATAAGGTTATGTTCACACTACGTATATTTTCGTAAAACTATGGCTGTTGTTGCCGATTGCAACTATGGCCGTGATTTATATGAAAATATGCGCTACATTGCAGTCTATGGAATCCCGGTCGGAGTGTATACACATGATATACACTCCGGCCGGGATCCCTAGCGGTGCCGTGAAAAACTGACATATCAGCTTTCTGCAGACGCTATTCAATGAATAGAAGCCGCAGAAAACCCTGTCAGTTCACACAATGGAGTGTGCGGCTCCGTCCGCTCATTCCATTGTGTGCAGTGGGGAGTTCTGATGCGGGAGCACACGGATGTGCCCGCATCAGAACTCAGCAGCGCAAAATATTGGTACTGCAGTACCGGCCAGGATGATCTTTTCTGAGACCGGCCGTTCCGTGACCCGGTCGTGTCACGGAAAGGCTGGTCTCTTATGAGGTCTGAACATGGCCTAACCGGTCACTTCTCAGAGTGGCTCAATGTACCAATAACCATCAGAACGTGACTCTCAAGGCTCAGGCAGAGCAAGACAAGATCCAAGCAGCTATAACAGTGGCATAGTTAGGTACAGGCAAGAGAGTTAAGGCGGACAGAACAGGTAAAGGGTCTGCAATCTGGATATGATAAAGTGCACCAGTTCAGAGTCTCAGAACACCCTGTCTATGGTAAACTAACATGTTGTCCAGACATAATAGGTAGCACAAGACCAGGACAAGTGGAGAACAGAAAAGGAATGCATTTGCTGGCCCAAATTGCAAAGATACCATGCATATCCTATGGGCCAGACCAATAACCACAGCAGAAAGATAGGCAACATATCAGGGACCTGGGCAAAAGAGTGGGGCATGGAGTAAAATGTGGTAGTAATGACTATAGCCTCAGAATTACACCAATTGTGGTACCACTGTGGAAACAAGATAGTAGGAAATGCCAGCAAATAAAATAAAGTTTAATCTCGGTAAGAGCAGTGTTTATCTGAAACTCTAAGCCTTAAAGGGAAGCTGTCAGTATCTGAACCCTACCCCAAGTACTGACAGTGTGCTGTATACGGCAGTTCCCCAGTGAGTGTGTTACTTTTTGGTAATTTGTCTTTGGAATGATTTATGCCCAATCTCAGGTCTCGTATTGTAATAAAGAGTCAAAGAGGAGTAGTGGCTCATTGTTTGTGCCTCCTTCCTCCTGCCTCATCTTCATGAATTATCAATGATGCCTGGCTTCCTGCTTGTTAAACTGTCAGCCAGTGTCTCTAAATGCAGATCATTCTTCTTTAGGATACATTAACACAACGTCAAAAAAAGAGAAAAGGCGTTCGCTTTTTCTATTTAAAAAGATGTCCCTTATTGCAGTGATTTAACTGACTGCAATGCACTGAAATCAATGAGATGACGGACGTCCAACAGCCAATGGCCGTCGTTTTGAACTCAAAATGATGGACATAATTTTAAAAAATTATAAATGGACAAGAAAAAACATTGTGTGAACAAATAGTTTTATTTTGTTTTAGTTTTTTTTCTCATCATTGTATTAAAAGAACTAAACTAATTTGGACCTGATTGGTAATACTTTTCACTTTTAAAAATGATACAACAATGAAATAAATAAATATCAGGGGATTCAAACCAAAGAAAGACCTGCTGGTGGTCTCTAGACAGGTAATTTATCCCTTGACCACAGCTTCAACACAGGTTAGGATATTCGACTATATCTGATTGCAGATCAGTCCTCTGTTGGTAGATACTGACTGACAGCAAAGTGATCAGGAGGCCAGACAGCATTGATTGTTCTGAAGGAGACGGAGGAGGAAGAAATGGTGAGGCATGCCAGAGTGCAGCACAAACACTGAGGCGCAACTCCTTTTTGACTCTTCATTACAGTAGGAGACCTGAGATTGTGCATTATCCTCTTTACTGACAAATTACCAAAAGGTAACATGCTCACCAGGGGACTACCAACTAAAGCTCACTGTAGATTGCTGACAGATTCCCTTTAAATCTGATCCTGTTACATATTGGTTTTCATTTTTCCTTTGCTTTCTTGTAAAAGACTTTATTGTAATGGGAATTTTCATATTCAAAGGTAATCGACATTCAGTCGGCATCTTTTTCCTCTGTTTATATTAGTATAGACAATATGTATACAGTAAGTGGGTGTTGTGATATACTCCACCACTCTGTATTGTTAATGTAATTGTAAGATGTGCTTAATGTACATCAGGTTAGCTGAATAGCAGTGTTTCAGTCCATCATAACAATTTCAAAGAACTGAAAAATACTTCTTTCATCTGTATAGAGCTAATTGTACAAGAGGACACATTGACTGTGGAATCAAGTGGTGCCCTTGTAGTTGCATTAACATATTAATAGTTATATACATCTGTTTCTGGATCCACCAGGTTTCTTTTAATTAGTTATCTTGTGCCTATCCATTCCTACGTCTGACACCAAATGTTACAGAGAAGACAAATGTTATATTTCTTCCATATATTTAACATATATTGCCTTTGATGATCTTCTACTATACTAATACTAGGTACTAACTTTATCTGACGTTTCATTGTCAAAGGATTACATTTTAAGCTAAAAGTTTAAAGTGTAACTGTCATTTACATGTCATTTTTCTGAAATCAGTAAATATCAATTGTACAAGCGATTTTAAGAAACTCTGTAAGAGGTTTTATTAAGCAAAAGAGTTTCACTTCTGAAGAAGCAGGATTTCTGTGTCCATTATGCTCTATGGAGAGGGGAGGGGTCGAGGGGGGTGAGTGAGCACAGAGAGGAGAAAAGCAGGGCTGTACAAAACATCATCCTGCAATCTTCTCTCACCAAGCTTCCAGATAAGCACTGAACTATCAGACCTCTGAATCCATCGTTTTATGTGCCCAGACAGTTGCAAACTGTACAGCTGTTTGTCTCCTCTTCCTGCTCCCTCATTCCCCTCGACCCCTCCCCCCTCCATAGGTTATAATTGACTCAGCAAATCCGTCTTTACTTTATTCCTCTGTAATGAAGACAGCTCTGCCTGATAATTCACAGATAAGAAGTGAGCGGGGTAGGACTGGGAAAAAGCTTTTTGAGTACAGAAAGAGGAATTTTTTCCTAATAAAACCCTTTTAAAGAAGTTTCTTAAAATCGTTTGTTCTGTTGATTTCTGCAATAAAACTTTAAAAGACAGTTACACTTGAAGGTAAAGAAATCTTAGGGAAAAAATTCCCAAGTTAGGCATGTGTGTAGACTTTAATTTAATTAATTAATGCTGTGAGATTATAGCTCTGAAACAAGAATTGTGATTTCAGCTTTTGAGGATAGAAGCCTATAATGTACAGTATACAGTACGAAGACCAATATATCTTCATTGAAGTATCTCCACCATTTCAATGTAGATATCTCTATACTGTTATACTGTATATACTGTAACATGGTGAACCTACACTTTTTTTCTCTTTTCCTTTTTTTTTTTTTGTGCTTCTCCAATACTTTGAATTAAAGGGAAAAATAATTTACTGTAACTTTTGTTTTTCTTGTGTCAAAAAATGATCAACAGTCGGAAGCAATCTAACCTTGCTTCACAGTGAATTAATCCAACTGTCTCAGTGAATAGAGAATCAGTCGGGCACTTTCTAATTCCATGTGAAGACTCCAATCCTTCTCCAGAAAGCAGAACACCAATACTGATGAGTAAAATGGCACCCTACCGGAGAATCATTTTGCAAAACGATATGGTTTCCCATCCAATTTGCTGCAAGATCACAAAACATAATAAAAATACAAAGTAACGTCATATTTTTTATGGTACAGTTTGGAGCTTACAGGACATAAAGCAATCTGCTCTCCTAACCTTTTCCTGCATTTTTCTTATGTCTCAATCAACTACATAGAAGTCTGTTTTTTTTTTATGTGATTTGCCCCCGTGGTGGAAAATACCAATTTTTGCTGGCATACAGAACTGTGATACAATTTTCTAAGTATTACTGAAACTTTATCTGGACTGGGTTAAGGGGCAGGCAGATAAGTTTTCCACCAAGATTGCTACTAAAGGTGCAGTTCTCAGTAGATTTATTTGTGAATTGGATGCTCCGGTCAATACTGTTGATGCAGGGCATGATAAAAGCTGATCTACAAATAGTCCCTTCCACTGAGGTCTCATCTACAGGTGGTTCTTTCCATTGAGCTCTTACTGTATATACAGATGCTCCCTTCCAATGTGCTCTCAGCCACAGATGTTTCCTTTCATTTAGCTCTTCGAGCGACCGAGAGGCAGCAACCCAGGGTGGTTAGGTGTTACGTGTGTAGCAGGGGGCAGCTGGAGGAGTACCACTGAGGCATTTGTCATGGTGGCCAGGAAAGGGACCAGCTATAGCCACTGCTAGACACACTGGCTTGGTGCAACCAGACTACTAGGAGTTATATTTGTGAGGAGTTGTGTGAGTTGTATGCTATTGAAGACAGACTTCATACATTTAGACAGTTAAATGTTCTGCTGGAGAACTTTTGCAGAAACGATATGTTGATCCACAGTTTAGGGAATCCCAACAAACAATAGACTTTTATGCGTTCAACAGACACAGTTGATACACTGGAAACAGAAATGGATAAGTTGCGATACTCCACAAAGCTTAGCAGGTCGACACACAGTGTGGGAGGACTGGTACAGTCTCTGAAGACAATAAGCTTTTATAGTGTAGACCTTGGTAAGAGCAACTTGTAGTCGCCTTTATAGTGTGATTTTAAAAGTTTTGTAGCTACACTGAGTTTGGATGACTTAGGCCTGAACCCCAGGGAACTGTGGGGTGATATGTGGGATCCTATCCAGGCATCTATGGCGCTCAGTTGGGGTTGTTAGAGAGACGTTACCTACACCCACGGGTATGAACTACCACCTAATGCTGTCTATGGGCACAGAGTGCCACAGATCCAGTGATGTATTCACCATCAGGGGTACCCCCTTAGGAATCCTAGCGTGTTTGCAGAAGAGACTGGGCTCATGCATTTAGTTTAACTACTGACTCATACATTACCTCAGTTACTTTTGCTTTGCATTCAGAGGTAAAGAAGAAGGTAAAGAAGAAGACAGCCCAGCATGGATTGGATTTAGTCCCAGTGTTCCACAACCCCTTCCTTTTGGTACTCTAGCCAGACATAGCTAGGAAATCAGGAGATATAAAGAAACAGAGAATGGTACCATACATGGGCCCTGGCTACCTGTCCAGGCCCAGGAAGAGTCTCTCAGTAGGCTGTCTGTAGTATTGCTTCTCATACACGGACTCACTCCATTACTGACTAGAACTCACTTCAACCAGTCCCAACTATATATAAGGCCTTCAAGGGGGAATGTGATTGGGCATAAGACAAAATAACCCTCTGTGATAGGATTGTTTGTGACCTCAGGGTAGCTTGCTCAGGAATTAGTTAGACATAAATAAGAACACAGTGGAAGAGTCACTAAATCAATACAAGATACAGTTAACTCTTTTCAGAGTTCTCCTTCAGAACTGTGCCATATAAAGTGCAAGACACAGTGACACCTGGTGGTTCGAGTTAGATAGCTGTAGTATACATCTCATGCATATGTGCATAGACATATACAGGATACCGAGCTATTCCTGCTAGAAAAGGAGCAGTGGACACCTGCTCTGAGACACTGCAGTCTATTATACAGATATTTCCTTCCATTAAGTTCTCGTCTACAAATTTTCTCTTCCATTGAGCGGTCATCTACATACAGTATGTTCCCTTCCATTGAGCTATTTTCCACAGATATCTTCATCTACTGAGCTGGATGCTTCATGTTCTTTATTGTTGAAGGTATGTGTGTGTGTGTGGGGGGGGGGGGGGGGCTTTGCTGTCAGACACTGCTGGAAACGGCTCATTATCTTATAAAAATTATACAAGACTATTATTGGCCGTTATGACCGATAATCGTCCGGTGGAATAGAAGGCAACGATCAGCCGACATGAACGATGTTGGCTGATTGTTACTGTCGTTCGTCTTTCAACATGTTGACAGACAAACGGCTGTGATAGCAGCAATCTGTTGTAGGAGCTACGGCAGCAAACCACCGTTATCCTCTATGGGCTGCCCAGACAATCTAGTGACCCCTTCCCCCTGCTCTTACCCGCTCGCTACCGGCACATGTAATGGCGCCGGCAGCGAGCAGGGAATGAGGAGCAAACAAGCGCTGACAGCGTTCGCTCCTTTATGTAATAAGGGCTTTAGAGTTCAACTTCTGGCATCACTTGATGATCAGTTGTTTTGAAGGGGCTGTGGTGCTGCTACTAGTACAACTATTGTAGGTAAAAATTGAAGTGGCTGAGGTGTTCATGAGCAGTGAGCGGTGGGGTCTTCAAACAAACTGCTGATTCAATATGAATGTCCTATTTGGAGGATTGGTCATCAATTTTTTAAACTTTGGAGGGCACTATTATTAAAATAATAAAATAAAAAAGGGGGGGGGCTAAAACTTTTGACATGTCCCTTTTGGGACATTGAGGCCCCCACCAATCAGCATGCAGAAGCACATTTCACTCATTGGCTTGCACCAGTCTCTATTAAGGTGGTTTAATTTCAAATGTATTGGACCACTAGACAGAGATTACTGACCGCCGGGAGGTACATTATAGTGCATTTCCCTGCAAATTCTCCTGATCCATGGGGGTCCAAACCGATCAAAACTTTTGATTTATGCCTGCGACATCAAGCCAGATGCATCTGCTATAAAGTAAAAAATCCTTAAGAGTTTATTGTGCAAAACAAGTACATAAAGTTTCGACCCCATCAGGTCAAGTGAAAACCGTTTTGAATCCATCAAATATCACATTTTAAGTTAGGCAGCCCACAGAGCCCAAGGACATTCTGTTTCTAGATGTAAATCCTATCATTAGGTTCACCTCATGCAACCCGTTTTTACACTACTGTAGGTTTAAATGTGGCAGTGATGGGCATTGGATGGACGTGAATGTGAATAAAAGCAAAAAATCTAAAGAAATTGCTTCCAAGTCAGATAAAAATTACATTTTTCATTTTGCCTGAAAATCTCAATTAGGAACAATACAAAATACAAAAAAGACATCACAGTGGGATTCGTCATCAGCAAAATAGCAGCATGCCGGAGAGACTCCGCAGCAATTACAGGATACAAGAGGTCTTCTGTTAGTTTACTGTTTCTTGATTGCTTTCCATAAACAGTAAACTAACTTAGTTTCACATTTAACACTGTAAATTTATTGCTTCCACACTTTTTTACCTTAAGCTAGTGATACATATATTGGCTGAATGCACCAATTTCAGAATCTGCAATTGACCCTCTTTTGTATATGAGGCCGCCCAACTTGGGGCAGTTGTGTTTCAATGTTCTCAGTCTTCTTTTTTCAGAGTCTGGTTGACCGCTACAGTGGGGGGAAAAAAGTATTTAGTCAGTCACCAATAGTGCAAGTTCTCCCACTTAAAAAGATGAGGCGTCTGTACTTTACATCATAGGTAGACCTCAACTATGAGAGACAAAATGAGAAAACAAATCCCGAAAATCACATTGTCTGATTTTGTAAGAATTTATTTGCAAATTATGGTGGAAAATAAGTATTTGGTCACCTACAAACAATCAAGATGTCTGGCTCTCACAGACCTGTAACTTCTTTAAGAGTCCCCTCTTTCCTCCATTACCTGTAGTAATGGCACCTGTTTAAACTTGTTATCAGTATAAAAGACACCTGAGCGCACCCTCAAACAGTAAGACTCCAAACTCCACTATGGTGAAGACCAAAGAGCTGTCAAAGGACACCAGAAACAAAATTTTAGCCCTGCACCAGGCTGGGAAAACTGAATCTGCAATAGGCAACCAGCTTGGAGTGAGGAAATCAACTGTGGGAGCAATAATTAGAAAATGGAAGACATACAAGACCACTGATAATCTCCATCAATCTGGGGCTCCACGCAAAATCTCACCCCGTGGGGTCAAAATGATCACAAGAACGGTGAGCAAAAATCTCAGAACCACGCGGGGGGACCTAGTGAATGAACTGCAGAGAGCTGGGACCAATGTAACAAAGCCTACCATCAGTAACACACTACGCCGCCAGGGATTCAGATCCTGCAGTGCCAGACGTGTCCCATTGCTTAAGCCAGTACATGTCTGCTTTGCTAGAGAGCATTTGGATGATCCAGAAGAGTATTGGGAGAATGTCCTATGGTCTGATGAAACCAAAGTGGAACTGTTTGGTAGAAACACAACTTATCGTGTTTGGAGGAAAAAGAATGCTGAGTTGCATCCATCAAACACCATACCTACTGTAAAGCATGGGTGTGGAAACATCATGCTTTGGGGCTGTTTCTCTGCAAAGGGGCCAGGACGACTGATCCGGGTACATGAAAGAATGAATGGGACCATGTATCGTGAGATTTTGAGAGCAAACCTCCTTCCATCAGCAAGGGCATTGAAGATGAAACGTGGCTGGGTCTTTCAACATGACAATGATCCAAAGCACACCGCTAGGGCAACGAAGGAGTGTCTTCATAAGAAGCATTTCAAGGTCCTGGAGTGGCCTAGCCAGTCTCCAGATCTCTACCCTATAGAAAACCTTTGAAGGAAGTTGAAAGTCCGTGTTGCCAGGCGACAGCACCAAAACATCACTGCTCTAGAGGAGATCTGCATGCAGGAATGGGCCAACATACCAACAGTGTGTGCCAACCTTGTGAAAACTTACAGAAAACGTTTGACCTCTTGTCATTGCCAACAAAGGATATATAACAAAGTATTGAGATGAAATTTTATTACTAACCAACTACTTATTTTCCACCATAATTTGCAAATAAATTCTTACAAAATCAGACAATGTGATTTTCTGGATTTGTTTTCTCATTTTGTCTCCCATAGTTGAGGTCTACATATGGTGTCAATTACAGACCTCTCTCATCTTTTTAAGTGGTGGAACTTGCACTATTGGTGACTGACTAAATACTTTTTTCCCCACTGTATGTAATGTGTATGACTAGCCTAAAGCATAGCGTAATAGAGTAATAATTTTTTTTTTTTTTTAAGGCAGAGGCACGGGGGAAAGTAACAATGAGTATTTACTCACCTCTTCCCATGCCTCTTTTGACCCTCAAATGCAAATAAGTTGCTTATTGTTTATACTATAAACCCCCCTTGACACCCTTTCTTAAAGGGGTATTATGAGATAAAATATGTTCTCTTCTATCTACAGGATAGGGGATAAGTTTAAGATCGTGGGGAGTCTGACCGCTGGTACCCCCCAAGCTCTCCAGAATAGGGCCCTAGGGGTTTATTATATATGCAGGCTACCTATCTCTTCATTCTCTATGGAGCTTCTAAAGCTAACCAAGTGCTATAGCCACTGATCTGACCCTTATCCCTTACACTTAGAATATCTCTTTAATTAACAGTTTAAAAAAATCTTACGTTAAAAGCACAAGCTCCTTGGACAGATCCTGATATGCTCATTTCTGACCCATCTTTTTTCTCTCTGTGAAGCTCTCCCCCGGTTACTTTTTTAGCTCCATTCACTGATGACCTCTCTCCCACACTAATGGTATAAATGACGGGTCAGGGGAAAGAAGACTAATGACGGGCATTGGGCACAGCTGAAATCTATAAGACTCCTGTCACACTGGCTTCCTCTGCATTTTATGACTGATTTAACATGTGGACAGGTACTTAACCCCCATTTGTCAGGTCATTCTCCAGTTGTCAATATAATGGGGGAAACATGGCCATATATGAGTGTCACGTTTACAATGTATGTCATCCATTAAAGGATTCTTACTAAACGTAAAATATAATACTAATGTGTACATCTCATATACAGACTAAAGTGTTGTATTGTGTCATCGAAAGATCGCACATTCTATAACACAAAAACGAGATCAGAAGAATGGATAGAGTATGTGACATTCCAATTCCTGACTACTATAAATAAATAAATTAACAATAAAACATTTAATGGTTTAAAAAAATCTTCAAAAACCATGTAAATTTTGAGTTAATTAAGAGGAACAATGATGTGTTCAAAAAATGTTTTCTTTCTTGTTCTACAAGACCCGGCATACTCATGCTTTACCTATTTTTATTTCATTTTATTAAATATAACTTTATTTACAATCAGCTGTGAAATACAATCACATAATTAGAAATACATGGCTTAAAAAAAATATGGCTTATTGTCCCCAAGACTGTCCCTGCCACCTTGACAGCCCGACTATAAGCGGTCGGGGCCAACTGGATGACACTCCCTACGCTGGGTAAGTGAATGTCAGAATGAGACAAGACAGACAAACACAATAAAGAATCTTTAGGCAGATACAGGTTAAGGCTATGTTTACACGTCGTATTAGATCGGCCGTTCCGTGACCTAGCCGGGTCATGGAACGGCCGGTCTCTGCCTGGATCATCCTGGCCGGTACCTAAGTACTGGCCGGATGATCTTTCCGGCCGCAGTGTTCTGATGCGGGCGCATCAGCACGCGCCTGCATCAGAACCTTCCACAGCACACAATGAAGCAAGAGGCCAGAGCCGTTCGCTTCATTGTGTGAACTAACAGGGTTTCCACGCGGGATCCCGGCCGGAGCGTATACTATGTGTATACGCTCCAGCCAGGATCCCATAGAGGAATAGGCAATGTTCAACACTGCATAAAGTACGGCCGTTGTTGCCGATGGCCTAAATCAGAGATAGCAGAACAGTACAAAAAAAAGCAGCAAAAACAGGCAAAGAGGTCAGAACACCCAAGCAATGCAATACAATAAAAAATGCCAGCTCAAGCTACAAGAGACTATAACACAGCACAAGTGGACTTTTTGTGTGATGCCAGAGTCCTGGTCTAGGACATGATTGGACTGGCCCTCTGACATCAAGACCACACAGAACACAGACTGGCTGGGAAGGGAGATGAGCATAGGAGGCAACTTTCCAACACTACGCAGTCTAAGCCATCTGCAGCAGGGCTAAAGCTAACAGAAGAACCCAGACAGGTGTGGTGTAACCTGTCAATCACCACACAGGAAGTGCTGAAATAAGACAGCGTAGAAAATTGGTAGAAAACATGACTGGTAGATGGTAGCAAACATGCATGGAAGATGTGCGGCAGACTAACAATGATTTAAATGGCCCACAAAAGATCGGATCAGCTGACGAACTAAAGTTTTGTTGGCTGATTACTGGCTAAAGACAATCGGCCTGCGCAAAAAAAGATATTTACCCCAAGAAGAGAGATAATGGCCATCTGAATCTTTTCTCGCATTGGGCATTACTTGGCCTAAAACACTCCAAATGCCAGTTGGCCCCCTCCACAAGGGTACACATTACTCCTTCAGACCCACATCAAAGGCCCCTCATCCAGGAGGCCAGCACTCTATTCTGTACTGATGAGGAGTAAGGACTAGAGATGAGCAAAGTTCACTTCAGCAAGTTTGCCGAACTTTGAAGCAAAGTTCGGGTTTGTCTGAACCAAACCTTAGGCCCCGTTCCCACTGAGCAAAAGTAGCGGAATTCCGCGGCGGAATTGTCCGCCGGGGAAGGCCGTTAGCCTCCCGCTCATAATGGGAGTCTATGGGAGGCGCGCGCTCCTGCCCTGTCCGCGCTGAAGAATGAACATGTTCATTCTTCAGCGCGGACAGGGCAGGAGCGCGCGCCTCCCATAGACTCCCATTATGAGCGGGAGGCTAACTGCATTCCGCGCAGCGGAATTCCGCTACTTTTGCTCAGTGGGAACGGGGCCTTAAACGTACTGAACTAAAACAGTTAAACAATTGCAGGTTTAGCTTTTTTAGTGCAGTTCAGCAAGTTCTCTCATCACTACTTACCTGTGCACGTTCCCCCAGTCTCCTTCACTGATCACAACCACCTCCACTTCCGGACTGAGAAGAGAGACAACCAGATCAGCCAATCACTGACCCCCTGTCCCATCTTAGTCAGTCAGTGATTGGCTAAGCGGCTGTTGCTCTCGTCTCGTCAGAAAGTGGAGGCGGCTATGATCAGCAGTTACCCATAGGAGGACACCAGGGGGAGCAAGGACAGGAAAGCATAAGCATATGTAGCAAAATATATTAAATTTGCAAAAAGTTCAATTCTGCAATGAACTAAACTTTTTGCAAAGTTCGTAACATATCTCATTTTATGAGGTTCGGCTCTCTCTCCTCAAGCAAGAACCAAATAACTTTCTATAAACAGGTTCTCTCCCTTTTGGTACAAGTTATGATTGGCTAATAATCCTCTTATAGGGTCTTTTAAGACCTAGACATTGATGTAAAGGGCAGCTACCTATTATAGTTGATAATCCCTAGTCCTTTTTCAAGACCCTTTTAGGGGGTGCAAATTCATGTATAGGGCAGCTACCCAATAGGGTTCATAATCCCTACTCATGTTTCAAGATTCTTTTAAGGCATGGATATTGATTTATAGGTCAACTACCTCTAAGGTGAGCTATGTAACAAGCCTCCACCTACCATTTGACGTTTATAATGTTGATTCATTCTTATGCAACATAAAAATTTTAAGCCCTACTTCTTTTATCCGGGAGCGCCCACTCCAAACTGCCTGAAAAAAAAAAACAATTTTATGCAAATTACTGTATTTTTCAGGACAAACATACGGTATCTTACATTTACTTAATATGAATATTCACATCTGGTCCAGTAAGCAGCATTTGCCAGACAACAGCCCCTCAAGGAACAAGAGGATTTGATTATGGTACTTTTTCTTTACAGGCTATAGGCTCCATGTTCCGGAATTAATATGAATTCAAGATACGGTATGAAACATTAAGTATATTGCCATCAATGCATCATAGTGTCATTTACTTTTCCATTAATTGTAGTATACCAAGACAAGTGAGACTTTTCCCCACTGGGAAGCAGCATATAATCTGACAGCCAAGCATGCTAATCTTAATAGCTCATTTTCTTGATGCGTGCAGGCTCGTAACGGTCTGCCCAACAGCATTAACCACAAGCCTAAGCTGATGTGGCTGTGAATTATTTTTGATAATATTGCTAACTTACCCTCCATTCCCTCTCTCTCTCTTTTTCAGTCTGAAGGGATAAGACTTAGGCTGACAGATGCTAAAGCTGTTGGAGGGAATTAGAGGATGGAATGTAAAATTTCCATGGTCAGATTATGGCACTTTCCTGTTCTGCTGTGATACGATCTCCAAGTTCACCATTATTTTTTAACTGATATCATTCTGATGAGTTTATTTATGTTGCCAAAACAAGTTTATATAGATTAATCCATTTATCATCTGTACAATCAGTCATTAATCTAACCAATCAGTCATCTATCCAACCGATCACTTATCCATCCAACAAACCAATCAGTTATCCAACCAACCAATCCAGTGATCCATCCAACCAGTCATCAAGCCAACCAATCAGTCATCGATCCATCTAACCAACCTATCAATCAGTCATCCACCCAACCAATCAGTTATCCATCCAACCAACCAACCAACCAACCAACCAATGAGTCATCCATCCAACCAATTTACCATCCAACCAATCAGTCATCCAGTCATCCATCCAACCAACCAATCAGTCACCCAGTCAAATAATCAGTCATCCATCCAACCAGTCATCTACCCAACAAATCAGTTATCCATCAAGCCAACTAATCAGTAATCCATCCAACCAGTCATGCACCCAACCAGTTATCTATCCATTTAACCAATCAGTTATCCATCCATCCAACCAATTAGTTATCCATCCATCCATCTATCCATCCAACCAACCAACCAACCAACCAGTCATCCATCCAAACCAATCAGTTATCTATCCATCCAACCAATAAATCATCCAGTCAAACAATTAGTCAGCCATCCATCCATCCATCCGGCCAGCCAACCAATCAGGTGTGACCTTGATCAGTGGATTCTATGAGAATAAATAACTCCACACACGATAGCTAAGCAAATATTTGCTACTAAATACAAAACAAAAAGTGCAATAAGATACATAGAAGTAAACAGAAATAAGGCACCAAGGTTTACTGTACTTAGCTATAAAGACATAAGAGTCTTTTTTTTCTGACAGATTTTTGAAGTTAAAAGCCAGGAACAAACTATAAACAGAGAACAGGTCATACTGTGATACTGTTGAAACTACAGTATATAGTGGTATTATTTAAAGTATTTTAAGTTTAAATTATGTTTAAAGTATATTATTTGAGTACTCTATGGTGGTATTATGTGGGCAGTATATGGCAGGATTGTGTCTGCACTATACATTGCAGTATGGTAATATTATTAAGTGTCTAGAATAGTAAGCGTTGGCCCTTCATATTTCATGCCCAGGACCCCCTTTCCTATAAAAATTTACATTACAACTTGAAGTTTGATAGTTATCTGGAGGCAAGGTATTATGGGAGTGCTTGATATCTGCCTCTCTGACATGCAGACCAGCCAGGTAGGTATACGCTATATCTATAGCCCGGAGATTTGAGTGTTTCTTACTCATTTCAGATTTTTCATAAACTTACGAAATGTCAGCGGCTTTAAAAGAATGAATTACAGGCGCTAAGTTGGTGATTGTTGAGATGACAGAAAGATAATTGAGTCTGCTTTTATTTTTATGAACTTCAGAATGTCACAGCCAACAAATACACGTGATGTTTTTTTTTTATCATAAGCGAACAAGAAGAAAGAAAACGCGCTCGCTTTATTAACTTTGGTTAATAGATTAGTTTGTCACATTTGAATTTTATAAAAAGGATTTTCAGAATTAGAAAAAATATGTTGAAATAAAGAATGCTGAACTGTAATACCAGACACAGCCTTTGCGTAGGAACGGCACTGCTTCTAGGGAAAAAACATAACCTTTTTTTTTTTTTTTTTTTTTTAAGTATGAGCTATAGCTCCATACAATGGATGGGTGGAAATGGCACAATATGGGCAATAAGCCAAAGGGGAGTCTTTTATTCCCAGCATTAGGAGATCCAAGAGGTGGTTAACAAGGGGTTGTACATATGTGATAAGAGGGATTTCACTCTGAATGAAAGAGAGCAACTGACACTTGATGTGAAAATATAGAAGATGAACTGAGCACATTTTGCAATAAAGACTAGACTAGACTGGAGATAAGCCGGGTTTGGTTGAATCCATTGACAAATTGAAATTGGATTTGCTTGCTGAGGTGGATTTGTACAGGAGCAGGGACTTCTGTCAAAAGAGAGGAGTCCCTGCCCCTGTACACTGAGCGTTGAGGTATACGGTACATTAAATTCCTTGCCTTGTTCACATTCACTGAGTTGGATTCAGAGCATCCAACCAGATAACTCTGGCATTAGAGATGAGCGCTTGGATTTGTCTCATCCTTACGGTTGGCATTTGATTACCAGTGGCTGATGAAGTTGGATGCAGCCCTTTTATCTATGTTTTTCAGGACTCCCAGGTAGAGATGAATGCAAGTCGAGCATGGTCAAGTCCAATCATGTATCATTTGAATGCTGGTGGCTGAAGAAGTTGGATGCAGCTCTAGAGAAACACAAATATAGTCTCCAGCCAGACATGAGCATGCTCGACTTGTGCTCATCTCTACTTCCTAAGGCTAAATCCAAATTCTTCAGCCAACAGTGATCAAATACAGAGAGTTCATCCAGGATTATCCTGGGTTAAAAGAAAGCAAGTTATTTTCTTGCAAAAAGAGCGCCACCCCTCTCCTCAGGTTGTGTGTAATATTACAATTAACCTTCATTCACTCCAACGGAACCTCGGAAATAAACTTGTGTTTTATCAATAGCATTTCTATCGATCAAATAAAACTATTTAAACTTGTGTTTTATCGATAGCATTTCTCCCATCAATCACTATGCTTTTCTTTCTATCAAATAAAACAATTACTAGAATAAAGCAAAGGAAACATAGTCACAAGTAAGCTAGTTTGGGTCTTTTAATGCCTATGGTTTGCCATCGACACAGTGTATTGTACCTTTGAATACCTTTTTGATGGTATTCCAACATATCCCCGAAGCAGAGAGCCGTAGACGTGAGATGAATGGGCCGTACATGTTGCAGGTTTTGATTTCAAAAGAATGACTGTCAATAAATTAGCTTTTCATCACTGATAATGAAGATGGATTATATTGCTTTTTGTCAACCATATTTGGTCTGCTTCCCTGTTCAATCCCTCTAGTTAAGATCAATTTTGCCTTGTTCTAGCGAATTGGCTTTTCGAGATATTGTATAGACATCTGAGTAAGCTTAAGAAATATCAAACTATTTGTCTTCATTTTTTGTAATAACTTTTTAATAAAATATGACTATCTCTTTAACCTTTAGAGGACCCGGTCAATTTCAATTTTTGCGTTTTCGTTTTCCCCTCCTTTTGCTTAAAAGGCCATAGCACTTGCATTTTTTCACCTAGAAACACACATGAGCCCTTATTTTTTGCGCCACTAATTGTACTTTGCAATAACAGGCTGAATTTTTTCATAAAGTACACTGCGAAACCAGAAAAAAATGTAATGTGTGGTGAAATAAAAAAAAAACAAACAAACGCATTTCTTTTATTAGTTTTTTTTTTTTTCCAGTTTTTTACGCCATTCTCCCTGGGGTAAAACTGACTTGTTATGCATGTTCCTCAAGTTGTTACGATTACAATGATATGTAACATGTATAACTTCTATTGTATCTGATTGCCTGTAAAAAATTCAAACCATTTTTAACAAAAATATGTTCCTTAAAACCGCTCCATTCCGAGGCTTATAGCACTTTTATCCTTTGGTCTATGGGGCTGTGTGAGATGTCATTTCATGATGTGTTCTTCCTATCAGTACCTTGAATGCGCATATGCGACTTTTTGATCGCTTTTTATTACAATTTTTCTGGATTTGATGCGACCAAAAATGAGTTTAGATGCTAAGTTGTTGCACTGCTATGAATGCCACAGAAGTGAAGCCTGTTTATAGGAAATACTATTTATTCAATTGGTGTCTTATGTAGTACAGTGAATTTTTGATCCCTTCATACATGGTGCACCTAAAAACTTTCAAAAATAAGACCTACCTCAAAAATAAGACCTACCTCAAAAATAAGACCTAGCTTCATTTTGAAAGCTTTTAGGAGTAGGCTTGAAATATAAGCCCCACTCCATATATAAAGCCCTAGTTACAGTCAGCTGACCAGATCCCTGATACTGGTTGGATCGGAGAGGTAAGAAAATGCACAATTGGGGACACTGAATACGGGGTACAGAGGGTATGTGGGCAAACTATGCGGGGGGGGGGGGTTGGATAGGTATACAGTATGGGGATTATGTGTAGAGGGAGATGTACAGTATGGGGACTACCTGCAGAGGGGGATGTATATAGTATGGGGGGACGACTACAGAAGGGAGAGGGAGGTATACAGTATTAAGGCCCAACAAAAATGGGACACACAGTTTGGCAGTTTACTTCCGTATAGAGTGCGGCTACAGTGGCATACCATGTTTCTCCAAAAATAAAAAAAAACACCCCCTAAAATAAGCCCTAGACCTTTTTTCAGAAAATAAAAAATAAAGAAAATCCTGCCTAATTTTCTGAGAAATGTTTTAGTATCTTGTCCCTGGTGTTGATGCTTTTGGTGGTCAGTGCTTGGTAAGGTACTGTAGGGTCTTAAATCTCTATAAAAAAAAAATTACTAAAAAATTCTTGTTAAGTCACTACGTGGCAATGGGATTTGGTCGAACTTAATTCTGCACATCCAGCCGCCGATTTCCTTATACTGAATTAATTTATACATGTGCAAACATTGGTCATCCTCCACCTCTTATAACATGTCTTTTCAGAACTGTTTACCCATTCATTCATCCTTTTATATAATGTACCTTGACTAAACGTGAGATTTTGCTCTTGAAAAATTTCCAAGACACTACCAAGATTTCCTGTTATCTGCAACCTACTCCAGATTACAGGCTGTCAGGTCCCTGCCATCTGTGTAAAGTTAGCTTTGAAATGGAAAAGTTTATAATTTACAAATTTATCTTCATCATTAAAAATTAACATCACAGAACATTCATGTATACACCGGTCTAACACAAGCTTGTCTTGACACATTTGTGTTTTGGGCTTTGTTAGTATTGTTTATTAAAATATCTTCAAATTTGCCTATAATTTTATAGAATATTTATGTTCAAAGTTGGTTTCAAACCCAACTCTTTTACAATTCTAGTAGTCTGGTCCATGGTTCTCTTCAGTCCAGATGGTTTATACCCCAGTTACCTTTGGTTTGTTGGTCCTTTTATCCTGTGTTCATTTGTTTATTCTTCATGTTTAGTGTTTTAGTTGTCCAGTCATTGGTTTTTACCGAACACATTCTCCATTTTTCAAGGTTTTGTGATTTATTGCCTCAGTCCCAGTGATTTAACACCTTAGCCCCTGATGTTTAGTAGTTTGGTTACTTTCTGGTCTTATACCTCTTGATTAAAGGAACATTCAAGGTGGTCAAAACCCCAGGACGGCAAATGTGCCTATACATCCTAGACTAAAGTCTACGACCTTTGGCGACTTTCTAAGGTGTATGGCCACCTAACTCCCTAACAGATAATGTATAGTGGAGGAAAGAAGGGTCAGGTGTGTTGGATTTATATCATTGCAGCTTTGTCAAAAGTAAAGGTTTTTTTCAAATCTTAGGCTATGTTCACACATTGTATGAGACCGGCTGTTCCGTGACCACGGCCGGGTCACGGAACGGCCAGTCTCTGGCCGGAAAATCTCAGCCGGTATTTAAGTACCGGCCGGGTGATCTTTCCGGCCTCTGAGCTCTGATGCTTCACATAGCGCACATGCTTCCCATAGCGCACAGTGAAGCCAGCAGCCGGAGCCGCTTGCTTTACTGACAGGGCTTTCTGCAGCCGGAATTCACTGAATTCCGGCCGCAGAAAACTGACCTGTCAGTTTTGTTCCGACGACGTATAGGCTCCGGGCCGGACCGTGTACGATGTGTGTACGCTCCGTCAGGGATCCCATTGCACATAAGGAATTGCTCCACAATGCAAAACTATGGCCATAGTTCTGCGGCGAGAACTACGGCCGTAGTTTCACGTTGTGTGAACATAGCCTTAAAGAGTATATCTAGTGATGAAGGAAAAAAAAAATGTGGCTGGCGTGGGCTAAAAATTTTACATTAACCCAAACATACTGTACCTACCTCGATCTCCTGAGCACCAGATCACTGGTCCTTTGATCTACTGTACATCTGGGTTGTCGATGGTGGTCCTTTGATCTATATCCTGATTGCCGATGGTGTCCCATCCTCAAAGGAATTGCCTCACTGCAAACCTCAAACTGAGCAGATCACTAGCTGGATATAACTAGGATATAACTGAAAGGATCAGGGACCTGGGTTGTTGTGGGGCATCAGGGCAGGTGAGTATAGTTTTTCTTTTTTTGTCTTTTTGTTATTTCTACCCAACTTTCAAAAACATTTACATGTTTTAAATCCTTGGGAAACCTTTTTTAATTTATTTTGATCCTTGGGACAGGCCATTGATGTAGGATAATTGGAAGTCTGATTTCCAGCACCCCCTCCCCCAGTCATCTAGACTGACTGATTGCTTTTATTATTTGTGAGGTGCAGCTCAACATATTTGGTAGTGGCTTTGCCAGGTACCCTCAGTATGTAAGTAATGAAAGAACTAGGAGTTTGCTAGAGCTTCAGTCACCTGATGTACAGCTGTCAGACCCTATAGACTAGACCATCCATATTGTAGTCCTGGAAAAGTTCCTTGATGCAGAAGAAACTTTTAAGACTCCCCCCCCCCCCCCCGACTTCCCTGACTTATTGCCTGACTTCCATCTAGTACATATTTACCGCTCTCTAAGTATCTGTTGTGATTTTTGTGATAGCTACAATTATACCCTTCGGTGTCATTCTCAATCCTCTTGTTGCTGTCCCTGGCGTAGAAGCTTTTATATTTACCTGGATGTGTCATCAGCTCATCTTTTTTTATCTGCGCTAGACACCAAAATCCTTTTGCTTTTGATAGAGCCTGTTATTAAATTTACATTTTTCCTCTATTGTAAAAACAGGTGTGAGTCATAAGAGCGCGGAATCCTTATGGCAGCGTATAATTAATCAGCCCCAGTAATAAAAGGCAGGTCAGCTCCTCGCACCTGATTGCCACAATTACGTGTAAACAAACATACACTTAAGTGAGGAAGAAGATTTATCTTTATAAACAGTGCTGTCTGTATTTCCAATATCATTACTGATGTAGCGAAATCTCAACATAGACACAATAATGGTGATAGTGACGGTTGTAGTGCAGAAGGTGTGGGAGGAGTGTGCCTGATGCCCATCTGAAAGTGTACCTGTTACGTTAAAAAAAAAAAACTGCTATGTCATAGAACCCAGTCTCCTGAACCCAGATTTGTTCCGAACCTTGCAAAAAGTTAAGAACCAAACTTTTTGCTTAGTTCAGAACAAGTTCGGGAAGATGGCAGCCTCTGTAACGCCTGGAGTAGTGGATTCACTGGACCGTCACTAGCGATGACACTAACCTCACCAGGGAGCGGAGTCTAAGGGGCTGCTGGTTTTCACCAGAGCCCGCCGCAAGGCGGGATGGACTTGCTGCGGCAGGCGACCCCCAGGTCGCTACCCCTGGCTTGGTTGCTAGTGACGGCAGGCGAGGCGTGGCAGGAGCAGTAGGCAGCAGATGGTGCTGGCAGAGGTCTGTAGGCGTAACCGCAGGTGACATGCTGAAGACAGGAGCGATAGTGTAACAGAGGAGCAGGAACAAGGACTAGGGACCAGGTAGCGGACAGGAATCAGGAACAAGGACTAGGGACCAGGTAGCGGACAGGAATCAGGAACAACAGGGAGCTGGGCCAAACGCTATGGGAAGCATGTAGAGGCTCCAACACCTGTAGTGGGGCAGGGTTGGAATTTATAGGAAGTGATTAGTGCAACTTCCAATTAGGGGCGGACTGGCCCTTTAAATCTGAGACAGCCGGTGCGTGCCCTAGGAGGCGGGGACGCGCGCGCCGGCCGGCACAGCCGGTGACAGGAGCGGGGCGAGGTAAGGCGCACCTGGACCCCGGCAGCTGCATGGAGAGGTCGCGGCGGCCCGGAGCACTGGATGCCGCCGCAGCCATGACAGTACCCCCCCCTTTGGCCTCCCCCTCTTTCTTGCCTGCAGATGGAGGCAAATCAGTGATTAAGTCCATCCCTATGTGGCGAGGGGATGTGGATTTGCGGATGAAACCTTTCGGTAAGTTCTCCCGGATGTAAGAGGACATGGCCTCGGTCTCGGGTACGGAGAGAGGGTACACCCGACCTTGTGGAGGAGAAGTTCCAGGAGGAAAGTCTATGGGACAATTGTACGCCCGATGAGGTGGTAGAGAGTCCGCCTCCGTGGCAGAGAAGGCATCAGGCAAGTCTTGGTATTCCGCCAATAGGCCGGATAGAGGCTTGGCGGGGTCGGGTGACAACATAGAGTACTTGGGCTGTGTTGACCTCAGACACTGGTTGGAACAGTCCTGACCCCAACTAAGAATCTTCCCGGTTCTCCAGTCAGGCTTAGGGGCATGTAATCGCAGCCAAGGGAGTCCCAGGAGGATGGTGGAAGAAGAATGGGGCAGGACGTAGAAGGAGATCTTTTCCTGATGTGAAGTGCCCACCTGGAGGACTAGAGGTGCGGTCTGGTAGTGCACATGGTTGGTAAGAATCTCGCCCGTGACCGAGGAGATAGTCAGGGGTCTGGCTAGTTGGGTCACGGGTAGCCGCCATCTTTGGACCAATGTAGCTGTATTAAAACTGCCTGCTGACCCAGAATCGAGAAAGGCAGAAGTCTGGTGAGTTTGTCCTGAGGGCGTCTGGATGGAGACTAGCACAGACAACCTTGGAGAGGTGGCATTCACACTTAGGGAGACCTCTCCCACCGGACCTAGGTGCTGGCGTTTCCCGGACGCTTGAGGACGTTGGGGACATGTCAGCCGAAAGTGATCTGAACCACCGCAGTAGAGGCAGAGATTAAGCTCCAAACGACGAATTCTTTCATCAGGCGTCAGGTGAGCCCGTTCCACCTGCATAGGAATCTCAGGAGTCGACTGGGACACCAGAACATCAGAATTCTGGAAGACCGGCACCAGCTGGTGATGGCGACGGGACAGGACAGGCTTAGTCGCCGTTCATGCCAGACCTCCTCTCTCTCAGAAAAACGAGTATCGACCCTGGTGGCCAGTAGGATGAGTTCGTTCAGGGAGGTAGGTAGGTCTTGGGCGGAAAGCACGTCTCTCACCAGACTGGACAGGGCCTTCTTGAAGGTGGCTATTAGAGCGGCCTCATTCCAGTCTAATTCTGCTACCAGGGTGCGGAACTGGATGGCGTAGTCACCAACAGAGGAGCTCCCTTGAGAGAGGTTGAGGAGAGCAGTCTCAGCTGAAGAGGCACCGGCAGGTTCCTCAAAGACGGAGCGAAACTCGGCCAGGAAGGTTCGGAGATTGGCAGCAGCAAGGTCATCTCGGTCCCACAGCGGTGTGGCCCAGGCCAGAGCTCTACCCTCCAATAGGCTGATGATGAAAGCCACTTTAGAGCGCTCGGTGGAAAACTAACTACTTAAGAGTTCAATATGCATGGTGCATTTAGTCAGGAATCCTCTGCACAACTTGGAGTCACCAGTGTATTTGCTTGGGAGAGCCAGTCGAAGTGTTGAAAAAGCAGCAGGAGGTGGTGTGCGCTGGGCTGTAGTATGCTGCTGTAAGGCGGCAGTGAGTTGCTGGATCTGCTGCGACTGTTGCTGGATTTGTTGAGCCTTTTGGGCGACCACTCGGGCTATGTCGCGGATATTAGGCACCTCGCCGGGATCCATGGTTGGAGCCTACTGTAACGCCTGGAGTAGTGAATCCACTGGACCGTCACTAGCGATGACACTAACCTCACCAGGAAGCGGAGTCTAAGGGGCCGCTGGTTTTCACCAGAGCCCGCCGCAAGGCGGGATCGACTTGCTGCGGCAGGCGACCCCCAGGTCGCTACCCCTGGCTTGGTTGCTAGTGATGGCAGGCGAGGCGTGGCAGGAGCAGTAGGCAGGAGATGGTGCTGGCAGAGGTCTGTAGGCGTAACCGCAGGTGACAGGCTGAACACAGGAGCGATAGTGTAACAGAGGAGCAGGAACCAGGAACAAGGACTAGGGACCAGGTAGCGGACAGGAATCAGGAACAACAGGGAGCTGGGCCAAACGCTATGGGAAGCATGTAGAGGCTCCAACACCTGTAGTGGGGCAGGGCTGGAATTTATAGGAAGTGATTAGTCCAACTTCCAATTAGGGGCGGACTGGCCCTTTAAATTTGAGACAGCCGGCGCGCGCGCCCTAGGAGGCGGGGACGCGCGCGCCGGCCGGCACAGCGGGTGACAGGAGCGGGGCGAGGTGAGGCGCCCTTGGGGCCGAACTCGTAGCAGCGCCGGGTCCCTGCACCTGGACCCCGGCAGCTGCATGGAGAGGTCGCGGCGGCGGCCCGGAGCACAGGACGCCGCCGCGGCCGTGACAGCCTCACATCTAGAAAGCGAAACAAAAATATATTCTTACCTGTCCATGCTCCCCCGTTGTCCTCTGGTGGCTCTCCGGAGTCTTAAACCACCTGTAGAGTGATGGCCCGCTCAGTCAATCACTGGCCATGGTTCTGTCTCGTCCCAGTCAGCTTGTGATGAATGGCTGAGTGGGCTGTCACCGGAGAAGATGGGACGGGACAAGGAAAGAAGGGCACCGGGGAAGCACAGACAGGTAAGTATGATTAGCAACCTTTTGGAAATGCAGCAAAACATTTAAATGCCTGCAATAGTTTAGCTGTTTTAGTGCGGCATGTTAAAGCAATCTATGAGGAATGGAAAGTGGGATCTGATTGGTTGCAAGGGCAACTAAGCCAGTTCTTCTTTACACCAGTTTGATAAAATTTCCCCTATAGTGTTTCTGTCAGTCTTTTTTCAACCAAAACCAGGAGTGGAGCTGACAGGACAAAATTATAATAGATAGATTTGCATAATTCCTGTGTTTTTAACCTACTCCTGATTTTGGTTGAAAAAACACTGACTAAAAGACTGACAGAAATACTATGTGTGAACATAACCTCAAAGAAGAAAAAGCAGATACCTAAAGTGGATAAAGGCACATTCTTACAGACAACAATCAGATGAAACTACTGGACACTGTAAATTACTTTCTATGTAGATGACCTGATTATTTTCAGGGTCTTGTACAGATCACATGGGGTCCCAGAAAAATAAAATAAAGCCGTCCTCACCTGGTGCTTAAGGAGCAGCTCATCCTGGCACAGGTAAAGAGCAGCACAGAACATGTAGTATCGTACTGTACTATAGAGAGGAGATACTTGACAGCCAATCACTGCATGCACTTCACTAAGGCTATGTTCACACTATGTAAAAGTACAGCCGTTGTTGCCGACCGGCCGGGGTCATGGAACGTAGTGTGAACATAGCCTAATAGTGGTGTTTTACCAGTAAAATGGCCACCTTTTATTGTTCGATCATTAAGCTATTTGTAGTGTCCTACTATGTGTTTTTCTTTCTTCTCTTACACCTTGGTAAAAGTGTCTCACTCTAGTGTCACAAATTAGGACAGGTGGCCGCTGTACCTTACTCCAACCATTAGGTGTCATTTTTCTTCCTAGTGCAGCTAACACTAGGTTCAGCTACACACCTCTCCCTCTCTAGTAACAACTTCCTTAGTTAGTTACAGGCCAGACAGGATGTGTACATAGTTGTTCCAGACCAGTTAGTTAGCCAAGCATCATGGGTTGCTAGACCAGACCTACAGAGAAGCTGGAGACAAGGGAGTTTCACCCATTGCCTACCCAGTGGATTCAACTAGAAACACAGGATTATCAAGACTGGACCTGCAGTAGAGCACAGTGCCAGAAAGCCGCTCTCTACTGACTGATGCTCAGCTTAGTAGGAAGGACACTACAAGCCAGCTCCACCCAGAGCAGAGACCTGGGACTCATACTACTCATACTAGTTTGGATGGAAACCAGACACTGTGTGGCAGATGGCGGTTAGGTGAGATAACTGAGACTCATCCATAAGTAAGTGCGAGGATTTCTTCAAACACTATAGACACTTCTCCACATCCCTGTAGAGTACTTACTAAATTAGGCAAGGGACCCTCCTATCCGGTCCCTTACACCTGCTACTGTATTTCTACTATCAATTCACCTATTTGTCTGTATGATTACTGCTGTTATTTTTTATTTGAGCACTGTTTAAAGTTTGGACATTTCCTAAAGTGGGACTCTGTCATCTCTGTCGCCGCACCTGCACTTACACCCTGCACCTCACCTTAGTCCTTACCAAGGTCCAGTTGTCGTGTGTCCAGGGGTGGGTGTTACCAGTCCTGTCCATTGTGACAGATTCTAACTGTCTATAGCATTGTATGTTAAGTCTGGTTTCAAGCTCAAGTTACAATGGGTCAGAAAGGACCATTGTATGTGGAAAATATTGCAACCTAAGACCATTATTAGTTGAGGGACCACTGTATTCCTCAGCCACACAACAACATTATATATTGATGGAATGGAGAGACAACAGGCAACCTCAATTGCAAACCCATGATACTCAGGACCCTTGTTTTTATCATGGGTGGGGGTCCTATTCATAAACAATATTTATCACCTATTCTTTGGATAGGGGATGAATATAATTCACTGGCCAACCCCTTAAACCTTACTGAAAACATTTCTATCACTGTACTTCGGTAACGTGCTAGAATGACACATAATTAAAATGCGCTTGTTGTTCTGTTCTATTTGCTTCTTTTACAAATGTATTCAAGATGTGTTATCATTTTTGACTCTCCCGGGTCCCCAAGAGAAACCAATGTAAATTCTATTAAGAAATTATTTGCCTGTGGAGAATTTCCACCGGATTACACTTTTAAACTTTAATGTTGGTTAAAAAAATATCAATCAATGATGAATCCAACTGTACAATGAGTCGAAAAAAATAAAAATTCTGAATGTATAATAAAGATGAGAATTGGAATGATTGGGGAAATTGTATTCCAGAGGCGCAGCCCAGAGAGTCAGTAAAATTAGATTATCGTTTCCAGGCTCCAAATGAAATACTGTCTGCCACCTGTGTGAGAGTCAGCATGCGGATAATATATTTGTTGCATGACTGGGTAGCTTGCTATGCATCTGTGTCAATGTCTGAAACAATGGGAGGCCCGCAAACCTGTGATCTGGCATAGGGAACAGAATTACATATGAATCTTCCCACCGCTGATGGTGTTTTGGTTTACCTGGGCGTTTGAAAATGTCTCCCTGCGTCATCATTGAATAACATGAGAAAGGAAAGCAATGCAGAATATTCTCCAGAGATATAGCGCCCGTGCAGGAACGCTATTGACAGGCAGTATGTTGTATTCACTGCCTGATAGGCTTGGAAGAAGATAAGCTACAGATTTCTTGCTTCTATAACAGAAAATTATCCAATGTAAAGTCCTAAAAAGGTGTCATGAGCGTGAATACGAGCGTGAACATATACAAGCACACAAAAAAAAAAATCACTGAGCTCAGGGAGATCAGTGAAAAAAAGTCCAATGAAGTACTCACTCAAGAGTCTCCACTGATACATTGGCAAATATAAATTTAAATATGCAAAAAAGAGGTCTATGGAGCCTCAGTCACGAGTATCAAAACACGGAAATAGACAGATTTTCCTCCAGAAAAGGAAAGCCTGTTGCCAAGGGGTCCCTTCAGATGGGGAGTTCACCAAACCACCCTGATACGTAGCCCCTAAAGTCCCTCTTGGTTGTGAGTATTGGAACATAAATAGGAAATTACCTGGGTGGCCCCTCTTGTGTCAAAGTGTAACACTGGAGGGATATTTGGCTATTCCAATGTTTTGAGACTTGCAAAGAACATTTGTATTACCTTACATTTTTCAATACATACATATACACACTGTAACACACACATACACACAATGACACATGACAGTCACACACACACACACACACACAAACAGAGTGTGATACATGCATACAGTCAGACACATATATACACTGTGACACTCACATTTGTTCTCTCTTACACCAATTTGTTCCTTCCACCAATAGGGAACTAGCCCAATCTCTAGTTATAAAAGTTGCTGGAGTCAGTTATGGCTAGTCTAGTCTAGTTTGAAATTGTTGTTCCTGATTAGTTACAATACCAAGAGAACCCCTACAAGAGGCAAGTCTTCCAAGGGACAGGTGCCTGTGCTCTTGAAAGACTGTATCGTGACTCTACAAGTTCATGTTAACTAAACTATGGCCTGCTAAGCACCAACAGGGGCAACTATCATTAGAGAGGACACTCAACCTGTCTAGCTCTGAGGGAATTGTTCTAAAGTCTACAAAAGTCCTTTCAGCTAACCAAGAACTATCCTACAGCGGATGGAGAAGTTGCTGCCGATTTGCCCTGCTGTCCAATCTACCTGGGTAATCTCAAGGAATTAGCTCCTCCCGGACATACAATCCCTAGGCCTGTATTGCTGAACCTGGCACACATGATCTCTTCCAGCATTAAGTGGTTTCTTATTGTCACGAGCATGGATGATGATCTTCTTTTTACAAGCAACTTATCCAAAGTTTACAGAGTCACCCTGACGGAGTTCTGTACTACTAAATAGGCCCTCTTCTTGTAGCTCCTAGCCTTACTTTACAAGTATTAGTATAGACTTTTCCAGACATTACCTCCCAAGAGACAAAACTGCTAAAAGCACCAATGCAATCTTGTCCACCATGTGCCATACTGTACTTCTACTACTACTACTACTATTACCCCTACACAGCAGCACATCTCCTTCCTTGTCCTGCCATCATGTGCCATACTGTACTACTACTGGGAACCCTACTCTGCACACGATAAATATAAAATACCTGAAATCTAGAAGATCTCAGACCAACTTAATACTGGCAACCAATCCTAACTAATCAAGCCCAAGGTGAATTTTAGGAAATTTGCTCATCTCTAAGAATATATATACTCCTTTGACTACAGGGACCAGTAGAGAAAGTAATCCTTAAAGAAGCACTATCAGCAGGTTCAGCCCAATACCCGGCTCATACGCCACAGAAGATATTTACCTGATGAAAGCAGAGCTGGCACTGCATCTTTTTTTCTCCCCCGAATTTTTAGGATAGCCCCTAATTGCCCCTTTGCTACCCTAAGCGCTGAGCACCAGCTTGGCCCACCCAGTCTGCCCCCTCCCGTTACGCTCATTATGCATATATGAATATGCATAGTTGGAGGCCCGGAGCAACCTCTTGACCCACCCTGAGCAACCCCCCCCCCCCCCCCCCCCCCGTGCTGACTAGCCCACCCCCTTTTGTGCCATTCACTAAGTGGCACAGGAGATGGTGGGCCAAGGAGTTTCTCGGGGCCGCCCACTATGCATATTCATATATGAATAGTGAGCGGCACGGGAGGGGGCAGACTGGGCGGGCCAAGCTGGTGCTCAGCGCTTAGGGTGATGCCTCAAATGCTCCTAAGCCCCTCATTAGCATAGGGGCAATGAGGGGCTATTCTACGAATGCAGGGAAGAAGAGAAGATTCAGTACCAGCCCTACTCTCATCAGGTAAAGATCTTCTGAGGCATATCAGCAGGTTCGTTGGGCTTAACCTGCTGATAGGGCCACTTTAAGAACTTAATAAGCAGATAATTTATCTGTCATAACCCAATCATGGAGTGCTAAAGCATAACGTGATCAAATAAGGTGTAATATATATATATATATATATATATATATATATATATATATATATATATATATAATGTTAAAGTTTTGCTGCTGTAAGGAAAGTACCTGTAAAAAAATATTTCTATATAATTGCTCAATGGGAAAGTGACAAGGCGACTATCACTCCTCTCCAATGTTATGCTTCCCAGCTATAAGAGTAGCACATTCATTTATTCTCATTCTTTCTGTATCACTAACAATGTCCCACAGAGTGACAGACATGACGGGCTATATATTACTTCCCTCCTTCGTCTTCTGAGAATGTCACTGTGTCATATTGTAATGTCAGGATTGATCGGTTCTGTTTTGCTTTGGTTCACATTGTTTTATAGGAATGTTTAAGTTTTTGTTTTCCGCTCCCATCTCTTTTGTTAGACAAGTTGACCAGATAACCCATTAGTCTAGAAAGACAGAGGACCCATGGACGTAGACTCATTCTTCATATCAAGTGTAGATGCTTGGAAGCTAATACGTTACGTGACAACATCCTTTTGTGTCGAGGAAGACGGATTTTATGTAAAGGTCCTCTTCTTCTGTTGAGGTCCCTTTTCAAAGATAAACACAAGTGATACATGAAGGGGCTTCATATTTCACTGTATTACTGGGTCGAAAGTGGACAAGAAAATTGACTACATATTTTTTCGGCTTCATGTGTTTTCTGCGTCACTAGGAAAGGGGCATGGGGGTGCAGAAACGATACAGTATATACAATTATACAGATGTATATACAACTATACAGAGAAGAATAGCTGTGATCTACAAAGCAAGACATAATGGCCTTCAACTTCATATTTTCGGATGAACATCAAATGCTTTGTGGGTGTGTTATATATATATGTGTGTGTGTGTGTGTGTGTGTTATCTATATAGATGAGTAAACTGAACATCACAAACCAAGATTAGTTATAAACTTTATGAACTGTATGGAAATGTAATACACATAACAAATAAGAAAAGTCCATACTTATTTTCTGTACTACCCGGTGTCCTCCTAAGTGTCTATGGGGTCCCCACCAGTTTGTTTTGTGTACATTTACTTATCACACAAGTTTTTGTTCTAATGTTGGAAAAAAAGTCAACAACATTGGAATGAAAACCTGTTGTGATAAGTAAATATACATGAAAAAAGCTGGCGGGGTAGAAAGCAATAGACACAATCCCTGTGTATGTTGACTGCTTTTATCCATGCCAGCTTGTTTTGCGTATATATTTACTTACAACAGTATGTTTTCGTTCCAGTTTTGTTGTTTTTCATCACCCATAGCAACATTGGAAGGAAAACATGATGTCATAAGTAAATATACACAAAACAAGCTGGCAGGGTAACAAGCAATACACAGGGATCGTGTCTATGCAAAGCTGAAATATATAAACTAACAACTAACTGTATGCAATTGCTTAATCCATAGAAAAAATATGAATGATATTATTTAGGGAATTAAGAACAGTTTGGGGTTCCTCCGAGCTAAACTCAAACTTCGCTTCAAAGTTCGCTGAACTTTTAAAAAGTTTGCTCATCTCTAGTTATCTACATTAAAAGCTGAACAATATTAAAAATTGATATTGTACTGGTGCTGATCTTGTTGTTGTGTGCTATTTTTATTAGGGCAATAGAGAAATCTTTCTGCCCCATACATACCTCCACAGCCACACTTGGCACAGGTTACTCAGGTTACGAGAAGCTGAAGGGCTCTGAGGCTTTTTAACCTTTGTACAGGGATCGGGTCTTTGGCAGCATTAGCAACAGCCTGCGGACATGGGGACGTTAGTAGGCTGCACATATAAGTAGGCTGCAGAAACAAAATCTTCTTGCATTCCCTACTGGTACAGTGTCTACAAATAGATTTCTCTATACTTTCAGGACACTTTTAGAAACAGGATATATTAGTTGAAACTCCATTTTTATAGAACAGTGATGTCTAACTACCGTAGATGAATTCCATTGGGGAATGTTGCTGGTAAATACATATAATAATAGCAAACTTCATACTTTTTTTTTCTCTCTGACCAAGAATGGTTTAGATCAGGGGTGGGGAACCTCCGGCCCGTGGGCCGCATCCGGCCCCTGACACCTCCGGATGCGGCCCGCGGCACCCCTGTGACATGCGCTGCTCTGGAGGAGAAGGAGCTGGCATTCACAGCTTCCTCCTGTGTCTGTGACAGTTACCAGACACAGGAGGACGCTGTGTATGCCGGCTCCTTCTCCTCCAGAGCGGCACACGTCTTCTGCAGTTTGCGGCTCTCCTGTCATGTGCGCCGCGGTGGTGAGGCAGGAGCCGGCATACACAGCATCTTCCTGTGTCTGTGCCGGCTCCTTCCCCAGCAGAGCGGCGCACGTCTTGTGACTCCTGCGGGCCGCGCGCGATGACGTCATTTCACCGCGCGCCGCCTGCAGGAGAAGACCGGCACAGAAGAGAGGAGGGAGAAGAGGACCTGGATAGCGTGGGAGCGGAGGAAAGGTGAGTGGGATGTTTATTTTTTTTTTTTATTTGGGGCAGGCACTGGGGATCAACTAGGCCACCAGGGACATGACTGGAGGGGATGGGGGGTTAAGAAGGCCACCAGGGACCTGACTGGGGGGTTAAAAAGGCCACCGGGGACCTGAGTGGGGGGTTAAGAAGGCCATCAGGGACCTGACTGGGAGGTTAAGAAGGCCACCAGGGACCTGATTGGGGGGTTAACTAGGCCACCAGGGACATGACTGAGGGGGTTAAGAAGGCCACCAGGGACATGACTGAGGGGGTTAAGAAGGCCACCAGGGACATGACTGGGGGGTTAACTAGGCCACCAGGGACATGACTGAGGGGTTAACTAGGCCACCAGGGACATGACTGAGGGGGTTAAGAAGGCCACCAGGGACATGACTGAGGGGCTTAACTAGGCTACCAGGAACATGACTGGGGGGTTATCTAGGCTACCAGGGACATGACTGGGGGGTTAACTATGCTACCAGGGACATGACTGGGGGGTTATCTAGGCTACCAGGGACATGACTGAGGGGCTTAACTAGGCTACCAGGAACATGACTGGGGGGTTATCTAGGCTACCAGGGACATGACTGGGGGGTTAACTATGCTACCAGGGACATGACTGGGGGGTTATCTAGGCTACCAGGGACATGACTGAGGGGCTAAACTAGGCTACCACGGACATCACAGAGGGGCTTAACTAGGCTACCAGGGACATGACTGGGGGTATTAACTAGGCTAGCAGGGACATAACTGGGGGGATTAACTAGGCTAGCAGGGACATGACTGGGGGGATTAACTAGGCCTACCAGAGGCATCATTGGGTGTGTGTGTGGGGGGGTTAATTAGGCTACCAGGGACATGACTGGGGGGTTAACTCAGGCTACAGGGTATCACTAAGGATTCACATCAGGTACAAGGGGCATCACAGAGGGTTAACTACAATAGCAGGGGCATTAGGGAAACAATACTTTGCCTTGCCCCGGGTGCTGCAAACCCACGCTACCCTGATGCGCACGGTATGCGGCCCTCGAATGATTTTATAAATGCCCGACCGGCCCTCGACATGGAAAAGGTTCCCCACCCCTGGTTTAGATGGTCAAAGTTGTATTGGCAGATGTTCAGGACTAGAGATGAGGAAAGCTAATATGGTGAATCAAGATTCACTGCGAATCCCACTGTAAATTTGTTTAATTCTGCAAAGCAAAATTCCTGCCGATTAGTTAAGGAAATTCTCCAAATAACAAAATGGCGGCCGCACATGCTGTCTGGAGCATCACTGGGTGGGAGAAGAGGATTAACCATAATCCCGAGTGGCCGTCCAATCAGCTGCAGGCCCCTCTGTGATGTCAGCATCTCCGCCTCTATATAAGGCGGAGGCGGCCAGTCGGCTGTGTGTGGAGGAGAGGGCAGGATGGCAGCAGGCAGTTAGAGCAGAGCAGGAAGAGACTAACAGTTGATATAGAGACAGAGAGGAGAGGAATGGCGGAAATTGGATGATTGATTGGCTGATTTACCTTTTTTTAAAGTCTGATTTTCCGATTTTCAGTTTTTTTGACATTTTACAACAAAATGCTTTAACAAATTTGCCCTTCTGTTATAGTCCCAGTACTGTAGCTACTATAGTTTTGGCTGTTTTAATGAAATCCCTAAAGTTTTGTTTTGCGAATCTTAACGAGTTTGACCAAATATTCACGAAGCTCGCAAAACTTTCCTGCTGCTTCGCTCATCTCTATTCCAGACTACTAAAAAAAATTTCATTTTTGTATATAGATTTGATGCTTCATTTTGGAGTCCCACCTCTGCACCATGTAACTATGATTACACGTTAATAACAATACAGATAAATACCCACATATGTTCCCCTTTTTTTGTATTTTTCAAGACCAGTACTAAATAAACAAGTGATAAAACGCTCAATCACGTGTATAATACATATGCACCACATCTATGCGACTGAATTGAAGGAGCTCAGTTTGAATTTTAGTTATGTGTTTATTTAATTTCATGTTTTTAATGCAGAGAATGGTACTGTATACATGTACATATAATATGCAGTAATCAGTACAACACACATTAATATACATTATGCACAAGTAACATCCGTCGAAAAGAAGAAAAAAAGCAGGGAGGAATTGGCATGCCACCCAAATCCATTTTTTATACATTCATCAAAATGATCTAACCACAGTATAATGCCAACATAGCTCATACAATTCCTAACAAGGTAAGGCTGGCATGAATCTCCATCCAACATTGCCATTTTTGCTTACAGCAATGCTATGTAATGTAACAAGCTCATTTCATACTGAGATTGCACTAAGACTGTAGCTACTAATTCTGATCAATTCAACGTAGATTTACAATTCTTTGCCGAACACTGTCTAACTGCAATAAGAATAGGCAACACAAGAACCTCATAGGAATTAAACAAGCTTCAAAATCTAATAATGCTCTGGGTCTGAAGGTAAAAGGTTATCCCAAAACTCAAAGATATCCCTTCTTTACAGGGTAGGGGATAGTCAGATGATTGCTGGGGGTTCAAACACTTGGATCACTTGATTTTGAGAAAATATAATATGTCTCCTATACCCTAAACACACATAAGAAGGAATCCACCTTTCCTATATCTTTATAGAGTCTCCCCACAAACAGTAGCAAAATAAAAGCCATTATAGAGCAGTACTGAGCAGTGTAAACAGTGTATCAAGTTCTAGGATGAGATTTAATACTGTACATTTCCGTGCAGCCTCTTTTTATGCCTCTGGCTCTTTCCAGCCACTTACCCCCCCCCCCCCCACACACACACACACATACAAAAAACATGTGCACTCTTGTCTCTCCAAAGACTGCAATGAGCAGCATTTAACTTGATCGCTCAGTAATCTGTTTTTTTCCCCCCTCCAAAATGTTTTTTTTTTTTTCAGCGTGAATGATGAATTTAGGATGGGTAATGTTTCTGGAAGAAAGATACCATGTTATCCTAAGCCCCAACCCTTTCAACTAAATTATCCTTGCTTTACAGCACAAATTATCTTATTATGCTTTATGGCACAGAATAAAATAAGAGCGGTCACTCCTACCCTGTGAATGTGACTTAACTGTCCAGATCTTTGGAAAAGTAAGGGAGGATATATGTGTATCTATATATTAAGATGTTACATAAAGTCTTCTGAGTAGGAGACATATTTAGCCGCACTAGTGGCCTAGAGTGTAAGTGCCCTATTCCACGGGGCAATTATTGTTCAAAAAATTGTTCGATTGTACGGATTTGAACGATCATTTCGTGTAATAGCAGGCAACGATTAAACAAACAATGAGAACCGCAAGAACGATCATAAATAACGATCATCGTTCAATGTAATAGGGTGAACGATTTCGGGTCGTTTGCCATAGCGGTCGTTCAAGATCGCTTATCGTTAATTGATAGTCGTCAAAAAATTGCTTGGTATAATAATACGCTAAGCGTTTATAGACTTTCATCCCCGTTTTAGGACACGACAATCGTCCAGACAATAAATCCCATCAAGTCAATAAGAAAGTTTCGGGGTTCAGTGCAACTTTTCAACATTTCTCCTTATATACAGTAGCTATAAGATTAAGGATCTTGGGTTATTATTCCCTCTCGTTCCGGTTTTATCTAACTCTTCGCAGCTATATTGAAGCTTTACAGCACGTTGCATTTGTCTCCTTCTTTTCATATTAATATTACGAATTAAACATAGCAATTTGTCTTGTAAAGGAAGCCGCCAGCAGACACAGCTGCTCTAATTATTCCTATTGTGTTGTGCGGCTCACGGCTCGATGTCACCGCGCTGCGAGGGAAAAATAAAGCTGGAATTCTGCGCTTCAGCTTATACGGACTATGTTCTGAATGTTTTTCTTTTTATTTATTTTTTTCCTGTCAGGACAATGGGTAGGCAGAATAATGCATTCAATACCTGCTATTAGAACGTATGACAGTAATATTATTATCAGTGCTTGCGGTAGAGATGAATTAATAATTTGTTTAATCTATCTTTTTTTTTTTTTGTGGGTATAATATAGTTTCAGGTAAACAGTGCACCAGACAGAATTGTAAGATTTGTTTTCTAGAAGTGAATAACCACAGTAATATACAGTAGCTAGTCTGTTAACTAAACTCAATGTTGTAGGGACTTACTCCATATGTTTCCTCATAGAAAGAAAAGAAAATGTAAGGCTAGGTGCACATCAGGATCATACCTTTGATGGCATGGATACATTGGCATTATGTCAAAATGGGTTACTCTGACAGGCATAAGCCTTATGTCAGGAACATGCAGTAGCCTGGTGTGAACTGGGCCTCTTTTTACTCTTGTGTGACACACTGCTTGCTTCTCAGCTTTCAGCAATGCAGGAGTTACACTGAGCTCTGCTAGCCTTGATTGCTGCAGCTGAGCAAGTCTTTAGATTGACATATTCCACTGCCTGTCCGGAACCTTGAAGATCAGAGCACTGGTCCAATGGGGATGCAGACCAGGCTCTTGATCCTCATAAAAGAAAGCTGAGCCAGTCCTTCTCTGCTGGCTCTTAAGGTTCATACCCTAATCCCAGCTTCCCCTGTCAATTCCTGTCATTTCTGCTACTAATTCCTCTGCTTGCTTGACTTGTTATCTGACCTTCCACCTGACCTTTGACTATCCGATTGTTTCCTGATTTTGTACTGTGTTGCCCGTTTGGTTCGGACTTGGCTTGTTGACTTCCCTTTACTGTGTTTGTCCATCTGTCTTGTTCTGTGTTACACTTATACAGTATAGGGAACGTCTTTGTGGTTGTCCGCAGCTGCCTAGGGTCGATTGAGGCAAGTAGGTACAGTGGGTGGTTTTAGACTAAGGGCCCACTGTATCGTCTTGTCCCTACTTCCCCTTTCCTGACACCTTATTAATCGATACATGAGGCACATGGTATCCTGGCTGATAATGTTTTGTAGTTCCTTCAATATTAGTCAGCTATAGTTTAGGTCAAAACACCAAGACTAGGTAACTTTACTGAACAAAGTAACTTTATCCACAAAATAGAGGTACAAAGGAGCTTAGGTTGCTGGCAGTGAAGAGTTAAGCTGAGTAGAGTCTAATGCTACCCTCCAGTCCTATTCTACTCTAAAGGATGATCACTCATCACAGTTGTAGCTGCAGTTTCCTATGGTAGGATGCAGGTCTGAATGGAGACATGATGTGATAGAAACAAAGCTCTGTTCGCCCCCCTTGGGTAACTTTACTGAACAAAGTAATTTCATTCACAAAATGGGGTTACAAACCTTACTGCTGGTTGCTGGCGGTGAAGACATAAGATGTGCAATTTGTAGAGTCTAATGCTACCCTCCAGTCCTATTCTGCTCTGAATGGTAATCACTCTTAACAGTTGTAGCTGCAGTTTCCTATGGTAGGATGCAGGTCTGAATGGAGAGTGGTGATCGCCACAAAGCTCTAGTCCCCCCGCACACTGATATAATTGTAGTTGTGAAGTAGATTCAGATAGGGGGAAGGTGGTTGCTAGGACTTTTCTTTGCAGTTCATAGAACAGCTTGTGAACTTGTAGCCAATAGCAGTCCTCTTTAGTTATAGATCTGGATGACACTAATGTCAAGCAGCAGCCTCAAAAGTAGGATTTCAAGATTTATCTATAGCTCTATATATGAGATAAATCAAGTTTAACAAATATACTTATACATACCTTCACTACTTGCACAGATGCAGTTATCTACTCACTCAGCACTTGCAGAAATGGACTTATTTACTCACTCACCACTTACACAGATGCACTAATAAACACATCATGCCCCCCTGGTGTGTGCCACAAAAAAGGGACAGATTCCGCCTTGTTTTTTTAGGTGTATGCCAGCCGTATACCTTGTTTGCTGGATGGGAGGGCAGGGGGCGTCACAAGGTGGGAAGGAGGCGTGGCCTTCTCCTATGCCTGATTTATTAAGGTTTACGCCTGGAGAGCAGGCGTAAACAGGCAAAAATCTACACCTGCTTCAGAGCATGTTTAGATTTTTTGCACAATGCCTGCATTGGCGCAGGGCCAGCTGGCTGTACTAAAAGGCGTGCGCCTGACTTTTGGAGCAAGATAGGATGCATAGCATCATAGTTACATTGTTAATAAGGTAGACAAAGGACAAGCGTCCATCAATCCAGAGGAAATAATACAAAAAAACTTATAAGAAAGATGCCAACTGCGTCATATATAGGGGAATATTCATTTCCGACTCCAAATCCCTGGATCAACATTCAGTCACCTGAAATCTATCAACCATTGAGTGCTTCCTTGGTTTAAGAACAAGTCTAGAGATGAGCAAACTTTTGAAAAGTCTGGTTCTGCAGGTTTGCCGAACCCAGAAGGAGATTTGGGTGTGTCCGAACAGCGTTTGGCTATGTTCACACGTTTTTTTTTTAATATATTTAAAGATTTTTATTTGCCAAAAATATATAAAACAATACGAAAGGTTTTCGACAAATCCGGAATAGAATAAGTATCCCGTCATGTACATATACAATACTCATTTCATTTCAATACATTATTCCAATATCTCCTACCCCCTCCCACCCCTGGACCGAAGAGAGAGACAAAAAAAAAAAAAAAAAAAGAGTTATGGGCGATAAGAATGAATGAGATGGACCCCTATGTTAATAGCATGCTATTTAGGGGTTTAGGGGTGTGTATATAATATATATATATATGTGTGTTATTAATTTACACAGCGTTCTTTTTAAGTAAAGAACGGGCGCTGATTGCAATTGCCTTAGCGGCCGTTCTGTACTGCAGGGGTGGCATTGCATTGAAGTCAATGCAATTCCGCCCGCTGTGTTCTCACATCGTTATTCTAACGCCCGATCTTGTCAATTACTTCCAGGCACTGTTGACTATCACTCACAAAATGAGATAGGCAGCCTGCTCAGCCAATCACTGACTGTGGCGCTGTTCTGTCTCAGTCACTCAGTGATTGGCTGAGGGGGGCTGTCAATCTCATCTCTGGAGTGACAGCACGCTTAGCCAATCGCTGATTGAGACAGCACCACAACCAGTGGTTGGCTGTGCAGGCTGTCTCAGGAGTGACAAGCCCACTCAGCCAATCACTGGCCACAGTGCTATCATGTCTCAGTCAGTAATTGGCAGAGTGGGCTTGAGACCAGGGCTGTGGAGTCAGAGTCGTGGAGTTTGAGTCTGAGCTAGCTTTGGCTGGAGTCTGAGTCGGAGTTGGAGTCGGGAAAAAAATGTACCGACTACGACTCCAGCTTTAAAAAAAATCTTTAAAAAAATGTAGAATTGAATTTTGATATGAATTTTACAAGTTTTGCTCATGAATATATATTATGAGCAACATTCTAATAGGACACTGACCCTATTACATAAGGGTGGTCGGGGAATATATCAGTAATAGGACACTGGCCCTATTACATAAGGGTGGTCATGGAAAAGTTGTCAGTCACTATTTGGCAGTTTGTTTCAGAGCTGGAAGAGTCCATTGTGTGGGGGGAGATCTGTGCTGTTCTCTTCCTGGATGCTGGATGACTGTATATGAGCAGCAGTGTAATATGAAGATATCCTGTGTAATATAGAGGAGGAGGAGGAGAAGAAGAAGACATATGTAGTGTAGCAGTAACCTCTGTCCTCAGTGTGGTGTTTTCTCTCTGGGAGAAGATTGTGAGTTTTTCTTCAGTGTTCTATGGCTGCAGCTGTGTGTGTGTGTGTGTGTGTGTGTGTGCGCGCGCGCGCGCTATGGCTGCAGTAGGCTGTGTGTGCTATGACTACAGCAGGCTGTGTGTATGTGTGCTATGGCTGCAGTAGGCTGTGTGTGTGTGTGTGTGTGTGCTATGGCTGCAGCAGGCTTTGTTTGTGTGTGTGTGTGTGTGCGTGCTATTGCGTGCCCCCACAGTGACCTTTTATATCACTGTGTGACCTCTTTATCACTATGTGGGACCCCCTGTATATCACATT
Source organism: Dendropsophus ebraccatus (assembly GCF_027789765.1). Lineage (NCBI taxonomy): Eukaryota > Metazoa > Chordata > Amphibia > Anura > Hylidae > Dendropsophus > Dendropsophus ebraccatus. The sequence goes on along the minus strand of NC_091454.1, from coordinate 23,489,401 downwards.
GATCTGGCATTGTTAGCAGTGTTTCTTTAAGTATGATGAATATTTAGTTAGAAACATAGAAGACTGTCAGCAGGAAAAGACCACCTGCTCCATCTAGTCTAGTTCTGAGTTGTTCAGGACATGGAGGCTGGAGACTGGCTGCATCCACTGCACACACAGGAGAAGCTGCTTTATATGTTTCCTTATTCCCTTAGAAGTCGCCCCAGGATCATGTAGGACATTAGGGAGAAGCTGCTGAGCCAGTGTGATAAAAACCTCCCCTGGTATATGACTGGCCATTTATGAAAGAGCAGGAGTCGGAGTCAGTCCTGATTAAATTCAGGAGTCGGAGTTGGAGTCGGTCCAGGTAAAATTCAGGAGTCGGAGTTGGAGTCAGAGCTGCGGCTTACCGACTCCACAGCCCTGCTGGAGACACTGCAGATCCGTAGGAGGACACCGGGGTAGTGCGGACAGGTGAGCATACCCTTTTTTTTTTTTTTTTTTTTTTTGTATTAAATTCTTCTGTAGCCATCTTTACAACTCTTTACAAACTCTGCAAAAAGTTCAGTTCGGTGCCAAACCAAACTTTATTGCAAAGTTCAGAACAAATTTTATTTCATAAGATTTGTTTTGCTTATCTGTAAAGATATCCTTCAGTCTGAGGAAGTTGTTTAATGGACTACAATATAATTTGTTTTTTTCCCGATAAAAATTCACCCCATCTTTGCCTTTATGAGGTGGCTGTGGATGAGCAAATTTACAGAAGGAACAAAGTGAAGTGTTTCGTTCCTACCTGCATTCTGCTCATCAGTCTGCATGCCCCTCCTCCCCGGGTGCTGGGAAAAGATGGATCCTGTCCAGGGAGGAGCGGCAGGGAGCCCCGCAGACTGATGAGCAGAATACAGATAGGAATGAATTGATTTGTAAATTCGCTCATCCCTACTAATTATCTTTGATGCTAGACAGGCAGTGATAGTAGACGATAAAAAAAGTAGCATATAACCAAGGCCATAACTGACTTCTTTATCTGAACAATACTATTGTTGTCTCTCGGCCCTTATTATCAGAAATAACATATTGATTATTCACAGATAACTTATTGCTTTGAGCAGCGAACTGCAGAAAGTATAGGAAAGCAAACTCAATGAACTTGTCGCTCAAAAATTTGCCCCTTGTAAACCCAAGCAAGAAACCAGGCAATATATCAACACAAGCTGAGACAGATAAGGTGGAAATCAGTTGAGGAATCTCCTTAATGCACTGAAAACTCTTGAAATATGCCAATGTCAACGCTATGCCCACAGAGAGAGGGGATCCAAATTAACCTCAATTCTGATAGGGGGAAAAAAGAAAAAAATTATTTATTCACACCATAAACAGAGTTAGACTAAACATTCTAAGGCTATGTTCACACAGCGTAAGAGACCAGCCTTTCCGTGACCCATCTGGGTCCCATAACCCGGTCTCAGAAAAGATCATCCTGGCCGGTACTGCAGTACCAGCTGGATGATCTTTAGCGGCGCAGAGTTCTAATGGGGGAGCATCCGTGTGCGCCCGCATCAGAACTCCCCACTGCACACTATGGAGTGTGCGGCCAGAGCCGCTTTCTCCACAGTGTGCACTGACAGGGTTTTCTGCGGCCGCTATTCAATAAATAGCGGCCTCAGAAAACTGACATGTCAGTTTCTCGCGGCGCCGCTAGGGATCCCAGTCAGAGTGTATACTATGTGTATACACTCCGGCAGGGATTCCATAGGTGGCAATGTTTTGTATATTTTCATAATGATCATGGCCGTTGTTGCAATCGGCAACAACGGCTATAGTTTTACAAAATATACATAGTGTGAACATAGCCTACATTGTATGTGTCTTACCTTCCTCCACAATGCAGGGCCTGCACTGTTAGTCGGTGTAATCTTCAGGCGGGAGCACTGTTAGGAACATTGCCCCGCCCCCACAGCGTTATCTGGCCTGCCCCTTAGTGATGAGCGAATAGTGAAATATTCGAATATTCAATATTCGTACAAATATCTCCCGAATATTCGATCGAATATTCGATCCCATTAAAATCTATGGGAACAAGTATTCGATTATTGAAAAACATCTATTCAACCACTTGGAAGTAAAAACCGGAAGCTGGGGGATTTGAACGCTTCTATATTCGGCGAACTATTCGATAATATTCAATAGATAATACCTTACTATTCGATCGAATATCTATTTGATCGAACAGTATTCGCTCATCACTAATAAGTGCTTCTAACAGTGCTCCCGGCCATAGATTACACCAACTAAGACCGGCATTGAGGAGGAAGGTAAGATACATACCTTCTTCCTTGGTGCCCCAGGTGCTAAAGTGGGCACCAAAGTTCCCCTTTAACATCTTCATACCCTATTCTTGCTCTGTGACCTTTACAAAGGCCGTTCTACAGGGGAGGGGAAGGCTGAGCTTCTTTTTTCCTATCCGTATAGTGATCTTGGCTTTCACTGTATTTCTGTTAAGGTGGCACTGTCACCCCCTTTTTGCCTTATGACCTTTCTACACAGGTGTAATGGGTAAATTTTGCAGTTTTCATAGCTTATTTTATATCATACGTCATGGTGCTTGGTGCAGTAAAAAAAGTGATCTTTTATAATCTTCGGATTGTGCTAACTGAGCGGGGCTTCAGTGCTACCTTTTGTGCTACCTGAGCGGGAGCCACTGCTCCGCCTACATCACCACCATAGGACCGCCTCTCAGTGACGTCATCAACGCTATTGCAGCGGGCCAGCCTAAAGGTCTAGCCTCACCCCCTCTATGTCAGCCCATACCGATGGCTGCTGAAGGGGGCACAGATGACAACACCATGGTGGGGCTGCGCCCGTGAAGCCCCACCCAGGGAGCACAATCCGCAGATGATAAAAGATTACTGGAATAAGCACCATGACGTATGATATAAAATAAGGTATGAAAACTACAAAATTTACCCTTTACACCTGTGTAGAGAAGTCATAATGCAAAAAGGGGTCGACTGTGTCACTTTAAAATCACTTTACAGCAGCCGCTTTCTAATCATCACAGACAGAACAGTAAATTTCAGCTTAGTTTTAGATTTCTGGTGAGAATGAAAATTGCTAAATTTCAAAATAATTTTAAATATAGGCAGTAAAATGAATAATTACAAAAAATCCCCAAACATCTTAATATTTTATGTAAACAGGTGAAAAAATTCCTTTTTTAACCCTTTTATCCCATATAAAACTTCAGAGTGCAATCTGTTCTAGCTAAAAAATTATATCAGTTTTCCAGTAAACTCTGTTGGTGGGTAGACCACACCCACTTGGTATAAGCCCTACCCACTTTAAAAAAAGTGCCATAGCTGCAGTAAAATTTTAAAAAGTGAGGGTTTGCTTAAAATAATTAGACAGAAGGGTTTAAAAAATACTTCCATTTGCTAAGCAAAACCTTCTGCGGCGGGGGCTCATACTAGTGTTACTACGGTATTTTCTTTCCTGAGAATTGAATAGGGCAGATAGTGTACATTACTGAAGTACAAGACTGGGTCAGTGTGTTCTTTTCTTCAGACTTGTATTTCTTAGGAATAAAAATGCACTCGCAAACAGTATGTGTAAAAACCAGGAAAAGCTCCGAGATACATCCGTGAATTATTGACTTTCCCTTTTGTGTCATGTAGAGAAGACGCATCATCCTTCTCTAACAACCTGGATATATTGAGCATAAACAAGAGTACACACATATAATATCAAACAAGGTAAGAGTCTGTGGATTCCTCCGAGATTAGGCTTCTCGCTTACTTAATAATTTGGAATGCAATACATTTAGACTGTACATGATTTCACATTGTAGGTTATAGAAAAAAGCTAAGCATGCATATACTAGATACTGTGAAGCATAGAGATCATATTGGAAATAGCCAAAAGCCTTTTCTAGGCCATGCGGGAAGGTTTTAAAGGGGTTATCCAGAATTAGAATAGTTGCTTTCTTTCTTCCAGAAACAGCACCACCTCAGGTTGTGTGTGGCATTACAACTCAACTCCATTAGTTAGATGGAACTGAGTTGCAATCACTCACACCACTAGAGGACAGAAATGGTGCTGTTTCTAAAAGAAACCAGCTATAATTTTTAATCATAAGTTTATAATAACGACCCATGCAACTTCTTGAAAAAGACAATATTTTGATTTGTTATAGCCAAAGCAGTTATAGAAGGTTGCACTCCATTTCCACAGTGACTCAGGGCAATGAGGAGGCGGGTATGTTCTAACCTGCTCTTGACCTCTTTCCAAGCAGTGGACCTTCCAATGAAAGGTCTGTAAAATGCAGAAAAAGGAGAAAACAGGAGACATACAATATATTGTATGTTATGGTGTGACCGTGGAAAGTCCATTGAGGAATTCCAAATGGTACCTACAGCAATGCTATTGTATATCTTAGTCTTTGGCACCACTATAATAGCTGGAGCTTTTTCTGATCAAAAAAGCTCAGGCCAGACCTATGTAACACATGCTGGAAAATGTAGGTGGACAGATAGTCAGTCAGCAAACAGGTGACAAGTTGTAGATGGAATCAACTCTTTACTTGAGAATTCTAGAGAACTATGCAGAATAACAGAAAGATTACGAACTCATACAGTGAATTTAATTCAATAGTTTCTAAAGGTTCTATTACATGAGGCGATTATCGGCTGTACTTGCCCAATTATCGGCCATTACGGCTGATAACCGCTTTGCGTAATAAAAGGCAATGATCAGCCGACATGCAAAATATTGGCTGATCGTTGTCTTTCAATGTCTCTCAACATGTTGAGAGACAAACAACAACGATAGCAACAATCTCTGTGTAATAGAAATGGGCTGCCCAAACAATCTAACAATCGCTTGGACAGCCCCTCCCCCCCACACACAAACAGTGAAGAGCAAGTGGGCGCCGACCTCGCTTGCTGTGAAGATCCTTCACATACAGCAACAGTCTTGGTAATTCATGTGAACTCTCTCAGACTTTTGGAGCTTCAGTTGAATGGTTTTGCTAGATTCTCCAGAAGGAATCACACACTAGAAAAGAAGAGGTAGGCTGGTCCCCTGGGCTGGTTTTACTTGGGATTGATGTCTCAGGAGAACAAAGTTGAACTGGACTTGGCACTCATCTAATATCTCTCACTGGCTCACTGAAAAGGTGTGTTGGCTCTCTGGTGGTATCTCCACTACGCCTTGACCTGGGCTACAGGTATGCAGGCTCTGATGTTGTCAATGGCTGCTACTGCGCCTTACTCTGGTGGAGTCAACTTATAGAGACTCTGTTTCTCTTTCTAAGTACTCCTCTTTGACACTTATCTATTCTTGAGCCAACACTTTACTTCCATTTCCTTGGAACCGAAACCCAATTCACCCTCTTTTCTTCCGAGAGGCAGATTAACGTTACCATATTCCCCAGTCTGCTCACCCCACCAGGGGCGGATTAACTTTACCATAGGCCCCGGGCTGTTCACCAAGCCTGGGCCCCCGCACCCCACTGTAACTATGGCAGCACTAGCCTGGCGTTCATAGTACAGGACAGATAATGTCATGATGTCCTGATTTGTGCAAAATTGCCATTAAAAAAAACTGTGATTTTTTGCAAATCATGGTGGAAGTGTAGCCAGGAGACAGTACACCACTGAAAGTATAAGTCTTTTTGGGTGGTCATGAGCCCCCTACTAGGAGCTCAGGGCCCCGGGTTGCCGCCCGAAACACCCCTATTATGGTCCACTACTGCACCCCACCCCACTGTAACTATGGCAGTACTAGCATGGTGTTCATAGGACAGGATAGATAAAATCATGATGCCCTGATTTGTGCAAAGTTGCGTTAAAAAAGCATAACATTTTTGCAAATAATGATAGAACAGTAGCCAGGAGACAGTACACCACTGAAAGTATAAGTCTTTTTGGGTGGGCATGGGCCCCCCAGGGGCCGAAACGGACCCATTATAATCCGCTACTGCTTCTTCCAGCTTCTCACTACCCATCTTCTCTCTGGCCCTCCTAAAGCAGCCAACACTTTCCCTGATCATATAGTGGTGCAGATTTATGCCTGGTGGTTGCTACATGTGTATGCACTAAGGAATGTTCACACTATGGAATCGGTGCCGAGATTCTGTTTGGAAACTTTAAAATCCTGCCTTTAACGTGTTTGAATGGGAAGGCTTTCGCGCCTCCGCTCTCTGCACCTCTACGCTTAAAGAATTGACGTCAATTCTTTGAACAGAGAGGCGCGGAGAGGGGTCAGCGCAAAGTGTTTCTCGCCGATGATTCCATAGTGTGAACAGGGCCTAATAAAGGATTTGCCAGCAAAAGTTTGTCTGGTGTACTGCTATACGTGCTTTGTGCCGGCCGTGGTTTGCTGATATGATGATCATATATTAGGAATAGTTCACATGCTTTATTAAACAAACATAGAAGTTAAGCACCACCAAATTAGTACTGACTCTTCTTCCAAAGCTCCAGCCATAGCTATGGTTTTAACAAAAGCCCATAAGAAAATAAGATAACAATTCTGGACAATAGAACAAGCAAGTTCTACAATTTTTGACCCATCTGTTACATACTGTTTGAACGGAAGATCCATCCCCTCTAACCAACATTGATCTCAACTGCAACTAAAACTGAGTTTCGGCTCAAAGTATTAACTGCCAGACCTTCTTCTTTGATCAAAGGAGCATTATAATGCGAAAGATCCAATATGATTCCTCTTAGGAGAAAAGTCTTGGTGATTTGACTGGTTTTTACTTCCCAGCGAATAGATTTTTTTCGCATTGACTGTAAAGATTATGTAAAGATTACCACATGCTGAGAACTTGAGTCCTTCAAGGGTCAATTCTTCTAGATCCATGATCGACCCAGAACTCAAAACAAAACTCCTTACTGAGTCCTGCATTTTACTTCTTTACGTTGTTAATGTTTTTCCACAAGCCAAGCTGAAGCTCAAGTTAGAAAATATAATCTAGATTAAAAAAAAAGTTGCCTGCTTAAAGGAGAAGTCCAAGCAAAGCTTTAAAAAAAAAAAAAAAAAAAGTGCTGGGGAGGATAAAACAAAATAACTTGCTCTCACATCCCTTGCTCCAGCACTGGTGGCCGTGTACCACTTCTCCGGTCCAATTGAAAATTTTATACAAGGTTTTCGCTGTCCATTTCTTGTTTTACCATATTTACTAACGCCGTGCACAATAAAAATCAGAAAATCATCACATCAGCCCATTTTGTGCTTTGAGATTAAGTTAACACAGGGTATTTTTTAATTAAACAATGTCCATTGTTGCAGGTTTTCACATTACTTAGTCACATCGGCCAGCCAATCTCTTTAATTACTATAGAATCTTTTATTAAGTCAGACGCCTTAATAAATCTCTATTTGAATAACTAAAACTCTTGAGGTGTAGAGTTTTTGAAAAGCAAACAATCTTTAAGTGTCACTTCAGAAAAAGATTTTTCCGGGTTTAAGTGGTCATACCTATACTGATCAGGAGAGAGAGAAGACGCTCTGCAGTCCCCTGATTAGTCGGACTGATCAGTCGGACTCCATAGAGCTCCATTGTAAGTCCGACGTATAACTTGACTCAGAGGCAGCGCATCTTCTCACGGCTCTACCTCCCGATCGGTACAGATCTGAACACTCATACCCGAACAGATCAAAACTTTTGATATGTCTCTATGACAAATCAAAAGTTTTCTGAAGTGACAGTGACACTTGAAGGTCTCCATACACCTTAGTCTTTTGTCAGCCATACCCTCTATGGGTGGGTTCTGCCGCCGGTATAAGGTTTATGTGATTCTCCCAAATGACCCCCTACAGATGATTTTGGTGGTGATAGGGTTTGGGCATGATGGAAAATCCCTTCATTACCCTTGTTCTCTGGGAGAGATAAGCCACAGTCAGAGCTTAAAGGGGTTATCCAGTGCTACAAAAACGTAGCCACTTTCACAACTCTTGTCTCCAGTTCAGGTGCGGTTTGCAATTAAGCTCCATTCACTTCAATGGAACTGGGCAGCAAAGCCCCGCCCAAGCCGCCCTCTCTGGAAGAAAGTGGCCATGTTTTTGTAGTGCTGGATGATCCCTTTGAAGGGGTTATTTAGCTCTACAAAAACATGGCCACTTTTCCCCCTACTGTTGTCTCCAGTTCAGGTGCGGTTTCCAATTAAGCTCCATTTACTTTAATGGAACTGAGTTTCAAAACCCCACCCAATCTGGAGACAACAGTAGGGGGGAAATGGCCATGTTTTTGTAGCGCTGGATAACCCCTTTAACCTTTCCCTCCCTTTAGAGAATACAGGAACACTTGGCTGTGCCAAATGATCCTGTGTATATGAAGGATAGGCGGTGACCTGAAGAGATAACTGACAGTCAAACAATCGTTCAGTGATCATGTATTAAAGGTGTATGCCCACTTTTAATAAATGAGGGTCTAATAATTATATTTGGGGTCACTTTTATAAATCATAGAAGGTATCTGGTTCCTCTTTAGAGATGGTGTGTGGGGGGAGGGGCAATCCTCTTTCATCTTTTGTTACCGAAAGAAACACTTGCCCAAATTTTTGATGAAAAATGACTTACGCTTTTTGGCTTGTTTTTCTGAATAAGGGTTATATTAGGTTAAAGGAGTCATTTAAGTTTCCCATCAACCCTCCCTCCTTACTGTACATCCCTGTATGAGGCCCCTTAAAATTTTGATACTGCATTGAAATATGCAGTAATCCTTAAATTCAAGAAACGTTGAGACACCATAATCTCGGGTTACCATAGTAACTCTGCCATTAAAGCTCTCAAGTCAATATTTTTGGAGTTCTTTCCATTTCACCCACTAAGACTCGAATAATTCAGATAGGGATTTGTAAAGGGTAAACTGTGTAAATGTACTTGTCGCTTTACTCAGAGAAATAGACAAAATTATTCCTTCTTGTCTCCTCTCGCCGTTTCTGCAGATGTGACTTTTATCATTGTTATGACTTTTTCTTACTATAATGATAGAACTAATGAAGTTAAAAATAGTCAACGACATGTTAACTCCTAAATGGCCTGAATGCCTTACTAAATTCTTCTATAATTCTTACTATAATTTTTTTTTTTTTTAATTCATTGACGTGACTGTACGGTATGAGGTTTTTGCGTTTTGTAGTTTGGGGTTACATATAAATATGTGTGTATTTTATATAATTTTTTAGTGGCATGAAAATAAAATAATAATTTTTTTAACTGTTCATGTTTTATACCAGCGCTTCTCAAAGTGCGGGTCACAGGTTGGTGAGGCATGAGACTGTAGCCAAACAGCAGGCTGTGAGCAGTGGGGCAGTGGCATACTTGCAAGCTCTGACTGATGCCCGCCCGGCTCTGTCAGAGTCCGCATCACTGTTCCTCCGTGCATATTCATGTAGGCACACTCTCAGGCTAGCGGCTGCACTTCCTGACCGGCCTGAGTGTGCACACATGAATATGCATGGAGGAATGGTGGCTTGTCAGCTGGGAGCTTCCCTGAGCAGAGGGGAGGGGGGATTTGTTAAGTTAGCCTGAACCTCGGCCAGCAGTAAAAGTTAATCTTCCTGGTGGCCGGGGCTCAGGCTGTCTGTTCCACCTTAAAGGACAACTCCGGCGGGACCCCCCCCCCAAAAAAAAAAAAAAAAAAACACAGACACACACAGACACCATACTCAACATCCCTCCGGTGACGATCGCCACTCCATTCGTCCGCCTCACCGTCACCGCCGTCCGCCGTCCAGCGATGTCTCTGACTTCCGGTTCCTGGGGATGGAAAAGGCTGCCAGTGTGCTTGCGCACCGGCAGCCTTTTCATTGGCTGAAGCGCATCACATGGCTTCCAGCAACCTCAGCCAATCAGGGCTGAGCAAGCTGGAAGCCATGTGATGCGCTCTAGCCAATGAAAAGGCTGCTGGTGCGCATGTGCACCAGCAGCCTTTTCCGTCCCATTAACTCTCCATGAAGACGCCGAGGAGGAAGAAGACCCAGACCGCCTCCCGGCTCTGACGTCTTCGTCACCAGATGCCGCCCGGGAGAAGAGGACCGTGACGACTGTAATAGGTAATGTATACATTCTTTAACTTCCGGGCGGGGGGGTCGGGGGTCCGAAAGTGGGGGAAGGGGGCCAGACCGGGTATTTAACCACATTACAAAGTTATATAACTTTGTAATGTGTGTTAAATAAGCTAAAAAAAAAAAAATTGCTGGAGTTGCCCTTTAAGGGTAGCTTCACACGTACCGTATGGCTGCATTAATAACGTTGCGAGTCGGCTAGGTCCTGGCAGATCACTTTCACTACATACACGCAGCGGTCTCAACGACCGCTGTGTGTATGTAATTCTGCCGGCCGCTTAACCCCTTCAGCTCGCGCACAGGGTCCCGGCGTACTGCTCTCCCGTCTGGCCAATCAGTGTTGCCCTGCCGCAGCCACAGCGATACGGTACGTGTGAAGCTACCCTAAATAAGCTCTCAACAAATTCCCCCCTCCCCTCAGCTCTGACAAGCCTCAAGCTTCTCAGGTCCGATGGTGAGAGCAGGGGATGTGTGCAGACACACAGACCTCACACATCCCTGCCTCTTGCTGTCTGCTTTCACATCCCTGCCCCGTGCCCTCTGCCCACATTCCTGCCCTCTGCCCACATCTCTGGCCTCTGCTCCCTGTGCCCATATCTCTGCCCTCTGCTCCCTGTGCCAACATCTCTGCCCTCTGCTCCCTGTGCCCACATCTCTGCCCTCTGCTCTCATATCTCTGCCCTCTGCTCCCTGTGCCCACATCTCTTCCCTCTGCCCCCTGTGCCCAAATCTCTGCCCTCTGCTCCCAAACTGCTCAATCAGCCTAAGGATATAACAAAACAAAGTTTATGGAAATGGTGAAGAGGATGAAGGTAAGAAACTTATCTTCATCTTCAGCACCCTGTGCACTAAAGGGACTTATCAACAGGTTACAGTCGTCTGCTGATTTTAAAAGGCTTTGCCAATCAGGTCAATGGGAAGCGGTGTGAGAAAAATCAAAGATATTGTGTGGGAAGTAACAAAAAAAAAAAAAAACTCTCTCTCTCTCCGCTCTGAGCGGCGCTGATCCCGGCTGATATGTACAGCCGGGCAGTGCCTCTATTTGCCGTCGCGGGTCCCGTTGCCGCGCCGGCTAATTAAGCCTCTAAATGCAGCTGTCAGCTGCATTTAGAGGCTTTACGCCGCAAGTCCCTGGTGTCTAGTGTGACAGATCCCCCCCGTGATGCGATCGTGGGGGGGAGATCCGTTCTTCTGCCCGTGCCGGGCCTCAGCGTCGCAATGATGCTGATCCCGGCTCAGCAATAGATTGCTATGGCCTGCAGCAGGCCAAAGCAATCTACGACCGATGTAATCGATCTTTGCTGTGTATATACACAGCATTGATCTCTGAGAGATCAGTGCTGTGTATATACAAGTCCCCCAGGGGGACTTCTAGTTACAGTAAAAAAAAAAAAGTAAAAATGTTTTTTTATTAATAAAAAATCCCCTCCCCTAAAGGTCAAAAGGTCCATAACAGTTGCGGGGGAAAGGTACAAGTATAGTTTTTTTTTTTTTATTTAGTCCATATAAAAAAAATATTCCTATAAGCAATGGCTATAGGGAACTGCAAAACCCCACTACAGCTGAGGTGCCAAAAGGCGTTCCTGTAATATAAGGGTCTGAGCCGCTCTCACTTCAAAGACAGTGGCCTGCTGTTAAGAGGTTGATGAACAATAAAAAAAACAAAAACATAATACTATAGTTTAACCTAAAGGTACGAGGCCCTATAATATTCTTTGTCTTCATGTCCAGGAACTTCAAGTTAAATACTTAACTATATAAAAATAAATGCACTTTTGCAATTGACAAGACGTGGGTTGAGTATGAAGAATAGTGACATGCTGTTAAGTTATTTTCTTCTAAATTAATTTTTCATGATTGTTTGTGGACATTACAAGGAAAATATTTGGAATGTGACTAAATAACAGAGTAAAAGGATGGACACAATACAATCCCCATATGCTGCCAGATACAATGGGTTAAACACCACGTGACGGCTAAGCCTTCCGTCTTGTGAGTCCACTTGTTCCGCGCGTCTCTGATTGCCATGCTTCTAATGTGGCACACAAGGATTTGATGTGCCTGCTTTCCATCAATGAAACTCTTTTGTTGTCATGGTAACCAGGCTCAATTTTTCGTTCGTTCTGGCAAATGTGTTTTTATCGTTTCCTGCTGAGAAGGAGATAAAGCGGACTCGTCTCTCACTGATGCTCCCAAAAGTTTGGCCCCTGTAGATCTAAAGAAAAATTTATCACGCACTTTTTTCTCTGTCACAAAAGACGAAATGCCAAGTGTCCGCCACTGATAAATTCTCAATTGTAAAAATCTCACTTTTTTATATAAGAGAAGACGACTAAAAGTTATACTAGAAAATTCTATCTAGAATTGTCAACTATAGGGCTAGTCTAGGAAACCTGCATAGGGCGCAGTCAGGAGGGAAACTGGCCCACCAAAGTAGTAGACTCCTTAGGTGGGCAAAGGTTCTGGTATAACTATGGGCACAAACAGAAACCAAAGGTAGAGTTCAGCCAGGCATGGGAAAGGGGAGACAATGAACCCTGAACTTGCCCTGTCCGCTGCTCTTGCCTACTTGCCTTGCACAGTCATAAGACAACCACAGAGACTGTCCCTTACCTGCGACAAAGTGAAACACGGAACAGAGACAAGACTAACAACCACAAGGATGGTCAAACAGACTGGGGTCAAAACCAAAAATGCAACAAAGTACAAAATCAAAATATAACTGAACTGTCAGGTAGCATAGCTGAGGTCAGGAAAAGTTGGGAATGGTAGTGGAGCAATTCATGGCTACCATGTGATGTTACATATGCCCTGCAATGGCTGCAGCTGGGGAAATGAATGGAAATGTATGGAATTCTTAATACAGCCCAAGATAGGAGACATTTGTTCTAATCTATGAAACATGGAAGAACTACAGCATAAAAATTCCTTGATGTGTTGAAGCTATGCACTGAGCCTCTACAGAAAGTTTCAATGCCAGCTCCTCTGTGCCATGGTAGAATCCTTAATAAGTAAAAAGTCGTTGTCTGGAATGTCCTCTAAGTTCCATCTCTAACCTCCTTCCGAAGTCTTTCAGATCTTACGAATTCTGCTGCACATGAAGACTGGGATTCTCATGATCTCACCTTCTTCCATCTCTGGCAAGTTTCTAAGTTTATTAACTCTCATTTCCCGCCAGTGTCCGATAGGGGTATCTGGGGCCCACCAGAGGAAATGATCCTTGGGGCCCACCAATGAAGAACCAGTGAAAAATAACATGTCAGTCAGTGTTTGTGCAGGTTCTAAAGCTGGGGGCCCTCCGGAGTAGCCTCCGGTCCTCTGGTGGGCCAGTCCAACACTGTTTCCCAGTCTCTATTCAAAACTTTCTCTCTTTTACTATCAAAAAGTCTCATCAGTACCTTCCTGCTTCTGTCCTGATCTTAATGCTGAATATAAACCCCAGATTAGGCAGTGCCCCCTTCCCCTACATGCAATACCTCCTGACGGCAGCAACCAATTCAAACTCAATTTCTTCCATGGTGCCAGTGATCTAAGAGTAAAGGCCCTATGACACAGGGCAATTACCGGCAGAATTGGGCCGATATCACCCCCTGTAATAAAGACAATGATCAGCCATAGAGCCGATCATTAGCTGATCGTTGTCTTTCAGTAAGTTTGAAATTCATTAGCTGCTGACTGCGCGTCATTGCGTGTAATAGGGATGCGGAGTTAATGGCTGATGCGAGGGTGAAGAAAATAAAAAAGACGTATACTTACCTCTCCACATTCCCTCTGTGTCCTCCTGGCTTGTTTCTGGGATTCCCCACTAAATGCAGCTACCTTCAGCACTTCCGAACCAGTCTCTGAAATGACAGGCTGATCAGCCAATCACTGGCAACAGCACTTTCCCAAGTCGCCAGTGATTGACCGAGCGGCCTGTCACTTCAGAGGATAAGAAGCGGCAAATGCGTTGAGCGGAAAATCCTGCAGACAAGGCTGGAGGACACCTTGGGAGTGTAGGCAGGAAAGTACAGTACATTTCTTTATTATTTTACACCTTTAGGCTGTTAACACAACGCAAATGGCTCACGGGGCCCAGTGTATTGCAGGACTGGGCCCCTGACGCGGCAGGCCCCGTAGCAGCCGCTATGACTGCTATGGTGGTAGTTATGCCCCTGATACGGCCCTTACTTCCAGCATAATCCAAACCTTCCAGTCTCATCTTTTCTCATGCTACATTAGTTCCCTGGAAGAAGCTATCCTCGTAAAACAGAGCTAATACTACACTATCGATCTATTCGCTGACACATCCAAAAATGCAGCATATACTAGTTTTATCCATCTTGCCGAGAAAAACCATCTATGCACAGGGTTCACTATACTGATGCATCGAGATGTAATATAAATTGCATCAGTAAGTCATCAATACCGAATCCATATTGCAGCCATTTTTCAGACTGGCTGTCTCCTGTAGTTCAATTTCCCCCCTTGAAGATGAGGATTGCTAGTCTGTAATACCCATGATATATTGATGCAATATCATCTGTAATACATTCGTATGGCAGAATTTTATTATGGACATTAACCAATACGCTCATTTGAAATTGCAGTGATAGGCCTGCAATAGTGCCATTACATCTCGCTGCATGCACATGGACCATAAGGACGGGAGAGCTCGGTTAGAATAGAATAGGATAAGTCTGGTGTTTCAGATGGAAAACTTTGGCAGATGCATCGAAGGAGCCATAAATCCTGCATATTGTCAGACTGCTGGAACAGCATTGCTTGTGTTATAGCAACCTGCACGTTCCCAGGTTGTATCAAACACCATAATATAGTCCATTATTGATGAGATCGTCTATCATTATAGAGCAAGGTCTGACTCAGCCACTTCCATTGTTGACACCTGAAGAGGCAACATGGCAGTCACAATGAGCAAGTATCTGCATCTATCTATCTATCTATCTATCTATCTATCTCTTCTATTAATTGTGTATGAATTAAATTTCATACTAATTGTTATTGATTACTATCTGCTCTTTTGCAGAATCCATTCAACAGCACTAAGGGCCCTATTACAAGGAGCGATAATCTGCCCAATCAGGTCGATTCGCTCTGTGTAATAAATACAACGCTCAGCTAATAACAATCTTCTGCCGATCGTGTCTTTTGGTCTTGATTAAAAATCATCAGCTGCTGGCTTTGCATTGCTACATATAATAGTGATGTGCAGTTGATAGATGATAAATATGCAAAGATAATAAAGTTTATACTTACCTGTCTAGGCTCCCCGGTGCTTCTGCCTGCTCCCTGGTATCTTCTTGGCTTCCTCCAGTTGCCCACAGCCACTGCTGGAACTTTAGAGCTGCTCAGCACAGCCTATCACTGGCCGAAACAACAACCTTAGGACAGGTATGGTCCAGTTTTTAGAAGTAGGCAGCTACTTTTGTCCTTTATTTTATTCTTTTAATTTTGGTTATGCCCACATGAGATAACTTTCACCTGACGTTCCTATACAAATACATACATAACTTGACTGAATGCATGTGATTTGGGAAGAGGGGGAAAAGTTGCTGGCAGATACAGTACATCCAGCAGTGGCTCATCTGAAATTAGTTTAAATCCAAGTGCCCGATCCCTGTCTCCATGATATGTGTCCTTGGGGGCATGTTGAGTGGCCACTATATACATTACATGGATAGATAATCTCACTGACACATACACATAGCTTATCTGTATGGCCAGCTTAAAGAGACTCTAGTGACAATCTGACACACCTCACTACTCCCACCTCCTCCCTCTTTTTCATGAATAATAAATGCTGCCCGGCCTCCTGCTCGCTCAGCTGTCAGCTAGTGTCTCTGATTGCAGATCAGTCCTCTGTAGTCAGTTTATGTCTGAAAGAAACATTCAGATATTGTTGAATCTCTCACTCTATGTGTGTAGGGGCTGTGGTCTAGGGGTAACTCATTTGTCTAGTTCCTTGCCAGCAGTTTGGTCTCTGGTTGGAATCCCCTGCTGGACATGAAATAGAGGTCCTTCTCTCTCTCTTTTTTTTTTTTTTCTCATTATTGTATCATTGTTAAGGCTATGTTCACATGCAGTATTTTTGCTCTGTATTTTTGTCAGTATTTTGCAAACAAAACCAGGAGTGGATTGAAAACACAGAGGCTATGTTCAAACAGTGCAGAAATGAGTGATGGTTCCGGCACTCCAAGAAGGTTAAAATCCAATACATTTTTTGCCATTCTAATCCCTTCTCCTCTGCCATACGTTGGTACGGTCGTTACATCGACGACGTGCTGATTGTGTGGCAGGGGAGAAGAGAAGATGTTACTAATTTTTTGCGGTACATTAATGACAATGATAATAATTTGCAGTTTACTCACCAAACTCACCTTGAGTATATTTCCTTTTTGGATATTATGTTGACAGCTAATTCCATTTCACACTCAGTGGACACTTCATTATTCAGGAAACCATCTGTTGGTAACACGCTGTTACATGCCACTAGCAATCACCCAGCTCATACTGTTAGATCAGTGCCGGTTGGGGAGCTCACCCGGGTCAAACGGGTTTGCTCCTCCCCCGACACTTACAGCACACAAAGTGCTGAAACATGTAAACGCATGATTGACCGTGGCTACAAACATAGTCATATCAACAGAGCCCTAAAATTGGTCTCTCGCAGACCTAGAGTGACACTGTTACAAGAGAAAAATAATAGGGACAATACTACGGCACACCGCAAAACTCCTCCACACACACCAGTAACTTTCTCTACTCGCTATTCCACTGAGTATCCGCAAATTATTAAGATTCTAAACAAAAATCTAAATATACTTAGACAAGACTCAGTTCTCAGCGACATCATTGATGGAGGAGTACGCAGTGTGGCACGAAGAGGCCACATATTGGGTGATCAACTCTCGCCCAGTATTTTATCTCCACTCCACACCCATTCATCACACAACAGCTTGGGCTGCCACAGATGTGGACTCCCGAGATGTAATATGTGTAGATACATGTTTCCCACTAGCACGTATACCGACAGTGGCAATACCCAAACCTATAAAATCCAGGACAACATTAGTTGCGAAAGTGATCATGTTGTGTACATAATCGAGTGTAGATCTTGTCACTTAAAATACGTGGGCTGTACCATACGCAAATTAAAAAGAAGAATCAGTGAACATGTAACAGACATTAGAAAGGGTCATACCACAAGCTCCTCTATTGCAGTAAAACATTTTCTTGAGCAACATCGTGGTAATATGTCCTCGTTCACATTCTACGGCATTAGGATAGTCCAAGCTGCTGTGAGAGGGGGGAACCGACAGCGAGCATTATTACACAAGGAAGCTGAGTACATTTTTAAACTCAATACCCGTTTTCCAAATGGATTAAATTTCAAAAATGATTTATTGTACCACTATACTTACTGAGCTTTTATATTATTGATATGATCTATTTGCAAGAGTATGTGATATTCCTACTATCATTTTACTGTTATTCATACACACATGTGTTTTTCATAGAACATGCTCAGTTCTATTTATTCATGCTTTCATACTCATATTTGTACTTACCTTATGAGGGATTCTTACCTCCACTCTTCTCTTTTTTTTTTTTTTTTCTCCTTTTATATTATATACATATATTTCCTGCTTCTTGTTTCCTGTTTTCTTTTGTCTTTTCTTTTCTTTTGTCCTTTTATCCAACTTTGCATTCTTGGTTTCATCCCTATTCAGACTTTTCTTTTCTCATCATGCGGCATTCACCACATATTATGTTCGGTTCCCCTTGCCTGCATCTCTCCCACGGCCACATTGGTCTCACATTACAATAATGCTAAGTTGCTCTCACACCTGTATCCCAGGTTGAATTACTTTGTTACGATAGGCTGCTTTGCTTTTAAACATGTGTTACACGTAGCATGCATCATACCAAGACTAAGCGCGCATGCGCGCGAAACGCGTCGGTGTTATCTTGCAGCACAATTTTATGGCTTCTATGAAATAAAGTATTGGATTTTAACCTTCTTGGAGTGCCGGAACCATCACTCATTTCTGCACTTTCCATGTATTCTGCGACTGGCTATCGCTGGAACCATGCACCCTCCTGCAATAGACTGTGACCGACATGCAATTACTGAGGTGAGCTGACTGCCCTTCACTTTCTCTTATGTTCAAACAGTGTTGAAATTAAACGAATGGCAGCTACATAATGGCAAATAATTACTATTTTAAAACAATGGCCGATATTTGCCATTATATGACGGCCAACCACCCAATTTCAACACTGTTTCTATAGCCTTTCCATGTTTTCAATCCAATCCTGGTTTTTGTTGTAAAATACTGACCAAAATACTAAGCAAAAATACTGTGTGTGACCATAGCCCTAACAATGATACAATAATGGGAAAAAAAATAAACATCTCTATTTCATTTCCATCAGGGGATTTGAACCAGAGAATGAACTGCAGGCAGGTTTCTAGAGCGGTGAATTACCCCTAGACCACAGCTCCAACACATTTGGGGTGAGAGATGCAACTATACCAAAAGTATTTCTTTCAGACATAAACTGACTACAGAGGACTGATCTGCAATCAGAGACACTGGCTGACGGCTGAGCGAGCAGGAGGCCGGGCAGCAATGATTATTCATGAGGGAGGAAGGAGTGGGGAGTTGTGCAAGAGTGCGGCACAAACAACCCCTCTTTGCCTTTTCAGTACAGTAGGAGACCTGAGATTATGCATCATCCTTTGCGCGGACAAATTACCAAAAGGCACCATGCTCACTAGGGGACTGCCTTCTACAGCACACTGTCAGCACCTTAGGTAGGGCTCGGGATTCCCTTTAAGGCAGCATAAACCTTTAAACAGAGAGACCAGTATGACCATGCAATAGAGCATGTGGACAACTAATTAATTTCAGTGGCAACTATGTAATACCTCTTTTTGTCCTGTGGAGGAGCTATAGAGATATCAAACACTCCACATTTGCTGGAGGATGTTTCAAGCATCTACTTCTCTTTCAGTAAAATAATATATATATATATATTTTTTTTTTTCTATTGCTTCAAATCCTCTCCCTGACCTGATCACTTTGCTCCTGTACTTTTCCATTTTCTTACAATGCAGTGTTCGCCATATGTGAAGTATGTGAAGTTTTGAAAATGGTTTTTCTTGCTATTTCTGGGTCGTCTTGGAATTCTGTATATCAACAGTCTCTCAATAGTTTACCGAGCCAATCAATATATTGATCCGTATTATTTTTCAGTAAATCTAAATTCTGCAGGCAGCCAATAAGGATGTCTCTAGTGGTCACGTAGCATCGGCTGCCTGCCTACCGCGTGTACTTGTCAGCAGAGGCTAAGCGAGTGGGTAATTAAAGACAGAGAGAGAGATGGTAAAAAAAAAAAAAAAATATATATATATATATATATATATATATATATATATATATATATATATATATATATATTTATTCATATATATATATATATATATATATATATATATATATATATATATATATATAGAGAAATTAGGCGTGTAGGGAAAAAAACTAATAGAGCTTTCATTATTATAGGTAGAAATCTAAATTGTGCCCACACGTCTCATACAGATTTGTACAGTTTGTTCCAGCCTTTCAAATATCACGCCGTGAAAGCACTTTACTTATAAAAGGATTTGAGAATTGGCTTGAAAAAAGGGCAAATCAAGTATTTATAATACTTAAATGTATTAACCTTAAAATGTATTTTTTTTAACCATAAAGCTAGGGAAATATACTGGGGTTACTAATATAAGATGCATCGGGAAGGTGATAAGACGTGCTGATGTGGGGGGAGGGGGGTCGAGTATTGGATCAGATTTGGTGAGCATATCAAAAAAGATGCAGAGGAAATGAATAGCTGGGTTTGGTTATGAGATAGATGGTGCGACTTGCAAGAAAACTCCTACATGCATACATCTGTAGTCTGGCTGGACTGTTGTTAAAGGACACCTGCAGCGAATGTAGCAGTGTGGAATTTGTCATGTGTCTTTTTGTAGATGCGTGTTTGCAAACTTCAAGGAATATTCTAATTAAAAAAATATACATTGTAGAAAATGAAAAATAAAAAACAACAAGCATACTACACATTGTTACAGAAATCAATTCAAGCATTGCGTCTCTACTAGAGATGAGCGAACCGGGTTCGGGTTCGAGTCGATCCAAACCCGAACGTTCGGCATTTGATTAGCGGGGGCTGCTGAACTTGGATAAAGCTCTAAGGTTGTCTGGAAAACATGGATACAGCCAATGACTATATCCATGTTTTCCACATAGCCTTAGGGCTTTATCCAACTTCAGCAGCCCCCGCTAATCAAATGCCGAAAGTTTGGGTTCGCTTGAGGTTCGCTCATCTCTAGTCTCTACATAAATCTGGGGAACATTAACACTGCATAAGAAGAGTCCAGGAATACGGACCCCAAGAATGTACAACCAGGTAGTACTAATTAATCGAGATTACCCAAGAAGATCGAGCAGGAGTCGGCAGGGCACATTGGCAGAACAAGCAACTCCTCCAACCACTGTAGATAGTCCTTGGTCAGCAGAAATGACTTTTTAAGGAAAGTAGAACAGAACAGTCTCCATCGACGTAGACAGGTGGAGTTCAGATGGGAGTCCAGGGGGATGGAAGAAGGGCTCACTGCTATGCTGACACAAGATCTTGCCACTTGCACAGCCAGTCAGCCACAGAGACACTATAAGTGACTAGATTTAAATGGGGCCACCACTAGCCCAAGGTTCCACTGGAGAATTCCCCTGCTGTGGGTCAGTCTAAGCCTCAACAGAGACAAATCTAAAGGATGGGGGTCCTTAGAGCAAAGATAAGAATTAAGCAAATCTCCAGGACAGTTTTATACTGCCACACTTCAATATCCTTATGCTAAATTTTCCATTGATATGTTCATTATGTCCATATGGGCCTCCTTTCTAAAAATGGCCTTTATGATATGTGTGCCCTTGCTTTACTACATCTATATTGACTTTTTTTTTTGCAATGCGTGACACAATATATTGTCCTTTTTACCATTTCAGGATAGTGATATAGTGTTGCGTACAAGCATTTTCTACAGGATAACTCATCAGTCACTGTCCGGTGGAGTGCCAACACCCACGCTGGTCAGCTGTTTGGTTCCTGCACTACCCAGTGATGGGTATGGATACCGGGTGTTGGCCCTCCTCCGATTAATGGCTGATGTGTTCTTCTCTGGATGGCTCATCAGTTCATTTTGCCCTGAAACCCCCTTTAAAGGAATGGCTGTGGAAATCTGGAAGTCTCAAAAATGTCTGCCCTTCCATGATGAGGATGGCTAACTTCCAGAAATGTCTTCATGGATATTTCTAAATCAGATTCTATTAAAATTCCTACAGACAGGGATCAGCTCTGGAGAGGACAGGACAGAGGAAGTCAGGCAAAGGATCACAGATTTATAGTTTTCTGAGACCAGACAAGGATCCAGTCTAGCATGGTGGTGGGTAACCAGAAGCCACGAGGAACTAAATGACATAAAATAAGAACCATGACTCATGTTATACAGTATATGCTATCACTCCTATGCCATTAACAGTAGTTACCAATACACTTTACCTTGCTGCAATGATAAAGTAACCATATACCCATGTGAGTGCTACAACAAATCAGTGGCCTGAGTGGTTCTGTGCCATACACCATCTTATCTTGGGAAACATATTTAAAGCAAATCTAGCACTACTTTGGTCATACAAAATTTCTAGTATGTACAGATCGGCTCTTCCCCGTTGAATCCAGCAGTGTGCTGCTTTTGAAAATCTGAGGTTCGGTTCCCGAGATACTCCAATTAGAATTTTGAGTATATCTCATATTTTCAAAGGTCCTTTGACAATAAGATAATCGTAAAGTGCCCTCAGTAATCTGTAAGGAAACATGGTAACTAGAGAGGAGTGAACCTCAGGTTCGTCACTTTCAAAACAACGGCCGTTATTCACCGTTAAATGACAGCCATCCACTCAATTTCAACAGTGTGTCAATATAGCCATTGTGTGTTTTCAATCCACTCCTGGTTTTGGTTGCAAGATAATGTCCAAAACACTGAGCAAAAATATTGAGTTAACGTAGCCTTAGAGAGTCCTGGAAAGCATGGATACTCCTATAGCTGTATCCATGTTTTTCCGGCAGCCTTAGGACTGCATGCAGCTTTTTCGGCCACCAGTAATCAAATTCTGCACACTCAGGTTCACACAAACCCGAGCTTGCTTGAGGTTTGCTTAATTTAGAAGAAAGTACTACACAGCTCCCATTCAAATTGATGGGTTATCAAGAACAACAGGTGATCTTTGTAACCAGTAACAGTCAGGAGCCGGCACGGACACTGGTAGCATCCCTAGTTTCTCTCACTGCCCCAATTGGGTGGCTCAGGTGCTGGGGATTATTATTGCACTGACTGGCGGACTGAACCACCAGTCAGCTTTGTATTGTAGCTGGGGAATTGAGTCTCTGCCCCAATCATGTCCTGGGGCATTCTGTTTAACATCCCTGGTTTTCTGATTCTTGGCTTTGACTCCCGGCTTGTGGAATTTGTATTTATTGTGTTTTGTATTGTTTTCTGTGTATCCAGTGTAGGGTTCAGTCTTCAGGTTTGGGCTGACCTGCTAAGGAGCCAACAACTCCAAAAGACGGACAGTTTGGCGGTTTTTAGAGACAGGGTTTCACTGAATCCTTTCCTAACAGTAAGGCTCCTGAACAGAGGAACCCCTCTATTAACTCAGAATTTCCTAATATACTCTATCAAAATGGGTTTTCTAAACTGGAGAACCCCTAAAGTTCCCTCCATACTTGTTGCTGCTACCCCTTCCACGTAACCTCAGAGCAGGTCACGTTGACTGTGGAGCAACCACAAGGACATCCTTGTTAGAATTCTTGAGCGGTAAGCCAGAACTATTATCTCTCCCTGTTATCTACTAATTTACTTCTGTCTTGAGTAGATGACGGCAACCTAACCACATGACTAATGGCTGCCCATCGTGGGGACACATTTAAGTAATTCTTTTTATCTCCTTCTCGGTGGATTCTTGAATTCATCGATCCTTCTTTTCCTATTAACCTATTAAGGATAGAGAAATGAGAATTAGACTTTCAATCTAGCTTACGCATCCATGGCTATTAAAAAGATGGAATCACTTCCTCCAGTGAGTCATGTATATACATTAATGTATGAGGGTAATGGCTGGTGATAATGAGTCAATACTGTATACCATATGAGTGTTGCTTACATTGTCAGTCGATTCCATTTAGAGAACATTATCTGTGCTCTAAAACATATTATTAGAAATGTCAAGTCATGTTAGAAGGTGTTGTCCAAAAAGAAAGATTGGCTTTGTTTTGTTACCAGGAACAGTATCCATTCTATGCGGAGACTGCAACTCATTCCTGTACACCGTAACTGAGATTGTGTACAATTGCAATACTAAATACAGCTACTGTATGTCATCTTCTTTTTTTTACATACTGGAAAATTCCTTTAAAGGAGAAGTCTGGCGGAAGTGGGTGGTTAAAAATTGATATTGGGCAGGGGCTCGGGGGGGGGGGGGGGGGGGGAGATTATAATGAAGAACATATGCTTACTGGACCTTGAGCCTACGCTGCGCCAAATCACCCGGTGTACTCCACCACCACTCCTGTACTCCACCAGCTGTGAGGTATGTCACAACCTGGCTGCCACGTTGGAGCGGGACTGGCTGAGGGGGGCATCCCACAGCCGGGTCAGGACCTTGGAGACGTGTGGGCTGATGGTGGGGTTCAGGAGCGGGATCTGCACTGAGCAGGCTTGGGATCAGGTAAATAAAGCTTTAATTATTGTGTCCCCCCAATTATTTTTTGCACCCCCCCCCCCCCCCCCACACGCGACTTTTCCTTTAATTATAAAGTTTAAACAAAAGTAAACTGTCATGAGCTCCTTTATTTTGCCTTTAAAAAAATAAAAATAATTTAACATTTTTAAAGTTCTTCACGAGCATGCCTATATTTATAATAAGAATAAGGCTGTTGAACAAAACATTCAACAAAAAAACTAAAAAATTAAAGAAAATAAAAATATTAAGAGAAACAATTAAATTGTATTCATTTGGGAAACTGACATTTAGAATTTAGGAATCCCCAACTGGCTGCATGTGTTATTAGAAAATGAACTATTGTTTATATCAAGTTTCTATGTGAAATATTTTGTGAGATTTCTTATGTTTTTGCATCATTACATGGTTTATCCTTTTTTCTTGCAGTTTTTCCAATGGCCACTAAAGGCCCTATTATACCATAAGATGTCTGACAGATTATTTTACAGATTTTTTCCAGCCAAAGCCAGGAATGGATTTGAGAAGAAAAGAAATCTCAGTCTTATCTTTACGTACTGTTCTCTGTTTATAGTCCGTTCCTGACTTTGGCTGAAAAAATCTGTCAGACATCTTTTGGTGTAATAAGGCCCTAAGCCTAATAGTAAGCCAACACTTCCTGTTCTGTAAAGATCACTTTCAACATGTTCCTCTTTTAACACACCCACAAACACACATCCACACCAGTATGTAGACACACACCTCTGCTAAATCACCATACACAAACAGCTCTGCTACATATGCTACATAAACAAATTCATATACACAAAATGCTACATCACCATGCACAAACAGCTCTGCTACATAAACATACTCACAGACAAACACAGTGATACTAAACAAACACACACACACACACACACACACTCTCTCACTCTCTCTCTCTCTCTCTCTCTCTCTCTCTCTCTCTCTCTCTCTCCTACATACAGACACAGGAATCTTGGACAGTGACTTCCACACAGATTCCAATGGTCAATGTGGCAGCTGTAAAGCATCTCTCTCTAAATGCTGTGAATGGCAGCTCAGATAAAATAGCTGCAGTAAAATATAGATGGTGAGGAGTTTCTAATGGGAGGATTTAGTTTGAGATTTAAATTCAAAACGAAATACAAATTAGACAACACCCCCTGTAATATATATGTCACCCCCTCCTTTCCAGAGGAGGAATTCCCTAATGAAGTATCAGACAACCTCAGTAATGAACCAGCACTTGGCACTTGGCAAGTCTACAATAAGATCTAATTAACACTAATTGATCTCTTGATTTTATACTTCTATAGAACCAGTGGTGTAACTTGGAGCTCATAGACCACAGTGCGAATATTATAACAGGACCCCCAACTACTATAGGCCATTAGTAAATCATGTGAGTGTCCCCACAATAGCTGCATCTCAGCGTAGAAGCGATTAGAGGTGGTGCTAATAGGTTAAAATGGTTTGTTTCAAATTTGTATATTTTAATTTAAACCAAGGAATATGAAGAATTATGATGACTTTTCACTTTCACCATTTATGTTGCATTCAGCATTTGGCTTTTAAGGCCAAGCACATCCATTCTCTGATTTCCCCAAAGAAGAGAGAGAGAGGCTAAGTCAACAACTTGGTACTTAAAAGACACGCTCTACTTGTAACCCGAAAACCCTGGAGTTCCTCAGTTTCTACATACTCTAATTTATAGGTTTTACGTGTTTTTTTTTTTTTTTTTTCTTAGAGATGGGAGTTGTCGGAGGCCGTGGGAATACTTTCTTATTATAAGGACAAATGGGACAATTAGCCGGTCTCTCTGTTATTTAGCTAATGATGTTGTTCAGCTTCGATAAATGAGGAGGTAATATAAAATCTTTGTGTCGGCTGATATTTCTGTAGAATAACCAAATCCACTTCATATCTATACATACACAGATTGTGGCTGGTGATTGACTTGTGCACTACCCTATAAAACAGGGATGGGGAATGTCCGGCCATTCAGCTGGTGCAAACTATGATTCACATCATGCCTTGACGGCCTAAGCTTTAGCTTTTATTTATTTATTTTTTCATATCATGTGGACATCCAATGCACACAATGTATTGAATAACGGATAGTGGGGGGATGGCCTCACCCGAGACGCGATTTCGGAGTAGTGGTCCCTCCATCTTGTCCAGCCGGGGGTCTGCGCCGCAATGGTGCTGATCCCGGCTTGGCAATCTATTATTCTCGGCTGCAGCAGCCAAGAGCAATAGAACACTGATCTCATTGATCTATGCAGTAATTATGTACTGCATCGATCTCAATGAGAGATCAATGTAGTTATACTAGAAGTCCCCAGAGGGAATAACCCTAACCCCAGGGGGGAATAACCCCAGGGGGACTTCTAGTTAGTGTGTAAAAATAAATATAAATATATATTCCTTCCCCTTAAAGTCTGAATCAACCCCCCCCTTTTTCCATTTTATAAATAAAAATAAATAAATAGACATATTTGGTATCGCCGCGTGCATAATCGCACAAACTATTAAATTATTACATTCCTGATCTCGCATGATAAAACGGCGTGCACGCAACAAAAAAATTCCGCATTTTTGGTCGCATCAAATTCAGAAGAACATCGTAAACACACGCACAAATTAAAAAAGTTGTGTTTTTGTGTTTTATTTTCAATTTCACCACACATATAATTTTTCTCTGGTTTTGCAGTGTACTCTATGCAAAAATTAAGCCTTTCATTACAAAGTTCAATTAGTGGCGCCAAAAATAAGGGCTCATTTGGGTCTCTAGGTGAAAAAATGCAAGCCCTATGGCCTATTAAGCACAAGGAGGAAAAAAACGAAAGCACAAAAATAAAAATTGGCCTGATACTTAAAGCGTTAATGTAAAATACACCAAGTAATGTACCTGGTGATACATCCGACTAAAATTCTGCCCTTTGAGGGTAGGTGTTCCACTACACTCATAGAATTACATCCTCCCCCTATACAGTGCTGTAGTATGTCTTACCCACCCAGCTTAACAATGATTTAGTTTGAAGAATAATGCTAAATATACTTTTCTTTCTTTTTTTCTTTTTACCAGTAAATCACATCAAAATAATAAGATTTTCCAGAAAATAACCTTTTTTTTTTTTTTTTTTTTAAAAAAGGTCACAATGCTTATTGTTGGATGGGAATAGCATATTACCAATCGACAGGAAAAGAAAAAAATTGATTGTCCTTTTAAATTTATTAATTCATTAATCACAGAGAGGGGCGGAGGGATTGTCAACCCTTGATTTATATATTTTTTAATGAGCATAGGAATTGCAAGAGACCGACTTAGTTCTGCCCGCAAAAGACAAAAAAAAAAAATTAATATAATAAACTCTTCCTTTCTATACACTGATAGGAGCCCAGGACTAAATTTAGCAATTGGGGAAATAGCCCTTTCAACAAAATAAAAGAGAACAATAACCTACTAAGCATTTACATAGACTTTCCTAGAGTCCATGGAGAGGCCAGCAGCAGGGACCACTAAAGCCTGCAAAGACTAAGGGCCCTATAACACGGAGCAATAATCGGGCGAATCAGATGATTATCGCTCTATGTAATAGAAAGAAGGGTCAGCTGATGAAACAATCGTATTACGTTTCCGGGCTTATCGAGCTTTCCCCAGTGTCCTCGGGGGCCTTCCCTGGTCTCTGCAGCTCTGCCTTCTGTTTCCTTCTGTTCCGGTCTCTGCAGTGACAGACCGCGGATGCTCAGCCAATCAGTGGACGAGACAGGCCACAGCCAGTGATTGGCTGATCGGCCAGCGGTCTGTCAGTGTAGAGACAGGAACGGGAGGCAGAGCTGCAGAGACCAGGGAACGTGGTAAGGTAAGTTGATACTTTATTATTTTACACTAAAGGCAAGGGCTGCACGGACATTGCTAACGATGTCCATGCATCCCTTACTGCTCGAAAGTTGGCCTGTGTAATTGCTCAGTAAACAAGCGCCAATCTACCAGGACGAGGTGAGTAATAAATTTTCTCTTACACCAATGTGATTTTCTGTGTATTACTGCTACTTGTACATGCTGAATAATAAATATTTTTGATGATTCCTTCACAATATCTCAATTCAGACCTTTCTTTGCTCAGTCTCCACAGTAAAAAAAAATAAAAATAAAAAATAAAAATGATTAGCCGGGCTCAAGACACAGAAGTAATCAGACTCATTTGTAGAAATGGAGAATCAATAGAAAGAAGAATTTTCATCAATAGAAGCTTATACGGACTTTTACCACTATTTACTCTTCTAGAGAAAGTAATTACATCAATGGTCAATTTTTTATTTTTTTTTTATGTGATCTTTTAATCTATTTTTCCCCTTTAAATTACATTCTGTTTTAGCTTATACTTTCCCTGGGATTTTTAATGTTGAAGGGGTTTTCCAGGATAAAACAATCAATATCCCGTCCACAGGGTAGGCTATCAATAGGTGATCGCTGGGGTGCCAATACCCGACTTTTCCACCGAATACCTGTTTGTTGCTCACACTAGTCACAAGTCACTGTTGTTATAGCTAATATTTTTTAAATCTGCCTTCCTTTAGTTTAGGGTTAGCCATTGTGAACGTGCCCTTTAAAGTGTCACCGTCGATTAGAAAAAAAATCAACATGGCCTGTAGACGTGATCTCCACCGTTTATTAGAAGGAACAGGGAGCAGTACTAATCTAAATGCTTAACTCCCTAGCTCGCCTCAGTCTCTTGCCGCATGAGACAGGTACTATAGACGTACAGTGGTGACCATATACTGCAGTGAAACGGAGAAGGTAGCAAGACAGAGTGAAGCACTCATCTGAGAGTCTGAACACCCAGACCCCAACCAATTAAGACTTTTGACATGTTTCTTCTGAGACATGCTAAAACTTGTTCAAAGTGACAATGTTCATTCAAGGCTCTGTTCATATTCATGTTGGATTCAATTGCAGATTCTATCATATTTAGAGGGAAAACACAGTGTTAATTTTCCTCTTGAAAACGATGGACTCCTTGACATAAACCAACAGACCCATTATTTGATGAGATGAGTGCACTTCTTAAAAGTTTGGTTTGGCAGGTTCACCGAACTTGGGGGGCAAGTTGAAGTTGCAAGACGAATCTTATATGATCCACACTAGAACAGCTAAATGATTGCAGGCATTTAGCTGTTTTAGATTGTTTTGAGATGAGAGCGACAACCCGCTCAGCCAATCACTAACTGGCTGAGACGGGACAGCACCACGGCCAGTAATCCGCTGATCGAGCTGTCACTCCTGAGACGAGAGTGATAGCCCGCTCATCCAATCACTGGCCAGAGTGCTGTCCTGTCTCAGTCAGTGATTGGCTGAGCAGGCTGGAGGCAACTAGAGACACTGGAGACTAGGAGGACACCAAGGAAAGGGCATACAGGTAAGTATACTCTTTTTTTGTGTGTGTGTTTTTATTGTGTGGCTGCCATCTTTACAAACTCGTTCTGAACTTTGCAAAAAGTTTGATTCGGTAGCAAACCAAACTTTTTGCAAAGTTCAAAACAAATAAGATACAGTTTGCTTATGTCTAATTATAGGTTAATGGGGTCCATTGTGGTTATATTAAATCTATAGACAGAGCCTTACTCATGTTTTATATGTGTTTATAAAAAAATTTCTGTTTGAATATTCAGGCATTAACATATTCACCTAACCCATATTCAGAATAAAACTTAGAAAAATGATAGGTCATCTGCTTGCTGATTGTTTCCAGCTGCCTAGAATTTTGCTTACTTTTATAAACAATAACAAGCCAAACTTAGGCACTAGAGATGAGCAAAGCGAATCTGACTGATTCCGATTGGCAGCAAATCGGGCATTAAATTAGCTTTGTAGCGATTCGCGAATTCACCAGATTCGCTTTGCAAATTCACTAAACATGTTAACTTGGAGTACTGTCTTTCGGCGGGGGAAGGCATTATCCATACTCCCTAGCGCCCGTCCAATCAGTTACAAACCCCACTGTGATTGGCTTCCTGAAGGCGGCCAATCAGCAGTGTATGGTTGAGAGCAGGTTGCAGCAGGAAGTTAGTACAGGGAGAGAAATACAGAGAGATGGGGACAGAGAGGAGGGTGGATTGTGGGTGGTTTTCTGTGGGAGCAGTGAATCCATTGTCCAGTATACCAATAACTGGTTGACTGTTTTTTATTATACCACTGGGTACTGGATGTGCATTATAGGAAGTCCCAGTGAACACAGTGTGCATCTTAATAACTCACTCATTTACCAATTTTCACTGCGGTCCTGGGAGAAAATTGATATTACGCCACTGATCGACCAACGTCCACTACTGTCCATGGCGGAAATTGAATGATTGACAGGCTGGTTAACATTTTTTTTTAAAAAATTGACATTTTCCAATTTGACACAGTCAGCAACAGCTGCAGAAAAAAAATTGCAACGCAGTTATAGTCCTTCTATTGTAGCTACTATAGTCTGCCTGTCTTACAAAAAATTTGTTTGTATGCGATTCGCAAATTTGCATGAATATTTCGCGAACTTCACAAAATGAATTTCCAAGTGAGTCGTTCATCTCTATTAGCACCAACTTTTACCAGACAACAATAATCCTACCTAATTCCTTTCAATGTATATAGAATTATTTAAAACATTTTTTAAAAGGAATTGTTTTCTTGGAGCTGTTAGACAATAGCCTTCTAAAACATGGAGAATCTGGGCCACACAAAAGAATGGGAAAAGTTCCTGAAAATGCACAATGACATCTGAAAATCCATCTCGTCTGTGATAGTTTTGATGGCTGCTTTTTCTTATTAAGGAATTGATAGCTGATCCCATTGCATGGTAATCTATGTTACTGTATGCCTGTCACCTCCCTAATGCACAGTGGCATGCAGAACTCAACTCCAAGCGCACAGATATATGGCAAGTGACATGCATATAGTACCCTGTGGAGAAGCGTTCAGAGAGTCTACTACATGATTAGTTAGCCATGTTGTCTGCACAATAGAAAACCGGGCTCGGCATCTGCTGCACATAAAATGTGACTGATTGAAATATGTGACATATAAAGGACAAATAACTCGGAACCATGGAAGAATTGATGGCTGAAATAAAGACAACCAGGTTCATTGAGTCTCCCTTATAATATTACAGTTGCATAAAATAAATTGTATTCTTATATAAATACAAGTTAGTGATTTTCCTAATATACCTTCTGTATACTGTATCAAGATCTCTGCTTGGTGTAATTCAATAGGATCAATGCCTGTCCTGGTCAGAATCCCTTAGGAACATAGCTTGTTATTAGAGATGAGCGAATCACTCGGAAATTATTTTTGCGAAGTTCACGAATATTCTGGACAATGGCTTTACTGCTCCCACAAAAAAACACCCACAATCCACCCTCCTCTCCTCTCTGTCCCTATCTCTCTCTATTTCTCTTCCTGCTGTAACTGTCTGCTGCAACCTACTCTCCACTATACACAGCCGACTGGCCGCTTCCAGGAAGCCAGTCACCTTAAATAGAGGGGAAGGGGTGATGACATCACAGTGGGGATTGCAGCTGATTGGACAAGCGCTTAGAATTATGGATAATCCCTTGCTCCCACCAAAAACTAACGTGTGGTCGCCTTCTTTAGTGGATTTGCAAATCTGGCGAATGCGCAAATCGATACGAAGCTAATTTAATTCCTGATTTGCTGTGAATTGAAATTTGTCAGATTTGCTTTGCTCATCTCTACTTTTTATAGTGAGGGTGACAAAAATAAAATTCTGCCATGGGCATAGCCAAAGTACCAAGAAGAAGCTGTTGGCCACAAAATCCAGATTTTGCATTGGATTGCATTGTGCATTTACCACTGATTTCACCCTTTGTTGAAAGGGTTAATCTTTGGAAAATTTGGGGGATAGTTTGCTTAAAGTTTTTAAATTTCTATGAACATTTTTTTTTTTTTTTTTTTGCTGTGTTTGGATAGGGTTTTCCAAAACTGCATGGTAATGGGAAGGGATGAAAACTTGCTCATAAATCACTTACACAGGTGGATAGTCTGGATAAGAGATGAGTGAAGAAGCCGGAAATTCATTTTGCGAGAGTCGCAAATTTTCGGTCAAACATGTCATAAATTGGAAACTAAATTAAACTCAATTTAAAAAAAATGTCAATCCATCAGCCAGTCACCAATTTCCACCATTCTTCACCTCTTTGTCCCTATATCGCTCTGTTAGTCTCTCCCTGCTCTGCTCTTACTGCCTGCTGTCATCCTGCTCTCTCCTCCACACACAGCCGACTGGCCACCTCCATTAACAAATCGCCTTATATAGAGGGTGAGGGGGAGTTGCTGACATTACAGAGAGGCCTGCAGCTGATCATATGGGCACTAGGGATTAATCCTTTTCTCCCACCCAGTGATGCTCTAGACAGCATGTGTGGCCGCCATTTTGTGTTTTTTTTTTTGTAAATTTTCTTAGTGACTCTGTACCCACAATCTGACCCTCCCAAACCGCTTGTACCTTCAGATAGCTGATTTTAATCCAAGATCTGTCCTGCGGTTCGTTTGGCAGGTGATGCCGTTATTGTCCTAAAAACAACTTTTAAATTTGCAGCCCTGTGCCCTACGGGAGTGGCCTAGATTGTGTATGCATTAGGCTGGCACAACCTCTCTGTCCCACCTCCCCGCCCTCCTCATCATTAGGAATCTAATGCAATCTGCTCCAGGCAGATTGCTTCCTATTCGTCAGCTGTGAGAGGACGGCACATGGGCTGGATCGTTCAGACACCTGTGCAATGTTCAGCATGGAGAAAATGTTCCAGTGGCATTCCTAATGATTAGGAGGGTGGGGAGGAGGGACGGAGGGGTGGTGCAAAGTTAGGGTACAGATATTCCCGTAGGGCACGGGCTGCCAGTTTAAAAGTTGTTTTTTAGCACAACAGCTGCATCACCTGCCAAACTGACCCCAGGACAGATCTTGGACTAAAAGCAGCTATCCGAAGTGGTTTGGGGGGGGGGGGGGGGGTCAGATTGTAGGTACAGAGTTGCTTTAACGGATCGGTTGGAATTTGATTTGTAGAACGAACCGAATTGACAGCGCGATTTGCAGCAAATCTTCATTCGCTTCACTCATCTCTAGTCTGGATAGCAAAGTCTAAGGGGCTCCCATGTTTTTCCTACTTAACATTTGTGCAGAAACCTGGACGTCTCTGCTAGAGCACCAAAGTTGCATCCGCTGAGTAGACTGGTAGAGCAAACTGAAAGAATAGCCTGGATAAGAACAGCATGACATGCAATCGGATCGGGCCGCCATCATCACTCCATCTTCAGTTTTTCAGCACAGTCTGCCTAAATATTCATGCAACTAGTATACCCTGTTGATAAAGGTCTTGTTTTGACCGACACATCCAGCAGTGATATTGAATTCTAAAAACATGCTTTGAACAATAAGTCATCCATGTTGACAACTGTTAAATGTGAAATACAAAAATAAAAGAAAAAAAAATGGTGGCAATTTAATACATTGTGTGCAGTTGATATCCTTTTACTCCGTTAACTGTGTAGTGTGGGTACCGATCAGCTGATCATCTGGGTATCGACATCCCACCAATAAGTCCATTTTCCCTGGAATACGCCTTTAAGCTCTGTTCAGTAGAACTATGGAGATCCGGATGCAGTTTTATTATGCTCATGTGAAAATAGCTGAACAAATGTTAAGATCAAATTATGTCTACCAAATTTACTTAACTTTTTTTTTTTTACTTATTTTAGAAGATTTGGAGTCAGGTCATGTCCTTGCCACATCTATACAGCGCTGGATTTGTTCCTTTATATGTATTTTCATATGTATTTACCAGTACATCTAGCATTATATGTGGTTATATATCTCTGACGATCGTGCTGTAGATGTATAAATAATGACACAATGAACTAGACAAGCGCACAGATATAGAAAGCCGCTTCATTGTGAATTGGATTTGTGCAGAGAATTGTTTTACTAATGGAATTTGTGGGGTTGATCGCAGAAATAGGTCAAGCCAAGTTGAGTTCAGTGTCAGTGGGATCTGGGACTCCAATGGACTGTAACAAAGTAAAAAAGTTAATCATGTGCAAAGAGGATAAGCACAAAAACAACTAATGCAAAAACAGATAAACGCTGCTCTTCTATAAACAATCGGTCTGAAGAATAAGAGCTACTTAAAAGGCACATGTGTCACAATGTGTCAGGCCAGGGAACGTGTTACACAACCTCTTAATCTCTGGGGTATTATTGTCATTAAAGAATATTTCCATTATAAAGAGAATGTTGTGTATTTCATTTAGGTAAATATGAATATGCAAAAGAAGAGCCCGTGGAGCCACATCAAAGAATCTCGAAACACAGGACTAGCCAGATATCCCTCCGGGAAGGACCTAGCCAAGGGGTGTCTCCTGTAGGGAAACCAAAACCACCATATTAAGTGGCCTTATAAGTCAATGTAATGACAAGGGAAAAAAACAAGGCCAGGTAACCATCCACATACAGCTGTTTCGGGGTGTTGCCCCTCATCAGTGTGGAGCAGGATTCTGGCTAGGTGGGAGCAATGCCTAGTAGAGCCATAAGAGAAACAGATCGCTAATCTCAGGGAGACCAGCCAAACAACAACACTGCCGGCTGCTAGTGAAAGCGCTCAATGCAGTGAAGTCCTAGGTGCATTGTACCCTGGGAAACATGAATATGCAAAATAAGAGCCTTTGGAGCCTCATCAAAGAGTCTCGAAACACAGGACTAGCCAGATATCCCTCCGAGAAGGACCCAGCCAAGGGGTGGCTCCTGTAAGGAAACCACCAAAACCACCATATAAAGTGGCCCTATTTAGGTATTTTAGGTAAATAGGCATTTGTTTTTTGATTTTTAAAATGTTCTAAGGTTTTATTGTTTATTCATAAAAATAAATAACTCAATAAACAAACAAACTTAGTATAGCCATATTGGAGACTCAGACTTCCTTTCTGAATGTTATGGATAAACTGCTTTGCAATGTATAGGTGCTCTATGACAGCTACAATGAATGAGAAATATTTGGTCAAAGGGGTTTTCCAATAGGGGACAAGTAATAGATAACAGGGCTCCGACCTCCTTTCCCCCTGGTGATCTCCACATTGGGCCCTGGCTCCTTTGTTTTGAATATAGCCACCATGTGCCGATTCTCAGCATTATTCCTTTTCTATGGAGCTGCAAGAAAGAGCTGAGAGCTGGAGTGCTGTACTTTGCTCTCTCTGGTGGCTCTATAGAGATTGAATAGAGCCGTATGTCATGTTTCGACCTTCTGCTCTATTCAAAACAAAGGTGTCTGATAACTATTTTAATAGATTAAAAAAATCTATACAAATACGGACAAAGTCGGATGAATATGATGATTTTGGCAAGATAGGCGGTGTCAGTAGCCGGGCCGCATGCCCGGCTCCCGCCTCTGCCGGAGTGCGCGGCGGACTGATGGAAACTACGACGGTGTCAATGGCCAACAGTGTCCATAGCAGCCGGCCTGCTACTATAGCATTGTGGCGCTTTCCTCTAATGTAGCTGCGGCTGGGGTTTCACCACCCCCAGCCGATCAGCATAAGGTGTATTTAATTAAAGTTTATGTGACTGACAGCTGACATTCCAGTCAGCTGTCAGCAAGTGGACAGGACCCGGAGTCTCCAAGCAGGACCTGGAGCCCCTGTCACTATCTTCCCTTGTTTAATGTTCCTTGCCTGCGGTAGTGCCTAGTTTACTAGTTTCCTGCACCCTTTGTACCCCTTGGACATGATTTTGTACTCCACTGCTAATTTGGTTTTTGACTTGGATTTCTGACTCTGCCTTTATTGTGTTGTGTATTGTCTTGTTTTGTTCTGTGTTACACTTTGGTAAGATCAGGGACTGCCATCCAGTTGTCTGTTGCCATTTAGGGCTTCTGATGCAAGTAGGTAGGGACAAAGGGGTGGGTGCCAGTGTCAGGGCTTACCTGTCCTTGTGTCTTCCTGTCCCTATCCTAACAGGCAGACTTATCTATCTGTTATCAATAAAGATGAGTAAACCAGATGAAAATTCGTTTTGTGTGGTTTGCAAATATTGAGTCGGATTCAATAAAATTTGAGAATTGAATACAAACAAATTTCATTAAAACAACCAAATTATAGTAGCTACAATAGTGGGACTATTACAGAGTAGCGATTTGTTCAATAGATGTTGCTGTAACAGTGTCAAAAATTGAAAAAAAAAATGTCAATTTCTGCCATGGAAAGCAGTGGACCTTGGAGGATCATCGGTGTAATATCAATTTTCTACCAGGATAGCAGTGGAAATTTGTGCATCAGTGGCAGAAAATCAGAAATCTAATAAAACATTTCACATGTTCCAATCCCCCTTCAAGTACCCTTTCACCTCCCTATGTGTGGCAAACTTTGTGTCCCAAGTTAGTTTACGTGTCAATTTTATTTCAATTTCAATTATTTCATTATAATTTATTTTATTTTTATTTTAATTCAATTTTAATTTTAATACAATTTTCATTTGATCTAAGTTAATTATTATTATTTTTTTTTATTTATTTTAAAAGTCCACTGCATTGGTAAATAAGCAACATAAAATGACACTTTCTCCCAGGACAGCAGTGGACATTGGTGGACCAGGGGCATAATATCAATTTTCTCCCAGGACAACAGTGGATATCGGTAAATGATCCAGTGGATATTTGTGAATGATTACACTAAGGGTCCATTTACACAGAAAGATTATCTGACAGATTATCTGCCAAAGATTTGAAGCCAAAGCCAGGAATGGATTTGAAAAGAGGAGAAATCTCAGGTTTTCCTTTATGACCCGATCTCTGTTTATAGTCTGTTTCTCGTTTTGGCTTCAAATCTTTGACAGATAATCTGTCAGATAAATCTCTGGGGGACATTTATTAAGTCCGGCGTTTTCTGCACCGGCTTAAAAATTTCCCCGCAGCTCAGAAAGTACTGTGATTTATGCCCGTGCGCATCAGTGTGTGCGCCGAGGAAACCTACGCCACCTCAGAGCTGGCATAGGTTTTCTGATGGTTTTTCTGTAAGAAAAATGATAAATTAAGCGGACCTAAGTCCTCGCCCCCATTCTACCCCCTCCACACCCCTTCCCCGCCCCCCCCCCAGGTGTACCGGGTTGAAAATGGCCAGATGCAAAAAAATTTTCACAATTTATTCACATCCAGCCATTTTCCGCCAAAAAAATACACCTTTTTGGCTTGATAAATGAGTGCGGCCATTAAGCTTGTGAGGTGGATGCTCAAATCAATGATGTACTGTAAACAAATTGGTATAACACACTATGGGAGATTTATCAAACTGGTGTAAAGTAGAATAGGCCCAGTTGCCCCTAGCAACCAATCAGATTCCACCTTTCATTTTTAAAAGAATCTGTGAGGAATGAAAAGTGGAATCTGATTGGTTGCTAGGGGATACTAAGACAATTCTACTTTACACCAGTTTAGTAAATTTTCCCCTATAAGTTTACAGCAGCGCCCAGTGAGTCAATAATATGGACTTTGTTTTTACTGGCCTCATTGACTTCGTATAATGCAGAACAGGCACTCAGTTACTTGGTCAACTGGATACTGGCTTGACAGCTCCCACAGAAAATCACAGACAATCTACTCACAATCCACCCTCCTCTCCTCTGCATTCTGTTCCTATCTCTATGTCATTCTCTCCCTGCTCTGCTCTAACTGTCTGCTCCGATCCTGCTCTTCAAAGGGTGTGTGTACTGGAGGAGGGGGTGTTGGGGAGTTTGCTGACATCACAGTGGGGTTTCCAGGTGATTGAAGGGGTGCAAGGGTTTATGGATAATCTCTTCCCGGCAAAGACAGTACTATAAGCTCACATGTGCGACCTCCATTGCAGCCGCCATGTTTAGCGAATTTGGTTAACAAATCAATGTAAATTTGCTTTGCTAAACAAAGCAAATTGATAGCGTGATTTGCAGCGAATCTGATTTTGCCAAATTTGCTTTGCTCATCTCTAGTTATCGACCAAAACAAAATCCAACGTCTAGTGCACCGCGGTAGAACTAACAGTTGCACGCTGTAACAGACCATAATCGCCAATTCGGAAAGAATGTATAAATACAAGACCTATTATTATAAAAACATAAGAGATGAGCAAGCAGACTCTATTAAGTATAGTACAAGCCCGAGTATCGAGCTCACTCGAAACTACTCGATACCTGAGTGAGTACTGCATGCTGCTCCGGTGTTCATGTACATAAAGCCTGTTGAAAGGCTACTGACAATCCAATCTGATTGTGCCAGGTACACTTTAAACAACCTGGCGGGGGGAGTTGGGAAAGATAAGGAATGGTTGTTATTATTTCAGAGTTTCCTTCGAGAAACCATACGTCGTCATCGATAACTCTTCTTTCTGTGCTTCATGAGATTCTTACACTACAATTCATGTGCCACCTCTCCACATTGTTACATAATTACATACACTGTGTCCTTGTTATCAATCCCATTTATTTGGTTTCACGGTAATTTTAAGATCGTGAAAAGGTCGTGAGCAAAATGATCATCTGCATCTGAATATCTCAGAGAGAATAATGGCAGAGCAATTTCATATATAATAACACCTCACGTAGGAGACACGGGAAGAGCTTAAAGTTATATCAACTGCAACGTAACTTTCTTTGTAAAGAGGAGACATGTGGCAATATTCATCTATATACGCTGAATATATGGAGAACAGATGGAGCAGAGCTAAGCCTGTCATCTGTGATAGATTGAGATGTTATCAATACGACTGCAGATAAGTCGACTGTATTATCTCAGAAAGACTGCAGAAAAGAATAAAGCTAGCCATACATATCAGATAGCTGTTGTATGGATGTTCATTCTTACCTAAGACCTGTGTACTAGAGACTAGCACAAATCAACCATGCTCAAGTCCGTCTGAACCTTGATGTCTCATTATTTGAATACCTGTGGCTGAAGAAATTGGATGCAGCCATAGGGAGTCTTGGAAAACATGAAAACAACATATGGTTTATGACTGTATCCTCATTTTCCAGGAAGCCTTAGGGCTGCTTCCAATTTCTTTAGCCAATGGTAATAAAATGCCAAGACTTCCTTGTTTGGATGGACTTGAGCATGCTGGAGTTGCGCTCATCTCTAGAGATAATCAAACAGGGCCGAGGTTCAGGTTCCTACGAACCCGAACCATCGGCATTTGACTCCCACTGCCTTCCCGTTCTGTGGGGAAGGTCGAGAACCTGAACCTCGGCCCTGTTTGATCATCTCTACTCATCTCTACTGTATACTCATACACCCTGGACTTTGTTTTTAAGGGGGATGTAGTAGAAACCTCTGGCTGCCACTTCTCTTCCTGAGAACAAAATTATTGGGCATGTTGAAATCCAACTTTCTAGAATATCTCCCCACACCCTTATCTGCAATGGGGAGAAAAATGGGAGGCCACCATATACATTGGATGGTTGGCCAATCTTGCCAAAATCGTTAGGTTAGGCGAACATTGGTCTAACCCACAAAAATCACCATTTGGTAGCGGGAGATGCAGCATAAGATGGTGGGTCTGGTAACACCCAAATCCTCTCAACTCCAAACTGTTCCAGACAGAGTACACGTCTATTTGGATAAGGCCCTTCAGGCACCCTCTCTCCTCTACTCTTTTTTTCTACAAAACTTTCTTCTCAAAAGCACCTTATCTCTACCTCAACTGCAAGCACCTAAGTAACCTCCAGAATTGTTTCCTTGTATTGTACTGAACTGTATTTTTGCCAAAGTACTACTGTATTGCACTAAGTTACTGCAAGTACACTGTTCTATTTTTGTTCTAAGTGTTGGACTCTGGCCTATTCTTGCGCACCTATACACATTTACAGATGGGTTAAACCTTTTTTGTGCCGGCGAGCACCAAACTGTTCCGGGTGGGTCCTAAACCACTCCAGGCTACAGTAACAACTGCTCAAGTGCCCATTATACTAGCCGACCCGTCAGTGAAACCCACACCATCGGTTGCCCGATCGCTGCATAAGGACATGACCCTTACAGAGCAGAACAATAACTGCAGTCATGGAGAAGAAAGAAGAAAAGAAGAAGCCCAACCAGCTGGTGGGCAAATAGAGAAATTATTGCGGCTTTGAGCTAGTGGGTGGCAGGACAAGCCATGGGATATTGGGTTCCATATGTGTTACAAACATTTAACACCTATTTGGTAATTGCTACTACATATATTGTCGTATACCAACAATATGGACAAGCCCTTTTTCAATCTTTCTTCCTATAGGCACCCCTTATTACAGGCTTCTGTAGGCGCTGGTACAAATAGACAGTGAAAAATAGAAAAATACTGCATGATTCTTTACGCTTTTGATGTCTATATTATTTTTTAATAAGCTTAACAGGGGTTTTTCCAAAAGAAATACATGTAAAGAACGCGGCAGAATAGTAGCTTATCTCCCATGGCAGGAAGTTTATTTTTTATCAGTAGCGTAAAGATGGAGAAGCCTCAGGGGTCACATTCTTTGCTTGCGATGGCAGACATTTCTATTGTCCATCACAAGTCAAGCTTACAATGAATGGAAGGAAAATACCAGAGTCAGTAACATCTTTAATTTATCATGAAATTATTGCCTTTTGAATGGTGCGAGTAATAAGTGACTTTCTGCTGATTCTTTATCTTCTTCATCTCGGTTAGCGGGATGATTTAAACTGTAATCTGCAGGGTTAGCCTTCTCTGAGTGATAAATGGCTTTCTAATTGTAGGGCTGTAACTTCTCAGCAACCAACTTTCTATGAGGAAGGATGGAGAGCAAGCAGAATCCGCTATTATAGAGGAGCCACAGTACAGAGGAAAATTCGGAGCTGTGAAATGTGTATTTGTGCTAAGGCAAAATGATAAGAACGTTTGCTTTTAGTTGACAATGTGAAGACATTAAAGGGTTTGTGCACTTTTGGAACCATTTTATTATTGTTTGAATGCATCCATTTATTTATGAATTTATTTAGAAAACTCCTATGTTTGTATCTACAACTCCTATGTGTCTCCATGGTGACAGACTACAAATGGTTTGTGTAGTCTGCTCTTGGGCATACTCTCTTTCTTCTGTCTCTTGTTTCTAAGGATGTATTCAGACTGTGTTTCTAGAACCAGGTAGGTTGGCATGTACGTTAGCATTAATTTTGACATTCTGCAAATATACAGCAGAAGACAGTAGGATCAGACTACCAAGGCTTTTTAGCCTGTTACCATAGAGACCATTTAGCAGGAGCTATAGCTACGCAGGACTTAAAGTTATATTGTCACCTGCTTCTCATATCAGGAGTTCTCAGCACCGTTCTTAAGCTTATATTCTGGACATTTCATATCTTACCATATCATGGATTTCTTGGTGGTCTCTCCCCTCACTGTTGGTGAATAGTGCATTAGGAGTGGGCTAGGCCTAGAGGCTTGGGCCCTGCCCCCCTAGGTCAGCCCTTTCCAGTGGCGACAGAGGGGCCTAGATGATCATGCCACAGAGGGGGCGGAGCACACAGCACCAATTTGGGCAGAGGTATGGGGCACCATGGCCGTTAAGAACTGCCCCTATTGCACTGTCCACTACAATAACGTGCATTTTTGAGGGGAGAGACCACCAAAAAATCCTTAATAGGATAAGACATGAAATGTCTAGAATATAAGCTTAAGAACGGTGCTGAGAACTCCTTATATGGAAAGGGGGTGACAATATCACTTTAAAAATGATCTTTTATAGTGAGGCAACAGCTTGAAAGTGTTAAAGTGACTTTACCTCCATGATCAGCCACTGATCTTAAAGAGGATGTATTACCAGGTACATCCTCTTTAATCTGACACAGGGATAGAACTGCGCCTTCACTGGCAAGCAGATGCCGCGGCCCAGTTTCCGTGTACAGCTCTGTTTTATCCACGGGTGCCGGGCCGGTGCTCAAGCACTGGAGGTGGACTGGCCCGCCCCCAGTGGGAGGGAATTCCCTCCCCTGTATGACGCGGCTCCGTTATAATCATTGGAGCCGCGTCGTACTGGGGGAGGGAATTCCCTCCCTCTGGTGGCAGGCCAGCCCGCCTCCAGTGCTTGAGCACCGGACCGGGACCCATGGATAAAACAGTGTCGTACACGGGAACCGGGGAGCGGATCGAAAAACGGACCGCGGCACTGGCTTGCCCATGCCCGATACCTATGTCAGATTAAAGAGGATGTACCTGGTGGTACATCCTCTTTAAGAACAGGACTTCTAAAAAGTAAGATCCACCCCCCCTCTACCCTCTGCAATGAACTGGCACTTATTCCCTATTTTCTGGACTGGTATGGTAATGGTAATGACTTGACAATATCTATCCTACATGGTGGGTGCATGCTCATGAGCTGAACTTGTTCCATACACTGTGGGTGCTGGCTGTTATTTGGGGCCAATGCTTTGTCCCAGGACTAGAGATGATTGAACATCGGAAAATTTTAGGTTCTATAGAACTTGAAGCTTGTCGAACTTTCCGCATTTGATTCCCGATGCCTTCCTGTTCCGTGGGGAAGGAGGAGACAGCCCAGGTGCCGCCTGGAATTCCAGGATTCACCCTAGGTAATAGGCTTAATCCCGGAATTCCAGGCAGTACCTGGGCTGTCTCCTTCTTTGCCACGGACCGGGAAGGCATTGGAAATCAAATGGGGAAAGTTCGACAAGGTTCAAGTTCTATAGAACCTAAGATTTTCCGTTGTTCGATCATCTCTACCCAGGACGCCATCAGTGATTATACTAATACCATGAGTTTACCCCCTAATTTCTGTCATAAATATCAATTGTATCAGTTTGGGGGTTATATGGAAAAAAATGAAATGACATTTACGCCAATAAATTCCAACTAATAGCATTAAATAAATATGTTTTTTTATTATGTCCATACCTAGTTAGCCACAACATCATTAAGGAACAACAAGGTGGCACTTCACCAATGTAATGCCATACCAGTGTTTTAGTAACCCCCAACTAAGAATTCACATGACAAGTATATGGTTAGACGCCAATTCTTTAGTTGTTGAACACTACTGCATAGAGTCTAGCATTTCTTTATTGCTTTTTGAGTATTTATTCTATTTAAACAATTTCTATTTCTGTAGCTTAAATGAGGTTTTACCCTGTTGGTAAATATGTGATGGATTTAAGCCATGTACATGATGGTCTAAGAAGTCAATGGTTTCTTTTGGCTCCTTTAGCTCTTACTCACTTACTTCCAAAAGGTTACTCTATCATATTAGTTAAAAAGGTTTTCTGGAACTATAATATCGATGGCCTAGCCCTACAGAATCATCAATATCGGATGAGTGAGGGCCCCAGAATCCCCATCGATCAGCTACTTGAAGAAGAAACCTTAAGTGCCTTTTTTTTAAGAAATCAACAGGGATTGTGATCACAAGCAGTTTTGCCATATAATCTCTCTCTATTTTTTTATTATTATTTTTCATTAGTTTTCTACGTTTAAATAAACTTTATATGTATGGTCCCTCCATGCCAATATTTGGTCTTTTTTCGGTTAAAAAAAATAAAGAGACCAAACACAGAAAGCTGAAGTCCTTTTCAACTAACACAAGGAAAGACACCTGTTCATCATGCAGATTGTATATCAGCTGAGGGAAATTAACTTCGGATAATCATATTATTAACTTTTTTGTTAATATTATCAGTTCTGCAGTTTACCAGGAGACAATGTTCTTTGTTATGTAACAACTTAGTATAATGTCACTGTGTGGTTACTAAAGGTTGAGGTTGTAAAATACGACATAGAGAGAAAGGAGCGGCTGCACATCCCACCTACGGCTGATACTAATGTCGCTAGGCCTATTTTAAAAACCAACACCAGGATGTTGGTATATAATTTGATCAAACCATATTGCCCTGTGTACCACGTGCAGGTCCCCTGGTTCACACGGGTCCCTACGCTAACTCCACACTGTGTGAGTCAGCGACTGCCAACCCCGCAAAGCATACAGGGAAGGGAGGCCATGGAATGGCCCTGCAACCCCAATGTCACATGACTAAACTCAAAATCCCCCCCCCCCCAAAAAAAAAAAAACCCAGACGGCACCACCGGCGGGGAAGGCTGCCCCCAAAACAACACAAGTATGAATAAGGCATTGCACTCACCACCACCGCTC
Organism: Dendropsophus ebraccatus; assembly: GCF_027789765.1. NCBI lineage: Eukaryota > Metazoa > Chordata > Amphibia > Anura > Hylidae > Dendropsophus > Dendropsophus ebraccatus. Next base: position 23,445,313 of record NC_091454.1, on the reverse strand, counting down.
CATCTTGACTCTCTGCCCATCTCGGGTGGATTCAGTCATCCGCTCAAAGAATTGACATGTGACTTCTTTGGGTGGACAATGGAATCCACCTGACCATAAAATGGAGCCTATAGACGGAACTTTAAGCAGGAGTGCGGGGGGGAGGGAGGGGGGGGGGAGTTGTCGGCGAGAGACGAAATCCGTGGCAGATTATCCATCTGATTTTTGTAGTGTGCAAGGGCCCTAAAGCTTGTAGTGGGTGTTTCTGGTTCTTTTGCTAAATGCAAGGAAGAGGAATGGTCACATGTATCATGTGATCACATGATAAATTAGGTAGAACCCCTAGATACATGTATTTAAGCTGACAATGAATAGGGAATAGGAAACAGATACGAGAAGTTAGCAAAAGTAGTAAACAACTCTAGGTAGGTAAGAAAGATACAATATTAGAATACCAGTACACATTATTTACTGATATGGACTGAAGTGAATAGTGGCAAAACTATAGGAATACTATAGAGAAAAATGAGAAAAACAAGACTATACTGTGTATATAAACATACCAAAGGATGAAAAAGAAGGTTTGTAGAGAAAACACAGTTGGAGAACTTCTTCATACACGAAAACACTGCACTAACTTTGCAGACGGCACCGGCGCATATAATTATGCAACAGGCAAAAAAAGATTCACGTCGTGAAGAAAAATCCAGAGGGAACTGCCAGAGATATAATGTGTAACGCATGAATATTTTAGCTAAATAAATAAATAACAAATCATCACCTTGATGTATTATTTGATTATCAGCCTCTCTCGATGGGCACGTCTCTCTTTGGCAGTTCCCAAAAAGATAAGAGGTTGTGCTGAAGCTGCTCGAATACTGAACAGGAGCTAAAGAGAGTTTGTATACAACAGAGGAGGCTGCTGCATGATAGGACTGTGTAAGAGGTATGTAGAACGAGAGGATCAGGCCAAGAACAGGACCAAATAGCATATGTCCAAGAAATCTTCTTCTTATCGTTGAGTATTCACGATATATCTCATTCCTAATACAACATGTTGAAGTAGCAGGAATCCATTCAGCCTCTTAGGTTTTGTTCAGCTATGGGAGTCTGTAGACAACGACTGTATGATACCTTAAACTTCACCTATCAAGTAAGCCACACCTTAAAGGGGAACACCAGCGATCTCATAAAAAAAAAAAAAAAAAATATATATATATATATATATATATATATATATACAAAAAGCATAAAGATGTATTCACTGTTCCCTACCTTTCCTGCTTGTCTATGCTGCTTCTGGCTCCGGATTAAAAGTTTTACAAATTATTCATAATGGCACACGGCCAGAAACTACATCACCCAGCATGCAATGCACCTCAGAACCATCTGCTGGGTACCCACCTCAGTATCTATCAGTACCCAGTATCTATCTATCTAACAGGGTTAAATCTTTCTCATCCAAAGTTCCTCTTTAAAAAGGGTGAGCACTTTAGATTTATTTAATTTATTTTTTTTAACCCCTAGGCGACCCTGGACGTACATGTACGTCCAGGGCCGCCTCCATGTGTTCAGAGTGGGGCCGTGGTCCCGGGTGCCGATCGTAGCCCGGGACCGCGGCTATTAGCGGTCACGGTCCGATCGATTACTAATAAAGTAATCGGATGCAGTTGTCAAAGTTGACAGCTGCATCCGATTACTTGATGCAGACGATTCCTGGTGTCTAGTGGGGTGGATCGCTTCTCCGGCCCGTAATGGCGATCCCGACTCGGCACTCGATTGCTTCCGGCTGCAGCAGCCGGAAGCAATCATTGTGCCTATCTTATCGATCTATGCTGCATATCTATACAGCATAGATCTCAATGAGAGATCAGTGTACTTATACTAGAAGTCCCCCAGGGGGAATAACCCTAACCCCAGGGGGGAATAACCCTAACCCCAGGGGGGCTTCTAGTATAAGTGTAAAAGTTTTTTTTTTAAGTGTTGTTATTAATAAAAAGCCCCCTCCCCTAATAAAAGTCAAAATCACTCCCCTTTTCCCATGTTATAAATAAAAATAAATAAACATGTTTGCTATCGCCGCGTGCAGAATCGCCCACACTATGAATTAATCACATTCCTGATCTCGCACGGTAAGTGGCGTAAGCACAAAAATCTAAAATTGCGCATTTTTGGTCGCATCAAATCCATAAAAATTGTAATAAAAAGCGATCAAAAAGTTGCATATGCGCAAACAAGGTTTCGATAGAAAGAACACAACATGGCGCAAATAATGAAACCTCACACAGCCCCATAGACCCAAGGATAAAAGTGCTTTAAGCATGGGAATGGAGCGATTTTAAGGAACATATATTTGTTAACAATGGTTTGAATTTTTTACAGGCCATCAGATACAATAAAAGTTATACATGTTACATATTGTTGTAATCGTATATCATATATAACGAGTCAGTTTTACCCCAGGGCGAATGGCGTAAAAATGAAAAAAATAAAAAATAAAAGAAATTTTTCTATTTTTCAATTTCACCACACATTAAATTTTTTCCTGCTTTTGCAGTGTTTTTTATGAAAAAATTCAGCCTGTCATTGCGAGGTACAATTAGTGGCGCAAAAAAATGTTAAGCCAATCTCAATAATTCCCATTGGGGGGGCAAGGTACAAAAACTGAATACAAGAGAATAGTCAGGTAACAGAACCAAGACCAGGAAACAAGAAATAGCAGAGAGAGAGAGAACCCGAGATAGGCTAGCACGCTTCACAAATAAGACTAATAGCTGGCAAAGGATTAACAGACTGAGGAACTATATAGAGAAGGTCAGGGGTCCGGTCTAGAACATGAATGAAACCACGGTCCAGAATCGCACAAGAGTGAGAGGAAAAGTTGTCAAACACTTAGGGAAAACAGAGGTTAACTGTAATGTTGCCAGACGAAACTCAGCAGAAGAGAGGCGGGGGTGGCAGAGGAATCAATCACCAGAGCAGAAGGAGTAGGAGAGTGTTCAGACAGAGCTCAGACAAATGTAAAAACATATAAAAAGAAACATGACTACAGGCATGGTCTCAGCCACATATCTAGAGTACATGTCCTATTACTTCCTATTAATGTAATAGCTGGTGGTCCTTCAAAAAACAGGAATTTATTGGGACCAGTTATTATTGAAACAATATTGATAAATCGTTGGACAGAACCAAGCTTTATCTTGAGCAGTCACCTTTCCTGGATCCCAACAATGGCTTCCAGTACTCAGACAACCCCAGGACTTATGGTAAGTCAGAACAGGAGTATCAATCAGAAGTTGCGCAAGAAAATTCATATAAGCTTGTATAAAATGTGAGCAGCAAAAAAAAAAACCTCATCATTAGATGTCAGTGGGTGTAATAGTCACAGGAAATAGTCATGTGGGGTGACTCAAATAAAGTGAAAACAACAAATACACAACAGGACAATACAGACTGAAGGAGTTATCTGACAACCCTTAAATAAACTAAGACATTGCCTAAAACTAGGCACAACAGAATCTGGCATAGACTATTCTCTAAAGATTATAAGATGTCATGACCAGTCCCGCTTTTTATAACAATTTCATGGTCATCCATTGTTTTGCTAAGTCATACTTTTTCCACCCATCAACCATCAACTAACTTTAGATGAGTTACCTAGTTGGTCAAGTGCTATGGAGCAGATTGCTTCTTTTCCCAATTGCTATAGAACTTCTTATAAGGAATTCCCATACTAGGTCTACTCCAGTTAACCCCATACCCACCATATTTACTGATCTTTAATTGTACCTTTTTTAGGCAGGTTCAGGCAGCACAATTCAAGTCAATCTCTTTTATTCAGAGCTCTTACTGTATTCTCCTGCACTGTCATCCATTTTTCGGCTCACACTATCTATTCTAAATACTTACTAATTACCATTGTGTTGCCGATCCCCTACATTCCCCTGTCCCTATCAATGACAGATGAAACCATCTCATCTCTCTTATCTAGGTTCGGCTCCTTATCCTCCCATCTGGAACAGCTGCGCTAATGAATTCATGACTTTTGTCTTTACACAGTCGTCTTAACAATGTATTCAGATGTGTAGAGCTGAGTGTCCCGTCTCCCTCGTCCTTGCACGCCATCGCTAAGAAAGAGTACAAAAAGGACACATATGCCAAGTGCCTGTACTGACTGAAAAATTAATAGGATTTACTCTTTTACGGTTGATCACTTTTTATTGGCCTCAATATGTGAAGGGCTGAGTAAGATCATAAATACTCCGCCACTGATTCCGTACATCGTAAATATAAATGGGGGGAGGGGGTTATCTATCAAACTGATGCAAAAGTGGAGAAGGTGCTCATAACTCATAGCAACCAAACTGAGAAGCAAACTCATTCAATCACAAATTTTTCTGTTGATTTTTTTTTTTTGTAAAAGAAATGAATATAGCATTATAGTGTACCTGTACAGTTATATGAAAAATGATTAGAGTGCAGTACTATGCACAATAATAATTTTTCTAAATTACTTTAGTTTTCAAATTGTCTGCATTCTTGGGTCCTTAAAACTGTGCATTAGGAGATGGAGTCTCCTTCACTGTCTCCATAAAACCCATAGCTATAGTAAGTCCAAAAGTCATATTATTCTATGGTGCTGGGTCTTGTACTGACTGCAGGCGCTATTGAGGCAAAGCCTCCTGATACATCTTCTAGTGCCCAGTTATAAGTGGCCATGAGAGCGCACAGTGGCTGCTTCATACAAGTATTTAGACGCTGATTTGATAATTTAAACAATTTAGAAAAATACTTATTGTGCACAGTGAAGCACTATAATCATTTTTTCACATAACTTTACAGGTACACTTATAGTAACTGGTATTGTGGGTATAAATACCCCTGTGAACATTTTTCCATTTTCCTTTTTGAACATATACTGTAGTAACAGAGAGTAAAGGGGGAAACCTGGGATTGGCCATTTTCCTTCATACTTTATTACAAATATATAAGAAAGTTTTTAATGAACTATTCTACGGATGAGTCCAAGGCTAGCATGCTTAAGCTCGATCGTTCAGTATTTGAATACTGGTAACTGAAGAAGTTAGAGTCTAGGAAAACATGAATACAGCCATAGACTATACTGTAGGACTGTAGGTGGCATCAAACTTCTTCAGCCACTGATATTCAATTACCGGACCGATCGGGTTCGAGCATGCGAGCTTTTGCGCTCATCTCATCTTTAGTAAAGTGCAACTTGGTGACAATTCCCTTTGCTTTTATGTTAGTCAGGACAATTGGGCTTTTATTAACACTGAATAGGGATGTGCAAGTCTTTCAAAGGGGTTTCTGGGAAAACAGACTGATGAGCGATTTACAGGAGACCTCATAAGTCAATAATCGTCAGGGCACCAACCCCTGGCACCCCCACCCAGCTGTTATGCACCTGCACTACACTATGAATGGAGTTGGAAGTAGATGGCTCCGTTCATTGTGAAGTGGTGGCGATGTGTAACTGCAGCTCAACCCCTGATGAGGGACTAGAACCGGTCACTACACAATAAATAGAGCAAACTACTTGATGGGGGGTGCTGGGTGTCTGCACCTATCAGTGATTTATGACCTATCCTGTGGATTTTTAGTGTTTTTTTGCTTGGAAACCTCTTTAATAGCTCTAAGGTAAATTTGATATCTAGGGGAGAAAATACAGTAGATCTTTTAAAGAAAACAAAGCTGCTTATAGTTGAGCAATTCCGGTAGTATGGCACGTGGAATCTTCCTGTCCTTGTATTACCCCTTGTACTATTTATTCTTACTTCAGCTATAATGTAATAATAACACAAAGCAGTTGACATTTTGCATTCTTGTAGGGTCTATGCGTGTTGTTCTAATAACCACATTAACATTTTCTGATACATAATTAGAGCTGGAAATATTAACTTAAAACAAAGGAATTTGAAAGGAATATGGGATTTTTTTTCCTAATAATAATGTCTGTAGAAAAGGGGGTAGTCGACAATGTATTATTAAAGGGGAACTGCAGGAAAAAAAATAAAATACTTGAGAACTCCTCTGTAGGAAACATTGATACATCTAACAGATGAGACTATTTAAAAAAAAAAAAAAATTGTTCTGCAATGCAGACTGTCAAATATGGGCTCTGTACCCACTCAGGATAAATTTAACCACCAACTCCTCTGTACGAAACATCGATACACCTAAAAGATGTTGAGATTGATTTTTCCAAAAATTATTCAGCAATATAAACTGACCAAAATGGATCCTGATCAGTCGATCACTGGTGGCTGTCTGTAGAAAAGGGGGTAGTCGACAATGTATTATTAAAGGAGAACTGCAGCAAAAAAAAAATTATTCAAATCAACTAGTGGGGGTATCAACTGGGGGTGGTATCAACTGGGGGTGTATCAACACGACTTTGTTGCTTTGTTTCCAGCAAACACCGCAGCTAGCTCTTTGCTCAAATCCAACAGTGAAATAGAAAACACAGTATAAACAATGCTTACTGTATTTTTATGTGGAATTTTTATTTATGTAAATTTTTTCAGGCATTTTTTCAGGCATGTGATAGAAAAAAAAAAGAAGAAGCAATGTTTTAAAAGCTGTCCAGGCATCTCTCTTTAGAATTGCCTTAAAGGGAAACTCTGGAGAAAAGAAAAAAATGAAGTCTTCCAGTACAAAAAAATAAATAAAAAATCTCTCCTGCTCTGGACAGTTCCTGACATGGCAGCAGAAAGCACTGTGTCATCCCCTCCATGGTTGAACTTGATGGACATGTGTCTTTTTTCAACTCTATTTATATAACTATGTAAGAATGGAAAGAATACACCACTTCCTGCAGGACATGCAGTAGCTCATAAGTACTGGAAGAGATTTTTAAATTGAAGTAATTTACACAAAAAAAAAATTGGCACCAGTTGATTTTTTTTTCTTTTTTTCTTTTTAACCTTCAGAGTATCATTTTTAAATGTTTTTTTTTTGTAAAATAGCAATCATTGATCAGCATCAGGCAAAATAAATACCTATCCAGCCTGAGACTGAGAGTGGACATCTAAAAGATATGAGAAACAAAGCAAAGACTTTATTTGGAAAACTAAAATTTATTTTAATGAAACTCCGTTGATATTTCACATTTGGAATTCAGTATAGGGAATTTTGTATTTCTCAATGATCCCATTTTTCTTCCTCCTGAGAGGCAAAGTTTGGTGAGCATCAGGTTCATTTAGAAAGAAAAAGCTGAATTCCTGCTCTAATTTCATAAAATCTTAGGCTATGTTCACACTACGTAAGCTCCACAGAAATCACGGCTGTTGTTGCAATGCCCGTGATTCCTGTAGTGCTTACATATTGCTGCAGGCTGAGGGAATCCCGGACGGAGTGTATACACATAGGGGGAGATTTATCAAACATGGTGTAAAGTGAAACTGGCTCAGCCGCCCCTAGCAACCAATCAGATTCCACTTTTCATTCCTCACAGACTCTTTGGAAAATGAATGGTGGAATCTGATTGGTTGCTAGGGGCAACTGAGCCAGTTTCACTTTACACCATGTTTGATAAATCTCAACCAAGGAGTTTTATTTCCAACAAGATGGAGCACCCCATACTACCATTTGTGACATAAGGGGCCATCTTGACCAGCATATGCCAGATGGATTGGACCAAAAGCCTTAGTAGAATGTCATTTATGTTAAATAGACTTCATATTGTTTGAATTTTTAATATATATATATATATATATATATATATATATATATATTGGAGTGTTTAATACCACCATACAACAATTGATAATTCAATTATGTTGTCTGGACACATGCAGAGCCATGATGAAGGACAGTAGGAAACATGTTGACGGATTTTATTGGGTGGCTAATACAATTTAAGGCCATGTACTGCAGTACCGGCCGGATGATCTTTAGCGCCGCTGATTTCTGATGCAGGCGCAACCGTGCGTGCCCCCATCAGAACTCCCTACAGCACACTATGGAGCGTGCGACCAAAGCCGCTCGCTCCATTGTGTGAACTGAGAGGTTTTCTGCAGCCGCTATTTACTGAATAGCGGCCGCAGAAAACTGACATGTCAGTTTCTCGCAGCGCTGCTAGGGATCCTGGTGCAAGCGTATACTATGGGGGAGATTTATCAAACATGGTGTAAAGTGAAACAGGCGCCGCTGATTTCTGATGCAGGCGCATCCGTGCGTGCCCCCATCAGAACTCCCTACAGCACACTATGGAGCGTGCGACCAAAGCCGCTCGCTCCATTGTGTGAACTGACAGGGTTTTCTGCAGCCGCTATTTACTGAATAGCGGCCGCAGAAAACTGACATATCAGTTTCTCGCAGCGCTGCTAGGGATCCTGGTGCAAGCGTATACAATGGGGGAGATTTATCAAACATGGTGTAAAGTGAAACTGGCTCAGTTGCCCCTAGCAACCAATCAGATTCCACTTATCATTTTCCAAAGAGTCTGTGAGGTGAGGAATGAAAGGTGGAATCTGATTCTGTGGAATCCAGTTCTACTTTACATCATTTTGATGCATCTTCCCACTTATCCTTGAAGTTCTCTTCAATATATGGCATAATAGTTTGCTATAGTAAGTTCAAGTAAATGGCACCAATTACAGTACCATCAACAATATTTTTTTTAGTTTTGATAAGCCAACGCGATCAACTCATAATTTTGAAATCACTAAAGTCAGACTAAATGAATGAATGAATGGATGTGTTATTTTTTTATCCCTTTAACTTTTTTTTTTCAGCAATGTAATATACAGCAATAACAACTGTGACCATCTGTTCATCTTGAAGGTGAAAATCATATGGGTCACCATCTCAGCAATTGTCATGTCTGAAAGCTTTCACAGACCTCTAACGTTTTCAGGTGTTAATAGGTAACATAAGGATTTCCATAGAGTTTCTCTCCATGATCATCTGGTCTTTCCTCATAAATCATTCGCGATGATCGACGAGAACAGTGCCTCATCTTATGTACAAAGGCTATATTGGTAATATTTGGGTCAAATTAAACTTTTGAAGAATTAAGGACTGAATACATTGCTACTTTATTTTAGTAGCTTTTATGCTACTTGATCAAAAAAAATCAAAAACAACAAAAACAAATGGCTGTATCCATGTTTTCTTATTCCCACATTTTGCAAAACACAAAAGCTACAGACGGGGTAAGCCCGTAGTGGATACTATCCCCGCCCGGCATCATGTATCAATATGATGGTGGGAGCCAGGAAAGTATTTAAATCTTTGCAGCACTGTAATAAAACCGCTGCACGGCTGTGTCATGAACAAGAAGAGCCCGTGGAGCCTCGAACACAGGACTAGCCAGATATCCCTCCGGGAAGGACCCAGCCAAGGGGTGGCTGCTGTACGGAAACCACCAAAACCACCATATTAAGTGTCCCTATGAGTCAATGTAATGACAAGGGAAAAGCAAAGGCCAGGTATCCACCCACATAAAGCTGTTTCGGGGTGTTGCCCCTCATCAGTGTGGAGCAGGATTCTGGCTAGGTGGGAGCAATACCTAGTAGAGCTATTAGAGAACCAGATCCCTGTAATGTGTCATTACAGGGCCGCGAAGATTCAAACACTTTCCCCGCTCCCGGCATCATATTCCTACATGTTCCAACATTCCATGTCTCATCTAAGGGCTTCATCCAACTTCTTCAGCCAACGGTAATCAAATTTAGAGGGTTCGGGTTCGAACAAACCTGGAAGTGCTTGAGATTCACTCATCTCTTATAAGGAATTATTTGTCTACACCAGGAGGAGAGTGAAGGAGATCTCAAGGACTTTTCTTCTAATCTTAGTTCTTTGAATCCGGCAACTTTTCCTTTAGTTGCATACAATGCCATTAAAACATGGTTTTTGCTTTTTGTGTTGAAGCCCGATTGTTCCAGAATTGAAGATTGTATCTCCTATACAATTCTTTTGAGTCTTTCAGTAGAAGAAAATTTTGCAATCTTCATCACATTTACAGCTATTTTGTAAAATCATCTTTTGCGGAAAACTTTAATTCTTCCTTTTGTGGCTATAGAACATAATTACCGTAATAGATTCATCACAATTAAAGCGGAGGGTTACTGGAATCGCAAATTTCCACTTTGTATCTGTTCGACTTTCGTTCCGCTATAAAGAGACTGTTGGCACTTGTACAGAGAAAGCATTGATGTTATCATATTAATCAATATTTATTCTAATATAGCTAAAATCATGATGTGGTTGCAGCCAGGAATGTGCAGGTGTTATTCTGGGGGCCAGTTGGGACTTGGGTAGTTTCCCAAGTCAGCAATATTGGTGTCATTACAGCTGGAGTTGGATTTCTGGCCCGAAGACACTATCCTGGTATAAAGAGCTATGAGGCGAGGGGGGTTGCACAGATGGTACCATCCTCCAACCTCCAGGGCACACCTAGTGGATCATGGTTGACGAATTGTAATAGGGTGCTCATGGTGTTTAGTGTAAAATGCAGCCAGACACCAACTGTAATGTAACTAAGGAACAATGGACAACTTCACAGTAGATTCTCAAAGACAAAGTCTTAAGGTGAACATAAAAGTTGGCGTCCAGCTCCAATGTACAATAAAATCTAGGGCCATTCCAAACATTCCTGTGTCTAAGGAGGATGGGCGGCAGGTGGGAGAGATAACTGACGGCCAGACGAACGTTCATCCATCAGTTATTGAAGGTGTATGGCTTACACCTTAATATATACAATACATATAATGCCTGGCTGACTCTCGGTAAATAACGTGAAAGGAGAGTAAAAGATAGCCACCAGATCCAACATAGAATAAAATTAAAATTGATTGTATCCATGGAGACCCAAACTTTCAGATCAGAGGTGGATTTCACGGCTAATCTGGAAGCCCGACTGGTGACAGACACACTAGCAAGTTCTGCAGGGATGGCGCCCCATGTCCCCCTGGCACACCCGTAAGCACTTCCTCGACACCCCACACAGACAGGGTCAGCATAGCTGTTTGACTGCAGGATCACCGTCACCATTACTTATACAGAAGAGAAAGGGGCTTGTGTAGCCAGTTCAGCTACAGCGGGGCCCAGGGCAGTGCAAGAGTCCAAGCCTGGCAGCCCCTCCGTTGCCCTGGGCCCCCGTGCAGCCAGCTGAACAAGCGATATTTCCACCACTGGCATGGTCGCAAGGCTGCATTCACATGTCCTGTAAAATTGTCTGTGGTTGCGGATCCATGACCACGGACAATTTTAGGAACCATTCAAATGAATGCAGCCATTTACACGATCCGTGCCGCGACTCCCACCGTGAAAAAATAAGACATGTCCTAGTGCGGATCGCAGCACGGATCCCGCCCGGCAGCAGAGGTGACAAGAGCGCAGAAGACGACTACTTTACTACTTCCCTTGTGCCGGTAAACATGTCGGCGAGCAGGCTAGTAGTTCTCTTCTACGTTCCTGTCTTCTGCGCTCCTGTCATCTCTGCTGCCAAGCAGCAGAGGGGCTCCATTTCTATTGGGGGATCCGTGCCACGATCCTCCACCGGTCATCGTGGGGTGGATCGTGGCACGGATCATGTGAATGAGGCCTTAGATTGATTGCTGAATCTAAAATTGTGCCCCCATTTTTAATAGTTGGCGCATAACTTGCTTCTCTAAAACTGGCCCAGTACGTAAGTTGTCCCTGATGTAGGAAGTTTCTTGAGATGGCCTGGTATGCAAGTTTTTTGACCACCATCTTAGTGTTAGAAAAAAACTTGGCTAAGGGGGCAAGATGATTAACAGAATAAGAATTACCCACCGGTCACCCCGGCACCACCCTGATGGTTTTTATTTACTTGGCTGTAGGGATGCCTAGAGATGAGCTAACCGGGCTGAGGTTCCGATTTGTACGATCCCGAACCATCGGCATTTGACTTCCGCTGTCTTTCCGTTCTATAGAGAAGGTGGTGACAGCCCGAGTCGCATCTGGAAAACAAGGATACATCCTATTACCTAGGCTGTATTCCTGTTTTCCAGGCGGGACTCGGGCTGCCACCACCTTCTCCACGGAACGGGAAGAAAGCAGGATTCAAATCCCGATGGTTCTAGTTCCTACGAACCCGCACCTTGGCCTGGTTTGCACATCTCTAGAGATGACCATTGTGTCTGTTGCAACCAATTTACTGCCCCCAGTGGTCTTGCATTTTACACTGCTGGGACCAATGATCGGCTTCAGGGATCAAGTAGATTTTAGGACCCTGTTGCGACTGCTGTCTCAGTAGCCCCTCCAATGCCAAAGCCAGTCATTATCCTACTCCACTTATGGTCATTCTGGTAATGCATTAACGAATACGTACAGTATACAGCAGATGGGCAAATTTACACTTATAATAGTCGCTTGATATTAATCTATTATTTCTTTAGCTCACAAAAACTTGCATGAAAGAGATAGAGGATAATTAATAGGACCTAACAGGACAGGTTCCTCTGCTGTGGGGATAATACAAAAAGTCAAACAGAACAAGAAAGACATTGTATGACAAATACCACGAACAGGATCATAATTATTTGAATAAGTGAATAGAGAAATGAATGGATGATTGGAAAAAGACCCGTGTTTAAATAGAGAACTACAAAGTGAATCACCGTGATCATTCATTATAAGAGATATAATTATCATTAGACCAGCAGAGTTAAGATAAATGGTTGTCACAAGGATTGGATGGGAGATAAAGTAACACCTCCTGTGCCAGTAGGAATTTTGTAGCTTGATCTCCCAGGATGGTGTTCGGAGGTTACATAACACTAATTATTAATACAGTCTCTGCATTCTACAGTCATTTCTTAATGGTAACGTGTTACGTAATTTTTTTCTCTAGAAGGTACCGACTTCCGTCTCTTCAATAACGGCCATAGGCGGAAACTCTGTAGGTCAATTTCCAATCTTTTCTGACCCCTTGGTTTATGATATCACTCTTCAGTAGACCTTATTATATTGTTATGACATTCTTAAAGGGGTTATCCAGCAAAAATCTTATTCTGTCGAATTAACGGGTCTTAGAAAGTCATTTACATTTGTCATTTATTTTTATGTAAAAATCTCATGACTTCCCATACATATCAACTGCTGTATGTCCTGCAGGAAATGTTGTTTACTTTTTAGTCTGACACAGTGCTCTCTGCTGCCACCTCTATCCAGGGCAGGAGAAGTTTTCTATGGGGATTTGTTGCTGCTCTGGACAGTTCCTGTCTCGGACAGAGGTGGCAGCAGAGAGCAGTGTGTCAGACTGAAAAGAAACAACATTTAATGCAGGACATATAGCAACTGATAAGTATTGGAAGACTTGAGATTTCGAAATAGAAGTAAATTACGAATCTATATAACTTTCTGGCACCAGTTGATTTGAAAGAAAAAGATTTAATGTTTTTAACTAATTTAATAGAATAGGACTCTAGTCAAAACTATTAACAGATGGGCGTTTCCAGGTTGTTTTCAGGAAGTTTTAAAGGGGGTTTTCTCAAGAAGGTAACATGACTGATTGTTGGGGGTCCTACAGATTACACCCACATCAGTCTTGAGAACTGGGGTCTTGAGTGTTGATATTTGAATGGAGTGATGGCCAAGTGCATTTCCCTTCTTTCCAAATTTATAGGACTAGTGAAGGTAAGCTAGAGCTGGACAAGGTTATTTTTGGCAGTCACCCCATTAAAATATTGGGACCCCCTTTTTATGATAAGTATTCAGACCTATAAGACACTTATCGTCTCCTGAGTGACAAGTAAAAAAAACCCTTTAAAGAGAATGTGTCATCAGAAAATGACTGATTGTTTAAATAATGTTTTTATGGTAAATATTTTTTAAAGAATTTTTGGTGGGTTTTTTTACCTTCATTTTCGATTTTTCTATCTATATTATAAATTAGTCCTGAAATCTTGCAGTTTTCATTCTCACCACTGGGGCTAAAACTAAACCGAGACTTCCTGTTATGTCTGTTGTAATAAGAGGAGGCTGCTCTACCCCAGTAGATAGAGAAGACAATATCAGCTCCTTGTGGATTGACCTCTTAAAAGGTCACAGAGTAATGTTTGGTTTTCTTTCTTTTTAATAATTCTTTTATATATGTGATTCAATAAATTTTTGCCAAATAAATCCTTTTTTTTTCTCCTTTGGTTTTTGTTTAGTATTGGTGCTGTAGTAGCATAACAAACTTCATGCTTATAAGGAGACACTGATCATCATTATTTATTTATATATTTCTTTGCACGTGGACAAATTTTGAGTAAACCAGTAGATAGAGAAGACAATAGCAGCTCCATGTGGAATGACCTCTTTAAAGGTCACAGAGTGCACTCAGTAATGTTTTACATTAATCTCCCTCTATTGGCGTCTATGTCCATGAGTCTTGCTGTAAAGCATGCCACTAAATGCTGTGAAAAAAAGGGTAGCTCCCATAACAAGGTACAAAAAGCAAAATTAAAAAAATTACAATAATAAAATAGTTACAGATCAGACTCTGTCTTTAAAAAGGATAAGTGCTTCTTAAGACACATTAATACTCATGCAAAGAGAGCACAATAGCTGTCGTCAATAATAGCTATCCATGTAAGAAAATGTATCTGTCCATATCCTCTCCGCTCTTTTCCTACTTAAAAAAACTGGCCTCAGTTCAATGTTTCATTTATAGAAGGAGTGTCTGCCCTCTTGACAGCATATGCACATCTCTGGACTGTCAATGGGGTGGGACTGACTGTAATTGACTGGATGTGACCACCCGGTTGACAGTGTATGCCCTAATTAGCATATCTGGGTAGAATATGTTTAGTAGAGGGCCCACTTGGACTATGATGTGTGACATCTTTCGAAGAGACTACAGGAGTTAAAGGATAATATTCTCTATTCAAACAGCTAGACCTTCAAGTACAGGGCTGGGGAACTTGCAGCCCTCCAGTTGTTGTAAAGATATAGGGGGAGATTGATCAAACTGGTGTAAAGTGAAACTGGCTCAGTTGCCCCGAGCAACCAATCAGATCCCACCTTTCATTTTCCAAAGAGTCTGTGAGGAATGAAAAGTGGAATCTGATTGGTTGCTAGGGGCAACTGAGCCAGTTTTACTTTACACCATGTTTCATAATGGTCCGTTTACACAAAGCTATAATTCGTCCTATCGATCGTTTAAAGATTTTGAAGCAACGATTTGGTTTTTGTAACAATCGATGTTCAGACGAATTAATCCTTAGAAAAATCTTTAGAAAATTTGTCATGAAAATTGTTATTGCGATCGTTTTTAAGATCGCTTAAGCCCATCTCACACATAGGGCGAATCGTTGAAAGACTGTTTACACGAAGAGATCTGCGAATTTTTAGCAAACGACGTTTTGAGAACATGTTGAAAGATCATAACGAACGATTTCTAGCTCATCGATTGATCGCTCGCTGGGTTTACTCGAGCTGATTATCGCTTACATGAGGTCGTTATCGCAAAAATTTTAACGATAATCGCTCTGTGTAAAAGCACCATTAATCTACCTCATTACTCCTATCATCCCTGGACGGCTAAAGCTTTGGCTGTCCAGGCATGATAGGAATTGTACTTTTGCAACAGCTGGAGGCCCGCTGGTTCCTGTTTCCCGATCTAGTGTCATATACCAAATTTGTATGTCTTTGAGCTTCTATGGGATACATAAAAAAAGCTCAATTTCAAGTTTCCTATTTCCCTCCAGTACTTCCACGGACAAAAATAAGTATTATACAGTGCCCGTTCAATTGGGTCCTCCAGAGAGAGAGAGAGAGAGAGAGAGAGAGAGAGAGAGAGAGAGGGAGAGAGAGATGTTCTCTATTCTGATGAAAAGGTGAAGATTAGAGATGAGTGAACCGGGTTCGGGTTCGAGTCCATCCGAACCCGATCGTTCGGCATTTGATTAACCGGGGCTGCTGAACTTGGATAAAGCTCTAAGGTTGTCTGGAAGACATGGATACAGCCAATGACTATATCCATGTTTTCCACATAGCCTTAGGGCTTTATCCAAGTTCAGCAGCCACCGCTAATCAAATGCCGAAAGTTCAGGTTCGGATGGACTTGAGCATGCTCCAGGTTCGCTCATCTCTAGTGAAGATCCTAATTTGCATAGAAGGGTATGTGAAATGTTTTAATCTTTTTATCTTTTTTTTTTTTTTTCCTGAAAGAGAACTTTCTTCCACTGTCAAAAACTACTTTTTTTCCTGTTCACCAAAAAACTCATTGCAAAAATATATCGACTTTATGACTCGAAGGTAAATTACTCTTCATGGAAACCTACATGAATGCATTTCAGACATTATAGAATTCTTCATTCAATTGATTTAAACAATGGCTGCAGAGCGGCTCAGATTCGGCATTCGGCTGTCAGAGCGGTATCATTATCTCGGTACTTTTTCAGCAGAGCTTTTCACGTCATCCAGAACACATTGTTTTCCTGTCTTTCCAGGAGTGCTCTGAGCTTTTACTGCTTACCTTGATTGTGTATGAAAATGAATACTTAATCCCATCCTCCATAACAATTGCAACGCTCAATGATACTCCTATACTGTCACCGCGCTCGTGTATCATACAAATAACGGCTTGTGTCCTCTACCGAGAAACAATGACTAATAGTTTCTCCATTCATTGTTATCAAAGCTTTTTGTTATTTTGCTTATTTTTAATTTTTTACAAATACACCTAAAACTTTTGTTTTATTCGGTGCAATTTTTTAAGCCTTGTCACTTTTAACAGGTAATTTCAAAGTGTTTTGATGCATCATCTTAAAAGGGAAACTATCAGCAGGTTGGACCAATCTAACCTGCTGATAGATTTCTACTGCACATGGAGCGCTGAGGATGAAGGTATGTTCTTACCTTCATCCTAGGTGCTGCTCCTGTCCAGTTTGTAGTATAAGTCTGCATCTGATATGGTCATCAGGCACACTGGGGATGGGGCAACCATCCCCAGAGCGCTAATCAAGCCCAGGCTGGCCTGTTCCTTCCAAAAATTCTTAATGGAGTGGGCTGGTTGGGACATGGCCATATCGTACTCTAGGCGCAGTTGAGCCGCCCCAAATGCTCCAATTATAAAAGTTCATTCTCGGCACTCACCATCATGTTTCACAATTATTATTTTTTTATTGTAGAAAAAAGTCCATCACAAAAATATATAACGGAAACAGGAGACGTCCTTTTGCCGCCATATATATTTGTGATGGACTTTTTTCTACAATAATTTTTTTTTTTTGTGAAGCATGATGGTGAGTGCCGAGAATGAACTTTTATAATACTGCTGGATTTTTTTCTTACTACGAGCACCACCCTAGACACAGAAGTGCCGTCTAAAACCCTTTTTTTCCAAATGCTCCAATTAGCCTTAAGGGTAAATTCACACGGGTGTCTTGCATAAAAAAACCGCAGCTAATCCGCAGCTAATCAGCAGCTAATCCGCAATACACATATTATTCTTATTATTATTAATACATGTATTGCGGATTAGCTGTGGATTAGCTGCGGATTTCTTATGCGAGACGCCCGTGTGAATTTACCCTAAAGGGGTTGGCCACTTTATAGTAAAATAGTTTTGTGTGTAGTATAAGTAAGTGTATTCACATTACTTACTGACAGCAGCTCCCTGTATACCTCATAGAGCTAAAAACAGACTCCACTCCTCCAGGTTGTGCTGCCCTTCTTTCTGGTGAGTCTGTCCAAAAGATGGCCGACATGGAGGAGCATGTGACCATGCCCCGCCTTCAGTTTCCTCCATAGGCCTATATAGGCTCAGTGGTAGACACTGGGGCGGGGTATGGTCACATGCTCCTCCTTGTCAGACATTTTATGGCTCACCACAGAGCAGGACAGCACAGTCTGGAGGAGGGGAGTCTGATATTAGCTCTATGAGGTACACAGGAAGCTGCTGCCAGTATATACAGTGAGTACACAGGAAGCTGCTGCCAGTATATACAGTGAGTACACTTACTAATACTGGACACAGAACTATTTTACTATAAAGTAGCCAACCCCTTTAAAAGACTCAGGAGTGCAGTACAAACTGAATGGAAACAACACCAATGATGAATGTAAGGGACTTATCTTCATCCTCAGTGCCCCGTGCACAGTAGGGAGGTATCAGCAGCTTAAATTCGTCTAACCTGCTAATAGTTCCCCTTTAATAAAAACTGACAAAAACTTCTCCTTGAGAAATAATCTAGTTCTCAAGGAATTTTTTTCCAACTTGAGATTTTGCTGGATATAAACAGCACTTGTGAAATGGTATATCCTTCACACTTTATCTGTGCATTAACTATATGTTAATGAACAAGTGAACAATTAGGTCAGTGAACAGGAAAGTAGCTCAAGTATTTATGAGTGTTCATTTTGAATGCAAATGTCACACACATTCATTTATTTATTTTATACATTCTTTTTTTAAAAAAAAAAACTCAACTCCTTTTTAACATTTTTTGTGTATTTTTTTAATTGTTTAAATTTAGGGTCTGCCCAATGCAGAATTTTTTTTTTATAAAGAAAAAAAAGGGGGTGGGGGAGAATCACTCCCCTCAACAATCTCTATTTTAAAGGAGAAGTCTGTTGAAAATTTTTATTAAAGTATTGTATTGCCCAACAGTTATACAAATCCCCAATATGCACTTATTATGGGAAATACTTATAAAGTGTTTTTTTCCCTGAACTTACTACTGCATCAAGGCTTTACTTCCTGCATAAAATGGTGATGTTACTTCCTGGATAGAATGGTGATGTCACTTCCTGGATAACATGGTGATGTCACTTCCTGGATAAAATGGTGATGTCACTTCCTGGATAACATGGTGATGTCACCACCCGACTCCCAGAGCTGTGCGGTCTGTGGCTGCTGGGGAGGATGATGGCAGGGGGATGCTCAGTGTCTCTCCAGTGCCCTGTATCCCTCAGTGTCCCCCTCCCATCATCCTCTCCAGCAGCCACAGCCCACACAGCTCTCGGAGTCGGGTCGTGACATCACCATTTTATTCAGGAAGTGACATCACAATTTTATTCAGGAAGTGAAGCCTTGATGCAGTAGTAAGTGCAGGGAAGCACTTTATAAGCATTTCCCATAATAAGTGTATATTGGTGATTGACACAATATATGGCATTGACACAAAGCATAATGGCCCAGATTTACTAATATAGTCTAACTCTTAGTGCATGCACTTTCAATAGCTGTCAGCTAAGTGTTCATTTGGTCAACAGGTATATCTCCTGATTTCCAGTGGTGAGTTCCCATGCCATTGGTATAAAGGTGTTTGGGTACCTTTATACTGGACAATTTAAAATTGCACTAGATTTAACACGATGGCTCGGGCTGTTTGATATTTCTCAGGTTACCAACACTGATAAACTTCACCCATTATTCCAACTTTAACTTCACAGGCTCTTCACATCTTCTGTCCGCTATTATAACTATAAAATAATGGGGGGGAGGGGGATGACATACCCTGATATTTCAATATGTGTCTTTCTCTTTAATTGTTTAATTTAAATTTTCTGCCATAAAAAATACAAGAAAAGATAAATTTAAATATGCAAATCAGGAGAGAATAATTACCATTCCATTAATAAATTATAATATAAACACGATTCACACAATTGCACCGCTAGTCTTTGCAACTGACTGTAAAATAACGCTGTCAATGAAATCCTGAAGAGATTTTAGTTGGACCTAATGACATCGCTGCTCATGAAAAATGCATAAACCCTGTCTAAGAGGAACCAAGTCAACAAAACGCAACTTAAAGGGATTCTCTACTGTGTAACGTCATAATGGATATAGATCTCATAAATTATGTTGGTTAAATTAATAACATATTTTATATAGCTCAATTTTTTTCTGTTATATAATGTTGAGACAATATTCAATGCTCCGGAGATGACTTCCAGAGATCCAGAAGCCATATATAATAACTTCATGTGAACCCCTGAGACCTCCAGACCTTACACTCATAACTAGAGATGAGCAAACGCTCAAGTTCGTCCAAGCCCGAATGCTCTGCATTTGATTACTGATGGCTGAAGAAGTTGGATGCATCCCTAAGGCTGCCTGGAAGGCATGGATAAAGTCATAGGCTGTATCCCTGTTTTCCAGGACTCCCTGCATCCAACTCCTGGACTCCAGAACTCCCTGCATCCAACCTCTTTAGCCACCGGTAATCAAATGCAGAGTTTTCGGTCTTGGGCGAACCTGGGCGTGCTTAAGGTTCACTCATGTCTACTTACAACCAATGGCTCTACATACAGCCTATGGCTCTATCCATGTTTTTCCGCCAACCTTAGGGCTGCATCCAGCTTCTTCAGCCACGGGTATTCAAATGATGAAGATTGCAAGATTGCACTCATCTCTAATTCTTAATATTATCAAGAGAGACTAACCATGAAGTTGAGATTTATCAGGACCAGAATCTCTTCCCCCGCCAGTGCAGGCTTCTACATAAATCCAGGTGCATCGAAGTTGCCTATACGTTCTTGGCATATATCGGCATAGTAACGCCAATGTATACGACAATATATGAGTCAGCAGGTCCATTGAGTTTAAAGTGTCTCTGTCATTATAACTTTCAAAATCTAAACCAACAGTAGATGTGATATAAAACAAGTTTGCAATATACATTCATTATTTTTGTTGTTGTTATCATGCTGTTGAACAAAGTTGAATTTACCAGAAATCCAGGTCCAGTCTCCTTCAGGCAGATTTCCTGACTTGTGCTGGTTGTAAAAAAAACAGACTAAATACAAGAATTCCGGCCAGTACAGAGAGTCACGGCTCAATATGTCTGTTTATCACATGACTGCCTTCTCTGTGAGCGCTCAGATGGCCTGGGATACACAGGACTTCCTGTTTTCTGACTGTTTCCTGTTTCTTTGAGGAAAAAAAAGTCAGAAAACAGGAAGTGCCATGTTCTCCATGATAACTTAAAAAAAGTTATGAATGTAAATTGCAAACTTGCTTTATATCACATCTACTGCTGATTTAGATTTAGAAAGTTCTAACAACAGGGACACTTTAAGACATAAGAACATAGCCAACTAGTCATCTACTGCTCTTTTGTAACGACTGAAGTTGTGGATCCGCTGTAACGCTTCTAGCGATGGCGTAAGCTGTACCTAGGAGTGGAGTCTAAAGGGCCGCTGGTCTTCACCTGTGCCCACTGCAACATGGGTTAAACTTGCTGTGGCAGGCAACCCCAGATCGCTACCCCAGGCTTGGCTTGGCTTGGCAGCGGGCGAGGTGCAGCTGGAGACTTGGTAGGCAGGCAGGAACACAGCAGCGATAACCGGGATAGCAGACAATAGACAGGAATCTCAGATAGCTGGAACCAGGAATGGCAGAAATCATGGGCGAGCTGGGACCACACGCTTATAGTAAGCATGCAGAGGCTCCAACAAGGAATGTCAGGACAGGTGCTTTATTTATAGGGCAGTGATTGGTGCACTAACCAATTAGGATTGTACTGTACCTCTAAATCTGTGACAGCCGGCGCGTGCGTCTTAGGAGGTGGGGATGCGCGCCACCCAGGATAGTGGAGAGCAGGAACATGGAGCGGTAAGGCACCCTAGGGGGCCGAAGAGCAAGCAGCACCGGGCCTGACCACATGGGCACCGGAGCAAGAAGAGGACAGGGGGAGTGGGCACAGCGGCAGCCCGGAACACTTGGCGCTGACGCTGCCCTGTTCTGAAGTCCAGAGGACAGAACATAGTCGGTAGTTGACTACGGGAGAAAATACGTTTCACTTTTCAGCCATGCAGCAACATTTATCGCGTCTTATCTCCCTTTTCTATACATTTCATGCTTCTCTGATATAGAGGAACAGATTGTGATTTGATTAAACCATAGCATGCATTTTATATATGCGCATGTATATCAAAAGGGAGAATTACCCTTGAAAAAAAAAATTAATTACCCTAAAAAATATGTAGAACTTCCTGTCACCGGTCTTTTTGATGTTCACAGTTGCAGGTTTTTAATATTTATTAACAATATTATAGAGCTGGCGGCAACGAGAAGGTATCGGCTTTGACTGTAGGATTGTCACGGTAATTTGTAGAATGTTTATTCAGTAGAATGGTTGATGGATTTTATGTTCCTGTTTATAAAACATTCGGCAAATGAGATAAACTTCATATAATGTAATATGTATATCAAATGTTGATGTATTTACGAATTCAACGGTTTATTGGTAGAAACATTTATTAGGAGACGTCTGTCAGGAAACTGCTGCTCCTTGGAGACGTTAATTATTATAGAAGATTCTGCTGCACGCATCATGAACTCCTGGGCGTCCAGGCGTGAGAAAACTCTCTCCTTTAAGGAGGTACTCCAGAGAGAGGGGAAAAAAAATAATTAAATCAATGGTGTCAGGAAGGTATACAGATTTGTAAATCACTTCTATTGAAAAATTCTATATATATGCCATATATATATATATATATATATATATATATATATATATATATATATATATTTTTTTTTTTATATATATATATATATATATATATATATACACTACCGTTCAAAAGTTTGGGGTCACATTGAAAAGTCCTTATTTTTGAAGGAAAAGCACTGTACTTTTCAATGAAGATAACTTTAAACTAGTCCTAACAAATACACTCTCTACATTGCTAATGTGGTAAATGACTATTCTAGCTGCAAATGTCTGGTTTTTGGTACAATATCTACATAGGTGTATAGAGGCCCATTTCCGGCAACTATCACTCCAGTGTTCTAATGGTACAATGTGTTTGCTCATTGGCTCTGAATTGGCTAATTGATGATTAGAAAACCCTTGTGCAATCATGTTCACACATCTAAAAACAGTCTAGCTTGTTACAGAAGCTACAATACTGACCTTCCTTTGAGCAGATTGTGTTTCTGGAGCATCACATTTGTGGGGTCAATTAAACGCTAAAATGGCCAGAAAAAGAGAACTTTCATTTGAAACTCGACAGTCTATTCTTGTTCTTAGAAATGAAGGCTATTCCATGCGAGAAATTGCTAAGAAATTGAAGATTTCCTACAATGGTGTGTACTACTCCCTTCAGAGGACAGCACAAACAGGCTCTAACCAGAGTAGAAAAAGAAGTGGGAGGCCGTGTTGCACAACTTAGGAAGAAGATAAGCACATTAGAGTCTCTAGTTTGAGAAACAGACGCCTCACAGGTCCCCAACTGGCATCTTCATTAAATAGTACCCGCAAAACACCAGTGTCAACATCTACAGTGAAGAGGCGGCTGCTGGATTTTGGGCTTCAGGGCAGAGTGGCAAGGAAAAAGCCATATCTGAGACTGGCCAATAAAAGAAAAAGATTAAGATGGGCAAAAGAACACAGACATTGGACAGAGGAAGACTGGAAAAAAGTGTTGTGGACGGATGAATCCAAGTTTGAGGTGTTCTTTGACGAAAGCAAAGTTTGATGTAAAAACAACAACGTATGGTGGGGAATAAGTGTGACTTTTCATGGAAAACACAAAATTGTTTGGAACTTTTGAACGGTAGTGTGTATATATATATATATATATATATATATATATATATATATATATATATATATATGCCATAGAACCTATACAGAGAGCAGGGACTTCTAGCCTACTGTCATTTTGACAGGAATCCCTGCTCCTCAATAGTAAGAAGGGATGTGCTATGCATTCCTGCTTGCAATTAGCAACCTTAGTGCCTTATATACACTGGTCTGGGAATTACCAAACAGAAGACATAGAGATTATGCCAGCGGATGCCATAATAGTGAATTAGAGAGTGAGACTCCTGTCATTTTGACAGGAGTCCCTGTTTCTCTAAATTAAACAGCAGTGTAATATCCATTGCTATTTATTGTATGGCCCTACACTTTGACAATGCTATGCATTGTCAGAGTGTAGGGCTGGATGCTAATTATATGAAAATCCAAAACAAATTTAATGGCCTGATTCATGCAAAACTTCCTAAAATAAATCTCTAGAGGTCTAAGGTGCCTATACACCTTCAACAACTGTCAGCTGGATGATTGTTCGGTCAACAGTTATCTCTCCTGTCTCTCCATACACATAAAAGTTTGGCATGGCCAAACGTTCCAGTGTTCTCTATTTCTCTATGGCTAGCAGAAAGTGGACACCAGACTACTCTGGAGGGGGCTTATCTCACCGAGAACAAAGGGGTCAGGCATTTTTTTTTTTTTTCATCACACCAGACCACTGTCTTCACTGACATCATCTGTCGGTGGAGTCCCGAGAGATCCCTATACTGTATGCCTTATACTGATGGCTGAAACCACCATAAGCTATTATTATAGTTTTATAACTTCTAGTAAAATAAGTGATTTCAACAGGGGCATATCTACTAAGATATTACCACCACTATAGCAGCATTTTTTTTTTCTTTTTGCCCGCAGGGTTGGGGGTAGTTGGGATATTATATTGGGATAAAGATAATACTCTGGGAAGAACATAAAACAGTTTGATCCAATGTACTGAATGTAAATCACTACATGTAGGTAACAGATGGATAAACTCAATCTCAATTGCGGCAGCCTCGCAAATGCATCAGTTCCCATTTGTGGTATATATGCGCATTACTGACGTCTTCCCTACAAGCATCTATATCCAGTAAGAAAAGAGAACAGGAAACTACAGACCAGCTGTTATCAATTTAAAAAAATTATTATGTTTACGTACAAATAAAAAGAGGTAGTACAAAACACATATGGCAGGAGTGGTCTGACACATACCAGAAGTAGCAATTACCATAATGCAATTGCAAGGCTGTTGATATTGAGATCTACCCTGCCGAGCGTGTCCACCTCTTACCTTGAGATGGTGAAGCATCTATCCTCCAGAAGGAAAGGAGCTGGCACTCTAGTAGTACTTTTCAGCAATAGCTTTACTGTAAATCAATGCTCAACCCCTTAAAGAACAATCTACCAAGGTTTCTACTCCAGTGTCCACTAAGAAGCCAGAAATCAAGGATGACCTCTCCAGACAGGGGGTCGGGGTTTCAGGGGAATGCAGAAATTTATGGTCAAATTCACTTTCCCTAGAACTCCTGGATGGACTTCCCAAATGGCCACCGGATCCTAGTGAAGAAAAAACATGGACCGTAAACACGCATGACAAATAATAACTAATAATATAGTATAATGACATAATATATTTGATATCATGAGTTAAAAGCAACCGGCACTCACCATCTAGGAGGCAAGGTCAGCTACTTAGCTCGCTTCATGGTACTGTAATAAAAGCATGTCATACATTTACAGAATGTTTTGCAAAAGGGTTAAAGTATATTGGACCTACAATTGAATACATTAATTTCCATCTGGACAAAAAGGTTCCTGCAAGGGTAGGGAATCAAAGCCAAAGCCGTCCCTTCTCTGAAGCTATGATAGATCCCAACATGCTCCTCGCTTCTAATTGGACTTTTACTCCAGTGTCTGCCAAAGATCTACTAGAACCCCATGGTGTTGACTACAGGGAGCCATTGGGATGATCTGCATATATCCAAAACAACACTTTCCAGTGCACATGTATCCATATCAATAGCCTAGTACTCCGTCTCCAAATCAGACATAATAAATAGGGTTGATTAGTAACATAGTTTTATAGTTAATAGGGTTGAAAAAAGACAAGAGTCCATCAAGTTCAACCAAAACAGAAGATCAATAAGTTCTTAAAGTTCAATAGAAATCCTAGTGTTGATCCTTATGATGCAGATGCTAATCGCCCCATTTCATGATGATGCCAGGAGCTCCGAAACTGTTTAAGGGTACAATACAGTAAAAAAAAATAAAATAAAGCAGCCATACTTACCTGTTCATGCTTCTTCCTATGCCCATGGGCTCCGGTATCCGCTCATTGACCCCCTTTTCAGCAAATCACTGTCTGTAGCGGGGACAGAGCAGTAATAGGCTGAGGGGGTTGTCAGTGAGCAGGGAACCGGAGCTCATGGCATTGGGAGGAGCACCGACAGGTAAGTATGGTTGCTTTATTGCTTTTTACTATAGCAGCTGCACAGAATCTTAGGGTTTTACAAAGATGCTGTTGAAGACAAATGTTTCTGCAAAAAATATTAAAACTCTGGTGGGATTGCAGCTCTCTTAGTCGTTTGTATTTCAACCAGATGAAAGACATCGACAGACAACGACCAATCGACATCGCTCATGTCGGCGGATCAATCTCTTCTATTACACAAGATGATTATCGGACGTTTCCCAGACTTTGAATCCTGCACTGTTATCGGAGCAGCAATGATACCTAAAGTACCTTAGCAAGTTTGATTAATTTCCGTAAACTAGAGATGAGCGAACCTGGAGCATGCTCAAGTCGATCGGATTAGCGGTGGCTGCTGAACTTGGATAAAGCCCTAAGGCTATGTGGAAAACATGGATATAGTCATTGACTGTATCCATGTTTTCCAGACAACCTTAGAGCTTTATCCAAGTTCAGCTGCCCCCGCTAATCAAATGCCGAAAGTTCGGGTTTAGATCGACTCGAACCCGAACCCGGTTTGCTCATCTCTAATCTTAACATAACTTTTTATGTCCCCGGACAACCCATTTAATTCCAAATAATTTTCCATTTCTCTATGTTATTTCTATGTTCACTGTAGAAAGTGAACAGCATTAAAAATCTTAATATAGCATGATACCGAGTACATCAATCACAGTGTGTCTACATTACACAATGTACATTTCCTCCTATAATAATGACAGGGAAAAGTACAATTTATCTAATCACTTTGACAGCAAAGAAGCAGCTTCAATGAATTTAGCATTTAAAGTGTAATTCCTGTTAAAAAACAATTCCCAGTTTTAATCTACAGTGCATTAAAGGCAAGTAACTTTTTATACACCTGGATTTAACAATTTTAGGCAAATTCTAGCTGTTTCTTACTTTCAGATCCATAGGTTTTGGAAATTATGCTAGTTGCCCTTGGAGACAGTCGACAGTATCATCAACTCAGCTGTCAGACAAGTAGAAACAAAGAGGATCAGCTGATCCATCTAGTCTGCTCTTATGCTATAGCTTTAATACTTTAACATAGTTAAAAGTTTCAGTCATGCCTCTCCTTTCTCTTTTTCCCCTCTTTCCCTCCATGCCAGGGCCGGCGTCAGCACAAGGCTTACCTGGGCAAGTGCCGGGGCCCACAGTGCCTCTAGGGGCCCAGAGAGGAACAGGGGCCTGCTGTTCTAATGTTCAGTCTGCTCACTGTAGTGAGTGCTAAACCTCAGAAGACACAGGAGGAGGACCTGTACTGAGAGAAAAAAAGGGTGAAGGACCTGATCACATGACCAGAAGGTCCTCAACCTTACAGTGTGAAGAGCAGCTGGACAGCGAGGAAGGGGGAAAAGACTGAGCTTTAAGTGCTGTGTGTCAGTGTCGGAGTTTATCAGAGTCAGTGTTTGTCAGTCAGTGCCAGTCAGTCTGTCAGTGTCACTCAGTGTCAGTCAGTCAGTGTCTGTGTCAATAATGTGTGTTTGTTTGTGTATGTTAGTGGTGTCTCAAGTGATTGTGCAGTGAGTGGATGATGGGTGCATAGTAGATAGATGAGAGGCCCGCCAAAGGGCCCCCAAAAACCTGGAGCCGGCCCTGCTCCATGCTATACAACTTTTCCGGGCAAAAAATACTGATATCCACAGGACAGCTCTGATCAGCAGGGTAGACACCCAGCATTCCCATTGATCAGCTGCTCAGCGCCTGCATTAAACAATGAATGGGATCAGAAGCAGTTGGCTCTGTTTACTGTGTAGTGGTGGCAACGCATAACTGCAGCTCAGCATCTGTTCAAGTGAATGGCAGCTGAGCTCAGTAACCAGGTTTGGACACTACAAAGTGCTAGTACCAGTGCTGAACAGCTGATCGGTGGGGGGGTCGGAACTCTGCTGATCAGTGACTGTTGAGGATAGATTATTAGTATGCCTAGAATACCCCTTTAAAGGGGTGCTCCGGAGGGAGGGGGGGCAAGGTTTAAATCAATCGGTATCAGAAAGTTTTACAGATTTGTTATTTATTTCTATTTCAAAATCTCAAGTCATCCAGTATTTATCGGCTGCTCTATGTCCTGCATAAAGTGATGTATTCTTTCTCGTCTGACACAGTGCTCTCTGCTGCCACCTCTGTCCATGAGAGGAACTACCAGAAATAGAAGAAACCAGCAGCACGAGGTAAATAAGTGCAATGAATGCACGTCCTATCGGATTCGACCCCAAATCCTCCACATTCCAGCTTGAGAGAGCTGATGTAAAAGATTTTTAAAAAATTGCATTGGGGTGCAAATTAAGTGGTCACCTTGTTCATGGAAGTGCTGTCTCAATTCAAATTTTTGTATTGTGACAGGAACTGTACAAAGCAGTAGAAAATCCCCATAGGAAACCTTTACTGCCCTGGTCAGTTCCAGGTGGCAGCAGAGAGCACTGTCACACTAGAAAGAATACACCACTTCCTGTAGGACACACAGCAGCTGATAAGTACTGGAAGAGTTGAGATTTTTAAAAAGACGTAGTTTACAAATCTGTATAAACTTCTGACACTAGAAAAAATAATTCTCTCAAGCACCCCTAGAAGGTGATACTGTCAACCCCCTTTGGGTAGGTGTTGATTTTGACACCATCAGCCCCGGTGTCTTCTGCACATTCCCAAAAATAGGTGTCTTGGTCTTATAGGTGGAAAATCATTGGTCGACAGTGTCATCGAAGCTGGGCTTCTTGGCTGTAGACTTCCCTTTCCCTGCCTGGGATCCTAACTGTGACTCTTAGGACTCAGGGTTTGCAGTCACAAGAAAAATATCCAAAGTACACATCAAAGAACAAGAATAGCAAGTCGCAAACACATGACTGGAACCAGACATAAGGGAACGGATGATTGCACAAATGAGTGAAAGAAGCACAACAGGAGAAAAAAACTTGTACCTGTGCAGCACTCCATACAAGATATGCCTTAATGCTAAGCTGTGTACTGTATGCACACCACAGGAGCAGGGACTTCTCTCTTTGATAGGAGTCCCTGCTCCTGTTTTCATAGTACCCTACATACAGCAAGTGCCTGTTTGTAAAGACACTATCAGTGTGGGAAGCTGAGGGACAGTTGTAGTGTTCCAACATTGTAAATGACAGTAGCTACATCTGTACATGTCCTGTAGACACCAATATTGCAGTATCACACATGACCCATGGACAAGGGTGGCGCTGTTCTTGATATAAAAATTTATATATATATATATAGATAGATAGATAGATAGATAGATATGTATTTATATATTTCTACCAGTCCAGCACAGCCCTTTAATTATAACAATCTATCACGTTTCACTTTTTTTTTTTGCAAGCTTCACAGTCCGTCCGTAAACATGGCTCTTCAATCTTCATAACTTGCTGAGTCCAGGTTTTCTTAATCAAACCTAATTTGTCCCAGCTGGACACTTCATTATCATGGAATGATAAAAGTGCACACCAGAGGTGTTATGTTCCATACATTGAGACAGATTACGTTAATTACACCTGCCCTTAGTCAGGAGTCTTCACACGTACTAATAATCCGACCGGATTTTATTATTTCTTAAATACGAGCTTATTGTCATCGTCATTACAGTACTGTACCGTCATGCTGAAGTGGTTCTTTTTATTGTTTATTGCTATTGGTTTGTAATGTGCGCAGGAAAATGAATCATCAAGGTTCCTTTCAAAAGGGAAGAAGACACCATTGAAGAGCTAACACCGTGGCGGTGCAAGGTTATGGGTACAGGTTATAGAGGATAGAGAGAGAGAGATCAGATGGTGTATGATAGATAGATTGCTAGATGATAGATAGATAGATAGATAGATAGATAGATAGATAGATAGATAGATAGATAAATAGATAGTGGAACAGCAACCTACAGGTGCAAGTGCTTACCGAACATACACCCACACATTAAAAACCTGCTCTGTCGTGTACCATGTCACCAAGTTAAGGTGTCCTCAGAGACATGGTCCTACTCTAGCATTCTCATACTAGCAATGGCCTCTCATGGGCTAACAACAAGCGTACAACTGGGCAGATAGGATCCAACTAATCTCTATTTATAGCACCCACAAGACATGGGTGGACTGCAAACCAACAGGAGATAGCCACAAACCACTATACACCATAAAAAAAAAATTAATTGGCAGTACCTCTATGCCTCTGTTCACACAGCAGGTTGCACACTCCATGTGGCTACAATAAAGACAAAAAAGAAAAAGTGCAACAGCAACCTACAGGTGCAAGTGCATACTGTACATACTCCCCCCGAAGTACACACAATAAAAACCTCTATAGATGTCTAATGTCTTCAAAGCATTTTTATTGTGTTTTTTTTTATGGCATTTAAAGTGGTATTTAAATGGTTAATCAGCAGATGCGCCCGATCAGGAGGTCTCCAACTGCTGATAGCAGCCAGGAGAAGCAAGGGGGACGTCATAGGAGTTAACAGGATGTGTAAACGAAATAGACAAAAATTAGAATGGAAAAATGCCATAGGTTTCTGCTAGACACATTAGATATCTGGCATATATGATATATGACAATTGCAGACATACTGCCAGCATTCTAATGTGTCTTGCAGAAACCTATTGCATATCCACCATATCGTTGGCTGTCTAGGAATGATAAGAATTGTAGTTTTGCAACAGCTTGAAGGCCGAAGGTTTGCCATCATTGCCCTAGGACAAGCCTATGTGACACTATTATGGGCTCAATGTTTCTAGGAAAACAGAGACACATGTATACTAGTATGACAGGAATACTTTTATTATATAATATTATACTGCTACGTATGGTTTGGGGTTGTGTGACATATTCCCTCTAAGGCCCTCATCCACATTTGCAAAACATCACCAAGACTCCGTTCACACTACGGAATCGTTGCCCCCCACGTGGACTCAGCGCTAAATGCTGCCTTCAATCTTTTTGAACGGGAGGGCTCGCACGCCTCCGCTCTCCACTCAAAGAATTGACATGTCCATTTTTTAAGCAGAGAGTTGCAAAGAGGGGACGCAAGCGAGCGATCCTATTCAAACACATTGAAGGCAGGATTTGGTGCCGAGTCCACGCAGGGGTGTCCGCATTGAATCTCGCGCCAATTCCATAGTGTGAACGGGGCCTATCTATCTATCTATCTATCTATCTATCTATCTATCTCCTATCTATCTATCTATCTATCTATCTATCTCCTATCTATCTATCTATCTATCTATCTATCTATCTATCTATCTATCTCCTATCTATCTATCTATCTATCTATCTATCTATCTATCTATCTATCTATCTATCTCCTATCTATCATCTATTTATCTATCATCTATCTGTCTATCTATCTATTTATCTCCTATCTATCTATCTATCTATCTATCTATCTATCTATCTATCTATATAGTAAGAAGGTGAGCAGCACAGCAATGTAGATATGGGTGCCAGCGGTCTGGGTCCTGACTTCAGACCGTTCAAACATATAAATAGAAAATCCGCAGCACACCGAGGTCGTGAAGATTCGTGGTTTATTAATTCATAAGTGCAGCAATCCAACAGACGCAACGTTTCGGTGATCACATATCACCATTTTCAAGCGTGAAAATGGTGATATGTGATCACCGAAACGTTGCGTCTGTTGGATTGCTGCACTTATGAATTAATAAACCACGAATCTTCACGACCTCGGTGTGCTGCGGATTTTCTATTTATATCTATCTATCTATCTATCTATCTATCTATCTATCTATCTATCTATCTATCTCCTATCTATCTGTCTATCTATATATTATCTATCTATCTATCTATCTATCTATCATCTAACTTCTATCTATATATTATCTATCTAGCTATCTATCTATCTATCTATCTATCTATCTATCTATCTATCTATCTATCCATCCATCCATCTTTCTTTTTATTTATCGTCTATGTCTCTATTTATTTCCTCTGTATCTATTTCTTTTATTACCTCATACCATCCCGTCTATGCACTTCAGGGTCGAGTCAATTTGTATTTCAATATAAATTTCTATTACAAAGAAATCTTCTCCTAGAGGTGTCTCACTAGCCCCACAGGGCAATGTACCCCCCCCCCCCCCCCGCCCTCCCTGGAATGGCAGTGTCAGTCATTCGGCACATCCGATGCAGACGTTTGTTGGCCTCCTACGATTGCTGACACGGGCAAATTTGCTTCCGTTCGTGTTCTTTGTAGCTCTAACGGAGCTGTCTAAATTCCCTTTGTTCTACAGAATAATAATCAGCTTCTTCATTCTGACATGAATATTAAAGGGAACATTTTGTATAGCTTTTCATCCTGGTTTTTAGCCGAGTGGCACAGCTGTGTAAAGTCATGCCATTAACCCCTGCCTCCCCACTGAAAAACACAGAGTGTGCCAGATATCGGAGAAAGAAAAACCCACTAGCGACGGCGCTTATGTCACCGGTTAATTTCCTTTATCCCTCATCGCAGAATGGTAGGCATTGCACGGTCCACAGTCAATTAACCCATCAGGGCCAATAATGGTCCAGATATTCTATAGACATTTAGATAAACGCTGGTTACAGAGCTGCATTTCCAGAAAGCTCGCTGGGGGGATCTGCTGTGACTTTGCAGAATCTCAGAATATATTCACATCTCAAGCAGCAAGCTCTTAGTTCTTTATGTATTACATTAAGGTTAAAGTTCTTCATACAAAGGGTATACTATAGGGATAAAATTGGTAGAATTTAAAGGGGGCTTCAATGTTAAGTGAACACTTAAATGCTCAAGTGCTAAATTTTTCTGTAGAAAACCCTAATGAAATGAATGGGAGACTCGAGCATTTAAGCAGGGGCCCTAAAGGGTGCCTGGTTCCCCTTTAAGGGATGTGTAAACCGAATGTACAAAAATTAGAATGAAAATACAATGGGTTATTTCAAGACACATTAGAACTCTGGTGGTATGCTGTCAATTGTAGGCATACCTCCAGAGATCTAATGTGTTTTGCCGTAACTCAAGCACCACTGAGCCTTGTTTATGGCAAACTTTAAAACCCAATAAAGGAGTTTTCTGAATGAGACAATATTCAGGTTACCTACCTCACCCACCTATAGCTCCCCTACCATGTTTTCTGACCCTCCTTTTTTGTGACTCTTCTTCCTGCACTTCTTCTCTGATTGAGAATGGAATCAGTGATTGGCTTGCGGGAGGGCACCACTGCCAATATGAGTCTCTCTCTAGGAACCAGAAAATGTCATAGGGGGAGTTAGGGAACTGACGTAGGTGCGTAGATATAAATATTTTTTTTGTTTTATTTCATACCACACCTAGCAACATATGCATTTTTTGTCATATTATCATGGATGTCATGGCCTTTTTTATTAGCCTTCACAGAGGACACTTATTCATCCCGTCCTTGCTCTACATGATGGGCCATTCAGATATAATGCCGCACTTCACCTATGGTTGTGCCTGTAATTTAAGAATTCGACAACGGATCCCCAAGAATCATTTAATCCCCAAATTTACCCTCAGTGCTACCTGTTGTCACCTTAACCACTTCAGAGATTAATATTACTAGGCTATTTATACCCTGGGGGGGGGGATGTGTCTCCTTG
The DNA here is from genome assembly GCF_027789765.1 of Dendropsophus ebraccatus. Classification (NCBI taxonomy): domain Eukaryota; kingdom Metazoa; phylum Chordata; class Amphibia; order Anura; family Hylidae; genus Dendropsophus; species Dendropsophus ebraccatus. Next base: position 23,411,764 of record NC_091454.1, on the reverse strand, counting down.
GGGAGACCGCCAAAGCTAGAGTAGTGAAAGATTAGCCAATGCTTCCAGGGGAAAAATATGGAAGTTGTCCTCCAGAATAAAAAGAGCTTGCTCTCTTATGAAATCTATTCGAGGTACCGTATTTCCCTAAAAAAAAGACAGTGCCTTATATTAAATTTTGCTCCCAAAGAGGCACTAGGTCTTATTTTCAGGGGATGTCTTATTTCTCTGCCCCCCCCCCCACCCCCTCGGAACACTTACCAACGTCCTCAGAGTGACCAGCAGTGGGACCAGGAGCATGCACCGGGGCATACATCAGGTGACCTCCGGCCTGCATCTGGACGTGCAACGGGACCTGCATCGGGTGACCTCCGGCGTGCATCTGAATGTGCAGCAGGACATGGGGGCCATGGACCAGTATGCTTACGTCACCAGCTGTGAAAGTCCACAAGGAGATTAAGTTAACATGGTAGCTGCCCTGTAAGTCAATATTCTGATCATTCAGCAATTAATAACTGGTGGCTGAATAAGTTTGATGGAGATCTAAGGAGTCCGGCAAAATGTGCATATAGCCATAGGCCATGTTCACACAATGTATATTTCCATAAAAGTACGGCCATTGCCGATTGCAACAACGGGCATGATTAATACGAAAATATACATTGCGTTGCCATCTATGGAATCCCGGCCATAGTGTATACTATGTGTATCCCTAACGGCGCAGCGATAAACTGACATGCCAGTTTTTTGCGGTCGCGATTCATAGAATAGCGGCCGCAGAAAACCCTTTCAGTGCACACAGTGGAGCGAGCGGCTCCGGCCACACGCTTCATTGAGTGCAGTGGGAAGTTCTAATGCGGGCGCGCACAGATGCGCCCGCATCAGAACTCAGCGGCGCTAAAGATCATCCGGCTGGTACTGCAGGATGATCTTTCCTGAGACCGGCCGTTCCGTGACCCGGCCAGGTCACGGAATGGCCGGTCTCAAACAGCGTCTGAACATAGCCATAGGCTGGACTCACAACTCCCTAGGGCTGCATACAACTTCTTCAGCCACCAATATTCACATGCCAAACGATCATATTCGAGCATGCTCAAGTTGTGCTCACATCTAAAACTAGGCATGGTCAGCCAAATCTGACTCTCCTCCAAAAAGGAAGATAACCCCCCTGAACGAGGCAGAACCTGAAGCTTCTGCTCCCCTCTAACTCAGGTGCCAGGTCATCTCCAGCATCAAGGACGGCTGATTGCACCCCCACGACTAGCCTAAAGTCGCTCTTCAGCAGTTCTGCATGGATCACTAACCACAGGCATGAAATGCGATGATTGACAATGCTCTACCTGCAAATGTGAAACGAGGAATAACTATAAGGTTTGTAATGGAAGTGATGAAAAGCAAAAAAAAAACCTTCCATTTAGAGATAGTAAATCAATTTTCCAAATTCAAGACCTGCAACGAATCAGAATAAATTGCATTTTTTTTTTTTTCGGAGGATAAAATCTTTAGAAATCTGATGATACTTGTAGCCACCTTACAAGAACCCCGGTCAAAGGATAATGATAGCGCCTTGTCCGTATACCACGAGGTGTGACCCTATACTAATGACTTGAGTTTTGCCAATGTGTTCACCCATAAAATGAAGGAATATTCCTATTAAAGGCCAATTCTCTGCCGGTGAGTTCCCTTCCTATTACAGCATTACCATGGAAACAGAAATTCTTATAGCAGCTGCAAGGGGGAAAAAAAAATAAAATAAAAAAGTCTTGAACCTGTACTATTTGGAAAGAAAAAGGGAACGCTACCTCCACCCTGCCTGGGTCTCAGCCTCCTTCCTCATAGGCACAGTGTGAGCTCTGTATTCGTTGCACTTCGCCTCCTCCACTTCACATAGACTTTTGTTTTAGGGGAGGAAAGTGAGAAGAAGCCGTACAAAGACTTATTGCCTTGTGGGTGAATGCCGAGACGCTTGCAGCCCGGTGACATCATTTCTTTCCAGTGCTCTGATAACAACATTATAGCAAAAGAAAAAGAAATGAGGAGAAAACGGAAAGTGATGGTAAGAGATACATGGAGGCAGCACGGAGGAGAGGCAGAGACGGAAGGGACCGGGAGGCATGCATAGCTAAGCAACATATGTCTCGCTAGAAAATAAAGTAAATCAATACATGAGCGAAAAAAGCAATAGAGGTCAGAGCCCCCAGCGTAGCATTAATACGTGTCGTGATACTTTTATTAGAAAATCGAGCATATGATTGGATAAGACCACCTAGGCTGGTGAAATCCATAGAATTCTAATCAGCGATGATCATACACTGTATCTGTCTAGTGAGGGTTCTTAAAGGGGTATTCAGGAATTTAAAAAAAAAAATCTAAATGACTTCCAGTACTTATCAGCTGCTGTATGTCCTACAGGAAGGGGTGTATTCTTACCAGTGTGACACAGTGCTCTCTGCTGCCACCACTGTCCATGTCAGGAACTGTCCAGAGCAGGGAAGGTTTTCTATGGGTGCTATCGCTCTGGACAGTTCTTGGCTTGTGATGAGCGAACATGTTCGTAAATGTTTGTGTTCGTACGAACCTGACACTAATTGTTCATGTTTGCTGATGAAGAACAACTATTTGTTCAATGATCGGAATAGTTATAACAATAATTTTTGAACATATTCAAACTTGCCAACCTATGCCACTGCGTAACTTACTCTTTGCGCCTGATAATCTGTATGCATATGCGTAGACCGAAATGTACGCTTTTACAGTATGTTGGTTTTTTGTTCGTGAATGTTTGACAAACACGAACCGATCACTATCATTTCACTATCAAACCGAACATCCGGATATTCGCTCATCACTATTCCTGACATGGAAAGAGGTAGCAGCAGAGAGCACGGTGTCAGACTGGAAATAATACACCACTTCTTGCAGGGCATACAGCAGCTGATAAGTACTAGAAGACGTTAGATTTTTAAATAGAAGTAATTTACACATCTGTATAACTTTTTGCCACCAGTTTATTTGAAATTTTTTTTTCTGGAGTACCCCTTTAAGCCAATACAGTGTCCTCCAGCTGTGAAAAAACAACAGTTCATTTTATTTCATGACAGGTGAACTTCTGCAACAGTTACTGTATAAGGCCACAGGTTGGGTAACAGCAATCTAAAGTATATACCCTTAGGTCATAATTTTTAAGATTCAGTGTTACTTTGAATGAATGCCCTACATTTGCTGGACCAGGTGCCTGACTTAGGAAGTGTAAGCAGTTAAGTGGCAATGCACAGCCTCCTCACTTAACAGCATGGGTCATACAATAAGCAGCAATGCATAGCACACTGCTGACTACTGTTCCAGAGCTGCGAATCCTGCTTTCTACCAAATTTCCATGGTGACGAAGTAGATGGCAACTTACCTCCCTACAGCAATGCAGGACAGGAGTCCCTGCTCCTCTGTTTTTAGGAATGTGTTATATTACTTACCTGTTCCCTCCTCTGCCTGTGGCCTGACCCAGATCTGGGCTTTCCTTTTCCACACTCTAGTGACCACTAAGTAGCCCCTACAGCACCGTAAAGGAGAATGATGGTCCAGGTCTGGCCATAGACAGGAGCAGGGGGCAGGTGAGTATTATATCACATATGAGTTAAGTGGCCAGACTTACAGTAGATAAAGTACAGGAGCAGAGACTCCTGTTTTTGACATTAGTCTCTGCCCCTATAATAAAGATTCGGCTGAAGAAATCACCAAACATTTTTATTCAAACTTTTTAAAATTTTTTTTTTTTTTAAACAAATTAAGTCAATTATTCCAAATCAATTCACTCGCCACTATATATGAATATACTTTTAACTAGATGTGATTTAGTCACACCTCCCTGACAAGACACTATAGAACATGTAGCTATTAGAGGTGAGCACAACTCAAGCAGGCTCAAGACTGGCCAAACCCAGAAGTTTTGGTATTTGAAGAAGTTGGATGTAGCCCTGAAATATGCATATACCCTATGGCTGTATAAAAAGTTAGTAACCTCCATATAACTGAACTGTTAGGTAAGTTGTCCAATCTTGCACTTTCCCATCTCAAATTTGGGTTTGGGTAGGACTGCCTTCACTCTTCTTTTCAATCGGTAATGGAGTTATAAACACTACTGGCACTTTTTACCACTTTTTGACCAGCACATGGACTGTCGCTTTCTACATGGCTCATGTGAACTGTCATCAACAAGCAACACTATTGGGGACATTTATCAAACATGGTGTAAAGTAGAATTGGCCAAGTTGCCCCTAGCAACTAATCAGATTCCACCTGAATGAAAGGTGGAATCTGATTGGTTGCTAGGGGCAACCAGTTTCACTTTACACCATGAGGGAGATTTATCAAACATGGTGTAAAGTGAAACTGGCTCGGTTGCCCCTAGCAACCAATCAGATTCCACCTTTCATTCCTCACAGACTCTTTGGAAAATAAAAGGTGGAATCTGATTGGTTGCTAGGGGCAACTGAGCCAGCTTCACTTTATACCATGTTTGATAAATCTCCCCCATGTTTGATCAATCTCCCCCTATATGTTGTAATGTTAGGGACCATAATACTGTCGCATAATACTGTTTCCCTGCAGCACCCCCAGAGGTAAAGCAAAGCATTACACAGTTCTGACTTCAATGAGTTTGTTGTCTTTACAAAAAAACAAGCATGCTAAGTACTCAACAAAGAGAGCAATTTTCCCCTTGATCTATGAGGGTCATGAATGGGGAAGCACCTCCCTATATAAGAATAGATTTCAAACCCAGACAATCCCTTTAATTAGGGATGGTCCGAACCTGCCTAGGTTCAGGTTCGTACGAACCTGAACTCTCGGCAATGATTCCCGCTGTCTTCCACCTCCGTGGAGAGGGTGGATACAGCTGGAGGACCGCCTGGAAAACTGGGATACAGCTATAGCCATAGGTTCGGACCTCCCCTACCTTTAATTATACATCATTAAGATCACATCAGAAACATGAATAAAATATAACAATCTGGAGAAATAATAAAACCAATCAATATGATCATTTCCTATATGTAATCAATATTCCCATTACAACGTACTTCTATAGTATATTATTGGATACAGGGATGACCAGCATTGAGTAGTATTTAATCATAACACATTGACTATGCAAGGGTCAATTCAATCTCCGTTCCGTTGCCAGCAGTGAAAGGGTTTAAGGAATCTGAGTGGGTTATAGCTGTCAACCTGACTCGCTCGGGAGAAAATTACAGCAATTTTCTGCAACAAAGCAACCATGCTCTGTACCTAAGTCCTGCGTTGGGCTAATCTTTTATGTTCTCAGATCACAGAGAAACACTGTGCCAAAGGTGTCTGTCGTTCTTTTTCTCTCACGTATTTTGGAGATCAAAATGAATGGGTTGCTTTAGATTCCAAATGTCTTGAGGTTTGAAGAAAGAAAAATAAATAAATAAATAAATAAATGGAAAGCTGAAAATGCATGCAATGTATAATTATACAAATACCTTGACATCCTCCACGACTCTCCCGATGATGGTCTATGTAAGATCATTGAAGAAGATGGCAACATTTATTAAAGTGTCCTTAGCTACCCTGTGTAGACATGTATACTCAATGGGTGGCGAAATCTAGATACTCTAGCTCTAGATATTACCCCGATTGACGTTCACTTTAATGGTGCAGTCTTTATTATAGCCGTACTATAGTGCTTGTGTGGTGGTCTCCACCCTGTGTCTCTCCAGCTGTTGTAAAGTTGCAACTCTCAGCAGGTCCTAACAAACTCCATTACAAACTGGATACAGTTCCAGTAGACATTTGCCGTATGCCATGTAATGAAATAGAAAACATGAACCAAAGATGTACAGAACATTGCTGGTAGTTGTTATAAGATCCAACCACTGGGTTTCACAGTCTAAGCCTTGGTTTGCATTTAAACCCAAGACCCCATGGGACTAAGCATTGAGCCACCATGTCAACCACTCTTACTGTTCTCATTAGAGATGCGCGAACCTCGACCACTTCCAGGTTTGTCTAAACCAAAACTATCTGCACCCGAGCACAACTGGCCATTCCTGATGCCAGTGATGACCTGGCACCTGAGTTATAGGGGAGCAGAAGCTTCAGGTTATGTTTATTTTAGAGGGGTACTCTTCTTTTTTTTGAAGGAGAGTCGGATTTTGCTTATTATGCCCAGTCATTAGAGTTGAGCACAACTTGAGCATGCTTGAGTCTGATCATTCGGCATTTAAATAACAGTTGGATGCAACCCCTAAGGAGACCTGCACGCGGTACATGAGGCAATATGGTTTGATCAAACTATATACCAACATCCTGGCATTGGTTTTTAAATGTAGCCGAGAAACATTATTGTGAGCCAAAGGTGTGAGGTCCTTCTCTCCATTTCCTAATGCAACCCTAAGTTTGCCTGAAAAAATCGATATAGCCATAGGCTACAGGCTGTATCCATATTTTCTACAACTACTTAGGGCTGCATCCAACTTCTGCAGCCACTGGTAATCAAATGCTGATTGTTCGGGTTCAGACGAACCCAAGCGTGCTCGAGGTTTACCCATCTCTATTCCTCTTACTTGATGATGGGTTTTTCATTGAAGGGTTTCCCCTCTTCCCAAATAAAGAGAAGCAAATAGTTCCAGAATGCCTATAAAATTGTAGCGTTCAAGACATGGCATTAAGTTTGTCCTGTGACTAGAAAAAAAAAACTTTTATAGCGTCCCAGAGACATGACAAAAGTTTGCCACCCACTGATCCAAGAAACAAGAAAGGAGAAGCACACGGTTAGGCACTGTACTCCCTGCCTTTTCTGTCTTTTTACACATGACAAACTCCGTAAACTTAGGCCTCATGCACATGCATCCTTTTTTTTACTGTCAGGAAAACCAGATCAGTAGTGTTCAGGAAGGCTTCAGTATTTTCTGACAGTAGTCAGTAATTTTGGTCTAGAAACCATCATTTGTGCATTCAAAATAATCAGAAAAAAAAAATAAAAAAGAGCCACCAAATTTCCAAGCATCTTCTGGCAACACATCTAAAATTGGCGTGATTCCAGAAAAAAAAAATAGGACCTGTTGTATTTTTACCTGCTCTATACCCTTCAAAAAAACTACTAAAGGGTTGTCCGTGGCCAATAGACTTCAACAAGCCAAGAACTTTATCAGGATTTTCTTTTATGCCATTACCATAGAATAAAAAAGCAATAAATTAAAGAGGCTGTATGATATCGGATATAAGCGCCAATCCAATGCAGCCTAACTGGTTGCACGGGCCTACTGTGTTGTATACATGGTCTTTCGTTTGCACCCTTTACTTATTCTATGGGAATTTGACGTCCCTGCAGGTGACAACTAAGTAGTTGCTCTAGGAGGGTAAGTAGCAGCTGGTCTGGCGGGCTAAAAGACACCAATGTAAAGTGTGAAGTGGTCAAGCAAGAGAGGAGTCTGGGTGTACCGTGTAGGCCAAAGTCTAGGCTGGCAAAGTTAACTTGTAGTCAGTGGTTAGACAGGTCAGGGTGAGCAGACCAGGTTCAGTAGTCAGGGGAAGCCAAGATGATATTAGAGATGATAACTAGAGCTGAGCGAACCGGATTCGGGTTCGAGTCGATCCGAACCTGAATGTTTGGTATTTGACTAGTTGGGGCTGTTGAACTTGGATAAAGCTCTAAGGTTGTCTGGAAAACATGGATACAGCCAATGACTATATCCATGATTTCCACATAGCCTTAGGGCTTTATCCAAGTTCAGCAGCCACCGCTAATCAAATGCCGAAAGTTCGGGTTCGGATCGACTCGAGCATGCTCCAGGTTCTCTCGTCTCTAATGGTAACATTACTCAGAAATGTTTTTGCCAAGTTTGCTAATATTCTCGAACCACATACAAACAAATTTTTATTAAACCAGGCAAACTATAGTAACTACAATAATGAGACTATTACAGAGCAGCGATTTTGTCAACAGCTGTTGCTGAGTTAGTGTCAAAATTGGAAATGTCAATTTTTTATCAATCAGCCTGGCAATCATTCAGTTTCTGCCATGGACAGTAGTGGACGTTGGTGGATCAGCGGCGTAATATCAATGTTCTCCCAGGACAGTAGTGGACATTGGTGAATGAGCACCTAGTAAGATATTAAGATGGACACTGTGTTCACTGTGACTTCCTATAATGCACACCCAGCACCCTGTGACTTCCTATAATGCACACACAGTGACTTGGTATAATAAACAACAGTCACCCAGTGGCTTGGTATACTGGACAATGGCTTAACTGCTCCCACAGAAAAGCACCCACAATCCGTACTCCTCTCCTCTCCTGTCTGTCCCTATCTCTCTGTATTTCTCTCCCTGTTCTAACTGCCTGCTGCAACCTGGTGGTGGTGGTATCCAGCAGGTGGGCTGGGGGCACTTGTCACGGTGGCCATGTATGACTCACCCCGAATACACGGGCACAGGCCCGCTTCTGCCATGAGGCGGAATGAGCCTTCCGCCTCAGGTGGCAGAATTTGCGGTCCGGCAGGGGGCGGCATTATGTCCCCCCGCTGTCATTTTTGTTAAGTATCACTTAACAAAAATGACAGCGGCCGCTCACCTGTCCCGTCGCCCGCGCTCTCCACATCCCGTCAGGTCCCGCGATGTCACCCTGCAGCTGTCACGGACCTCCAGGCTGTGGTGAGTGCCCGGGGTCGGTGGGGGACGCGCTGGGGTGATCACCCCACTCACTCACCACAGCCTGGAGGTCCGTGACAGCTGCAGGGTGACATCGCGGGACCTGACGGGATGTGGAGACAGCAGAGATCGCGGGCCGGCTGCGGTGCGGGACAGGTGAGTAGATGGCTGCTGCTGCTGCTGCGGCAGCGGCGGCGGCGGGGGGGGGGGGGGGGGGGGGGCTTTTCCGGGGGGATGCCGGCTATCACTCGGGGCGGCCGCCTGAGGTTTGCCTCAGGCGGCAGAAACCCTTGAATCGGCCCTGCACGGGCACTGCACCTAAAAAAGGGTTAGCCCAAGTGGAAGATGTAGGTGCAGATGCAGCAACACTAAAATAGATAAGAGTCCAGCACTTAAATAATAGCAGCTTTTAATTAGAACCTTCATTGCAATAAGAAACAGGTGAACACTTGAAAAGTGCAGGTGAATGTAGCATAGGAAGTAAAAAGTTGGCTTAGTAGAAGAACAATCTCTCTCTGTATCTTAGTCCCACCACACCTCGACCTCCCACCAGGAACCATCTACTCTTTTATAAGGGTGACCGGGACTAACTCCTATTGGTGGGACAGTGTAAGTGGCTAGAGTAGTGTGAAGCACCTGCACCTGTGATTGAACAACCAGTAAGTAAAACAAGTTAACCCATTCCCTTCAGTTATGCTTATATACAGAGTTATAGAAAAGAGTGAGACATCTAGTGGGGAAAACATAAACAACACCTTCATCCTCTTTCTGCAATACCTGACAGAGATACTGGTATAAAACTTAGTGGACCACCCATACCGGGAAAATACACTAGTATTAATATCAGGTACAACCAATAGGCAAGAGGGTCGCTGTTTTTCCGATTCTCTTTCTCTCTCTCTCTCTTTTTTTTTTTTTGCTATGAAACCAAACAGGGATAGATGATGTGATGGAAGTGGATACCGTGTAGAATGGCGGCTAAACCCATGCTATATCCCTTTATAGCTGCATTTGTTTAGTCAGGAAGAGAATGATTGACATCTGTATAGGCACGCTTAGTACATCTCAATAGTTAAGCAAATAATTAGCTATACAAATAGACTAGGCAAACAGTGGGAGCAAGTGACTGCACAATCAATAGGACACCATAAAATGGACTGGACTATTCAACAAGAAATTATGGTGAGCCTTGAAATAGAGAAGGATATATAGCGAGCTATTATCACAGTAATAATAATTAGGAGGTCTATCAGAAAAACTGTTACAGTATGATTCCCGGGATATACAATAGCCAATTATCGGACAAGAACGGCTATTAAGGGACATGTTGCATTGTTTTTCTAAATTGATCTCGTATTTTATGGCCTCACAATTCATTTCGAGGATATTTATTTTAACTAGGTGGATGCAGATCAATACTGCTCGTCCATTAAATGCGGCCCCGTAATAAGACAACCGCATCATTTTTAGTAGCATTATTAAAGGGTAATTACAAAATGGTTTCATATATATATAGAGAGTGACGGAGAGAGGAGGAATGAGCAAAAGAAAGAAAGATTTAGTTTAGGACTTGTTGGTATTAAAAATGTAAAAGTGAGAAAAAAAAGACATCTTAAAGGAAAGACTAAGGGTACTATTAGACGGGCTGAGAGGGGCCCGATAATAAATGTAAATGAGCCGATCGGCGCTCGTTTACAGGGCCTATTACACGGCCCGATAATCATTTAACAAGGGCTGAAGGGACATTGTTACCGATGTCCTTGCAGCCCTTGCTAAACTGGTATACATTACCTATGCTGGGTCCAGGGCTCCTCCTGCTCCTCTTCTCCCCGGGTCCTGCGCGCTGCAGCTTCAGAGCGGTCTGTCTTAGCTGACAGGTCACTCAGCCAATCACTGGCCGCCGCGGTCCCGGCCTGTGATTGGCTGAGCGTCCTGTCAGCTAAGACAGGCCGCTGTGAATCTGCCCCGGATCCGGGAGAAGAGGAGCAGGAGGAGCCCTGGACCATGGATAGGTAATGTATTTCTTTTGCAAATCGTTAGCCACCAGCCGCACATCGCTATTACACGTAGCGAAGTGCGGTCGGTGGCCGACAATTATAGGTCTGAACCTATATCAACGATCAGCCGATGACAAAGATCATCGGCTGATCGTTGTGTTTATTACACTGAACGATAATCAGACGGATAGGCCCGATTTGGCCTATTATTGTTCCGTGTAATAGTACCCTAACAGTAGGTTAGACAACTCTAACCTGCTGATAGCCCCCAATAGCGCCCAGGATGCTGAGGAGGATGGTATGTCTCTTACCTTCCTCCTCAGCGCTATTCCTGTGCTGTTAGTCGGCGTAATCTTCGGCCGGGAGCACTGTAAGGAGCACTGTCACACCCCCACAATGTTGGGGCAGAACAGTTCTCCCGGTCAAAGATTATTCTGACTAAAAGTACGGGACCGGTGCCGAGGAGGAAGGTAAGACACATACCTTCCTCCTCAGCGTCCCTGGCGCTATAGGGTGATATGAGCAGGCTTGATTGGTCCCAACCGATTATTGTCATTATGGATTTATTTTATTTTGGATTAAGAAAAAAAAAATTATGTAGAATGACTTTCTAACATTACAGGGGTTATGCCAAGATTATAAGTTATCTCCTATTCACTGGATAGGGTATAGATTGCTGATGAGTGGGGGATCCATTCCCATTGAACACAAGAGAGGCAAGTTGTCCTTCAAGTGAATAGAATGGAAGACTTTGGAAAACGCACAGCTCTCAGCAATGTTTCCCAGCCATTTGCTATATATTGGCACAACACAATATTATACAAGGAAGAAGATACTGCCCACTGCCCTCCAGTTTAGAGGGGTTATTTTGTTTTGAAAAAAAGACGTCTTAGGGTTGATCCGATCACAATGTACTAAATATATGAATGGACAGTACAGGGGTCTTTCTAGTGATCTTTTTACTCCTAGGTCTGTAACCATGACAAGGGGGCATCCTCTACGTCTAGAGGAAAGAAGGTTTCACCATCAGCACAGACACGGATTCTTTACTGTAAGAGCATTGAGACTGATGGGTGTTTTGGTTTCGCAACAGCTGGAGGGCCGCAGTTTGGAGACCCATGGCTGTAAACCATCCCACCACAATAAGGTGGCCCCATGCTCAGGGCGGACCCTACACACTACTATGGCCTCTCCATGGCATATAATAAGCCTATGCTTTGGGCATGCAAGATCCAACTAATACTGGCAAAAATAATAACCACCTGGGTGGGATGGATGGAGTGCACGACCAAGTAGAGACTACAACTGTGTGCAAGAGCCTCATTATTTTTATGGAGTTTTTTTAACAGTTGGGGGGGCTGCTTTTGCAGTGAGCTGTTGCATTTATTTGTGTTTTTTGTGTGTTTGCAATTTCAGCGATAGCAACGTGCTCCTGCCTGGTGTGAATGGTGTTGTAGGAGAAGTGACCAAATTTGTCTTTTTGCCTGTATTCCAGATGTAGGGAGAGGCTGCCTCTGCTTAGTCGTGCACTCCATCCATCCCACCAAGATGGTTATTTTTGCCAGTATTAGTTGGATGCTGCATGCCCAGAGCATAGGCTTATTATATGCCATGGAGAGGCCATAGTACAGTGTAGGGTCCATCCCGAGCATGAGGCCACCTTATCGTGGTATGATGATTTACACTGTTTGCAAATTGTAACCAAAAGCCTCATTATTTTTATCAAGATTTTTTTTTTTTAGCAGTTGGGGGGCTGCTTTTAGCGATTTATATATCTGTAGTGAGTCTGCATCTTCCCATAAGTGGTAAAATGTTTTTTTTTTTTTATGTTTTCGGATGTTTTTCACAACATGTAAATATGACCTGCAACCCGTCTACTGTCTGATGTATTATGCCAGGGAATGAAAAGGAAGACACATACATTAAAGTGTAATACATTCTTGTAGACATTTGCCCTTTTATCCTGTTGTGAATCTCTTCAAAGAGCCGAGAGAATTTCAATATAAATAAAAATAAAACTTTGCCTTGAAATTCAAAATGGATCAAACCGGGAGATAATCAGTGAGAGGCGCGGGCATTAATCTCTATGTAATGACACCTTGTGATTATCCAGGGTTGTAAATACATACAGTGACTCTTCCTGGAGATCCTCTCACGCTGATAATACTAATGTATTTCTATGTCCTTTTGCTTCATCCAACAAACTTGGCAATTGCAATAATTTATGATCTGTAGAATTTGCAATCTAGTTTCTAGGTAAAGTAACATATGTCCTATTGGTTTGAAACCTCCCACTGTTTATTCGTGTAAGTAAAAGAACCGCTGTGATATAGCGGAGGATGGAGGAGTCGTACCCTGGAATGTCAGGAAAATTCACCATCACATATGGTTGGCGCCATGGGGAAGACTCTATTGGTAATGATGTACTAGTATCAACCTTTAACGCTTTCAGCAAATTGACAACCTTAACTCTATATATATACTGTACAAACATAGCTGTATAAAATAAAATAAAAATTCTGTATTTTTGGGGATTAAATTTTTTCTATTTTTTGCAGTTTTTTTCATTAATAGTTTAGGCAACGTTCACATGGCGTATAACACCGGCCGTTCTGTAACCTGGTTGGATCACAGAATAACCGGTGTTACTGAAGATCAGTAACTGCAATACCGGCCGGATGATCTTCATTTCTGCGGAATTCACTGCTACAAACAATGGAGCATGCGGCCAGAGCCGCGCACTCCCCTGTGTGAACTGACAGGTTCTCTGCAGCCGCTATTCAATTCGGCAAGATGGAATCCCAGCTGAAGCATATACTATGTGTATACGCTCCGTCCGGGATTCCATTTGTTCACATACAACGTCTATGTTGTATAAATCACGGCCATTGTTGCAAATTGCAACAACGGCCGTGATTTATACAACACATATGTTGTGTGAACAAGGCCTTATATTGTATTCTCCAGTTAAGTATTACACGAAGAGCAAATAAGAATATATATTTTTTCTTTTTATTAAACATTACATTTTATTTATTATTTTATTTTATACAAAAAAAAATGAAAAGACTATCACCCCAAGATGTATAACTTAGTGTTATCTCACTGCACTGGCTGCAGCATGCTTTTGCGTGATTCAAACCTGACAGGAAGATGTGTAGTTCTTTCATCTCCATTGTGGTATTGTCTCCGGCTCCCTGACTCCTCCCTCTTTTTGGAGACAACACACCATCTTCTGAGGTCACAGTAGTTTTGGCTGGATCTTTTCTTTACCTCCAATCACCCTGACAGTCTAAATCCCAGTTCCCTACCTCTCTGTCACATACATGTATGTCTTTAACAGGACTTTTAGGTAAGAATGAGGTGCGTTTACAGCATGCTGCCTTGTGATGATTTTCGCTACAGGCAGAGGAGCACACAGGTAATGAATACAGCAGGTTCCGTAACCTCACTGATAGTCCGCTGTAAATTAGCTCTGCTGCGGCTCTGAGCAGGGAACAAGCAGGAGTGTTGTGGGAGGATAATAGATTGGGTAAGAGGATTATGATCAGAGCAGAGGGAAAGCAATGCATTCTGGGGATCATAGTATAAAGTAACTGCTCGACCAGGAAGTACAGCAATAGGACCCCCAAAACAAATTGTTTTGGCATCTGCAAAATCTTATTAAAACCTTATTAAAGGACAACTACAGTGGAAACTTTTTTTCTGGCAAATAAAATGCATTACAAAGTTAGGCTATGTTCACACTTTGTATGAGACTGGTCGTTCCGTGAAAAAAAGATCAGAAAAGTTCAGAAAAGATCATCCCGGCCGGTACTACAGTGATCTTTAGTGGCGTTGAATTTGGATGCGGGAATTCCTTGCTGCACACAATGGAGCGTGTGGCCGGAGCTGCACCCTCCATTATATGAACTGACAGTGTTTTCTTAAGCCGCTATTCAATGAAAAGCGGCCGCAGAAAACTGACATGTCAGTTTCTCGCGGCGCTGCTAGGGATCCCGGGCGGAGTGAATACTATGTGTATACACTCCGGCCGGGATTCCCTCAGCCTTCACCACAACATAAGTTCCGCACTAATCACGGCCCCCCAGAAGTATTAAAATGTACCTGACCCAGGCTGTCCATGGCCAGCACTTTCTTGTGTCAATGACGTCTTCACAGAGGGAGGCTGCCAGCCCTCCACACACACACACACACACACACTATGATGTCACATGACTCATGGCTTGCTCAGCTCTAATTGGCTGAACAAACTCAGTCATATGATGCTCCTAGCCAAGAAGAAGAAAGGAAGGTGCTGACCAAAGCTGTGGGTGCCAACAAATGGTAGTAATTTCAACCAGAGATGGACCTAGGAATGAGTGTTAGAACAATAACTTTGTTTGGTGTTGTTTTATTTTTTATTTTTTTAACAGATGCCGGAGATGTCCTTTAAATTATTAACTATGTAAGAACTGAGGTGGACAGGTAAGCAATGATATATGCTTCTAGAGTTTTTTAAAATCTGATATTGGATTACCCCTTTAAACCTTTTTTTTTGTTGTTTGTTTTCTGATCCCTCTACTTCACTGATTTTTTTTTTTTCCACGTAAAGCACTGATATCTATTCTGTCAATTGGACATCTCTATACCAAGTCTCTTGGCCCCTGCATCCCATTATGACATTTTGATGGTCATTGATCAGAGGGTAAACAATTCCTCCTTTTTTTACACCCCTATGTAATCTAAGACTATGTTCACACTACGTAATTACCATAGTGATCACGGCCGTTGTCGATCACGGCCGTGATTGCTACGGTACTTAGGTAGTGCTGCAGGCTGAGGGAATGCGCCGCAAGAAACTGACATCAGTTTTCTGCAGCTGCTATTCTGCTGCTCAGTTTACACAATGGAGGGTGCGGCTCCGGCCGCATGCTCCATTGTGTGCAGCCGGGAATTAGGATGTGGGCGCACATGGATACGCCTGTATCCGACTTCAGCGGCGGTAAAGATCATTCGGCCAGGTCACAGAACGGCCAGTGTTATACATAATGGGAACATGGCCTAAGGATGTAATTGGCTGACATGAGCTACAACCCTGGTTACGGCCATTGTACCTAGACCTGTACATTTATATTATTTACTTAGAAATAAAATCTTTTTACAACCTGTTAAAAAAAAGTGGGACGTATGATGGACGGTGCCTGTCAGGGTATGTACCCTAATGAAACTGTGTCTATGTTCTATGCATTACATTGTAAAACATCCCCACCTCAGAATAATGATGAAAAGCCATTTAATGGTATGATGCCCCTTTAAGAACTAGTCCTGGTATCTTCATATATAAAAATGATTTCGGATTAATTCATTTTTTAAAATAACATTTTCGATAAATTACGAATTTAGAATTTGAAATTGTACCTTAGTGAAATATTTGTGGTAGTACAGCCTCCTGTCTTATAATTTGTTGGTTAAAGACAAAATAATAATGATAATAATAATAATAATAATAATAATAATAATAATAATAATAATAATAATATTGTCCAATGACAAATTTAAGGGGTACTTCAGCAAAAAAAAATCTTTCAAATTAACTGGTGCCAGGAAGTGCCAGAAATTTGTAATTTTCTTCTATTAAAGAATGTTGTTTTTCTGTACTAAGCTGCTATATGTCCTGCAGGAAGTGGTATTCTTTCTGGTCTGGAGATCAGGAGAGGTTTTCTATGGGGATTTGCTCCTGCTCTGGGCAGTTCCTGACATGGACAGAGGTGGCAGCAGAGAGCACTGAGTCAGACTGAAGAGAATACACCACTTCTACAGGACATACAGCAGATGATAAGTACTGGAAGAGAGATTTTTTTTTTTTTTAAATAGACGTAAAATACAAATCTCTGGCACTTTCTGACACTAGTTGATTTGAAATATTTTTTTTAATTACTTTTTCTTTCTGGAGTACCCCTTTAATCCACAAAAAAGTAATTTGATTTAGCTGGTTTCCCTGAAAAGTCTTTCACTTGTTCTGTTACTGAGTTTCAAGGAATGGCCTTGTATAGACAGTGCCTTGGAGGTATAATGCAGTTCTCATTTCCTTACAATTGATCCAACAATGCTCACTGGGATATTCAAACAAGTAGAGCTTTCTCTGTTCTTCATACTCGCAGCTTTCCTGTGAGATTTTGAGTAGTCGCACATGAAGTGAACAGAAATTTATATATATATATATATATATATATATATATATATATATATATATACATAATAACAGATTTTACTCCCTACATTAGGAATGCTAAAAAATATGCACGGCAGATCAATTTTAATGCAGAATTATTTCTGTACTGTACATAAAATTAATGATACCCTCACTGTTATAGTCTGACCCATGACCCTCGAAGAGTCCAATGTCATAGAGTGATTGCTGGTGACTGGAACATGTTATTATTACTTTATAATCAGTAGAGGTTGAACCTCTGGTGAAGTGTTAAAGGGATTATCCAGCGCTACAAAACATGGCCACTTTCCCCCTACTGTTGTCTCCAGATTGGGTGGGGTTTTGAAACTCAGTTCCATTGAAGTAAATGGAGCTTAATTGCAAACTGCACCTGAACTGGAGACAACAGTAGGGGGAAAAGTTGCCATGTTTTTGTAGCGCTGGATAACCCCTTGCATTAGTGTTTGACCCTGCTACCAGCCATCTGACTGTGTAGGGAACTGGTGGCCAGGGTTGCTATGCATGGGGAAAACTGTGAAGTGGATGCAGTGCTACACCAGTGTGATGTCCGCACATGCTGTCTGGAGCGTCACTGAGCGGGAGAAAGGGATTAACCATAATCGCTAGAGCCTGTCCAATCAGCTACAGGCCCCTCTATGATGTCAGCACCTCCCCCGGTCCGGTAGCGGAGATGGCCAGTCAGCTGTGTGTGGAGGAGAAAGCAGGACGGCAGCAGGCAGTTAGAGCAGAGCAGGGAGAGACTAACAGAGTGATATAGGGACAGAGAGGAGAGGAATGGTGGAAATTAAATGAATTACTGTCTGATTGACATTTTTTTAAATTGTGATTTTACGATTTTGTTTACACTTACGATAACATTCGCCCTTCTGTAATAATCCCAGTACTGTAGCTACTATAGTTTCGGCTATTTTAGTTAAATTTGTTAACATTTGATCTGTGAAAATTTGCGAAGCTCGCAAAACGAGTTTCCGTCTGCTTCCCTCATCTTTAATTACAACGCTACTCCTCCCAAGTGACGTCCCATTTTGCACATGTACATGTAAAAATCAAAAAAGAACACAATAAAATCATCATAAAGGAAGAAATAAAATCTGCATAAATTCTATTTTTAACAAAACGTTCCCCAACATGCTCTTCCAACTATGTCCTACAATATATCTGCTCACCTGCATGTGCGGTTTACAGTATATTGGTCAAGCAACCCTCAACCTCCGTATGAGGACTAACAAGCAGCGCCGGAACGTAACGTGAGGATGCTGGAAACAAAGCATATCAAGGCATGCCCTAAATGTGCAGAATTGGGATTTTGCTAAGTTTACCATCTGTGCCGTAGATCACGTCCCAGAAAATATTATTATTTGCTTCCAAATCTTAAAAAGGAAAGAAATGCATTGAATTTTTAAATTTAATACTTTAAGCCCCAGGGGTGTAAATGAGGCGTCCAAAATTAATATCTAAATCCATTTTCTGATCTTAACTCTTGATTCTCACGTAAAAGGTCCCGCCATAAAGACGCACACTTGTTTAGATCATTCATCTTTATGCACTCTATGCATGCAACACCTTACATTCGAATACACAGGATAATGCAGTAGGGTAGTACAACGGGCTAGAATAGAGAAGCAGGGCTGCTGTAAGAGGTCTGTGTGGTCACATGACAGCAATGGGGAAGGGGGTGTGTGTTCAGCCTGGCCCAATCAGGAATCACAGAGCTGTGCAGGAGGACAGTGACATAAACATTTCTATACAGCATATAGCTGAGTGTGAGTGCAGGCACATTATAGCAGGAATGGAGAGGAGGGGGAACACAAGGGCTGACAGAGACAGCAGGAAGCATTAAGGAATGAGAAGGGCAGATGTGGGCACATACATGCAGCACTCTCTGTCCAGAGAGAGAGGGTTTAAAGCCATGAAGAGATTACCTCCAAAGTCCTGTCCCCTGATGTAAGCCCCAGCCTGAGGTGGATCTGCTATGATTTTAAAGGTGAGGGAGAATTCCTGGGTCAGAGTACAGAGCTGTAGACCCCACTATGCAGACTATGCCCCTCCTCCATTCGCCCTCCCAACCAATAAAGGAAGCTCTTAAACCAAAGCAATGCATATATATTCTGATTGTTCCACTCTTAGAAGTTGAAAGATAACACTTCAATTACTCAATGTTCTAACATATAATACAAATCTGCTGCCCAGCATATGAAACATGATGCCTCCAGAGACAAGGAAAGAGGAACAGTAGCAGGAAGCGGAGGATATGAGATGACTGACTTTCTATACTATAGGGAAGCATATAGGGAAGAGTAATAGTCTGATTGCGACTTCACTGCCTCCGGAAGACCAGCACAGGTGTTCTCCAGTCAGCTCTTTATGTTGTTGGGAGCTGGAGTCTCAGCCCCAATTATACCCTGAGGCTGGGACTCCAGTCTCTATAAGTATACTCCCCTCAGTATCCTCCTTTCCTGCGATAGAGCCTCATTGTGTGTGACTAAGCCAGTGTTGTATCCTGATTGCTATTCCCTGGTTTTCCTGATTTTGGCTTGACTTTCGACTCTTTCCCCAACTCCTTATTTTGTACCATGACGAGCAGTAGATTCTGACCCGGCTATTTGACCCTGCTTTTATTGTGTTTGTTTTGTCTCTGTTTTGTGCTCCACTTATACCAGTTTGGTACCAGTCTTCAGGTTGGGGACGGCCTGCTAAGGAGCCAATTACTCCAAGACGAAGGGACAGCAGGGCGTGTGCCAGCATTAGGGCTTGACTCATCCTTGGTCCCCATCTCTGAATATATATCTATATATCTATCTATCTATCTATCTATCTATCTATCTATCTATCTATCTATCTATCTATATCTATATATATCTATATCTATATATATATATATATATATATATATATAGTCTGATTGTTCCACTATTATAAGATGTGAAATAGCGCTTCAATTACTCAATGTCTTAACATATAATACAAATCTGCTGCCCAGCATGGGAAACATGATCATAGAGACAGGGAAAGAGGATCAAAAAAAGGAAACTGCATATGTGAGATAGGTGATTGGTGGCTACTTCTTAAACTAAAGGGAAAGTTATAGCATATAGGGAAGAGTAGAACTTCAATTATTTAATGTCCTTACATATATTTCAAATCTGCTGCCAAGCATGTGAAACATGATCCATCCAGAGACAGGGAAAGAAGACAAAGAGCAGGAAGCGGAGAATAGGATATAGGGTAGGGTCACTGCTTCCTATACTATAGGGAAAATGATAGCATATAGGGAAGAGTAGAGCTTCAATTATTCAATTTCCTTACATATATTTCAAATCTGCTGCCCAGCATGTGAAACATGATCAGTCCAGAGACAGGGAAACAAGAGAAAGAGTAGGAAGCGGAGAATATGATATAGGGTAGGGTGACTGACTACCTAAACTACGGGGAAGATTATAGTTTATAGGGAAGAATATCAGATGCCACAAAAGTAGGCGATAAACACCAGTTGTATATGAACGTGGTTTATGGAGACTGTACATTAATCAGTGACTAATCCCGCTGCATGTAAACCACCTGCACATAATTATTAAGGATCGGATAAGCCCTTTACCGTATTGAGGGGAGTTTACAATAGACATAATGAAAGGTAAGATTATTGCACAGTGTGACGAATGAAAACGCCTGCGGGCAACGGCAAGCCGGCCCTGGTGGGAGTTCACATTACTGAGCTAACATAATCCTTTATTTCCTTCTCCCAGATGATATTATTCTCAGCAGAGAGGATAGATGAAAGATCCGTTATTTAAACTTAGCAACACTGAAACGCGACAGCTAAGTAGCATCCTCCATCAAAAACCCAGCACTACACCACCAAAGGCAGTGACAGAAAGCATTACCGAGAAGTAAGGGATGTATAGCAAGGGTGTGATACTAGCTACTTCTCGCCTCAGCCTCTGGGCTTATAAATTCTCATTGCCGGCCCAGTCACTTTATTGTCTGCTGATTTTATTTATGATCTCCTCTGATTATAACAAATTATGACAAATGAGAATTGGGTCATAAATAGCAAAGCAATAAACTGTGAGGTTGCCTAGTAACAAGTCTGGGATTATATAGCGAGCGGAGCGAGAGAAGCGAGCGAGGAGAGATGGAAAAACAAGCAAACTATTATGGTGTCACCGCTCTGTCAGATGCTTTGGAGCTGCTAAAAGCTTTTTAATTTGCTGTAATTTAAAGAACATTTTGAAATTCAGGATTCGCTCATGTTCGGGATTAATTTTTTTTTTTTTTGTGGTTTTATATTTTATATTTTACCTGTGAACCTACTGTCAGGTTTTTGTCCAGAAAATGCATTTAAAGGGAAACATTCATGGGTGTTATTCTGCCCTTGCTGGGGGACAGGTTTTTTAGGAGCCGTCCAGTATCAGGGACATCTCTGAGAAGTTGTGCTTAATCCACCAGAGCCTAATACGTTGTTGCAGCTCCCACCCACTAATGATTGACATGAAGAATAATCCACGTGCAGGTACACTGGATCACATGAGTCCCTACCTTAAATCAACAGTGTGTCGGTCAGAGACTGCCAACCCCCCAAAGTGAGCGCAAGCAAGGAAGGGAGGCCATAGAATGACCCTGCAACCCCAATGTCACAGGACCAAACCCATTGGGCACCCTAAACCCAGCTGCCACCAAGCAACACATGTATGAACATGGTCTTACCACACACCACTGCACCGGAGGTAGAATACGGGAACTAGGAGGTACTCACCATGTGTGCATAGGTGCTTCCTGCTAATTGGGGTCACATGGGTCTTACAAAGAGGAGTGCTAGCCACTGAGAAAGGGGAGAAAAGTAAAATACGGGCATGGAGAGAAAGGAGCTGTTGCACATCACACCTATGGCTGACACTAACGCCTCTCGGCTACATTTAAAATACCAATGCCAGGATGTTGGTATATAATTTGATCAAACCATATTCTCTTTTCGTCTGTATTTTACTTTTCCCATTACCTCGCCGCTGACGGTTTCAACTTTGCATTCCCATAGGATAAGCCTCTCAATAGAGAGTGGTATGTGCCCTCCCAGGGTACGAGACACATGTCTTAAACAGGTGCAACTTTATTTGTAAACATAAACAATAAACAATTTTTGTAATAAGGTGCAAGAATACAGTAATCAAAGTTACTGACTAAGATCCCTTGTAGTGAGCAGGGTGCTTAAAATACTTTTGGATTGAAAACTTTAAAATCACTGCTTAGTGCAATTAGACTGTAGAATACTTGAGTCTTGAGATAAATCACTGCTTAGTGCAGGTATACTGGAGAATAATACTTTAGAGTAGCTTGACACTGTCTCTGATCACTAGGAGATGAGACTTGACTTACTTTATTTGACTTAGGCTTGACTCAGACGACAGTGTTCTACCTGACGAGTGGTCCTATCTAGACACTTAGGTACTCAGCTGTGGGTACTTAAAAGATGTACCTGAATCTGTAGCTATTATCCAGGAACATAGGCCCCACCGAATGGGTAAATCTAATAAGGAAACCAAGCACGTTGCAGCAGAGTTTTCGTCTTTACTTTCTCTCACCTAACTACTGTCTGTTGACCCCTGTCAGGTTGTCAGGAGGTTTAAAAAAAATAATCCATCAACATACATCTGCAGTAGCCTCACTGTGGGTTTCACTAGCCCAACATGGTATGGGTTGAGATTTGAGAATCAAAATTGTCTCTGGATAATTGGTCCTGGCCTCCAGGCCAGGCCCTGGGAAGTACTGCAGCAGGAACACACTCTTTTGTCTCTCTCACTCTAACTAGACTAAACCACTCCCCAATCTGCTCTACATCACACTGATTAGGGGAAAACCACATCAGGAGACACTCACGCCTCTGATAGGCTGGAGAAACAGAGGTGGGAAAACCATGAGGTACCCAGCTCAGGGTTCTCAGTCAGTGGAACAGACAGGGCATACAAAAGTACATGACTCTAGACATACAAAAGTACATCATTCAAGACATATTTACAGTTAACCCTATAATAACCTTTCTTTAGCTGTGCGAAGTAGTACAGAGACTATAGTGAGACATCTGGTGGTGGGAGTGCAGAATGCTACCTTCATCCCAGAGCATACATACAAAATAATACTGACCTACACAAGTAAGTGGCACACTCTGGGACACTGCATATACCTACCATCAACTTATCGTATATGCTACCAGCATTTTATGAGCTTAAAAGCATGTCTATGGGTGATGGATGCTCTTACAGCCTATGGATGCAAGATACTCTTATAAGGCACCTATTTAAAGGGAACAATTGTAGCCAACCAATGACAGACTCTTATTGTCTTATAATAATTTGGTTGTTTTTGATGTTTTTGACAGATATCGAGATAAAGGATCTTTCAGTCAGAAAACAATTTTTTTCCATCCAGGAATGATCTTTTAAGGTGGAATATTCTCAGCACATTCACAGGAAGATTGTTCATCACTCACCCGGTGTCAAAACAATCACCTGTCAGATGAACGTTCACTCAACAGATGTTTAAATCTCAACCTATTTTTATCTGATGTGTATGGCCGCCTTCCTATAAAGAAATCTTTTTTTTGTCCATTGTCACTGATCATTAGATATGAGTGAACGGAACTTCACAAACTGAGATTTATGAACTTTGCAAAAAGTTTGGTTCATTACAGAACCAAAGTTTTTGCAAAGTTCATAACGAGTTTGTAAAGATGGTGGTCACACATTTTATTACACATCATAAAAAAGAGCCTATGCTTACCTGTCCACAATATTCCTGTGCCATCCTTCAGAACTTGCCAGACAAACATCTCAGGCTCTGTATTTTTCCTTTAACTTCCTTCCCTTTTTCCCACCTATAGGATCCCGAGCAGTAGTAATTCTGCTGTTTGGTGTCATGCGCAGTTAAGTGAGTAGGTACTGTATGTGGGTTGCCCCCATATGTAGAATGCCCCATATAGTAATAATATCCCCTTCTATGAACCCCATATAGTAATAATGTCCCCTGCTGTGCCCCCATATAATAATGATGCACCCCCCACCCATAGTAATATTGATCCCCTGTTGTGTGCAGCACCTCCACCCACAGTAATAATCCCCCCTGCTGTATACAGCCCCTCAACCCATAGTAATAATGCCCCCTGCTTTATACAGGGCCCCACACACTGTAATAATGCCCCCTGCTGTATACAGCTCCCCAACCCATAGCAATAATGCCTCCTGCTGTATAAAGCACCCCACCCACAGTAATAATGCCCCCTGCAGTATACAGCCCCCCAACCCATAGAATTAATGTCCCCTGCAGTATACAGCCACCATGCATAATAATAATAATGCCCCCTGTTGTACACAGCTGCCCAACATTGTAAGAATGCCCCCTGTTGTGCTTCAACATAAAAAAAAAACTAAAACATGATACTTACCTACTGCAGGAAAGCATGACCCTCTATCTTCTGGCTCCAATGAGCCGGCTGCTCATATCCCCCCAGCCTGTACTGCTTTTAACGTTATAAAAAAAAACTTTTTTTTATAACTTTGCTGTCAACAACAAAAAAAGCTATCATATCTATAGCTTTGAGCATGTTATAGAGCTGACAGATTCCCTTTACAGTTTTTCATGTAGACACCCAAATTAGGTTTTTTAAGTGTTATAGGGTGAATACTCATCCTGCCTACCTATTTTGCCAGTCATGCAGGTCTGACAATCCGAGTTGGCAACAGGAGAGGCACACGGTATAGACAGAGGGTCAGGCAGAAAGCACAATCCAGAGAACAGGCACAGGTCAGGATATACAGAGAATCAGCAAGATCACAGAAATGAACCTTCACTTAGAATGCTCAAATGCAACAATGCTCAGGCAGAGAGGAGCAGGTGGATGTAGTTTATATAAGTGCAGGTGGCTCTGGATTGACAGAAGGCACCAGCAGGTGGAGACAAGCTGCTTCTATAAGTCCAGAGCCTGTGGCCACATGAACACCTTAATGGCCAGAGGTAGGTGCCAGTAGGTGCAGCAGGGGCAAGAGGAAGGAAGAAGATCCCAGAAGACACAAGAGTGAGGAGGCCCAGGATCAGCATGGAGCACAGCAGAGGAGCTGCCATTAGCGTCACCGACCACCAAGGGTAAGTAACAGATCTCTGCTGGATGGCGCCCAATCGTGTTACACTGCCCAAACTTCTCCACCCTTTAGGAGCTGCTGCTGCAAGCTATGGGCCACCCTCAGAGTGTTGTAAATACATGGTGGTTGTTGCCCCAGACCGCAGCTGATATCAGGACATTTTTTAGATTGTTAGCTCCAAATGGGCAGAAGTGACAACAGGCCAAACCCTGTTCTAGTTTATTTGATCTTTTTCCCCATCTTCTCTTTATCTTCGAAGATAATGTGTTTGGCTTTTATATCATTTGTTTCATATAGAGAAAGTCAGGTCATATATTCTTAACCTGAACATAGCTACATTTCCCAGCTAAGTGGGTGAATGGTGTAAGTCAGTGTTCGTCAGGAATGCTGGAGCAGAGGTGAAATTCATGTTTGGCATCATCCAATTCACACTCATTACAATGTTTACTTGTCCCCGATAAACGGTAAATTCCTCAGCCATAACGGTAAATTCCTCAGCTATAAATACTGTCTGTTAGACATTACACAGACACAAATGTACATCAGTTTATACCCATGCTTGCAAAACGGACAGGATGAATGCAGACATATGATATGTTTAACCTGTTCAATTAAACCGGTGCGGAGCCCATGCTACGGTAAAGGCACGTCTTTTGGTATTTTGGGCAAACATCTGTACTTTTTCCGATGGCCTGGGTTGCTGGAACTTATTTTGTTCCTGCTGGTGGGTTTTGGTGTTTTGGAGGCTACTTGTCACGGTGGGCAGGAGTGGTGACACCCAACTCTGGACACACGGCAACCGGACCTTGGTTTGGACAGATGTGAGGTGCAAGGTGTTGGTACAAGTGCGACGGCAGAGATTAGAGAGAGAGTCCCACTTTAAGCAACTTTCAAACTTTACTGGGAAAAGGTTTCGTAGTGCAAAACCGCAACAAACAGTGCTCAGGTACTCTGTGCAAAAATAATCAGCAATAATACTCCAACAAGTAGATAGGTGAGTTGTTAGAAGAAACAGTAAGGTAACAGGTGTTAGGGATTAGATAGGGAGGCGTTACCTAATGTACTATGTACTCTGCCGGGATGTGGTGAAGTGTCTTTAGAGTGTTTAAAGAAATCGTCATACTCCCGTATGGATGAGTCTCGGTTATCTCACCTAATTGCCTTCTGCCCCACAGTGTTGGGTTTCCATCCTACTGGGGTAGTACGCATCCCAGGTCTCTGCATTGGGTGGAGCTGACTTGTAGTGTCCTTCCTACAAAGCTGAGCGTCTTGTCAGTAGAGAGCGGCTTTCTAGCACTGTGCTCTACTGCAGGTCCAGTCTTGAGTTATCCATCCCTTTTCTCTATGGTGGTTGACTGTCCAGTTTTAGATGTATGTCCTCGGCGTAGGCAAAGGTGTTGAGACTCCCTTGTCTCCGGTTTTCCTAGGGGTTTTGTCTATCAACCCATAGTGGTTGGGTAACTAGTGCAGGAACAACTATATACACGTCCTGCCTAGCCTGTAGCCAGGCACTAACTAAATACTAAAAGGAACTTTTTACTATAAAGGGAAGTGTGTGTAGCTAGACCCAGTGTTAGCTGCATCTGTGCTGTGTGAGTGCGACATCTAGTGGTTGGAGTAAGGAACAGTGGCTTCCTGTCCTAACCTGTGACACTACAGGTTTTACCTAGGAATAAATAAATAAAACAAAAAACATAGTGGGACACTACACTTTTCCATGTCATATGCCGTGGCGCATCTTGATAAATGTTCCCCCTTGTGTCTGCTTCTTTTCTTGATCCCAATGGCAGCCAATTCTGAATCTACCTGTGTCTCTTCGGATTACCTAGGCTAGTGACATTGCATGTTCAGCCAACTCATACATGCCAAGAACATCAGGCCTGGCAGCCTATTTCAAGGGCAGCTCTCTATTGATGTTTTGTCTGCTGTTGTTTTGGTCTTACCCTTGTTTCCTTTACTATCCATTTTGACCAAGATCCTGTTCCTCGATATCTGCCTCACACTTTGGATTGTTTGGCTGTTTTTCTCCATCTTGTTCTTGCCATTAACTCCATTTATTCCAACTCTCCCATCTACTGTAGTCCTCTCCCGTGTTATTTCTGAACACTCTCCATAGGATGACCGTTGTCTCTGTGTCACAAATTCGGCAGCATTATTGTTTCCAGTACTTCCAGTTATTCTGATCTAAGAATCTTATCACAACAAAGTCTATACCTCCTTGAAAGGTCAGATTAGCAATACTGTATGTCTTGTGCTTCAAAGATATCAATACAGAACCTTGCAACAATGTTTCTGTGTGATGCACAGCGATTTGACATGTTCAATGTGTTGTCCATGGTGCTGAACACAGAGCTGAAGCTAAACACAAAGCAACTTTCTGTGTTGATAACTTTTGAGCCACAAAAAATATTGCAAATCTGATAGTGGCAACCAATTTCTGAGAAAATTTTATATTCCACATGACCCTCTCATCAGAAAAACTTGTCCTTAAAGGGATACTCCAGTGGAATCATTTTTCTTTCAAATCCAGTGTCAGAAAGTTATCTAGAATTGTCATTTACTTCTATTTAAAGTAAATAGAAGTAAATGACTTATCAGCTGCTGTATGTCTTGCAAGTGCTTGACACAGTGCTCTCTGCTGCCACCTCTGTTCCTGTCAGGAATTGTCCAGATCAGGAGAGGTTTTCTATGGGAATTTGCTACTGCTCTAAACAATTCCTGACATGGACAGAGGTGGCAGCAGAGAGCACTATGTCAGACTTGAGAGAATACACCACTTCCTGCAAGACATGTAATGCAGAATATTTCTACCTGTGCTATCGTTAAAGAAAACAAAATACACTAAGAATTGTCTTTCTGCAAGGGATTTTTTTTTTCCAATTATATAAAATTTTAGAGTGATTATACCAAGTCATTTATCATAACATAGTAATAAAATCTACACCTTAACTATTATATTTCTTATAGCTTTAAAAAAAAAAGTTAAAATCCAAGTAGAAATTTTTCATTCTCATAGTTGATAAAATGAGTTTAATACTAAAACGGAGAGCGCTCGATAACCTATGTCTCTTAACAAACAGTCTATTGAAATAATGGCCACTGAGACCAAGACTTAAGAAATATTGAATTTATTTTCCTACCAGCTCTAATTGAACAGTGAATTGGGCAGCCTCATATTGCCTAAGGCTGGTCATACAGATAAGATAGCTCTCGGCCAAACACTTGTTTGGCCAACAGCTATCTCCCCCAGCCTCCCTATATACATGAACCCTCGGCTCAGCAAAACATGCATATTTATCTACATATGGAGAGGAAGACAAGCTGCTGCCAGAGAACTCCGGTAGTGGCTTATCCCTCAGCAACGCAAAGGATGCCTGCCGTATTCTTTGGATGCCTGCCGTAAGGGGACAGTGCCCCTTTACACATTAGATCAATGGGAATCTGTCAACATTAAAGTGAAGATTTTTAGAAATCTTCATGGTTTGGTTATATTAACTGATCAGTGGTGAGAAGGGGATATTAGTATTCTCACTGCTGTTATTGAGCCCCTGAGAGTCCCCTCTGTGGTGCACAGCTATGTCGCTCCATTTCTGGGGACGGCATCAGAGCTGTTTGCCAGTAGTGCACACAAAGGACTTCCTTTCCCTTTCTTCTCTGGGCAATCCAAGCACATACTCCTCTTTGCTTTAACATGACATAGTGGTGGAGAGAGGGCACTTGCTTAAAGAGGCTGGTACTGTGCTGGGTTGTTGTTTTATACAGTTCACTGATAGATGGTATGTGGAAGGAGAAGGGGTTACTGATGCGCTGGCTTTACAAGTTACTATGTGGGCAGAAACACATGAAAAAGCAAAAGCCCCTCTAGGGATTGCACTGTATAGCGCAAGCATCGGTCCTTAACTCCTTAACCACAGGAAACACCCTCCCCCTTTGTTACAGGAAGCCAGAAGAGTAGAGAGAGTGTCTTGTGCCTGTGATTGGCTGAAACACACACAAAGCTAAAACCTTTACATACACTGCAGCTGTGCACTGGGGAGAGTGAGACACCTAGTGGTTGAAGTGGAAATCACAGCTACCAGCACTTGGTGTGGCACCTGAGTTACACTCAGAGAGGCAGTTAAAACTTAGTTAGCCCTGTAGTGTAACACTACACTAGTGCTACTGAGAAGCTAATGGAGAATTACACTGCAACGCTGTGGACATACAGCAGTAGATACATTTGTATATACAAGGGACAGCTGTTCTGAGCTTTGAGGGTGGTCAGTAGAGATGCGCGGACCGTCGGACTTTTGGTCCGACAGCATCTGCGGTAGATCGTGATGCCTGTGATCCCGGGTGCATAATTGCTATCCCGGGAATATACGGCCAGGATATTCCAGGGAATTCCAGATCGCTATCCTGGCCGCATATTCCCGGGAGCGCAACTATGCACCCGAGATCACAGGCATCATGATCGAGCGAACTGTTTTCGGACCGAAAGGTTCGCTCATCTCTAGTGGTCAGAGATGAGAAGAAAGCCTTGATTTACCTGTGTGGATCAGTGAGAATCATCTTTAGCAAACAGATTGGCTTAGCCTAGGTACAAAGCCTAAACTTTATCAGTTTCTCTTTCTCTATCTTCTGCCCATAGCTCAGCCTTCACTTCCTGTGTTCTGTCCTGATCTAGCTGTTACAAGAGACAATTTTCACTTGACAACGTACAGTGGACAACAGATTACAGAGATGTGAGACACCTAGTTGCCAATACTTTAGAGCTCATTTTGTGGTGTAAAGAATAATTGAAAAGTTATTTACAAATCTAATATGGGTATTAGCAGCTCCCTCAGCTACTGATAGCAGCCAGGAGGTGGCATGTGTAGAGTGGACTCACGTCCTTAGCTCCCTCTCTCAGCTGTTAGCGACCTTAGGATGAGCATGCTAGTTCTGTGTCAGTAACAGATTAAAGTGGTTGTCCAGGTTTTAAAAAAGCACAGTTACTATTATAATTTCGTTCCATTTACTTCAATTGAACTGAGCTGCAAAACCCACACCAAAACTGGAGATGAGTGGCACTGTTTTTGTAAGAAAGCAGCCAAGTTTTTTCTAAGCCTGGATAAGCCCTTTAATAATGGTGATTCTGTCTATACTTGAATGGCTTGATCTTAAAGGGGTTTTCCTATTTTGAAGGTGATATCATATCCACAGGATAGGGGATAACTAGCCGATTCTAGGGAGGACCCATTTTTCTCAAGTACCGAGACCTAAGTCGCCTATTAGTGGTGAGTCGTTCTTTATGGAAGTCATGGAAACAGACAGTTCAGTTTCTGGCTATTTTTGGCGGCATACATAGAGAATGAATAGAGCGTCAGCACGCATAGGCAAACCACTTAAGATGAAAATAACCCTTTAATGTGTATTTCCTTAAATAAAAATAAATAAATACTGGTTCCAATGTAAACAATAACTACGCGAAGGAGAACGGATAAACGCTGGCGACCATCTGGAGACAGTAATAAAGTTTCGACATAATATTCTCCAAAAGATTGAGGTCGACAGGCTAACACTGGAAAGAGAGGCGGCTCTCGCTTTCACCAAGAAAATCTGAAATTATATTGTTATGTGAAAAAGTGTTTTACTTTGTAATAGTTATAATAAAGTGCGCTGTATGTGACCGGCGTCTCTCGATTGAAGGTAATTTTGTGGATGAAAACAATGAAAAATTGTTGGCGCCATTGAAAAGGAATAGGGCTGAGAACACTCGAAGGTCCTGGATTCTTCCAGTAAATATTTACTGTATCTCCAATCAAATTTGTCATGAAAGAAAGAATATTCTGGTGACATGAACCCAATGACCTGGAGAACAGCTGCGGAAATAGAAACTCACAGTCATTATAGATAAATGGCTCTTGTGCCTTGATTTCGTATCTCAAGGCAGATCCCGTTACACGAAATTCCTGCCTACAATTAAAGCGCCAGGAGGAATAAATTGGATACTTAATAATTTAATCAAAGAATGCCATTTACTTGCCAACAGAATCAAAGCCATGGGTAGTAAATTTTTGACTAAAATCTGCATAATTAAAAAAGAAAAAAAAAACAGAAACCTGTCGAACATACTTGCATACGCTCTTCAATGGTGAAAGTCAAGGAATTGTGGAAAACTTGGGATCGATAGACATGTTAATGATATGGAAATGTTAAAAGAAAATGGGGAAAAAATCTGGATATATATTAATATTCAAATACGTTTTTTTCCCCCAGTCTGTTTTACTGTGTGTTTTTATATATATATATATATTGTAAATGATCATGGGATCGTGTTGAAGAGGTATTCCAGTATCAGTGAAAAAAGTGATATATTGCTGAAAAGGAATAAAAAAAACGTTTAAAAAAATAGTGTTAAGCGGATCTGTCAAAGTGTTTGGGTTCGGCAATGTTATTTGAACCTGAACACTCGGCATTGGTTTCCTGTGGCTGCAGAAGTTGGATGTTGCCCAAGGGCTGCCTGGAAAACGTTGATACAGCCTATAGCTATGCTCACACAACGTATATTTTCGTAACCACGGCAGTTGTACAACCGCCATGATTATTATGAAAATATACGTGCCTTTGCTCCCTATGGGATTCAGGCCGGAGCGTATGCTGTTCACATAGTATACGCTCTGGCTAGGATCCCTAGCGGCGCCACAAACAACTGACATGTGCCGGAGCCGCTTGCTCCATAGCGTGCAGTCATGAGTTCTGCTGAGGGCGCGCACAGATGTGCCCGCATCAGAACACTGCGGCCAAAAAAATCATCTTTTCAGAGACTGGCCATTCCGTCTATGACTCTTAAAAAAAACAGTACGGTTTGGAAATTTGTTGGTCGCAATAAATACATTCTTATTTCATCATCTATTTCCTTTCTTGGACCTGCGCCCGGTTATACCCATTTGGAGGTGTTGTGATTGTTTTTTCTATTTTTTCTATCCCCTGTGGATATCGGGAGTGGCTGTGGTATGTTACTACCTACATGAGGGTTGTGACTCTGTTGTATGTAGAACTTGCACAGGTCAGAGTTACCTGCCCTTGTTTTTCTCTCAGTACACACTGATCCTCGCCATGGAGCGCAGTCTTTTTGTTTCTGTCAAGAAATCTGACAAAGGAGGGATCTATCGACCCTGTGGGAGCACAAAGCACTTTATTTGTTTTGAGGTACAAAATTCAAAACAGAAAAATAAAATCAATTTTGTATTACTCTGAAGTAATTTTTCAAGTGAAGTTAAAAGGGATATCCAGCGCTACAAAAACATGGCCACTTTTCCCTCTACTGTTGTCTCCAGTTCAGGTGCGGTTTGCAATTAAGCTCCATTTACTTCAATGGAACTGAGTTTCAAAACCCCGCCCAAAATGGAGACAAAAGTAGGGGGAAAGTGGCCATGTTTTTGTAGCGCTGGATAACCCCTTTAAAGCACTGTTTAAGTCGGGACTTGCACCTACACCTTCACCTCACATCAGTTCTACCAAGCTCCGGTGCCCGTGTATCCGGGGGTGGGTACTACCACTCCTGACCACCGTGACGAGTTGCCCCTAAAACACCAAAACCAACCAGCTGCTGCAATACCAGGATCCAGCGCCTTGGGCCACAGCAATAGTAACCCATAGAAATGTTTGATTTTTGTATATGGAATGGGTCCAGCTTCTAAATTATTGGTTTTGTCTGTGATTTCTAAAAGTTTCTGTTCTCGAAATGAAACCGTTAACCAAACAGTTCTGTGAAAAGAAAGTGTCACTGTGTTTTTTTTTGTTTTTTTTTTGCAATGCTTTTTTCCCCCACAAGATTCCAATACCTAGCAAGCTCTATAAATGCCAGCATAAAAACCATGTGGGGAGTGTGTGTGCGATGAGTGCTTTCAATCTATTCTCCCAAAGAACAGCGGGAGAAATGCCTTAGTTACGAGCCCTGTAATTTCATTTCTGCAATTATACTTGTCACCACTTCCGACGTGCCTGCATATAAATAGCCAGTGTTATACAGTTTCTTTTTCTGCGTTCCTTCCCCCCCCCCCCCCCCATCTACTGCTTCCTTTTATAAAGTAAATGAAGCCGATAGGCTCAGAATGTATTGGCCATTATGGTCTTCGATATGTAAGTTTTTATAAAATGTTGAAAGTATTTTTTTTTTCTCCCGTTTCTTCCTAGTCAACCAAGCAGACAGGGTTTTTTGTTGGATGTGCAGTAAGGACAGAATCCTACAAGCTTATTACTACAATCAAAACACCATTTATTAAACTGCTTATTGCTTTGGAAGGGAAGAAAACAAGACACATGGGATAGAAACTAAAAAGAACATTGAGAACATCTGTACACAGCAGAAAAAAACAGTAATGCTTGACACACAGAAGTGAGTGGATGAGGTCTTTTGTCAAGGTCATTCAGTGCTCTGTGTATAACTAACGGAAAACTGCTGTGCTAGTTTGACAAGGGTTTTGTTTTTCGCCTTTTTTTGTTGTTTTATCTGAATTAAAAAAATATATATTTAGTTTGATCTAAGAAAATATTTGAGGTCATATTACAGTAAAGCCAGTACTATAATGACTTTTTTATTATTATTATTTTTTATTGGACATAGTAACTAAGTTTTAAAAATGTAATTCACAGCTTGGAAAACCGCTATTTTGAGGTATTCAATACTTTTTTATGTGGTCAGATTGGTGGAAGACATAAAAAATACATATCTTTACCCTTACCCTGCTCACCCCCCATATTGCCACAGTTTTCCCGGGAACCAGTCTGGTTACCAACACGTTCTGTGTTTGAAGTTGGCACATGCAGGGGAGTTTCTTAGCTTCATCCTCTGTGCTGTTTTCAGGAAATTCGTAGTTTGTCAGATATTTAAACGAGGCATTTTGGTGCACTGGGGATGGGACTATTGCCCCAATGCACTGATCTGCTTTGGATGGTCCGCCACTTCTAATGAATTACAGCAGAGCGGGACGGCTGCACCCAAAAGACTCATTAGCATTTGGAAAAAAATGCAAATATCACAAAAAATTTATACAGAATTTTAAGGATATATCCAAGTGGAGTGGAAATGCTGTAGATGTTCTTTCCGTATTTGCAGGTATATAATCAGAAGTTAAGTCCACAGTGCAAAATCCATGCAAAACCACTGGCTTTTTAGGCAGATTTGTTGATGTACAAGTGATGATTTTAGGGCAAAATCTGCTCCAGCAACTCTGGCGGGACCAGAAAAAAAAACAGACACACACAAACTTCATACTCACTATCGACGATCGGCCCTTGAATCTCCCGCCCGCGACTCTGTCACCTCCGGCCGGTGTCTTCGGAACTCCCTCACTTCCGGGTCTGTGTGAAGTGAATGGGAGAGAAAAGGTTGCCGGTGCGCACGTGCACCGGCAGCCTTTTCATTGGCTGGAGCGCATCACATGGCTTCCAGCAAGCTCAGCCAATCAGGGGGTCGGGGGGCAGAAAGGAGGGGATCGGGGCCAGACCACTTATTTACACACGTTACAAAGTTATATAACTTTGTAATGTGGTTAAATAAGCAAAAAAAGAAAAAATCGCCAGAGTTGTCCTTTAATTAAAAATCCCAGATTTCTATTGTGGGCCGATTAAAATCCTCAAAATTTCATGGTGGATTTAAAGTTAATGGGGAAATCTATGGCATATCTGCAACATACTGTAAATTGGCATTCAGTAGATTGATTCTTTGCTTGGACAGCCCCCCTTAGGAGACTTCTTTTAATAAATTTTTGGGTGGTCCTTTCAAAACATTTTCACTATATACATATTGGGATAAAGTTCATAGCTCGGTGGAAATGATATCTGGGCTATGAGATTTCCCCAAATTTACAGGAGAAGTCAGACGCGGGGCAAAAAAAATGTTCTGGGCTGGGAGAACATAAAAAAAAAAGTTATGTTCACCTGAATCGGTGCCCGCACAGAACCGCATCCCACTCCTGGATCCAAGCCGGCTTTCTTCTTAGCTACCCTCTGGTTACCTCACAAACCGGTTGACAGATGCCCTGCTCAGCCAGTCAGTGACAGGGGTGGAAAACCGCTGCAGTCACTGATTGGCTGAGTGGGCTATATTCCCCCACTTGTGATGTTCAACCCAGGTTCTGACCTACCCGGAAACTGTGAGAAGACGCCCGGTGGGATACATAAGCCTGGTAATGCGCCTCAGTGCAGGCACAGGGACAGGTGAGCATATTGTCTTTTTTAATTTCCCCCCACCCCCTGTCCATAATGATAATAATACCGGAGGAAAACCATTTGGTCATTTTCTTTTATTAGAATTGTGCATGATCTGTTAAGTAAGATAGAACATTCCTGTGCCCAGTGCTAAGGCTTTAGTTTATTTTTCTAGATTTCCTTTCTTAACAGACTTGGATGTACTGTGAGAACCAGCATGATATGCCAGTGGAGATTCCCTCATATACAAAGTGGTTCCAAGCACAGGAAGTCCCTAACACTTAACAATCTGTGTATTTTCTCGTGTCTCCCGCCTTAGCTTTGAGGAATTATTGAGCTGTATGTAATTCTGAGTGATATTTTTCTTTTAACTATCTCTGATAGTTTGTGAGCTGGAAAAAACATCTGAGTTCTGCAAGTTCATCTCCATAGACACAGTTTTCATCAACAAGAAAATACTTGAAAGAAAATATATTTGCTGTCTAGGAAATCTACATTAAAGGGGTATACTCATTACAGCAACTATAACTAAAACTGTAGGTCATTAAAAGTTAAGAAACCTTGTAATTGGTCCTATTAGCTCTGTATGCCTGCTAGGCACTCTGAGCTGTCTGTCATGTTTACAGCTGTTGTCTAGGTTCCTGACCACCTATCTGTGTTATCAGCAGTGGTCGGGCTGATGACTCAATCCCTCACTGCTCTGATGGAAGGGGTGGTCAGGGATCTCGAAACACACATTAATGAAGAGATGTGTACTGGCTCCTCTACCCGGACATCTTATCTGTAGTAATTCATCTTCACATGGACAGCTCCCAGCCCTGTGGAGCTGTCAGAATGGGAGTTGGAATAGCAGAGATCAACACATAACAGCAGTGAGCAGAGCAGAAAAACATTGTAATGCTAGCCAGAACAGCCAATGACTGTATAGGTAACCTCCCTCCACCCAAAGCAGGAAGTGAAAGCAAACCAGGAGCATGAAAGGAGTAAATTGGCAGCTGAGAATACCTCTATATTCCCTTTACATAAAGCCCCACCCCCATGCCTCAATTTAAAAATAGGCGCAAATCCAGCAGATCTGTGGCTTCCATGGGGCAGGTGCAAAAATCAACACTGGCTACAGAGCAGAAGAGGAGGTCATACCTCCACCTGACCTTGCCACGACCCTATCCACCTATTAGGCAAGCAGGGCATACAGCAGTGAAAAGCCCCATATTTTGGGACAAACCGTGTGGCTTGCGCACAAATCTTCACCTTTTCCCTGTTGTACACCAGGCACATCTTTCATACCCCCCTCTCATTTTTTTTTTCTTTTAGATCTCCTCCCCCCCCCTTTATTCACATGCCTATCTCCAATTTTTCAGCAAAAAAAAAAAAAATTAATAAAGCCCTAGATCACCACTGTTGTTGACCTCTTATTAACCAACACAAAGAGAACCACCAGAAAGTCTTAAACACAAGCATCACATGGCATGCAATGAAATCAAAGGGCCATTCATGGATCCTCCAGAGGAAGAGTTCTCCTTCTAGTAGCTTTCTACTCTAAGAGGTTTGTCCCAAGATGCTTTCCCCTATCGTTAACAGAGCTTATAGATATCAAAATCAGACAACTCCATTAATAGGGACAAGAATTATACAAAATCTGAAGAGTATTGATTTGTTCTTACACATGTGCTCATCTGAAACCTCTCTTCAAAGACACGAAAATCAAAGCAAAGATGGCTTCAGTTAAAGGATTACAGGTCTATCACACATCAGGTCCTTACCTTGAACCACTTACTAACTCTGAAATTTCAAACGAAATAGAAGAAGGGGGAAAAAAAAGGGAAGAAAAGCTCTTCTATCTTTTCTATCAACTTTACTGCTTTCATCAAGGTGTGTTTTTATAACAGAGCACATTTTATTTATTCTATAATCTCGTTTATTTATTTGACCTATTTTTCAAATAAATTACATTAAAAAAAAAATTGACTGAGCAAAATTCTTGACAAGTGGGCATGGCATATTGGAATGAGGGCGTTGCATCGGTGTAAGGTGTAAAGGGCTTTTAAACTAGACTAAAACTAAGTACAATCTTGTTTTTCAAACTCTGTGGAGTTCTATTGTCTCTCAAAAGAAAATGAGAAAGTGGAACTGTCAAAGCACCATAGTTTAGCATCAACTTCAGGTAGCAAAAGAATCGGAGGTCACATACTGATGATCACTATTGCTGGAACCTAGCACTGGACAGGTGGAGCTTGGAGTAGATATCACATTGTACTGTTAGGAAGAAACCAGAAACGATATACATTTGAGAAGATCTTTAGAGATGATCGAACAGCGCTGATGTTCAGGTTCATACGAACTTGAACCATCGGTATTTGACTCCCGCAGTCTTCCCGTTCCTTGGGGAAGGTGGAGACAGCCTGAATCCTGCCTGGAAAACAGGAATACAACCTATGGCCCAGGCTGTATTCCTGTTTTCGAGGCGGGACCTTCCTTCCCCACGGAACACTGCGGGAGTCAAATACTGATGGTTCAAGTTCGTACAAACCTGAACATCAGCGCTGTTCAATCATCTCTAGAGATCTTGAGGAGAACATTGTGAGAACCAAATCTATGGTTCTTACTATGAAGATAATAGGATCCTAAATAAAGATGAGCCAACTTGACGAACATTCAGGTTCGACCGGGCCTGGTGGTTGGAGAAGGCCAGGAAGTCATGGACACAGCCCATAGCCTATAGCTGTTTTTTATGTTTTCCAAGACTTCCTTGGACAGCATACAACTTCTCCAGCCACCGAGAGTCTAATGCTGAATGTTCTGGTACAACCAAACCCAAACAGGCTTGCTCATCAATAATCCTAAAAAAAAATTTGGATTATGTGTAAAACTCAATTGAACAGGGTGAGAGCACATTTGCTTCATTTCTAGACATATGTGTCAAGGTCGGCAGAGGAAATCTTGATCATCAGATAAAAGAAAGGGTTTTCACATATGGAGGGAAAGCTTTTTACAAATTCCAGTCTCCAAGGCCATTTGGTTAACCCTTTTCATTGTTTAGTTGGTTAACTCTAGTACTTTAATGTCAGTTAGGGATCTTGAGAAAACCTTGTATAATAATAAATTTGTGACAATGAAGGAAGAGAATCAGTTTTGAGTATATGCTGCAGAAACGTGTCATTTGTACAGGTCACCGAGGTCAAGATATGTGTATATAATACAAAGCTTAAAGAGAAACCAACAACAGGTTTCATATTCATTTTCCCCGGCCCTATGGGAACATAACAGCAGGTTAGAGTCTTCTAACCTGCTGTTCGCTTCCCTGTAAAGCTCTCACTAATGTAAGAGTCCTTGTCTCATAGAGTTTGGCAAGAGTCTCTTCTAGTTTTCATTCCACAGATAGGAGAAACACTTATAGAAATTGTTTTTCTAGCCCTCTGATTAGCTTTTCATAGATTTGAACCCTGTTGATATCAATGTTTTGGTCTTCTGTCAGAGGTATACAGTGGAAGGATTCCCCATATATACCTTTTACTTTGAAGGCTACAATTTAATCTACTTTAAAGGCTTATGGTGGGATCTGTTGCTCACTACCAGAGGGAAGCCTCGAGGAAGCTCTGATAATGTAATTGCTCATGTATAAACTGTTACCATATATGGACAGTCAATATTTGGTAACTGACCAAGTTTGGACTGGGCAGTTACAACTGTTACCATATATGGACAGTCAATATTTGGTAACTGCCCATGTTTAGACTGGGCAGTCACAACTGTTACCATATATGGACAGTCAATATTTGGTAACTGACCAAGTTTGGACTGGGCAGTTACAACTGTTACCATATATGGACAGTCAATATTTGGTAACTGCCCATGTTTAGACTGGGCAGTCACAACTGTTACCATATATGGACAGTCAATATTTGGTAACTGACCAAGTTTGGACTGGGCAGTTACAACTGTTACCATATATGGACAGTCAATATATTGTAACTGCCCTTGTTTGGACTGTAACATCATTGAAGTTTCCCAAGGAGAGCAAATCAGTCTTCGTCTCGTCCTCCCATGTACTGGGGTATCCCAAGGTGTTGATTAAGTTAATACCTGTAATTGATGCCATACTTTGCTACCCGTCACCAGTAGACTAAATTAGTGCCCATTTAACATTTTTTGCAAGATCCCAAAGTATGGAATAACAATGTCTACTAGGCACTTTTTTGCAGTATAGTCAAATATAACAGCAAGATGGAGGCCAAAAAGATGTTCTTCTGGCCCAATACCAATAATGAACCTTTATGTACAAGTTTTAAGAAGAAGTCCAAAGTAAATAAGAATTTTTCTGCAGGCTTAACAAACAAACAAACACTATTTACCTCTCTCATGCCCTGAAGTGATGTGTTACAGGCTCCCCAGGATCCAGGATCCCCACCAGGACTGTTGCCATGATTTAGGAGAAAATGCCGACCTGGCTGATGGATCGTATGCTCATCCAATCAGTGACTGGCATGGTATCCTTCCCCAGTCACGGATTGGCAATCAATCGTGAAATCATAGGAGATTCCTGAACCTGGCGGTAGTCCTGGAGCAGTTAGGCAGCACTACAGAGGCACGGGGAGAGGTAAGTAGTGTTTGTTTACTATGTGCCTCCCTGCCCACAGAAAAATTTTAATTTCCTCTGGGCTTCTATTTTGCCATGTAGCTTTCCTGACATAATGTACATACTTAATGATGTGGAGTGAACATTGTCTATTAA
Source organism: Dendropsophus ebraccatus (assembly GCF_027789765.1). Lineage (NCBI taxonomy): Eukaryota > Metazoa > Chordata > Amphibia > Anura > Hylidae > Dendropsophus > Dendropsophus ebraccatus. The sequence continues at coordinate 23,371,869 of NC_091454.1, read as the reverse complement.
TAAGCACCACCTTAGTCAGCATTATTAGGAATGCAGTGTAAAGGAACATGTGTCGTTGTGTCTTTAACAAACGTGGCTCGCATTGAAACCGAATCGTTATTCAAAGCCTCCGATACGAGATATTTCTCTGTTACATAGCTGGATATACTGTACGAACTTCAATCAGAGAGTAACCGAGAAACCACAAACAAGTCTTCTACTACATATTTAATGCTTAGGTTTGGCAAGTCATTTTTTTCCCATCATACATTGTTCTACTTAGTACAAAGCTTGGTAAATAGGCAATTATAGAAGAAAGAGCTGCCTAAGCAGTGTATGAGTTATCAATTAAAAAGATTTTGTTGCTTATCTTTCCAAGGCTGATCTTAGCCCATTGTCCCATCGCGGCTTCCCTGCATTGCTGATCTTGAGAAATCTACCATCCCAAAGCTTCAGATCTGCTATTTTGTATTCCTCTCTCTTCGGTAACCTTCGGGGTTATTTAACTCATGGGGGAACAATGAGCGGAAATCTCGCTTTATTCAGAATAGAGCAGTTTGCTTTCTCGACAAAATCTTTTATTGTCTTCTGCCATATTTTCCTCACTTTTGCAAGCCTAGTATCGTTTCTTAAAGGGACATGCATAGTACTTCATACGGTGGACTGCATTTGTCTCTAGCCAGTTGTCCATCCTGCTGACCTATTGTCTCAACCCAGTCTTTGTTAAGGAGGTTATCAAGGCTTAGAAAAACATGGCCGCTTTCTTACAGAAACAGTCCTCAGTTAGGGTGTGGGTTTTGCAGGTAAGTTCTATTTAACTGACTTGCAGTACCACAAACAACCTGAGAAGAGGGTTGGTGCTGTTTTTGCAAGTGTGAAAAAAAGGGGCCAGTGGAGTCTCAGTTGTCTCAAATCATGGGAATAGCCAGTTATCCCTCCAGGGAAGGAAAACCTGTTGCCAAGGGGTGCCTCCCAGTGGGGAGATCACCAAACCACCCTGGTCTCGGGACGGAGATATCCTTGTCGGAAGCCCGACACGCGTGCTCCAGAGATGAGTCCGGGCTTCCGATGGGATATCTCCGTCCTGGGACCGGCTCCAGGCGCAGGACTTGGAGAGAAGGGGTAAGTATAAGGGTCTCTAGCGTAGGGTCGGGCCGCCTTCACCCCGGCATGGGGGTGACAGGTCTCCTTTAAGTCCCACTCGGTTGCGAGCATTGGAACATACATAGGGAAATACAAGGGTGGCAGCTTTTGCGTCAAAGTCTAACTCTGTTGCGAATATTGCGACATGACAAGGATTTACCAGATTTTAACCCAGACATCCATTCACATATAGCTGTTTCAGGGTATTGCTTCTCGTCAGTATTGCAAAAAGTAGTCCTTGATATCCTATTTAATTTTATCAAGGAAAAATGAGTCCAGTATAATTCCTAGTCTTCCTTCTAGGAGTCAGTGGAGATCCCAGCGGTTGGGAAAGGAGGTAGATTGGGCAGGTTTATCTTCAATAACTTTATCTATATATTTTCATCTCCTATCTAAACAAGCAATGAAGGTTAACCCTGAGGGTCATTCCTAAATCAATCATAAAGAAGAGGAAGTAAATTTAATAAGGGTCTGATCGGGACTGCAAGTTTAAAAGTTGTTTTTTAGGACAATAACTGCATCACCTGCCAAATGGACCCCAGGACAGATCTTGGATTAAAAGCAGCTATAAGAAGGTACAAGTGGTTTGGGGGGCAGATTGGGGGTACAGAGTCTCTTTCAGTGTCCAATTCTTTCATACCTGAAAACTATCTTGATGACTTTGTGATTGCTCAAGTGGAACTTTCTTCTAGAGATTAGGTCACCCCAGGAGTCTTGCAGTCACCTATATCAACCTATAGAGAAACAAGAGCGCACAGCAGCCATTTCTTTACCATGCTACCTCATGATATTTTTAGTACTTTCAATGAACTATATTTTAAAGCATCTGACCCAAATCATGAAAAATGACAAACCAACCTTTATCTTGTACTGCAAAGTAGTATTTAAGAACATTAGTTATTGTCATTGTATCTCGTCTTGGGTTGCTATGGAGGCTTATGTCATTTAAAGAACCATTATATGTTACAACGGGCTATTTAATTATTAGCCTGTCTAATGAATGGAACGTCCGCACCTTTAATAGGAAAGGGAACAAAAGAAAGAATCGCTGAGAGCGCTAATGATTTAATGGCGACTTTTCAATTATTTTGACATTAAAAAAAAGAATGTCTTCTAAGATTACCTCAGCATGACAGAAAATAAAAGTATCCGAATGACTTTCAAGCCACCTCTGAGTACTTTGCTATTGCATTCTGCTTGTAAGGATATGTATCTGTGTGCACCCGTCAATGGACAATAGAAGCTATGAGCAAGCTGGCATGGCTGGGTGTGAGCTACTGGAGCATGAGTGTCGGTAATCACCAACAAACCACTTTGCCTTTGTACTTAGGGATTGTATGGATCCTCTGGGCTGTTTCTGGTTTGGTGTTTTTTAAGACCAGAAATAGTCAGAGTCTAGAGTTCTAGACCAGGGGTGTAAAACTCAATTAGACAATGGGCCAAAATTAAAAACTTGAACAAAGATACAGGCCAACTTTGATATTTCCTTGATATTCATTGAAGCGCACAAGTGCCCCATGTAGTAGCCAGCCTCCCACAATAGTGCCTCATGTAGTAGCCAGCCTCCCACAATAGTGCCTCATGTAGTAGCCAGCCTCCCACAATAGTGCCTCATGTAGAAGCCAGCCTCCCACAATAGTGCCTCATGTAGAAGCCAGCCTCCCACAATAGTGCCTCATGTAGAAGCCAGCCTCCCACAATAGTTCCCCATATAGTAGTCAGCCTGTGCTCTGAACGCCGCTGATAGCTCTGCTGGGGAAGGGGCACAGTTGGCCCTCTTGCTGCCTGTGGAGAAGGGCCATGGTGATAGTGGCTGCTCCTAGCCTGGTCTCCAGCGCCAATAGCTAAGGCGATAATAGTCAGAGCCAACTAAAGCCTGTAAGGGCCCTTGCGCAATGCTGCCCGCACTTTATCTCTTGCACGGAGCTTTGTCTCACGTGCCTGGAGAGGAGGAGGGGGAGGAGCGGGCTCTGCATGTGGCCTAGAGGGTAAGGGAACCTGTCACCCCTGTATGGCCGAACGCACCCTAGCCCTGCATACGGCCGGCCCGGTCCTGCTCCTGATGCCGGTCTCGCCCCGGAGATATGACCACCCATGCACAGATGAACGGAGGGTCGTGTCTCCACAGCAGAACCAGCATCAGAAGCAGGACCAGCAGAATGGGGTAAGTATGAGGGCTGTATCCAGAGGTAGGGTGGGTTCTGGAGCTGTGCAAGGGTGACAGTTTCCCTTTAGCACATTGCAACAGTTGACTTCCTAGGCGTGCCAAAAATAAGGCGGCATAGCTGAGGGTGAGCTATCAGAGCATGTACTTTTGATGCTGAGTGCTGGTAGGCACCAACAAACCACTTTGACTTTGTACATACAGTCAGGGCCGCTTCGTCCATGAGTAAAAATGAATATTCCCCCTCAAGCAGCAGATTCTGCAGTCCTTGATGGGGCGGCATAATCTTACCCACTGCTGTCATTTTTGTTAAGCTTTACCTGACAAAAAAGACAGCATCCAGTGCCCCGCTCTGCAGCCGCTCACCTCGCTGTCCCGCCACCCGCACTTACCGCTGTCACCCGGAAGCTGTCATCACCAACCATGCCCCCACTCTGTGCTTTGGTGAGTGCCCATGATAGAGGGGGGTTGCACCAGGGGGGTGATCATGAGTTGCACCACTGCCACAGCTTTTCGCATGGGGGGGGGGATTAGTGATGATCAAGCAGACAGCTAGTCGCGGGGGGGGGGTCGGTCTAGGTTTCGCGATGAGTCAGCAGTCTGAGGTTTGCCTCAGGCGGCAGAAACCCTAGAATCGGCCCTGCATACAGTACAACAGATGTAACGTTAAACAAAGAACAGAGTTATAAAATAGGATTTGTGTGGATCTCCTAGACTGCTTTTGGTTTGGTGTTGTTCTAGATAGGGAGACAAAGTTGAAGAGAAAGAGAGTAACTCCAGGTCATGAACACCAGCATGGCCAGCTAGACATGACAGGGAGTGGATTAGACACTAGCGGCAGTTCAGCAAGTCAGACACTGGAGGTGGCATGGGCACACCAGGAACTCGGATGGTGGAGCAAGAACAATTCTCCACTCTGACCAAGATATGGCCAAGTTATGGAATTGAATTCCACAAGACGGTACACAACATAAAAAATAAGTTTTCTATACTAGACAAACAAGGAGCACAATGTTCCCAAAGCCACTGTGACGCATGGATGAAGCCAATTTCAATCCTTATAAGCCAAATCAACAAACTACTCATCTAACCCCTTAGCCGGTTTGCCTAGTGCTGTGAGGGCATGAGCTTTCCGGCCACCCATATAGCATCTAATGACTGAGCTTCATGACACTAAACGTTCTTTTAAAAGGCTTTTACCAATTCCTTGCCAGAAATACAGAAGGAGGTGGCGGCAGCAGAGTTTTCTGTAGTAGGGAGGAATGTGATATTGAGGGTCACTTAACAAGGTGACGCGCTTAATGGACCGTCGTGATAAGAAGGTCATAAATCCTGAGGTTAAAGGGTTAATTGTTAGCAGCATCCCTGCACCCAAACACCTGCTGGAGTTGGTGCGGCTGTTTGGAATAATTAGAGTCATTTGGAGCCGCTGATTGCTCCCATTCCTGAACAATCAGCTCTAACGAGAGGAAGCCGCCGGCTGTATGCAGGCGGAGGACAATACACCGCTGCTGGCAGGGCACGGCCGAGAGAGGAAGCATACATTCAGAGACAAATTATGGAGCTTTTACAGCTAGAACATCACTGGGACTTAAGGAGGAGAGAAGAGCTATGGTAGCATCAGACTCACCATCCACATAAGCCACTCTTGTCTTCTTCTTAGGATATAGTAGCCCACAACAAAAAAAATTTAAAGATATCAGTATTATTATAGTGTATGCAGGTTGTACAAGTATAAGGTTTTGTTCACACAATGAAACTGTCAGTTTATTTAGCTGTAAAATGGTGCAATTATGGGGGGGGGGATGTTTACTCAATATTTCGCTGGCTGTTAAAAAAAGGAAAAAAAAGGATGAGGAACAGCAGGGAGGGATGGGGCGCTAGCAGTATATTTGTGGTGTCCCACCACGGGTGTTCCTTGCCTTTAAACCCCTCGCAAACAGTGGGTGTTACCACTCCTGGCCACCATTAGCCCTTAAAACTACAATCTGAGCCATGGCAAAGCCGTCTATACTTATTTACACTAAAATATAGAAAACGAAAGCAAAATTTGGGGGCAGTTTTTTGGGGTTATTTTGTGGCCCCAAAAAAACACAATTCTAATTTTTGGCCTGAAGGAAGCCTAATAAAGCTAGGCTACAATACCAAAGGCAACCTATTAACAGGTGTGGCGCTGTATCTTAAAAAAAAAATAGATGTGTTTATCTAATCTTGGATAACCCCTTTAAGATATTATTATCATCAGACCATATTCTTGTACTTAGACGTCTGACATCTCTATGGATTTGAGCATTTGGTAAATAAATGATACACATGAATTTGCAAACTATTTCTGCATTTTCATAAGACATGTTTGGTCCCTGTAGTCCGCCAGGACGGGGATGGCTGAAGGCAATCACACTTAATCAGGTCATGGTCACATTCTGAGCTTTTTTTTTTTTTTTTTTGCAAAGTCTCAGAGTCTAGTAGTGCACTATAAGCAAACAAGAGAACATCACTATAACTTCTTACTGGATAACAAATTAAAAGTCTCCCATATATAGTACATTAGTTTATTTTTTAACCCCTTCACGTCAGCAATCTGTATATATACATTCCTACTGCACATAGCCCGTGCAGTAGGAAGGTATATATACTGACTGTGAGGGTCTGTAGATGTGTGCAGGACCACTGCAGTGAGAGCAGCCCCGCACACATCAGTATTCTGGGAGCCGAGGATAATGACAGGCAGCTGCACTCCCGGCGTATAGAGTCTGCTCTCAGGCAGACTCTATGCACAGATCGCCGATAATGCTGATCTATGCTATCTATAGCATAGATCATTATATGTAATCTATTGATTGCTTGTTCTCAAGTGAATACATTTTTCTTTTAAAAAAAGTGTAATTAAGTATTAAAAAATAAAGTATTAAACAAAACCCTTATAACCCCCCCCCATAAATACCTCTTTTCCCATTTAAAAAAAATATATATATATATATATATATATATAAACACATATTAAAAAATATAACATTATTGTTCCCCCACTGTGTTCAGCGGAAATGAAAACAAAAAAAAATCATTTTTTTTTTTTTTTTAATTATATATCAGAAAAAAAGATAACAATCAACAATTTTCTTTTACACCAATATGATATTAATAAAAACTAGCGATCATAACGCAAAAAATTACACCCCAACCAGCCCTGTAGGTGGAAAAATGCTATGGTGCTATGGCTCTTAGAAAGCTTAAAGGGACATTGCATTAATTTGACCTGGACATTCGTGCATCAATGGGCTCGGTCATGAAGGGGTTAAATTATGAATTTTATTAACATTTTTCAAATATAACAAGAACATGCGCTTAGTAAGGCGCCACTGGCCTACTGAGCTAAAAGGGATTTAAACTGTGTCAATAAGTTGGTCTTAATAATACCACGTCCAGAAGAAGTGGGCAGAACAATCAAAAAGCTGTGCCATAAGATCCTCCATAAGCTTTATGTCTTCCACCCTGTGCAACCACATTGAGATGAGAGGTGGGTCTGGACAACACCAGACTCTTGCAGCATTGACCAGGTGGCTCAGTGCAGGAGGAAGAAGGCCGGAGTAAAAGGCACCAGATAATCTGTAAAGTTAGACACTTAGCACTGCACCTCTTTCCAAAAGGGGACCAGTTTGGGGCAATTCCGAAACGTTTGAATAAGAGTGCCCTTCTTCCTGTAATTCCTCTAGCACAGTGGCCCAACTTCTGTAAAAATCCTATAAATTTGTGTGGAGACCCAGTACCACCTGAACAAGACCTTATATCTGGCTTTTGCACACTGGATGAGAAGGATGACGAGTGAATAAACTGAAAACCTGGGAAACCAGGGATGCAGACAAGGAAAAGCCTAGGTCTGTCTCTCAGGCGGCCAAGTAAGGGGGGCTCGGTTGTTTGGGCGGCAAACCCAATATGGCATGAAGAAGAGAAAGGAAGTGCCGAACGCAGAGCCCACGCAAAGTGATTCAAAGGAAGTTAGAGAACAAGCAAAAGAGGGAGAGGGAGAGGGAGAGAAGAAAGAAAATGATGAAGCTGGAGGGCTCTCCAAAACCCCAGAGGACAAGGATTAGAAAGGTCCTTGAGAACTGATAAAGAGAGCCACAAGGAGGCCTGAAGAAAGGACTTAGCTCTGAAGTGACTTGCCTTAGACCATCTATAAACATAGGATCTTGAAGCCCTGGGTAGAAGAACAGTTTTGCGAAGGATGAGGAACAGCGGGGAGGGATGGGGCGCTAGCAGTATATTTGTGGTGTCCCACCACGGGTGTTCCTTGCCTTTACACCCCTCGCAAAAGCCTATGATTTAAAGTATTAGTGGTGGTGAAGTTTAACTTAAGTTTTACCACTAGATGTCGCTAGTATATGTACTGTATGCCTAAGTCTTGCACAGCTGTAGCAGTTAAAGGGTTATTGTATTTGTGATCTGTGCACCAATGAGAACTCTTTTCTACCTATCTCTATCCTTCTCTTTTTCTTGCACTCTCTTCTCAACCACTCACAGCACATGTTACATATGCTGTAGGAAGTTGTCACATGGAGAGAGGAAGTGTAGCCACATCTTTGGGAGTCTTACTCTGGATTCTGTAGAGCAAGGACGCAAGCCAGATCGGTCCCTGCAGTGGTCAAGCTGGGCCCTGGTGTATGCCACGTTACCTGTTAAAGGACACACAACTAGTCAGTGTGCCCGGTGTAGTCTGAGGTGTGATAGTGAACAGACACATATGGGAAGCAAGGGCACCCTCTTCTTGAAAGCAGCCCTTCTATACACTATGCAGTGCTGAATGCACACTTAGAGAGGACAAGTCAGCCCACATCGAGAACCAGTCTAAAAGTGCAGGACAGTATCCTGAAGAAATGGGAACTGATCCGGATAGAGCTGCTAGTTAGAGAACTCTATCTCGCAGCGTGGGTGTCAGCAGGAAACCTTGGCCACTGGGCTCAACCCTGTTAACAAGGTCTGGGGCTTGTGTCATCTTCTAGGACAGGTCACCCAACACTGGTGGGCAATAGGTGGTGCAAAGACCAAAAAAATCAAAACACGGGCACAAGTATTCTTTCTACTTCCAAGTATTTCTATTCTACTTCTTAAATTCCGGCAGGGCACAGTACTACTTTGGATTGGTACTCTCTTGACATCCTCCTCTCTACTTCTCTTAACTTCTTTTACCTCTCAGCAAGCAACTCAGTCACCACGGCTTTACTCTCTTTCAAGCTCTCAGCACCGATCCGGTTACTAAATCCAAGGTATTTAAAAAAAAAATGCAAAAAAAAAAGTAGAGGGGTATGTATCCGTTGCACAATAATTTTTGCACTAGAGCATTTCTTCCATGCTGCACAAAAATTATGATTAGCAGCATGGGCCTTGATAAGTATTGCACAGTTTTGAACTTTTTATTTATTTGTTTTTTTGCTAAGTACTGCTGTGCAATTATTGTGCAATTATAACCAATCCCCCCCCCACACACACACATACACACACACTCACAATTTTTTGAGCAATTTACTCAGATTTTTTTTTTTCAAAAATGGCGCAGCCATGGTAAACTGCTAAAAAATAATGCAAACTGCTTATTAATGCTGCAAAAAAATATATTTACGCCATGCCCTAAAACACCAAAATACTGGTGCAAAACAATTGAACCCTTATCCATGGGTTCCCACTGTCACTTTGTACTAGGACCCACATGTTCACGAAAGAGTTAACTTCTATCTGTCTATAAATAGGGAGGTCAGACTCATAATTATTTTCCTGCAGTTATCTCAGATCCTGGATATAATGACATTAATAAGTGGCCCCCACAGG